>NC_063169.1:34048406-35248406 GCF_023159225.1 Perognathus longimembris pacificus
TTAAATTGTTTTTTCCCCCCTTGGTTCTCTTAGAGCTATTCTATAGCATTAGAACACTCACACACATATACATACTCATATACACACATATATACATATATGTAAACATGCACAATATGTGGGTGTATATGTACTATGTGTAGTCATCCATCCCTAACTGCCTCAAGGAGAGAGAATCCAGGAGTATTATATATGTCTTGCTTCCAGTCATCCAAAGGTTGAATTCATATATAAGCAGAGAGCATAATTATTCCACTTTACACCATGTTTAGAAAATGTATGGTGTTCATCAGGTTTATATACTGTGACTCCCTGAGAATTTTTTCTTCTCCCTCTTTTCACCCCCTTTTGCTGTGAAATATAATCTCTATATAGGAAAGTACAAAGTGTACATGTATAGTTTGAAGAATAGTTATAAATAATTAGCAGGAAAAAAAGAATGTTGCCATCCCAGGTTGTTTCTAAAGCACTCACATGCCTTATTGTCATTGAAAGTATGTTAGTAGAGTCTAAGGTATGACAATGGAGATTTATATACCACTTAAGTTTATTAGACTAAAAAGCTGTTAAAATGTTTATTACCTTGAAAAACCTTGATAACAAAACTAGAAAATACATAACATTATGGATTAAGTAATTGAAAGCCAGTACAATGTCATAGATGATGGTGTTAAATGATTATTTCATGTGCTATAGTTCTTTTGATAGGTGTATGATGTTTGATCAGTAATAAAGGAATTATAAATTATGTAGTTATCCTTTAAATTAGTTTTGCTTCTGCTCAGCAAAATCACCAATTGTGTTAGTACAATCAAAACATTTTTATATTATAGTAACAGGACTTAGTTACAGTCCCGTGATGAACTAATCAATAGGGAATCAGCATAGCATGCAATCAACATAAACAAGTGGAATTTGAAGTTAAAAATAGAATACCAGCACTGGGGCTCACACCTGTAAACCAAAGGCTGAGATCTGAGGATCGCAGTGTGAATCCAGGTCAGGCAGGAAAGTCTGTGAGACCCATATCTCTAGTGAACCACCAAAAGCCAAAAGTGAAGCTGTGGGGCTGGGGATATAGCCTAGTGGCAAGAGTGCCTGCCTCGGATACACGAGGCCCTAGGTTCGATTCCCCAGCACCACATATACAGAAAACGGCCAGAAGCGGCGCTGTGGCTCAAGTGGCAGAGTGCTAGCCTTGAGCGGGAAGAAGCCAGGGACAGTGCTCAGGCCCTGAGTCCAAGGCCCAGGACTGGCCAAAAAAAAAAAAAAAAAGGAAAAAAAAAAAGTGAAGCTGTGGTTCAAGTGGTAGAGTGCTAGCCCTAAGCAAAAAAGCTCAGGGATATTGCCAAGACCCTAAGTACAAAAAAACAAAGCCAACAACAAAATAATTAGAATACTATTTATATTAGCACCTTGCTTCAAATGAAAAACTTATACATAAGTTAAGAAAACAAATACACAGGGCTGGGAATATGGCCTAGTGGCAAGAGCACTTGCCTCCTACACATGAAGCTCTCAGTTTGATTCCCCAGCACCACATATATGGAAAACGGCCAGAAGGGGCGCTATGGCTCAAGTGGTAGAGTGCTAGCCTTGAGCAAAGAGAAGCCAGGGACAGTGCTCAGGCCCTGAGTCCAAGGCCCAGGACTGGCAAAAAAAAGAAAACAAATACACAATCTATACAGAAAATTGTAAAACTGATGCAAGAAATAAAAGAAAAGCAAAATAAATGGAAAGATAGTCCACATTCATGGATACAAAGACTATATTGTCAAAATGTCAGTTCTTTCCAACCAATTCAATAAATTTAATGCATTCTCAAACCCAAATCTCAACGTGGTATTTTGTTTTTATAGATAAACTTGTTCTGAAGTATGGGAAGGCAAAAGTTCCAGAATAGCCTGCAAAATATTGAAGGAGAAGACAGATACTACCCTACTTCATGAATCAACATAAATTATTGTAATATATAGTAACAGGATGAGTGCCAAGAAATGGACCTTCTTAAATACCGATTTTGGCAACAGGGAAAAGGCAATTGAATGGAGCAATAATATTCTCTTTAACAGCTGAAACATTTGCGCATTCATATGTAAAAATGAATCTAAGCATACCTTTCATAAAAATTGCATAAAGTGGATTATAACTCCAAAGAAAAAAACTATATAACTCCTGGAAGATTAATTATAGGAGAAAACATAGTTGCCCTCTTTCAGATATGATCCATGAAAGAAAGATAAGGTAGACTTCATTAAAAACTTCAGGCCTGTGAAAGACAATGCCAACTGAATGAGAAGACAATGACAGGAGATGTAGGTCAGTGGTAGAATGCTTGTTTTGCATGCATGAGGTCCTGGGTTGCATCCTCAATATGGAGGGAGGAAGGCATAAACACACACACACACACACACACACACACACACACACACACACACACTACTGACTAGGAGACACTATTTGCAAAATAGAGGAGAGTTGTGTAAAATTATATAAAGAACTCTTAAAATTCAAAACTAAAGTAGTTCTATTTTTAATTTTTTGAGAATAGTGTTTTCATAATGGCTATGCTGATTTACATTCCTACCAAAAGTGCATATTCTCTCCAGCACTGTTTTTGTCTTTTTGTGAATAGCAATTTTAACTAGAGTAAGGTGACAAAATATCTCATTGTGATTTTGATTTACATTCTCTGATGATTAGTGATGTTAAGCATTTTCCATAAAACACTTGGTTGTTTTATGTCTTCTTTTGAGAAATGTGTATGTCTGTTGCCTAGTTTTCACCTATTGAGTCATTGGCTGTTTTGCTCTTGAGTTCCTTGTATATTCTGGATGTCCACACCTCTCCTCCATCCCCCCTCTTTCTCTCTCTCTCTCTCTATATATATATATATATATTATATGTATATATACATACATGTACATATATACATATATACACACATGTACACACATACATATATACATATATAGATATCTATATATCTATATATACATATATATATATATGGTTTATAAACGTTTCTTCTATTCTGTAGGCTTTTTTTGGTAGACCAAGAGAAATGTGCCTTTAACCCTTTTTATTTTTATTTATTTATTTTATGTATCTCAGATATTTTTATTGTAAAGGTGATGTACAGAGGGGTTATAGTTACATAAGTCAGGTAATGAGTACATTTCATGTGAACAATGTCATCTCCACCCTAATTTTCTCCTAGGTTTTCCCCTCCTGACCCTCCTCCTCCCCAAGTTGTATAGTTAATTTCCAACATAGTGTCTAGTGAGTATCATTGCTGAATTAGTTCACATTTTGTCCCACTGTTTCTGTGCTTCCCTTTCCTCTTCCCAAATCAGATAAACTTACATATAAAACAAAGGGTACAGAAATTTAAAAACAAACAGTGACACAATGGCAAAAATAGAGACAAGGCAAAAAAAAAAAATAGAAAACAAAAAAGAGCCACAAACAGTACAGTAAGAAAACCTCTTGTTTCCATTTCTTGGAGTTCATTTCCATAAGTATCATTTTATATGATCATATATACACATAGTTATTGAGCCTTTGTGATCCTCCTTTGGTTTCACTGTGGGAATATTTAGAGTCCTATTTAATCATGTCCAAGTGTAACTTTTGTCTTTTATTCTCCATTGGGTTTACATGTACATTTAAAGGCACATTCTAATTATTACAAATGAGGGAAGCCACTCATCCTTGGGTGGTTTCTTTGGGTCTGGCTTACTTCACTTAATATAATTTTTTCCAAGTCTTTCCATTTCCTTATGAATGGGGCAAGTCATTCTCTCTGATGGAAGCATAGAAATCCATTTTGTATTTTCTTGATCCATTCTTGATCCATATTTTCTTGATCCATTCATCCACTGAGGGGTATCTGAGTTGATTCCATGTCTTAGCTATGGTAAACAATGCTGGGGAGTTTTTTAGTGTGATGTTATATTAGTCTATTCTTTATCTTGTTTCCAGGTCCTATCTAAAAATAATTCTTGTTTATTTCAATGTCCTGAAACACTATCCTATGTTTTCTTCTAGTGGTTGCATAGTTTTGGAATATCAATAATATACTATGCATTTAGAAAAATCTAGAAGAGAAGATATTGAATGTTTTCATCACAAAGAAATAATAAGGATAAGGCATGCTTACTCTGATTAGAATATTATACAATTCTTATTGCATGTTGTGCAATAGTATGTACAGTTTTATGCACTAATTGAAAATTTAAGAAATAAGAACACAAACATCTCAATTTAAAAATGGAAGCTAGGTATTGTGGCTCTTGCCTGTAATCCCCGCACTTGTGAGGCTAACACAGAAGGATTCTGAGTTCAAATCTACATAGTGAGTTTAAGGCTAGCCTGGGCTACATGATGAGGCTGTATCAGACAAACAACATTAAAAATTTTTACAGATACCTCAGCAAAGAAGAGACATAGTTGTCAAATAAGTGTATGAGAAGGTGCTTCCCATTATATGTCATTAAAAGTGTAAATCAAACAACAATGAATTCTACTCACTTATTAGGATGGCCCAAATCCAGAACACTAAACAGTGCCAAATATTGGTGAGGATGTGGAGCTTCAGGGAATGCAAATGGTACAGACACTTTGGAAGAGTTTAATGTGTGTTGTTGTTGTTTTTAATACTGATAATGCTCTAGCAATTGTGCTTCTTGGTTGAGCTGAAAATTTATATCTGCAGGAAAACTTGCACATTGATGCTTATAGCAGCTTTATTCACTACTGCTATAAGATTAGCTATGAAGTGAGAAAAGTCAGAGAAACCTTAAACACAGATGCCTAAGCAAAAGAAGATGATCTGAAAAGGCTGTGTGGTACACGATTCCAACCATATGGCATACTGGAAAAGGTAAAACTACAGAGACTGTGAAAAGATCGGTTATCAAGGAGTGAGGATGAGGAGAGGAACAGGCAGAGCACAGAGAAATTTTAGGAAAGTGAAATTATTCATCCTATAGTGGTGCACACATTTTATGATGTGTTTGTCCAAGTTTATAGAATATGCAACAACAAGAGTATAAATATTAGTGTTTCTAGGGGCTGGGAATATGGCCTAGTGGTAAAGTGCTCACCTTGTGTACATGAAACCCTGGGTTGGATTCCTCAGCATCACATATATAGAAAAAGCTGGAAGTAGCGCTGTGGCTCAAGTGGTAGAGTGCTAGCCTTGAGCAAGAAGAAGCCAGGGACAGTGCTCAGGCCCTGAGTTCAAGCCCCAGGACTGGCAAAATACGAAACAAAAAGAATATTAGTGTTTCTGTGGGGGGGTGCTGGGGCCAAACCCAGGCTCTAAGCACTGTCACTTAGCTTTTTTCATGTTTTGGGGAAAGAGGTATATAGAATATCTTTGTTCCTTCTCTCTTTTTGCTGTGAACCAAAAACTACTCTAAAAATGTAGTCTTTTAAAAAAGTGATTATATTTGAAGTACATTATCTGAGTAATAATGTAAAGGAAAACAGATAGCACATGCTATATAATCCCATACGTAAAGTCCAGAAAGTACAAACTAATGTATAGATTACAAGTTGCTGAGGGAGGAGTAGTAGGAATGAATTACAGTGAGAAATCTTTAGAGGTGTTAAATATGTTCATTGTTTGTGAACAGTGTTGATTATGAGAGTGTTTGCACAGGTGCTTGTGTATATCAAACACATACACTGTATAGCCTATTGCATAACAATTATGTTTAAAGCTATAAAAACCAGAGCTCCATTTTCAAAATATTTTTCTTCTAGATATTAAAAATTAAGATAAAAAGCCAATCAAGACAACTCAATGGAAAAATGTCTTCTCAATGAGTTATACAGGGGTAACTAGATAGCCACATGAAAAAGAATGAAGATAAATGCCGCACATCCTGTGCAAAATGAACTCATAAGATTGAAGAGGTAAGACTATAAAACTGTCATAAGAAAACAGGTTTCACAAATCCTCAAAGAACCAACTGCCCTCTCAACAAATGGGCTAAAGCCCTAAAAAGAAAATGTGGTACATATACACAATGGAATTTTATGCCTCTATCAGAAATAATGACATTGCCCCATTTGTAAGGAAATGGAAGGACTTGGAAAAAATTATACTAAGTGAAGTGAGTCAGACCCAAAGAAAGATGGACTCTATGGTCTTCCTCATAGGGAATAATTAGCACAGGTTTAGGCTAGTCACAGCAGAGGATCACAAGAGCCCAATAGCTATACCCTTATGAACACAAAAGATGATGCTGAGTGAAATGAACTCCATGTTATGGAAACAACTGTTATATCACTGTTGTAATTACTTTCAACATGCCACATGAAACCGTAGCTTCCATTATTGATCATCCTCTTGTATCCCCTTCCTGTGGTTGTACCTGCACTATCTCTGTATCTTATCTGAGTACATTGGAAACCGTGTATACAGGTATTAGAACTAGGAAACTGAAAGGGAATACCAAAATCGAGAGACACAGGGTAAAAAAGACAAACGATTACAAAAGCAATACTTGCAAAACTGTTTAGTGTAAATCTACTGAACAACTCATGGGGGGGGGGGAAAGGAAAGGAGGAGGGGGGAGGGGGGAATGAGGGAGGAGGTAACAAACAGTACAAGAAATGTATCCAATGCCTAACATATGAAACTGTAACCACTCTGTATATCAGTTTGACAATTAAAAAAAAAAAGACCTAAAAAGAGACTTCTTTGAAGAGGAAATGAGAATGGTAAAGAGACACATGAAGAAGTGCTCTACATCATTGGCCATAAAAGAAATGCAAATCAAAACAACATTGAGATTCCACCTCACCCCAGTAAGAATGTCCATTATGAGGAAGCCCGAGTGTGGTGACACCTGCCCGGCTCTCTGTCAGCCACACTTCCCAGCCTCCTTCTCCTGAGAGTTGGCTTACGTTGAGTCCCACAGAGATGGCAGACTATCTTGGAGATGAGTGGTGAGAGCACCAGCAGGCAGGAGCCGCCTGCAGCCTAGGAAGGGAGCAATACTATCTGAATATTCTTCGCTGCTCTCCTTACTAGTCCCAGTATTTGTCTTCCCATCCATAATGGAGGCAAGCCCACATAAATGTTTTTGTATATGCTTAGCCCAGAAATGCAACAAATCAAAGAAAGGTTGGACAAATGGGGCTGCATCAAACTGCAGAGCTTCTGCAGGGCAAAGGACATAGCTTGCAAGATAAACAGAAAGCCCACAGATTGAGAGAAGATCTTTACCGGCCATACAATGGACAAAGGCCTCATATCTAAAATATAGGCAGAACTAAGAAAAATAAATTCCTTCAAAACAAATCCTTAAAGAACCAACAGCCCCCTCAACAAGTGGGTCCATATATTTCCAATATAAATCAGTATCATGCTTTACTCATGTATATGTATTTAAGAGTAATATGGATTATTTAATAGTAAAATGTTTCTTTTGACATGTTATAGCTGTAAATATTGTGCTTATTAGTGAGTATATCCAGAATCATGAATTTGCACAGGAAGAAAAGCAATAAAATGAACACTCAGCACTACTTGGAAATGAAATATCATTGTACAAGACACACCCAGTACTACTAGGAAATGAAATCTCATTGTGCAATAATCGGTTGCATTCATGCTTTGTTATGGGAAGGATTTGATAATTTGGTAATTTAATGCATTTTTCTTACCTTTAATGCAGTTTTCATTGCTCAAGTCCTATGCAAATACCAAATCAATGTAGTATTTGTATTAGTATTGAGGGTATATATTGAGCCAGCCCTCTTGTGGGGGACTTAGAGGTTTAGTTTTGGGGTGTTGAAGTCAGACATGGTTGCTAAGTTTAGTGGGATATTCTGAGAAATTTATCTATTAGAGAGTAGAATGCTGGGACAGATACAAAATTAAGGTCATTTGCTATTTTAAAGGGCCTAAGATAGCCTGGGATAATTTTGGTTTGTGACTTACACCATTCCATCTCTGGATCCCAATGTTCTAGTCAGCCAAGATCAAGCAGAATCTGTAATACAGATGAATTTTCTTTAGGGAATTTTAGTTCACAGAAGGAAGATCAAGATTCCTAGAACATAGTAGAACAGAGCCAAAGATAAGTGCTTTCTATCTTACTCTTAAGTTATTTTTACCCTCAATTATTTATCAGCTCAACTTGCCTTAATGAACTGCTTCATATGAAAGATGATCTTGGTCCTAAATCTACTGTTCAGGAAGAATGTGAGAGGCTTGGCTTTCAAACCAGTCCACCTATGCAGTTTATGATTTATCCTGGCAGTTTAAATGTTCTTATCTGTTAGTTTCCTGCTATTCAATAGTAACTCCCTGACAGAATCACTTGTAACCAGGAATGCTGTTATCAGAGCTGCTTTGTTTAGCTGGCACTTAGGGCAGAAGCTATTTGAGAGGCCAGCAATCAAAGCAAGAAGGTGTTTGATTCACTGAGATAGAAATCTGTTAGGTTGTAACTTGTTTGTGTGGGTTGATACTTTCTTAGTTGAGGAAGACTTGTTTGTGCATGACAGCTCCAGGAAGAGACCCTAGAGTATCTCCAGAGATTTGCTGAGTCTCTACCAAAGTTGGGCTGCTCCTTGTAGGTAGTGAGTAAAGAACCACAGCCTCTACTGGGAATGTGTCTTAATGGTAGAGTGCTTGCCTTGCATGAATGAAGCCCTGGTTCTATTCCTCAGCCCCACATAAACAGAAAAAGCCAAAAGTGGCACTGTGGCTCAAAAGTGGTAGAGTGCTACTCTTGAGCAAAAGGAAGCCAGGGACGGTGCTCAGGCCCTGAGTTCAAGCTCCAGGACTGGCAAAAAAAAAAAAAAAAAGAACCACAGCCTCCAGACAGAGTGAGTTCCTTGGCTCTGTTCAATGTTTCTGTGGCCTTTGGGATAGTTGCTTAACTCATTCTCTGTTTCTTCATTTGTACACAATAATAAGAATATTTTAATTAAATGAAGTATGGTGGTACATATCTATAATCCCAATACTCAAGAGGCCAAGACAGGAGGATCATGAGGTCAAGGCCAGCCCGCGATACATACTGAGATCTTGTCTCCAAAACCCAAGGACTTGGGATATAGCTCTGTGGCAGAGTGCTTGTCTAGCATGCAGAAGACCCTGGGTTCATACCAAACTGCAAAGGAAAAGGAAAAGATTATTGTGAGGTTTAAATGAATAATAGATTCAAAGCTGGAGAGTGCCTGGCAGACAAGAACTAAGGATTTTAATAAATGTTACTTAGCACAAAATTTTAGAGTGAAGTATATATAAAATTCTATATTTAGTTAGACAATGCATCGTGGTTACAGATTATTGGGAAATGTTATCTTGGAGTTTGTTCTAGATCTAGCTAAATTATTTGAACTCAGATAAACCCATTTGAATGTAGTCAGAGTTGTTATAGCTAATTTGAATAAGCTCTGTTTCTTGGAGCGCCATAAGATTCAATATTCCTTTTGAGTTTTATAACATACTGCTATTAAGTGATAACATGATAAAGTTATATGATGTGTGTGTGTGTGCGCGCCACTTCTGAGCTTGAACTCAAGGCCTGCTGTTCTTCACCTTTTTTTTTTTCTTCTCAAGGCTAGCACTCTACCACTTGAGCTACAGCTCCACTTCTGGCTTTTTTAGGTGGTTGATTTGGAGATAACATTCTCACAGGCTTTTCTGCCTAGGATGGCTTAGAACCACAATCTTCCAATCTGAGCCTCCTGAGTAGCTAGGATTACAGGCAAAAACCACCAGTGCCTTGAAAACCTATATGATTTTATACAAAATGCCACAAAGGACTTTTTAGTAAATAATTGTCGTTCTTGACTGTACAAGCCTGATAGAAAGGTAACTAACTTGTAGCTACTTTTAAAGTTTTTATTTTTTTTAATCAATTAATTTTGTTGACAAGGTGTTGTGCAAAAGGGGTACAGTTACATAATAAGGCAGTGAGTACATTTCTTGTGATATCTTACACCCTCATTTTTCTTTCCCTTCCCTAGATCAGGTAAGCATATATACAATACCCAGTATACCAAAATCATATACAGTAACCACATAGAGCATGCCAAAGGAAATTCACCTAGAAATTTAAATGTAACGTCAACAATAGAATCTTCCTGTGTCCTTCTCTTGGAGTTGTTTTTGCTTATCCTCGTCTTATATGATCATATGTACATAGCTGTTGAGCTATTGGGATCCACTGATAGGTCTATTCTAGACCTTTTCATGTTTAGTAGTTGTTTGGTTTAAGATACATAATGTAAGGTCGCTGACCCAAACATGTGGAAATACCATTTGAAAAGAAGTTTGTTGTTTCGCAGACCTGGTCTCTACTGTGCCCCCCCCCCCCCCCCAACACTTTAACAGTCATATATCAAGGAGACCATGCCCCTTTGTTCTCTGTGTTCTAGGCTTGTCTCACTCAACATTATTTGTCCAAGTTCTGACCATTTCCCTGCGAATAACAATATTTTATCATTTCTAATCCCTATGTAGTGTTCCATTGTATATAGGTACCACATTTTTTGAATCCATTCATCTGTAGTGGGGCATCTGGTTTTTTTCCCCATATTTTGGCTATTGTGAATTGTACAGCAATAAACATGGATGTGCAAATGTCTATGATATCTTGAGACCTGTTGTTCAGGATAGATGCTTAGGAGTGGTATGGCTGGGTCATAGGGTATGTCTATGCTGAGCTTTTTGAGGAACCCCCATACTGTTCTCCAGAGTGGTTGTACTAATTTGCACTCCCACCAACAGTGGAGAAGGAGTCCTCTTTCCTTGCATCCCTTCCAGCATTTGTTGTTGCCTGAGTTCAGAGTATAGGCCATTCTAACTGGAGTGAGGTGGGATCTCAGAGTTGTTTTTATTTGCATTTCCTTTACTGCCAGTGATGTTGAACATTTCCTCATATGTTTCTTTGCCATTTTTATATCTTCTTTTGTGAAGTCTCTCTTTAGCTCCTTTGCCCATTTAATAATTGGTTTCCTGAGTTTGGAGGGGGTTAGTTTTTTGAGTTCTCTGTAGATGACAGATATTAGGCCTTTGTCTGTTGGTGTGCTGGTGAAGATCTTTTCCCATATGGTTGGCTGTCTTTCTAGTTTGGTGGCTATGTCTTTAGCTGTGCAGAAAATTTTTATTTTGTAGTAGTCCCATTTGTCGAGACTCTCCCCTATCTGTTGTGACCCTGGGACTATGTTCATGAAGTTCCTACCTGTGCCTATTAAGTTCTAGTGTCTCTCCTACTCTGTCCTTCAGTAGTTTCAAGGATTCAGGTCTGATGTTGAGGTCCTTAATCCATTTTGAGTTGATCTTGGTGCATGATGATAGGCTAGGGTCTACTTTGAGTTTTCTATATGTGGCTGCCCAGGTTTCCCAGCACCAGTAGTTAAAGAGGATATGTTTTTTTTCCACTGCATGTCTTTTTTTTGGCCAGTCCTGTGCTTGGACTCAGGGCCTGAGCACCATCCCTGGCTTCTTCCCGCTCAAGGCTAGCACTCTGCTACCTGAGCCACAGCGTCCCTTCTGGCCATTTTCTATATATGTGGTGCTGGGGAATCGAACCAAGAGCTTCATGTGTAGGAGGCAAGCACTCTTGCCTCTAGGCCATATTCCCAGCCCCTCCATTGCATGTCTTTAGCTCCTTTGTCGAATATCAGCTGACTGTAAGAATGTGGCTTTATTTCTGGGTCTTCTATTCTATTCCATTGGTCGTCAGGTCTGTCTCTATACCAATACCAGGCTGTTTTTGTTATGATGACTCTATAATAGAGCTTGAAGTCTAGTATTATGTTTCCTCCTGTTTTGCTTCTTTTTGACTAGAATTGCTTTGGCTATTCTAGGTCTTTTGCTGTCCCATATGAATTTATGGGTTGTTTTCTCTATTTCAGTGAAGAATGTAGCTGGGATCTTGATGGGGATTGCATTGAATTTGTATAACATTTTGGGCAATATGGCCATTTTCACTATATTGATTCTGCCTAGCCATGAGCATGGGAGGTCTTTCCATCTCCTCGTGTCCTCCTTGATTTCCCTTTTTAGATTTTTATAGTTCTCATTAAATAGGTCATTCATGTCTTTAGTTAGGTTAATCTCTAGGTAATTTATTCTTTTTTTAGCTATTGTAAATGGTATTATTTCCATAATTTCCTTTTCTGCGTGTACATTGCTGGTGTACAGAAAAGCTGCTGATTTTTGTGGGTTGATTTTGTATCCTGCTACTTTGCCAAAATGGTTTATTAGGTCTAGGAGTTTGGGGACTGAGTTTTTTGGGTCCTTCAGATATAAGGTCATGTCATCTGTGAATAGGATAGTTTGATTTCTTCTTTGCCAATGTGGATACCATTGATGTCCTCTTCTTGTCTTATTGCTACAGCTAGGGATTCCAGCACTATATTGAATAGAAGCAGAGAGAGTGGGCATCCTTGACTTGTTCCTGAGTTTAGGGGAAATGGTTTTAGTTTCTCCCTATTTAATATGATATTAGCAGTTGGTCTGTTGTATATGGCTTTATTGTTTTAAAGAACTTTCCCTCTATTGCTGTTATCTCCAGGGCTTTTAACATGTATGGGTGTTGTATTTTGTCAAAGGCTTTTTGGGCATTGGCTGAGATGATGATGTGGTTCTTTTGTGTGTGTGTGTGTGTATGTGTGTGTGTGTGTGTGTGTGTGTGTGTGTGTGTGTGTGGTGTTGCAATAACTTTGTTCTTGGATTCCTGTTTCATGTACTCATCACCACCAAGTCTTTTAAGAAAATATAAAATCCCAGTCTAGAAGTTGAGTACCCCTTAATGCTGAGTTTGAGTGTTACATGGACCAGTGAGAGAAGAAAGTGAAATTGTCCTCAGGCTGTCTCCAGAAAGTTAATAAAGCATCCATTCAGGATACTCTGCCATGGAACAACAGACATTGCTATACTTGTTTGACATTTATATAGCCCTATATTCCTCAAAATATGCATCTCACTTGTCTATGGCATTATCTTTCTTTTTCTAAATTTTCAAAACTAGAGTATTCTTTAATCATGGTCAATCATATTTTGTTCCACTGGAACATAGGAACAAATTCAAAAATGAGAAAAGACGGCAGTGAAAAATGGTGGAGATTGGAAATATTTACATCAGAAGGAAGGGAAAAAAGTCATATAAAATAAGAAAATACTTGATTTTGTAGATTAACCTAAATTCTTCATTTGCATGAGAGAAAGGTGATAATTAGAAGAGATGATTATGTATGGAAACTCATAATCTGCTTTACTATTGGGCATTTCCTTCCTATCTTCATTGTTTTGCTAAGGATTTCTTTTTTTTAAATTTATATATTTATTGTAAAGGTGAAGAATTTACAATTACATAAGATAATGAGTACATTTCTTTTTAAACACTGTTACCCCCTCCATATTTTCTCCTGCTTAGCCCTCCCTTTTCCCCTCCCCAAAGTTGTATAGTTCATTTCTAACGTAGTGTTCTCTTCTTCCTTTTTAAATGTATGTATTTGGGATTGAACTCAGTGCTTGGGTATTATCCCTTAGCCTTTTCATTCAAAGCTAATGCTTTACCACTTGAGTCATATCTCTACCTTTGGCTGTTTGGTGGTTAATTGCAGATAAGATTCTCATGGACTTTGCTTTGCATTGTGTGTATATAACTCATTTTATTTGTTGATTCATCAGTGGATGGACACCTAAGATTATTCTGTAGTTTCAATATTGTGAATAGTGTGGTATATACTATATATGTGCAAGTATAATGACATTTGAACTTAGAGCCTCATACTTGGTTTGCTTGTACTGTTGACTCTCTACCACTGGAGACATGCTTCTAGCCCTGCTTTTTAATGGTGTTTTTGGAAATGTGGAGTCGTTGGATTTTGGAGAAATTATATTTTTTCATTTTTTTCTCCCTCATTTCTTATTTGTACCTGGTGATTTAACCTTTATATCCAAGTGGAAGTTTTTTGTTTTTTAATGTTGAAAATGTTCAGATATACTCCAAGATTCAGTCTTATCTATAAATCTGAATTTACTGCAAGATCATGCTAATGTATGTTTAAAAAAATACAGTTTACTTAAAGTTAAATGTGGTGGCACATGCCTGTAATCATAGCACTCAGGAGGCAGAGACAAGAGGATTTTGAATTCATGAACAGCTTGGACTACAGAGTAAGATTTTTCTTTTTTTTTCATATGTGCAAGTAAACTTTATGAAAAATATTTTTTGTTAGCTCTCTCTACTCTGGTTGCTGGTCACCACACAATCTGAGCCTGGTTTTTTTAAAATTAATTTATTTATTTTTATTAATTGGACATAAATTTTTTTACAAGGTGTTGTGCAAAGAGGGTGCAGTTACATAGTAGGGCAGTGTGTACATTTCTTGTGATATCTTACGACCTGTTTTTCTATCCCTTGTCTAGGTCAGGTTGACATATATGCAATATACAATGTATCAAGCACATATACAGTATTCACAGACTTGGTCTCTACTGTCTCTCCGTCTCCCTTTGTTAACAGTCATATATCAGGGAGATCATGCCCCTTTGTTTTCTGTGTTCTAGGCTTGTCTCACTCAACATTATTTGTTCAAGTTCTGACCATTTCCCTGCGAATAACAATATTTCACCATTCCTAATCGCTATGTAGTATTCCATTGTGTATAAGTACCATATTTTTTGGATCCATTCGTCTGTGGAGGGGCATCTGGGTTGTTTCCATATTTTGGCTATTGTGAATTGTGCCGCGATAAACATGGAAGTACAAATGCCGTTTTGATATCTTGGATTTTGCTGTTTAGGATAGATGCCTAGGAGTGGTATGGCTGGGTCATAGGGTAGGTCTATATTGAGCTTTTTGAGAAACCTCCATACTGTTCTCCAAAGTGGTTGTACTAATTTGCACTCCCACCAACAATGGAGAAGGGTTCCTTTTTCCCCACAGCCCCTCCAGCATTTGTTGTTTCCTGAGTTCAGAGTATAGGCCATTCTAACTGGGGTGTGGTGATATCTCAGGGTTGTTTTTATTTGCATTTCCTTTACTAGCAGGGATGTTGAGCATTTCCTCATATGTTTCTTTGCCATTTTTATATCTTCTCTTGTGAAGTCTCTCTTTAGCTCTTTTGCCCATTTCCTAATAGGTTTATTGGGCTTGGAGGGGCTTAGTTTTTTGAGTTCTCTGTAGATGACGGATATCAGGCCTTTGTCTGTTGCTGTGCTGGTAAATATCCTTTCCCATATCGTTGGCTGTCTTTCTATTTTGGTGGCTATGTCCTTAGCTGTGCAGAAACTTTTTAATTTGTAGTAGTCCCATTTGTTGAGTCTTTCCCCTATTTGTTGTGCCCCTGGGACTCTATTCAGGAAGTTCCTTCCTGTGCCTATAAGTTCTAGTGTCTTTCCTACTCTGTCCTTCAGTAGTTTCAAGGATTCAGGTCTGATGTTGAGGTCCTTAATCCATTTTGAGTTGATCTTGGTGCATGGTGATAGGCTTGGGTCTACTTTGAGTTTTCTGCATATGGCTGCCCAGTTCTCCCAGCACCAGTAGTTGAAGAGGCTATGTTTATTCCATTGTATGTCTTTAGCTCCTTTGTCGAATATCAGTTGGCTGTAAGAGTGCGGTTTTATTTCTGGGTCTTCAATTCTAATCCACTGGTCTTCCGATCTGTTTTTATACCAATACCATGCTGTTTTTGTTATGATGGCCTTGTAGTAGAGCTTGAAGTCTGGTATTGTGATACCTCCTGCACTATTTTTTTTGCCTAGAATTGCTTTGGCTGTTCTAGGTTTTTTGCTGTTCCATATGAATTTATGGATTGGTTTCTCTATTTCAGTGAAGAATGTGGCTGGGATTTTGATAGGTATTGCATTGAATTTGTATAACAATTTGGGCAATATGGCCATTTTCACTATATTGATTCTGCCTACCCATGAGCATGGGAGGTCTTTCCATCTCCTTGTGAATTCTTTGATTTCCCTTATTAGATTTTTGTAGTTTTCATTGAATAGGTCCGTCACGTCCTTGGTTAAGTTGATCCCTAGGTACTTTATTCTTTTTTTGGCTACTGTAAATGGAATTGTTTCCATAATTTCCTTTTCTGTTTGTCTATTGCTGGTGTACAGAAAAGCTGCTGACTTTTGTGGATTGATTTTGTATCCTGCTACTTTGCCAAATTGGTTTATTAGGTGTAGGAGTTTGGGTACTGAGTTTTTTGGGTCCTTCAGATATAAGATCATGTCGTCTGCGAATAGGGATAGTTTGATTCCTTCCTTGCCGATGTGGATCCCTTTGATGTCCTCCTCTTGCCTTATTGCTATGGCTAGGGATTCCAGCACTATGTTGAACAGAAGTGGGGAGAGTGGGCATCCTTGTCTTGTTCCTGAGTTTAGGGGGAATGATTAAGTTTCTCTCCATTTAATATGATATTAGCAGTTGGTCTGTTGTATATGGCTTTTATTGTTTTGAGGAATGTTCCATCTATTCCTGTTCTCTCCAAAGCTTTTAATAGGTATGGATGTTGTATTTTGTCAAAGGCTTTTTGGGCATCGACTGAGATAACAATGTAATTCTTAATTTTAGATCTGTTTATGTGGTGAGTTACGTTGATTGATTTACGGATGTTGAACCATCCTTGTGACTGAGGGATGAAGCCTACTTGGTCAAGATGTATGATTTTCTTGATCAGTTTCTGGATCCTGTTAGCTAATATTTTATTGAGGAGCTTTGCGTCTGTGTTCATTAGAGATATTGGTCTGTAGTTCTCTTTTTTTGTTGCGTCTTTGCCTGGTTTGGGAATGAGTATGATATTAGCTTCGTAGAATGAGTTTGGGATTTCTCCCTCTGTTTCTGTTTCACGGAAGAGTTTGAGGAGTATTGGAATTAGTTCCTCACTAATGGTTTTGTAGAATTCATTGGTGAATCTATCTGGGCCTGGGCTTTTCTTAGTAGGGAGGTTCTTGATTACCTCCTGTATCTCACTGTAAGTTATTGGTTTATTTAGTTGATTTATTTCTTCTTGGTTCAGTTTGGGCAGTTTGTACTTCTCTAAGAATTGATCCATTTCTGTAAAATTATTGTGTTTTGCTGAGTAGAGGTTTTGGAAATAGCTCCTTATGATTGCTTGAATATCGTGTGTACTTGTTGTAATTTTTCCGGTGGAGTCCCTGATTTTACGTATATGAGTCTCTTCTCTTCTTTTTTTGTAAGTCTTGCAAGGGTTGTGTCAATTTTGTTTATTTTCTCAAAGAACCAGCTTTTAGTCTTATTTATTTGTTGAATGGTCTTTCTATTTTCAATCAGATTTATCTCTTCTTTAATCTTTGTGATCTCTTCCCTCCTAGTCGTTTTAGATTCTGTCATTTCTTGTTTCTCCAGTTGTTTTAGTTTCACCGTGAGGGTATTCACCTGCTCTGCTTCCATTCTTTTAATGTGGGTGCTGAGTGCAATGATCTTGCCCCTCAGTACTGCCTTAGCTGTGTCCCATAGGTTTCTTTGTGATGTGTTTTCTTTGTCATTGTGGCTTATGAATTCGTTGATTTCATCTTTAATTTTGTCTGTGGCCCAAGTGTTGGATAGCAGCGTGGGGTTTAGCCTCCAAGAGTGTGTATAGCCTCTGTGGTATCCTTTGTCCACTGTGATCAGATATAATACATGGGATGATGTCAATACTTTTGTATTTGCTGAGGTTCTTTGTGTGGGCTATGACGTGGTCTATTTTGGAATATGATCCATGGGCTGCTGAAAAGAAGGTGTATTGGGTCTCTGTAGGGTGAAAGGTTCTATATAGGTCTGTTAGATCCATTTGGGAAATGGTGTTATTTAGGTCCTCAGCTCCCTTACTAATCCTCTGGGTGTTGGATCTGTCTCTTGGAGAGAGAGGAGTATTAAAGTCACCCACTATGATTGTGTTTGCATCTATCTTGCTCTG
Source organism: Perognathus longimembris pacificus (assembly GCF_023159225.1). Classification (NCBI taxonomy): domain Eukaryota; kingdom Metazoa; phylum Chordata; class Mammalia; order Rodentia; family Heteromyidae; genus Perognathus; species Perognathus longimembris. Next base: position 34,066,323 of record NC_063169.1, read on the forward strand.
TAATTCTGTGAGAATTTGCTTGACATATGTCGGGCCTCTTTTGTTCGGTGAGTATACATTTATCACTGTGATTTCTTGATTCTGGATTTTTCCTTGTATTAATATGTAGTGTCCTTCTTTGTCTTTTTGAGTGGACTTTAAAGAGAAGTCCAGCTTGTCTGAGATCAGAATGGCTACACCTGCCGTTTTGGTGGGTGCATTTGCTTGGTAGATCTTGCTCCATCCTTTCATTCGAAGCCTGTTTTTGTCCCTTGCTGTATCTCTTGTAAACAGCAGATGTCAACTTTTTGTTTGTGAATCCATTCTGCCAGTCTGCTCCTCTTAATCGGGGAGTTTAAGCCATTTATATTTAAAGAGATCAAGGATAAGGGTGTTTTTTCTGCTTCCATTTTCTTGTTGGGCTGTTTTTTCCTCTTTTTTTTTTTTCTTCTTGTCTTTAGTGAGCTGGTCTTTCTGCTGGACTTTGGCTATTGAAGTTTCTTTCTGATTCTGTCTGTGTGTCTTTTACGATCTCTGTTGGGTGGGGTTCCCCTCTTAATATTCGCTGTAGGGCTGGTTTTTTATTCACATACTCCTTTAGCTCCTCTTTGGTGTGGAAAGATCTGGTTCTCCCTTTGAATGTGAACTCCAATTTCGCTGGATATTTGATCCGAGGTTGTAAATTGTTATTCTGAAGTACTTGGATGTTCTTCCACTCACTTCGAGCTTGGTAAGTTTGTGTGGATAAGTCGGATGGTATTCGAATCCTCTTCCCATTGAAAAAAGTTTCCTTCTTCACTTTGGCTGAATTCAGAATTTGCTCTTTAATCTTGAGGTCTGTAGTCTTGAATATTATGTGCCTTGGGGTGGTTTTCCTGGGGTCTGGCCTGCCAGGTGTCCTATAGGCTTCGCTTACCTGGATGGGGTCCCCTGTGAGATTGGGGAAGTTTTCGGCAATAACTTTATTGAGAACATGATTAAGCCCTCTGTTCTGATATTCGGCTCCTTCTTCTATTCCAATTATGCGCAGATTATATCTCTTGTTTTTGTCCATTAGTTCCTGGATTAGTCTTCCCTGAAGCTTCACCTTTTCTTGGAGTGTGGTCATTTTCTGGTTGTTGTCAGCTGCTTCATCGTCCAGGCGAGAGATTCTGGATTCTATATGGTCCACTCTTTGTGTTATGGTTTCAATTGCGGAGTTTATGGATGTCAGAGAGCTATTTATGGTTGTCATATCAGCTCTGATCGTGGAAATTTCTTCCTTTAAAGAGTTGTATTTTAAATCTATTTTTTCATGCATTTCAATTCTCAGGATGTGGAGATTTTCTTTAAAGGCGGCTTGCATTGTATCCATTTTTGCTTCCATTTCTTTAAAGGAGGCTTGCCTTGTATCCATTTTTGCTTCCATTTCTTTCTTGGCTTCCTGGGTGTCCTTCCAGATTTCCGCTCTAAACTCCTGGAATTGTTTTCTGATTTCATTTCTGACGCTTTCGATCATTCCTGTTAACATGGCCTCATTTGCTTTTTTATTCTCCATCTCCTCTTCAGTCGTGCTGCTTTTTGGAGCTGGCAAGTTGGCTTGCCCTTTTATGAACTGAGTTGTTTCTTTGTGATTTGCGAGTCTGGAAATCTGTGGATGGCTTCTCAGGTTTGGTTTGTAGCTCTTTCCTCCCTCCTGTGTAGGCATATCTACGGCAGCAGGTGCTGCCGCTGTGGCCCCGCCCACCAGTGCAGGGTACGCCTACCAGAGCGGGTGCTGTCGCCGGGGGTCCCGCCCTCCTGTGCGCTGTTGTCCACTACAACATGCACTTTAGCGGGGTGTGCCTCCCAGAGCGAGTCCTGGGTTGTTGGGTTATGCTTGCACCCACCCGCGAGTCCGTTGGGGGAGGCGGTGTGTGTGGGGCCCAGTGGGATCAACTGTCCGGGTGTGGCTTGGCACTCTCAGACCTCGCCTCCGCTGCGAGGGGGGGACGTGATCAGGCTCAGGTGACTCTGCTGGGCTGGTATTGCCCACCAGCGCCTGTGATTTTAGTTGTAAGAGTCTGCGAGGTCCAGGCGCCTTGGGTGGGGCTTGCCCTGCCGGCCCCTGTTGGGAAGGGGGTGGGGCCGGTTCTGCCAGTTCAGGAACCTGTGGGGGCTTGGGGCTGTTCCGCCCTTCCCCTGCTAAACTGGCTTCCCAGGCCTGATGGGAGCTTCCCGCCTGATTTGGGGGTTCTTTGTTCCCTCGGGGGTGGGGAGGGGGAGGGAGGGAGATCTAGCTTCTTTGTAGGGCTTGGGTCTCTGATAGCTGGTCTCCCGTTGGGGGAGGGGATAATGGGGGACTCACTTTTGCTGCTTTGTGTGTGTGTCCCGCACAGCCGTTGGCCCTTCAGGGGTTGGCGAAGTGTCGTGGTGGCTTCCCCGTTCCCTCTTTCTGCCACGCTGGGTTCCCTTGTCCGAACCCGGTGTGGACCCGAACTTCTCGTCGCTGCCGGTGTGTGTCTTGGTCCGCACCCTGCCTTGTGTCTGTGGGGTCTCCCGCTATATGAATTCTGCGCTCCCGGCAGCCTGTCTGCCGATCGCCGGGTTCCCCTTTCCCAGCCTGGCCCTGTTTGGGCCAGGGTCGGCTGGTGGGGGGAGGGTGCCCCGGAGAATCTCCGGCTCCGTGTAGGTTTTCGGTTCTTCTTTTTTGCTCATTTTTGTTTTCCTGTGTTTCTCCACTGCTTCTGTATGCTGGTTTTGCTGGGTTCTTGGTGGAGTGTTGGGTGTTGGAGCTCCCAGCTCGCTATTCAGATGGTGCGAGTCGGGGTGCCTCCCTATTCTTTCGGCGCCATCTTTTCCCCCCATAGGTTTCTTTATAATGTGTTTTCATTGTTGTTTTGGCTTATGAATTCGTTAATTTCATCCTTAATTTTCTCTGTGACCCAAGTGTTAGATAACAGTGAGGGGTTTAGCCTCCAAGTATTTGTGTAGTTTCTGTGGTATCCTTTGTTATTGAGGGTTACCTTGATTCCACTGTGATCAGATATAATACATGGGATAATGTCATACCCTTGTATTTGCTGAGGTTCTTTGTGTGGACTATGACATGATCTATTTTGGAGTATGTTCCATGGGCTGCCGACAAGAATGTGTATTGGGTCTCTGTAGGGTGAAAAACTCTGTACAGATCTGTCAGATCCATGTGGGATATGGTGTTACTTAGGTCTGTGGCTCCCTTGCTAATCCTCTGTGTGTTGGATCTGTCTCTTGAAGACAGTGAAGTATTAAAATCTCCAACTATGATTGTATTTGGGTCTATCTTGCTCTGTAGTTCTGAGAGAATTTGTTTGACTTATTTAGGGTCTCTTTTGTGTGGTGAGTATAAATTTATCACCGTGATATCTTGATTCTGGATTTTTCCTTGTATTAAAATGTAATGTCCGGGCTGGGGATATGGCCTAGTGGCAAGAGTGCCTGCCTCATATACATGAGGCCCTGGGTTCGATTCCCCAGCACCACATATACAGAAAATGGCCAGAAGTGGCGCTGTGGCTCAAGTGGCAGAGTGCTAGCCTTGAGCAAAAAGAAGCCAGGGACAGTGCTCAGGCCCTGAGTCCAAGCCCCAGGACTGGCCAAAAAAAAAAAAAAAATGTAATGTCCTTCTTTATCTTTTGGAACTGATTTTAATGAGAAATCTAGCTTGTCTGAAGTCAGTATGGCTACCTCTGCCATTTTGGTAAGTGTGTTTGCTTGGAAGATCTTGCTCCATCCTTTCATTCGGAGCCTGTTTTTGTCCCTTGCTCTAAAGTGGGTCTCTTGAAGACAACAGATAGCAATTTTTTGTTTAGGGATCCACTCTGTCATTCTGCTCCTCTTTATCGGAGAATTTATACCATTTATATTCAAAGAGATCATGGATAGGTGTGGATTTTTTTCCCTTCCATTTTCCTGTTAGGCTGTGTTTTCTCTCCCTTCTTTCTTATCTTTATTGAGCTGCTCTTCTTGTTTGGCTCTGGCTATTGTAGTTTCTTTCTGTTTCTGTGTGGAGTTTCTGTACATTTTCTGTTGGGTGGGGTTCCCCTCTCAGAATTCGCTGTAAGGCTGTTTTTTGTTCACATATTCCTTTAGTTCCTATTTTCTATGGAAATAGTTGGTTTTTCCCACGAAAGTAAGTTCTAATTTTGCTGGGTATCTAATTTTGTGTTGGCAGTTGTTGACATGGAGGACTTGGATTGTGTTCTTCCAGGCTCTTTGTGCATTGTAAGTTTGTGTGGAGAGGTCTGCCATGATTCTGATCTTTTTTCCGTTGTAATATAGTTCTTTCTATGTTTTGACTGCATTCAGAATATGTTCCTTATTGATGAAATCTGAGTCCTTCATTATAATGTGTCTGGGGGTGATTCCCGGTCTGCCAGGTGTTCTATATGCTTCTGTTATTTGGGTGGGGTTTTCTGTTTTGAGATTGGGGAAATTTTCTGTAGTGATTCTATTGAATATGTGTTCTGATACTCCTCTCTTTCATCTAATCCAATTATATGCAGATTATATCTTTTCTGTCCACTATCTCCTGGATTAGTCTGCCTTGGAGTTTGACAGTTTCTTGGAGTGCTGTAATCTTCTGGTCCTTATCAGTTGGATCATCATCCAAAAGAGAGACTCGAGATTCAAGATGATCAATTCTTTGTGATGTGGCTTTGAATGTGGTTTACATTGAGATGAATGAGCTGTTTATGGTTGCCAGCTCACCTCTCATTGTGGTAATTTCTTCTTTTAATGAGTTGTGTTTTGAATCTATTTTTTCATACATTTTGTTTCTCAGGACGTTAAGGTCTTCCTTAATGGAGGAGTAGACTGTATCCATTTTTGCTTCCATTTCTTTCTTGACTTCCTGAAGGTTGAGACTTCCATTCTAAATTCCTGGAATTGTTTTCTGAATTCGTTCCTGAGGCTTACAATCATTTCTGCTATTTTAGCCTCAGTTGTTTTTTTATTCTCCATCTCCTCTTCAGTCGTACTGCTTTTTGGAGCTGGTGAGTTGGCTTGACCTTTCATAAAATTTGTAATATTTCTTTGTGATTTACATATCTGGAGTGAAGCAGTTATGGATTGCTTCTTGCACTTCCTTTTGGGGGTCTGTAGGTGGCGGCCTTGGCTTGGCTTTGTGCTGGTTCCTGCTGGTCCGCCAGGGGGGACTTGTTTGTATCCTGGCTCTGGGTTTGAGTTCTGCTGTTGAACCTTACTGCCCTATGGGTGAGCATGACCATGTTGGTTGTTGCCAAGGTGGTTACCCTCACTGCAATTAGGGGTGGGTAGCTGCTGTGGCTTTCTCTGTGGGACCTTGCTCTGCCGCTGTACTGTGCTGACCCTTGTGGGCCCCTGTTGGGGGTTCATGGGTTGTTGATTCAGCGTGGCGTGGAGAGTTTTTTTTTTTTTTTTTTTTGGTCAGTCGTAGGCCGTGAACTCAGGGCCTGAGCACTGTCCCTGGCTTCTTTTTGCTCAAGGCTAGCACTCTGCCACTTGAGCCACAGCACCACTTCTGGCCATTTTCTGTATATGTGGTGCTGAGGAATCGAACCCAGGGCCTCATGTATACGAGGCAAGCACTCTTGCCACTAGGCCATATTCCCAGCCCCGAGAGTTTTCTCTTCTTTGATTTGTTCCCCGCTAGCTGCATGGGTCAAAAGAGCTTGCCTCTCAGATTGAGTATTGCTGCTGAGGGGTGGCCCATCCACCTGTGCGGAGTGTGCCTATCAGAGTGGGTGTTGCCGCTGAGGGGCAACTTGCCCACTTGTGTGCTCCTGCGGGGGAGTGGGTGTGGGACCCTCCTGCTGAGGGCTAGAATGCTGACCCATGCAGGCCCTCTGGGGGGCATGTGAGTATGAGCTCTTGTGCTTCTTTTAGGGGGTGCACTGGCCCAGATTGTTGGAGGGTGCTTGTGCCCTTTTGCAAATCTATTGTGGGGATGGTATGCGTGGTCCCCAGCAGTTCAAGTGTCTGGGCATGGGGTGGTGCCCACGGACTCTCTGCATGTGCTCGGGCCCAGGTGACCCTGCTGGTGTGGTGTTGCACACCAGCAAGCCTGCAACTGTTATTCAAAAAGTCCACGCAGACCAGGGCACCTCAAGTGGTGGTTAAATGCCTACCAGTCCCCAGGTCCCTGTGGGCAGATTCAGGCTCCCCAGCTGGGGCTTTGGAGGACACTGGCCTAAGGTGTCTCCAGGCCCCTTTGTTGGGAGCTGCTCCACACACTGCCAGCTCCCGTGTTCTCCCAGAATCTGTAGAGTCCTAGAGCTGCCAGATATTGGGCTCTTTTGTTCCCTCAGGGCGGGGAGGGGGAGGGAGGGAACTCTAGTTTCTTTGTCCCCTTGTGATGAGCTCTACATCAAGTTTTGGGACTCTGCCAGAGCTGATCTCCTGTTTGGGGGTGGGGGGCAATGGTGAACTTACTGGTCCTGGATTGTGTGTGTGTGCATGTGTGTCCCACACAGCTGTGGGCTTTTCCGGGCTGGGGTGTGGCAATCTTTTGGCGGTGACAGCAGCCCGGGCTCTCCACGTCTGGTGCCCGGTTCCCTTGCTGTTGTCTGGTCCCAGCCATTCGGTCCCACGCCACCCGTCCCATGCTGCTGTTTGGCTTGGTCCCACGCCGCCATTTGGCGTGGTCCCAAGCCACTGGTCCCATGCTTCCATTTGGCTCAGTCTAGTCTGTGTGCAGTCTGGGGCCCGTTGGAGCTCCTGCTGCCTGGTTTCTGTACTCGTGCTGGGACTTTTCTGCTGTTGCTTCTGTGGTCGCTGATGATCTGCGGTCCCATTCACTGGTGCCAGCGCCAGGGCCCACTTTCCCAGCCTGGCCTTTTTTGGGCCAGGGTGGGGAGGGTACCCCGGAGATTTTCCAGCTCCATGCAGATTATAGGCTTTTCTTTCTTTGTTATTTATCATTTCCTCTGTTTCTCTGTTTGTTCTGGTTGTTGGGTTTGCCAGTCTCATGATGGGGTGTTTGGTGTTGGAGTTCTCAGCTTACTATTTGGTTGGAGCGAGTTGGGGTGCCTCCCTATTGTGACTGTGCCATCTTCCTCCCTTGTAGCTACTTTTTAAAAACTCTTACTCTCTTCACACTGCAAATATTCTTATTACTAAAAGAGTAATGTTTTGAAGGGCCAGTTGTTAATTAAACTATGATTCTAGCTTAGACAAAACTGGTTATGAGCATAATTTTTTTTGCCCCTTTCCAAAGTCATCAGATGCCATATTTTCACTTGCCTTAAAGGAACATGCCTCTCTTTGATAACTTGATCTACAAATTCACATTGTACTTAGGAATTTTAATAAGTGTTCTCAAATCTTATGATATGCTGCACTACCATGACTCCTATTCAAGTCAATTTATTGTAGGGAGATCATGATTTCTTTTTAAAAATTTATTGTTGCTATAAAGGTGATCTACAGAAGGTTACAGTTACATAAGTCAGATAAAGAGTACATTTCTTTTTTTGGATAATGACATTCCTTCCCTTGGTGTTGGTATCATGCTTTTTAAAAGTTTAGACAAAGAAAAGTTTAGCCTGATTAGTTTTGACATTTGTCATTTGTCTCCCTCCAGTTAAATTTTCATGATTACTAAGAATGTCTTTGTCTGTCTCTGTCTCTTTCTCTCCCTGTCTCTCTGTCTCTGTCTCTGTGTGTGTCTCTCTCTCTATGTGTATGAGTTATAATAAAAAGTAGCATAACCTGCTGCACACTGCCCCTCTCTGGTAACCTTGCTCTAAAGACAACTGTGTTTAACTATTTTATTTCTTTTTAAAATTTTTATTATCTTTAACTAGACAAGGGAGTTGCCATCTAACAAAGCAGTTTATGAACACAATGCATCTTGACCAGTGTTAATGTCATCCCATTCAACATTCTTATCCATCCCTCCCAACCCTCCCCTTCTATCACTTTTCTTATTTTTTTAGGATGTACAACGAATTACTTTTTAATTTTTTATTGTTATTATAAAGGTGATGTACTGAGAGGTTATAGTAACTTAAGTCAGGTAAAGAGTAAATTTCTTTTTGAACAACCACTTCTCTCCACCTTTTAAAAAATTTCTTATGATTTTCTTTCTATTTCTAAACAACATGCTTCTATGGCTATATTTTGAATTTTAAGACCTAAGAGAAAACTTAGGTTTTATCTATTGTCTTCCTTTAATGGAAGCTGAAGATTTAATTCTTGTTGTAATACCCCTTTGTTTATCCTTTAAATTTGGACTGGTTTTGGTTAATTAGTTAAAAGGCAGTTTAGTATCATGGCTAAGAGCAAGGCCTTTAGGCTCAAAGTCTAGCATCACCTCCTACTGCATTTGTGTGTTTTTGAGCAAGTTGAAAAATCTAAGTGCCATAGTTTCTCAACCAAGTTGTTTTCTCATAGACTTGCTTGTCTTCCAAAGTTCATGTGTTGGAAATTTAATCCCCAGAGTAAGTGTTGAGAGTAGTACTTTTAAGAGGTGACTAGGTTGCATTTATCAACAAAGTTAATCAAGGAGTATCCCTTAGGAAAGGATAAGTTTGTTCCCCTTCTTATTTCTCTCTTTCTGCCTTTCTCCTTCCTCTTCTGCTCCCATACCTGATGCCTCCTGCCATTTTCTGACAAGGTCTTCAGGTCTTCTTCACTAGGTACTGGGCACTCATCTTGAACTTCCTCTAGAAGTGTAACAAATAAGTCGTATCTTAAAAAGAAATTATCAGGTCTAAGATACTTAATCATATGAAGCATCTGGACTGTCTTGCATAGCTCCAACTGTCATCATCATCATCCACATCTTTATCATCTGTGGACTTAAAGTACCTCAGTCTGCTTTTAGCAGATGAGGGTGGGGTGGCAGTTTGACCTAGGTTGGGCTGGTCAATAGCAAATCTCTTTTGCATACTTTGTCTGGTAAGATTTATGCCATGGATAATGAGTGAATTTATAAACTCCTGAGGCAAGCCTCTTCTAAAGACAAGAGAGCCCAGAGAGGCAATTTATGCAGGCTGCTTTCTTCTACTAGAGGCACCAAATAGGTAGATCTTCTTCCCTGGGAGTAGTCACTGAGGGAGTAGAGACAGTCCCTGCCTCTACTTGTTTTTCAGTTTGTTCACTGGGTATATATTTATGTTCTCTCTACTCTATGTAATTTATTATGTTGTTTTTGAAATTCATAATACATACATCTGTAAATGTAGGGTATTCTTTCAGGAAACTTATAGGACTGTGTTAAATATGCTTCTTCTAAACTAGTTCCTTGTAACAGGTGACTTTTACTAACATCTAAACCCAGCAATAGTTTGGGGTACTTTCTAACTTGTCTTTCCCAAACAATAATTTGTTCAAAATACAGAAATTCAGAAAGTTCTCCATAACCTGAAAAACTTTCAAGAGAATTTGATATAAGGCACCTATTTCTTTTCTGAGGAATAGTTTTGGCAAGAGAAAGTTGCTTTATATGCAGGCATTTTGAGTGAGGTGTTTATTTTCAAATAAGTTCACCATTTTTTCCTCTTTTTACTCCCAAACTTGTTCATTTTCTTTATTCTTAGACTCTGCTCTTCCCTTCTTTCTCTTTGTCATCTTCCCAGACTATCACTGCCTTTATCTTTTTATATCTAGTGAGCCATAAATTCTCTTACTTCTGCCTCCTATATTCCTCAAATCTATCCCTTTGGATACCCCAGTGGCTCCAGGTTCAAATCACTGTCAGCTGTTACTTACAGCAGCCTTCCAACTTCCTTTTCCCCAGTTTCTCATATAAATAGCCTTCCTCTAAACTGGTGGGAGTGAAGTTTCTAAAATGCTATTTGATCTTGTCATTCCCAGGTTGAAACTACCAATGACTTTTAGAGCTAAAGGATAAGTTCTGTATTTCTTGGAATGTCAATTATAGCTCTGCTTTGATTGTGGCTGCATTCTTAGGGAATTACTTGCAGATACTTATTTTGTATGTATTGTTCCCTTTACATGGCATGTTCCTGTCTTCTCTTTCCCCCATGCCTTGCCTGAAAAAGCTTGTTTATCTTTCACAATAGTTTGAATATTATCCTTAGGAAAGAGTATCTGAGGCTTAGATGTGGTGGTGCATACTTGTAATACTAGTTACCTGCTAGGCAGAAATTGGATGAATCGTAGTCTAAAACCAACTGGGGAAAAAGTTAGTCAAGCCTCATTTCAATAAACAAGTTAGACATTGTGATATATGTCTGTAATTCTAGCTGTATGGGAAGCATAAGTAGAAGCATGCCAGTTCAGACTGACCAACACCAAAAAACAAAAACAAAAATGCACAAGACAATATCTAAAAAATGACTAAAGAAGAAAGGACTGAAGCCTGACTGACATACCTAGCAAGCACAATACCCTGAGTTCAAAACACCAATACCACCAAAAACAAAAAGCAAAACAAAACAAAAAACTCCAAATGTTTACCTCTTCTCTCCCACATCTGGGTGGCACACACTTCCAAAGAATTCCCATAATGTGTGGTATACACACTTTGCAGTTATCACTGCTCTGTTCTTGTTTGTCTATATTTCCTGAATGGAGTTTCTAGAGATTCAGGGGCTTAAGATCCCCAGATTCACAGGATCACTGTTTGAATCTATCTCAGGCAGAAAAGTCAGAGAAACTCTATCCCCAAAATAACCAATAAAAAACTAGATTAGAAGTATAGCTTAAATGGTGGAGTCAGCCAGTTGAGCAAGTACAAGATCCTGAGTTCAGAATCCTGGTACCACCAAAAACAAAACCCCAATTCTACACTGTCACATAGGACAAAGTCTTTATAAATCATACAGTTGAACAAAGCTATACTGAGAAATTTAAATCTTAGTGAATCAGTCTGTCTCATTGTGGGTTTGTTTAGAAATGGTTGCTATCTTGCTGTAAGTAGTTTTAGCTTCATCTAAGAACTCTTTTTTTTCTTCTCTCTCTCTCTCTTTTGGTCATGGGACTTGAACTCTGGGCCTGGGTACTGTCCCTGAGCTCTTCAACTCAAAGCTAGCACTCTATCATTTGAGCCACAGCGCCCCTTCCAGTTTTCTGGTGGTTAACTGGAGATAAGAGTCTCATGGACTTTCTAACCCATGCTGGCTTTGAACTGCAGTCATCAGATCTCAGCCTTCTGAGTAGAACACAGAGTAAAACAGAGTAGAAACAGAGTAAAGGACCTCAAGTTAGTGATGATGAGTGTCTATGAAGGTAAATGCTGAAGAAACTCTGAGCATGAGGAGAGTTCTGAAGGCCATAATAATAGGCATTTGTGGAGAAGCTGGCTGCTGATATATTCCTTCACAGAAAGCCATTTGAATTAGCTCTATTGGGCCCTAATCCTCCATTTGAAACTAAACTGCTCTTGCATCTTTAAAGGGTTCCCAAGCTTAGCTGCACTGACAAGAAGTTATAAAAAGTAGCATGGCTGTTTATAAGGAGTATGGAAATCATTCTTCAGAAGGGCTTTGGCCAGTTTAGGGTGTAAATCTAGAGGCTTCCACTTAAATGGCTGACCATTTGCTAGGCAAATGGTTTAATCTCTACTGAGCTTTAGCTACTTAAGCTTAGTTATTTTGAAGACTGAAAAAGTAGTGTACATAAACGGTCACACATTAGCTGCCTCAGGGCAGGTGATTAGTGAATGTTAGCTTTCCTTTCTCCTTACAATATGTTTTCCATGTTTTTAGTGTTCCTGATCATTATTGGTTGTGATTTTGATCTTGGTCTTGCTGCTATCCATATGTTTACAGTTTCTGAAGCTAAAAAAATTAGGCAAAAGGCTACTGAGGGTGAGAAGAGGTGCATATAAATGGTTGTAGATAAAATGGTTACTTTAAAGGGCTATAATTAAGCCTTTTTTTGTCTATAATCCTTTACTCAGGAGGCTGAGATCAGAGGATGGAGATTCTAAGCTAGCCTGGGCAAGAAAGCCCATGAGACTCTTATCTCTAATTAACCATAAAAAAGCCTAAGTGGAGGTATAACTCAAGTGATAGAGCACCAGCCTGGAGCAGAAAAGCTGAGAGACTGCACCCAGGTCCTGGGTTCAAGCCCTAGTACTGGCACTCATACACACACACACACACACACACACACACACACACACACACACACACACACAGGAAAAGAGCTATAATTAGGGAGCAGGTTTTCTTGGTGATTGAGAATTTAAAACATACCTTAGAATCTTAAGAAGTAATAATGTACAGGGGGAGAACTGTTGATTCTTTCCTCTCTGTTTCGGAAAATGTTTTTCAAAACCTCATTCAACTAACTACTTAGTTAAAAAATGTCTGGGCCTAGTGGTAGAGTGCTTGCCTCATATTCATGAAGCCCCAGGTTCGATTCCTCAGCACCACATATATAGAAAAGGCCAGAAGTGGCACTGTAGCTCAAGTGGCAGACTGCTAGCCTTGAGAAGAAAGAAGCCAGAGACAGTACTCAGGCCCTGAGTTCAAGCCCCAGGACTGGCAAAAAAAAATTTCTACGTTCCCAGTACAGTCCATCAATCCTACTATTGCTTCAAAGACTTAGCATGTACAGTAATAGGATTTCATATGTATTAATCTATATGATCTCATTACAGAAAAGATTTGACATGGTTTTCAGGAGCATAAAACACTACACAAGTAAAATGGTATGATAGGGACAGAAAATAAAAACAATAATCGAAAGGTAACATGGAATGTGATGTTAAAATTAGGTGGAAAATATATAATACATAAAATATCATGCCTATTTCATTGTTACAATGCAATAGCAAAATTTACTCTGAGCTATCTGATAACAAAAATGAAAAAGGAAGCATGGTGAATATGGTTAACTTGTTTCTCTAAGCAAGCAAGGTGTTTTGAATCCTTAGCTTTGTGTATGTGTGTGTGTGTGTGTGTGTGTGTGTGTACATGTGTGTGCCATAAGTGGGGCTTGAACTCAGGGCCTGCGCACTGTCCTTAGCTCTTATTTCTCAAGGCTAGTACTTTTTTTTTTTTTTTGGCCAGTCCTGGGGCTTGGACTCAGGGCCTGAGCACTGTCCCTGGCTTCTTTTTGCTCAAGGCTAGCACTCTGCCACTTGAGCCACAGCGCCACTTCTGGCCGTTTTCTGTATATGTGGTGCTGGGGAATTGAACCCAGGGCCTCATGTATACGAGGCAAGCACTCTTGCCACTAGGCCATATCCCCAAGGGCTAGTACTCTTCTACTGAGCCATACCTCAAATTATGGCTTTTTGCTGGTTAATTGGGGGTAAGAGTCTCACAGACTTCCTACCCGGGCTGCCTTTGAACTACGATCCTCAGGTCTCAGCCTCCTGAGTAGCTAGGAGTATAGGTGTGAGCTACCAGTACTTGGCTTTTGCCTTCATTTTTTTTTTTTGAAGGCTAATTTAGTTGGATATAAAACTGTTGTCTTCTTCAGCACTTTGAATATGACAGTTTCAATGCCTTGTCCCTGATTCTTTTCCCCTGTCCTGGGGCTTGAACTCAGGGCCTGGTGCAGTCCCTGAGCTTCTGTGCTCAAGGGTAGAGCTTTACTACTTATGCCAAAGTGTCACTTCTGCCTTTTTCTGAATAGTTTATTGGAGGTAAGAGTCTCACTGACTTTTCTGCCTGTGCTGGCTTTGAACCACAATCCTTAGATCTCAGCCTCCTGAGTAGTTAGGACTACAGGCGTGAGCCACCAGTGCCCAGCTTCTCAATTATTATTATTTTTGACAAGAGGCTGTTAGTGTTCTCCTTTCATGTAGTATGTGATTCTTCTCTCTATGCTTTTGATCTTTGTTCCCCCCAGTGGCTAGTAGTTTGACTATTATATGCTTAGGAATGTGTTGTGGCCTTTTTCTTTTTGGCATTACTGAGGTTTGAACCCAGGATTTTGTACTTGTCAAGTGGGCACCCTAACACTTCAACTTTGCACTCAGCTCTCTGTAGAGTTCTTTTAACTTCCAGATGCTTCTTTTATTTAGTCTAGCCTCTTTTCTGTCTACCTCAGCACCTGCAGTTTGTTAGTTCTCAAGAAATTCTTCCAACACTGAAAGCTTTTCAATATGTCCTACAACTCCAGTCTGTCTTAGACATTGTCCACTGCTTTCTGTATGGTCACTACACTCCAGTGTTGTGAACAGAAGTTAATAAACATTTTTCAAACCTCTCCAGAGTTAATCACAGATAGCAAATAGCTTTTGGGGTGGCAATAATATGACTGAGGCAAATATAATTTACCCATTGCTGAGTTTTTGTGCAATTGCTAATAGCAACATAATCCTCAAATTACTGAGACTTTGTGAAATAATATTTTTCATTTTAATCTAGGTTTTGTGTATTAATATTTAATGTAAAGTTATTAGAGAAATACTAACTCATTATAAAGCAAAGATACCTTGAAAAGAGACCAAAATTGAATGGAAATTCTAGTTGGGACCACCAGAAAGAGCAAAAATATTTATCAGAATCTACAGAAAATCTTTCCTTTGGGTGTTTTCCATTGTAAACATTTAACCATTGCAGTCATTTACATTCTGTGTAATTATAATACCTCTGTTTTACTTAATATGCAGCAAATCCTTTTGATTTTAATCAATTAATTAATTTGTATCAATCCTGGCATAAATTTATTTGTGTCTGGTCCTAGGGCTTGAACTCAGGGCCTGGACACTGTCCCTGCACTTTTTTTGCTCAATGCTAGCTCTGCACCACTTGAGCCACAGCTCTACTTCTGGCTTTTTTGGTGCTTAATTGGAGATAAGAGTGTCATAGACTTTCCTGCTTAGGCTGGCTTTGAACTGTGATCTTCATATCTCAGCCTTCTCAGTAGCTAGGATTACAGGCATGAGCCTCTGATATGAGCTTCTTATTTTTTAAATGTACTATTACCATTATTAGTCGTATTAGTATTTACAGTACTGAGGATTGCACCTAGGGCCTTGTGTATGCTAGGCAAGTCTTCTACTACTGAACTTCATCCCCAGCCTACACACAGGCTTCTTAGGTATTAAACTTAACTACTTCCTTTAAGTCATTTGCATGCTCCTTGGCTATACACTGACACTTGGTGTTTGGTCTCAAAATGAAATAGGGTACAAAGAGGATCTGTATAGGGAAATTGGAATGTAAGTGTCATGGTATTTGAGAAAAATTTCTCTGCATGACTCAATAAAAGTATATAAGTACATTCTAAGGTAAGTTATTTATTTTGTGATGGTCCTGGGACTTGAACTCAGGGCTTGGTACTATACTTAAGATTTTTTTCCTCCCTTAAGGAAAACCAGGACCCATGGCTCCACTTCTGGATTTTTTGTTTGTTAACTGGAGATAAGAATTTCATGTACTTTTCTGTCCAGGCTGGCTTTGAACTTCCATCCTCAGGTCTCCATCTCCTAGGTAGCTAGGATTAGAGACATGAGTCAATGGTTAAAAATATCTTAATTTACTTGCAAAACAGTTTGGTGTAAATGAGCTGAACAACGCATGGCGGGGAAGGGAAAGGGGGAGGGGGGAAGGGGGAATGAGGGAGGAGGTAACAAACAGTACAAGAAATGTATCCAATGCCTAACATATGAAACTGTAACCTCTCTGTACATCAGTTTGACAATAAATTTTTTTTAATATCTTAATTTATCTGTTTTAAAATTTGATCAGAACACTAGCCTACCTTCATCCTTTGTTAATTATTATTGTAATTGTATTGAGGTATGTTTAAGTGATAGAGTGCTTGCCCTAGCATGCATGAAGTCCTGGGCTAGATCCCTAGCATTAAAAAAAAATTAAAAACAAAGATTGGTTATTAAAAGTAAGTGTTCAAGAGTAATAGTAAAACTCATAAGAAGGGTACTTACAAGTAAAAAAAGAATATTCAGTGGGGAATATTAAGAAAATTATCCTTCTTTCCCCTACCCCATAGAAATAGTAGGGGCATATAGTCTTTTACTCAATATCTAGTAGGAGGGCTTTAGATAGATCACTTAGAGATTTAAAGAATCTCTCAGACTCCCATTGTTGTAAACAGAGAACAGAAGACTGCCTCATTGAGAAATCCAGCAAGGAGATAGCAGTGCTGGTCAGCTGCTCCCATAGCAAGAGCTACATAGAAAGTAGCTGTGTTGGGATTTACAAAGGATATATGAATGTTACCTGCAGCTCAGAGGCAGGCCTAGTGGAAGAGAGAAGTAACATTGGAGCTGTTTGACTTTAACCAGGTAGAATGACTAGAAGGCCAGTGAGGCTCCAGCAGAGTCTTTGGAGTGACAGCCAATAACTCTGAGGGGAGACTCGAAGCACCGACAAAAGTGGGTCTGAGAAAAAATCAGCTTCAAACATCATGAGACTGCTCTTTGGGCAGGACCACTCAAGTTGGAATCTTCTTTTGTTCCTTTTCATATTCTTCCTCTTTGACATGTCATCTGTGAGAGAATCAACAGCTTGGGATAGGGTGAAGCTTGAGGGAGAGAAGAGAGGCAGCTGATCTCAAATCCTTTCATCCTTGGAACTGGGGAAAAGATGTGAATTACTGGGCTGGGATGTAGCTCAGTGGCAAAGCACTTGCCTAGCAAGTGCAACATCCTGGGTTCGATCCCCAGTACCAAAAAAGAAAAGACAAAAAATACAGTTTAAAAAAAAGATGTGAATTACTAAGTGGAGATTGGTTTGTTACATGGAAAGAGCATATGCTTTTCTGTTATTGAAAACTGACAAAAAGAATAATGCAAGCCTGCTGCAGTATTCAACTGGTGACAGAGGAAACTTTATTTTTACTTTTTAAGGGATAGAAGTTGTATTTGATCATACATTGCTTAGTGATTGTTAAATAAACACAGAAACATATTTTTTATGCTAGATATAGACTTGATATCCTATGAGATGACTCATTTGTTTAACACAATTATGGTTATTTGTGCTTAATATTTATTTCTCTCCTCTTTTGTTTTCTTGTCTTTGGATTTTCATAGTATTAGAACCAGAAGGATGATGTCAGATTAGTTATTATTTTTCATTGTAAAAGATAATATACTCTCAGAAACAAAAAAACACATATCATTCCTTACCTACTGGATCCAAATGATTATCATCTTTCCCTAAGAGTTAACTACTATCCTGATTTCAGTGGCTATTTCTTTGCAATTTGATGACTCAGGTATATACACATAAGCATGCCTGCCATTAATTGATTGGTTGACTAACCTTTTTTGAGGCAAAGTCTCTCTGTGTATCTCAGGTTGACTACAAATGGAGGATCCTCCTATCTTAGCCTCTCAAGTGCTGGGATTACTGTTGTGCATTACGAGGCTGGGCTCTATTTTTTTTCATAGATTAGAAGTTGCTTAAAATTATAGATATTAATATAAGTGCAGTCATAGGGAGATGTTTAATTTCATTGAAAGCACTAAGTTTTCAGGAATTAGGTTAAATATATATAATTGCTGTGCTATTACATTTAGGCATTGCTTTGAGCAATGAGATTTGTTACCTATTTATTTCAACTTTCCCCCTATTTGTCAATGTGGATTATACCTTTTCATTAATATTTTTAAAATGTTTATTATATCCAATGGAATAAGTACATATAAAAGTTACCATGTCATAATGTCCCTTCCTCTCTTTTCTTTCTCTTCCAGCATGGGTAGGTTCTCTATCCATGGGGATGATTTTCTTTTGCTGCCCTATTGTCAGCGTCTTCACAGATATATTTGGCTGTCGGAAAACAGCTGTCATGGGTGCTGCTGTGGGGTTCATTGGACTCATATCCAGTTCTTTTGTCAGGTAAGAGCTTTGTTTCTCTCTGTGCTTTTGAAGAACTGTTAAATACCTCTTTCTTTTCATTGCTTAAAATGTTTAGTTCACAAATTGTACTGTTACTTATGTCAGCAAAGCTTGAGAATTTGAATGCTTTTGTTAGCAATGTGTAAGATTTAGTATTCCCTGGTGTTAAACACGTTTCTCCTTTTGTCTTTTTCTACTCGTACAGAAATCTTAAAAGAATCACTTATAACTGTGAGTTAAAAGAATCATTTATAATTGTGAGTTATATAGAGCAATGGCTTCAAGTTAAGGTCAGCTTATCTTAGACCCAAGGGGTTACAATCATGTTTTGTGCTGTTTATTAGCTTAGTATAAAATTTTTCTATAGAAGCAATTCAACCTGTCAGTTATGTGTACAATTCATCTTAATCAGTGTCACAAGTTAGTTTCATTGTCACATATATACATTGAGTATTATGATTGAATTGAAACCCCTTTGTATAACTACTTAAAGATAATAAAACTAAAAGAAATAGAAACATGATTTTAAAACTGATTCCTAGGCACAAAATTTTTATCTAAGCTTTAAAAATGAACATATTAGACTGGGCACCATTGGCTCATGCCTATACTTCTAGCTACTCAAGAGGCTGAGATCTGAGGATTGTAGTTTGAGACTAACTCAGTCTGGAAAGTACTAACTCAGTCTGGAAAGTACATCTGACTCTTATCTCTAATCATACCCCCCACCCCCACCCCCATAGAGCAGGAAATAGAGCCGTGACTAAACTTGAATAGCCTTTAGCAAAAAAGCTCAGGGCCAGGGCCAGGTCCCTGAGTTCAAGCCATAGGACTGGCACACACACACACACACACACACACACACACACACACACACACACACACACTTAAATACCCTGGGAAAATGAAATGGTCAAATGTACATTAAAAATAATATCAGCCAGGATTTGGTGGTTTAAGCCTGTAATCCTAGCTACTCAGAATGATGAAGTTTGAAGATTAAAGTTGAAGTCATCCCAGGAAGAACAGTCTACAAGATTCTGTCTCTAATTAGCCAGCAAAATTCTGGACTGGAGGAATGGCTCAAGTAGTAGAGTACCAGCTTTGAACAAAAATGCCTTGCAAGATTGCCTTCAGTTCAAACCTGGGTATAAGCACAAAATCAAGAACAGAACAAATAAACAAAACTCGTGTGTGTGTGTGTGTGTGTGTGTGTGTGTGTGTGTGTGTGTGTGTGTGTGTTTGGCTGGTTCTGGGGCTTCAACTCTGGTTCTGGGCACTGTCCCTGAGCTCTTCAGCTCAAGGTTAGCACTGTACCCACAGCACTTGAGCCACAGCACCACTTCCAGTTTTCTGGTGGTTAATTGGAGATAAGAGTCTCATGGACTTTCCTTCCCGGGCTGCTTTGAACCAAGATCCTCAGATCTCAGCCTCCTGAGTAGCTAGGATTACAGGTGTGAGCCACTGGTGTTGGCACTTACAGTTTTTTCTGAGGAGTTTATTGGAGATGAGAGTCTCACAAATTTTTCTGCCTGGGCTAATTTTGAATCACCATCCTCAGATTATGGTAGCTAGGTTTACCAGCTCCTGGCTAACAAAACTTAATGTCAATGCACTATGCATCCGCCATAAGACTCTTCTTGCGGGGCTAGGAATGTGGCTTAGTGTTTGCCTAACCTCCATGAAGCCCTGGGCTGGATTCTTCAGTACTACATAAACAGAAAAAGCCAGAAATGGCCCTGTAGCTCAAGTGGTAGAGTACTAGCCTTGAACAAAAGAAGCTCAGGGACAGTGCCTAGGTCCTGATTTCAAGCCCCAGGACTGTCACACACACACAAAAAGACTGATGGGCACATTACTGTAACAACACCAGTTCCCTAGTAATGCCTTTCCTTGCACTGTTAGAATAACCCTCAGAGAAATTCCTGTTTAATATGACTCTCTGGTAGCAGAAAGTACACTTTTTTAATTTTGAAAATATTTTTATTATTTATTTTTTGGTGAAACTGGGATTGAGCTCAGGGCCTCATGCTTGCTAGATGCTCTATCACTGAGCCACCCCCAACTCAAGAAAACTCCTTAAGATCATTTTCATCCTTTGCCTATTTTAGTGTTTTATCTTTTTTTACTTTTCCTTCCCTATTTAATTTCATGATGCTTTAGTTGAGAAACATGATTTAATCACTAGAGGAAAAAGTCAAATTTGTAATTCTTGTCCCATTTGTTTTTAAATATTTAGTGTCCAATCAACAGAAACCTTAGTTTTACTATTTCATCTCCTACCACACAAACTGCTTTCTCAAGTCTAAGATGAGCCTCTTCAATATGCACTTTTTACTTAAAATTTTGTTTAAAAATTGTTTATATTTTTGGGCTGGGAATGTGGCTTAGTGGTAGAGCGCTTGCCTAGCATGCATGAAGCCCTAGGTTCGATTCCTCAGCACCACATAAACAGAAAAAGCTGGAAGTGGCGCTGTGGCTCAAGAGATAGAGTTCTAGCTTTGAGCAAAAAGAAGCCAGGGACAATGCTCAGGCCCTGAGTCCAAGCCCCGGGACTGGCAAAACAAAACAAAACAAAAACAAAAGATTGTTTATATTTTTAAAAATGTATTTTCTTTGTAGAAATGGGTATTGTATCTTTAAAATGCCTTCTACTTTCTTTCTTCTAAACTTTTTTTTAAAGAAAAAGTTTTGTTTGGAATATATTTTATTTAGGTAATTCTGTGAGAACATTTGTTTTTAGTTTATTTGGCAGCAGTATATTATTGATGGCACATCAGATATCATGTTTGATCTGGAAGCCTCCAGGTACCCTTTGTCTGTACCTGCAGCTCAACCACTTGCTGAGAGTCTCTATGTAGGCCTTGGGAGCTGAGGGGAAGGAATGGGAGGTGGAAAAGCTGCTACCCAATCAGGTAGGCAGACTGCATACAGCCAAACAGTTGCAATTATTTGGAAAGCTATGTATGTAGGAAATCTGATAAATTGAAGTATTGCTTTATTTTTCTTCTCTATAATGTTCTTTTTAGGGATAGTTAAGTTGTTTTGCTAAGCAGATGATGGGTAACTTAAAGTCATTTTAAGGGTTTTTCACCAAGTGCTTGGTACAGAGAAGCTGCTTACTGTGTTTGTTGAATAAAGAGTGGAGATTCAGTAAAGGGTAACCAGAGTGAAGTGAGAGTTATCTGGAAAAGCCTAAAAATAACCCCTGAGCCTGATTTGAAGATGGTGTTAGCTAGGGATTGGTTGAAGGGGGAAGGGAATATCAGAGAGAGGATTGCCAACATACTTTAATTTTATCAGATTCTAGAGTTCCTTCTGACTACCTCAGCATATTGCTAGATAAGCATTATTATCTAAAATGTAATTATTAACCAACTTTATTTACCTTAGTTTCTAATAAATCATTTGCCTTTACAACTGATAGAGCCTAAAAATTGAATTTTCTTTTACTCCTTACCTTAATTGCTTCAAACATGATCCTTTGAAACAATTATTTTGTACCATTATTTGATTAAGTTAAAATTCTTTAATCCTTTATTCTTTGAGACATAGGTGGTCATAAAAACTAGGATCACTAGTGGAGACACTTAATTCAGTCCTTCTGCAATCAGGATATGGTTTCTGGTTATCTTGCACAATTCTGGGAACAGTGTAATACAGGGCAAAGGTTGGTCTACAGTCCTTAGGCCAGCAAAAATGAGGCACAACTGTTCTTCTGTGCAAATGATCTTGACCTAAGTAACTCTGGGGAGACTGTTTCAAATGTAGCCCTTTCTTTAGATTTCTTAGTCGTGCAATCTTGTGGAAATGCTTTGACTATGTGCTTCACCAGAAATCCATGAAAAGGGAGAACCAATGACCTTAATGGTTATGTTTAGCACTTGATTCTTGATTTCTTAAGTTTTTATCCTCTGTCTTGGTTAATTTTTACTTACAGAAAATGTGATGCTTAACTAAAGCTTACTTTTATTTTGTAAGATTTTATTCCAAATATAATTAAATAATAAATAATTTAAAAGCTGCTTTCCATCTTTTTCATCTTTTTACAGTTCCATCGAGCCTCTGTACCTTACTTATGGAGTCATATTTGCTTGTGGCTGCTCCTTTGCATACCAGCCTTCATTGGTCATTTTGGGACACTATTTCAAGAAGCGCCTTGGACTGGTGAATGGCATTGTCACAGCCGGCAGCAGTGTCTTCACAATTTTGCTGCCTTTGCTTTTAAGGGTTCTGATTGACAATGTGGGCCTCTTTTTCACTCTGAGAGTCCTCTGCATCTTTATGTTTGTTCTCTTTCTGGCTGGCTTCACTTACAGACCTCTTGTTTCCAGTGCCAAAGATAAAGAGAGTGAAGGTAGCAGATTCTCCCTTTTTTCCAGGAGAAAGTTCAATCCTCCAAAAAGAATTTTCAATTTTGCCATCTTCAAGGTGACTGCTTATGCAGTGTGGGCCATTGGAATTCCAATTGCACTTTTTGGATATTTTGTGCCATATGTTCACTTGGTGAGTATACATACTTGCTGGTAATTGACACTATCTTCACATATGGGAAAATGTAGAAAAGAAATCTAGGTCTGGTTGATGTTGGCCTCAGACTTACTTTTGTAATTTTAGAGACGTGAAATTAAAGATCTTTCAATACATAGTCATCCATCAGGCCATTTGTTTGATAGGGTGAGTTGGTATTTTAAAAATCCCCTCCCCCCCCAAAAAAAAAGCACTAGGAAAGGACAGCTATCATCTTAGACCAGATTATATCTATATAAAACATTTGAAATATCACTTATTCTGGAAGTACCTTACTACACTTTGTCAGGATAAAACCAGTGTAATGACTAAAAATTTTAACAGAGTATACAGAAATTAATTAACACAACAAAAAGCCAATAACTTTGACACAAAAGAGCATTACATCTACTTGTGAAATGCTTCTGGGAAAACAGAATTCTATTCAAAGGACTATTTGATTAATGCCATGTTCTAAAGGACAGAAGAAAGCTAGCATTTCATTGGCTATAAGGATTTCAAGTGCTCATTCAGTTTATTTTGTTTATTTCTGTTTCAAAGGCAAAATCAGCTTCTTTATACTAAAACAAGAATATTCAGTATTAAAGTATTTTCCCTTGTCAAGATTTGCTCAAAAGTGCTCATTACATTGCTTTCCTTTTTTCCACACTATTTGTAGTGAAAAATGTATTTACTCTGACAGATAAATGATAAAAAAAAATAACACTTCAGTTGTTCTTTTAACATGTGAACTTGGGTCTTTTTTTTTTTTTTAGCTTGTAGTCTACTTTGAACATTCATGAGTTTTTTCTTTTAAGAGTTTTGGTGACAATTTTGTAATAGCCATTCAGAGAATTACTGGCATTAAAAGGTCAGGTAGTAACTACATCATAAAGCTTCAGTTTATGCTCAGTTTGTTGTGCCAAGTCGTGAAACCACCACCAAGAAGACCACCGAGATTCAGACATTCCGAAATGCAAAAGCAAGGCAAGGCTTTATTTAAGCGAGCTGCAACTCGGTCCTCATCCTACCCACCGACACAGCGGAGGTTAGGAGGGAGCCCCGAGCTGTGATTACACAGGGCTTATAAAGGCAAAGAACAAAGTTACAACAATCAGGTGTTCAAGCAAGCAAGATTAGGATACAGGTACAAATCTGATTGGCTCAGGGCTCGAGGCATTCTAGGGCAGTTAGAGTTAAGCATTCCCAGCGGTTAGAGTTCTAGATCAACGGGGCCCTAATGGGCTTGACCTGGGTCTGCTCACAGGGCCTGCTTATGTCAGGTTTGCGTGGTAAAGTGGGGTTCACGTGGTAAAATGGGGCCTGACTTCAAAGTGTGGCACTTCATTTCCCCCTTTTTCTTTTTGGCACCTTGGGAGCCAATCATGGCTCCATTCTGTCCATTTCAATGGCTTGCATGTCTAGGGGATGATATAGAGATAAGGCATGGGCCAACAGGGCCCAATGTAGTAACCAAAGGGCCTGTCACCATTTCTCACAAGTACAGTCTCTGTACCTCTGTTTTCGATGCCTCTAGTTTATCCTGCCTCATTTTCCCAAAAACAACTCTGGTCTGTTGGTTTTAAAGGGGGGCTGATGGGTGAAGATCATCCATCTTCTGTAACTTCTTCAGATTGACTCAGGGGCGTTGACCTTACCTAGCCAGGAACCTATAACCTTAGTCTACCAAGGGACTGCAGGATTACTGCAAACTAAAAATTAACTTTCAGCTATACAGACTTACCATTAGCTGTATAGTGTTTAGTATCCAAATGTAAGCAACAAAATAATACATAAACTTCTCAGCTGTGTTCTAAGGGTCGGGTGGCTATACCCATATTCCCGAGCAAGCCCCAAACTACCTAAAATAAGGGGGTCATCTCACTTTGGAGTGAGCTGCCAAAATAACATCAACACTAGCCAGGGTAGTAAGGAAAGAAGGCAAAAAGAAAATTATAACAATATTCAGTCTAACTTTCTTTTCTTGAGGCGAAGGCAAATCGGCTGAGTCGGGTGCTTAGAGACCTACCATGTTCCACCACGGTAGTCTTACCATGTTCCACCATGGTAGTCTTCGTCCAGGGCAAAGGGGTCAGTCAACTGGCCTGGCGTGGAAGCAATGAACCCAAGTGGCGATGCCGTCTAGGGTCCCTTCCACCGTGGTTCTAAGGATTTGGGGTTATGCCTTCGGACGAACACCCAGTCCCCTGGTCTAAACAAATGGGGGGTAGGGACAGAAGCAGAATCATATAATGCCTTAAGTTGAGGTCACATATTCTTGTGCACGA
Organism: Perognathus longimembris pacificus; assembly: GCF_023159225.1. Classification (NCBI taxonomy): domain Eukaryota; kingdom Metazoa; phylum Chordata; class Mammalia; order Rodentia; family Heteromyidae; genus Perognathus; species Perognathus longimembris. The sequence continues at coordinate 34,090,813 of NC_063169.1, forward strand.
GTTGCAATTGAGTTTACACAAAAATTCAGCATCATCCAAATCAGCAAGCAATTAAAGCCAAGCTGATAGGGAGAATTTCTTCCTCTAAGCAGAGCAAAAGGAAGGAGTGACACCCAGTCTGCACCAGTCTCTAAGGCCTATTTAGTTAAGGTCTCTTTTAGAGTTTGATTCATTCCCTCTACCTGTCCTGAACTTCTGGGGTCTATAAGCACAATGCAATTTCCAATCCGTCCCCAGTGCAGCGGCTATTCCCTGACTTACTTTTGAGATGAAGGCCGGTCCGTTGTCCGACCCAATGGTGGATGGGAAGCCATACCTGGGTAGGATTTCTCCAGGATCTTCTTAGCCACTACATTCACAGTCTCATGCTTTGTTGGATAAGCTTCAACCCATCCTGAAAAGGTGTCTACAAAAATTAGCAAATATTTGTAATTTCTGTGAAATCTACTTCCCAATACACGCCTGGTCTATTCCCACAGAGGCGAGCTCCTTTAGTAATCTGTTGATTGGGGGCATTGGCAAGCTGACAGGCCTTGCAATTTTTAACAATAGCTTCAATAAGTTGATCACCTTGTCTAATTTTCACTTTGGAGTGTCGGAGCAAGTCCTGCATTTTTCGGGTTCCCATGTGAGAAGCTCAGTGGATTCTCTTAAGGATCCCTTTACCCAGCCCCTGTGGCAGGGTAAGTTTCCCTTCACAAGTTTTCCACCAGTCATTGTTTCCTTCTCTGTCCAGGGGTTTTGTGGGCCATGGGAATTTTCTTTATCCACTCCAAGCCTTCTTGGGAATACTGGGGCACAGGAGGCAAAGCTCATGGCCCTGGGTCTACTAAAGTCTGTTCCCAGGAACTCTGACTTGTCTGGCTGATTTAGACACAGGGATTTTCAGCACAGTCTACGTGCATCTGACAGCCAACGCTTGCTCTCTTTTAATGTGAAGCCCAGATGGGTGACTTCAGGTTTACAAATTTGTGCCTTTTAACATTCTAGTTTGTCATTTTCCTGACTGGCTGGGGAACTGATCTCTGATGACCTAAAAAGTTACCTTTGCAGGCCTTTAACAGATCTCAATAAGGACACAATCTCAGGTCTACAAGCTTTCTTTCCTAAACAGATGTATCAGTTTAAAATTCTCACTGCCAGTCAGAGCTTTGAGTAAATGTGGGGGGGGGGGGTGAGATTTTAATCTATCCTCTCATTTGACAAACTTACCCTTACTAAGCACTATCACAGATGACTGGCAAGTTCCTGCCCAGTAGACAGACATGGGCATTGGAAAGGCATGCTTATGAACTAATCTTCTAGGACTTCCCAGCTTTGATTAACTTTTGAAAGGCCAAACAGGAGTGACTTTAGGATCTGACACCATCTCTGCCATCCAAGCAGCGGCTTACTGCCTCTGGATGCTCCTTCACTTTTGTCCCAGGAGGAGTGACTTTCCACTGGACTTGGACTCAGGGCCTGAGCGCTGTCCCCCAGCTCTCCAGCTCAAGACTAGCACCCTACCACTTTGAGCTCCACACAACTCTGTTCCCAGCACTCTGCTGGCTGATTCGAGACAAGTCTCTCACAGGGACCTTTCTCTGCCCAGGCTGACTTCGAACCGCAGATTTCAGATCAGTTAGTCTTACAAGAGGCCACTTTACTCCAATTAAAGCAACAAGGTGGTCCACACAGAAGTAGTTTTAAGCATGCTCTTACCTGGAACTTATTAAGGGCCAGTATGAGATCTTGACAAACTTGTAGGAATTACCTGTGCTTCTCTGTGGGCCTGCTGGAAACTGTTACAAAAACAAAAACAAAAAAAACCTACAAAGAAGCTGGAATGGCAATTAAACATTTTGGTAGCCATAATTCTCCTTTTCTCACTTTGCAATAATTATTTAGGACGATTTTACTTCCAAATTTCTTATCTAGAAATGTATTCTTGATTTCCAAAGCCTTTTTAACACTAACACAACACTTTAGCTTTTATCTGCATTGGAAAAACTGAAGCTCACAGGCATTCTGAAACCAGGTGCTGCCCTTTGCCTACGGGCTGCTTGTTTCAAAAGAGCCTCTTTTTTTTTTTTCTTCAGTCCCAGTTACTGCATGGCATGAAGACCTTTGAATTTTTCCTTAATGCAAGAATTACAATTAGAAATACTTATCCATTCAGCTTTCCAATATATTAGTGAGAAACATTGGCCCATTTTGCCATTTCTTCCTACATACGTAGAGTTAATGAGAGTTTACTTCTATCCCCATTAGTTTAGTATATATATATATATATATATATATATATACACATATATATATATATCTCCTTCTAAATCCAAATTTCTGACACTTAGCTCTGATTTTTTTAAAATTTTAATTAAAGAACCCTGAGAAATCCTTTTTTAACTCTAGTTCCTCTTTAAAACAATGCAATAATACCTTGAAAGCATTTGGTAATGCCCAAACTTGATGACCATTTGAATTTAAACTTAAACTTAGTTTTGCATCATACTGTGGTCTTGAACATGTTCACACTCACACATGCACACACACATACATTTTCAAGAGATCTTAAAGCTCACTGAATAAGCATTGGCCGTACATTTTAAGACAAAAACCTTTAACAAATGATTTTAGCATTCTCCAGCCTCATTTTCAGGGCTTGATAGTTTTAGTAAAACATTTTTAGTCTTAGTAAAACACTTTAGCACACCAATTCTCTGCTTAAGAAGGCTGGGTGGGGGTCCCCCTAGAGTTCTTTTTTGCGGACACTCTCACTGATTGACCGATTGTGGGCTGTCACCTGTACATCTTTCCAGTGAGCTAAAGTCAAGTCCAGGGGAGTGGAAGGAACGTTCCCCATCATCCGTTTGTCAGTCAGGCACAGTGCAAGAAAGAAACACACAAAAATAATCACAGGCACAAAGACCAGACAACACTTACAGACAGACTTAGGGAGCCACGGCTTACAGGTTCGACTGTGTCTCTCCTGCCCCTGTGAGGGGGCAGACCACACAGTCTCACTGTGTCTCTCCTGCCTCTGTGAGGGGGCAGACCACACAGTCTTGAGGCTCTCTCCTGTTCCTGTGTAGGAGCAGACCAGACAACCCCGAATATAGAGTGGACTGGACGTGTGCCCGTTAGAAGGGCCTCCCAGTCCAGTCCTTCAGGTTCAGGGTGGTAGTGGGAAGCCTGGGCCCCCTGTGGAGGGCTTGAGACGGGGGCAAGTCCTCCAGGACTGCCATAGGAGCGTGTCCACTCCAGCTGGTCCTTCACTACCTACAGGTTCAGATTCAGGCAGCTGGCCAAAACAGAAAACAAAACTACAAAACACACAGACATAGACACAGACACACAGAATGAACAGCACTATTTTCTTACCTTCGGAGTCTGGGGTCTCCGGGGTCTCTGGGGCCATCCCGGACGAAACCCCAAATGTTGTGCCAAGTCGCGAAACCACCACCAAGAAGACCACCAAGACTCAGACATTCCAAAATGCAAAAGCAAGGCAAGGCTTTATTTAAGCGAGCTGCAACTCGGTCCTCATCCTACCCACCGACACAGCGGAGGTTAGGAGGGAGCCCCGAGCTGTGATTACACAGGGCTTATAAAGGCAAAGAACAAAGTTACAACAATCAGGTGTTCAAGCAAGCAAGATTAGGACACAGGTACAAATCTGATTGGCTCAGGGTTCGATTCTAGGGGTGGTCAGAGTTAAGCATTCCCAGCGGTTAGAGTTCCAGACCAACGGGGCCCTAATGGGCTTGTCCTGGGTCTGCTCACAGGGCCTGCTTATCTCAGGTTTGTGTGGTAAAGTGGGGTTCGCGTGGTAAAATGGGGTTCACGTGGTAAAATGGGGCCTGACTTCAAAGTCTGGCACTTCAAGTTCACAAAGTAATTAGGCCAAGAAAACATGAAGAGAGGTGGTAGACATGTCCAAAATCTAACTAATTCAGATTTCTCAGTTCTTATTCTCTTCTTGCCAGGATATGGACGAAGCAATGAGGACAACCAATGGGCAGACATGGGAAAATGCTAGGTTTTAGTACTCTGGACCACTTGGCATTTTTCAGAGACAGAGGTACTAGGAAAAAGTTACCTATCTTGTAGTCCTCTCTCATACTTTAAAGAAAATGTGGCTTAAATATCTGAAACAAATTTTTAATAGAATATAGATGTAATGAGGAAGAATCACCTTTACCAACCTATCTTTAACATAGCCTCTTAGTCAAGAAAACATTTGTGAGTCCTTTATTGAAGATATTGAGGGTTTTTTTTGAGATAAGGATTTTACTGTACAGCTCAAACTGTTTTGGAACTGTGCTATCTATCCCAGGCTGGCTTCAAATTCCTAACCTCCTGAGTGTTGGGATTACAGTAGTATACAACTACATTCAGCTTTTTTTCATTCTTTTATGCAACAAGGTGAACACACTCAGAGAAGTCAGTATTTCTGCTTCGCTAATACCAGACATTTATCCAGGGGACAAATGGTAGATGATTAGATGGTTGTCTTCTTATTTCTGGTTATGTATGTACACATATTTTTTTCTGGTTCTGAGGCTAGATTCAGGGTCTGGGCACTATCTCTGAGCTTTCTCTGAGCTTCTTTCGCTAGTACTCTACCACTTGAACCACAGCACCGCTTCCAGCTTTTTTCTGAGTAGTTTATTGGAGATAAGAATCTTGTGGACCTTCCTGCCTAGAATGACTTTAAACTGTGTTACTCAGATCTCAGCTTCCTCAGTAGCTAGGATTATAGGTGTGAGCCACTAGCACTGGCTAGGGATTTTTCTTTTTCTAACTATTATGGCACTGAACACCAGATTGTAGAGGATACACTAGACCATTATATACTATGCAGGCTGTTAAGTCTTGTCTTTAGTGGATGCAAGGTGTTTTTTGCTTGGTTGAAATTTAAAGTTTGGATGTGGACACTTCATGGGCTAAGATGCCTTTTTCCTCCTAAAATGTCTCAAAGACTAGGAGATTATGTTCATATTCAGCCCTTGATTTTCTGTTGGAAGGGACACATGCAACATATTCTGAAAGAGCATGAAGCCTAAGAACTGCAATAATAAAAATTGTTGTGGTGCCAGGCCCTGGTGGCTCACATCTGTAATCCTAGCTACTCAGGACACTGAAATCTGAGGATCATGGTTCATAGTCAGCCTGGGCAGGAAAGTCTGTGAGACTCTAACTCCAATTAACCACCAAAAAACCAGAAATGATGTTGTGGTTTAAAATGGTAGAGTGCTAGCCTTGAGCAAAAGAGCTCAGGTACAAGCCCCCGGGCCCTGAATTTAAGCCCAACAACCAATAAAAAACAAACAAACCAACCAAAAACTGCAGTGGTTTATAAAGCACCTCATACACTCTCTTATTTAAATTTCATAGCAATGCAAATGCACTGAAAGATTAAATAATTTAATCTAGGTTACAAGTAGTGACATATTAGTGTGCTATTTACATGTCAGAGGAACCATTATATATTGACTTATGGGTGGAGATTCTAGGATTAGACAGATCTGGGTTTTAATCCTAGTTTTGTCCCCTATTAGTTGCTTAGCCTTAGACACCTTCTCTTAAATTTCAGTTTCTTCTATCTATAAAATAGAGATAATCCCACTTTTACAAAGTTGTTATAAGGATTAGAGGAAATGAATGTAAAGCATACATCCCAATTTGTAAAGACAGTGTGATCACCAGTTAAGTGGTTTTAAGGGGCCATATAAAAGACTCACAGGAAAAATGATGATTACCATTTGGAAAAATAGTTACAAAATGCTGCATCCAGGTTTGAGGCCAGCCTGAGAGTAGTAAAATTTACAAGATCCTATCTCAACCAAAAGCTGGGCATCATGGTGCATGACTGTTATCCCAGCCATGACTGAAAGCCTAAAATAGGTGAATTATAGCCCAGGCATTTGCATAGGCAGGAAGGGAAGCCTTATCTAAAAATAAACAATGTGGAAAAAAAGGGCTGGAGCTATGACTCAGTGTTAGAGCATCTGCCTGTCACTGTGAGAAGAAAAAATAAAAAACTTCATGCCTTGTTTTACCTTGAGCATAAGATTTTGTGCTAAATCTGGATCTTTGGTAAAAGGAAATTAAAATTTCAGTTTTGGTCTTGAGGATTCAGAAGCACAATGAAGTGTTTGAATGACTCTGTTAAATATTCTAAGAGGCTGGTCACCTGTTGATCATGCCTATAATCCTAGCTATTAAAGAGGCTGAGATTTTAGGTTTGAGATTGCCAGCTCAGGCAAGTAAAGAATTGTATTTGCCCTTGGAAACTGAAATGACCTCCTTTTTAGCCCTTTCCCCCATATCATCTCATTAAAGGTACAAATCTCATAAATTAGTTATGTGAGGTACAACTGCTTATTTTTACTTTTATAAGTTGCTTCTTTTGCTTGAAATCTGTTTTATTTATCTATCTATTTATTTATTTAGGCAGTCCTTGGCTTGCTAGGAAGACCTTAGCTTGCTCTTCCACTCCAGCCCATTCCCCCAATTTATTTTTTTCCAGATAGGCTCTTAAGTTTTTTTGCCTAGAATTGGCCGGGACTACAGTCCTTCTACCTTTGCCTTTCATGTAACTGTGATGACAAGCATGAGCCACCATATCCTGTTTGTTAAGATGGGTCTTGCAAACTTTTTGACTGTGCTGCTGCAAAATTTTGATCTCCTGATCTCTGCCTCTCAAGTAGCTGGGAATATAGGGGTGTGTTACCATGTCCAGTTTGAGAACTGAGTTTTCTGAGTTAACTTTACATTGTTCTCCTTACCATTTACTTAGCTTCCAGGAGTATGACAAGGTCTTGACTTTTCCCCCAACTCCTCCTTCTCAGTTTTTTTGCTGCCTCCTCCCCCTACCCCCAACATGTTCTCTTTGCTCTTTTTTATGTATTTCACTGGTGATTTCATCTAGCCCCTTGAGTTTAAACATCATATATGTCAGTAACTCTAAATTTATGTTTCTAATTCAGACCTTTTTCTTGACTCTTCCACATGTTTAGACATAACATACCCAACCCTGAAATCCTGATCTTACTCCCCAAACTTGCTCTGCTCCTAGCTATCCTCATCTCAGTTGGCAATTCATCCTTCCAGTTGCCTAGGGCCCAAGTCTTGACATCATTCTTAGCTCTTCTTTCTTGCATACCAAACCCTTGATCTAGTCAGGAAATCCTGCTGTCTCTCTTTTCAAAATATATAGAGGATCCAACCATTTCTCACTATCCTCAGTACTAATACTTTTGCCCAGGCTACCATCCCCTGGCCTGCATCAGGCCAATAGCCTCCTACTTTTTCTCTCCATTTTCTTCTGCCTACTTTCTCCTCTTCCTCCACCTCTTTCTCTTCTTTCTTGTCCTTCTGTACTAGGGCTTGAATTCAGGGCCTTGTTCTCTCACTTGGCTTTTTCACTCCAAACTGACATACTCCACTTCTGGATTTCTGCTGATTAATTGGAGATAACAGTCTCACAGACTTTTCTGCTGGAGAAGGCTTTGAACTAGGGTTCTGAGATCTCAGTCTCCCGAGTAGCTAGGATTACCAACAGTCAGCCAGCTATTTACTTCTAATTACGCTTAGTTTGGTTAACTGCTTAAAATGCCTCCAAACTCTTCCCTTCCAGCACCTCAAACCGCTTTTCACTACTGTACCCATTTTCTTTTTCACAGCATTTAATACTTTCTAGCATATTTTAAATGTAGTTCTTATGATTATTGCTTGCAACCTGTATATGCACATAAGTCTACTAAATCCTATGAGATTTAGGATCTTCCTGTTTTGTTCAAAAGATCTTTCTCAAGCACCTGGCACAGTGCCTGGCACATAGTGTCTAGTGACAAAAAGCATTATAAATCATTAAAGCAACACAAATAGTACTTCTGTTGTTACCATTTTAATCTCACAACTCCTGTTCTTTGATGCTATGTTAACTTTTTCACATTTTGTATTTAGGATATCATAGTATTCATATTCATTGAATACTTAATAAGCCCAAACACAACAAACCTGAGAACAACTGAGTACCAACCTTAGAATAAGTGAGTCAAGTCACCATTAATGCTATATGTTGATGGGAGGGGAGAGTTGGTGTTTTCTGTTTTGACACACAGTTTTATATGCCTATGTTGAAATCATAACATAAGCAGAAGAAATTTCTATGTCCCTGAAGCAAATGCCTTCAGTGGAAAAATTTCAAGAGCCTGAGGTAGTGTAGTAATAAGATAAAGGATGTGGTGCCATAGCCCAGCCACAGATCTAAATAGCTTTGGTAGAGCTTATGACAAGGTAATATGAGTGACAGTGATTATGTAACTTTGCACTGGTATTAAATGTGCCTGCTTCTCTGAGGATAATGACTTTAGATTCAATTGCTCTTGCATCTCTCTTACTATTCACCTTGAAAATCAACTATTTACGCATGCTCGTTGACTCTAAAACACATCATTGACTTGAATTTCATTTTTAGTCTTTAAACCCTTTCAGTTCTCTATCAAGATGATTGACGTGTACATTAACATCTGTAATAGAGTCATGATACTGCTTTTTCCTTCTTTATTGTTGTTTTCTTGTTTTTTTTTTTCTTCATGTGTATGTGTGTGTGTGCTAGTATGAGGGCTTGAATTTAGGGCCTTATGTTCTAGCTTAAAGATGGTGTTCTACAACTTAAGTCATGCTTCTGATTCCTTGTTTATTTTTTTTTTTTTTGAGACAGGATCTCACACATAGTCCAGACTAGCATGGAAATTACAGTTCTCCTGCCTCCTGGCTTCTGGGATTATAGTTGTTGTTTATCACACCCAGCATTAGCTTGCTTCTTAAAAAAAAAAAAAATTCTGTGATAAGATATGAATGGGTTGTTTTTGTGACCGAAAGTTCTCCAAAGAAACTTTGACCGAGTAGAGAGATTCCATTTGCCTGATAAAAGATTAATGGCGAATCACTTGCTTGTTTACAAGGCAATATAAATAAGACTCCTAAGTCCATCTGTGTTGGAATGAACCAGTTGTATTTTTAAACTACAAATGAACTTTTGATTCAAAAAAGGCCAATAAATGCAGCACTTAATACCACAAAAGATATTTTCTAGCTTTGAGTAATGCCAGTTGTTGCCATGGGTCAACATTGGATGGCAGCTGTGAAACCACATTGGCCAGAGTAGCCCTAGACCGGTGGTATAAGCAGGAATACTGCTTCAGCCAGAGCTCAGGGTGCTGAACCATGCAAATAGGAATAGCAAGCTAATTTTATTCCTTCATTGCTTCCTCACAAGGAGAATCAGGTAATATTTGCCATGTGCCAGGGTTTCCTTAGAATCTCATGTAGTCATCACAGGATGAGTATAATAAGCGCAATAAATAACATATACCTGTGTGCTAAGGAAATAAATCTGAAATCATGTTTGGCCAGGGTCATTCATTGAGTTATGCTTACTGACATAAATATTACTTACAGGCACACAGTAAATCCTATATTCTTTTCTTTTGTTGTTGGTCATAGGGCTTGAACCTCAGGGCCTGTGTGCTGTCTCTGAGCTCTTTTGCTCAAGGCTAGCATTCTATCACTTGAGCTATAGCACCACTTCCGATTTTCTGTTGTTAATTGGAGTTGAGTCTGATGGACTATCCTGCCTGGGCTGGATTCAAACCATGATCTCCCGATCTCAGCCTCCTGAATAGCTAGGATGTGAGCCACTGTAGATGTGAGCCACTGCACATAGGTTTCCTATATTCTTTTTATGGAGCCTGCTGTGTCTGCATCAAACCATGTCTGGAATGGAAGGTAGGGGCTACTATTTTCAGTTATACTGGGCCCAGACCAAAGTTTGTTTTGCCTTGCAGATTTCTGTTCTCTCCAAACAGAACAGCATCTCTGAGAGCTGTCCCAGGATTCAGAGTATGCTTTTACAGCCGGGGAGAGGACTCTGGGGGAAATCAGTTCTTGGTCTAATGTAGTGGTAATAAGAAGATATCACATGACTTTATTTTTAGGCCCCTCCCTTCTGATTTCTTGTGAATATGCCAAGGTTATAGGTATATAGAGTGACTTTTCACAACCTGTGCCAAGCTGAAAATGGAGCAAATAGAGCTTTATGTTTAATTTTGTTGTCTACAATAAACATAAAGCATAGTGAAAAAAGAAATAGACACACTGTATATCTGATTAACATAAAACCTATTGAAGGGAAAGAGTAAAAAGTAAACTTTGAATTTTAAAGTCACATATAACTTCTTTGGGGCCACTGATGGTTCATTAGTCTCCTGAGAGAGTCCTAAAGCATTAGTGTGTTGGAAAACTGCACCTTCTCTCTTGTTAATATATGATTTTTACCAGGTTTAAATATTTTTGTTTTATATTTATGTGTCTCAGATTTTATTTGATAAAATGTAATATGCTCTTGAATACTACCAAATTTCCACTATAGTATTGATATTTGCTTATCAGTCAAGTCCTTGGAATAGTTTTAAGTAGATACTGGGACAAGTGGATACTTGAACTTGGAATCTTGTGCTCTGTCTGAGCTTTGTTTTTTCACTCAAGGCCAGCATCCTAACACTTGATTTATGCTTCTATTTCTAACATTTTGCTGGTTAATTGGAAATAAAAGTCTGTGGATTTGTCTGCCTATGATAACTTAGAAATAACATTCTCCATTTTTATACTCCTGAATAGCTAAAGTTGTAGGCATGAGTCACTGGCACCTGACCTTGTTTTTGTTTTTGGTTGTGGTAGGATTTGAACTCAGGTCTTTGTGTTTACTTGGCAGATACACTACCATTTGAGCCATGTCCCCAACCTTAGTTTGTTCAAATTTGATTAACCTAATTTTCTAGTGGGGTGTAAGTAAGAGTTCTTTTCTGATTTTTATATCAACTGTAAAGGAGTTGTTATATAGGATGAATAGGAATAGGAAGTTGTGTGTGTGTGTATCCTGGGGCTTGAACTCAAGGTTTAGGCACTGTCTCTGAGCTTTTGTGCTAAAGGCTAGCATTCTATCATTTGAGCCACAACTTCACATCTGGCTTTTAGGTGGCTAATTAGATATAAGAGCCTTATAGACTTCCTGCCCAGTCTGGCATTGAACTGTGATCTTCAGATCTCAGCCTCCTCAGTGTAACTAGGATTACAGGCTTGAACCATAGGTACCCAGTGGGAATAGGAATCATGAGAGTCTAGTGTGATGGTGCACACCTGAATTCTGGCATTTGGGAGGCTGGGACAAGAAGATTGAGAGTTCCAGACAGGTCTGGAACACAAAGAAATTATGTCTCATAAAAATAAAAGCAGTCATACAAAGAAGCAAACACCAAAAATGATCTTTTAATTGGATGTGTCTTCTATTTATAAAACTAATATATATGTATACATATATATGTATACATATATATGTATACACACACACACACACACACACACACACACACACACACACACACACTGGCATTTTCCTGACATTAACCAGGTAGTTTTGGAGGGTAGAAAGTACATTAAGTTCTGGAGCATCTTTTTGGATAAACTCTTGTCTTCACTACAGCTGCCTGTGCTGCTGTCCATGTTTCCTTGTGCCTTTCTCCTTTTCAATCCCTGCTGTACCTTTGTGCTCCTTCCCTTCTCCCCTCCATACCCATTGGCAGCTCACTTGTAAGCAGAAAGTTTTTACTCCATTGCACATTGGAAGAATGCTCAATTTGGAGGTGCAGAATTGTCAATATGGATAGTTATGCAATCCAACTATCTCTATAGCCATGTCCATCAAATGGATTCTTGGCATAATATGACAAGAACAGCAGCAGCCGCCAGATTTCCAAGCACTGTTTAAGATTCTGTGTGCCCATTCCCCAAAGCCATTTAGTGTTACTTTAAATCACAAGCTTCTTTTAAGCAAATATGCATAACTGGTCATTTTTCCTATTTTAAAAATTTCCCACTTTACTCACACAGAATGGACACCCTGCAAAATATGCTGTGTTCCTGTTTCTGTTTAGCAGGAAGGAAGCAGAGCTGGTAAGACAGCTTGCTCAGGATTGTCAGGTTCATGCATAGTGTAGCCAGGGGTTGTGCTACGGCTTCTTGAGAATATGGCTTAATTTTTCCTTCCAAGATTGGGACTCAAATTTGGTATCTGCTGCTTTAACTCATTGGCTGTCACTCTATCGCCTGAGTGACAACCCCACTCCCAAGAATATGGCTTTTTAATAAAACATTTTACTGTCTGCTAGTGATATGTAACAGGAACAGGAGGTAAGAGGAATTATATAGGCATATAATTATATAATTTTTGTTGCTGTTGTTATTTAAAGACAGGAAAAGGATCTACTGGCAAAAGTCACTAATAAGGGGCTAGGAATGTAGCTTAATGGTAGAGTGCTTACCTTGCATGCATGAAGCCCTGGTTCGATTCCTCAGCACCACATAAACAGAAAAGCTTGAAGTGGTGCTGTAGCTCAAATGGTAGAGTTGCTAGCCTTGAGTACAAACAAGCCGGAACAGTGCTCAGTCCCTGAGTTTAAGCCGGAGGACTGGCAAAAAAAAAGTCACTAATAAAAGTGACATAACTAGGTGTAGCATCCAAGAATATCCACTAGAAAAAAACCCAGAAGGTTATTATATCCTGAGTAAACAAGCATTGTAGAGACAGAATTATTACAGTAGTGAAACTGTTTTCTCATCTAATCCTGGCTAATTCAGTCAGGAAGGTGCTTTGCCTTTTAATCAGTTAGTTCTCCAGAGCTACCAATAATGGTTGCATTGACCTTCTTGACTTTCTTTCTTAGAAATATGTGCACTTCAGGGTCAACATTGTTATGCGGCAAATTTTCTCTGTGAATATGAACTCACAGTAGTATCCTTGTGAACTGAAAGTCACTATGTACTGGGCCAGTTATTAATTTCTGTTCACCTTAGGGTTTTGATTTGGTCATTGTTTACAGCCTTGTGGATGATAGCCATAGAGTTTTGGGTACACTTTTTATTGATTGAATTGAATAATAGAGTTGCCCTGTCTCCATTTTCATAGCATTGCAACCAGAATGAGGGTTTTAAGATTTTAATTTTTTCTGGCCTCATGGATAAATGCTAGGGGCTTAAGTTTTTATTTACTTTCAGTCTCAATTCCTCCCTTCCTACCTTCTTCCTCCCTCCTTCCCCTAATCTCTCCTCCAGGTCTTTGTTTTCTCTCTCCCTCCCTCCTTCTTCCCCTCATTTTTTCCTTTCTGCCTTTATATTCTTTATTTTGCTTTAGTTATCTTTATTTTGATTGTTACTTACACATTAACTCTGCAGACTCTTTTTTATTTTTTTATTTTTATTTATTTTTATTTTTCATTAAAATATAGTCAATAACCTAAAGATCAGAATTTAACCATGATTTATTGTGTGTACAACCTCTACATGTATTCCTTGGGTCATTTTGTTATGTGGTCTAGACATGTTTAATTTCCTTCTTTCCTTCATTCCATCCTCAATATGCTCCCAGAAAAGACATAAAGGTATTTTCTTCACTCTACAATTTCTGATCTGGCTCCCCAGCAACCTTTTATGAAAGAAGCAGTACTAATACTGGTTTTATCACTAATAGACAAGGACCTTGAGGTTCTGAAAGGTTAGACTTTACTCAAGTTAAACAGTAAGTGGCAGGAATGTTATTAGAGTCGACTTAGAATAGATTTAGATTTAGAATAGATTTTCCATTCTGTTACAGTTTTCCTCCAGGTTTATGTGTGACTTCCTCTAATTACAACTCAGTTGAACATATTCAAGCATCCATTCATTCAACAGAAACTGGGTTCCAGTTATGTTCCATGAGCATTACAGGGTGAAAACATATGCAGTTTCCTATGATAGAGCTCAATGAACAAGCAAGGTAGCTTTCAAAGCAGTGATATTTTCTTAATAAAACAAAATGAGATGGAAGATGATGATAAGAAAACTTTGGGGCAGTTAGAGCAACCTCTTTGAGATGAGAGTAAACACATCCATCCTACTTGTGCTTACCATCACCTCAGTATTAGGGCATTGTTAGATACTTACAAGATTTGGGAAGCCTACATCATTGAGTTTAAAGCCAGTTAACAGATTTTGTACAATTAATTTTTATTTTATGAAAAATGCATGTTGAAAATTAAAAATTCTTGTATATTTTGCTACAGAGCCGACACATTGTTTTTTCTTCATATACTTTAACTAATGAAAACACACTAGTATTGCTCAGTTCTCATGTGGTTATTATAAGCGAATGATTGACTATTTCTTTTTCACTTTGTCCCTACTTTTTTCAGTTTTCTTCCCCTAATGGTGTCTATGCTTTTCTTGCTTTTCTAACCTTGCATTTATTTCTCTTCAGATCTCAACATCTGCTGCAATTTGACTATTCAGGTTAGTGACAATTTGCCCATTTTTTAGTGCTATGCCTTAGGCAGTATTCACCAGCATTCTACTACTTTAGATGAGTGAGGGTCTTTACTTCTTTGGCCACTGTGACTCATTAATGGTGAAGTTATATATTTACAGAACACTCATCAAAGCAAGCTTTGTTTGTTTTGTTTTTTAGAGTATCTTAAAAAATAATACATAGGGACTTGGTAGACATAATATGATATAATACATGAAAGATCTAAAAAGTGAATTACTTACAAATAAATTAAAACAGAATTGTTGCTTTTAGTAAAGCAGAACAATTTTGCCATGTGTTCCAAATGATGCTTAGTCCACAGTAAATATTTGTAGTTAATTCAACAATAGTTTTTAGAAATGGTGTGTAGTTTACTCAGGTATTAAAAATTTTCTCTGAATATGGGCCCTGACCTCTAAAAGACTTAAAATTTACAGGAGAGAAAGAAATCTACAAATATTTCTAAATACTTGACTTTAACCTAAATTGAGATGTTGCAGTGGAGTATTTTGTGTTAGACCCTTACAGAATGTGACATATTCAATATATGGGAAAGGCTGGTGAAAATTGGATTTACCTCCAAAATACATGGGGAAGTATTCTTATACCTTAGGAAATGCTAACCAAGGAAGAGGTAATGGAGTGTGGACCTCCACTCAGGTAGGAGTGGCATCTGCTTTTCTTTGCTCCAGACCTGCTACTTGGCATATTTCTGGCACTAAACACATTTTTCTTTTTTTGCTTGATTTCAGATTGGACTAATAGGCTGGTTAGGCTGCTGAAATACAAAGTCTGCTAGTTTCTCTGCTTGTACATACTTTACATTTTAACAGTACTTTAGATTGTTCAGTGTTGTTCTTTGATCTTCCACATACAACCCCCTTCAGATTAATTTTATTTCCTTCTTACAGAGAAAGGAGTTCATAGTAGACTTTCTCAAGTCACACAAATATAGTTAGGACAGAGTAAAGTTTAAAACATAAATAAGTGAAGCCTGCTATGATTTCTTACACCTATAATCTCAGTTACTCAGAAAGTAGAGATTGGGAGGATCAGAAGATCTCAATTTGAGACCAGTGGGGGGTGGGTGGGGGTGCGGATGGGGGTGGGGATGGCAGGGTGGGCACAAAAAACCAAAACCATAACCAAACCAAACACAAAGAATCAGTTAGCTGTAATTCCATCTCAACAACAACAACAACAACAACAACAACAACAACAAAAAGCTGTGCATGAAGGTATGCATGATACTGTACCAGCTACAAGCACAAATAGGAATATCATGGTCCAGGCCAGCCAGGAAAAAATAAGAGAGAATTCATATAAAAAGTAACAAAGGACTGGGGGCATGACTCAAGTGATGATGTGCTTGTCTAGCAAGCACAAGGCCCTGAATTCAAACCCCAGTACCACCAAAAACAAGTACACCTTAAATACCAAAATAAAAGAGAGCTTACCACCTTACAATGACTAATTTCAACTTTGGACTAACTTAAACTTAGGTAAATGGATAGCAAAATATACTTAATTCTGCTGAGCTTCTCGCCTGCTTCCAGAGGGGATGCCTGAGCATGACCATAGCTCAGCAAGTGATCTATACTACTCTTGAACCAAGCACACCTCTGTAGAGTTTGAAATGCTATGTTGATTATTGAGTATTTGATTCATTGTAATGTCCTCAACATAAATCAAGTATCTCTGAGCCTACATAATGTTGTTTCATTTGTGAGAACACATGGTTTTGTTTGGTGTGCTCCTTCTTGAGGACTTTTCAGTTCCTAGTTTTGTCCTTGCCAACTTTTCTTCAGAGGAAAGTTTTAGCTGCCTCAACTATTAGCTGCTCTCCTCTGCCAGATGTCTTTTTCCTAATCTCTTTAGTCCCCAAGGCCTGCTCTGAATCCTGGGCTGGAATTGGCTGGGGTTAGGGATGAACCTCCTACATTCTCTTCCTGTAAGGCACTTGCTAAATTCTGCATTACTTTCAGCTTCACAGCACCCAGTCCCTGTCTAGCCAAAGCTGTGTAACATAGATACTGCTTCCTTTTCTCTCATGAAATAAAATTCCTAAACACTAAACATTACCTGCACATGTTTAAAAGTCAATAAAGTCCCAAAAGTAACATAAGCATGAAATAAAAGAAGAAAGGTAATGCTGGGATACATGCTACTACATGGATAAACTTTGGGGTCATACTCAGTGAAATAAGCCAGACACAAAAGGACAAATACTTTGTGAGTCCACTCAGATGAAGTACATAAGGTAGTCAAAGTCATAGGAACAAAAAATCAGGGTGATGGGCTGGGGATATAGCCTAGTGGCAAGAGTGCCTGCCTCGGATACACGAGGCCCTAGGTTCGATTCCCCAGCACCACATATACAGAAAACGGCCAGAAGCGGCGCTGTGGCTCAAGTGGCAGAGTGCTAGCCTTGAGCGGGAAGAAGCCAGGGACAGTGCTCAGGCCCTGAGTTCAAGGCCCAGGACTGGCCAAAAAAAAAAAAAAAAAATCAGGGTGATTTCTAGGGGGCCAAGGAACAGGAAGGAGATAGGGAACGGGCAGTTGCACAGGTTCCAGTTTGGGAAAATGAAAACAGTCCTAGATATAAATGGAAGTGATTGTACACCAATATAAATGTCATTAATGCTAAAAGTACAGTTCAGAATGGCTAAAATGGCAAATTTTATGTGATTTATTTAAAAGAGGTTATACTTGGGCACAACTTTACCAGAAAGATAAAAACAGTGTTGACAGATTTTTTTTTTTTTTTTTTTTTTTTTTTTTTTTTTTTTTTTTTTTTGCCAGTCCTGGGCCTTGGACTTAGGGCCTGAGCACTATCCCTGGCTTCTTCCCGCTCAACGCTAGCACTCTGCCACCTGAGCCACAGCGCCCCTTCTGGCCGTTTTCCATATATGTGGTTCTGGGGAATCGAACTGAGAGTTTCATGTGTAGGAGGCAAGCACTCTTGCCACTAGGCCATATTCCCAGTCCAGACAGGTTTCTTAAACACTATTAAGTGGTTGATCCAATGTGTAATATTTGAGGTTGTTTGGAAACTATTACTCAGAGCCTTTGAATCAAACAAAGCTTTTAATTTGGCTTCTAAGACATTTCTTTCCAGCCTGTGCTTAGGTATTGGGATATCTAGAGAGCACCCGCTGTGCTGTTCCCTGCCACCTTCAGTCCTAACCACCTAGGCCTGCCACTTCCTGATTATCATCCTAAATAGTGTGGTCCACTTCCTCCCGAAAACTTCACAATCACAAGATAAAACTAAACATGTAAAAAATAATGCTAATCACATCTTCACTCTCGGAACAATGAAATAAGAAAAAGAACAATTAGGGTAGACAGTCTGATAAGTATGTGGAAATGACTAAAATGGATGGAAAATTGATGTAGGCCTAATCTTGATTTAATCTTCATTTGGGTAAAAAATTGTATTTGTGGATGATACTAGGGAGAGAGCTAGTAGTCGGATGACTTTCAGGATTGTTAGGAAAGGAAGGAATCAATAATGTGTGCCTAACTAAGAAAGGACAGGAGAGATATACAAAGTAACTTTCTAGCCAACATCATTAGAAGGACTTAAAAGAAAGAGAATTTTTGTAGAAGGATCGCTTTGTTTTTATTTTTCTTCAGAATTAGAGGAACATTTTTAAATTAAGCTGAAGCTGGGTATGGTGGTGCACATCTGTAATCTCAGCACTTAAGAGGTAGAGGATCACAATTCTTTTTTCTTATTCTGCTCCTGGGCTTTAACTTATTTTAAATCTAAAATTTTTAGTTGTTATTATAAAGGTGATGTACAGAAGTAGACCACAAATTTGAGGCTAGCTGGATTATACAGTGAGGGCATTTCCCAAGTGATAGAACATCTGTCTAGAAAGAACAAGGCTCTGAGTTAAAACCCCAGCACCAAGAGGAAAAAAACAACAACCAGAATCACAAACAACAAGAACAAATAACAATGAAGGAAGTTGAATAATGAGGTATAGCTCAGTCATAGAGCACTTTTCTAGCACATACAGGACCCTAAATTTGATCGCCAGTATGGCAAAAAAAAAAAAAAAAAAAAAAAAAAGCAAACAAACAAAAATCCTAAATTATTTGTTTTCTCAGAAATACTAATTTTGGCTGGGGATATGGCCTAGTGGCGAGAGAGCTTGCCTCGTATACATGAGGCCCTGGGTTCGATTCCCCAGCACCACATATACAGAAAACGGCCAGAAGTGGCGCTGTGGCTCAAGTGGCAGAGTGCTAGCCTTGAGCAAAAAGGAAGCCAGGGACAGTGCTCAGGCCCTGAGTCCAAGGCCCAGGACTGGCCAAAAAAAAAAAAAAAAAAGAAATACTAATTTTATCCTTTCCCATTTTAGATGAAGCGATCTTAAGCATCTCTAATTTCAGGTTATTTGAATGAGCCTTTTGTTGAACACATTTGTTCACCTTGAACCATTTTTCCAAATTCATATAACTCAGTATTGGTAAGACTCCATAACCTGTACTCTTTTTATTTTCATGCACATTTAGTCAATAGGTGATTTTGTTACCAGATCAACCCAGTAGTAAGATGACAGAGCATAGCTCTCCATTCTTTTTAGGCAAATGCAAAATGCAGAAACAAGAGAACTTGATCACAACCATGAATCCCTGTCTGCCTTTATAAACAGCTTTGTATCTTCATAAACCCCACTGAAGTACTGAAATCAGTTGCTCTTGGGGTGGGGGGGGGGACAGGGATGCAGACCATGGCTGTGAGTCCCATCGCCATCCTTTAAAATTTTTTTTTAGGTTTTATTAACAGTGGATTTCTGCTGGTTACCTAGGACCAATATCTTTGAAAAGCATCCAGAATTATGGTCGGGCAGGTAACAATGCACTGCAGCAAATGTTTAGATAATAGATCATAAATAAAATATGAGAGAGGAATGGAGGTAGCCTCATGCTCACAGCAAAGACAACATAGAAGAGAAGCCCCCTGCCCCCCAAAAAAGCCAGGTGCTGGTAGCTCCCCTGTAATCCTAGTTACTCAGGAGCCTACTCAGCCAGCCAACACAGGAAAGTCCATGAGACTCTTATGTCCACAATACCCAGTAAAAAGCTAAAATTGAGTTGGATTCTGGTGCTTCATGCCTATAATCTTAGCTATTCAAGAGGTTGAGAGCATGGGTTGAAGCCTTCGGAGGCAGGAAAGTTCCTGAAATGCTCATCTCCAATTAAGCCCCCAAAAGCTGGAAGTGAAATGCAACAGTGACACTAACTAGACACTATGTTGAAAATGAATTATCTAACTTGTGGGTGAGAATAGGAGGGAAAAATTAGAAGAGAGCAAGGGAAGGGGTGATATTGTCTAAAAAGAAATGTACTCTTTACCTGATGTTGGTAGCTGTAACCCCTCGGTATATCACCTTCTTTTTTTTTTTTTTTTTTTCCAGTTGTGTGGCTTGAACTTGGGGTCTGGGCACTATCCCTGAGCTTTTTTTTTTTTTTTTTTTTTTTGCTCATGTGGTACTGAGGAATTGAACCCAGGACCTCATGATGCTAGGCAAGCACTCTATCACTAAGCCACATTCTTAGCCCCATATATATCACCTTTATAATACCAATAAAAACATTTTTAAAAGCTAGAAGTGGAAGTGTGGCACAAAGTTGTCAACCTAGCCTTGAGGGAAAAAGCTTAGGGACAGTGCCCCAGGCCCTGTGTTCAAGCCAAGGGACTGTCACTCCATTAAAAATAAATAAATAAATAAATAAAAACCCATCCTTTTCAGTGAATTCTTTCATCTTGATGGTCACCCACTGGCAGTCCAATTTCTTCACAGGTGAAGTGTCATAATTCACAGGTCTTTGTCTGAGTCACAAGAGCCAAGAACCAAATATCTGGAAGTGATGGTGCCAAGAATGAGTCTCCAAGAAAAACTTTCAAAATCAAATTCAGATAAGACAAAATACCTTTCATGATTTAGGAAGAAGTGTTTTTTGAAATAGGTACTCCTTGTGCTTTCCTGAAGATCATCTTTAGCCTCCTGAGTTCTGGAATTAAAGGTGTACACTACTACACCTAGGTAAAACATTTTTTATAACTTTAAAATCTTCTGGCACAGAAATTGACAGGGTAAATAAATAACTTCAAGTTAACTAAATACCTAAGTAATTTATTTTATATCCTTTTTTTTTTGCCAGTCCTGGGGCTTGAACTCAGGGCCTGGGCTCTGTCCCTGAGCTTCTTTTGCTCAAGGCTAACACTCTACCACTTGAGCCACAGAACCACTTCCAGCTTTTTCTGTTTATGTGGTACTGAGGAATTGAACCCAGGACTTCATCTCTTCCACTAAGCCACATTTCCTGCCCTTATTTTCTATCATAAGATGAAGTCTACCTTATAATATTGAAGTTCAAAGTTTTTTACTTGCTATGTTGGGTATTGCAACAACTGTCTTGGGCTTGTTAGGCAAGTGTTATAGCACTGAGCGAATACCCCCAGCCTAAAGTTCAAGGTTATATAAATTGGCATCTAAGTTTCCATTGGTTTTGGTTTATAATTCCTCTAAAATTTTTTACTAAATCTTGATCCTAAGCAGCACTCCTTTAAGAGTGTGTGTGTGTGTGTGTGTGTGTGTGTGTGTGTGTGTGTAAAACCACAGAGAAATACTTCAAACAGAAAGGGGGAAAAATAACAGTCTTATAATTTTTTTGTTAGAAAATGTTTTAAAAATTAGATTGGGGTTTCCAAACTATCAGCTATCTCTTCCTTCTCAGAACCTTTTCTACTCCTTAGTGGCTGTTAAATAATATTCATTCTAGAAACTTTGTAACATGTCTTAATAATAGCATGTGTCATTATCAACCAACACTATGGTAACCCATTCTAATGAAATGGAAAGATTGACTTTTCAAAAAACAAACAGAACCAGCTATCCATGCCTCCCAGATCCCTGTTAGGCCAAAGGTCTATTCTCCACCTGCTCAGCCACTAAGGCGGCAGTGGGCACCTGTACACAAGTTTAGTCACAAGAAAAAACAGTCATTGCGTTTTTTGAGGTGTTAGTTCTAAACAATGTGGCAGACAAAGGTTTTCTTCCTCCTCTAGCATGTCTTGGAGATGTCTCAAGGTACAGTTAATCAGACTTAACAAACTGAAGTTACATTTTGAGGTTAATTTAATTCATGGCTATCTATGAAATACTATAAAGTCTTATCTCAGTATTTTGGAGTAAAAGGCTCAATTTTATGCATCTAAATTTCTGAAATGAATGTTCTCCCACCTTTAGTCAACTCACTTGATAAGCTAGTGGCATATAGTAGTTTCTTAAGAAACTACTATAATTTAATTTAGCTTTCCCCCTCCCCTTTATTGTCAAAGTGAAGTACAGAGGGATTATAGTTTCATATGTAAGGCAGTGAGTACATTTCTTGTTCAACCTGTTACCTCCTCCCTCATTTTCCCCTGCCTCCTCCCTTCCCCTTTCCCTCTCCCCCACCCATGAGTTGTACAGTTGGTTTACACTAAATGGTTTTGTAAGTATTGCTTTTGGAATCATTTGGAGATGGAGTTTTTAAAAAGAAGGAAAAAACAAACCAAGCACATTCCATTCAGATTCCTGTTAATCCAACTTTGAAGTCAAAGGGTAGTGTAAAGTTTTGATTTGCAACAAATTCTGAGATTATACATTAACCAACCACTCTGGCAGGCTATCTGTTCTCTTTCAACCGTACTTCTGTTTTTTTAAAGGGGCCAGACTCTTTTCTGTGAACTTCAAGCCAAATGGTTTTCTATGGTAACTTGTTCAAACATTGGATGGGTATATTGTTAGAAAGTACTCAAGATGGGAAGCCAGAAGCTCACATTGCTAATCTCTGATGTGAAGAGATGTGAGCATTAGTAACCCTACTGGAAAGTAGGAAGTGGAAGGAATGTCCTTGAATTCCATACATACAGGCCCTCTCCCCTACAAATAACTTATTATCCTCAAGTAGAAAATGAGTTTGCGTGCCTACCTGTCATCCACCCTCTTTGTAGTTTGGTGATGTGTATTTCAGGAGGAAAGGAAAAAGACTGATAACCAAGAAATAAAAAATCACAATGCTGGCTACCAGTGGCTCAAGCCTGTACTTCTAGCTACTCAGGAGGCTGAGATCTGAAGATCTAGATTCAAAACCAGCTCTTACCTCCAATTAACCAAGAAAAAGCAAGAAATGGAGGTTTGACTCAAGTGGAAGAGTGCCAGCTTTGAGCAAAAGAGCTAATAAAGAGCTTGAGGCTGAGGGTCAAGCCCCAGTACTGTCATTCCCCCCTCCCCCCTCCCCCCACCCCACATCACAAGCTAGGACAAATGACAGTGTGTGAGCAGGGTGCCAGTGGCTCATGCCTGTAACTCTAGCTGTTCAGGAAGCTGAGATCTGAGGTTCGTGGTTTGAAGCCATCCCAGGCCGTAAAGTCCATGTGACTCCAATAATCTACTCATAAAAAGTAGGAAATAGTGCTGTGGCTCAAGTGGTAGAGTGCTACCCTTGAGTACAAACAGGCTCAGGGCCAGTAGGCAGACCTTGAGTTCAGTCCCCAGGACTGGCAAGGGAAAGAGCGAGAGAGAGAGAGAGAGAGAGAGAGAGAGAGAGACTTTATCTTTCACAGTATAGTTAACTACAACAGTGAATAATTAAAATATGAGTTTTTTGTTGTTGTTCACCTTTTTACCCAGTTCCACAGATAGGGCTTTTTTTTTTTCTTATTTTACTCTCACTCTACAGTGTTCCATTGGACCTGGTTTTACTGTTTTCCTGGCCTTGTAATGTTGCCTTTATTAGCATTTTGTACCAAATCAGCTATCACTTCAAGTCTACTGTCAGAAATCAAGTTCCTTTTGTTTTAAGATTCTATTAGTTCTTCTTTAACTATTATCCCCCAAATACAGAGTCATAACTTGTACACACTTATGTTTTAATCATGTTCTCTATTTAAATAAGTTATATAAATATTGTATAAATGTTCTTAAGCAAAAAGCAGTCACATCCTTAGGTGGGTGGTGGAGTGAGAAATGAAGCTAATGACCATGGTGTCATGGCTAAAAATCAGTCTTAGACAAAGGTACAGCAGATAATCATTGGGCCTTTTAAATCCATGGCACTTTTGTTTACCAACATGTACCACCATTGCTTTTCATTGTACCGCTGGATTGTGCTGTGCCACTCATTTAAAATCTTTCACAGTTGGATCTTGTCTCTCAGAGCCAGATTTTTCTGCCATGGATTCTCAGTGAAAGAACCTCATCTGATGTCCCCGAAATGTGTTGAAGTAGGAAAGAATCTGGTAGGGAGAGAAGTTAACAAGGGCTACCAGATTGGGATGATTGCTACCAGATCTGTTGCATCTGACTTCTCCCAAATGGGATCCACCTCTGGGCTCCAGGGAGGGGAGGGGAACTTACCTTCACCTGGATGATCAGAAACATCTCATCTATGGAGATGTGTACCTTCCTTTACTTGAGTTGGAGATGGTTAGAGGAAGGGGAAGCTGAACTGGGTTGCTGTTCCTTCTTTAACCAGTAGATCAAGAATTAGCATATATCTTTGGATCACAAAACAATAGTGTTTCACACAATCTAAAAATGACAGTTATGTAGTTAGCAAAGGCCATTGTTCCTTGCAAGATGGAAAAATGTTTGAGAAGCAGATGGTAGTCAAGATGTCAGCAACTTTGTTAATCCCCATAAATGTACAGCCCTGGATTAAACATATTTGAGACTATAAATAAGAGACACTGGTTTTCCTGTGCTTGTGCATTCAGACAAAGACTGTCTTTAAAGATGACATTAATTTTATTTATTTATTTATGCTGAAGATTAAACAGTGTCACCTGGATGTCAAGCACACACTCTACCCTTTATTTCCAATAAGTAAATGTAATCCAATGATTTAAAGATGTTAATATTACCTCCTGGATAGGTAGTGAAGTCCATGCTTTGCATTAGTTTTTAAAAATAAGGTTAAGGGCTGGGGATATGGCCTAGTGGCAAGAGTGCTCGCCTTGTATACAGGAGGTCCTAGGTTCAATTCCCCAGCACCACATATACAGAAAATGGCCAGAAGTGGTGCTGTGGCTCAAGTGGCAGAATGCTAGCCTTGAGCAAAAACAAGCCAGGGACAGTGCTCAGGCCCTGGGTCCAAAGCCCAGGACTGGCCAAAATAAATAAATAAATAAATAAATAAATAAGGTTAAATATGCTTCCATATCTGTAGCTAGTTTTGCCCAAAGTTGCACATTTTGCTAAGCAAAGTACATGGTGGCCTCCAGGGAGTGAGAGAATGGGTAGAAAATTATAAAACACGCAGCAGCAGCCATGGGAGACCCAGGCCACCAGTGGAACACACTGGACTTCCTGAGTACTACTGGGTTCCTTGGTGAGGGACCTCAAGTAGCTACAGGTTCCATATCTTCACTTGTTGACCAAAGAAACTTTTTTTTTTGAAACCATAAAATTGATTTTTTTTTTTTTCAAAGAAACTTTTTATTTACAGATTTTAGTGATGAATAGAGAGGGAGTATTGGAAGTTGAAATTCTTCCTTTAAGTGACAACAATAATAAAATTTGATTAATCTCCTTTATAGTTAAAGAGCTAAACATATATATATATGCATAATTTGAACCTATTAATTTACCCTCTTTCAAATGATCTCATATACTTTGCCTTATTATTTTCTTTTAAAGATTTAAAGTAGAATAGGAGAAGGGGCAAAACAAAATAAAAAAGAAAACACTAACAATATTAGCAACCAGGTACTGGTGGTTCACACCTGTAATCGTACCTACTCAAGAGGATGACATCTGAAGATCACCGTTTGGGGTCAGTCCAGGTAGACAAATTCAAGGGACTTTTATTCCCCAATTTACTATCAGAAAAGCCAGAATTGGAGCTGAGTCTCAAGTGATGGAGTGCTAGCGTTGAGCAAAAAAAGCTAAGCAAGAATCCAAGGCTCTAACTTCAAACCTCAGTACTAGGGGGAAAAAAGAAGAAAGAGGAGAGGAAAGAAGAAGAAGAAGAAGAAGAAGAAGAAGAAGAAGAAGAAGAAGAAGAAGAAGAAGAAGAAGAAGAAGAAGAAGAAGAAGAAGAAGAAAAAGAAGAAGAAGAAGCAGCGGCAACTTGGCAGAGAGGTGTGCTTAGATTCATCAAAAGAATGGTAAATTTGCCTCTCTTGTAAACACTAAAGAATGTCTCTACAAGTTAGAATAGGATCTGGGGATTTAGCTTAGTGGTACAGCACTTAATTCTCATGTATGAGGTCCTGGGTTTGATCCTGATCCAGGGACAGGGGGAGGGAGATAGATAGATGATAGAGAGAGAAATGGAGAGAGAGAGAGACAGAGACAGACAGAGATAGAAATCCTTATCTTTGTAGCTGCAATTGAATTTCTTCTTCTTCTTTTTTTGTTAGTCCTGGGCTTGAACTCAGGGCCTGAGCACTGTCCCTAGCTTCTTTTTGCTCAAGGTTAGCACCCTGCCACCTGAGCCACAGTGCCACTCCTGCCTTTTTCTATATATGTGGTGCTGAGGAATTGAACCCAGGGCTTCATGCATAGGAGGCAAGCACTCTACCACTAGGCCACATTCCCAGCCCCTCCAGTTGAATTTCTTTAAGAAACATAATACAGAAGAATGGAGAAAAGGGGAGAGAAAGAATGCATGTAAATAAGCCATGTAAATAAGTAAAAATGAAACAAATAAAATTAGTTTTTAGAACATAGTTCACTTAACTACGTAGCTAAAGAATAACCCCACTGACTTCTGATTCTTTTGTGTATCTTGTACTTGTAATACATCTCAATTTGGAGTAGGGCATTTCAGTACTCAGTTGCCACTCAGTGAGCCTGGTGTGCTTCCAAAGGCAACTGGTGGTGAGACTAGAGCACAAAGTAGAGGCTTTGTCAGACTAGAACTTAAGCTTAACCTGAAGGCTTATGAGACAAATGAGGATAGCAAGAAGAGACTTTTGAAACCAACTAATGGTTTTAGGGAACATAGGTTAAAGAGAGAGAGAGTTAGGAATGGGGCTGAAGTAAGAAGTTATGTTAAAAGATTCTTATAGTAAACTAAAATATGCTGGTGAGCATAGACTAAGTGAAGTAATTTTTACCAGGTAAAATCCTTGAGATTTGTGGTGACTGATGGATTTTATGAGGCAAGCACTCTTGCTACTAGGCCATATTCCCAGCAACTGATGGATTTTAAAGAGAAGGAGCTGGAGTAATCTGGATGGTTGCTGGGTTTCTACCCTGGGTAGGTGGGCCACTTAGGAAAGTGAGGGATGGTGACTTCAGCACAAGGCTTATTGACGCTGAGTTGGCTTGGAAACAAGCAGTTGAGTAATGTCTACTTTGACATGAAAGAACTTACTAAAGAGAATGTGCAGTAAGAAGGTAGTAAGGATGGGTAGGAACATGCAAGTGCTAGAGATAACTTTAGGCAGTAGCAATAAGTTTAAAAATCGAAGAGGGCAGAAGAGGCAACATGAGTGTAGAGCAGTAAGAACATATTAGCATGTTTAAGCAACACTAGGAATAAACCTGTCCTACTGGACCAGATGGGATTAGGACCAAGATCAAAGCTGGCCTAATGAAGTTTTACAGATATGTTTTGTTTGGCATTTGTATGGCTAGATCACACAGCTTTCCAAATTGAAGTTAGATATCAACATTTCTATACAAAATTTAGACTTCTGATTTTTTTTATAAGTAAAAGGAGCCCTGGCAGTAGGATTAGCAAGATTAATAGTAATACTCAACTGAAGTGTATTTTTTTCTCTCCAGTGAGTGTTTTGCATCCATATATTATTTTCCAGAGTGTTGTAAACATTTAAATTTGCAACTCTTGAGCTAAGGATCAGTAGTTAATAAAAGTATAAAGATAGATTAGTAACAAATTATAGCAAGTTTTGAATACCAAGTAAAGAGAAAAATGTAGGCAGTAGACAACTGTTGAGGAAGAAATTGATATGATTAAAGCTGTATTTACAAGGATTTTTCTGTGCCAGAATGACAATAGAATGGTAAGCTTTTCAGTTTTGAAAAGGAAGACAGAAATGAGATGATAGCACACACAAACTGACTTTAAAAGTGAAAGCAGGAAAAAAATGAAGATAAGTGAGTCCAGGTATGGTGGTACATGCTTGTTGCAATCCCAGTACTCAGGAGGTTGAGGCAGTAGGATGGTAAGTTTAAGGCCAGCACTAGCTATATATATAGCAAGACCCTATGTAAAAAAAAAAAAGCTAAATAAAGCTAAACAGAAGTATCTTAAGGAAGGATATGTTATCTAGAAAGCCCACGTGGGCCATTGAGCTTGGCAGGAAATGGAAAACCTAAATCAGAGTTTGATATGAGGGACAGGGAATGCCAGGGTCATTCTAGGAAAGTCAAATGATGCTTAGGCTGTCATTGTAATCTATGTTCTTAGAAGACTATAAATGGAAGGAAAAGGTCCTTTCTTTCTTCTCTACCTCCACTTCAAGAACAAATGACCCCAAAAGGTTTCTTTTAAAAGGAAGGCTAAAATTAATGTCTGGTCATTAAGCTGTATAGGCAATCTTCTAAATAATAATTATACAAATTGTTTTTAATTTCTACAAAATTATTTTC
Source organism: Perognathus longimembris pacificus (assembly GCF_023159225.1). NCBI lineage: Eukaryota > Metazoa > Chordata > Mammalia > Rodentia > Heteromyidae > Perognathus > Perognathus longimembris. The sequence continues at coordinate 34,118,827 of NC_063169.1, forward strand.
AAATTTATAATTTTATATTTATTATTATTTAGAAAAGTGCTGAAGATTGAACATAAACATACTGGGCAAGCACTCTACCACTTGTCTCTATCCCCACCTCCGTTATGTAGACATTTTACTTGATCCTCATGGCTACTTTTGAAATAGATACTGTCGCTATTTCCATTTTATCAATGAGGAAACTGCGGCCCTACAGGTCAAGAACTCACCCAAAGTCACAGGGTTGATAGACTACTTGTACCTAAGCAGTCTGACTTTCCAGAGACTTAAATCCTTTAACCACTATATAAGACTGCTCCTGTATGTTTATCTGTTTTAGCATTGTGTGAGTATGCAACTAGGGAAGCTTGTACTTTCATCCTGGATGCTCTGCTGTAACCTATTTCAGATAGTTTTGTCAGTTTTGGTTCAGGTCCCCTAGAAGAAATAAAACTTTATTGTTTTGTTTTGGTTTCTTGCCAGTCCTGGGGCTTGAACTCAGGGCCTGAGCACTGTCCCTGGCTTCTTTTTGATCAAGGGTAGCACTCTACCACTTGAGCCACAGTGCCACTTCTGACTTTTTCTATATATGTGGTGCTGGGGAATCGAACCCGGGGCTTCATGTATATGAGGCGAGCACTTTACAGTAGGTCATATTCCCAGCCCAAAATGAAACTTTAGAATTGACCTTTCAACTGTCTTTAAGGAGGCAGACAAATTTCTGACTCCTTGGGTTACCTTTAGAGAACTCAACTATGTTGGTGTATTCAAAAATCTCTTGTCTTTCTTTGTGCATGGCTGAATGTTAGCTTGTAAAGTTGGTAGCCATTTACTGAGAAAAATCCCTTGTAAGAACTCATTACTTTTTATGCAAGCTAAATCATGTTAATTTTCTCTCATATGCTCTCCTAAAAACATATCACAGATGGCTGGGGATATGGCCTAGTGGCAAGAGTGCTTGCCTCTTATACATGAAGCCCTGGGTTCAATTCCCCAGCACCACATATACAGAAAATGGCCAGAAGTGGCGCTGTGGCTCAAGTGGCAGAGTGCTAGCTTTGAGCAAAAAGAAGCCAAGGACAGTGCTCATGCCCTGACTGAGTCCAAGGCCCAGGACTGGCCAAAAAAAAATTATCACAAAACAGTTGTTACAAATATTCTAATTTGGAGGGGTAGGCAACTAAACACATTGAATGCAAAACTTCAAACGTGTCATGTTTTCCTACTATATTTAATATGGCTCCTTTCTCTTTGGTGGACAGATGAAACATGTGAATGAAAAATTTGGAGATGAAAAGAATAAGGAGGTGGTTCTCATGTGCATTGGCATCACTTCAGGAGTTGGACGGCTTCTCTTTGGCCGTGTTGCAGATTATGTGCCTGGTGTGAAGAAGGTTTATCTACAGGTACTCCCCTCACACTTTTCTTCCCTAACAAATTTATTCTTATTTCCTGATAACTCATTAAATGTATTTCTATGCTTAACTTGTTTCATACGAATGAAAAACACTTTCTAGAACATGATTTCTACAGGTAGTTAGTTATGAGCTTGAGTTTTTAACATAGGACACTGGCAGCCAAACAATCTTCTTTGTTTTGTCAGTGAACTCCACCAAACCAAAATGTTTTTGCCCATTGTTTTTTCTAAGAAGAATTCATTGTTTTTGGCAAAGTTCTTAGTCATATGAAATCTGGTGCCTTTTGCAATATCTTAGGAAATGTGTGTGTGTGTGAGAGAGAGAGAGAGAAAGAGAGAGAGGGAGGGAGGGAGAGGAAAGGGGAAAGAAGAACAGAAAGACAGAAAGGGGAAGAGTAGAAGAGAGATTTTTGAGTTGCTTTACTGTAAATTTGCCTGCTGGGTATTATATAGTATGTATAAACAAACGTTAATTCCAAGATCAAAATTCATACTTGGTCAACAGGTAGTTACCAGACACTGTACAAAATGCTGCAGAGTTAAAGGAAACTGTGATCCTCAGTGAGCAGCTAAAGATCTCAGGGGAAGATATATAAAGCAGTATTGAAGTAAAGTATCACAGTATATTATACCAATATAGCATAATAAGTATGCTAGATTGGTGCCCTGGAAACTGAATCACTAGTGAGGGTCTGAGAAATATTAAGAGAGAAGGAGTGGGCTGGGAACATGGCCTAGTGATAGAGTGCTTGCCTCGTATACATGAAACCCTGGGTTCTGTTCTGCAGTACCATATATATAGAAAAAGCCAGGAGTGGCACTGTGGCTCAAGTGGTAAGAGTGCTAGCCTTGAGAAAAAAAAGCCAGGGACAGTGCTTAGGCCCTGAGTTCAAATCCCAGGACTGGCAAGAGAGAGCGAGAGCGAGTTGTTAAAGAGCTTGGGATGTAGCTTAGTAGCGTTACCGGGTCAGGGTGGGGAGGTTCCACGTCCCCCCAAGATTCCACCACTCAGAGACAGTCTCAAGCAAAAAGATGGGTTTATTGGGGAAGGAAGAAGCAAACTGCCCAGCCAGGGGCAGCTAGGGACGTAGCACAGACTCAGGAGCGGGCTGACCGGCCAGGGACACAGTGCAGACTCAGGAGCTGGCACTGTGCCCCCGAGCAGTCCTCAAACTGGGGTTTATAAAGGTAAAAGCATAGCACAGATGTAAGGGCTTGACGCAAGGGATAGAGCATGCAGTTAGTTCACAAATGTAGGAGGTTGAAGGAGGGGCAGAGCACAGAACAAAGCAAGCATGGCACAGATGTAGGAAGTTGACACAGGGGGGTAGAGCAAATAACAAATTAAGCAAGCCATTTACAGAAGCAGAATTTGGGGTCAGGTTAGCCTAATCTACTCCCTCCCAACATTTCCTACTATGTTTCCCTAATTAAGATGGAGTCAGCTCTGTTCCCTACAACAAGTAGTAGAGTATTTGCCTTGCCTAGACAAGGCTATGTGATTGATCCCAGCACCACACACACATGTGCACGCACACACACATAGGCACACATATACACATGCATAAGAGGTAAGTAGTTAGGCACATATGGATGGGTGGTTGGATGGATGGACTTCCAAGTAGAGGAAGCTACATGGGGATAGATATGGAGGTATGATATGGCATATGATTTTCAGAGAAACTGAATATTTGAATTGGATAGAGTAGTAGATGGTTTGGGCAGGGAAAGAGCTAGATTGGGAGGAGCCTTTATGTGAATAAAAGAGGATGAAGTTCATTCTGCAATTTAAGAGGAGCCATAAAAGAATTTTTAAGCAAGGGACTATGGTGAGTTGTGTTTTGTAATGATCAGTGTAGTAATTGTGAAGGACAGAATGGAGGATGGGGCAAGAATTCAGATGGTGGCAATAAGACCCATGTTGATAATCTCTTTTACATAAACTGCTCAGAAGGAAGATCTGTAGAAACAGGTAGATTAATGGTTGTCAGGCGCTGGGGAAAGAAGGGAATGGTAATTTCCAAGTGTATAGAGTTTCTCTGGGGGTAATGAAAATATTCTTAAACATGTGATGGTTGTACAATTTGTAAATATACTAAAAACCAATGAATAGTACACTTAAAATGTCTGAGTACTGTGATATGTGAATAACAGCACAATAAAGCTATTATTTTGACCAGGCGCTGGTGGCTCATGCCTGTAATCCTAGCTACTCAGGAGGCTGAGATCCGAGGATCTCTGTTCAAAGCCAGCTCAGGCAGGAATGGCCATAAGACCCTTATCTCCAATTAACCATCAGAAAACCAGAAGTGGTGCTGTGGCTCTAAGTGGTAGAGCACTAGCCTTAAGCAAAAGAGCTCAGGGACAGTGCCCCAGGTCCTTAGTTCAAGCTCTATGACTGACTTAAAAAAAAAAAAAAAAGCGGGCTGGGGATATAGCCTAGTGGCAAGAGTGCCTGCCTCGGATACACGAGGCCCTAGGTTCGATTCCCCAGCACCACATATACAGAAAACGGCCAGAAGCGGCGCTGTGGCTCAAGTGGCGGAGTGCTAGCCTTGAGTGGGAAGAAGCCAGGGACAGTGCTCAGGCCCAGAGTCCAAGGCCCAGGACTGGCCAAAAAAAAAAAAAAAAAGCTATTACTTTTTTTTTTTTTTTAATGTGGAGGCACAGAGACTAATTGGAGACCGTTGAAGAGCCTCAGCAGGAAAGCCAAGGCAGAGACATAGATCAAATGGAGTAAACCAGGGATATAATGATTGAATTACTGTAAACCACTCATGGATGGAGCCACTTAATCTGGGCCTCAGATTTGTGATTAGGGTAAAAAGAATAGATGGTTTGAGTATTTTGTGAGATCAGTAACCCACTAAATCTGGGTAGTTTGATGACTTCATTTTTGCCACGTTAAGTGTGTGGTGACTATGAGACAGTAGAGTTTGAAGCTTGTGAGTAGACCTAGGTTTGGATAAGAAACCTATGGGACTTTGACATCCAACAGCTGAATGGAGTAAGCGAAGGACTCAGCAAGGAGTCTGAGAGTGGCCAGCTCTCCTTCAGTGCTCAGTAGAGGCTTTGAGTACTTCTAGGGGCAGAAGTGGCCAGGATATCAATAGTTAGTGACTAGAAAGGCTTCACTGGATTCAGCAAAAGAGAAGCCATCAGTGCCTCACAGAGAGGAGTTTCAATACAGTGGCAGAAAATGGAATAGGATCAGTTAATAATGGAAATATCTCATTCCAAAATTTGACTATGGAAAAGAAAGGAGAGCCAAAAGAAGACTTGAAGTTTCTGACTGAAGCATGAGCAGTGCTTTGAAAAAGAGATGATTTTGGGAACAGGAAATTGATTGGAAAAGGGATTTTTCCAGACAAATAGCTTCCACTAAGTAGCTATATGTAATAGCTACCATTTATTGAGCATTTTCATATGCCAGATCATAAAGTAAGTACTTTCCAGGTTTTATCTCATTAGTCATTGTCCAAGCACTTTAAAAGGAATATTGTCCTTATTCCCACTTATAGATTTGAACAATGAAGAGTAGAGAGGCTACCTCACTATGATGTCTATTTATATGTAGGCCCAGTAAGCAGTCATAGGAAGGAGACTGGGCACATAGCTAGGAGAAAATTTGTTGTGCCAGGATTGAATTCAAGGCCTCATACATTGTGCATTATTTTTAAAAACTTATTTATTATATGAGGACCAGTCTTCACTTCATGAATAACTCATTGTAGGTATTCCCAACATTTAGCTGATTATGTTAGTCTTGTTCTCAAGTGTTAAGGGAACCCTCTAATGGACATTTGTTGTATTACAGACTTTCTAAAAACGGAGCTCCATGCGCTCTAGGTATCACCCAGACCAAGGTTAGATGATACAAACAGAATAAATGTGGTCCCCGAGGTCCTTGAGCAGGGCTAGGACAAGAAAGGCCGGAATGTACAGGGCACTAAGACAGGAAGAGTAGCAGGAAAGAAAGAAAGCTAAGAGAGGTCAGCTGTAAGTATAGTTGGCCTTTGTTACAGAATGTATTATCGTGCACATTTCTCTAAGTTTATTTATTTTTTATTGTGTTTATGAGTTAATTGTTTTTTGTTTGTTTGTTTGTTTTTTGGCCAGTCCTGGGGCTTGGACTCAGGGCCTGAGCACTGTCCCTGGCTTCTTTTTGCTCAAGGCTAGCACTCTGCCACTTGAGCCACAGCACCACTTCTGGCCGTTTTCTGTATACGTGGTGCTGGGGAATTGAACCCAGGGCCTCATGTATAGGAGGCAAACACTCTTGCCACTAGGCCATATCCCCAGCCCCGAGTTAATTGTTTTTTTGCCAGTCCTGGGACTTCGACTCAGGGCTTGGGCACTGTCCCTGGCTTCTTTTTGCTCAAGGCTAGCACTCCACGACTTGAGCCACAGCACCACTTCTGGCTTTTTCTGTTCATGTGGTGCTGAGGAATCCAACCTAGGGCTTCATGCATGCTAGGCAAGCATTCTACCACTAAGCCATATTCCCAGCCCCTGAGTTAAATTTTTAATTAAGAAAACTGAAAAAAAAGTTCATTTTTGCTTTTGTTCTCTTGCAGCCCTGGGGTTTAAATTCAGGGCTTTGTACTTGCTAAGCATGAACACTACTACTCTGAGCCCACATTCACAGCCATTTTGGCACTAATACTTTTTCAAAAAGGGCCTCTCACTTTTGCTTGGGTTTGCCTGGACTAAGATCCTCATAGTTGTATACCTCAGGCTCATGCTACCATACCCAGCTTGTTGAGGTAGGGATCTCACTAACTTTTGCCTCTCTTTGAACCATGATCCTTCAGATCTTTGCCTCCTAAGAAGCTAGGATTACAGGTGTGACTCACCTTACCAGGCCTAAGAACAATGACTTTCATATCCATCTTTCTGTGTGAACTTCCTCTTTCAATTTAGATAACACAGGTCAATGTTGCCTAGTTTTGTCTCATTCCATTTTAACATTTTATATTTTTCCTAAATCTATACCTTGGGACAGGGGGTCCTAGACTATGCCTGGACTTTACCAGATACAAAGTTTTTTGAAGTAGTATCCAATTAAAAAAATAATTCCCTAGCCCAAATCAGACACTCCATAGTGTCATTTAGACCAGCACTGGTGTAAATATGAAAAGTGCCACCTCCTCCAGCAGGCACAAAGCATATACACATGTGCTTGGGAAAGTGGAACAATCTCCCTTGTGAAGCATTTCCAAAGCACCATGACCTTAGGAGCCAGCTACCCAGCTGTGTGCCTGAACATTTCTGTTTAGTTTGTGAGGGACTGGCAGGACTTTGCTGCTGGCTGCTTTCTGCCTTGGGTGCCTAGCAACAGGTTCTAAAAGTGTGGAAGCTTTACATTGAATAAACCTATTAACAGCAACACTTGAATCTAACTGCCAAATTGTGTGTCTCCAAAAATGTCTTCTGCTTATTCATGTTCCTCACATGCTATACTTATATCCTTGAGCAAAACTTGAACTGGACATTTCTCCAAAAATGCTCTTTTTATGACAGAACTACATAGAGTTTTAGCAAGAAATGTTTTTGCACTTAAGCACATGAACTGACTCTAGAAGGGCTCATCCTCCAAGAGCCTATCACATTATGACAAACAAAATATTTCCTTGAATGGTTTTTAAAAATAAAACAAAATATGAATATTTAGACTGTAATCATTTTATTAAATGTCAGTACCAGAGTCTAGAAGAGAAATGTAGGAGCTCTGAATCCCTTATGTAAATTTAAGTAGAGCTGCTGTGTTTAAGGGAAGGAAAAAGATTGCATGTAATGCTGATGTATTCGTCTTTCAAACTGGTCCCAGTATTTACAGATCAATATTTGATGCATGAATCAATATTTACTTTGGGAAATGATGAGGAAGCACTGAACCTCCTATATGGACAGTTCGATAAACCTTAGCATGCAATCTTTGTGACCCAAGTCTCCCTCCACATAAGGAATAGTATTTATTCATCAGAAGCAGGTATGTTTACCAGATTGGAGACATTTTGACAAGTCAAATCTGCTGGGGGAAAAGGCAGTAAGAATACTACTATAGTTACAAATTAGGTAGATGAAGCTAGTTTATTTTCTGAGAAATGTTTCTATATTTTTTCTAGTAATGGGGATTAAGGCCAGGGCCTTGTACCTGCTAGGTAAATATTTGGCCCAATATGAGATTATTTGGCAAGGATTTTTTTTATTTTCAAAAAATAAAATTTTAAGTTGTAAGTGGGCTTGAAATCATCCCTTAGTATGCTGAGGCAGGATTATTGTGATTTCAAGACCAGCCTGGGCTACATAGTTAGGCCCTGTGTCAAAACAAACAAATCCATGACACTAGTGGTTCATGACTGCAGACCTAGTTACTCAGGAGACTGAGAACAGAATTGTGATGTGAGGCCAGTTGGGACAGAAGAGTCTGTAAGACACCTCAACCCATACCCGGTCCACATCTATCACCCTAGCTTTATGGGAGGCAGAAAACAGGAGGATTGTGATTTGAGGCCAGCCAGGACAGAAGAGTCCATTAAACTTGTTATAACAGAAGAATCTGAGCTTGATGATACAAGGCTATTTTCCAAGCTACAGTGGAAAGTCTAAATAGGTGGACTGCAATCTCGTCATGCACTTGGGCAGGAAACAAAACCAACTCTGAAAAATAATTAGTGCAATAAACAGACAGAGGCATAAATGAGCATTAGAGCATCTGCCTAGCAAGCAAAAGGTCCTCAGTTCCCCAGTACTACTGAAAAAACAAGTCAGATACTTGGTGGCTCACGCTTATGTTCCTAGCTACTCAAGAGGCTAAGAGGAGGATTGTGGGCTGAAGCTAGCCCAGGCAGAAAAATTTGAGCTTCCGTTTCCAATTAACAAGTAAAAAGCTTGGAGTTGTGACACAAGTAGAAGAGTGTTCGCCATTAACAGGCAAGCTGAGTGGGAATGGTAGTCTCTGAGTTCAAGCCCTGGAACTGGTTTAAAAAAAGTGTGTGTGGGGGGGAGGGGGAAGCCAGGTAATGGTGGCACATGCATATAATCCCAGGTACTCAGGAGGCTGAGATCTGAGGATCATGGTTCAAATCCAGTCCAGCAAGAAGCCCATGAGACTCTTATCTCTAATTAAACACTAGAAAACCAGAAGTGGCACTGTGGCTCAAGGTGATAGAGCATTACACTTGAGTAAAGGAGCTCAAGGATAGCACCAAGGCCCCAAGGTTTAAACCCCATGACTGACCAAAAAAAAAAAAAAAAGGAAGAAAGCAAGTTTATGTGAAGTACAAAGCTTATGTTTAAAGTAACCAATTTAGATTACTACACTAATTATAATTGTACTATAAAGCCTTGTTATTTATTTATTTATTTATTTATTTATTAGCCAGTACTGGGGCTTTGACTCAGGGCCTGAGCACCGTCCCTGGTTTCTTTTTGCTTAAGGCTGGCACAGCCACAGCACCACTTCTGGCTTTTTCTGTATATGTGGTGCTGAGGAATCGAACCCAGGGCCTCCTATACGAGGCGAGTACTCTACCACTAGGCCATATTCACAGCCACTAAAGCCTCATTTTAGTAATGAAGAAAATGTATCCAGCTGTATGATAGTGTCAAAAAGAGAACTAGCCTGGAATGGGATATATCTTTCAAGAGTATGTTTCTCATTGTGGTGTCTGCAGGCCACTGAGTGTGAAAGCTGCCCCAAACTCCCACTGCATCTTCAGCATCCTCAGGGGTGTGTGTGTGTGTGTGTGTGTGTGTGTGTGTGTGTGTATGGCCATCTTGATGCCAACTTCAAATACCAAGCTGGTAACTGGGTATTCCATGGGTGTGCTCATGGATCCTAGGAAGAGCAGAGGAGGTGAAGCAACTATCCCAATGGAGCTCAGTTTGGTGTTTCTTCTCCCCAGACCCACTGTCACTGTCCAGCAGCAGTTCTACCTGCTCTCTGCTGCTGCCCATGTGGACCACAGTTTCCATTACAGCCAGTGCTATCTTATGTGTTTTGGGTGCATTACTCCAGCTTCAGTGACACTCCCTTCATCTGTAAGATGGGAATAACTTTAAGACTCACATCATAAAGTTGTTGTAAGGGTCACCACTGATACAATCCCTCTAAAGTGACTAGGATAATACCCAACACTTAATAAATATTAAATGAGAGTTGTATACATGCAAACTTTCTTAAAACCTGATGCTTTTAAAACTTTTTTTTTTTTTTTTTTTTTTTTGCTAGTCCTGGGCCTTGGACTCAGGGCCTGAGCACTATCTCTAGCTTCTTTTTGTTCAAGGCTAGCACTGTGCCACTTGAGCCACAGCGCTATTTCTGGCCATTTTCCATATATGTGGTGCTGGGGAATCGAACCCAGGGCTTCATGTATATGAGGTGAGCACTCTTGCCACTAGGCCATATTCCCAGCCCTAAAAACATTTTTTCCCTGATTGGTAAATCTAGTTTTAATTAATTCTGTCCCTAAAATGTTATTGAATTGTCCCTTTTCTCCTCTTTGTTTTTGTACCCACTATACTTGCAAAATACAACTATATAGTAGCACCTAGAACATTTCATTTGTACTTATTTAGATGTTCATCTCTAGATAATTTAAGCAGAGGAACCGGGTATCATTCATTGTTGAAATGTGTAACAGATAGCACAGAACTTACCAAAGGCAGGCAAAATCTGGTGTTCATTGTATTAACTACTCTAACACTAAGATAGAAAGGGTCAATGGTTCAAAATAAATATTCTAAATCTCAACTCTGATGTGCTCAGACATATCTGTAACATTTGCTTGTCATATATAATAGTTTCAAAGGTTAAAAATGTCAAGAATTTCAAGAAATATATTCACTACCTTACACATGTAACTGTAACTCCTCTGTACATCACATTGACAATAAGGTGTTTTTTTTTTAAGTCAAGAATTTGATGATAAATTTGAGCTGTTTGAGCTTTGACCTGTGCAAGATTCTTAAAGCTCAAAATTATCTGGGCCAAAGATACTTTCTTTTGTACAAATTCTGACTTCAAGAGTTTGCAGGCAGGAAAGGAAAGTATCTTAAGTTTCTTTCTCCATGTCCCCTGATGGAAATATTAAGATAGTTTAAGAGGCTGTCAGATAAGATCAAGGGGAAGAAGGAACAAGCAGTCGTTACCCAGAAGTCACTCTTACCAAGAGCAGAGTTGACATGTGGTTGTCTGTCTTAGGTCCTCTCCTTTTTCTTCATTGGTCTGATGTCCATGATGATTCCCCTGTGCAGTGTCTTCGGGGCCCTCATTGCTGTCTGTCTCATCATGGGGCTTTTCGATGGATGCTTCATTTCCATCATGGCCCCCATTGCTTTTGAATTAGTTGGTGCTCAGGATGTCTCACAAGCTATTGGATTTCTGCTGGGATTCATGTCTATACCTATGACTGTGGGCCCACCCATTGCAGGTAAATATGATTCTTTAGTACTTCTACTAACTCAAAGCATTTTCTATTTCAGATCTAGTCTCACATATATATATATATGTATATATATATATATATTATTACTACTGTCTCTTTGATTTGCGGGGGGAGCACATACATATGTGGGCATGCGGGCATGCATGTGCGTGTGTCTTCTCCCTCTATATTTAATAAGACACAATAGAAACAACTGTTCATCAACACATGAATGGAAAACACAGTGTGGCTATTTACACAGTGGAATATTCATCAGCCATAAACAGGAATGAAATATTGCAGTGGTATATGTTACCAGGTGCTTAAAGCTCAAGAATATTATGCTAAGTTGCAAGGACAAAAATAAAAAGTCACACATTGTGATTCCTTTTATATAAAATGTCCTGGATAGGTAAATCCACAGAGACAAAAAAGATTGGTGATTGCCAGTGTCTAGAGGGAAGGGGGACTAGAGAGCAACTACTAACAGAGACAGTTTCTTTTTACAATGAAAAAAAATATTGCCACTAGGTAGATGTCATGGATTACAGCACTGTAAATTTACTAAATGCCCTGGTTAATTTTCTAAAAGTGAATTTCCCTTTTCACCTTTGGAAATTGTCTGAGTGGAGCTTGGTGTTGGTGGCTCACACCCGTGTTTCAAAGCCGGCTCAGGGAGGAAAGTCCATGATACTCTTCTCTTCAATTAACCACCCAATAACCTTAAGGGGAGCTGTGGCTCAAAGCTCTACAGTGCTACCCTTGAGCTAAAGAGCATAGGGACAGATGCCAGGCTTTGAGTTCAAGTCCCACAACTGCCAAAAAAAATTTTTTCTCAGATAATGTAAAGGTGTCTCGTGTTCTGTGTTACTGACTTCCCAGTTTGAATTACGACTATTCAAAATAATTAAGATAAACTTAAATTTTGTACTGTTATCTGTGTCTGACACAAGGGCCTTTGAGAAAATTCATTTAAATTTATTCTTCAGTCTGAAACTACTCTCCCATCATGAATCAAGCAAGTAGAGGTCATGAGCTCACATCTGAGAGAAAGGTTTCAAGAAAGCCCAAGCTTAGATGCAAGTAATAATTGCTATGAAAATCCAGACCCTAAACTCTGTGACATGATTAAGGACAGGAGTTCTTTTAAATATCTTCTTTTTATCAGGAAAGGTTTATATTTCATGTCTGTTTCTTTAAAAATGTCTGATACCTGATCTGTTTGAACCAATTCTGCTGAGGTGAAGTTATGAGCAGGGCCTTGGCCTTCAGTGTGACTGATCTGAAAGTCAAACTTGTTCTCTCTTGGTGACAGCATTTTCCTTTCTTAGGATTACTTCGTGACAAACTGGGCTCCTATAAAGTGGCATTCTACCTTGCTGGAGTCCCTCCTCTTATTGGAGGGGCTATACTTTGTTTTATCCCATGGATCCATAGTAAAAAGCAGAGAGAGATCAGTGAAACCACTACAGGAGAAAAGATGGAGAAAATGTTAGAGAACCGGAACTCTCTCCTATCAAGCTCACCTGGAATCTTCACAAAAGAATCTGACTCTATTATTTAAAGTGCTGTATACCTCCACGAAACTTGCTTTTGAATTTTAAGCAAGTTTTCCTTTTATAGGAATTGCAAATCACCTATTTTTTTTAATTACATCCTTGGAATAACACAATAATTGTGAAATGGAACCTGCATTTTACAAGAACCATTTTCTGCTACCAAACATCTGTCTGATATTTCCAGGAGTCTTAGGGAAGAGACTGTTACAGGAACACATTCTGTACAGGTCCAATATTGTCACCACTGGAAGCTATCTTAGTAAAAGGCAACTTTGGAAACTGTGGAAAGCTATTTAGCTTCTACAAATATTTTTTTTAAAATATCTCGAGGCATATTGAAAGGGTTTCATTTTGGTTTGGATTTGTTGTTGTTGTTGTTATCTGATGTGGTACCTTTAGTTTTGGTATTTTAACTACTTCTGAATTTTGGAAACTTTTTGTAAAATTGTCTGGATCCCAGATAGAACATCTATATAAGCTTCATGTCCACTGTTAAGTAATTTAGGCTTGAAATGAGGAGGTTCTGATTTGCTCCAGTGTCCAGGCACCCTCTGGAAACAGATGCCAACACAGACTCCATGTGTAAGATGGAAAGAACCTTCATCACAAGGCAGAGCAATTCAGAAATTAGGCATGTCTTCATTCATGTTTGTTCCCTTTGGGTTTGCAGTGTGCTCAACTCAAGTCATCAGAAGCATCCCACAGTTTTTGATTTGTGTAAACAATAAAGTAAAATAGAATGCATGAACTATATGCTGACAATTTTAACTTAGAAATGCTCTGACTTCTAGGTTTATTAGCATTGTTATTTAAATAGTCTTATTGAGCATGCTACGAGTTGGTGCCATAGACACACATTGCAGGAGCAAAAACTTTTGTATTCTTGATGAAAATAGCCTTCTGCTAGAAACAAGTTAAAGTGATTTATGAAGTTAATTGGCCTTAAAGGGTTAAAACATATTTATAAAGAGAAACAATTTCTACGTTTCCAAATTTTTCTAGCAAACCATTGCATTCAGAGGTATAGTCATGCATCACTTCATGACAGGATGTTTGGAGAGATGCAGTTAGGCAATTTTGTTGTGTGAACATCATAGTTTAGTTACACTAACATGGCTCCAATGTCACTATATGCTATAACCATGTGGAACCGGCATAGTATAAGCAGCCCTTTGTTAACTGAAATGTCATGTGTGGTACATGACTGTACTCCTCATGTGTGTTCTTTATTAACATTCCTGCTATATTTTGTATGCAGACTAATGTTAGAAAGCTATTACTTTTGAGGACCTAAAATTAAAACCAAAGTCCTGCGAAGATCTACTACTCTTTTCTAAAAGGAAGATCTCTTTCCTGTATCTTTGAAATCATTCTATCAACCATTAAAGTAATATGATGCAAAAGTATATTTAAGTCCTAAACATAGATGAATAATGAATCTTACTTGAGTGTAGTTTATTTGCCTGCAAAGAATATTACCTTTTCCTAAAGCATGTCCAGTATCCTTCAGGTCCTGCTTTCTTTCTTTCTTTCTTTCTTTCTTTCTTTCTTTCTCTTTCTCTGTCTTTCTTTCTTTCTTTTTTTCCTTTCCTTCTTTCTTTCGTTGGTTGTGGGGCTTGAATTCTGGGCCTGGGCTTGAGCCACAGTGCCACTTCCTGTTTTCTGTTGGTTAATTGGAGATAAGTCTCACAGATTTTACTGCTTGGACTGGCTTTGAACCTAATCCTCAGATCTCTGCCTCCTGAGTAGCTGGGATTACAGGTGAGAGCCACCAGCGCCCAGCCCCATCTGTTTCTCAATGAACTGTAAGAGAAGAAACTCAGTTCTATCATTTCCTACTCTTTTATTTTATTAATTTTTTATTATTATTGTAGAGGTGATATACAGAGGGATTCCAATTACATGAGTCAGATAATGAGTACATCTCTCTTCATACTATATCTTCTATTTCCTCATTCATTCCCCATTTCCTACCTTTATTAACTTGTATTGTATCTTTTATGATCATTACAGGGTACTACTTCCATTTTCCAGTAGCTAAGGATGGGGCTGTTCGGAGCATATGGATTTGTTGTTGTGGGTGTGGGTGAGGAGGCTGTCAACAGAGAGCTGGAAAATACAGTGACTTTTTCCTTTCCAAACAGCTTTCTGACCTTACTTTTGAAGGTTTTCAATGTAACTGCTAAATGTGGAATATGTTTTTAACAAAGATTTTAAATAATTGTATTGGTGTGGTTTTGGTATTGCTTTGGTTTCTTTTTTGGAAATGGAATCTAGGTTGTCAAGGCTAGTCATGAACTCATGAACCTCTTTCTTCAGCTACAGATTATCTGGCTTTACAGGCCTCTGCTACTATGCCTCACAATAGTTTTAATTCTGAACCTATTCAGCAACTTACTATGCCATATAAACAGTTGCAACTCACTACTTATAGTTGTGTCATATCTCTTATGACAGTTTGTTTGCAGAAGTTTCTGTTTCAGAAAAACAATCTACGTTTTGACCATGCTGTCCTTTCATGATATTTTAAATTATAAGAAAAAGACTTAGACATGATAATGTACTACATTCTCCAGCCCTTCATTTATTCCTACTTACTACCTAAAGCATTACTTTTTCATCACTGTCAGTGCTTTTGAAGGGCATACAACTATGACCAATCCTCAAGTTCTCATTATAAAACATAAGTTTTACCAGACCAGAATAGGACATCCTATCAACATATTGTAATCAAAACAGGATCAATAGAGACCAAGGAAAGAATCCTTAAAGCTGCTAGGGAGAAGAGAACAATAACATATAAAGAAAAGCCAATCAGAATTACCCCAGATTTTTCAGTGGAGACCATGAATGCAAGGAGAGCCTGGAATGATGTATGCCACACCCTAAAGAAAAATATCTACCAATCAAGAATACTTTACCCGGGCTGGGGATATAGCCTAGTGGCAAGAGTGCCTGCCTCGGATACATGAGGCCCTAGGTTCGATTCCCCAGCACCACATATACAGAAAACGGCCAGAAGCAGCGCTGTGGCTCAAGTGGCAGAGTGCTAGCCTTGAGCCGGAAGAAGCCAGGGACAGTGCTCAGGCCCTGAGTCCAAGGCCCAGGACTGGCCAAAAAAAAAAAAAAAAAGAATACTTTACCCAGCTAAACTCTCAATCAGAGGCCAAAGGTCAAATAAAAGTCTTCCATAGAAAGGAAAAATTGAAACAATATATCTCCACCAAACCAGCATTACAGAATATCCCCAAAGATATTCTACACATTGAAAATCACCAAGATAACGATCTAGACAGAGAAAGGATACCTAAATAGAACTCCAGGTTATTAGAGCAAAAAAACGGGAAGACGCAGCCCCTATAAAGATAGACAATGAAAGGAACAAACATCACCTCTTAATCCTAACTCTCAATATTAATGGACTTAACTCTCCAATTAAATAACATAGATTGACAAGTTGGATCAAAAAACAAGATCCATCTTTCTGCTGCCTCCAAAACACATCTTGCCAGCAAAAGCAAACATATTCTAAAAGTGAAAGGCTGGAATAAAATCTATCAAGCAAACGGCCCCCATAAGCAGGCTGGAGTTGCAATCTTAGTATCAGATAAAATTGACTTCAATTTAAAAGCAGTAAGAAGACACAAAAAGGTTACTACATACTAATAAAAGGATCTCTCCTACAGGAGGATATAATCATCCTAATCATCTACACGCCAAATACAGGAGTACCCAACTTCATTAAACAAACATTGCTGACTCTAAAACTACTTCGATCCAAACACTTTGATTGTTGGAGACTTGAACACACCACTGTCACCTCAACATGCCAAAAACTGAGCAAAGAAACCTCATAACTAAACAACTGCACAGACCATCTAGACTTAACCGACATCTATAGAATATTCCACCCAGCAGCACCAGAATATACATTCTTCTCAGCAGCACATGGAACGTTCTCCAAAATAGATCACATTTTTAGGGCACAAAGCAAATCTGTACAAATTCAGAAACATTGAAACCATTCCCGGCATTCTCTCAGACCACAATGGAATAAAACTAGAGCTCAACACAAAAAAGCCACCACAGAAAACCCTACAATTCATGGAGACTGAACAATACATTGCTGAACCACCAATGGGTCATCGAGGAAATCAGAACAGAATTTCAAATGTTTATGGAATTAAACCAAAATGAACATACAAATTACCGGCTCCTCTGGGCCACAGCACAGGCAGTACTCACAGGAAAATCTATAGCTCTGAGTGCCTACATCAACACATTGGAGAAATTTCAATTCAACAACTTAAGGAAGCACCTTAAGCTCCTTGAAAGAGAGCAACAAGCCAAACCCCAAGCCAACCGATGGAAGCACATAATTAAAATCAAATCTGAATTAAATGACTTAAAGTCCCCCCCCCAAAAAAAACCATAGAAAGAATCAACAGAACAAACAGTTGGTTCTTTGGAAAAATTAACAAGATAGACCAAAAAACAAAGACAATACACCCAAATAAACAAAATCAGAGATGATACTGGAAACATCACCACAGAAACAACTAAGATCCAGAATATAGTAAGGGACTATTTTGCAAACCTATATGCAACAAATTTGAGAACCTGGAAGAAATGGACAAATTCCTAGCAAAAATTGATATGCCTAAACTTAACCAAGAAGATTTAAACCTACTAAACAGACCCATATCCAGCAATGAAATAGGAACTGCAATAAATGATCTCCTACCCAGGAGAAGCCCAGGTCCAGATGGATTCACAGTGGAATTCTATAAGGCCTTCAAACCAGATCTCACACCAACACTCCTCAAACTCTTCAACAAAATAGAGAGTAAAAGTTCACTACCAAACACATTCTATGATGCCAGTATAGCCCTTATCCCAAAACCAGACAGTGACTCATCAAGGAACGAGAACTTTAGACCCATTTCCTTGATGAATATCGTCGCAAAACTTCTCAACAAAATTCTGGTCAATTGACTTCAACAAGTCTTAAAAAAAATAAAATCATACACTATGATCAAACTGTATTCATTCCAGGCATGCAAAGCTGGTTCAACATACACAAGCCAATTAACATAATCCACCACATCAACAGGAGCAAGGTCAAGAATCACATTATTATTTCTCTAGATGCAGAAAAAATGTTTGATAAAATCCAGCACCCATTTATGATAAAAAAAATTTTTTTGGAGAAACTAGGATTCCAGGGGACATTCCTGAATATAATAAAGGCTGTCTATGACAAACCCATAGTGAGTATTATACTTAATGGTGAAAAGCTGAAGCCATTTCCACTAAAATCAGGAGCAAGACAAGGTTGTCCTCTCTCTCTTCTCCTCTTCAACATAGTACTAGAATTCCTAGCGAGAGCAATAAGGCAAGAAGACATAAGAGGGATACAAATAGGAAAAGATGAAGTTAAACTTTCTCTCTTTGTAGATGACATGATCCTATACCTAAAGAACCCCATAGACTCTACTCCCAAGTTACTTGAGCTGATACAAAACTTTGGCAAAGTAGCAAGATATAAAATAAATCCTCAAAAATCAATGGATTTTCTATACACCAACAATCTGAAGAGTGAAGTTGAAATCAGGAAAGCAACACCTTTTGCAATAGCCTCAAAAAACATAAAATACTTAGGAATAACCTTAACCAAAGAAGTGAAAGATCTCTGTGATAAGGACTTTAAAAATCTGAAAAAGGAAATTAAGACAGAACTAAGGTAATGGAAAAAACTCCCATGCTCCTGGATTGGGAGGATTAACATTGTGAAAATGACAATATTGCCAAAGGCTACCTGCAAATTCAGTGCAATACCCATCAATATCCCACCCTTTTTTAAAATTTATTTATTTATTTTTCATGTATCAGATATTTTAATTCAACAACAAAAACAAGTTTTGCTTTAAAAAACTCATATACTGCTTCAACAATTTTTTTGACAATTACACCAGTTTGATACCTATCTGCTATTATGTCATTACAAAAAGAGGACGAAAGGAGAGACACACTGTGCTACAATACTAATTGAGAACATAAAATTTTTATATAAAACTGGGCTACCAGATAAAAGGGTTATAGTCAATGCTATGTTAAAGTCAAAATAATTCAAATGACTTTTCTGGTTTTTTGAGACAGGGTCTCACTATGCAGCGTAGGCTGCCCTATGAACTCCTGATCCCCTTGCCTCTGGCTTTGAACTCTTTATCCTCTTGCTTCTGAGTGTTGAAATTACAGGTATGAACCACTACACCTAGTGAATTCAAGAAACTATTCACAAATTGTTCTTTCAAAAGAAATTGTGATCAAAATATAACAGGTATAAACTGCTATCATGAAGTATAATGCACTAGTAGCTTTGGACAAAATATAAAATACTGGATAATTCTGGTTAAAAAAGAAAAAAAAAAAAAGGACATGGCAGCTAGGTGCTGGTTGCTCATGTCCATAATCCTAAACTACTCAGGAGGCTGAGATCTCAGGATCAGGGCTCACCAACAGCCCAGGTAGACAAATTCTTGAGATGTTTATTTCTAATTAACTTGTAAAAAGCTGGAAGTGGAGCTATCGTTCAAGTGGTAAGAAGGCCAGGCCCTAAGTTCAAGCCTCCAAAGTACCAGGCAAAACTTTTTTTTGCCAGTCCTGTGGCTTGGACTCAGGGCCTGAGCATTGTCTCTGGCTTCTTTTTGCTCAAGGCTAGCACTCTACCACTTGAGCCACAGTGCCACTTGTAGCTTTTTCTGTTTATGCATACTAGGCAATCACTCTACTGCTAAGCCACATTCTCAGACACTGGCAAAACATTTTTAAAAGGTGAAATTTGAAGCTAGATGCCACGGGCTCATGCCTATAATCCTTGCTCTTCAGGAGGCTGAGCTTTGAGGACTGCGGTTCAAAGTCAGCCTGGGCAGAAAAGTCTGTGAGATGTTTACCTCTAATTAACCACCAGAAAGCCAAATATGGAACTGTTGCTCAAGTGGTAAAGTGCTAGCCTTGAGCTAAAAAGTCCAGGGATAGCATCTAGGCCCTGATTTCAAGTCCCAAGACAGGTACACACACACACACACACACACACACACACACACACAGAGGCATGCATGCACACACATGCAAAAAAAGTGAAATTTGATCAGGTGAAGTGGTGCATGCCTAGGGTCTCAGCTACTCTGGAGGCTGGCCTGGGAAGATCTCAAGTTCAAGGATCTGAGTTGCCAGCTGGAGTAACTTAGCAAAACCCTGTTTCAAGATAAAGTGAAAAAGAGGTGAGATATTAGCTCAGTAGTAGATGGCTTGCCTAGTATGTAAAGCACTGGGCTCTATCCCTTCTTCTAAACATACCAATAGAATCACACATACATATACATACACACATGTGAAGTATACATACTAATAAAACTGTTATTAAAAGCTATCAAAACAAAAGATTTTAGGGATGACAAAAATGATTTATGTCTTGATTTAAGTGATAGTTATGTGGTATACATATTTATCAAAACTTGAACTGGATTTACTATATATATATATATATATATACATGCAGTTTATTGCATACAAAATACCAATAATTTCAATGCACTGAAAGACATCCTCAGTTTTAAATGTTTGTATAATAAGTAATTATACTCATATAATTCTAAATTATATGTCTGATTTGGTTAATAACATTGGAGAATAATGCCAGAGAAAGTTTTGTGTGGGTATAAAAATTCACTTCCAAAGTGTTAGGAGAAAAAATACTTATTGTGTTAATAGCATTATTTATAATTTTACAAATATGAAAGTGAATCTTTGTGAATCTTTGAAATGGAAAATTATAGTCTAATTTATAAATAACTCGACCAAATCATACTGTAGGTGCCAAGCAATTGCATATAGCTCAACATATGAAATGATTTCAATTGTTTTGCCAATTTTGTAAGTGAAATCCTTAAATTATGGTAACTGAAACATATAATCACCAATAATATAATTTAAATCTTATCTAGCAAACAACCAGCCTCCTACCCTTCAGATTCTTCAGTCTTTTCTCCACCATTACGAGTAGTACAATTTTCACTTTCTGAAGAACAATTCCTTGTGGAAGCTATACTATGTCTTCCTGCTTTGGAAACAGCATCCTGGCCATCAGCAGTCTCCTGAAAATCTTGAATGTCAAGAAGTGAGGATTTGATATATGTTGCTAAAGTTTCAACAGGACTCTCTCCAGTAGCCATTACGGGATTATACTGGTTGTCAACAGGTGAATTGCCACTGCTCTTCAGTTCATCAAACCTTTTTGCACACTCTTTAGGTGTTAATCCAGGCACAAGCCTTGCCACGGTTTCCCAGTTGATGGTCTGAGGGATTCCAATTAATGGATAGAGGATAATGTCCAAGACCATTTGATTATTATTGTTCAGGAAGTTGTTGTTTTCTGAATATCCACGACTCATCTTTAGGAACTTCTTACCAATCAGTGATGTACCTTACTGAAGGGCTAGTATAGTGATTATAGATTCTGAAGTCAGACAGTCCAACTTTGTATCCTGGTTTCAACATTCACAGTATTATCTGGTTCCAATAATATGTGTTTCAGTTTCCTCATCTCCACTGGGCCGCTGCGGCCCTCGCTTTGCCTCAATCAACCTGCAGCGGCCCACACCGCCTGTGCTTGCGACCAGAACTCCGGCAACCCAGCCCACTACCTCGGCCTCAGGGCCTTCACCTCCCACCATTTTTTAATGAAATAGAGGAAGTAATCCAGAAGTTCATATGGAACATAAAAGACCAGGAATAGTAAAAACAATCCTAAGTAAAAAGAACAGTGCTGGAGGAATTACAATACCAAACTTCAAAACTTCAAACTGTATTACAAAGCTATAATAATAATAATAATAATAATAATAATAATAATAAACAGCTTGATATTGGCACAAGAACAGGCCTGAGGACCAATGGAAGAGAACTGAAGACCTAGAAATGAACCTGCAGACCTATGGCTACTTAACCTTTGATAAAGGAGCTAAAAAGATAGAATGGAAGGAAGACAGCCTCTTCAACAAATGGTGCTGGCAAAACTGGTTCAACACTTGTAACAAATGAAAACTAGATCCTTATATATAACCCTGCACAAAAATCAATTCCAAATGGATCAAAGAACTCTAAAATCATATACCCTGAAAATACTGCAAGAAAGAATACGAGAAACACTTGGGTTCCTTGGCACAGGATTAAACTTCCTTAATAAAGGCCCAGAAATGCAACAAATCAAAGAAAGATTGGACAAATGGGACTGCATCAAACTGAAGAGCTTCTGCAGGGCAAAGGACATAGCTTGCAAGATAAACAGAAAGCCCATAGATTGGGAGAAGATCTTTACTGGCCATACAGCAGATGAAGGCCTCATATCTAAAATATATGCAAAACTCAAATAATTAAATTCCTCCACAACAAATCCTCAAAGAACCAATAGCCCCCTCAAGAAATGGGCCAAAGACCTAAAAAGAAACTTCTCTGAAGAGGAAATGAGAATGGCCAAGAGACACATGAAGAAGTACTCTACATCAGTGGCCATAAGAGAAATGCAAATCAAAACAACACTGAGATTCCACCTCATCCCAGTAAGAATATCCATTATCAGGAAAACTAATAATAGCAAATTCTGGAGGGGATGTGGCCAATAGGGAACCCTACTACATTGTTTGTGGGAATGTAAACTTGTTCAACCACTCTGGAAAGCAGTGTGGAGCTTCCTCAGAAGGCTAAACAAGGGCTGGGGATATGGCCTAGTGGCAAAAGTGGCTGCCTCATATACATGAGGCCCTGGGTTCGATTCCCCAGCACCACATATACAGAAAATGGCCAGAAGTGGCGCTGTGGCTCAAGTGGCAGAGTGCTAGCCTTGAGCAAAAAAGAAGCCAGGGATAGTGCTCAGGCCCTGAGTGCAAGCCCCAGGACTGCCCCCCCCCCCCAAAAAAAAAAGAAGGCTAAACAAGAGCTACCCTGTGGCTCAGCAGTCCCATTTTTGGGCATCTACCCAGACGATTACAAGCAAGACCACACTAAAGTCATCAGCACAACTGTGTTCAGCACAACTGTGTTCACTGCAGCACAATTTGTCGTTGCTAAAATATGGAACCAACTCAGATGCCCCTCAGTAGATGAGTGGATCAAGAAAATGTGGTACATATACACAATGGAATTTTATGCTGCTATCAGAAAGAATGATACCGCCTCATTCATAAGGAAATGGAAGGACTTAGAAAAAGTCATACTAAGTGAAGTGAGCCAGACCCAAAGAAACATGAACTCTATGGTTTACCTCATAAGGAATAATTAGACATCTCTATGATAGACATAGCAGAAGATCACAATAGCTCAATAGCTATGCCTGTATGAACACATAAGATGATGCTACGCGAAATGAACTCTAAGTTATGGAATAAGTGGTATATCATTGTTGTAGTTAATTTCAACATGCCATGTGAAACCGTACCTTTTTTTTCTCTCGTATTCCTTTCCTGTGGTTTTACTCCTGCGATTACTGTAACTGATCTTAGTACCCCAGATACTCTATATATGTGTATTAGAACTAGGGAAGGGAAAGGGAATACCAAATTCGAGAGACAAAGGATTAAAAAGTCAAACCATTGCAATAGCGATACTTACAAAAACAATTGGTGTAAACCAACTGTACAATTCTTGGCGGGGGTGAGGAGCTGCCGAGGGGGAGGATGGGGAAAAATGAGGGAGGAGGTAACAAGTTGGATAAGAAATGTACTTGCCTTACATATGAAACTGTAACCCCTCTGTACTTGACTTTGACAAGAAGAAGAAGAAGAAGGAGAAGGAGAAGGAGAAGGAGAAGGAGAAGGAGAAGGAGAAGAAGAAGAAGAAGAAGAAGAAGAAGAAGAAGAAGAAGAAGAAGAAGAAGAAGAAGAAGAAGAAGAAGAAGAAGAAGAAGAAGAAGACCAAGACCACCACCTAAGTTTTTAGGGCACATGCTCAGCAAGTCTTCTGTCAACAGAGCTACATCCAGAAATTGATAAAGCCATTCCATCCACCCAACTTTACAGAAAGTGTAACTCTAAAAATGGGAATTCACTCTGTGACAACCTTAAAATATTTGGCTAGTTTTTAAGAGAGAAAAAATGGGTAATTTAAAAAAATCTTTAGTCTCCAGACTTGGTTTTGTCTAGTTTTCATATTAAAAAAGCAAGTTACATTACATATTTGTAATAAAACTAGACCTTAGCATCTAATTGTATATCATTTATGTAATTTTCAATTTAGTGGACCTATAAACAGTGGGCCTATAAACAGTGAAAAAGGTCCACTATAATAGACTCTTATGTGTACTCTGCTGTTAGAAAAGAAGAGAATGAAGGTAAGATACTAAATTCCATGAAATAAGCATTTAGAAAAATGGTTAAGAAGAGTTAACATTCTACTATTTATAAACCAAAAGCATGAGAATACAAAAATTTATAAATATTATGTCTTAAGAACGTAACAATTAGTCAGAGAACTTTAGGCTAAGTAAATCTTTTCTAATTTCTGAACAGACAATTACTGGTAATTAAGTGACTGACAAAGGATACTTTTCTGAGAGGAAATGAATCCAGTGTCAGAACTCTTTATCTCATTATCCAGACTCTTATAAGACTCCTCAATTTCCCAATTTCAAAACTTCTGGCATTTGAGGCCAACAATAATGTAAGAAAGGGATCAGTCTTTCTTCTGTATAGAAAGATTTGATCACATAGTATTTTATCAGATGCCTAAGGAACTTCCCAGAAATGATTCAGGTAAATTTCATGGCAGTAGAGCTTGTTGGGATCCACTCATTTAGAGACAGTATGTATTTTCTGGTTATGTCCAAAATGAATGTGCTCATTTATTTGTTATGTGTTGGTTCTCAAGTGAACATATCCATTCAAGTTATTGATACTTAAAAAAAATCTCTTTGGTCACAATTAAGTAGGGCTTACAGAGTAAGCTACCAGACTTGAAATTTCCACTAAAAACTAAAAAGTGATTACATTCAAATTCTATTCATAGAAACAGGGATTCATTTATATTTCATGATCCATATATTATCAGCTTATCACTGTTGGCAGATGACCCTAGAGGCTCTGCCCTAGGATGGAAAAACCTTTAATACTATTATTTTCAACCCCTTACATTTTTTAAGTAAATAGAAACTTAGTTATAGAAAGTGAACATATGTTTACTTATAACTCTAATCCTTTTGGCTGCATTTAAGAATTTTTAATTTATGCCATGTTATGGTAAACAGTTCTATATCCAGATGGCTTTTGATGTTTGTTGGGTGAGAACTAGTAGCAGCTATAGCATGTGGCTCTGAGGAGTTCCTGGCAGTTTGCTGTTCAACCCTTTCATATGCAACTTTTTTCTTAATCTTTTTCCATTTCTCTCTTTATTTTAGTTCTTCCACCATCCTTAACAAACCCTCATTAAGTGTCCATTAACACCCCTGGTGCACCTAATTTCCCATCATTTGGAGCCTCCATGGTTTGGGTTTGTAGATACACATAGAAATGCATTAGCTGATTGGCTCCGCTTTAAAAAAATATTTAAACAAGTATTTAGAAATCCAGTTTCTAAGGCTGAAAACTTCATTGTTGTTCGTATAAACACTGAGAAGCAGTTTCTATACTAGGTGAAAGATGGTTGGTTTTACAATATATTATCTTATAAGGAAGATTTGCCTTTGTTTTTGCATCTACATTCTTTGTTTTTACCTGAAAGACAAGTCATTTTTTTACTAATAGGCAAAAAAAGTATTACAAAGAAATTTAATAACTCTTTGAAAGTCAATTTAAAAAACCATTTTGTTGTTGTTCAAGCCTCAGTACTGGGACTTGAACTCAGAACGTCATGCTCTTGTTTGGCTTTTTCAGTCATGTCTAGCACTCTACCACTTGAGCCACACTACTTCTTTGATTTTTTTGTTGGCTAATCAGTCTCCCAGATTTTTTTGCCTGGGCTGTCTTCAACTCACAATTCTCAGAACTCAGTCTCCTAAGTAGCTAAGATTATAGGTGAGAGCCACTGGTTCATGGCCTTTTTTTAAAAAAAATCATTATTAAAAGAGTTATTTGTCATTTGTAATGCTGATGTGATAATGTGGACATTTTTTATGGTTTGGTCTAAGGAATAAATAGTAAATATAGAGAGATAAATCCTGTATTTCTCTACATTTTATAGCCTCAGCCATTTATTATTTTATTTTTCTACAAAGCCTAATAGCTTGTTGTATAAACAATAGAAAATTGGGGTACAGTTCTCAAAAGTAAGGAGCCAAGTGCCCACAAGCTAAATGTAAAAGTTCCACCTGTTAGAACCAGTTATTAAAATACCATAAGTAGAGACTTTACCAGATAACTCCTGAGACAATAAAGACCTATGATACAATTTATTGCCACATCTTTGAATCCCTTGGAGAAACTTGGAAAGTCTAGACATCGTTGTTTTTTAAGCTTGTCCTTTTATAATGATCAAATCTTAAATAGTAAACATTAATCATCTTGGTGATACAGTCAAGGAAACCTCTTAAACTGCTTTAACGTCCAGTATGCAATCTGTTTCCTGAGGGAAAAAAGTTCCCCATGATACTATTTTCTTGATAGAAATTGAATAATTATAAAAGGCTACTTTATTTCTAAAACAGAAGATTTCCATAGTTCTACTAATAAGTCAGAAAGACATTGGGAATGAAATGAAACCTTTCTCACTATTTAATGATGTTCATGTGTTCATGACAGCTACATTCCTCAGATTTCAGTGACCAGCTGAAGGCCTAGCTCTGTCAATTCATTTTTATCAGAGGAGAGTGAATGGTGACTTTGCATTAAAATCCAGGAAGGGCAAGCTGTTAATAGGACCGAAATATCACTAAAACTGACTCAGTGCTTCGCTCTCCCATAAGTGGATAAAAAGAACAAACAAGGAATACCAACTAACGTTTGTGGGTCTCACAGAGAAGAAACTGAAGAAATTTTGAATCTAGATGGAATAATGAACACTTTCTAAAAGGCTTCACCAGTGGCATTTCAAATGATGATGAAAAGGCCTTGCTTTCATTAGCAGGACGATAGATGGCAGCTGATGACAGTGTGTGGTTGTGCCTGAATCTTACATCTCACCCTGGGAAAGGAGAGGATTCCTTTCCTAGTGGAAAAGGGACCAGGGCAATTATTTTTCTGTCTCACTGGAGTTTTCAAAATGCTGTCATTAAATCTGACAGTAGTTTAGGAGTTAATTCACATACTCCTTCTACTGAAAGATGTCTTCTACTGAAAGATGTCTCTTTCCCTTTCAATAAGGAATGCTGTAACAGCATCAACACATGTGATGGGAGCTATCAATATAAAATAACAAATCAGATCTACGGTACTATTTTGGAGTCTAGGATGCATGACTTTTGTCCTTTGCTAAGTAACATTTTTCCAGTTACTTTGAGTTATGTTAAGGTTCACTTTGCTAACTAATTTTATTTTAGCATTATTATTTTGAGGTTGTAAAGCTTTAACTCAAGGTCTGGGCATTGTCCCTGAGCTTTTTCACTCAAGGCTAGGGCTCTAACACTTTGGAGCCACAGCTCCACTTCCAGTCTTCTGGTGGTTAATTGGAGTCTCACAGACATTCCTGCCCAAGCTGGCTTTGAACCATGATCCTCAGATCTCAGACTCCTAAGTAGCTAGGATTATAGCCACCAGTGCCCAGCTATTAACTATTTAAATGTGTATAAACTAATAAACCTTTCTACTTTGGTCTTCCCTAATGCGTCAAAGTGTTATCATAATTCAGTATATATGGGAATACTATTTCAGAGACTGAGGGTTTGTTGGTAATAGTGTTATATTTTGACCCCTCACTGTGAACAGACGGACTATATGGTGCCTGTTTTTCTCCCAACCAAAGAAAGATCAAGATTGGTGCTGAACTTCATGTGCCTTTCAGATTTATTTTTCTTTGCATTACATATAACACAACATAAAACGTGTAAAACCAATAAAATTATGTATGTTGTATGTTGTATGAGCATCTGAGAGAAAACTTCATCCTTGTTATTGAGTTCAAGTACTTAAAACTGGTTTTTATTAACATTTGAGGATTTAAATTATAAACAAAGTGGTCACCAAATGAAACCTTTTTAGTACACATGGCTTTCCAGGTTAATAAACTTGAAGAAAAAGTCCTTTTTCATTGTTTATAGTACAGTAGAAGCCACTTGAGAATATTTTGTAACTGAAGGAATAAGAGAAAATTACACATATGGGCTGGGGGTATAGCCTAGTGGCAAGAGCGCTTACCTCATATACATGAGGTCCTGGGTTCAATTTCCCAGCACCACATATACAGAAAATGGCCAGAAGTGGCACTGTGGCTCAAGTGGCAGAGTGCTAGCCTAGAGCAAAAAGAAGCCAGGGACAGTGCTCAGGTCCTGGGTCCAAGGCCCAAGACTGGCCAAAAAACAAACAAACAAACAAAAAATCTTGAAAGAAAATTACACATATATGATAGCTTTTTATTAAACTGAGCTAAATATACATTTCAACATTTGGAGTTAGCTAGTTTTAGTCTAAAATCAGTCTTAAAACTTAGATAAATGTTGCTCTATTTTTTATGATATAAGATTTTTCTCAGTAAAGCATTATTGTTCATTCTTCAGATTCAACACACTTAAATTAGTAAGTACTACAGATAGGATCAGCAGATCTCAGGCTTATCAAGAGCTCTCAGCACTGAAGTTGTGAGTGATTATGTAATCCTCATCAAAATCATTCCACCAAAAGCTCCGTGTTAGTTTCAGAGGCCTGATGTTCCTGGAAGTAAGACTGACAAAAATGGAGGCTCGTAAGTTTTCACTGAATCCTTCTCAGCCTTTTCCTTACCTGTATGCTTTATGAGAATATTATACAGATTAAGAAAACACTATATACATACATTCATGTATGAAAAAAATCACAAATGAAACCTCATGTACGATTCATATGTCCTAATAAAATATATTTTTAAAAGACTTCACGATTGAATATACTGGATTTTCTCTGTGACTTAGTGAAAACTCCTACTATTAGCATAGGTTATATGTGGAAAGTAGGGCTTACTAATCAGAAGTTGTGATAACCCTTCTGTTCATATACAGTTGTGTGTGTGTGTGTGTGTGTGTGTGTGTGTGTGTGTGTGTGTGTGATTATAAGGTGCTGGGCACTGGTAGGTCATGCCTGTAATCCTAGCTACTCAGGAGGCTGAGATCTGATTATCATAGTTTAAAGCCAGCTCAGGCAGGAACTTCTGTGAGACTCTTATCTCCAGTGAACCACCAGGAAACCAGGAGTGACCCTGTGGCTCAAAGTGGTAGAATGCTAGCTTTGAGCAAAAAAGCTCAGGCACAGCACCCAGGCACTGAGTTCAAGCCTCACAACCAACAAAGGATCATAAGGTAATGCAAAATGCTGAATAAATTTGCATTTTACCAGCCTGTTTTCCCACCAGTTTTCTTTAACCTGGAACTTATTGCCCGGGCCCGCAGGGTTTCATCAACAGGAGCCTGAGGGGGAATTGACCTGAATGAGAGACAAACCTGACACAAGGAGGGA
Source organism: Perognathus longimembris pacificus (assembly GCF_023159225.1). Lineage (NCBI taxonomy): Eukaryota > Metazoa > Chordata > Mammalia > Rodentia > Heteromyidae > Perognathus > Perognathus longimembris. Next base: position 34,147,841 of record NC_063169.1, read on the forward strand.
CAGGATTCCGATCAAGGTCCCAAATTTTATTTTTGCACGGCAGCTTATATAGTAATCAGCAAAGGGTAACTCACATAGACAGGGTCATTAGGTTGCTAGGTTACAGAAGCATGGGATGCTCTTTCCCAGGTCAGGGACTGGGTGGAAAGTTCACAAGGCTGTTCATCAAGGCTAGACAAGGTGTTAGGCTTAACAGGCAAGGTTGTAAAAGCATCAAGTGTTCTTATCAGTTACGTTTTATAGTTTATGTTACAACATGACAGCCAGACCCAGATGTCCTTATCAGTTAAGTTTTATGGTTTCTATATGTTATAACATGACAGCCAGCACCAGAGTCAGTTATATGTTATAACATGACAGCCAGCACCAGAGTCAGTTATATGTTATAACATGACAGCCAGACCCAGATGTCCTTATCAGTTAAGTTTTATAGTTTCTTTATGTTATATCATGGCAGCTTCTTTGGCTCCCGGCACTTATAACCACAACTAACTGAACTCTGTAGTATTACTGAGAGCTTGGATACTTAGTATCTTAGTATAATATATTTATCTGAAAAGTAATTTTAAAATTATTTTGCATATTGTAAAAGTTAGAAAGATCTTAGACATCTTAGCTCTAAGACTTAATCTCAGACATCAAAACCAAATTATTTCTTGCCAGGAGCCAATGGCTCATGCCTGTAATCCTGGCTACTCAGAAGGAGGTGGAGATTAGGATCATTGACATTTAAGGCCAGCCTGAGCAAAGTGATCACTAGAACTCAACAGAAAATAATCTCGGCATGATGACATGAACCTGTGGGAAGTATAACAGAAAGATTGCAGTCCAGGGCAACCTAGGTAAAAACATGAGACTCTATCCCCAATATAACCAGAGCAAAGGAAGCTGGAGGTATGGGTAAGCAGTAGAGCCCCTGTCTAACAAGTACAAAGCTCTGAGTTGAAACCCAAGTACTGTTTTCTCCCACCCCTCAAAATTCAAGTGGTGCTACATACCATGGTGCAGCTTGCTTCTCTCCCATAGGATGCTATGTTTGGGCCCAATAGTTGTTTATAGGTATCAATGCTAAATGGTTATTCTGGATTTGATCAATATAGAATATTTTATTACTTTTAAGAAAGTTTATGCTTCATTTAAAATAAAATAATTTATAACTGATTTTAAATGTGAAATTTAATACCCAAAGCAAAACCCCTTTAAATGAAAAAAACTTTGTAATTTAGATAAAGTCATTTTAGTGTGGAAAAATGTGATATTCTCAGTAAATGAAATAAAATTTTTAGCAAATTCCTTTAAAGCTTTTTTTATTAATGTATTTATGGAATTCTAGGATCCAGGAGGGAATACTGAAATGAAGGAAATCATCTTGACTAGGAGAAATAGCTGTATGCTCTTTAAGCTGCACATAAGTAGTCTAGTGTGTTAGGGCATTACTATTTTTCTGTGACAGGGGATGGATAGATATCATTCAGTTATTAGATAGCCTCAATCTTTTATTTTCTTTGTGATTCTGGGGATTGAACTCAGGCCTTGCTGACGCTGAGCAAGTGTTCCACCACTAAACTGTACTTCAGATCCTAAGCTATTTCTGTTTTACTCCCTCTCTCCCTTTTATCCTGTCTCACAGTTGACATATGTCATTGTTTGTTTTACTTACACTGATTAAACATTAAGTGCAACTGCTACTCAGTGAGCTCATACTGAGTGACAGTTTCAGAAGAGTCAAGAAGCAGACTGGAAGTAAAATAAGTGAGCAAACAAAACCTCCTGTTCCTGTGCATTATACCCATTTGGAGAAAGCCTGACTCTGCAGTCAGAGGATGCCCTCACTACACAGCAAGTCATCATATGTTTAATGATACTAAAGAGATCTAACACATTAAACTTAAGGGTTTGTGATTTGTCATTTAATCCTATAGACATTTACATACCAGAATGGGCAGCCACTAGAAGGCTTGAAGGGAACTGGAGAAAGAATCGACTTGTGCTCCTAAGCAGGATAAAATTTTTATGAAGGAAGAATTTTAAATGAAAAAAAGGAAAATTTTTATTTTTTCAGAAAGCCTAATTTGAAAGGCATATGACCATCTTAGATCAGAGTTTTAGGACTGAAAATTCTCTCCTCAAAATCTCCTGCATATAAGCCTGATTTTTTTTTTTAAATTCAGGAGTCTTTTAATTCTTTTTTTTTTCTTTGTTTTGTTTTTGCCAGTCCCGGGGCTTGAACTCAGGGCCTGAGCACTGTCCCTGGCTTCTTTTTGCTCAAGGCTAGCACTCTACCACTTGAACCACAGTGCCACTTCCGGCTTTTTCTATATATGTAGTGCTGAGGAATCGGAGCCAGGGCTTCACGTATATGAGGTGAGCACTTCACCACTAGGCCATATTCCCAGCCCTTAAATCTTGAATTTACTGTCCAGCTGTTTCTTGAACACTTTCAGAGACAGGACACTCACTACTCTCATGGTTATCCTCTTCTAGCGATCCTCTCCGTAGCCTGGGACTTCTGTCTCTCATGCTCTTGCCACCTTTTACCTGTCCCTGTGACATTCCTGGGTGAACTTCCTGTCATTCCTGGACATCCATCAGCTACTCCATCAAGAGGCTTTTGGTCCGCAGTTCAGTGTTCATGTGGAACAACTTTATTTTCACTGACATAGTAGCAACATTTGAAGCTGGTCATCTCTGGAAATGACTTCATGCCCAAACTATGTTTTCATGGGTACCCAGGCTTGAATTTGAGGTTTTACTCTCACTTGGATTTTTTCCACCCAGAGTTGGCACTCTAACTTCAACTCTACCTACAGTCTACCTTTTTTTTGCTAATTTAATTGTAGATGAGTTTTTTTGACTTTTCTGGCTAGCTTTTAACTGAGATCCTCAGATCTCAGCCTTCTGAGTAGCCAAGATTACAGGTGTGAGCCACCAGCACCCAGCTCCAGTGTTCTTACACCTTTCCACTTCCATTGTACCTGCTCTTCAAATCCATCTCCATCTTCCCATTGACTCTCTCATTTTCTCGCCACATCAATGTTTTCTCTCCACATTAGTGTTGTCTTTACTCTGTTCTCTTCCTAACCTCCAGCCCAAACCCTAGTCAGCTTTACTGATTGTCCCTGCCTCTTCTTTCTTTTACCAAAGGTTTCTTCAATTGTCTCTTCCATTTGCTTGTACTCTTACCTCTGTCAATTGAATCATGTCCACCAACATATATGCAGGCTATTACATTTCTCTCTTCTTGAAAAACAAGCTTTTAAAAGCCTTCATACCTTTTGTAATCACTGGTCTATTTCTATTTAAAAGGAAAAAAACAAATGGTTTTTTGAAAAATAATGTAATTATTCTCACTTTCTTCATCCTAATCTTCTCTCCTTTCTCTCCCTTCCCTTCCTCTCCCACTCCTTCCTCTTACCCCCCTTTCCCTTTCTTCTCTCCTTCTCCCCTCCTCTTCTTTTTTCCTCTCCTCCCCTCCTCTTGTCTCCCCTTTCTTCCTCTCTCTTCCCATCCCTTCTCCCCTCCTCCTCTCCTTTCCTCTTCTCTTCTCCCCCTTTTCTCTTTTCTCCCTATCCTTCCTCTTCTCTTCCTTTCCTCCCCTCTCCTCAGGAATCTCAACATTCATTCAGCTTCCTTGCTGATGGTTGATGCCCTACCACTTAAGCCACACCTCTAGACTAACTTTCTGCTGGTTAATTAGAAATGGAGTTTTCTGCTTGGAATGATCCTCCAGATTATTATCCCTCTGAGTGGCTAGGATTATAGGTGTAAGCCACAGGGATCCTGTTAGCCATAGTACTTTTAAACAATCCCCTGGAAATACAGCTACACTAAGTCCACAGTGCCAGGGTTGGCCCTGAGAAGAACCTGGTTGGCATGGGTGTGCTCCATAGGTTCATAGGCCTGGTTTGTCTAATATGGGTTTGATATGCCTCCTCATCTATATATTTTTGCTTTCATTTGGTAAGTTTATAGGTGGAAATGTTTTATTTGCTTAATTATCAGTCTGTTCAGATGGTTGTTGTTTACTTGCATAAACAAGATGTAGAGACATTCTGTTTGTATACTCACCCTCAAAATGGAGCAGCTTAGAATAAAACTGTTGCTTTATAAGATGGAGTAAGTCAAGTCTAAACATAGCCTGAAAGCTGCTGAAAGCTGCTGCCTAGACAACAGAATAACCCAGAGCAGGCTTAGCTGGTTCTCTTCAACTCCAAGTTAGATCTCTGTTCTTTCTGCTCTCCATCTTGTCCCTCCCCCAAGTGTGGCTTCTAATAGCATCAAGGAATTCTTTAACACCAGGCCTGCTTGCTCAGGCCATGCCTGCTTTCTGGCCTCATTTTCTCCCAAGTGCCCTTCATGATACTCCAGCTTCTCTGCTAAAGAAGGAGGTTTTTATTTTTTCAACATGCCACACTTATTCCTGTGTGGGATCCTTGCTTCTGCTCTTCTCTCCCTTGTTCTTCCTGCCCAGGGAACTCACCTGCCACTCACCCTTTACAGGAACCATCATCAACACCACCTCACCCAGAAACTCCTCTGCCATTAAACTTTATTTCCTTTATACTACTATTTGTTTGTTTAGGCAGTACTGGGGTTTGAGTTCAGGAACTTATGCTTGCTAAGCAGAGGGGAGTATGCTCTATTGTTTAAGTGTATATTCTTTGCTTTATTTTTCACTACTATCTCACATTGAAACTGGCCTAAAACCATTTATCCCACTGTTACGGAAATGGAATGATGTCTTGACAGTGGGGGTGAGAAAGAGGGTCCAGTCACTGAGCTAGCCAACTCCATCGTGTTTCTGATGCCATCTTGCTTTATTTTCTTTCTTTGAAGTTCTCTCCTACCTTGGGTCTCAGGAATGACAGGCTTGATTGATGAATATTTAAAGACACAAAACCAAAACTAACCCCCTAAGGCATGGAAACCTCTTTGGCACTACTCTTGGCAGCCACATAGCCCTGTGAAGATTTCTGAGACAATGGCTTTAGGTAATGATCAACCATTGCACAGCCAGAACTAGTTCACTTCAACTGCTACTACACAAACTTCAATCATTTGTTTCTTCTCCCTGCTAATGCTGAGTCTGCTGCTGCAAGCCCTTCAAGACATTTTTAGGTCATTAGGCCTCTGCTTTTCCCAGTGTAGTCACACTATTAATGAAGAGCCTTTTTTGCTTTAATTGGCTTCCTGGGACAGGTCTTCCTCTTTAGGGACCCTATGGAGCCGGGTCTTTTGCCATAACTCTACTAATAAGGTTGTATTACCAATGTACTACTTTGTGGTCTGTCATGTCCATGGGGCAGAAATTTTGTCTTTCTTTTTTTTCTTTCACCATTTAGAGAAATGCTTGGCACATACTAGCTATTCAATAACTATTTAATTCCTAAATAAATTTTTAAATGCACTTTTCTTAGAATTGAAAAATTTTAAAGAAACACTTATATTGGTTTGATTGTTCCCAGTTTAGAAGCACAATAGCCCTTTGTACTTATGGAAGAAGTTTCACATTCCAGCCAAGGGTTTGGACTTTTCTGAGCAAGTGACCACTCCGTGTAGCAGATGGCTGTTACCAAACACAAGTGGCTGAAAGCCACCTGGAAGGTCCAGGGTTTCCTTTGCTCCAAGGCAGAGCAAGATGGAGCTCTTTGGAGAAGTGGCCTTCTCTATCCACAGATGGAGGGAGACCATGCTGCATGCAGGGGATCAACAGCTGGAAAGTGCTTTCCTTTACTGCGCAGTCTCATAGACCTAATAGTCTACCAGTGAATTGAAATAACTGATACAGGATAGCATGTGTGAAAAGATTAAAGAGCGGCACAACTATATAAGAATTCAGACTTCAGTTTGGGTGTTTAAAGAAATACTACTAAATTCAACAGTTATTGAAGACTCACTGAATGCTGGGCACTATATGATAAGGAATAAATGAGAGAGAGCAACAGAAAGGATATTATGAACAAAATATACTATATCTAAAAGATTAAGTTGCAATGAGTACACGCATACACCCACACACACACCCACACACACACACACACACACACCCCAAATGAATGATAGGAAAGTAGGGTAGCCTATTTGGGGGAAGGGGATGCCAGCAGGAGTGGAGAGAGTAGGCTAGGAGAATGAATGGAATTAGAATGATGAAACCTGATGGGGTAGTTTTGGGAAGAGGGAATGGGATGAGGGAGAGTAATGGAATGAGTGAGGCTGATCAGGATCTATCATATGCACATGGGGGAAATTTCACAATGTAACTCACCATTGTATAATTAGTGTATGCCTAAAAAAGAGATGGAGCATCTGCCAGGTGTAGTGGTGGCACCTGTGGCAGGAGAACTGTGTTGTGCCAGACTGAGAAACATGGAGAATTTCAGAACAGCCTGGGTTATACATAAATGTGAGAATTCTGCATGACATAATAGGTAAATTAGAATTCTGCGCCAAGGAAGGAAACCATACCAACATCAAGACAGAGAGGAGAGGCTCCTCAGAAAGGGCTCCCTCAAGGAAGTTCCACCTCTGCTGATAAGAATGGTTCTGCTGTGACATATAAACTACTACAGCTCCTACCTCCCACTGATTATAACTAAAAATTCATGACAAAATACAAATACTCTGAAAAGTAAATAAAGGATTGTGGAAGGGGGTCAAAACTAAAAACAAAAAAAAAATTATAAAAGGAATGAGTGTCCTGTTTTTTTTTTTCTCATTTCCCCTTATGGCTTTATTCCAAAAGAAGACTTTTGCGGGTGACATAGATAGCTAAAATCAGACAAAACCCCAATCTTTCTTATCTAAGGAACTGAAGAAGAAGACCCTCAGTGAGCTGGAAAGTGAATGGGAAGGAGAGAGCCATCAAAGACCATTCCTGATTCTGTGTATGAATCCACATAATGTCATGGTTCACCCTAAGCTGTCTTTGTGTGGGAGAGACCCAAAGAAGCAACAGAGACTTTGAGAATGGATCTTAGCTGTGGCCTAAGTTAGTGTCTGACCTCTGAGTGGTATGTGCTCAGGACAGGCTGAGAGTGGCAGAACAGAGCCTAAAGACTGAACTGAGCTAGGAACCATCCTCCATAGAAACCTATAGGAAACAAAATCAACATTCTCCAAAAGAAGATTTTAATAAAATCCCGTGTATGCAATGTAACTGTCACAATGCTCAAGATAAAATAGCATCAGGAAAATGTGACCAAATCCTAAGGGAAAACATACCAACCCTGAGATAATAGGAATTCTATATTGAAAACTTTGGCACAACTGTTAAAACACTCCATGAGGTAAAGATAAAAACACTGGAGATAAATATAAAGATGGAAGTTTTCAACAAAGAAACAGAAACAAAAGAGAATCACTTGGACATATTTGAACTAATAAATACGATATTGGAAATAAAATTCAATGAGTGGGGCACTCGTGGGTCATACCTGTGGTGCTAGCTACTCAAGAGACTGAGATCTAGAAGACTGGTTTAGAGCCATTCAAAGGAGAAAAGTCCATGAGATACTATCATCAATTAATCAACAAAAATCAGGACAAGGGTATATCTCAAATTGTAGAGTGCCAGCTGAGCAAGCAAGTTGAATAAGCATAAACCCTAGTACTTCCCCCTCACATTCCCGCAAAAAGAGAGCAATATCTATGCAAGTGACAATGGCACAACTTGATGATAAACTGAGAAGATGAGAGAAGGAAGGGCAAGATCTCACATTCCTCACATACATGACAAGCCAGGCTGGTGGTGGCAAGGCCAGGAACCACAGAAGTGGGAGCAGGTATACTGACAATGAGATGAGCTGAGTTTAAAGAAATAAAAGTAAATTCTTGTGCTTATTGCTGTACTTAGAAATTATTTTTGGTCTGTTTTCTCATCTTGCCAACAGTGATACACTGGCCAAGTCCAAACTTTTTTGTACGGAATTCAAATATCTTTACCATGTCCATCTACCCATCTTCTCTCATATCATCTTCTATTCTCTTCATATGTCTTTTACCTCAACCACACCAAACATTCCTCAGAAACACCATTCCAAACTACTTAACCTAAAATAAGTTCTCTCCCTCTGTATATCTGTTTATAACAAGAAATTTAAAAACAATTCTCTAAAGTAACAACCTATTTTCCTGTAATACACTTAATCACTAAACCATCAGTCTGTAAACTCCATGAGGACAAGAACCGTATCTTTTTTCCTATGCACAGTTTTCCCCAAATTTGACACAGCCTGGCATGTGACACATGCCACAGGATTTCTCTGTACATTTGTGCTTATAGCTGCTTTCAGTCCAAACACAACTTTCCCTTAGGCAAAGCCTAAACCCAGGAAGAATGTCACCTTCTCAGGGGAAACTTCTACAACTCTCCCAAATGGAATTAGTCTACCCTTACACATATTACCTTCATATTTATACGATTTTCTCATTTCTCCCTCTGCACAAATAATGTAGTTATTAATAGTTCATAAAGCGCTTACCTCTATGTGTGAGGCACAGAGTTCTATCACTAGTACTGATTTTTTTTTTAAAAAAAAAAACACTGCGTATATTATTTCCACTAAAATTCAAGATGCTCCTGACCCACCTGCCAAGGACTAGTATACAAACACAGAAACAGGTGCACAGGCCTTTTAGTCATATGGTGTTCCAGAACATTTCCAAATACACATTGTGGAAATTATGTAGAAAGCTTCTCCAATAGTCTATCAAGAAGGAAAAATGGCAAGAACTGTAAGGCAGAGGGGCTGGTGAGTAGAAAGCTGATTTCAGACACATTTCTCAGTTGAACTGGGAAGACTCAATGATCAAGTGGATGAAGCTGGGAAGCTGGTGCAAAGAATGATGCGACTAAGGTTTGTAGTCCAGGAGCCTAAGTGGATGAGAAGGAGGGATAGAGAACCAGGAAGGAGGAGAGAGAGGAAGGGATGAAGGGTGTGAGGGGCAGGGAGGGAGAAATATAGTGAAGAACATTCTGGTAGATGTTCTTATATCTCATCTTGAGGCTGTTGAGCCATGTAATAAAAGAGCAATGGGAAACATAAAGATGGGATCTTCCTCAGATAGCACAACTGCCCAGCGGGTGTCACACACTGGCCTGGTTGACTTCCACACAAGGACTGCTGTATCTGAGGAGTAAGGTTTTACCCAGATTTATTTCTTGAGCTACAGTTTGTAACAGTGTTCAGGGAAAGCCAGGGACTTCCTCACTGAGCTGGGCAAATTGCTGTTTTGTTTCTTCTTTCATGCTCCTCCTCCTTCTCTCCCTCTCCCTCTCCCTCTCCTTCTTCCTTCTCTCCTCTTCCTCCTCCTCCTTCTCTAGATCCTGATCTTTAAATTGTTATTATAAAGGTGAGGTACAAATGAGTTACATAAGTCAAGTTACATATGCCAAGGAGTTACATAAGTCAAAGACTGAGTGCATTTCTTTTGCACAATGTCACTTCTACTCTGACTCTCTCCCAGTTCTTCCCTCCAGTCCCCACCAGCAAGTTCAACATGCTGTCATACTTTCATACATACTGTCCAGTGTTTCCTCTTCTTAAGTGTAACAGAGCTAAGGTGCAAGTATGGGAATGAATTGAGATAGTACATGTGAGTCCTCCCTTGCGCGGCGGAATGAAAGCCGGTCGACAGACTGCAAAAGTGACATGTGGGCGGCGCAAAGGCGGGGATTTTCAAAGGGCCAAGTCTTTAGGCTCCTTTCGCTCCCCACAGCGCACGGTCTGCACGCACACCTGTCAGGCTTTTGCCCTCACCAGCAGCATCTAATCCCGGGCCCCACTGTGGCAACGCTGCAGCGTCCCTGGCGGCCACATGGAGTACGGGTCCTCCATGGTCGACTGGCCCAGAGCAGGGCCTCCCTCCCCGAGCGGGCCCTGCGGTCTCTTGGCAACGTCGTCGAGACTTCCGGTCTGGAGACGAGCCGCGTGCAGCCGGAGACGTCATTTCCGCCAGGCGGCCGGTGCGGGACTCGGCGAGTTGGAGCGTGCAAGTTTCCTGCCCCCAGCACGGACGGGGTCCGAAGTCCAGCTTGCCAAGGCCCTGGCGGTGTCCGGTGCCTGGGGGCACGTGGCATCTGGAGAGATCTCCGGGGCTGGAGGGACGGGAATTCGGGGCCGCGGGCAGCAAGAGCGTTCTCCAGGGCCGCCAAGCTGGAGCTGGAAGTGGACTTCGGTGGGGCACTGCGGGGCACTGGCTGCAGCCGGCCGAAGCCCGGGCAGAGAATGAGCCGGAGGCGGTGGAGGTTTCCCGGCGGAGCAGCCGGGGCCAGAGCCTGCTGCGCTGGTTCACCACCGCGGTCGTGTATCTGGCCTTCCTGGGGCTGGTGAGAGCTGGGGCTGCGACCCCGAGTGCGGGGCGCCAGCTGGAGTCTTCCGTGGTCTAACAACCCGAGCGCTCCACCCCACCCCCCCATCTTCGCCTCCTGCGCACGGTGGGGTCCCGGGTGTTTTATTTACTCTGTCTGGGACTCCGTTTCGCCATCCAACATTGGGGCGCAGTTGTTTTTCTCATATTTTCCAACTGCAGCGAACGGTCTCCTCGGTGCTCTGTGGAGACACAGAAGATCCAACGCTCTCGGCCCTCCAAATTATATTATACAAAAGCCTGCCTTTTGTGGGATTTCCTTAAGATGGTCTGGCTAACAGTTATGCCAACTGCTTAATTTTGCAGGTAGGGAAATAATGTGCAAGAGGAAAGTGACTCCTGAATCTCGATGGATTAAGTGAAAGAGTTGGAAACCTCCTCTTTCCCCACAATCCTTTTTTTTTTCTCTCCAACTTTTTTTTTGGCCAGTCCTGGGCCTTGGACTCCGGGCCTGAGCACTGTCCCTGGCTTCTTCCCGCTCAAGGCTAGCACTCCGCCACTTGAGCCACAGCGCCGCTTCTGGCCGTTTTCTGTATATGTGGTGCTGGGGAATCGAACCTAGGGCCTCGTGTATCCGAGGCAGGCACTCTTGCCACTAGGCTATATCCCCAGCCCTTTTGTCCAACTTTTAAAAAAATTATCAAGGTGATATACACGTAAGTCAAGTATTGAGTACATTTATTTTTGGACAGTGTCATCCCTTCCCTCACTCTCAGTTTTTCTCCACAATTCACTTTTAATCAACTCTGGAGCTTTTGTTAGCACAATGGGTAAGAGTAGACATGCCTTTTGCTAATTCCCTAAACTACGCATCCAGTTTTGTTAAAATCACACTCTTATCACTTGATAATTATGATCGTGGAGATGGGAGGTGAGTCCAGGGGAGGAGGGTCACTTCTGGTCATTGAGCATCTCAGAGACTCCAAGGCAGAGTTCCGTCCCCCTCCCCCCACCCCCAGCAGAGTTTTGACGGAGGTATAGAGATAAGGGGGAATGAAGTCCGTGTAGGTGTTTGGTGAGCCAGCCGCCACTGGTTGTATGCTGGCTCTTGTAAGTCCTTAGAAGACATGAAATGGAATAGAGCCAAAGCTCTGACTTTGTCCTATACTGAGTGGGTATTGTGTGCCTGTGCTTACTCTTGTACTGTTCCTTTTGGGCCTGGCATCCCCTGCCTCTGGAGCAACAGAACAATTAGAAACAATTACACTTCATAAGTGAACTGGAAATGATTTTTCCTGAAAGGATCCAAAGAATTTTCCTTGAAAGCCAACTAGTAGCTGTTACTTAAGGAAAGGCAACATATTATCTGTTTCTTTGCACAAAACTTATTTAAGATTTCGTTGGACAACACTTGAACTAACATTTGCTCACTTAAGAGCTTTCACAGGCAGGGCCTATTGACAACAAAAAAGTGACATACAGAAAAAGTAAATTTGCCTCCTTTGCACATTTCTGCACGGTGTGCAGAGATGGCTGCCTGACTACTCAGCTGCTGCTGCCCAGAATATTCCCAGGTTGCAGTTTGTTGACTGCAGACTGGTTACAGACCCCTGTATTCACAGGCCTGTAAGGCAGCTTTAGGCTATGGTTCCCCCTTTTGGTCAGCTTTCAGTTTGACTGAAAACTTAAGCATTGACAGTACTTTCACGGGGAATAACTGAACAATTTTGTTTAAATATGGAATCCATAATTTATAATGGCTAAGCAGCTGAGTAGTAATTCCTGATGCTTTCTTCATGTGTCAGTTGGCCATTTGCTGCACAAAAGAATGGCTGCATAGACCTTTCATGACTTGAGAGGATTCATCACATCAGGGAGACTTCAGTATGACTGTCAGCAGGATTTAGCCAGAACCTAAACTACACTCCTTCATTAGTGTCTTCATGAACCAAACTGATCAAATGATGTAGAGTCCACATAATAAAGACAGTCAACAGTATTCTAGCAGACAAGGTAACAAACAGTACAAGAAATGTATCCAATGCCTAACGTATGAAACTGTAACCTCTCTGTACATCAGTTTGATAATAAAAATTTGAAAAAAAAACACCAGTATTTTAGCAGTATTAGTCAATGGTTTACTTCAGGGCATGATGTGATTAAAGCCCATTGTTGGCTGTAAGAGACATCCAGTTCAGTAATTTGCCTTAAAACCAAGTCATAGGAACCTAGAGCCCACTAAAACTGAAAATTAGAAAACCTTGAAGCAACCAAGGTTTACTGTCCAACATTCAGGATGTCTGTAAAGCAATATTTTGAGTAGAGTGTGGAGAAACAATGATAGCAGACTATATCTAGGGATTGACCTCAGGGCTTTCTGCATGCTAAGATAAGCACATGCTTCACCAAGTGATTGAATCTCCAGCCCTTTAGCCAACTTGAGTACTAGCAAAATCAAGAGTATGTTGGGCACCATACACAAACCTCCAACATGGGCAAGGGTGAGAGCTAATGCTAAATTTTGTCCCATGTTTTAGTTACCATTAATATTCTCACCTAACTCCCAGTGAGTTGATTCAACACTTCTGAGCTGGGAGGTCTAATGGGTGCAAGATTTAAATTTCCCCCAATTTACATGTTAGCTTCAAATTCCATACAACTAGCATCCCACTACTGCCAAGGGCAAGTGCCAAGAACTTATTAGAAACTTCCCTTGGGAAATGATTTCTACCTATCTAAAGGCTAGTTTGGGGTATTGAATGCTTTGGCTTCTGGTTATAGGAAATAAGGAAACTTTAGGGAAGAATTCAGGAGAGGAGTGAAACACAATGAGTAGATTCAAACCAATCCGGGTGTTGAGCTGTGGGAACAGATTGTGTGAGAACCAGTGCAGTCTTTGGGGCTGGAATAGAGTGCCACCTAGTGGTGACTGAGCAGAAGTCAATTCATTAGTTACCAATATATCCACAAACCTAAAACAAGATGTAGTGAGAAACTTACTGTGAACTGGTAATAGCATGTTGTAAGGATAATGTTAGGGTAAGACTCTTAGACTTTACTGTTAGACTTTGCTAGAAAACCACACAGACATCCAGGTACAAGAACAAAGGAAAGGTTTATTGTCAGCAAAGGGACCGAGAAAACCCCTTCTCACAAGAGAAGTGAGAAATGCCATCTATTTTCTGAGGTGACCTATATAACTTACAGAGGCCAAGAGGGGCTAGGAGATGGAGACCTCAGTGTGGACCAGGGGCTGCATCGTGATGGGCTAGGATTTATGGGTGGTCTTTGTAACTGCCCAGGACTCAAGGTCATTCTAAGGGGATCTTGGTGCTTTACCCTATGTTTATAATTGCCTCAAAGGAATGCCATCTAAAGGTAAATGGGAGGTCGTAAAGACTGATTACTTACTGCCCTTACTAAATAAGCCTAGTGTTGCCTAGAAAAGGCACGTGCAAAGCGATAGAACGGAGGCTATTGGGCTAATGGATACATAACCTTTTTTTTTTACTGAAAAAGAACCTTACTGGATTTGGAACTGTGGCATATAAATAGTTGTCTTATCCACACAGATATATCCTGGCTTTTATGCATTCACAATTCACTGAAGAAACTACTAGGTAGGTTTTATCTTTTTTCCCCCTTCCGTTTTTGTGCTGATACTAATGCTTAAACTCAGAGCCTTGTACTCACTTTGCCTTTTCACTAATGGCCGGTGCTCTACCAAATGACCTATGGTTGCATTCATTTATTTTGAAGATAACCTTTAGTAGACTTCTCTGCCTTTGCTGTCTTTGAACTGGGATCCTCACATTTCAGCCACCAAGTAGCTAGTAGTTTCAGGTGTGAGCCACCTGCTCAGCTTTCAGGTAAGTTTCTTATAGTTGGCACTGACTGGTTCTTCAGTGGACATGTAAGAAACAGGATGTCTAGAATGTCAGAAGTGCTGTCCTCTCTTCTTGTGGGCTTCAGGTGACTTATTGGGAACAGGAGCATCCCCAGCAGGAGTGGAATTGTTCCTGGATTCAAGAGTATTATTCACTCAGGTATCAAACAATTGCTGTGTTTCCTACTATGGCATTCTCTGTTGCCAAAGTCATCAGCAGATGTGGTGCCATGTATTTACACAGAAGGGAGGGATGGAGAAGGGAGAATAGGAAATGGTGGATCAGAGAAACAACGAATTTCCATAATAGCAGAGACATCTTCATCGTTGGTATTGGGAAAGCTGTCTAGTGTACAATGGGACCCACTTCTGGGAGAAACACAACTGGGCAGCATTTCCATACACTACCCAACAGGTATGCAATTTAAGGAGTCTGGCAGGGCCACTTTTAATTGAGAGATGTACACATTAAGACTTAAGGTTCAGGAGTTTGCTGAAACAATTCACTGGTATGATCGTATTCACCAGAGTCAAGGGCAATCACTTACTTAACAGGCTTGTTTCCAAAAGACCACATCCAGGTTCTAGATCATCACTTCCTGTTGCCAGTTGTAGGGGGTTATGAAAGGCTTCTTTGACCTACTGAGAATGTGCTTAACATAATGCATTAGAGACTGGCACTGCTGAGTCAGGTGAGCCTATGACATGGGGGCTGCGTGAGGTTCTGATACTAGGAGCCTCAGCTACTTCAACAAAGGCCAGTCTCTGCTCTCCAGTGGGAGTGGGTCTGGCTGGCATCAATTGTCAATATCTTGGATGAAGGGCCTCCAGTCCATTCAGCTGGCTTTGCCTAATGATTACCAACCACCTCAGTGGTTTTGGAGAGGTGCAGGGAAGTAAGTACTTTTGTGGGAGATGCTTCAGGAATGCCCCATGGGAAAAGCCCATGTGCCAGCTACTACCATTGTAGCCTCAGCCTTTTTCTGCCCAGAAAGCTTCCATTTAAGCAGAAAATAAGCATGGAAGCTGGCAAGGGAGCAAATCCCACCTGTACACTCAAACAACCCAGTAAGTGCCGGAGTATAATATGCAAACATTCATTATTCTATGAAAATCATGGGCTCAACAAACATTATTTGGAAGCCATTTAGTTTGAACTCAGCTGTGTGATTCTGGGCAGGTATTCTACTGCTTCCCATCTCCAGCCCTTTTTGCCTTCATTATTTTTCTGATAGGATCCCATAACTTTGTCCAGAGCTGGCTTTGACCGTGATCCTTGTATCTATGGCTCCTGTCTAGTTGGGATGACAGGTACACATCACTGTATCCAGCTTTTTTGTTAAGATTGGGTCTTGCCAATTTTCGTGGGAACTGATCTGAAACCATTTCTCCTGATCTCTACTTCCTATGTATCTGGGATTACAGGTGAGAATCACTATGCCTGGCCTTAAAAATATGTTCAGTTGAGGTACTCAGTGTTGTTCATTATATATGATCTATAATTAGGCTTGGATCAGTCTTACACAGTTTATTCAGATTGCATATCTTCACAATTTCAGTGCTTGCTGATTTAACAGGAAAATCTGCAAGTCATTTTCTTAGTATTTAATTAATTCTTGTTTGCTTGATGTCTGGTTAAACATCAAGCTGATGTTTAAACACTCTGAGGCCTTTAGGTTAATCAGAACTCTGAAAATTCTTACCCAGTCTTAAGAGTCTTAATGTTATCAGAACCCCATACCAAATTAAATAAGTGTGAACCATAAGATTTACAATGGCTGTGGTTAGGAACTGAGGAGACTTCATTACTATAGTGATACAAATGACAACATTTTGGGGCTGGAACTCAGGACCTGGAGGCTGTCCCTGAGCCTTTGTGCTCAAGGCCAGCCCTCTACCTCTTTGAGACACAGATCCCCTTTGGTTTTCTGGTGGTTAATTGTAGATAAGAGTCACAGAATTTCCTGCTTATGCTGGCTTTGAACCATGGTCCTCAGATGTCAGCCTTCTGAGTAGCTAGTATTATAGGCATGAGCCACCAGCACCCAGCCATTTGGTTGTTTTTGTGTATACAACATATTTTATGAGAGAGGAATTACTCTGATTTTTTAAATTAAATTTTATTGTCAAGGTGATTATACAGAGGGGTTACCGTTACATCAGTAAGGTAGTGAGTACATTTCTTTTCAAACTTGTTACTTCCTCCCTTGTTTTTCTTCCACCTTCTCTCATCCCCATTTCCTTCCAGGAATTACTATGATTTCTATACTGGCCCAAATTCCTGGGTTCGACTGAGCCCCATACTCAGCCTTGGCCACTGTGCCAAGTTCTTTTATATGATATGAAAATGTAAAAGTAGGGCTGGGAATGTGGCTTAGCGATAGAATGCTTGTCTAGCATGCATAAAGCCCTGGGTTTGAGTGCTAGACTTGAGCAAAACAAAGCCAGGTACAGTGCTCAGGCCCTGAGTTCAAGACCCAGGACAGGCAAAAAAAAAAAGTAAAAATAATTAGAGACTTGGGGCATGGTTCCAAAGGTTAAATACTTCAGTAGCAAGCATAAGGCTCTGAGTTCAAACCCCAATACCACAAAAGCAATTAGGATTGTGATTATGGCTACTCGATTTTCATGAATTTTATATAATTTCTCAAACGTGTGTTAATGACATCCATATAAACATAAACATTTTAACATGACTTATGATTTGACAGTGCTTCTTATGTAAAGTATCAAGTAAACCCAATTGGTTCAATATGTCTTTTCTTATAAAGAAAGATAGTGTTTTGAGCTATTCCAAGGGCCCCTCTGGAAAACCCCAAAACTAATTCATGGGCAAGCAAAAGACAATTTTATTTTGGGAACTCATCAAAAAATAGCAAAGGTTGAAAAGACTTTAGTTCATCATCACATGTATAGTTAAACAACAGTCTTTTACTTAATCAAAATGATATCAAAGGCAAATGTAGATATTTACATAATTGTTGAATACAACCAGATATCTTTGTATATTATAACTTTGCTTACCAAAAGCACATCTCGTATTTCTTGTACAGGAGATTCTCCCCTCTTATTTCTAATAATTTTAGTTTCGTTAGAATTTTTAACCTTTGTGAGTCTTAATTTCCAGTGAACAGCAGGAAGGAAACCAATGTGAATATGATGACCTGGATTTAATGTTTGTTTTTTTCTTTTCTGACCACTTTAACAAAATATCCTGCCCAACTGGTTAAAAGCTTTGGCTAATATTTTTGAGGAAAAAGAAAGTTTTGAAGACTTTCATTTGCTTTCTGTAAGGAATCTCACAAAGGGTCGGTCTCTCATTCACTTACCTGTTTCCATGCATCTGTGTGCTGATTGCAGAATGCATCTCATGGACTTTGTGGTGTGTGGGCCTTGCTTGTTAGTTTACAGTGTCATCTAAGGGAAAACTTTACCACCATAACCATAACGTGTAAGGTAACCAATATCGTTTAGGTTTTTTTTCCCCCTGTTGTTCTAGGCTTATCATTTTTGTGATGAAGGTTAATAGATGTCCCAGAAAGTGAACTCCTCATCTTTGGAGGAACCCATTTTCTTTCCTTTTTTGTTTTGTTTTGTTTTGGTCATAGGGCTTGAACTCTGACTGGGCGCTGTCCCTGAGCAATTCAGTTCAAGGCTAGCACTCTACCACTTGAGCCACAGTGCCACTTCCGGTTTTCTGGTGGTTAATTGGACATAAGAATGTCATGGATTTTCCTGGCCAAGGCTGCTTTGGACCATGATCCTCAGATCTCTGCCTCCTGAGTAGCTAGGATTATAAGCATGAGCTACCTGTACAAGGTTGGAACCCATTTTCAAATGCTTCCTGCCACTGCCTCCATACAATCCAGTTAATCTTCAGATCCCATGTGATGTAGTCTTGTTTTTTGTTTTTGTTTTTTACAGTAGCAGTTATCTGCTGTCTTTGTTTTTTTCAAATTTTTATTATCAAACTGATGTACAGAGAGGTTACAGTTTCATATGTTAGGCATTGGATACATTTCTTGTACTGTTTGTTACCTCGTCCCTCATACCCCCTCCTTCTTCCCCCTTTCCCTTTCCCCCCATGAGGTGTTCAGTTCACTTACACCAAACACTTTTGCAAGTATTGCTTTTGTAGTTGTTTGTCTTTTTTTACCCTGTGTCTCTCAATTTTGGTATTCCCTTTCAATTTCCTAGTTCCAATACCAGTATACACGGTTTCCAATATACTCAGATAAGATTACAGAGATAGTGTAGGTACACCACAGGAAGGTGATACAAGAACATCATCAATGATAGAAGCTACAGATACAGATGGGACGTTGAAAGTAGTTACAACTGTGATATAACAATTGTTTCCATAACATGGAGTTCATTTCACTTAGCATCATCTTATGTGTTCATAAGGGTATAGCTATTGGGCTCTTGTGATCCTCTGCTGTTACTTGCCTAAAACTGTACTAATTATTCCCAATAAGGGAGACCATAGAGTCCATGTTTCTTTGGATCTGGCTCACTTCACTTAGTATAATTTTTTCCAAGTCCTTCCATTTCCTTACAAATGGGGCCATGTCATTCTTTCTGATAGAGGCATAAAATTCCATTGTGTATATGTACCACATTTTCCTGATCCATTCGTCTACTGAGGGGCATCTGGGTTGGTTCCAGATTCTAGCTATGACAAATTGCGCTGCGATGAACATTGTTATGCTGGTGGCTTTACTGTGATTTTGTTTGTGGTCTTTTGGATAGATACCCAAAAGTGGGGCTTCTGGGTCATAGGGGAGTTCTATATTTAGCCTTCTGAGGAATCTCCCTAATGCTTGCCAGAGTGGCCAAACCAGTTTACATTCCCACCAACAATGAAGTTGGGTTCCCTTTTGGCCTCATCCTCTCCAACAATTGTTATTGTTAATTTTCTTGATATATGACATTCTTACTGGGGTGAGATGGAATCTCAGTGTTGTTTTGATTTGCATTTCTTTTATGGCCAGTGATGTAGAGCACTTTTTCATATGTCTCTTGGCCATTCTCATTTCCTCTTCAGAGAAGTCTCTTTGTAAATCTTTAGCCCACTTGATGAGGGGGCTATTTATTCTTTGCAGTTTTGTTTTGGAGGAAGGTAATTTTTTTAGTTCTGCATATATTTTAGATATGAGGCCTTTGTCCGTTGAATGGCCGGTAAAGATCTTCTCCCAGTCTGTGGGCTTTCTGTTTATCTTGCTATGTCCTTTGCCATGCAGAAGCTCTGCAGTTTGATGCAGTCCCATTTGTCCAACCTTTCTTTGATTTGTAGCCTTTCTGGGTCATTGTTAAGGAAGTTCCGTCCTGCGCCAAGGAGCCCAAGTGTTTCCTACTCCTTCCTTTAGTGTTTTCAGGGTGTCTGTTTTGATTTCGAGGTCTTTAATCCATTTGGAATTGATTTTGGTGCAGGATGATATATAAGGATCTAGTTTTAGTTTGTTGCATGTGTTGAACCAGTTTGCCAGCACCATTTGTTAAAGAGGCTATCTTTCTACCAAACTATTGTTTTAGCTCTTTTATCAAAGATTAAGTAGGCGTAGTTCTGTGGGTTCATTTCTGGGTCTTCAATTCTGTTCCATTGGTCTTCAGGCCTGTTCCGGTGCCAATACCAAGCTGTTTTTATTATTATAGCTTTATAATAGAGCTTGAAGTTGGGTATTGTAATTCTTCCAGCACTGTTCTTTTTACTTAGGATTCTTTTTGCTATTCTATGTCTTTTATTGTTCCATATGAATTTCTGGTTTGCTTCCTCTATTTCATTAAAAAATGGTGTTGGGATATTAATGGGTATTGCATTGAATTTGTAGATAGCCTTTGGCAATATTGCCATTTTGATTATATTAATCCTCCCAATCCAGGAACGTGGGAGATTTTTCCATTTCCTTAGTTCTGACTTAATTTCGTTTTTCAAGGTTTTAAAGTTCTCATCAAAGAGGTCTTTCACTTCTTTGGTTAAGGTTATTTCTAGGTATTTTATGTTTTGGGGGGCTATTGCAAAAGGAGTTGCTTTCCTGATTTCA
Source organism: Perognathus longimembris pacificus (assembly GCF_023159225.1). Lineage (NCBI taxonomy): Eukaryota > Metazoa > Chordata > Mammalia > Rodentia > Heteromyidae > Perognathus > Perognathus longimembris. The sequence continues at coordinate 34,168,079 of NC_063169.1, forward strand.
GCCTCGGTCTTCGGGTCATTAGCATAGAGAAAGGCCGTTGATTTTTGAGGGTTTATTTTATGTCCTGCAACTTTGCCAAAGTTTTGGATCAGCTCTAGTAGTTTGGAGGTAGAGTCTATGGGATTCTATAGGTATAGGATCATGTCATCTGCGAAGAGAGAAAGTTTAACTTCATCTTTTCCTATTTGGATCCCCTTTATATTTTCTTCTTGCCTAATTGCTCTGGCTAGAAATTCTAGTACTATGTTGAAGAGCAGGGGAGAAATTGGACATCCCTGCCTTGTTCCTGATTTTAAAGGGAATGGCTTTAGTTTTTCACCATTTAGAGTTATGCTTGCTGTTGGTTTGTCATAAATTGCCTTGATTATATTCAGGAATGTTCCCTGGAATCCCAGTTTTTCCAGGGCTTTTAGCATAAATGGGTGCTGGATTTTATCGAATGCTTTTTCTGCATCCAGAGATAAAACCATGTGGTTCTTTACCTTGCTCCGGTTGATGAGGTGGATTACATTAATTGACACGTATATTAAACCAACTTTGCATCCCTGGGATGAATCCAGTTTGCTCATGGTGTATGATTTTTTTGATGACCTGTTGAAGTCGATTGGCCAGAATTTTGTTGAGAATTTTTGCGTCTATGTTCATCAGGGAAATCGGTCTATAGTCCTCTTTCCGTGATGAGTCCCTGCCTGGTTTTGGGATGAGGGTTATACTGGCTTCATAGAATGTGTCTGGTAGTGAACTTTCTCTTTCAATTTCCTTGAAGTGTTTGAGAAATATTGGTGTGAGTTCTGTTTTGAAGGCCTTGTAGAATTCTGCAGTGAATCAGTCTGGACCTGGGCTTTTCTTGGATGGGAGATCATTTATTGCCGTTTCTATTTCAATACTGGATATGGGTCTGTTTAGAAGGTTGAAATCTTCATGGTTGAGTTTGGGGATATGAATTTTTTCTAGGAAATCATCCATTTCTTCCAAGTTCTCAAATTTGTTGTCATAAAGGTTTGCAAAATAGTCCCTTATTATTTTCTGAATTTTGGTTATTTCTGTGGTGATGTTACCTGTTTCATCTCTTCTCTTGTTTATTTGGGTGTGCTGCCTTCATTTTTTGGTCAGATTTGCCAGGGGTCTGTCTATCTTGTTGATTTTTTCAAAGAACCAACTCTTTGTTTTGTTGATTCTTTTGATGGTTTTTTTTGGTCTCTAATTGATTTAATTCTGATTTGATTTTAATTATTTGCTTCCGTCTATTGACTTGGGGGTTGGCTTGTTGTTCTCTTTCAAGAAAATTCTCTTTCAAGGTGTGTTGGGGTTCAGCTTTGGCCTTGAGGGGGAAGGGCAACGGAGAGCGTGCCCGAGATGCCGCCTTTCCCCCAGCCCTGGGGGAATGCGGAAGCAGGCCACAATTCTCTGGGTCCGGAACCAGAAGAACTGACTTTGTGAACAGCCCCCCAACTTTCTCGCCAGCCATGTGCTCCCCAATCTCGCGGGCTTTTCCCCTGGGGTGGTGCTATCCAAGTGACGTTAGCTCATGAGGGGGTCCTATGACAAGCTCGCCAGCCTATCGCCAGCTCTCTGGTCGATGACCCCTTCTCTCGTCGCCCACTACTATATCAGCTCTAGCCCCTCCCTTATTAAATCAGATTTGCTCTTGAAGCGTTTCCGAGATCCGCATACGCCTAGCTTTCTTCACGGGTAAGGAGGGAGGTAAAGCAATCTCTTATGGCTGCGTGCACCTGAGGTCTTTCCTGAGCCCCCCACTCCACTCTGGCCTTACCTGCGGGTTGGGTGACCAGGGGAGAGGGTGAGAAAGTGAGTGATTGGAGTAGAGAAGAGCCTGAACCCCCATGCCAGGCGAGGCGACCCGAGCTCGGCAAAGGTGCTTCCTTACATTATTGAGTTGCTGTTTCTCCAGTTTGTTGGTGTATGCACTCAGATATATAAATTTTCCTCTGAGTACTGCCTTTACTGTGTTCCAAAGGAGCTGGTACTTTGTGTCCTCATCTTGGTTGAATTTCATAAACATTTGAATTTCCGTTTTAATTTCTTCAATGACCCACTGATGGTTCAGCAGTGTGTTGTTTAGTGTCCATGAATTGTAGGATTTTCTGTGGTGGCTGTTTGAGTTGAGCTCTAATTTTATTCCATTGTGGTCTGAGAAAATGCAGGGAATGGTTTTGATACTTCTGAATTTGTACAGATTTTATTTGTGCCCTAAGATGTGATCTATTTTGGAGAATGTTCCATGTGCTGTGAAGAAGAATGTGTATTCTGTTGTTGCTGGGTGGAATATTCTGTAGATGTCGGTTAAGTCTAGTTTTTCTATGCAATTATTTAGTTCTGTGGTTTCTTTGTTCAGTTTGTGGCGTGTTGATCTGTCCAGAGGTGATAGTGGAGTGTTAAAGTCCCCAACTATCAATGTGTTTGGGTCTATGAGTGTTTTTAGAGTCAGTAGTGTTTGTTTCATAAAGTTGGGTGCTCCTGTATTTGGTGTGTAGATATTGAGAATGGTTATATCTTCCTGTCGGAGAGATCATTTTCCTAATATGTAGTAACCTTCTTTGTCTCTTCTTACCTTTTTTAATTTGAAGTCAATTTTGTCTGATATTAGAATTGCATCTCCAGCCTGCTTATGGGGGCCATTTGCTTGATAGATTTGATTCCAGCCTTTCACTTTTAGAAGATGTTTACTTTTGCTGGATAGATGTGTCTCTTGGAGGCAGCAGAAAGATGGATCTTGAGTTTTGATCCAACTTATGAGCCTTTGTCATTTGATTGGAGAATTAAGTCCATTACTGTTGAGAGTTAGGATTGAGAGATGATCATTTGTTCCTTTCATTATCACTATCTTGTTAAAAGCTGTGTCTTCCCATTTCTTGATCTGATGTTCACTATTTAGGGTTCATTTCTCTGTCTGTATTGGGATCTTGATTATTTTCCCTGTATAGTACATCTTTGAGGATTTTCTGTAAAGCTGGTTTGGTGGAGATATATTGTTTCAGTTTTTTCTTACTGTGGAAGACTTTTATTTGACCTTCGGCTATGAATGAGAGTTTGGCTGGGTACAGTATTCTTGGTTGCTAGTTATTTTTATTTAGTGTTTGGTATTCCTCATTCCAGGCTCTCCTTGCTTTCATGGTCTCTTCTGAGAAGTCTGGGGTATTCTGATTGCTTTTCCTTTATATGTGATTGTTTTCTTTGCCCTAACAGCTTTAAGGATTCTTTCCTTGTACTCTACTGATCCTGTTTTGATCACAATGTGTCAGTGGGATGTCCTATTCTGGTCTGGTCAGTTTGGGTTTCTAAATGCTTCTTGTATCTGTATAGGCCTTTCCTTCTGGATATTTGGGAAGTTCTCAGCTAATATTTTGTTAAATAGGTTGCCTATCCCATTAACCTCTTTCTCCAAGTTTTCCTCAATACCTATTATCCTTAAATTGGGCTTCCTGATCGTGTCTTGAATCTCCTGTAGCGATCTGCTTTGTTGATTGGACTGGATTTGTATTGATTTTTTTTATCTTTCTCCATAGATTCTAGGGAATCTTCAGCTCCTGAGATTCGATCCTCTGCTTCAGTTAGTTGGGACTGTAAGCTAGGTACTTGATTTCGAATCTCTTTTCCTTCTGACTGGTCTTTCCTGATGATTTCCATGTCATCTCTTAGGTCTTGCATGGACTTCTTTACTTCATTAATTTGGTTTTGAGTGCTGTCTCTCAAATCTTTTACCTGGGTAGCTATCTTTTCATTTGACTCTTTAATTTCATTTATCTTTCTATTTGTTGAGGCCATGAAATCATCTATTACTTTATGGAAGGATTGCTGTATTGATTCAAACTTCATTTAACATGTTTATCAGTAGACTTTGTAGAGCATTTTGGGGGTTCTCTTCTATGTCTTTGATTGACTGCTCTGCTTCCTGCTTGTTTTGAGTGGGGGATAAGACTTCATTGTTTGCCATCTTTCTTGTGTTCCTTCTGCCCATTTGGATTGGGAATGCCAGTCTACCAGCACCTGTGAGCACCGTTTAAGACCCAAAGCAGCCCTTACCAAGCACTGTTGTGTAAATCTTACAAGTTCACAATTATATACAGATACCTTATATTCCTGTCTATAAAATTAGATTTGGTGTTCCTAAAGAATACAATTTCAATATAACAACCGATCCTGCGCCCTGTATTCAGTAGTTACTTATTTACTGTTACAACCCTATGAGCAATTCTTATTCTTATATTAAGTTCTTTTAGGACTGGCTTTCTCTATGAACCCCTTTGATTCACTCGGATTAAGGAAGGATACCCTCTATCCAATAACCAGGAGTCAATGGAACCTTGAGGTCCTGGCAGTAAGTCAGGAGGGTAAGTTAGAGGTAGTAAAGAGAATAGAGTAAAATGTAATGGGGGGGGGGTGATGATTTTGGTTTAGTTTCAGTGACGTGTAAATGTGAAGAAAAGTGGAATCAGTAGAAAGAACAAGGTTAAAATGATAGACAATGGAGAGTTAGCGGAAAAGAGTGGAGGTGTTATTCATAGGAAAGTAATTTTTAAAGAAAGAGAATGCAAAGAGAGAAATAAAGAAAAAATACTGGAAGACAGATGCACAAAACAGAGAAAAATTATTTTAAAAAAAAATAAAAAGGAAAAAAACCAGAAAAACGAACAACCAAAAAAAAAAAAACAACTTGATAAAACAAACAGGTAAAAATGGAAAACAAAAAAACCAACGATGTTTCAGAAGTGAAAAAAAATTTTTTTAAGTTTTTTTTTTTTATAAAACTGATGTACAGAGAGGTTACAGTTTCATACGTTATGCATTGGATACTTTTCTTGTACTGTTTGTTACCTTGTCCCACATACCCCCCTCCCCCCTTCCCCTTTCCTCCACTGCGGTGTTCATTTCACTTACATCAAACAGTTTTGCAATTATTGCTTTTGTTGTTGTTTCTCTTATTTTACCCTTTGTCTCTCAATTTTGGTATTCCCTTTGAATTTCCTAATTCTAATACCAGTACACACTGTTTCCCATTCACTCAGATAAGATTACAGAGATAGTGTAGATACAATCACAAGAAGGTGATACATGAACATCATCAAAAGTATAAACTACAGATACACGTGGGATGTTGAAAGTAGTTACAACTGTGATATAACAATCATTTCCATAAAATGGAGTTCATTTCACTTAGCATCATCTTATGTGATCATAAGGGTATAGCTATTGGGCTCTTGTGATCCTCTGCTGTGGCTTGCCTAATCCTGTGCTAATTATTCCCAATAAGGGAGACCATAGAGTCCATGTTTCTTTGGGTCTGGCTCACTTCACTTAGTATAATTTTTTCCAAGACCTTCCATTTCCTTACAAATGGGGCAATGTCATTCTTTCTGATAGAGGCATAAAATTCCATTGTGTGTATGTACCACATTTTCCGGATCCATTCGTCTACGGAGGGGCATCTGGGTTGGTTCCAGATTCTAGCTATGACAAATTGCGCTGTAATGAACATTGTTGTGCTGGTGGCTTTAGTGTGTTCTTGTTTGTGGTTTTTTGGATAAATACCCAAAAGTGGGATTGCTGGATCATGGGGGAGTTCTACATTTAGCCTTCTGAGGACTCTCCATACTGCTTCCCAGAGTGTCTGAACCAGTTTACATTCCCACCAACAATGAAGTAGGGTTCCCTTTTGGCCACATCCCCTCCAACAACTGTTATTGTTAGTTTTCTTGATATATGACATTCTTACTGGGGTGAGATGGAATCTCAATGTTGTTTTGATTTGCATTTCCTTTATGGCCATTGATGTAGAGCACTTTTTCATATGTCTCTTGGCCATTCTCATTTCCTCATCAGAGAAGTCTCTTTGTAGGTCTTTAGCCCACTTGATGAGTGGGCTATTAGTTCTTTGCGGTTTTGTTCTGGAGGAAGGTAATTTTTTTAGTTCTGCATATATTTTAGATATGAGGCCTTTGTCCGTTGAATGGCCGGTAAAGATCTTCTCCCAGTCTGTGGGCTTTCTGTTTGTCTTGCAAGCTATGTCCTTTGCCGTGCAGAAGCTCTGCAGTTTGATGCAGTCCCATTTGTCCAACCTTTCTTTGATTTGTAGCCTTTCTGGGTCATTGTTAAGGAAGTTCCGTCCTGCGCCAAGGAGCCCAAGTGTTTCTCCTACTTCTTCCTTTACTGTTTTCAGGTTGTCTGTTTTGATTTCGAGGTCTTTAATCCATTTGGAATTGATTTTGGTGCAGGGTGATATATAAGGATCTAATTTTAGTTTGTTGCATGTGTTAAGCCAGTTTTCAGCACAATTTGTTAAAGAGGCTATCTTTCTTCCAAACTATTGTTTTAGCCCCTTTATCAAAGATTAAGTAGGCATAGTTCTGTGGGTTCATTCCTGGGTCTTCAATTCTGTTCCATTGGTCTTCAGGCCTGTTCCGGTGCCAATACCAAGCTGTTTTTACTACTATAGCTTTATAATAGAGCTTGAAGTTGGGTATTGTAATTCTTCCAGCACTGTTCTTTCTGCTTAGGATTGTTTTTGCTATTCCGGGTCTTTTATTATTCCATATGAATTTCTGGATTGCTTCCTCTATTTCATCAAAGAATGGTGTTGGGATATTAATGGGTACTGCATTGAATTTGTAGATAGCCTTTGGCAATATTGCCATTTTGATTATATTAATCCTCCCAATCCAGGAGCATGGGAGGTTTTTCCATTTCCTTAGTTCTGACTTAATTTCGTTTTTCAAGGTTTTAAAGTTCTCCTCAAAGAGGTCTTTCACTTCTTTGGTTAAGGTTATTCCTAGGTATTTTATGTTTTTGGAGGCTATTGAAAAGGGGGTTGCTTTCCTGATATCAGCCTCGGTCTTCGGGTTGTTAGCATACAGAAAGGCCATTGATTTTTGAGGGTTTATTTTATATCCTGCAACTTTGCCAAAGTTTTGGATCAGCTCTAGTAGTTTGGGGGTAGAGTCTATGGGATTCTTTAGGTATAGGATCATGTCATCTGCGAAGAGAGAGAGTTTAACTTCATCTTTACCAACTTGGATCCCCTTCATATTTTCTTCTTGCCTGATTGCTCTGGCTAGGAATTCTAGTACTATGTTGAAGAGCAGGGGGGAGAGTGGACATCCCTGCCTTGTTCCTGATTTTAAAGGGAATGGCTTTAGTTTTTCACCATTTAGAGTTATGCTTGCTGTTGGTTTGTCATAAACTGCCTTGATTATATTCAGGAATGTTCCCTGGAATCCCAGTTTTTCCAGGGCTTTTAGCATAAATTTGTGCTGGATTTTATCAAATGCTTTTTCCGCATCCAGAGATAAAACCATGTGGTTCTTTAGCTTGCTCCGGTTGATGTGGTGGATTACATTAATTGACACGTATATTAAACCAACTTTGCATCCCTGGGATGAATCCAGTTTGATCGTGGTGTATGATTTTTTTGATGACCTGTTGAAGTCGATTGGCCAGAAACCATGTTTTAGAAGTGAAAAATTTTTTTTTAAAATTTTTTTAAAGTTTTAAAAATGTTTGAAAAGAAAAACAATGGAGTCCTCCTTGTTTGGGTGGTCTTTCCCCAGTCTCTGGTTTCCTTGCGATGGTCTTTCCTTATTGGCTGGTTTGACTTGCTTTCAGTTTGCAGGGGGTGGATCTGTTCTGACCCTTCTCCCCTGTTGGTGCAATCCTGGGTCTCTGTGGTTCACACAGCTTGCAGGTAGGCCTTGGGCGTCCTCTGAAGATGGGGACATGAGCAGTTTCGGGAACCATGGCTCCTCTGTCTGCTGTGGGGTCTCGGCCTTGAACGCCTGGCTTTGAATAGGCTGTGGACTCAGCAGGGTGGGGCGCCTCTGGCCTGGTTTACCCTGCTAAGAGTTGCTTGCCTGGGGGAGGTTCCTCCCTCTTGGGCGGGGCGGTCTCCTTGGCGGAGGTGGCTATGGCATTCAGCTTGGAACTGTTTATCTGTATCAGGAACTGTTTGTTCCCCCGTCTGGTGTTTCCGTGCTGCCGGGAGCTGCTTGCTGCTTTCACTTTAAATTTAGAAATTCCGGCGGGCAGGGCGAGGCACCTCTGGCTCAGCGGTGGCCCAGGACAAGCCTCCCACCTGGACAGGGGGCGTTCTCTTGGGCAGAGCTGGCTCTCACTGGTCGGTCCCTCTTGCCCTTTTCAAAGATGACTCCTTTGACCTCGCTTTCCCCAGGCCCGCTTTAGTTCCAATCTGGTCTGACCCTATGACAGTGGCAAAGATGGCGCTTTGCTCTGGCGGTGCAGGAAGGGCTACCTTCCAGAAGCTGCTCTGTGGGCGTGAGTGAGAATATCTCTCGTGGGGTACTCATGCTTTCTCTGCGATTTCAGACTGTCCATGCTCAGCCGCCATCTGAAGGATTTCTCCCTGGTCTATGCTGTGTGCTTTAGCCGCATGGAGTGTGGGTCGCTGTGCCAGCGCCAGCACTGGCGCGGCAGCGGGACACCGCCAGGAGCACAGATCTGTGTTTTCAGATGAGCAAAGTCGATTTTTCCTTCCTGGCCAGAATCTCTGTACTGTTAGAACTTACTCTGGCTGCCTTTCTAGTAGTAAAAGTTTCTATGGGGTGAGAAAACTGCAATGTCGGAGGGAGCTCAGCTAGGGCTCTGCTGCTCCTCCTCCGTCTTCCCGCTCTTATTCTTTGTTTTTGTTTTTAAAAAGCTCAAATGAAGTTAGAGATCTTAAAACAGATTCACAGAGCTCAAATCAAATGGATATCCCAGCCATGTCCCCAGTAGTTGTGTGATGCCAGTGGGCACAAAGTGCCCTGGTACACAGTTGTTCTACCCAAAATCTGATGTGTATCTGTAAAGCAAAAATTTCAGACAATTAAATTTAGCCAAGTTACAGGAACAAAGAAACAATAAATTGACCAGGACCCTGAGCCAGTAAAAATGGAGATAAGTCTCCTCAGCAAGTAGAAGGCAAGATTTATAGGCAGAGACAAGAAGTGACTTCCAGAAATGTCACAACAGGCCATAAGTTACCATTTGTTTGTTTGTTTGTCTTAACAGCATATTATTGACTGAAACTGACTTGATTACCTACAGTTGTTATGACTAGCCATGGCTTAGATATTTGTATTTCTAAACTTTGTAAAATTAATCTCTAGATTTTCAAGGGGGTTTTAATTAAACATATCAGTTTATAAGTATAATGCACTTTGAATGACTTAAGTGTTTGTTACCAGATATATTCATCTAGGTTGCAGCTTGTCGGTGTTATAGTTTGGAATATATGGAGGCACTTTTAGGCCACATTTAATTTAATTTATCAGGAGATGGCGTCTTTTGGTAAAGTTTTGTTAAAGTCATTCTGTACATGTTTATAAATATAAACATGCTTGTTTCTTTCTTAGAAAATAAGGAAGGCTGATTCATTGTGCTCCTGATAGCTTTGAGGTTTCTGTGAAGAAATTGAGATTTAGAACTATTTAAATATTTTAGCTCCTGTACAATGTTATTTGAAGTTCAGATGAAGGGCTCTATATATTCCTGATGTATTACTGTTTTGTTTGTTTGTTGGCAGTACTGAAATTTGAACTTAAGATCCTTGTGCCTGCTAGGCAGGTACTCTGCCAATTGAGCCATTTTCCCACCCCTTTCTGCTTTTGATACTTAAAAGTTTTTAAGCCAGTTGCTGATAGCTCATCCCTATAATCCTAGCTCCTCAGGAGGCTGAGATATAAGGATCACTGTTCAAAGCCAGCCTAGGCATGAAAGTACGTGAGACTCTTATCTCCAGTTAAGCACCAGAAAACCGAAATTGACGATGTCACTCAATTGGTAGAGCACTAGCCATGAGCCAAAGATCTCAGGGACAGTGCTCAGTCCCAGAGTTCCAGCCCTGTGACTGACAAAAAAAAATTGAATTTTCTTATTAACACGTAAGTATATTTGAGAATATTCTGCCACTTGACTGGTCTATTTGAGTATATATTTTAGTGTGTGTGTGTGTGTGTGTGTGTGTGTGTGTGTGTGTGTGTGTGTTTCAAGAATAATTTTAGGGATTGGAAGCATGTCTCAGCTAGCCAATGAGTGAAAGTGTCCAGTACCAAGTTCAAGTCTCAGTCCAAGACCAAAAAAATAATCTTAATGTTACATTTCATCAGCTTTCAATAAAGAATAGTTTTTTGAGGTATTGTTTATAAAGTAAACACATTAAAATAAAAAGCCAAAGGAATTAATTTTTTTTTTAACTTGAGACTTGTAGATGGAAGAAAAACTCATGGGAGTATATAGTTCTAGTATTAGGAGTATTACCATACATTAAAATTTTTTATTGAATTTTAAAATTGTTTTTATAAAGATGATCTACAAAGGGGTTAGGGTAAATAAGTGAGGTAAAGAGTAAAAATTTTTTGTACTTCATCCTTCCCCTCACTCTAGTCCATATATTCTGTGGCCTTATAGTTTTTATAGTAAGAAAAGCTACTACCATTCAATGCTATGTTAATAATTGTTAGTTAAATGCTTCATCTTTTCCATTTTAGGGAATGGGTGTTGCCATACCGGGACCCACGTTTCAAGATTTGGCCACTAATGTGAATCGCAATATCAGCAGTCTTTCCCTAATATTTGTTGGCCGAGCCACTGGGTTTTTGTGTGGCTCCATGATTGGAGGAGTTCTTTCTGACAGTGTGAATCATGTTTACTTGTGGGTAAGTAATACCGATTGTTACCTCTCCATGGCATTTAATTGTTTGACAAACTAGCTCTCACCGTGCTCTTCCAATATGGTGAGATGGTGGTATTTTGGGGTCCTCATCAGAAGCTGGGTGTCCGTGTCTCCTGGTCTCACCTTGGCAGCCACAGGGCATCTCCCCCAGAGCCTTGCTTAGTCCTCAGCTGTGCTGATGGCAGACTTGAGCTTCCCGACTCCATTGGAACTGAGACACCAGTCCACGTCACACTCTTGTCCCAAAGCTCTGCACATCAGGTGCAGGACTGGTCTCTAGGGCCGCCTGGGGCCAGAAGAGCTCCAGGAATGTGGCCAGGCTCTCTGGACTCTGGGTTGAAAATGAGGGGCAGGGGATAGTAATGAACTGAGGCAGGCTACACATTGTCCTTGTGTTAGTGATGAGCTGAGGGTGCTCTGCCACCGCCTGAAGGATTTTGACATGCTGGCAATGATTTTAACATGCTGTGGTGTGAGTAGGGTGACATGTTTCAAAAAAATTAGTTTAATGGGATGAAAAAGCAAAATGAGAATAATTTATCACAAGTGAATAAACGATGATTTCCAAGTCACTAAATGCATGTAGTTTTTGTATTCTCCATATTCCCCAAGTTATTCAGTTTAGTAAAGTTTAACAACAGGATACCATAGTGATTGAATGTTATTTTGGCCATTTCATATTTTTTGGCCATACTAAAAACTCTTTAGTTTCTTCCATGTGAAACATTTAAGTAAATAATTGGGCTTATAGACAGGCCCAAATTATAGAACTTTGCTTCATACTAAATTTATTCATAATTAGGAAGGCTAGGGTGCTGTTCAAGTTACAGTAATTGAAACTATAATCCATAATCTTTATAAAATATTTAGATGAAATGATGACTAGTAGAAGTGACACCTCTCATTTGCTAATGATTATCCAGTTTTAATTATATTTTGTGAATTTTCATAAATTTTATGAATGAGAACTTGACCTATGACCCTAATGAATATTAACTACCCTCCTTACTACCCTCCTTCCTTCTCTCCTCCCTCCCTCCCTCCCTCCCTCCCTCTCTCTCCCTCCCTTCCTTCCTTCCTTCCTTCCTTCCTTCCTTCCTTCCTATCTTCCTTCCTTCCTTCCTTCCTATCTTCCTTCCTTCCTTCCTTCCTTCCTTCCTTCCTTCCTTCCTTCCTTCCTTCCTTCCTTCCTTCTTTCCTTCTGCCTTCTTTCTTGGGTTTTTGTTTGGTTTGGTTTTGTTTGGGCCAGGGTCTCATTGTGCAGTCTAGGCTGGACTGGAAAGTACAATTCTTCAGCCTCTGCTTTACAAGAGGAATTAAAGGTGTGAGCCACCATGTCTGGCTAATACTAAGGCTCATGTACTAGCTAGGATAGCACCCTACCATCTTACTCTTGCCTCTATCCCTGACTTTTTTTGTTTTATGCCTGTGCTAACCTGAACTTCTAGATCTCAGATGCTCAAGTAGTTAGAATTATAGGCATGAGCCACTGACACTCTGCTCCAGCTCCAGCTCTTGATTTCTAAGGGATTTTGCATATTTTCCCAGGCTGGCCACAAACCACAATTCTCCTGATCTAGGCCTTTCAAGTAACTAGGTTTATGGGGGTGAGCCATCTGTACACCATACAAATACTATTTTTCAGTTCGCTTTCTTATGGTTTCTAGGAGTGTCGATGCTGGCTACCACAGTTGGTCTTTATTTTTTTCCTTTCTGTAAGACTGCAGCATTGCTGATTGTCATGATGTCTCTCGCTGGGGCTGCGGTTGGCACTACAGATACAGGTCAGTGGGACCTTTGTTGTTCTATCTCAGAGTGGGTACTTTCAATTAGACAAGTTGGGCTGATGATATTAAATGTTGCCTTGTAATACTCCTCCTATTAGAAACAACACAAATTTACTGGGTTAGTCATTAACCTTAGATGGTTTTAATAGGCTAAGAGTTTGTAACCACTATTTGGCTATGAAAGCACAGTCAGAAGCAGACATGCTACTCATTTATATTATATATAATATAAAAAATATATGCAAACTATGTTTTATGCAAAATATAAAATATACAAGGGGGTTTTCAATTAACATGTTGGCTTGTGAATCTAATGCCTCGGGGCAACAGGGGGTGGGGAAGGAGCCTGAACACAGGGCCTGGGTATGGTCCCTGAGTGTTTTTTGCTCAAGTTGAGTACTCTACCTCTTGAGTACAGCTCTACTTCCACTAATTTATTGGAGATAAATGTATTATGGACTTTCCTCTCCAGACTGGTGAGCCACTAGCACCCAGCTTAACTACATTGTATCTTGAGCAATGTCACCCCTTCCATCACAATCCCTGCCTTTCTCAGCCCCACTCATCCTCCTCAAATTACCTGGTTCCATTTTTACATTGAATTTTAGGACTGCATTCACCAACTCTTCTCTCTCTTCCAGACTCACAATCTAAAATATATCTTGGCTCCCAAGCTTAGAGAAACCCATGCACTTTGCTACTTTCTGATGTTTCTTTTCTCTTATTTTTAAAAATTTAATTTATTTATTAATTGAACACAATTTTTTTTGACAAGGTGTCATGCAAAAATGGTACAGTTACATAGTAGGGCTGTGTGTACATTTCTTGTGATATCTTACGCCCTCTCTTTCTTTCCCTTCTCTAGGTCAGGTAGACATATATACAATATACAATTTATCAAGAACATATACAGTAGCCACGTAGCCAAGCCCAAGAAAATTCGCCTAGGACTTTAAATGTAATGTCGATATTAGACAATATGTTGACAGTAGACTTATATGAACGTACATACATAGCTTTTGAGCTATTGTATTCCACTGAGAGGTCAATTTTTGACCTTTATATGTTGAGTAGTTGTTTGGTTTTAGTTACATACTGTTGGGTCGCTGCTCCAATCCTGTGGGAAATACCATTTGACAAGCAGTTTTTGGTTTCACAGACCTAGTCTCTACTGTCTCTCCATCTCCCTTTCTTTTTTTTTTTTTTTTTTTTTTTTGCCAGTCCTGGGCCTTAGACTCAGGGCCTGAGCACTGTCCCTGGCTTCTTCTCGCTCAAGGCTAGCACTCTGCCGCTTGAGCCACAGCACCGCTTCTGGCGGTTTTCTGTATATGTGATGCTGGGGAATCGAACCTAGGGCCTCGTGTATCCAAGGCAGGCACTCTTGCCACTAGGCCATATCCCCAGCCCATCCATCTCCCTTTCTTAACAGTCATATATCAGGGAGATCATGCCCCTTTGTTTTCTGTGTTCTAGGCTTGTCTCGCTCAACATTATTTGTTCGAGTTCCAACCATTTCCCTGCGAATAACAATATTTCACCATTCCTAATCGCTATGTAGTATTCCATTGTGTATAGGTACCATATTTTTTGGATCCATTCATCTGTGGAGGGGCATCTGGGTTGTTTCCATATTTTGGCTATTGTGAATTGTGTGCGATAAACATGGAAGTAAAAATGTCTTTTTGATATCTTGGGACTTGCTGTTTAGGATAGATGCCTACGAGTGGTATGGCTAGGTCATAGGGTAGGACTATATTGAGCTTTTTGAGAAACCTCCATACTGTTCTCCAAAGTGGTTATAGTAATTTGCACTCCCACCAACAATGGAGAAGGGTTCCTCTTTCCCTGCACCCCCTCCAGCATTTGTTGTTGCCTGAGTTCAGAGTATAGGCCATTCTAACTGGGGTGAGGTGGTTTCTCAGGGTTGTTTTTATTGGCATTTCCTTTACTACCAGGGATATTGAACATTTCCTTATATGTTTCTTCGCCATTTTTATTTCTTCTCTTGTGAAGTCTCTCTTTAGCTCTTTTGCCCATTTCCTAATTGGTTTATTGGGCTTGGAGGGGCTTAGTTTTTTGAGTTCTCTGTAGATGACAGATATTAGGCCTTTGTCTGTTGCTGTGCTGGTAAAGATCCTTTCCCATATGGTTGGCTGTCTTTCTATTTTGGTGGCTATGTCCTTAGCTGTGCAGAAACTTTTTAATTTGTAGTAGTCCCATTTGTCGAGTCTCTCCCCCATTTGTTGTGCCCCTGGGACTCTATTCAGGAAGTTCCTTCCTGTGCCTATAAGTTCTAGCGTCTTTCCTACTCTGTCCTAAAGTAGTTTCAAGGATTCAGGTCTGATATTGAGGTCCTTGATCCATTTTGAGTTGATCTTGGTGCATGGTGATAGGCTGGGGTCTACTTTGAGTTTTCTGCATATAGCTGCCCAGTTCTCCCAGCACCAGTAGTTGAAGAGGCTATGTTTAATCCATTGTATGTCTTTAGCTCCTTTGTCGAATATCAGCTGACTGTAAGAGTGCGGTTTTATTTCTGGATCTTCAATTCTAATCCGGTCTTCCGATCTGTTTTTATACCAGTACCAGGCTGTTTTTGTTATGATGGCCCTGTAGTAGAGCTTGAAGTCTGGTATTGTGATACCGCTTGCACTGCTTTTTTTGCCTAGAATTGCTTTGGCTATTCTAGGTCTTTGGCTGTTCCATATGAATTTATGGATTGCTTTCTCTATTTCAGTGAAGAATGTGACTGGGATTTTGATAGGTATTGCATTGAATTTGTATAACAATTTGGGCAATATGGCCATTTTCACTATATTGATTCTGCCTAGCCATGAGCATGGGAGGTCTTTCCATCTCCTTGTGTCTTCTTTGATTTCCCTTATTAGATTTTTATAGTTTTCATTAAATAGGTCCGTCACATCCTTGGTTAAGTTGATCCCTAGGTACTTTATTCTTTTTTTGGCTACTGTAAATGGAATTGTTTCCATAATTTCCTTTTCTGTTTGTATATAGCTGGTGTACAGAAAAGCTGCTGACTTTTGTGGATTGATTTTGTATTCTACTACTTTGCCAAAATGGTTTATTAGGTGTAGGAGTTTGGGGTACTGAGTTTTTTGGGTCCTTCAGATATAAGATGATGTCGTCTGTGAACAGGGATAACTTGATTTCTTCCTTGCCGATGTGGATCCCTTTGATGTCCTCCTCTTGCCTTATTGCTATGGCTAGGGATTCCAGCACTATGTTGAAAAGAAGTGGGGAGAGTGGGCATCCTTGTCTTGTTCCTGAGTTTAGGGGGAATGATTGAAGTTTCTCTCCATTTAATATGATGTTAGCAGTTGATCTGTTGTATATGGCTTTTATTGTTTTGAGCAATGTTCCATCTATTCCTGTTCTCTCCAAAGCTTTTAATAAGTATGGATGTTGTATTTTGTCAAAGGCTTTTTGGGCATCGACTGAGATAACAATGTGATTCTTGATTTTAGTTCTGTTTATGTGGTGAATTACGTTGATTGATTTACGGATGTTGAACCATCCTTGTGACTGTGGGATGAAGCCTACTTGGTCATGATGTATAATTTTATTGATCAGTTTCTGGATCCTGTTAGCTAATATTTTATTGAGGAGCTTTGCGTCTGTGTTCATTAGTGATATTGGTCTGTAGTTCTCTTTTTTTGTTGGGTTTTTGCCTGGTTTGGGAATGTGTATGATATTAGCTTCATATAATGAGTTTGGGATTTCTCCCTCTGTTTCTATTTCACGGAAGAGTTTGAGGAGTATTGGTATTAGCTCCTCAGTAAAGGTTTTGTAGAATTCGTTGGTGAATCCATCTGGGCCTGGGCTTTTCTTTGTTGGGAGGGTCTTGATTACCTCCTGTATCTCACTGTAAGTTATTGGTTTATTTAGTTGATTTATTTCTTCTTGGTTCAGTTTGGGCAGTTTGTACTTCTCTAAGAATTGATCCATTTCTGTAAAATTATTGTTTTTTACTGAATAGAGGTTCTGGAAATAGCTCCTTATGATTGTTTGAATATCGTGTGTACTTGTTGTAATCTTTCCGGTGGAGTCCCTGATTTTATGTATATGAATCTCTTCTTTTCTTTTTTTCGTAAGTCTTGTGAGGGGTCTGTCAATTTTATTTATTTTCTCAAAGAACCAGCTTTTAGTCTTATTTATTTGTTGAATGGTCTTTCTATTTTCAATCAGATTTATCTCTTCTTTAATCTTTGTGATCTCTCTCCTCCTAGTCATTTGAGATTTGATCATTTCTTGTTTCTCCAGTTGTTTGTTTCATCGTGAGGTTATTCACCTGCTCTGCTTCCATTCTTTTAATGTGAGTGCTGAGGGCAATGATCTTGCCCCTCAGTACTGCCTTAGCTGTGTCCCATAGGTTTCTTTGTGATGTATTTTCATTGTCATTGTGGCTTATGAATTCGTTGATTTCATCTTTAATTTGGTCTGTGGCCCATGTGTTGGATAACAGTGTGGGGTTTAGCCTCCAAGAATGTGTATAGCCTCTGTGGTAACTGTTGCTATTGAGGGTTGCCTTTAATCCACTGTGATCAGATATAATACATGGGATGACGTCAATACTTTTGTATTTGCTGAGGTTCTTTGTGTGGGCTATGACATGGTCTATTTTGGAGTATGATCCATGTGCTGCTGAGAAGAAGGTGTATTGGGTCTCTGTAGGGTGGAAGATTCTGTATAAATCTGTCAGATCCATTTGGGCTATGGTGTTACTTAGGTCCTCAGCTCCCTTACTGATCCTCTGGGTGTTGGATATGTCTCTTGGGGAGAGTGGGGTATTTAGGTCTCCCACTATGATTGTGTTTGCGTCTATCTTGTTCTGTAATTCTGTGAGAATTTGCTTGACATATGTGGGGCCTCTTTTATTCAGTGAGTATACATTTATCACCGTGATGTTGTGATTCTGGATTTTTCCTTGTATTAAAATGTAGTGTCCTTCTTTGTCTTTTTGAGTTGATTTTAATGCAAAGTCCAGCTTGTCTGAGATCAGGATGGCTACCTCTGCCATTTTGGTAAGTGTGTTTGCTTGGAAGATCTTGTTCCATCCTTTCATTCGTAGCCTGTTTTTGTCCCTTGCTGTAAGGTGGGTCTCTTGTAGACAACAGATGCCAACTTTTTGTTTGCGGATCCATTCTGCCAGTCTTCTCCTCTTTATTGGAGAGTTTATACCATTTATAGTCAAAGAGATCAAGGATAGGAGTGTTTTTTCTCTTTCCATTTTCTTGTTGGGCTGTTTTTTCCTCTTTTTTTTCCCCCTTGTCTTTAGTGAGCTGCTCTTTCTGTTTCTGTTTCTGTTTCTATTTGTGTGTCCTGCACGATCTCTGTTGCATGGGATTCCCCTCTTAGAATTCACTGTAGGGCTGGTTTTTTATTCACATACTCCTTTAGATCCTCTTTGCTATGGAAAGATCTGGTTTTCCCTTCGAATGTGAACTCCAATTTCGCTGGATATTTAATCCTAGCTTGCATATTGTTGGCCTGTAGAACTTGGATGGTGTTCTTCCACTCACTTCGAGCTTGGTAGGTTTGTGTGAGAGAGGTTTACTGTTATTCAGATCCTCTTCCCATTGTAGAAAATTTCTTTCTTCACTTTGGCTGCATTTAGAATTTGCTCTTTATTCCTGAGATCTGAAATCTTGAATATTATGTGCCTTGGGGTGGCTTTTCTGGGGTCTGCCCTGCCAGGTGTCCTATAGGCTTTGGCTACCTGGATGGGGTCCCTTGTGAGATTGGGGAAGTTTTCTGCAATAACTTTATTGAAAATATGATGAAGCCCTCTGCTCTGGTATTTGGCTCCTTCTTCTGTTCCAATTTTGCGCAGATTATATCTCTTGTCTTTGTCCATTAGTTCCTAGATTAGTCTGCCCTGAAGCTTCACCGTTTCTTGGAGTGTGGTAATTTTCTGGTTTTTTCGGCTGCTTCATCATCCAAGAGAGAGATTCTGGATTCCATATGGTCAGTTCTTTGTGCTGTGGGTTCAATTGTGGAGTTTATGGATGTCAGAGAGCTATTTATGGTTGTCAGATCAGCTCTGATCGTGGAAATTTCTTCCTTTAAAGAGTTGTATTTTAAATCTATTTTTTCATGCATTTCACTTCTCAGGATGTTAAGGTCTTCTTTAACGGAGGTTTGCATTGTATCCATTTTTGCTTCCATTTCTTTCTTGGCTTCCTGTATGTCCTTCCACTCTAAATTCCTGGAATTGTTTTCTGATTTCGTTTCTGACGCTTTCCATCATTTCTGTTAACATGGCCTCATTTGCTTTTTTATTCTTCATCTCTTCAGTCGTGCTGCTTTTTGGAGCTGGAGAGTTGGCTTGCCCTTTGATGAACTGTGTTATATTTCTTTGTGATTTTCACATCTGGAGATCTGTGGGTAGCTTCCCTGGTTTGGTTTTGTGCTGGCTCCTGCTGGTCCGTCAGTGGGAGCCTTGTGCCCTGGAGTCCTGGCTCTGGGTTTGGCTTTGGCTGTTGAACCTTGCTTCCCAATGGGTGAGCATGACCTTCTCGGTTGTTGCTGAGGTGGTCACTCTCCCTGCATTTGGGGGCCGGTAGTTTCCGTGTCTTTCTCTGCGGGACAGTGTCCTGCTGCTGTGCTGTGCTGACCCTAGCGTGCTCCTGTTGGGGGTTTGTTGGTCGCTAATTCAGCATGGCATGGAGGCTTATCTCTTCTTTGGTTCTTTTTTCCACTCTGTATCTTGGTCAGAGGAGCTTATCTCTCAGGCAGTTCGTCTTCCTATGTGGACTGCTCTGGGGCCGGTGTTGTTGGGGTGGGGCCCACCCACTTGTGCAAAATGCACCAAACTGAGTGGGCACGGGCCGATGGAGAGCTCTGCCCTCCTGTGTAGGTGCGCCTACCAGAGCGGGTGCTGCCACTGTGGCCCCACCCACCTGAGCGGGGTACACCTACCAGAGTGAGCCCCAGGTTGTTGGGTTGTGCTTGTGCCCTCCCGTGAGTCCGCTGTGGGGGGGCGGTATGTTTGGAGCGCAGTGGGATCAACTGTCCAGGCGCGGGTTAGCACCCTCAGACTGTGCCTCCGCTGCGAGGGGGGGCCGTGATCAGGCCCAGGTGTCCCTGCTGTGCTGGTATTCCCCACCAGTGCCTGTGATTTTAGTTGTAAAGGTCTGCGAGGTCCAGGCACCTCGGGTGGGGCTTGCAATGCCTGCCGTCCCCCGGCCCCTGTTGGGAAGGGGGCAGGGCTGGTTCGGCCAGTTCCAACTCCTGGGCAGCCTTGGGGCTGCTCCACCCTTCCCCTGCTAGACTCCTGTGACTTCCCAGTGCCTGATGGGAGCTTCCCGCCTGATTTGGGGGTTCTTTGTTCCCTCGGGGTGGGGAGGGGGAGGGAGGGAGATCTAGCTTCTTTGTAGGGTTTGGGTCTCTGATAGCTGGTCTCCCGTTGGGGGAGGGGGTAATTGGGGACTCACTGGTCCTGGATTGTGTGTGTCCCGTGCCACCATTGGTCCTTCGGGTGTGGCGAAAGATCATGGTGGTGTCTCTGGCTCTCCTCTTCTGCACCGCTGGGTTCCCCAGCCACTTACGTCTGTTCCCGATGTGAACCTGAACTTCCTGTTGCCGCCGTTATGTCAGTCTGCACTCTTCCTGGTGTCCGTGAAGTCCCGCTGTCTGGACTCTGCCCTCCCGGCAGTCGGTCTGCCGATCACCGGGTCCCCTTTCCCAGCCTGGCCCTGTTCGGGCCAGGGTCGGCTGGTGGGGGGAGGGTGCCCCGGAGATTCTCTGGCTCCGTGTAGGTTTTTGGCTCTTCTTTTTTGCTTCTTTTTGTTTTCCTGTGTTTCTCCACTGCTTCTGGCTGCTGATTTTGCTGGGTTCTTGATGGGGTGTTGGGTGCTGGAGTTCCCAGCTCGCTATTCAGTTGGAGCGAGTCGGGGTGCCTCCCTACTGTGGCGGTGCCATCTTCCCTCCTCCTTTTCTCTTATTTTTGTTCTCTGACATTTCTGGTCTTCTACAACAGACATGCTCTATGTGTCATTATGTCCTTGAAAACCTGCTGAATAGCACCTGTGATATTGTGTACCATTATTTATTACCATTGTTTATGCCTCCCTTTCCCATTCTAAAGTTAATTGAAGCTGAGAGCTGGTGGCTCAGTGCCTTTAATCCTTGATTCTCTTGAGGTTGAGATCTACAAAATCCTGGTTGGAAGCCAACCTGGGCAGAAAAAAATCTGTGAATAAAAAAAAAACAAAACTGTAGAATAGCCAGTAGGGGTGTGGCTCAAGTGGTAGCGTGCCAGCCAAGCAAGCAGAGCAAGCAAGTCTGAGAACCTGAATCCAAACCCAGTACTTCCAAACAAACAATTTTCTAAAAAAATACATATTGTAAATATGTTATTCTTTAGGCTCACTGTGGTTATATACAATTACAGTGGTGGAATTATACGATTACCTAAACACATCTGATTACAAAGCAGACAGCCAAACCACTGGTGCTATTTGCATTCAGTCTGCATATGCGCAGAATAGGGGCAGCTCTTGTTCCTGTCCTAAGAGCAAGTGGGTCCTGGGGTATGCAGGACCTGAATGGGTATCTTGCATCTGTTTTATACATCAGTAAGTTCTCCCCAATTGGGACTGACTACCAACTTTAAGTGCATAATGCCCTAGTAATTTGGCCACTATCTGAAGATAAAGTGTTACCTAGTCTACATACATACTTAAACAAATATGAATACCAAATTTCTCTAGTGTGGAATTAGCAAGTTTCATAATAAGTCTTTGGTCTGGCACTGGGATGTAAATGTTGACCATGGATGAATAAAAGATGTTACAACAGTTTGTTCTCTGTGGAGGCAAGTTAGCTTTTCTGAGCCTCTCAGAATTGATGCATGGCCAATGAGTGATAATTAAGGTCATAACAGAACTACTACCAGAAAATGCTGACTGATCTTCTCACTAATAATAATGAACTGTGTTTTCTCTCTGTCTTTCATTGGTAGGTGGGAATGTCCTCATCTTATCTCTTTGGGAAGACAAGAGTCCCCCAAACATGCAGGCCTTACACTTCAGTTTTGCCCTGGGTGCTTTCCTGGCTCCCCTGCTGGCTAAACTGGCCCTGGGCTCCACAGTATCTGCTGACAACCACACAGACCCCGACTTTCTCCCTCCAGCCCCGAACTGGTCATCTGAAGCTGCCTCAGTCTCCCTACTCGGAGTACCCCATGACATGAACTTACCATGGGCTTTTGCTTCCATCAACACCTATATTCTCATAGCTTCTCTGTTTTTCTTTGTTCTGTTCTTCATGAAGAGTTCAAGGCAGGGAAAATCAACAGCAGCATCTGCTCAGGAATCTTGAAGAGCTAAATACCACAAGGCCCTTCTCTGTCTCCTTTTTATGTTCTTCTTCTTCTTCTATGTTGGAGCTGAGATAACAATCGGCTCTAACATTTTCTCCTTTGCCACTACCCACATTGGGCATGGATGAGAGAGAAGCAGCTGGCTTGAACTCCATCTTCTGGGGGACCTTCGCAGCCTGCCGGGGTCTGGCAATCTTCTTTGCAGCATGTTTGCGACCTGCCACCATGATTGTGCTGAGCAACCTTGGCAGCCTGACCTCCTGCTTGTTTCTAGTGCTTTTTTATAAGAGCCCCCTTTGTCTGTGGATAGCAACCTCCATGTATGGGGCCTCCATGGCCACCACGTTTCCCAGTGGTATTTCTTGGATTAAACAGTACATCACCATCAGTGGCAAGTCTGCTGCATTTCTTATGATTGGTGCTGCCATGGGAGATATGGCAATTCCTGCAGTAATTGGAATTCTTCAATGACACTACCCAGACTTACTAGTAGTCCTGTACACCTGTTTGGGGTCAGCGATCTGCACTGCTATTTTGTTTCCTGTGATGTAAAAATTAGCCACCTTGCCTCTGGTAACCAGCAAAGGACAGAGAAAGAGTGATGGGAAGAAACCTCAAACCTCGAGTTCTAGGCTGTGAAGAAGATAATGGAGGAGAAGATGCAGAAAAATGATAGTATCATGTTTTGAAATGGCTGAAATGAATGATACAAGGAGATGTTCTTTAATGAAAACCTTTGGTAAAACGTTGTTAGAACCCATAGCCAGATTTCCCAACAATTCCTCTCCAATGCAGTGCAATTTAAGTACTGGTCTATTATTATCTGTGATTTTCTTAAGAAGCCCCTTGCCAGAAGCCAGGACACAAGGAAATGATGTGAAGTATAGGCAGAACACTTAGTGACTTCCTTGAATCATTGCCACTCCTGAACAAACCAATCAGAGTTTTGAAGATTTTCGTCCTGCTTTGGTATTTCAATTCTAGATTCATTTACATTAACTGCTAAAAGGTTTTGAAATGTTCAATAATTCCTAGTCTATCATAACTACCAATGGTCTGGTAAAGTAAGATCATCTTATGAGATTCATGTTTGCCAACAGGCTAACTAGGTGATATTTATTATCTCTACTATTTAGAATGTGCTAAGAAGGCATTTAATTTTAAGAAGATGGGTAGTACATAATGTAAGCAAAACCCTCCCAACAAATGACCCTACACAAGTAGAAAAGATTAGCTAAGCAAATAGGCATCATCATTCTACCTGGGGAGTTTCATTAAAGAGCATCTTTGGTATGGATAGATATTTTCACTATCTGTCATTTTTGAAAAGAATAATAATGACTGTCCTGATTTCTGTGAAGGAATCAGAGCAAGGTCAGGACCCCTGGCTTCAGGAATGATTTCATGTTCCACAGCATGCCATGTAGGCCTTTCTTATGTTCTCCTGAACTGTGAGTCTCAATATTAAAAATGAGATAATTTCCAAATCAAAGGATCCTTTGATTCTAAAGTTAGTGCAAGTGTTTCTTAGAAATTAATATGAATTTCAGCCCATCTTTCATTTCAAATGAGCATTGAAGTAAAAATAATAAATTGCTTTAATCCAGTGCCTGGCTCATGCCTGTAATTCTGGCTACTCATGAGGCTGAGATCTGAAGATCACAGTTTGAAGTCCGCCTGAGCAGAAAGGTCCATGTGACTCTTACCTCCATTTAGCCACCAAAAATCCATTAGTGGGGCTTTTACTCAGTGGGTGAAGAGTACTAGCCTTCAGCAAATAAGCTCAAGGATAGTGTCCAGGCCCAGTGTCAAGCCCCAGGATGGGCACACTAAATAAATATGTTTGTACTACTGTGTCAACTACACAGAAGACAGAGATTGCAGTTTGAGACCTCCTGAGAAAATACTTAGACCTTGTCTCAAAACATACGCTGAATGTGTGCAGTATTTCATGCCTGTGACCTCAGCTATTTGGTGGCCAGAGGTAGGAGTATTGTAATCTGAGGTTAGCTCCCAGGAAAAAGTCATTCTTTTGTCTGAAGAAGGAAAAAAAAAATTAAAGCAAATGGGTTGGAGGTATCACTTACAGTGGTAGAGAACTTGCTTAGCAAGTACAAGGTCCTGAGTTCAAACCCCCATGCAAAACAAAAAGAAATGTGCCACAAATTACATATCAAATTTAAATATACTTAATGTTTAATTGACCCAGAAGTATTTTCTCTACTTTTAAGATCTTGGAAATCAGAACTATCTGAAAATGATCGTTTAACCTTGTAACCAAGTTATTCACAGTTTTTTCTCATATATTTATATATGCATATATATGTATATATACACGTATGTATATTGTAGCACTTTATTTCTCATTTTCAAATTATTATTAAATTGATATGTTTAAATTATTTTCTTTTTATTGAATTTACATTATTACATATATTTCACAGTATACATTTTAGCTTTCACAATGATGAAAATTGTCATTCAACTCTACATAGCTTATAAAGTCCATGACCCTTAACAATAACATTACTTTCTCTATTTTGTATGATACTTCCCTTTTGGTTAGCAACATCTGTTCCCTCCTTCAATCATTCTTTCCTTCCCATTCCCACCCATGAGTTGCTTAGTTCCCTTTCATCTGTGTCCAATGTAGTGATGGTCCCCAGTGAATGCCATTATTTTGTCTTTTCTAATGGCAATGTAAAATTCCATTGCAAATAGGTACCACATTTTTAAAATCCATTCATCTGTAGTGGGGCTTCTGGTTTGTTTCTATATCTTGGCTATTGTGAATAGTGCAGCAATGAACATGGAGGTGCAGATGTCCTTGTCATATCGTGGTTCCTCTTGTTCAGGATAGATGCCTAGGAGTGGTATGGCTGGGTCATAGGGTATGTCTATGTTTAGTTTTTTGAGGAACCTCCAGAGTGATTGTACTAGTTTGCATTTCCACCAGCAGTGCAGTAGGGTTCCTCTTTCTCCACATCTCCGCCAGCATTTGTTGTCTGAATTAAAAATGTAGGCCATTCTGACTGGGGTAAGGTGGTATCTCAGTGTTGTTTTTATTTGCATTTCATTTACAGATAGGGATGTTAAGCATTTCCTCAAGTGTTCCTTTGCTATTTTTATTTCTTCTTCTGAGAAGTATCTATGTAGTTCCTTTGCCCATTTAGTGATCGGCTTGTTAGGTTTAGAAGGGGTTAGTTTCTTTTTCTTTTCTTTTTTTTTTTTTTTTTTTGGCCAGTCCTGGGCCTTGGACTCAGGGCCTGAGCACCATCCCTGGCTTCTTCCTGCTCAAGGCTAGCACTCTGCCACCTGAGCCACAGCTCCCCTTCTGGCCATTTTCCATATATGTGGTGCTGGGGAATCGAACCAAGAGCTTCATGTGTAGGAGGCAAGCACTCTTGCCACTAGGCTATATTCCCAGCCCGGGGGGGTTAGTTTCTTGAGCTCTCTGTAGATGATGGATATTAGGCCTTTGTCTGTTGCCTTGCTGGTAAGTATCTTTTCCCAGATGGTTGGCTGTCTTTCTAGTTTAGTAGTAATGTCTTTAGCTGTGCAGAAATTTTTTATTTTAATGTAGTCCTATTTGTTGATTCTCTCTCCAATCTTTTGTGCCCCTGGAACTCTGTTCAGGAAGTTCCTGCCTGTGCCTATAAGTTCTAGTGTTTCTCCTACTTTATCCTGTAGTATTTTCAGAGTTTCAGGTCTTTAATCCATTTTGAGTTGATCTTAGTGCTTGGTGACAATCTGGGGTCCACTTTTAGTTTTCTGAATGTGGATGCCCAGTTCTCCCAGCACCAATAGTTGAAGAGGACATGCTTTTTCCATTGTATGTCTTTGGCTCCTTTGTCAAAAATCAGTTGACTATAAGTGTGTGGTTTTATTTCTGGGTCTTCTAATCTATTCTATTGGTCTTCAGGTATTTTTTTTTACCAATACCAAGCTGTTTTTGTTATTATGGCTCTGTAGTAGCACTTAAGATCTGGGATTCTGATACCACCTGCATTGCTTCTTTTGCTTAGAATTGCTTTGGCTATTCTTATTTCTCATTTTTATTAGCTTTAAGTAGTTGCACACAATGGTTTCAATTTTATTCAGGGAAATACAGTAATTTATCCCAATTTGGAGATTGTAGTGTCTTTTTCAATTTTTTTAAAGTTTTTTTTCTTATTTTGCTTATTGTGCGTTTTTTTTCCCTTGCT
The DNA here is from genome assembly GCF_023159225.1 of Perognathus longimembris pacificus. Taxonomy (NCBI): domain Eukaryota; kingdom Metazoa; phylum Chordata; class Mammalia; order Rodentia; family Heteromyidae; genus Perognathus; species Perognathus longimembris. The sequence goes on from NC_063169.1 coordinate 34,194,095, forward strand.
TTTCTCCTCTTGTCACTATTTTTGATTGCTGTACTTTTTGCCCATGTTGAGGACGATAAAGGCGTCACAGAAATGGTGGGACATAGGGTAAACAAATGCAGCATTGAGACTCACTAGGCACTATGTTGAAAATGAACTATTCAACTAGTGGGGGAGGAGATTTGGGAGGGAAAAAGCTGAGAGAAAATGAGGGAAGAGGTGACACTATTCAAAAAGAAATGTAAGGAGCAAATCATTCCTAAACCTAAAGAGGATGTTGCACAGAAGAAAAACATACCCTGAAGAAACAAAAACTTATGGCACATGAATAAGTTTAAGAAGTAATATACTCATTACCTGACTTATGTAACTCTAACCTCGCTGTCCATCACCTTTATAATAAAAAGAAAGAATGAAAGAGGGATCAAGCCAAACTAGGATAAGACAACAGGGAAAATATTGGCAGCAGTAATGGGTCCCATATCTTGAATAGCCTACCACTAGGGTTTTGGTGACTTTGGCCACTCTCTTTGACTGGTTCTATCTATTGTCTGCAGATTCTCTTAGCAGACATTTCATGTTTCACGCATCTTCCTGTACTCTACTTTGTGTCTCTGCCTCTAAGCATTGTCCTGTAAGGGGCTGTTTGCTGGCACTCTGATCTGGCTACCATTGGACCTTCCAGACTTTTATTTGAAATCTGGGTGGAAGCCCCTTAACATCCCACAAAGATTTCATTGTGAATGTCTGCAAAACCAGCATCCCATGGACAGTGCTGGGATCTACTGAGCCATACTGTCATGAGCTACACCTAGAACATTTGGACCATGCCTGCAGCAGCGTCTGACTGTCTTTCCAGATAGACACCAGGAAACCAAAACACAGTTTTTTTTGGGAAACCAATAGTGCCAAAGGTTTGATGCTGTCTAGAGTTCTAGTTTGTTTTCTCTTCCAATTAAAGAATTAAAGGGCAGGAAAAGGTTTTAAGCAGATGCAGCAGGTGTTTTTTTGAAAGCAAATGAAACAACAAAAAGAGAAGTGAATTAAACAGCAAAATGAACTCCTTGTACAAGGCATGGTCCCAGAACCAGGCATGCCCAGTCTCTCTCCATGCCATTATATGTATAGCCTCTTTGCAGTGTTTCCCACCCCCACATGTGTTTCCTTGAGTCATCCCCCTCATTTTTGGAGCCATGTTGATTATCTCTCTTGTACCTCATTGCATGTTCTTCGTTTCTCAAATTGCCATTTCTATTCATTCATTATTTGTCAACTGATGAAGCTGTGTCTTTAATAGTGTCCTCTGACTTCGGTGGCTTTAGTGGACATATGGACAGATGTTTGCAGTTCTGAACCTGTTCTTGTCATAATAAGGTTGGCAGTGGTGGTCTGTTCAACGCACAGCCCAGGTATTTCCAACCTATTACACCTTGTCTTCAAACAATGCATTCATTACTGCACAGTTGTCCATTTTGGTGAATGGCATTTTCACTCACTTGCTTTAGTGCCACCAACTGCAAGAATTGCTTCATTCTGAGGGCTAAATATAGAAAATCAACTGGTCATTTATTTGGGCCAAGTACAATATATGTTTCTTTTGACAACCAGTAGTTTAAATGAATTTGGCTAAGGTTAAGATCTCCTGGCCTTGAGAACTGAATGTCTTGGGCTACGCGTGTAGAGCTTGGTGGTAGAGCATTTCAAACGTAAACAACCCTTCTCATTTCTTTCTGCTACAATCATCTCCTCTGGAACTTGCATTACCGCACGGCATTTGGGAAACCTTGGGTGTGTTCTATTTCAGATGGAATTCTACTCATCTCCATCGCCGCCGCAGGGATGCTGAATTAATGAACAAATGCGCAATAACTACTGCTTGCCACCTGGCCCCAGCTGTTTCTGTGCTGCATCTTACAGAGCGTAATTGGCTGCGGTGTGCATTGCTTCATTCAAAGCCCCTTGATCCTCCCCAGCCAGGTGCAGAGTCCTCAGAGGGAGCTGCGCTCAGGGGTCTGCCGGCGATGCTGAGAGGCGCGGGCGGAGCGCCCCGAGCCGCCGGGGGCGGAGCTCCAGCGGGGTCCTTGGGACGCCAGAACGGAGGGGCGGTGGGTGTCAGCCCAGAGGACGCGGCAGTTCCGAGACTGCGTCTCCGGCTCTTCCCACCAGGTGCCGGTCTCCGGGCTCAGCCAGCTGTGACTCGGACGCGGACCGGCGACCGAGTATGCTTCCCGGTGGAGGCGCGGTCCGGGATGGGGAAAGGCCTGTTGGCCGCGCGAAATGGGAGCAGCTCGTGTCCCCTTCCTGTAAAGACGTGCGCAGTCCAAAGTCTCGCTTCCCGGGCCCTGGCTCAGGGCCATCCCGGGGGAGGGGGCACCGGGAGGGCCTCTGGGGCTGAAGGCACCGGAGCTCGGAGTCCCAGTGATCCCTCAGGCAGCAAAAGCCGCCAAGCTGGAGCTGCACAAGGACTTGAGTGGGGCCGGGGCTGCCGAGCAGCGGCTCCTCCGAGCGGAGGCCGCTGACAGAAAGAGCCCTTAGCGGTGGTGGTCTCCCGGAGGTCGAGTGGCCGGGCTGGGAGCCTGCTGCGCTGGTTCACCACTGTGATCCTGTCTCTGGCCTTCCTGGGGATGGTGAGAACTGGGGCTGCGACCCCCAGGCCGGGGTCCTCAGGGTTCTTCCCCCGGGGGGAACCAGTCATCTGCCAGGGCCTCAGTTTCCTTATCTAACACTAGCATACAATTCCAGTCATGGAAGGTTGAATGTGAAACTGATCCTAATATGTTTTTCAACTGTCTCAAACCTTTGTAAGCCTCATTTGGGCCCTGGCACAGAAACAAGAGAGGTTTCTGGGTCTTCAGCCATTGTCCAACTTGTTACCGAGAAAAGTGCTTTTCAGGGATTTCCTCTTTGTCTAAGGCCTGACTGCTTAACTTTACAGATAGAACTGAACTCAAGAGGAAAATAAATGACTTTTCCAGATTACACAGCTAGCTCAGTGGTAAAGCTGGCACCTGTCTTCTACTCTGCCCTAATTTGAATCAACGCTTCAGTTTTCTTACATGAAAAATAAACACCCTGTGCTAATTCCTTGGGTAGCTTTTACTTCCTCACCCCCTACCAGTTGATGATTATCATCTAGGGGGCTGGGAGGGTGAACCCCCTCAATCACTTCTGGTCACTTAAGCATCTCAGGGACTCTGAGACAGGATTGTTGTAAAGTTTTTTCATTGCAGGGAGGGAGAAGGTCAAAGGAAGAAGTGACTGCAGGTGATTGGTGCGCTATCACTTACTGTGTGCCTACTCTTAGAAAACATGAAGTAATTCGAATATAGTCACGGCCCTAACTTGTGGTGTACTAAGTGCTTGCTGTGCACGTGTATGGCTACCCTGGTCCTTAGTCCTGCCCTGCTCCTGCTTAAGCTGGGGAGAGGGGCACCCTGCCTTTGGAGCAGAAGTGCAAATAGAACCAACTATTCTCAAAAAGTAGACAAGGTAACGGTTTTGCTTAAAAGGTTCAAGGAATTTGCCCTAAAGGTAACTGTAATTCTTTAGTTATTGCTAACATTTACAAACAAATGTGTTGGGAAACACCTGAACAGGAACGGTTTGCAAAGCTCTGTCAGGAGCCTGTACAGGTGATGTCTATTGGCAGAGCAAGAAAGTGACATATAAATGACTTCACAGGTTTTAGTGAATTTGCTTCTTTTGCATGTTTCTGGGCAGCTTTCAGCCTGAGCTGGATGAGATGCTTGACTGTACAGCTACTTGTTTAACAGTCTCTAAGGATAAAGTTTTAAGGTGGTTACAGATCTCTATATACACAAGCAGTTGTAGATCAAATTCAGCAATCTGGTTAGCTATTCAACAATTTGGTTAGCTATTCCTTTTAAAGGAAATTAAGAAGAGTTCTGATAGAAAGTTCAGGTGAGCCAGGCGCTCATGGCCCACGCCTGTAATCCTAGCTACTCAGGAGGCTGAGATCTGAGGATCACAGTTCAAAGCCAGCCTGGGCAGGAAAGTCTGTGAGACACTTGTCTCAAATTAACCACTAGAAAACCAGAAGTGGTGCTGTGGCTCCAGTGGTAGAAGGCTAGCCTTGAGCTGAAGAACTCAGGGACAGCGCCCAGACCCAGAGTTCATGTCCTACAACAGAAAGAAAGAAAGAAAGAAAGAAAGAAAGAAAGAAAGAAAGAAAGAAAGAAAGAAAGAAAGAAAGAAAGAAAGAAAGAAAGAAAGAAAGGAAGGAAGGAAGGAAGGAAGGAAGGAAGGAAGGAAGGGGAAGGGAGGAAGGAAGGGAGGGAGAAAAGAAAAAAGAAAGTTTGGGGACTGAAACCTTGGTCGTTGTTAGTAATTTCTGTCACCACATTACAATGGCCAGATTGTCCTAATTGTGGAACTTGCTATTTATTTATTTTTGTTTGTTTATGCTGCTACTGGATCTTGAGCTCAGGGATTTATACTCTTGCTTGGCTTTTCTGCTCACGTGGGTGGTGCTCTACCACTTAAGCCACATCTCCAGTGCATCAGTTTGCTGATTAATTGGAGATATGAGTCTCAAATTTGTTTGCCCAGGCTGGCTTCAAACCTTGAACCTCTCAGCATCCTGAATAGCTCTGATTACAGGCATGAGCCTCCAGTGACTACCTCCAGGAATTCACAATTTACAATGGCAGAGTAGTTAAATGATTCCTTATTCTTGCTTCATATTTTTGTTGATCATTTGACGAACAAAGAATGGCTGCTTAGGACATTTGTGACTCATGAGGAAGTCAGGAAGATGTACCTAGACACCAAAATGTACCCTATAATGGTGTCTCTATGAACAAGCTGATTAAAATGAAATAATCTAAGCCCCACTTAATACAGAGAGTTGAACTGTATTCAAGCACTAGGAGTCATTGTCTTTGTTCAGAGAATATGATTAAAGCTCATAGTTGGCTTTGAAACTGCCTGACTTAAAAAGTAATCTAGGGCTGGGGATATAGCCTAGTGGCAAGAGTGCCTGCCTCGGATACACGAGGCCCTAGGTTCGATTCCCCAGCACCACATATACAGAAAACGGCCAGAAGCGGCGCTGTGGCTCAAGTGGCAGAGTGCTAGCCTTGAGCGGGAAGAAGCCAGGGACAGTGCTCAGGCCCTGAGTCCAAGGCCCAGGACTGGCCAAAAAAAAAAAAAAAATATATATATATATATATATATATATATATTAAAAAAAAGTAATCTAGGATCTGAAGACTGTGGTTCAAAGCCAGAGGGAGCAGACAAATCTGAGAGAATCTTATCTACAGGAGCTGAGGCTCAAGTTAGTAGATCAAGTTAGTAGTTAGTAGAGCTGTGAGTGGAAAAAGATAAGGATCAGCAGCTATACCCTGAGTTCAAGTTCCCAGTACCATCACCAAAAAGAAAAGAAGTCATCAACTTTTGTGGTTATCCTAGTAACACTAGTCATAGGCACCTGGAGACTCACTAAACGAAGATTAGAAATTTAGACAAAGATTAAAAAACTTGCAATTGACCATTGAGGATGCTTGCAAACCACCAGTTAGCTGTTCGCAGGCATGCACCGTGCATTCTTTTCCCCTGATGTGTCTCTGCAGTGGATGCAGTGGTAGTGTCTTGAGAAACAAGTGTCATCAGCCATCTTCTGCATATACCAAGCACATGCTCTGCCCATTAAGCTACACCCCAGCCTGTTAGCCACTGGTTAAACTCCTCCTTTGACCTCACTGAATACATTGGAAAAATTAGGTGCTCAGTGATCGTCAGCACCAATACCATCAAGGAGAAGCTCTAAAGCTAAGTGCTGTTCCTTAACGTTATGGTGAAACATTAATGCTCTCTCTCACCTTTGAGAGAATGGCTTCTACCTTCTGAGCTTAACTACCAGATCCAAAAGTATCCCCAACTTAGAGGTTAGCTTCCAATTCAATACAACTGTGGCACCCCACTACTGCCAAGAGTGAGTGACAAAGGACCCTATGAAAACGTTTTCTCCTGCAAAGAGGGTGCAAATTTTTATGATGGCTGCTTTTGCCTCTGATTCCAAGAAGTAAGGGCATGGGTAGCAAAAATATTCAGAAGGCGGGAGTAAGCCAGGCCAAAGACTAAGATTTAACCAAGCCAGAAGGCTGAACTGAGTGGACCAAAGTCTCCAGAACTGGGGCTGGAAGAGAATGCAACCTGCTGGCTGTTCAGCTTGCTTGTCCATAAATCTGCATACTTTCGCAACAACATCCATGAGAAACCTTCGTGTTAAATCATCCCTCTATACCACACTTTCCTTTTTTTTTTTTTTTTTTTTGCCAGTCCTGGACCTTGGACTCAGGGCCTGAGCACTGTCCCTGGCTTCTTTTTGCTCAAGGCTAGCACTCTGCCACTTGAGCCACAGCGCCACTTCTGGCCATTTTCTATATATGTGGTGCTGGGGAATTGAACCCAGGGCTTCATGTATACGAGACAAGCGCTTTTGCCACTAGGCCAAATTCCCAGCCCACACGTTCCACTTAATAATACATAACCTCATTTAGTGGAATAAACCTTACTGGTCTGGATTTAAAGTGATATTATGTAAGGTTTGTTCATTAAGTAATCTCCACCTTTTTTGTTTCCTGCTTGTATGTCCCAGGACTGGGATTTGAACTCAAGGCCTGTGCACTATCCCTGAGTTTTTGTGTTCAAAGCTAGTGCTCTACCACTTGAGCTACAGCTCAACTTCTGGATTTTTTTGTTTTTGTATTTGGTTTTGCTGACTAATTGGAGATAGGAGTCTCATAGACTTTCCTTCCCTGGGCTGGCTTTGAACCACCATTCTCAGATCTCCTGAGTAGCTAGAATTACAGATGTAAGCTACCCCTGCCTTGCTGCATGTCTTATCAAAGTCAGTGGTAGCTGACTTAGCATGAAAATCTGCAAGTCTTCCCCTTACTGTTAATTAAATCTTGTTTTTCTTGATGTTTGGTTAAACATCAACCAACCTGATGTTTATGAGGCATTTAGTTTCATCATCAAAGGTCTGAAAATTCTTATCCAGACCAATGGAAAAATCTTAAAGTTGTCAGAACCCTGTAGTTGACAGTATTTTTCATGAATGTCCTTGAACACCAAACTCAACATTCTACAAAATTCTTATCCACCTAGTTTTTTTTTTTCCTATTCTTTCTTTTCATTTTGGAACAACTAGTCTTTGACTTTAGGACCCAAATCAAACTCTTTATTTTACGCTTAATGAAAAAAAAAAATAAAACCCATCTTCTTATCTTATGGTATTACCAAAATCACATGCTCCATTCCTGTACAGTGGCATACAGAGCTTCTCCCCTGCTATTTCTAGTACCTTTAGTTTCTTATGTTAATTTAAAACTTTAACCTTTGGTGACCCTATTAGCCAATGAGCCTTGATGAATGCCACACCTGCAATGTGCCAGTGGTAGACTCTGGATCCGAGCTGCCGGAAACCAGGAAAATTTCTCCATGTTCCACACATGTGTGGACTAGCATTTCCAAATAGTTTTAGGCTCTGGAACGAGGAACTGTAGAGGAAGAAGATTTTATTGGTATACTCATAGGTCTTGACAGTTTGTTTCTGGATGGTCATAAGAATCAAATTGGCCTGGCTGGGCACTGGTGGCTCACATCTTTAATCCTAGCTACTCAGGAGGCTGAAATCTGAGGACCACTGTTCAAAGCCAGCCCAGGCAATAAAGTCCATGAGACCCTTATCTTCAATTAACCCCAAAAAGCTGGAAATGGCATGGTGGCTTTAGTCTTAAGCACAAGATCTCACGAACAGTGCCCAGGCCAGAGGAAAAATGAAAAAAAAAGATGAGTTGTACAGATTTCCCTCAGCCCCCAACTTTTAATTCCTGATAAGAATAATGAAATATTCTATGATAGGAATAACATCCTTTTACATGTATTTAATTTGATCTCTAAGATTTATGTTTGGATTATTTATAAAATGAGATATTGAACAGCTGCTAATCATCATAAATTATTCTTGCTGACAAATTAATACAATGGAATTACCACAATTACTTCGTTGATCAGTAAACTTTCATAGGAACATTTCTGTTTATATTAACTATAATGGAAAAAACTCTAAAGTCATGTCTTTAAATATTAAGCCAATATTGTTTTCTAATTAACCAAAGACTACCCAAGCCAAATAAATTTGAAATGAATGTGGGTAGCTCTTCTTCTCCTAGTCCTCTCCTTGTCGTCGTCGTCATTGTCGTCGTCGTCGTCGTCGTCGTCGTCCTCCTCCTCCTCCTCCTCCTCCTCCTCCTCTCCTCCTCCTCCTCCTCCTCCTTCTCCTCCTCCTCCTCCTTCTTCCTTTTCTTCCTCTTCCTTTTCTTTTCTTCTTCTTCCTCCTACTCTTCCTGCTCCTGCTCTTCCTCCTTCTTTTTTTTGAGACAGAACTTCATTTCTATTTTCCTTTTTTGAGGCAATTGTAAACAGGGGAAACAAGAGGCCTGCTGGCCTGTGGGAATCCATCAGGACTTACCTAGCTGGACCCCAGCTCCCCAGCCCTGCCTTGTCCTGTGGCTGGCTGAGACTCAGGGTCACCTCTGTCAGTTGCCTCTCAGTATCTTCACAGGCTTTCCAGCACAATGACTATCGCTCCCTCATAGGACCCTCTCATCAACCCTGGGACCCACATATTTTCCACAAACTCTGGTGATCTCCTTCCTCCTTTAAGCTTTTCAGGCCTTGGGGTGCAGAATAAGGCCACCTTGTGTTTCCAAAGACACACTTACTCTGGATTCATCATTTTTGTGAATAAAGTTAGCAGGAGTCTCAGCAAGTGGACACCTTAGATTTGGCAGAATCAGTTTTCAATAGGGGGTCTCTGACTGGATAAGAGCCAGTTAATTATCAAATTCAGTGTGATCCTGGATTTAGTTTTGGCCCAGAGAGCTCAAAACACAAATTTGTGGAGTTCATATGGAAGAGAACACTTGGTCACAACCCACAGGTCTCCTGAGAGATGGGCAAGCACAAGAGGCCCTGGTGGGTCCATCCTGAATATTCCATTGCTGGTCCTGCTGAAGGGTAAATCAGCTTACACATCTCATGTCGGTCTTCAAAGGAACAATTAACCAGGGTGGGGGGCTCATGCCTCTAATCCTAGCTGTTCAGAAAGCTGAGATCTGAGGGACGCAGAAGACAGCCCTGCTAGGAAAAGCCTGTGAGACTCTTATCTCCAATTAACAACTGAAAAGTCAGAAATCCAACGACGGTTCAAGGGGTAGGGGGCTGACCTTGAGTGAAAAAGCTCAGGAACCCGGCCCAAGCCCTGAGTTGAAACATGAAAGGAAGGGGAAGGGAAGGGAAGGAGAAGGAAGAAAGAAAGGAAAGTAGTGTATGTGGTACATTTAGAATTTTAAAATGACCTCAAGAATAGCTTATTGTTGTAAATTTAATGTAACATTATGCAAGATATATGATAAATAAACAAATAAATTAATTTGTTTTTGCCATGCTAGAGATTGAACACAGGACTCAGGCAAGGTGGGCCAGGTGACTTCTATTCCCAGCCAGCTTTCAATCCATCCTTTTTTGTTCTTTTCTAATTTTGAAGTGGTTGTATAAAGAAATACTATTCTCAAGGTAGTCTTTCAAGGTACTAGCCAAAGAGCAAACTACAACAAAATGCTACAAGAAATAAAACATTTTTGAGAATTGCAGAGGTTTTTTTTTTTTTGTTTGTTTTTGGAGTCAGTGTCTAGCTATATTAGTCCAGCAGGCCTTGAACTTGTTATCATCCTGCTGCCTAAATACTGGAATTCAAGCAGGGATAACCACAACCAGATTAAATTAAAAATTGTGACAAGAAGAAAACAGTTGGAGTCTGCAGCTCTGATGATGATAGGAGAGCCACTGTATGCATTTTTTTTTCTTTTGCCAGTCCTTGGGCTCAAACTCAGGACCTGAGCACTGTCCCTGGCTTCCATTTGCTCAAGGCTAGCACTCTACCACTTGAGCCACAGCACCACTTCCAGCTTTTTACTGTTTAGGTAGTCCTGAAGAATTGAACCCAGGGCTTCATGAATGCTAGGCAAGCACTCTACCACTAAGCCACATTTCCAGCCCTGTAAGCATTTTTCTTCCTGTGGGCTCTCAGAAGTATGGAACCTTTTGGTGTCAGAATGGGACACTCAAGAGATAAAGGAGATTTAGTCCAGGCAATTCACTTTTGCACAGAAGGATGCATAGCCACTTGACCCAGAGTTTGACAGGTATACCTGGTCCCCTTTGTTCTTATCCGAACATAAAGAGTGGTGCCCTCCCTCCTTCCAGGTAGGAGTCAGGCTTACATTCTATTTGTGATTGGCTGTCAAGGTCATGGGGTGATTTAAAGAAGCTAGAAAGCATTCTATCAGTGAAAAGTTCCCACTTGGGAAAATGTTGTCAACAAACCCCAAAGGGGCTATTCTTTAACCCCCTTGTAAGGACTCATACCCCTAACACAGCTGCCTGGTTACAAACAACACAGATGACAGTTACAATTTGAAGAAGCAAACAATTCCAGAAATGTAAGTGCAAAATGGTGACTGGTTACAAGACACTTTGGCATCCCAGGGTCTTGACATAATTCTCTATTTCTTTGTATCCTCTCCCCACTTTTCTGTAATGGATGCAAATTAGAGGCATATAACTTTGATGATAAGTAAAAACTTTGGGCTTTTTTTTATATTTCAGGGAATAAGCGCTTCTATACTGGGACCCACATTTCAAGATCTGGCCACTAATGTGAATTGCAATATCAGCAGTCTTTCTGAAATATTTGTGGGTTGTGCTTTAGGATATTTGTGTGGCTCTGTGATTGGAGGAGTTCTTTTTGACTGTATGAATTATTTCTTACTTTTGGGTAAGGAAACAATGATCTTTGCACCTTTGTACATGTCAATGAATTTACAATCTCATATTTACAATATAAAAACTTGTTAACTGAGATGAGTGGTGTTTGGGGGTCCTCCACAGAAGCTGGGTGTCCGTATCCTGCTCTTATCTTGCAGCCACAGGGCATCTGAGCTTGCTCCCTCCTCCCCACCCCCCCCCATCCTTGTGTAGCCCCAACTCCACTGGAACTGCGGTCCATGTTACACACTTGTCCCAAAGCTTTGCACCTCAGGTTTCTAGGGCTGTCTGGGGCTAGATGAGCTCTGGAAACATGGTGTGCCAGGCTCTCTGGACTCTGGGTTGAGAGTAAGAGGCAGGGGATGGTGATGAACTGACACAGGCTACACATTTGTCCTCATGTTAGTGATGAGCTGAGACCACTCTGCCGCAGCCTGGAGGTGCCTGGCAACACTTGCTGTGGTTTGAATAGGGCAATGTGTTTCAAGAAAATTTAATCAATCTGACAAAGCACTGTTGGAAACAAGGAGAATAATCTATGTTTACTGATGATTAAATGCAATATCCTTCTTATTTTTAAAGTAGGTTTCAAATATATGCACACACATGTGTGTAACTTTTGTGACTTTTCTTTTTTGCCAGTCCTGGGGCTTGAACTCAGGTCCTGGGCACTATCTCTGAGCTTCTTTTACTCAAGGATAGCTCTCTACCACTTAAACCACAGCTCCACTTCTGCCTTTTCTGTTTATGTGGCACTGAGGAATTGAACCCAGGTCTTCATGCAGGCTAGGCAAGCACTCTACTGCTAAGCCACACTCCCCAAAATTTGTGATCTTGATAATCCAACTCATAGCCCCATACATGCTACCTAAGAGCTTTGTCACTGAACTACATCTCCAGCCCCAAAGTAAATGTGTCTTTAATTGTCTTCATGATCTGCCCAAACAGTTTATTCTATGTTTTACTAAGCACTATCACATTACTTACCTCATATTTAAAAGTTCCTTTTGTTTCCCCCCCCCCCCCAGTCTTGGGGCTTGAACTCATCGCCTCGGTGTTATCCCTGAGCTCAAGGCTAGCATTCTACCTCATTCAGCCACAGCTCCACTTCCAGTTTCCTGGTGGTTAATTGGAGATAAGAGCCTCATAGACTTTGCTACCTGAGCTGGCTCTGAACTGTGATCCTCAGATTTCAGCCTCCTTAGTAACCGGGATTATAAGCCTGAGCCACCCAGTGCCCAGCTCCTTTTGGTTCTTATATGTAAAATATTTAAGTAAATAAATTTTAGCTCTTCTGTAATAAAGATTTGCATAGTGGCATAATATATAGCATTTAATAATATGCAAACATCTTAAAATATTTTAATGATAGGACCACTTAGAGAAACTTTTAACTCAACCTTATTTTGCATTTTGGAAGTTTTAATGACAATGGTGATTCAAGGCCTTGCATTAATGCCAGTTCTATAGCTGACTTCTGACTCTTGTTTCCAGGGCTATCAATGTGGGCCATCATCGTGAGTTCTTATCTTATTCCATTTTGCAAGACTGTAGTGGTGCTAAAAGTGATGATGTCTGCCATTGGTGTCTCTTTTGGGGTTCTAGATACAGGTCAGTGGAATTGTCAGTGTCATTTCTAGAATCAGGACACTACTTCTGGCAAAGGGAGAGCAGGAGGTATTAACTTGTTCTTTTAATGCTATTGAAGTAACATGACTTTAAGTTAATCATGGGTTCGTCTAGTCAGAACCCCCACATGTAGGAACCACTCTTCTTGCCATTTAGGGCAACTGAATTTTGAACATCTTACTATGAAATGATGGAAGATTGTTCATTTTAAATATTGTCAGGTGCTGGTGGCTCATGCCTATAATCCTAGCTACTTGGGAGGCTAGATCTGAGGAACATGGTTCAAACCAGCCCAGCCTGGGAAGTCTGTGAAAGTCTTATGGCCAATTAACCAGCAAAAAGCTGTAAGCAGAAGTGTGGCTCAGATGGTAGAGGGCCAGCCTTGAGCAACAAAGTTAAACAACATTTTCCACATCTGAGTTCAAGTCCCAGTGCTGGTACAATAAAATAGAATAAAGTAAACATTCACTCACTTTCCCTATGGGTAATTAAAACAAAAGTGACTATCATTTTGATATCAAACTTTATCATTGCGATATAAGAGATAACGATTGTTTGATAGATAAAATAAGTGTGGAACCACTATTTGGCTGCACAAGTATCAAGGCACAACTTTCGGAGTGTTTCTTTTCTTTTCTCTTTCCCCGCCTCGCCCCCCTCAACAGTTCCTATTCTCCCACAGAAGTTCCCTAACTGCCATCAGGGTCTTCAAAATTGTACTAAATAACACATATGATAGGTCTTCACCCTTTTATTCCAGCCTCCCTGCTTGCTCATTGTCAAACTATGAAATATTTTATCCTTCTCATTTTGTTTGGCTATAAAATTCCAGGGTGAAATTATGTGCTTACCTGAGAATATATAATTACAAAAGACAATAATTGATATTCTTGTCTCCTGTAATAGGCATACCAGAATCCTGTAATCAAGTCATTCCTAGGTATTTTGAATCTGCTTTATACATAAATAAAATACTAATCTTCAAGGGTCTCCTTATATGGGACCCTTTGGTGATTTGCTCACTATCCAATTTCCCTTGTAAATATGTACAACTATTTAAAATATACAAGTAGGATAATAATATTAATATTCAATGTAGAGTTGACACTATTTGTTTTTGTTTTGATCATGAGGCTTGAACTCAAAGCCTGGGCACATCACTGAGCTCTTTTGCTGAAGGCTAATGTTCTACCATTTTGAGTCACAGTGCTACTTTCTGTTTTCTGGTGGGTAAATGGAGTCTCCATGGCTTTCCCGCCTGGACTAGCTTCAAACCTCAATTCTCAGATCTTAGCCTGAGTTGGTAGCATTACAGGTGTGAAGCACTGGCGCCTGGCTTATAGGTGTGAACCAATAGAGTGGGAACTGTTTTTATAACAAGCTTTAATAATGAGCCTTGGCAATCTTCTTTGCAGCATGTTTGCGACCTGCCACCATGATTGTGCTGAGCAACCTTGGCAGCCTGGCCTCCAGTTTGTTTCTGGTGCTTTTTGACAAGAGCCCCCTTTGTCTGTGGATAGCAACCTCCGTGTATGGGGCCTCCATGGCCACCACGTTTCCCAGTGGTGTTTCTTGGATTGAACAGTACACCACCATCAGTGGCAAGTCTGCTGCATTTATTTTGATTGGTGCTGCCTTGGGACTAATGGCTACTCCTGCATTAACTGGAATTCTTCAAGGACAATATCCAGATTTACCAGTAGTTCTATATGCCTGTTTTGGGTCTGCAATATTCACTGCTATTTTATTTCCTATGATGTATAAGGTAGCTACCTTGCCTCTTGGAAAAGAAAACAGAAAAGGTGAGTATTTGTGGGGCGCTGGCTGTGGCTTTAAGGGGCAGTCCTAGGCCCGCCTCTTCTCCTGGCCTGGGGCCGCAGTGGCTGCCAGCCCCGCCTCCTGCCTCGGACCGCGAGGGCACCAAGATGGCGGTGGGCCGAACCCAGGGGGCAGTCCTGTGGGGCATGATGACAGCGCATAGAGGAAGTTCCCTGACATCACTGTGATGGACAGCTCATATCAGCCTATCGCTGTGCCTAGCTAGCCACTCCAAATCCCTCCCCTTCCTGCCGCCATTACTGTTATATAAACCCCACCCTGAAATAAAACCTTTGGATTTTTGCATGACGTGATCCCCGAAATGCCTGGCATCCTGAGTCCGTTATTTAAATGTAAGGGGACTGGGTGGGCATATTCGCAACTACACACCATCCATAGCTTCTCACACTAGGGCACTCCCCAGCTACTCCACCTGCGGTACGGTAGAGGACGCCTGCAAGGGAGCGAGGGCCCTGCAAATATTCTGGACTATGAAGACAAGAATGAAAAGTATGATTCAGAAAAACAAAATGAAATTGGTTTGTTCTCTCCCTCCCTCCCTCCCTGCCTGCCTTCTTTCCTTCCTTCCTTTCTTCCTTCCTTCCTTCCTCTCTCCTTCTCTCCCTCCCTTCCTCCTTCTCTTTCTCCCTCCTTTCATCTCTTCTTTCTTTCTCTGTACTGGATTGGATCCAATGATTCCAGAAATCCTCTACTTAATCTAAAACTTCAGCTAGGAAATGGATTTTGAACTGGTTGAAATGAATGGTACAATGAGGCCTTATGTAATATAGACATCTAGTAATACATTGATGGAGCCCACAGTGAGATTTCAAACCAGTTAGTTCCTCTCTAATGCATTGATGACTGAGTCCATTGCAGTTCATGCTGGCCATCTTCCATGAAGCTCCATAAAAGCTCTTCTGTTGGAGAATTAATATCTCCGACTGGTGGAAAACAGCCCTGGCACAGTTACTCCGATGCCTCATTAGCACACTAATAGGCCCTTGGGAACACATTCCCAGTAAGGAGTTCCTTTGTGTTTGAGGGCCAAAGGAAGCCACCTTTTGTTGTGAGAATCTCCCTTCCCCCCTCCCTAGCAAGTCTCCCTGAGGAGACTTGCTTGACCAGCTGCCTTTAGTGTTAGATTCTCACTGTAGATAGGGAAGTCTCCTCACAAGTCTCCTCACAAGTCCTTGGAGAAGTCAAGATCAAAGTTGTCTAGCCTTGAGGAGATAGTAGCTAGGAGATAATTATAGTTCTACCTTGACTGGTTATAGTTCCTTGTTTTGATATCAACAATCTTTGTAGTCACTACCTCCTGTAATAGGAAAAGCATTTGTATCAAGTTCCTGCCCTCACAGTAGTAACCTCCACTTTTGTATTTGAGACAAATGTCATGCTGTATTGATCTGTTACCCTTATAGTTGTGAAATTGATTACTAACCCTATATAAACCCTGGCCCTCTTGAAATAAAGTATGCCTTGGTTCACTCGCCTTGCATCCCCGGTGTCCTGACTACGGCTGCAGTTACCCAGGCCCAACACTCTTCCATAAAAGGGAACAACATAACACTCAGAGAAGATGGATAATTCCTGACTTTTAAAAGTTAATATAATTTTATTGTTTTGATTAAGTTGTTAGGCCAGAGCAGAGTGTATCAGATTTTCAACACACTTGGGGATCATATTTTCTAGGTTGAACCAGGTGTTGGTGGCTCATGCCTGTAATCATAGCTGCTGAGGTGGCTGAGATCTGAGGATTATTGTTTTAAATCCAGCGTGAGAAGGAAAGTCCATGAGACTCTTATCTCCATTTATCCAGCAGAAAATCAGAAGTGGAGCTGTGGCTTAAAGTGGTAGAGCACTAGCTTTGAGTGAAAGAGCTTAGGGAAAGCACTCAGGCCCTGAGTTCAATCACCACACCCAAAAAGGAGAATTTCTAGGTTCACTTAGAGCTCATGCTAAAAGAGTTTGAAACACTCTGAGTCCAGAGTCTTTCCTAAGCTACCATATTTACATGCAGTGGGATCTTGTTATGACACTCACATTTGGTAAGAGCTTAATTAGGTAGATGTTCTATGATCTCCCCCTTTCACAGTGGTTTTCAGGCATTTGAATTTGGCTGTTGTTTTTTTGTTAATTTGAGACATAGTTTGGTTATCTAACCCACGTTGGCCTGGAAGTCACTATATATTTCAAGTTAGCCTCAAACTGTGATCCTCCTGTTCTCAGCCTCCTTTATGCTGAATGAGACTTTTGCTTTTGAGAAGTTGGGTGGTATTCTGATTTCAGAGAAAAAGCAAAGACATGTGGAAAAGGTTTGCTGACCAAATTGTCAGGTTTCTACACTCTACTTGGATATTAGGGAGGGCAGTCTTATGGAAGTGCATCCTTGGAAAGTTCATGTGCTTTGCTTAACACTTCTTTGTAGGTTGAAGTGGAGGATGCTGATCTCTCTTTTGAGTATTTCTGCTCCATGAAGAGGACAGAGTGCAGTGCCAAAGAGAACTGGCTTCAACACAGAACTCAGCCTTCCAGCAACACAGAGGCACTTACTGCAGGCCCCATCTGTGACTTGAGCAATGAAATGACATGATTTCTAAATTGAAGATCTACACTTTCCAGATTTTCTCTAAGATAGCTTCTAGGAATTAATGTAATTGTCAACTGAGTAGTGAAACCAAGACAAATAGCTTTAGGAATTTGCTAGTGATTATTAATATGCTTGAATTCAATGTACTTAATGATGATTGTGTTATTTATGATTTTCTCAATAATGTTTTTTTAATATTGCATTTTATGAAACCTGTCCCAAATTAACTTCTGTGTAATCAGGATATATCCTATAAGAAATGTACCTATACAGTGAGATGTAACTCAGGATAGAAGAGATGTTACTCAGTTGGGTGTTTTACTTTGTTTTGGCACATTGGGACACAGTTGACAGTTTTTTCCTATACATACAGAAAACAATGTAAAAAATATTTTTACCATGTATTAGAGTCAGCAACACATCATTAATACATTACAAGAGCATTTATGAAAAGATGGTGCACTTTTGCCCACATTACTATGAAGTTATTTTTATATTGTATGCTAATTTATGCTGAGATGGGAACTGGATGTTTCCAGTTAGAATCTGGGAGAGTTACCTCATTTCTGGGAGCACTGTAAGCAAGACCTTTTGAGGCCTTCCCTGCCTTCAGAGATTTGGTCTGGTCTTTCCTGTTTCAGCATTTGATTTTCACTGTTTTTCAGAAGTAATAACATTGTATGCACTATGTATAAATGAGGTGATACATCTAATTGACAGTGAGGCATTCTTTCTCTGGTGTTGGAATACCTTCTAATGAATCTGAGTTTGAAATGCTTGAAAAACCAAAGTACACACTAGACGATGTCTTGGTGGTGAAGAATAGGAGTGAGGGATAAGAAAGGAATTTTCTACAAGTCTGGAAAATCTGCCCTTAGAACTGAGGAGTGATTTTGTTTACTTCTTCCCAAGTTTCATGCTGAATGAGATCTAATTTCTACCTGATTGTGATATATTTGCTTTCTCTAATTTCTATAGATTTGCCTTAGGTGAAATACAGCACCTCTCTTGACCACTGCCCATTCATTGTTTGTGACTATTTCTCAATCACTTCTTGTGACCATTTCCCATTTACCTCTCATTACAGCTACTCATTTGTCTCTCATTCATCACTGCCATTAATGTCTCATGACCACCTTTACATCTAGCATGCATTGGCTCATGTGCAAAACTTAACAAACTTGGAGAGGCATGGTAAACAAACTGATAGTGAGTACCTGTTGCTCTTTTCACAATACTTTTCCCTTAGCCAGAACTTGGAAACTAACTCTTCTCCATGTATTTCTTTCCTTGGGTAAGGAAAGGTTGTTGGTCTTTAGGCAGTAGCAGTGATTTGATCACTGTGAAGTTGTTAAACATGGATTCCACTCTCAACATATACCTTTAAGGTATACAAGATAGAACTCTGGGAGAGAAGCATAGTCATAAGAAGAACATGATGTACATTGAAAAACTGGGGTCCACAGTTTAGAATGAAAATAGCCATTGTCTATGTCATCTTTCTATTACTATAACAAATACATGAGATCATCAACTTACAAAGAGAAAAAAATTTGGGGTCATATTTTGTTTATAGCTTTAATACTTCCAAATGCTGCATTGGAGGCCAAAGCCTGTAAATGTTGAACATTTAGAGACATGCAAGATCCAAACTATGGTATTTTGAATTTAACCTCAAACATGAGGTCCATCTCACAGTGCAAAGTACATTCAAGTCACATTCTGAGTCCCTAACATTGCCTGAAAGTATTGCACAACATTGTTCCTTTGACAGGTCTTGCCTCGACAAAGCTCCAATACTTCTGGGAAACAAACCTTTAACACATGGGCCTTTGTAGGCATTCAAGATCCAAATTATAATATTCCTTCTGGCTGTGAAATGTTTATATCCATCTTGCTTTTTTGAGTGTTGCCCATGTCTCCATAATTTATTGAGGCTATCTTCAAGAGTCATTAGTGTATTTAGTACTACGTGATAGCTCAAACACTCAAGTCTAAAGGCTTCTTTGAGATGCAAGGCAAATTCTTCCCTGTGAGCCCCTGTAAAAATAAAAACACAGCCATGGGTGCAGCTCAGTGGTAAAGCATGTGAACAGCACACACAGGCCCTGGGAACAATCTCTAGGCCTCTTGTCACAATCAAAAAGAAAATTAAATATTTCCAAAATTCAATGGTAAGACAATTCCTCCAAAACAGTCCCTCCACAGGGAGAAACAGAGGAATGGAAAGAAGCAGACAGACCAAAGCAAGACCCAAACCCAAGAGAACCAGCATTATGTCGTATGTGCCTTGCAACATGTAGGATACACTAGCAAGCAGTGGTCTCCTCTGGCCTGGGCGGCCCAGTCCCTATCCTGTGGTTGATTGTAGCCCAAATGATTTACTCTATTTGGTTTTGCTCACTGAGGCAGTTTCCCTTGACAGGCATTCCTGTAGTCTCCATTGGAGCTTTGGTTTCATTTCCACAGCTCCCTGAACTGCTTTGCCATTCTGCCTTGGTCAATAGCCCCTGCCAAAATTATGAGTTATATCTTGGCTCCCTTGGACTCTGCCTGCAGCCATTTCTGATTATCTTGCTAGCTGAATACTAGGAAACCAGTACATAGATACTTCTGGGAACACACAGTACTCAAGGATCTTCAAGGGAACTCTTTGAACTAAATTACATGCTCAAGTTTCTGGCTCCTTCTTAGTCTCTGAGCAAAGCCCTTAGCTTCTTTTTGCTACTGTAAATGCTATTTTCTTTTTTTTTTCTGAAAGATTATATATACTCTTTTTGTAGTCAAGCAGCAAATTAAAAAAAAAATCTTACTCTATTTTTTTCTGTCCCTTTTTGTTACTGTAAATGTTGCTAAAAGTAGCCAATAACACTCAGGCCACTGCTTTGAGGTATGGCTGACCTGAAACCTCCTCCATCAAGTTTAGAAGTGGCTTTTAGAGAAAGATTCCCTGAAGTCCATTAAGTTTAAAAGCTAATTCTTTGAAAAATAAGTGATTGTAAGAGCCATCCTTTCTATGCCTACCTGCAGAGAAAAGAATTTCAATGACAAAAACTTGGAATAGATAGTTCATCCTTTGAAACAGTTTAGCAATTGACAACATAATCTAGTTGCTTCCACTGTACTCAGTATTTTAAGACAATAATTAATACTGACAGCATTGCGGCAGCACCTTAGGCTCTCTTTGTTACAATTAGGAATACATAGTCTGCAAAATGCATCACTGACAATTTTACTTGGAAGGATAATAGTTTGGTAATGAGTTATCTGAATCTTAGAAGGGGTGAGGGGAATTATGTGAAGTAGTTATTTAAAGAAGCAGACACTCCATTGAAGTTGGGACTCAGTTAAGACTCAGTTTCCTTAGTAATTAAGTGTTTGACAAGATCAATAGAACATAAGACATTATCTTGATAATTTTTCCCTTTCAGCCATTGTCTTGCAAGTGTTGCTAAAATATTATTTTAGGAATAATAAGAACAAGGTTTTTAATTTAATCTCGTTATTATAGAAAATTGGGTGCTAATTTTACATGAGTGCATTAAATCTTGCCCTTAGAAAAACCTTTTGATAACATTTTTTTTTTTTTTTTTTTTTTTGGTCAGTCCTGGGCCTTGGACTCAGGGCCTGAGCACTGTCCCTGGCTTCTTCCCGCTCAAGGCTAGCACTCTGCCACTTGAGCCACAGCGCCGCTTCTGGCCGTTTTCTGTATATGTGGTGCTGGGGAATCGAACTTAGGGCCTCGTGTATCCGAGGCAGGCACTCTTGCCACTAGGCTATATCCCCAGCCCCTTGATAACATTTTAAATACAGACAACTTAACTAGCTGCCAGTGGCTCTTACCTGTAATCCTAGCTATTCAGGAGGCTAAGATCTGAGGATTGTAGTTTGAAGCCATCCCAGGTAGGAAAGTCCATGAGAATCTTATAAACTATTTTTTTTTAAGCCAGAAGTGGAACTCTGCTGGCTCAAGTCATAGAGTGCTAGTCTTAAGCAAAAGATGCCCAGGCCCTGAGTTCAAGTCCCAGGACTGGTACAAAAATAAATAGACAAAAAAATAAATATAGTCAACTTAATCACATCACACAACTATTAATAAACTATACCTTTTATATACTTCGAAAGCTCTACTAATATCCATCACAACTTTTTCTGAGTCTTCTTTTTTCAATCCTACCCTAACTTCAGATTTATGTTTTAACATAGATTATTGGTATCAGTAAATAAAGCAGAACACATTTCCCCCTAAAATCAAAGCTTTCTTTTCAATGTAATTCCTAAGATATCATCTCTAAGATTCCAGTCAACCACATTTGGTCTATTGTTGTGGTTTGAATGTGAGATTCCTCCCACCCCCAACCCCAAGGGCTCATATGTTGGGGTCTGGGTGGCAATCAACATGCTTTGGGGGGGGTGATCATAACCCCAGGACTCTGAATTAACCCATAGTCCCTTGATGGATTCACAATACACTGGCATTGTTGGGAAGGAGCCACAGCGGGGCAGCTGGGGCACTAGAGGCAAGCCCTTGAGAAGGTACACCTTGGCTCCAGCTCCTTCTGGTCCCTCTCCTTGCTTCTTAGCAGCTTTTTAAGGTAAACAGTTTTCCTGTGCCATCCATGGCCTTCATCCATGTGGGCCAGAACCAGCTTATTAGGAAACAATTCTGCCCATGCTTACAACACTACCCAGTCAGTGTCTTCCATCATTTCCTTGTACTCTCAAACACCAACAAGGCAACTGACATTAAGTCCTGTTTTCACAAAAGAAGACCTAGACTTAGATGCTTTTCTTCCTAAAGCCATACAGCCAATAGTGGCAGAAGTGGTAGTGCGCATGTTATCCAGCACTCACAAAATGGAGGCAGGAGAATCTTGATTCCGAACACAGACTGGGCTATATAGTGACATTCTGTCACACACTCACACACAAAGACAAAAAGTTCTACAGCTATGCTTTACATTTAGATTTGTATGACTCCAAGACAAACTTGTGCTCAGCTATGTTGGATAAGTAATTCGGACATGACCTCTCACCTCATGGTTTTTCATGTTTGCTGGCAACAACCAACCAGAGCACAGTAGCCAGTCAGAAGGGCCCAGTTTACCTAAACAGGCATGATAAGAAGCTCTTGTTTTCAAGCTGATCCTGGGGCTTGAACTCAGGGCCTGGGTGCTTTTTCTGAGCTTTTGTGCTCAGCATTAGTGTTTTACCACTTAAGCCACAACTCCATCTCTGGATTTTTGTTGGTTAAAGAGTCTCATGAACTTTCCTGCCCCTGCTGACTTTGACTCTCAATCCTCCGGTCTCAGACCTCAGCCTTCTAAGTAGCAAAGATTGGCTACTTAGGTGTGAGCCACCAGTGCCCCGCTAAGGAGGTCTTTCTTTTAACCTTCTCAGAAAAGTAATATTTGTAGGAGCAATCTGCTTTGTGTCATATTTGTGGTTACTGTATATGGCCAGAGATTCCCTGACTGACCTTAGGCAAGTGGGTTATGTAGGGATATGTCTTAATCCCACCCTCCTATGTCCAAATAAGGCTAAGGTGGAATTAGTGTTGTGATGACTAATGGAGACGGTACACAAGAGCTCTTGCACAAATCCAATAAATGTAGTCAGAGTGCATAAAGAATACCAGATCAAGAAACCCCAGATATGAGCAAATCAAAGGCAGGCACTACTGTGGAAAGTTATACAAGCACAAGACCTTCAATTCTTAGGGGACCGGGAAGCTTGCCAAAACCCCATTTTGCATTTCTCAGTTTAAATTTCTTACTGAAGTTTGGCTCTTTTGTTAGTTTGGTTGTTTACAAGATCTGTCTATTTCCAGCTCTTGGGATATTATTTTTTGACATCTAGGTTACTTCAGGCAACCAAGAGCCAGCAATGAATAGCAAAAGCACTGAGTAATTGAGTAATGATCGCTTTACCATTCTTTGTTCTCTATCTCCAGAACTGTAATTCTATTGGTATATTATCTGTCGACTTAATGAAGCTGCGTCTTCAACAGTCGTGTAGTCTGACTTCAGCGGCGTCCATAGCAGAATCCGCAGGACGGAAGCTGATGAGCTGTCAAGAAGAGGCTGGAAGTGGCAGTGGGTCCGTTACACAGCTCCGTTCTTTCCCGACCTATTTCATCTCTTCTCCTACTGCCTTCGTTTCTGCACAGCTGTGCAGTTTGGCAGCACTCCAGCTGTTCTTTTAAGACAGCCACTTGCAAGGATTGCTTCATTGGGAGGGCTATATCTAGAAAAGCAAGTGGTTCTTTCCTTGGTCCAGGTACTGGGCATGTTGCTTCAGCGGCTTAAACGGACGTCGGGGGTGGGGCAGAGGGAGAGGCAGAATGTGTTCCATTTCAGATGGAATTCTACTCATCTCCATCGCCGCCGCAGGGATGCTGAATTAATGAACAAATGCGTAATAACTACTGCTTGCCAACTGGCCCCAGCTGTTTCTGTGCTGCATCTTACAGAGCGTAATTGGCTGCGGTGTGCATTGCTTCATTCAAAGCCCCTTGATCCTCCCCAGCCAGGTGCAGAGTCCTCAGAGGGAGCTGCGCTCAGGGGTCTGCCCGCGATGCTGAGAGGCGCGGGCGGAGCGCCCCGAGCCGCCGGGGGCGGAGCTCCAGCGGGGTCCTTGGGACGCCAGAACGGAGGGGCGGTGGGTGTCAGCCCAGAGGACGCGGCAGTTCCGAGGCTGCGTCTCCGGCTCTTCCCACCAGGTGCCGGTCTCCGGGCTCAGCCAGCTGAGACTCGGAAGCGGGCAGGCGACTCCCCGTCTCCCAGGCAGCCGTGGCCGACGCGGTCCCGGTGGGAGCAAGGCACCTTTTCGGCCACGTGACTTGCGTCGGAGTTGTGCAAGATGCCGCGGGTGTGTCCGCAGCTTGCGACACCTGTAAGTTCCAAAGGCCAACCCTCTCCAGGCGAGACTCGGGACCGCTCTCCGGGAGAGGCCGCGCGTCTGGAGCTGGAGGACGGAGGTCGGAGTTGCCGAGTGGCCTCTGGGAGCAAGGGCGTTCTCCCGCGCCGCCGAGCTGGAGCTGGAAGGGGCGTTGCGTGAGGCCGAGGCCGGGGCCGGGGCCTCTGTGTTCCGGCACCGGCTCCTCCAGAAGCAGGAGCCCGAGGCGGTGGCGGTCTCGGGGCTACGAGGCCGAGCCCGGAGCCTGCGGCGCTGGTTCACCACGCTGATCCTGTATCTGGCCTTCCTGGGGCTGGTGAGAGCCAGGGCTGTGCCCTCCAGGCCGGGTCCTGCGGGGCAGGGGGTCGGGGCAGCGAGCACTTCCCCTCCCTCCCCCCCCCCCCCCCGCGCGGTGGGGTCGTGGGTGCTTTTAATCCGCGGCCTGCGCTTCCGTTTCATCATGTACACGGGGGCAAACTCAAATCTCGATTCAGTTACTTACTATCAGAAGTGAAACTGATTGTCTCTAAGGTTTGCCGCTACAGCAGACCTTGGAACGTGTGTCCCCTCTGTGCGAAGGGAAGACTCGCAGTTTGGGGGTGTTGTGGGCTACTGCTGTCCTCATCCAAAATGATTGCACAGAAAACCAGCTTTTCTGGGATTTCCTCTTCCTGCTGGCCAGACCAAATTCAGCCAAGCACTTAACGGAAAAAAAGGGAGAAAATAGGGTTTGTAGGTAGCACAGCTGGTTGAATGGCACAGCCAGGACCATTTCTTACCGAATACACCATAGCATGTTTTTACCTTTTTCCCCCCTGTGATCTTGACTTATTGTATGTCACAATCATGTTTAAATCAACTTTGCAGATTCCTACATGCTTTTCTTGGAGCAAAAGTGCAAGGCTGAAAAATAGACTTTTACAAACCCCTAGGCCACCTCTTCTGGAGATTTGTGACAATCTCTCCTTATCATTTGATAATCATAATTCTGAGAGAATGGAAGGGTGAGTCCTCAGGAGTAGAATCATTTATGGCCATTGAGCATCTATTTCAGACTCAGAGACAGAATGCTTGCTTTTTATCTGATAGGGTACAGAAGGTGAGAAAGGTGAAGATGTCTTGAACATTCAAGAAAAAACACAGACTCCGACTGAACAAGAGGAGAGTGAAGAGGAAGATGTTGATGAAACAGGTGTAGAAGTTAAGGACATCAAATTGGTTATGTCACATGCAAAGGCAGCCCCAGCCCGGAAGAATAATAGTAATGATATTGTAAATGCTGTAATGGAATTAACAACATAACCATATGAAAACAAGGACCCTTTTTTGTGTGTTTGTGTTTCAAGAGGGTGACTGCAGCTTGGTTTGAAATTTGTACTGTTTCTATCATCAATAAAGTTATGGCTTCTTGCTGGATGAAAAAAAAAAAAGAAAGAAGAAGCCACCATAGTACCTGGTGAGCCATCACTCACTGTGTGCCGGCTCTGAGAAGCCCTTAGAAGACATTTGCTTTGTCATGTACTAGGTGCTTGCTGTGCATCTGTGTGTCTATTTTGGTCCATAGTCCTGCCTACTCCTGCTCAGGCCAGGGGCATTCTGTCTTCAGAACAGCAGTGCAATTAGAACCAGTTACCCTTGAAATGCATATGAGTTAGAAACTGGGTTTTTTTTCTTAAATAGTCCAAGAAATTTCCTTTGAAAGCTATCTAGTAGATATTGCTAACAGTTACTAGAAAGAAAAGGTTAGACAAGTCATTTTTAGCCATTTCTTTGCAGGAAGAACTGATTCAGGAATGGGGGCAGTATCTAAATAATAAACAAGAAAGTAACATAGAACTACCTCCATTGCTTGCAGCAAATTTGTCCACTCTGGGTAGCTATGGTGTTGGGAATGAGTGGTTTGGCTCCTCAACTACTTGCTCAAAGAGTAAAGTGTGTCAGGTTGTAGTTTTTTGTTCACATATGAAGGTAGGTTACAGTTCCCTACACACAGAAGCAGGTTTAGACCTTTCTTTCCTTTCCTTTACTGTCTCCTTTCTCCTCCCTCCCTCCCTCCCTCCCTCCCTTCCCTTCCCTTCCCTTCCCTTCCCTTCCTTTCCTTTCCTTCCTTCCTTCCTTCCTTCCTTCCTTCCTTCCTTCCTTCCTTCCTTCCTTCCTTCCTTCCTTCCTTCCTTCTTTCCTTCCTTCCTTCTTTCCCCCTTCTTTTTTCTTTCTTCTGTGCTAGCACTGGGGCTTAAGCTCAAGGCCTAGGTGCTGTCCCTTAGCTTTTGCACCCAGTGTTGGGGCTCTACTACTTGAGTCACAGCTTTACTTCTGGCTTTTTTGCGGACAACTAAAGATTACCTTCCCGTCCACAATGGGTTCAAACCTTAATCTTCAGATCTCAGCCTCCTGAATAGCTAAGATTATAGTCATGAACCACCAGTGCCTGGCTCTTTAGGCCTAATTTAATTTATTAATTCCCAGTACTTGGCCAGCCTCTCAAGTTTTTGAGGTTGACTGAAATGCTGAACACCTTTACACTGTATATCACAATAGTTAACTGATTTGCTCTAAATATGGTATTATGGTGTACACTGACAAATAAGCTAGGTGATTTTTGGTGTTTTCAAGTACAAAGGATGGCTGCATAGAAACATTTATGAGCATTTTTTTTTTTAGATATGAACTTGCTATGTAGTCCAGTGTGGCCTTAAAATCACTATGTAAATCAAGCTGTCTTTGAAATTGTGATCTTCCTACCTCAGCCTACTGAGTGCTGGGATTACAGGCATGTACCACCACACCTGGACCCATTTATAAAATACTTGGAAGGGATACAACACCTTAGGGATACTACTATGATGGCTATTAGGAAGTGATAAAAAGAAAAAGGTACAGTTTTTGATAGATGTCTCTGTGAGCCAAAAAATTAAAATCTAAGTCTAAAGATCCCACAATGGAGTACTTGAGTGACATCAGGACACGATGGTGATGAAATCCTATGGTTGACTGTAAAACTTTCTGATTGAAAGAAGCACTGCTTCTGTAGTTAGCCGGGTAACACAAGATGTAGGAACCTGGAGACCCATTAAACATGAAGAGTGGAGAACGTTTCACATCTCCCATTCAGGATGGCTGCAAACCAACTGTTAGTGCTCCCACGCTCAGGCCCAGTGCTCCTTTCCTCTGAGATGTTTGTCTGAGTGTACTCATTAGCAAGTCTAGAGAAACAGCAGTATCACCAGCCCTAATTATCAGGGCTGATGATTGAACTTAGGACCTCCTGCATGCTAAGCTAAGCAAATGATCAACCAACTGAGCTGTCACTCCTGTCCCTTAGACAACATGTTTTCAATACAGCCCTTGAATTTAAAATGGCCATGGTTAAAGATCTGATGAGAAGTCATTACAACAGTGATCTAACTGGCAAGAAAATTTGGTTATTTCTGTCATGTATCACTTTTAAAAATTATTACTAGCATTATGAGTTATACTATCACTATATTTCCATTTATTTCATACAATTTCTGAAGCACATGTACAGATATCTATATAGCTATAACTCAAAGTAACTTCAATATTATTTGTTATTTGCCAGTGCTTTCCACATAATATACCAAATAAGCCCAATAGTTTAATATTTGTCTATTCTAAGGGATCTTCTAGAAAATCTCCTAATTACTTTGAGGTTCTGAGAATGACTTAATTTAATTTGATTTGTGGAAGTTCACCAAAATATCAATTTAAACACTGATTAGAATAAGTTTATTTTATATAGTGATCCTTCATCTCTGGGTGTGGTAGCTCATGCCTGTAATCCTAATTACTCAGGAAGTGGAGTTAAGAGGACTGTAGTTCAAGGTTAGCCCAGGCCAAAAGAAAAAAAGTTAGTGGTACTTTAAGAAGTAGGCAGATATAGTGGAGTATGAAGGCATAGGCAGGAAAATGGAAGCCCAGGATCAAGCTGTGCAAAAGACCTAAGACCCTAACTATAAACTAACCAGAGGAAAAACACTGGAGATCTTCAGGTCCTGGAAACCATAAGGACTTGAGTTCAAACCATATTGCTACAACAAAATAAATAGCCCTTCATTTAACCAAAGTCATATTAGCACTTCCAAAGGAAGACCAGAAAATTACATAATTGTTGAGGAGGCCTATCTCTTTTGATAAAGAAGACCCAGTTTCCTTAAGGGATAAAAACCTAATAAACACAGAATGAAGCTCAGGAAATGATCGTGGTAAAACCCAGTGTCATTCTTTCCTGAGCTAATGACCTCAAATGCATAGCAGAACCTCTCACCATTTACTATTAAAAGGCAGCCAGTGCTCTGAGGGAACCTTGCTGTCTTCATAGAGCATCTGAATCTAGTTTGGTAATGTACACTAGATGTTAATGCTTAATTTTAAGAAAAGCTTGGAAATAATTCCCTGCTAATCTCAATCAGTTTGGTCATACACAAAGTTCCTTACAAAGTTTTGTTTTCTATAATCTATCTATAATGTTTTTAACCATTCAATCTTTGTCCTAAATTTCTCTCTTCTCATTTTAGGACAACCAAGATTCTCTAGGAGAAAATTACACTGTGAGGAGCTTCCCTGTGAGATAGCACAGGCCTGGAGGAGTTCTCACCCATAGATCTGTGTGACATTGCAGTGGCTTGCTTCCTAGCAACAATAGGAAATTAGGATCACTAAAGGTTAAACATTCTAATTAAAAACAAGGGAAGAGGTGACACTGTTTAAAAATGTACTCATTACCTGATTTATGTTACTGTAACCCCTCTTTACATCACCTTTACAATACAAAATTCTAATTAAATATCAAACTAAAATGAGTGGAAATAAAGGTAAGAGGGAAATCATATGATCAAAATCCATTATATACATATAGGAACATAAAGTATGAGATTTTGGACTTAGTGCAGGAAAAATACCACAACAGACTCAATTCAGTCAGAGCGATTGGAACACAAGTTCCTGGACCCTAAGT
Organism: Perognathus longimembris pacificus; assembly: GCF_023159225.1. Taxonomy (NCBI): domain Eukaryota; kingdom Metazoa; phylum Chordata; class Mammalia; order Rodentia; family Heteromyidae; genus Perognathus; species Perognathus longimembris. The sequence continues at coordinate 34,222,843 of NC_063169.1, forward strand.
CTAAGAAACAACTTGCCCATGGCTTAGTAACTGTATGAGCTCCAAAGCACAAGACCCTGGCTGCCATATGCATTTCGTCAGGTGGTGCTGGCAGGATCACTGGCAGTCTCCTTTACACTGCCCTCCTGGCACCAAGAAAATGAACACATGTTTATTTTCATTTAGCAAGGCTCTTCTGGGGGCCGAGCAAAAACACAACTTGTGAAGTAGGAGCTCCCAGAACCAATAAAGGTAGCGGGAACTGCACCCAGCAATGTGGGAAGGAGGTTACTCGAGGAGTAGCCACATAAGGGCTGTGCACAGCCTGTACTACATCATTCATTATACAAATAGCTCTCAGTTTATTATTTGTTGACATATTAAATTAACTTCTAGTTGATATGAGGCTGTTTTAGGCCAATTTTAATTTACTTTATCACAGTAAATTTAATAATAAATTAAACTTCAAAATTGTGAACCTCCTTCTGATAATGTATATGTAACATTTTGTGGGAGGGAAGGAAGGTACCTGTCCTGGGTTTAAACTCAGGGTCTGCGTGCTGTCCCTAGGCTTTTCTGCTCAAAGGTAGAGCTCTATCACTTGAGCCCCAGCTCCGACCTTCCTGCTTGGGCTGTCTTCGAATCATGATCCTCAGATCTGGGCCCTGCTGTATATGTAATGTTTTGTGCCGGACTCGGGATATCTTTGAAGAAAAATGTAGACTTAAGAGTGTTTGGGCTGGGAATATGGCCTAGTGGTAGAGTGCTCGCCTCGTATACATGAACCCTTGGGTTTGATTCCTCAGCACCACATATATAGAAAAAGCCGGAAGTGGCACTGAGGCTCAAGAGGTAGAGTGCTAGCCTTGAGCAAAAAGAAGCCAGGGACAGTGCTCACACCCTGAGTTCAAGCCCCAGGACTGGCAACAAAAACAAACAAACAAAAAAGAGTGTTTAACCTGTTTATTGTGTATGTGCAGGACTCCTTTTGTACTAAAGATGACTATTTTAACAGTATTGAAAAGGTAAACTGATCGTTTATATTACCAACATTAAATTCTGATGTTAGTGCTGGTAGCATATTTCAAAATACCAAAAACTTATACTAGGCTCCTGTCAGGAGCTAACACCTGTGATCCTAGCTACTCGGGGAGGCTGAGATAAGAAGATCACAGTTTGAAACCAGCCCAGGAATGAAAGTCCATGACACTGTTATACCCAATTAACCAACAAAATGTTGAAAGTAGAGCTGTGTCTCAAGTGGTAGAGTACTAGCCTTGAGCAAAAAGTTCAGGGACAGCATCTAGGCCTCAAGTTCAAGCCCCAGGAATGGCACACACACACACACACACACACATGCACACACATACACACACACACTATGTATGTATGTATATATATATATATGTATATATACATATATATGGTTTTAATGTTGGATATTATAAACTTCATTTTTACTCTTGTTATTATTATTGTTATTATGTTACAGTGCTCATGGTAAAACCAGGGCTTATGCCTACTAGGCAAGCACCACACTTCTGACTTATATCCCTAACCTAAACTCACTATTGGTACAGAATAGTCTTTTAAGGTACTATTCAAATAGAAAAAAAATGCAAAAGAATTAAAGAATTTTTGAAAAGAAGGAAAGCAGTTAGAGTTTGTATCTCTGATGCTATTAGAAAAATAGTGTGTGCATTTTTTTTACTATAATTCTTATGTGGTTCTCCACATTGCATTGTATCCTTTCTCCACTTTTCTGTAGTGGGCACAAATTAGATGTAGATTACTTAAAAACAACTTTTGGTTTTCAATTTCAGGGAACAACTGTTGCTGTACTAGGACCTACGTTTCAAGATCTGGCCAATAATGTGAACCACAATATCAGCAGTCTTTCTGAAATATTTGTGGGTCGTGCTGTTGGATATCTGTGTGGTTCTGTGATTGGAGGAGTTCTTCTGGACTGTATGAATCAGTTTTTGTTTTTGGGTGAGTGAACAGTAATATTTAATTCTTTGTACCTGTCAGTGAATTTACAATTTGTCTCTAAATATGAAAACTTGTTGACAAATGAAATGAGTGGTGTTTGGGGGTCCTCCTCAGAAGCTAGGTGTCTGTGTCTCCTGCTTTCACCTTGGCAGCCACAGGGCATCAGGGCTGGGCCCCCCAAAGCCTTGCTTAGCCCTCAGCTGTGCTGATGGCAGTCCTGAGCCTCTCAACTCCACTGGAACTGAGGCACCAGTCCATGTCACACTCTTGTCCCAAAGCTCTGCACATCAGGTGCAGGGCTGGTCTCTAGGGCCACCTGGGGCCAGATGAGCTCCAGGAACATGGCCAGGCTCTCTGGACTCTGGGTTGAGAATAAGGGGCAGGGAATGGTGAGGAACTGAGGCAGGCTACACATTTGTCCTCATGTAAGTGATGAGCTGAGATGGCTCTGCTGCAGCCTGGAGGTGCCTGGCAACACTTTTAACACACTGTGGTTCAAATGGGGCCACAGGTTTCAAGAAAATTTAGATTAATGTGACGTGAACAGGGAAATAGTTTGTGCCAATGAATGAGTAAGCAATCCCTCTTAATTTCAAAGTGAGCTGAAGGAAATACATACACACATACATACATATATGCATACATACATACAAAAACATTTTGCTGTCTTGGATATTAAGCCTATCACCTGAAGCATGCTGAGCAATATCCCTAGACCAGACCAAATTATGTATCATATATTTCCCTCCATAATTCTTTTTTTTTTTGCCAGTCCCGGGGCTTGAACTCAGGGCCTGAGCACTGTCTTTGGCTTCTTTTTGCTCAAGGCTAGCACTCTACCACTTAAGCCATAGTGCCACTTCTGGCCTTTTTTATGTATGTGGTGCTGAGGAATGGAACCCAGGGCTTCATGTTTACAAGGCAAGCACTCTACCACTAGGTCACATTTCCAGCCCCCTTCCCTACTTCTTATTTTTTTTACAAACTGCTATACAAATCACTTCTTTTGCCCTTTTAGTTAGTTATGGTATATCTAAGAGTTCCTTAGATGTTTACTGAGGTATGAAACATATATAAATATATATTACATATATAACATTTGGAAGGCCTCTTTTGCTATGAAAATTTGTGTTACAATGGCAAAATGCCTATGTGCATCTGATCATATAAAATAATATTTATCAAAATGAATTCCAGGAAATGGAAATAAGAGGGTTTTTTCTTCACTGCTATTTTTCTTTCCTTTTTGTCTTGTTTATCTGCCTTTAGGAGGGAAAGGAGGGACACAGAAATGGAGAAACAAATGGTGAACAAATGCATCAATGGTGCTCATTAGACAATATGTTGACCATTGTCACCTATACACCCTGTGTGTGGGGATGGGAGGGAAAAACTAAGAGAAAGGGAGAGAAGGAATGACATTGTCCAAAAAGAAATGTACTCACTACCTAACTTATGTAACTGTAAATCCTCTGTACGTCACCTTTAATAATAATATTTTAAAAAATTTAAATTTGTTATAATTTATAGTGATAGAATACACTAATGTCACAGTTTTTTGTATGACATAAACTGCAAAAGATTTAAATGATAAAATAACATGAATCAAATTCTCAAGGTTAACTAGTTTTATTCTGACCTTATTTTGCATCTCTGTAAGAACTTTAGGATATTGACCCATGGCCTTGCATGTGAACAGATATCACAGCTGGCTTTGTTCCTGTCTTTCCCAGGACTATCCATGCTGGCAAGCACAGTTGGTCTTTATCTTACTCCATTCTGCAAGCAAGCAGTACTGCTGATTGTCATGATGTCTGTCTTTGGCCTTTCGTTTGGTGCTCTGGATACAGGTTAGTGATGCTCCATTGTCTCCTCTAGACCAGGACACTACTGGGAAGTGCAGAGCTGATGAAATGATAGCATCATGTGCAATGCTTTTGAAATAACACAACACGGGCTGGGGATATAGCCTAGTGGCAAGAGTGCCTGCCTCGGATACACGAGGCCCTAGGTTCGATTCCCCAGCACCACATATACAGAAAACGGCCAGAAGCGGCGCTGTGGCTTAAGTGGCAGAGTGCTAGCCTTGAGCGGGAAGAAGCCAGGGACAGTGCTCAGGCCCTGAGTCCAAGGCCCAGGACTGGCCAAAAAAAAAAAAAAGAAATAACACAACACTCTGAGCTGATCATGGGGCACACAGTCAGAAGTACTCATCTTGCCAATTGAAGTGCTTGTTTTTTTAAATAACCAATTATGAAGTAAATTTAGAAGATTTTTGTTTGTGTTCAATTTATATTATTTGGACAGGAAAGAACCTTCAGGCTAAGGGTAATTCCAGTGCAGGAGAGAGTTTCCATAGGATTGGAGCATCATCGGGAAGAAGAATGAATGAACTAGTAAGATTAAACAAGTGTGGAATCACTATTTGGCTGAAAAAGCATAGAGGCAGCCATTTAGTTAGAAATACACACTGGCTAGGCCCTGGTGATTCATACCTGTAATCCAAGCTTAGGAGGCTGAGAAGACAGTAACAGCAGGAAAGTCTGTGGGACTCTTTATTTCTAATTAACCACCAAAGAGCCAGAAGTGGAGCTGTGACTTAAGTGGTAAAGTGCCAGCCTTAAGTGAAAAATCTCCAGGATGATGCCCAGGCCCTCAGTTCAAGCTCCAGGAGCAACACACACACACACACACACACACACACACACACACACACACACACACACAATTTTTCTGCTTAAAGAAGCCTGTGCACTGTGCAACTTTCCTTGTTCTTCTTTTCTTTCTCAAAAGTTCCTGACCATTAACCCTTCTGTACATCACTTTGACAATAAAGAAATGAATATTTTTTTAAGTTCCTGACCTCAGCATTAGATGTTCTCCAACTCCATTATATATTTGAAGACTTGCTAAATAACATATGTGATATTTGTTCACCTCATTCCAGCTGTTGGGCCTGATTTTTCTCTAATGTTAGATATATCATGGAACTATTTTATAGTGTAGGTTTTGTTTAGTTGTCAAATGACAAAGGTAGAATAACTTACAAAAGAGTCAACTTGATGCTTATTTCTTACCTCAGGCATACCTGGAGTTTACAGGTTCTGAATTAATTTATTTTGTTTTATGCAAATACCAAAAAGGGGTGCCAGTTAAAAGGAGAGAAAGAGGGCTGGGGATATGGCCTAGTGGCAAGAGTGCTTGCCTCCCATACATGAAGCCCTGGGTTCAATTCCCCAGCACCACATATATAGAAAACGGCCAGAAGTGGTGCTGTGGCTCAAGTGGCAGAGTGCTAGCCTTGAGCAAAAAGAAGCCAGGGACAGTGCTCAGGCCCTGAGTCCAGTCCCCAGGACTGGAAAAAAAAAAAAAAGGAGAGAAAGATTTGGTCACTATCTGATGATAAGATTTTGTCCAATAAACATATATATATTTAAAGTATAGAACACATGTACAAATACTATTTCCTAGAGTGATATCAGCAATTCTTTATTTTATAAAGTCCTTACTAATGTGTCTGGCTGATGGAGGTACCATCCTATAAACTTCCAGGAATGCTATCTTGAAAGATACTGCTCTCTGGTGAGAGCTTGTCAGAGTTCTTCACTCACAGATTCTACTCAGAGCCAATGTCTGAATAACTTACAACAATGTGGTATTTATGTCATGTAATTACAGACACGTCCTCTTTCTGAAGATCATGAAATGTTTTATCCCAAAGTTGCTATGTGTAACTTAAAAGGTTCTCTGTCTCTCTTTGGTAGGTGGGAATGTCCTCATCTTGGCTCTTTGGGGGGACAAGAGCCCCCCATACATGCAGGCCTTACACTTCAGTTTTGCCCTGGGTGCCTTCCTGGCTCCCCTGCTGGCTAAACTGGCCCTGGGCCCCACAGTGTCTGCTGACAACCACACAGAGCCCAACTTTCTCCCTCCAGCCCTGAACCGGTCATCTGAAGCTGCCTCAGTCTCCCTACTCGGAGCGCCCCATGACATGAACTTACTGTGGGCTTATGCTTCCATCGGCACCTATATTCTCATAGTTTCTCTGTTTTTCTTTGTTCTGTTCTTCATGAAGAGCTCAAGGCAGAGAAAATCAACAGCAGCATCTGCTCAGGAATCTCGAAGAGCTAAATACCACAAGGCCCTTCTCTGTCTCCTTTTTATATTCTTCTTCTTCTATGTTGGAGCTGAGATAACATTCGGCTCTTACATTTTCTCCTTTGCCACCACCCACGTTGGCATGGATGAAAGAGAAGCAGCTGGCTTGAACTCCATCTTCTGGGGGACCTTCGCAGCCTGCCGGGGTCTGGCAATCTTCTTTGCAGCATGTTTGCGACCTGCCACCATGATTGTGCTGAGCAACCTTGGCAGCCTGACCTCCTGTTTGTTTCTGGTGCTTTTTGACAAGAGCCCCCTTTGTCTGTGGATAGCAACCTCCGTGTATGGGGCCTCTATGGCCACCACTTTTCCCAGTGGTGTTTCTTGGATTGAACAGTACAGCACCATCAGTGGCAAGTCTGCTGCATTTTTTGTGATTGGCGGTACTCTGGGAGAAATGGCAATTCCTGCAGTAATTGGAATTCTTCAAGGGGAGTATCCAGATTTACCAGTAGTTCTGTACATCTGTTTGGGGTCAGCGATCTGCACTGCTGTTTTATTTCCTGTGATGTATAAACTAGCTACCTTGCCTTTGAATCACCAGAGAAAAAGAAACAGGAAAGAACAAAGACCAGAAAGCTTTGGCATTTAATTTTGGGTTATAAAGGAACAAGATGAGGGCTCAGGCCTCCAGGAAAGAGTAGCTATAGTCCTAGATACTCAGAAGATTGAGATCTAGGATCACAGTTCAAAGCTAGACTTGGCAGAAAAGTCCAGAGTCTACCATGAACCACCACTGTGTACAAACAATAGGATCTTGTCATGAGACTCCTTGGCCCATGGCTGGTTTTGTAATCTTGAATGGTCTCCACCTTTGAGAACAGGAAGGCATTTGCGATTGAGAATTGGTGGTGCTAGAGGGGAATGGAGAGGATTTTCTAAGTAAATGATCCTTGTTCTGAGAATTAGGGAGAACTGTTTCTTCATGAAAGAGCATACTAGAAGGAACTTTTTTTTTTTTAACTCAACACAGAGTTAGACTAAAGAATACTAAGGGCTCATTAAAATTTTTCTATAAAAACACTTCACAGGACCTACAAGACCTGCCTGAAGATGTGGCTGTGCCATCTAGGGCTATACTAAGCACTTTACTTTACAGTAACTTACCTAATTTCCTGATCTGTAATCCTAGAAATCAAAATGAGATGATTTACAAGCAGAAAAGTTTGAAGTTTGTGTAAGATTTCTGCTGTAGCATCCTCTTTATTTCAAATGGAAATCTAACTAACATGATAAATGTCTTTAAGATTATGGTACTGATAGTGAATGCATATCAAATGAATATGTTTAATGTTTAGTTCATTCTTGTTAATAATTGACTGAAAAATACATTAATGTTGCTGCATTTCACTCATGCAGGGTAAACCTTTCCTCCATAACTCTAACATGTCTGAAACAGGACATATCTCACCATCAGTGACCATGTAACATCTTGACAAATTATACACTTCAAATTCATACACATATTTAAAATTACCACACTATCTTAAATAACAAAATAGTAATCCCTTAAATTACGGAAATTATATTGTTTAATTCACTTTATTTTTTTGCCAGTCCTGAGGCTTGAACTCAGGGCCTGAGGACTGTTCCTGGCTTCCTTTTTGCTCAAGGCTAGCACTCTACCACTTAAGCCACAGCGCCACTTCCAGCTTTTTCTATATATGTGGTGCTGAAGAATCCAACCCAGGGCTTCATGTATACAAGGCGAGCACTTTACCACTAGGCCATATTCCCAGCCCTTTGTCTTGGCTAATGGCTGCTGTATTGGCCAAAGTGAGAAGTGCAGAACCAAATATTAACATCCATAAATGTTTCAGGAATTATTTCTTTCCTGGTATTCTGAAAATGAGCAGGTTATTTGGGGTCAGAAGTTTAAATAGGTAGTTTAGTTAAATTTTAGGCATAATGTCAATTGTCATAGTCTTTGAGAAAGGTGTAGATTTCAGAGATCATGCTAGTTAGCAGACAGCAGTGCTGGCTGGGGTCTTTCTGCTCTACCCAGACAGAAGTCATGAATGAGGAGGTGAGGAGCAACTCCTCCTGTTATTCTCGGCCCTGGGTGGGTATTTGCAGGTGGTCAGTGGATAGCCACAGTAGGCTCTGGGCTCTGCAGCTAGGGCAGCGCCACAGGGTTGGATTCTTAAGCACTTGAGGACTAGGGGAGTGGTACAGGCTATGGGCCTAAGGATTTGTGCTGACAGCTAGAGTGGTGGCACTGGACTCAGTCTTCAGGTTTGGGGCAGAAGCTCTAAGTGCTAAGTGTTACAGCTCTTTTGTTCCCCAGGCAGAGACCTTCCTATGTGTGCATATGCCTACGTGTGTCTTTGTGTATGTGTGGGGTAGGGTGGGAAGGGGATCTCACATGGCAAATACCAGTCCCTTGGAAGTTTTACTTTCAAGTCCACCTCTCTCTACATGCCCAAAGCTTCCTTTTGGCCTGTAGCTACTGTGTTGCCATGAAGGCACTGTGCTCCCCACCCCCATCCTGTCTCTTTCTCCACTGGATCTGTTGTAATTGCCTGAGGCTTTCTAGTCCTGAGCTGTTCCTCTACAAGGCTGCCTCTGGGAGCAGCTTTCTTCCTGGTGCTGCCCCTTCACGCATGCCCCCCTTTTCTTCGTGCCAGTAGAGTAAAGGTAGGCAAAACTACTCCAGAGAGTCTTTACTGGGACCTCAGGTGAGGAAGATCAGAAGAATATCTCCCATTTGTTTACAAAGTGAATTTACAACATGACTCGCTTAGCCATAGGAGGAAGTGATAGTGAAGCCTTGGTTTGCACCAATCACAGAAGTCCCTTATGTAAATGTAGCACTGTGTTTGCACCAATCACAAGTCTTCTGTTGGACCACCATGGGAAATACTTAACTCCCTCCCTCCACCTCCCTCACTCCCACCCCTGCTGGAAAGGGATATGGGATCCTCTAGCATTTGCCAAGATTTTTAGTATCAAAAAGACCTGGGCAGGCTATGTTTGCTGAGATAGTTCCTTTAGGAGTCAGAGGTGTGCTTGGGTATGCAGCAGCATCAATACATCCACAGAATGTGGAAAGCAGCTGGTGCTAGCATGAAGGTTGTCAGGCCGGCTGCCCACCTGAGAGTATTACACTCAAGACAGGCAGAACCCTAGGGAAGGGTCACAGGGGTGGGGATCTTTTCCAAGGACCTTTAGATGTTTATGGCATCATTAGAGCCATTCAAAATTACAACATAGGCATAAAGCAGCCAGTGGTGAGACGAACCATACGTGAAGCATAAGTATCTGTCCTATAACAAACAATTTCCAGGGCCTTATACAGCCCATCCCAAGCAAGAATTGTCAATTATGAAATCCAATTACTCCAATATCTCAGCACACACACACTTAAAGGAAAAATAATAACTACTAAAAGGAGTGTAATCAATCTTAGTAGTACTTTCACAGTATTTTCACTGCTGTTACAAAGTACACCAGGAAGGCTGCTGTCTACCACTTCTTTCAGTTTGGGCCTCCCTTGTGTGTAACAGAAGCAAACTAAGGTTGGTGACCTTGGCTGTGATTGGAGGATCTGAGAGCTTTTCTTAGAATGTACTTTGGGGGCTGGGGATATGGCCTAGTGGCAAGAGTGCTTGCCTCGTATACATGAGGCCCTGGGTTCGATTCCTCAGCACCACATGTACAGAAAATGGCCAGAAGTGGCACTGTGGCTCAAGTGGCAGAGTGCTAGCCTTGAGCAAGAAGAAGCCAGGGACAGTGCTCAGGCTCTGAGTCCAAGCCCCAGGACTAGCCAAAAAAAAAAAAAAAAAAAAAAAAAGAGTGTACTTTGGCTTGTTTGCATTTTAGTTAAGTAAAGCTTGAGTTCAACATGCTTATATTTTTTTGAGTCATGGTCTTGCCACGTTGCCAAGGCTGGCATCCAATTTCTGGGTTCTAGTAATATTTTGACTCTAAGCCTCCTGAATATCTGGGACTATAGGCCTTCCCCAAAGAGCCTGGTTCTTACTGTTTGGTGTTTTTTTTTTTTTTTTTGGTCAGTTGCGGGACTTGAACTCAGGGCATGGACACTGTCCCTGAGCATTTTTTGCTCAAGGCTAACACTACCACTTTAAGCTATAGCTCCACTTCCAGTTTTCTGGTGGTTAATTTGAGATAAGACAATCTCACAGATTTTTCTGCCTGGGCTGGCTTTGAGCTGCTATCCTCAGATCTCATCCTCCTGAGTTAGGATCACCAATGTGAGCCACTGGTACCTGGCATCCACCTGGTTGAGTTACAGTTACAGTTTTAAATTATGTATAGTTTCACATTTAATGCATGAAAATTTTATAAAGTCAAAAAGTATTTTTCTTTATTCTTCTACACTTATTCAGGTGTTTTATATCTTGTTCTATATCCCTCTCTCCTCTTCCTCCTCCTCTTCTTCTTCCTTTTTATGAGGTAGTGAAGTCTAAACTTAGGCTTTTCAGCTTACTAAGTAGGCCTTCTGCCACTTGAGCCATACCTTAGCCATTTTATGCTCTAGTTATTTTTTAAATAAAGTCTTGAGTTTATGCCCAGGCTGGCCTGGACCTTAATCTTCTTGTTTATACCTCACACATAGCTTGGATGCCAAATGTGAAGCACCACACCAGATTGAGATGGGGTCTTGGTAACTTTTTTGCCTGAGGCTGGCCTAAAACCACAATCCTCCATAATAGCTGGGACTATATGTATATGTCGCAGTGCTTTCTTGGCTTTTAGTTCTTTTAGTTCTATTAGAGAAGATTAGTGCCTGGACAAAGGTTTGAAGTTGTTAGATAATGGAAGCAGCATAAGAGACTGGTATTTTTAGCTTTTGAACAATTTGTTGCATATAAGGATATTCTATTCAAATTTCTTCAGGGTGATAAATTATATGCAAGAGAAATCTTATTATTTTGCCATCTCTATGACAGTCTACTAAGTGTAGTCTACTAAATACATTCACATTGTTGTGCAAGCATCACTACTCCATCTATGCACAAGAGTCTTTTGTCCTACCAGGCACTGGTGGCTCATATCTGTAATCCTAGCTACACAAGAGGCTGTGATCTGAGGTTCATGGTTCAAAATCAGCCTGAGCAGGAAAGTCCTTGAGACTTTTATCTCCAACTAACCATCAGAAAACCAGAAATGGAGCTGTAGGTCAAAGTGGTAGAGCAATCCCCTTGAGCAGAAAATCTCAGAGACAGCACCCAGGACTTGAGCTCAAGCCCACAACCAATCAAAAAATATCTCTAATATCTCTATATCTATCTATCTATCCATCCGTCCATCATCCATCTATCTCCCCTTCCACCCAACCACCTGCCCAGGCTTCCACTATTCTACATCTAAGTCTATGAGTTGACTACTCTAAGGGCCTCATGAGTGGAGTTTTGCAGTATTTGTCTTTAACAGCTTTTTTTTAGTTAGCACAATGTCAATGTTTAGTGGGTGTCAGGCATATCTGTCCTTGTCCAGCCTGAGTAATATCCTCCAGTATGTATGTTCAACACTGTGTTTGTCCATTGATCTGTGGATGGACACTTGGATTACTTCTGTTTGGACTTCTATGAGCAGTGTTGCTTACAACATGTGTACACAATATTTTTATTTTCAGTATTGGGGTTTAAACTCAGGGCTTTGTGCTTACTAGGCAGATACTCTACCTCATAAGTCACACTAGGGCCAGCCTGGGTTGCGATTCTTCTATTTATATTTCTTGCATAGCTGGAATGATATTTGTGTGCCTGTGTACCAAGCTTTATATTAATTGGGATGGGATTATGTGAACTCCCCCTCCTGTACAACCTGGCTTCAAACTACTATTTTCCAGATCTCAGCCTCCTCAATAGTTAGGATTATAGTTGAGACCCACCATGGCTGGTTGAACATAATATCTTCAAGGCTCATCACTGTTTAGTGGACGAGCATTTATGTCTCTGTTCATCCTGAGTAATATTCTATAGTACATATAGTCCACACAGTGCTTGTCCATTAACCCATGGGTGAGTGGATACTTAAGCTTCCTCTCCTATTCTTGGAGAGCCAACTATCATTTTCATGTATTTGGAAGATTGGGTCCAGTTTTCTGCTAAGATCATGGCTCTGTGTCTTCTATTCATTTGCGTACACCCACAAAGGGCTGTCTTGGAGTGAATGGTCTGAAGTCAGGTAGCCATAGGCAGTCTGCGTTGAGCTTCTGTATGGGCTTCTCTCTTCTTACTCCTTCCTGGCCCATCCTTTCTATACTCCCTGTCCAGAATCCAAAAGGAACCTGTGTGACTTGAGTAATTACCATTGCTCTTACTGAGTCCTGGTCCGGTTTCTCAATGGCTTTGCCTCTTGGGGAACCTGCTGCTTCCTCCTAGAGCCTTGCCATACTCCTGACCCTGGGCTATGAACGTGAGAAACTTTATATAGAGAAGGAAGTTGAGATGTCTTCTTAGCACTGAGTAGTCTTCTCTATACTGAGATGCTAAGCAGGGTGTATACTTCTAATGGTGCCTGAATGGCACTGGCATACTCAGTTAATCTTTTCAATTAAAATGGCAAACAGAAGCTCAGAAAATGGCACACTTTTTCTGGAAAAGAAAGCCTTTTACACAAAGTTATTGGACTTCGATTTTCAAGAATAGTAAATACTAGCTTAATAGGATAGCATTTATATTTACATAAGCTATAGCAGCTTCCCCTTTAGAAGAAGACAATTACTACTCTATTTTCTGTGGACCAAAAGTTTCCAAATGAAGCCTGGAGTTGGTGGCTCATGCCTACAATTCTAGCTACTCAGGAAGCTGAAATCTGAGGTTTGTGGTTTAAAGCCAACTTGGGTAGGAAAATCTATTGACTCTACTTTTTTGGAGATAAGTATATCTGTGGCTCAAGTGGTTGAGTGCCAGAACAAAAGCTAAGGGACAGCACCCGGGCCCTGATTCAAGCATCAATACACACACACACACACACACACACACACACACACACACACAAACACACACACTTTGTTCAAATGGAGGCATGTTAGTCATTTAATATACATCTACTATGCATTTACCTGTGTGCAATAATCAGGGCCCTGGGAATAAAATGCAAGACAGATGAGATCTTTGCCTAGCTCCAGCATATGTTTTATCATTTCAAGTAAGACTTGCTAGACACCCTGTCTATTAGCTGAAAATCCTGTAAAGCTCTTTATAATGCTTTTCACAGAACTCCAAAAAAAGTAAAGTCACTATCTTCTTTGATCCCTGGTGTGTGTATTTGCTCATTTTCAGTATTTTTGTTTGTCTTTGAGGTTATACTTGATTTAGAGTTTGCAAAAAGACAGCACTGTGCAGGTTAGGTTGACACAGTTAAAACCTGTTGTAGAGCAAAGGAGTCTGACAGCAACATTGGGCAAGATAGAACAGCCAAGGGGACACATTTATGACTGAGCAACCCAGCCCGTGGGGTAAGTGAGCAGCTTCTCAGCTCTCAGGTCAGTCTCTTACCACAGAAACTCCACCCCTGCAGGACAGCTGTTCTCAGTCCACACATAGCCACCCCTAGAGCCTTTGCCTTGTTGAAGAATGACTCAGGTTAAATCATTTCAGAAAGGAAAATTGATTTTTCAAAGACAGCCAGAAAAGGCTGGCTTGCCAAGTGAAAGGTAAAAGCATTAGAAAATAAAAATAAAACCCAAGATTCCTCAGTTTGTTTTATCGTGCTCATAAGGAAAACCAGCAAAAGCTTCCATGTTTATGATGTTCATAATGGTCAGGGGAACAAGAATCATGGACAGAACTACTCGTGACAGAGAGCTCTGTTTATGGGAAACTCTCACAGTTATTGCTTTTCTTTCCTCTTAGATAACAGTCAGTTATACACTATCATTCTGTTCTATCTTGGGGTGCAAGGTGCTTTGTTTCTGACTGTGATATGGGAAAGGCTCAGTGATACTGAAGCAGGGCAAAGTGACACTTGGCTCTCTCCCCCTTCAGAACCCCAAGCTCAGGAGGGAAAAAGACCCAAGGGAAAATATGATGCAGAAGGCAATCTTATCCCCTAGACCTTTTCTCTGAGGATGCTGACCTTGGCTGCTGTGAAGATTACCTGCATGATTTCAAAACCACCACTGAAGTTTGACTGGTCTGCAGTGGAGCCTGAGTGTAGGTATTTTAGATGTTTCCCTGGAGAGTATAATGAGAACCAGAGCCTTTCACAGTGCAGGAGACTGGGATGCTCTGCTGGTCAGAGGGAATTTTAGGCTGGTTGACAGCTTTGTTAAGCCATGCTGTTTTATTGTGAAATGATTCTATGCAGTCTCTCTGAAGGAAAAGCACGTGGAGGAGGCTTCCTGTTTTCTATGTCCCCACTGCTGCTTGAGCAAGTAAAGCAAGCAGCTACTTGTAGTCCTGGAAGTTCTGCTAAAACTAGAACCAAGGCTAGACTTTCTACAAGTTGTTTGGAAGACAGCGGAGGAGCTGCAGAGCCCTAGCTGAGCTCCCTCCGACATCGCAGTTTTCTCACCCCATAGAAACGTTTACTCCTAGAAAGACAGCCAGAGTAAGTTCTAACAGTACAGGGATTCTGGCCAGGAAGGAAAAATCGACTTTGCTCATCTGAAAACACAGATTTCAGCTCCGGGTGGCATCCCACCGCCGCGCCAGTGCCGGCACTGGCACAGCGCCTGGCACAGCAACCCGCACTCCGCGCAGCTAAAGCACACAGCGTAGACCAGGGAGAAATACTCCAGACGGCGGCTGAGCACAGACGACCTGAAATCACAGAGAAAGCGTGAGTACCCCACGAAAGATATTCTCACTCGCGCCCACAGAGCAGCTTCTGGAAGGCAGCCCTTCCCCCACCGCCAGAGCAAAGTGCCATCTTTGCCACTGGCATAGGCTCAGACCAGATTGGAACTAAATCGGGCCTGGGGAAAGCAAGGTCAAAGTAGCCATCTTTGAAAAGGGCAAGAGGGACCGAACAGTGAGAGCCAGCTCTGCCCAGGAGAATGCCCCCTGCCCAGGCGGGAGGCATGTCCTGGGCCTTGGCTTAGCCAGAGGTGCCCCGCCCTGCCCACCGGAATTTATAAATTTAAAGTGAAAGCAGCGAGCAGCTCCCGGTGGCACGGAAACACCAGACGGGGGAACAGTTCCTGAGAAAGTTAAACAGTCCCGTCACAGAGGAAGCCCAATTCCCAGCCCGAAACGGAGCTCAATTCAGTAGCCAGCTTCACCCAGGAGGCTGCCCCACCCAGGAGGGAGGAGCCTTCTCCAGGCAAGCAACTCTCAGCCGGGTAAAACAGGCCAGAGGTGCCCCGCCCTGCTGAGTCCACAGCCTATTCAAAGCCAGGTGTTAAAGGCAGCGGCCCCACAGCAGACAGAGGAGCCACGGTCCCTTAGACTGCTCAAGTCCCCATCTACAGAGGATGCCCAAGGCCTGCCTGCAAGCTGTGCGAACCACAGAGACCCAGGATTGCACCAACAGGGGAGAAGGGTCAGAACAGATCCACCCCTTGCAAACTGAAATCAAGTCAAACCAGCCAATCAGGAAAATAGACTGCAGACCATCGCAAGGAAACCAGAGACTGGGGAAAGACCACACAAACAAGAAGGACTCCATTTTTTTTTTCTTCTTTTCAAACATTTTTTAAACTTAAAAAAAAAATTTTTTTCTCACTTCTGAAACATCGTCGGCTTTTTTTGTTTTGTTTTGTTTTCCATTTTTACCTGTTTGTTTTATCAAGTTTTTTTCTTTTCTGTTTGTTTGGGCAGTTCCTTTTCTGTTTTTTTTTTCTTTTTATTTATTTATTTATTAAATAATTTTTCTCTGTTTTGTGCATCTGTCCTCCACTGTTTTTACTTTATTTCTCTCTTTGCGTTCTCTTTCTGCAAGTTGTTTGACCTTCTGCATAGATGTTGTAATCAAATTGCGTTTTTTTCCCCTTAAGCAGTAAGAATGATCTTATAAATCCATTATGGCTGAATATGTGTACATTCTTGCCTTTTTGAATAAAATAATGATATTAATAAGTACTTCAGTTAGTTGGTAGTAAAAGTCACTTGTCATTAGTTGTTCTTTTGAAGTTTACAAAGGATCTTTCTTCTTCAGAAATTAAGCAAGAATAACTTTAGATTTTCTATTGTTACTGTCCTCAAGTGTATGAGATAGTTGTATTGGATCCTACAGTGGGAGCAGTGTTTTTGGTTTACATGGATTCTATGAAAATGACATGCTTTGTTCCTTCAGCCTCTAAATTCTAAACATACCAGTCCACAAATGAAACTGTTACTGGCTTCAATATGATTTTTTAGTGGAGATGATTCCAGATGTGTATCTGTTTCAGTTGGAAGTTTTCTCACTAGAACGTCAGATGACATCTAGATCCTAACTTCCTTTCTCCCAGCAGCTGCAAGCCTGTCAGTGACCATAACCTTGCTTTTCACTGATTAAAACAACAATGAGAATCTGGCTCAATGCTTCCTACATGAAGCTCTGTCCAACTCTCTCCCTAGAACTCTTCACACTTTATGACTCTTGGGAAGAGATATTTTAAACTGACACTTGAAACCAAGAAGGAAAATTTCTACAAGAAAAATGTCTATTCAAGGCCTGTGGGCTTGGCTTGAGTATTCCACTTGCTAGACAAGCATGAGGCCCTGAGTTCAAAGTCCAGTTCCACAAAGAAAAAAAATTAAAGTGATTGTTTATCAATCCATGCTCTCTGTCTTATCTAAGCAACCATAGTAAATGACGACTGCGATCTCTGATTGGCCCGAGTTATAGCTGTGCATTCTGCTCAGGGCAAGACCTTCCTTTACCTGTGGGTTTCAGGTTTCCCAGCCCAACAGACTGTGTGAACATAAGGGTCCCCAGTGCTCCTACCCTGCTATGCCACCCCCACCTCCACCCCACTTCCCACCCCAGGGCTCAGTGCAGCTCTGCATTCCTACTTCCTCTCCACAGACTAGGATGGGGAGGAGGGTGACTCAGTGACTACACAACTCACAGTGAGAGGCTTGGCAGGGCCAGAAATCTTGGGGAATCAACTGTGGCTTACCAAGACAGAGGTGAGGAGCCTTCCCTCTGTTACTTCCCTCTTGAGGCTTGGGGATGACATTGTTATATTTGTCACTAAAACATTTGTCTTTTAAAACTTAAGCTTTTATGATGTATATAATTCCTAAAATGTTCTCCTAAGCTTTCCTTTACCAATATTTTTTAACCAGCACCAGCACTACACACGTCGCCTAAATGTCATTGTATAAATAATTTCAGTTTTCAGTAGGGCCTTACATCAGATTCTGTGTGGTTTAGGATATGACACAGGCCCATAAAAATAGCTAAGCCAGAAGCATGGTGCAACTGTCTCTACCATACTTCGAACCCTATCCCCAAGTCTTCCATCATCACCTGGAATCCTGAAGCACCTTATGTGGCAAGTAGCCATTGTCCTGTGATACAGAGAAGACATGGGGGGTAGATGCTGCTTTCTGAAATTAAACTTGGGTTTGTATGACTCCAAGTCCATGGTCAATTTCTTTTTTGCCACTCACCATATATAAAGTAACCTCTTGAGCAAGGTGGGTGACTCAGCCCCCTCGATGACCATTGACCCTCTGTAATTGACTATTGACCCTCATCTGTCTACAGAACTGCTCTCGCTCCATTGAAAACTGGTTTCTAGACCTTGGGGACAGCCTTTTTTTGCATGGTCATTTTTGCATCAATGTGTGACCTCCACACTATAAGCATTGTACTTGTATAGTGGTGTTTGTGGTGAGCTTTTAGGAGTAAATCAGACATGATCTCTGACCTCATGATTTTAGTATCTTAAACCATAAATCAAAAAACAGTACCCATCCAAAGGGGTCCAGTTTACCTCAGAAGGTATAGTAAAGAAGTCTCTGTCTGTCTCTCTCTGTCTCTCTCTCTTTCTCTCTCTCTCTCATTTTTTTTTTATTGTACCAGAGTTTGTACTCAGTGCTTCACGCTTTTTAAAAAAAGTGCTATACCATTTTATTCATGCCTCCAGCCCTTGTTGCTCTTGTAATCTATTTTTTCAGATGTCGGTTTGCTTTTTCTAGGACTGGTCTCAGATGGTGATTGTCCTATGTAGCAGCTCACATAGTTTCACCATGCATGCCCAGGAAGGCTCCCTTTGTAATCTCTTCAGAAATTAACTTTTGAAGGATCAATTTACTTTTCTTCCTGTTTATACTTTTTCAGCCTTTTCTGTATATAAATCCAAGTGCTTCTGCTCACCTCATCCAAACATCAATTCAGTCTTACAGAACAAGATGTTTTTCACCCCTTGAATCTCTACCAAAAGCCTATTCAAACTTTTAATTACATTTGTTATAATTTAGCCATTAAACCAAAAAGAGGCCCAAGTTTAGAAATCTCTGTTGAAGTAGTATTGGCAGAGCTTGGGTGATAACTGAGATGAGAGAAGGAAGCCTCAAGGAGGATCCCAGATTCCTTCACACAGATAACAAGATAGAAGGTAGTGGTGACACAGTTGAATATAACAGAAGGGAGAGCAAGTTTATTGAGGATCACAAGATGAGCTCAGGCTGAGGTGATCAAGAAGAATCATTGTGAAGCTTGATATTCTCAGAAAATATTTTCAGGTGTTAAATCTCAGCTTTCCAATAGAAGTGTGCTGGGCAAGTCCAATTGCTTTCTTTCTTTCTTTCTTTCTTTCTTTCTTTTTTTTTTTTGGTCTTCAAAGCATGTTACCACGGGGTCCTAGCCAGCCTCTTCCAGAGCATCTTCCATTTTGCTTCATGTATGTTCTATTTCAAGCAGATTTTTCTCAAAGAAACAAACATCTAACACCAAAAATAGGTCTCTAAACTGACATCCTAAGCAGCTTCTTTCATTATTAAGCAGATTTTTAAAAGTATACATCATTTGTGCAATTATTTCATAGCAAACTCGACTTCTAGTCTAGACTGGAAAAAATATTTACAAAAAAGTGCAATGCATCACTCTAGTGTGCATGGCCACCATTTTCCATCCTTGTTTGTCCAGATACATTTGCATTAATAGTTGTTCTTTTTACTTGGAATGTTCCCTTTCCTACAACCTTCTCTATTGCCTTTCAAAACACCAAATGAAATGTCCTACAGAGTAATCAGTGGGAGCAGTGGGAACACTGCAATTAGCTCCTCCCTTCTATGTGTTCCCATGGCCCTCAATTCATATTGCTTATCCTTCTAATCTAATTCATGATTCAGGAATTCTGGAGTCAACAATCAATTTACATGTCTTATTTCAACTAAAGAGAAAATATATCTCAAATACTATCTTTCCAATGTGCCTGACTGTAATTGTTTTTAGACAGCTTCTCACTGGGTGGCCCAGGATTTTCGTGAACTTTTGAGTTTAGGTATTCCTATGAAAGCCTTAGCTTTCGTAGTAGCTGGTACTACAGATGTGGACTGCCAAGGCCAGCGCCTGAATCTAATTTTTAAAGTCTTATTATCTGTCATGACTTTGATGTTTAAGAAGCTCCAGAAAGGGTGTAAGATATCACAAGAAATGTACTCATTGCCTTATTATGTGACTGTACCCCTTTTGCACAACACCTTGTCAACAAAATTTTTAAAAAAAGAAGCTCCAGAGAAATTCTCCAGTTTTAGACCCTGTAAATCTGCCAGGAAGCTTCACAATAGTCTAAGCAAGAAATGAGGAGTACAGGAGCTAAGGTAGAAGGGGTGGTGAGTTGGAAGCTGATTTAATATATTTTTGCTGCATATTGGGAAGGATTTAATTACTACAGAGATGAAGCTGGAGTAAAAGTTACAAAGATGATAATGATGATGAAAAGTTCATAGGGAAAAGGAGAGATACATAGATGATAGGTAGATGACAAACAGACAACAATAAGGTGAAAATGAACATTCAGGTAGATAGTAAAGAAACAAAAGGATGGAAGAGTGACATTGATCAAGATAATATTGATCATAATCTGACTGGTGGAATTGGAACCCATAACTACAACTACTGTACAACTACTTAATTTAAAAAAAAAAAAAAGCCTGGGGATATGGCCTAGTGGCAAGAGTGCTTGCCTCATATACATGAGGCCCTGGGTTGGATTCCCCAGCACCACATATACAGAAAATGGCCAGAAGTGGCACTGTGGCTCAAGTGGCAGAGTGCTAGCCTTGAACAAAAAGAAGCCAGGGACAGTGCTCAGGCCCCAGGACTGGCCAAAACAAAACAAAACAAAACAAATTTACATTTCAGTTTGAGACTGTGGTGGGATGCAAACAATGCTCTAGTCCCATAGAGAAGAGAAAACCAATACTCTAGAGGCTAGGCAGGAAAATTACAAGTTCAAATCCAGTCCGTCCTACATATAGAATTCTAGGTTAGCCTGGGCTACATTGCTAGACCCTGTCACAAATAAACAAAACAAAACAATCAAATGACCAAGGCCTTTTCTTCTCAGCTGGCCCAACTTCACTCAGCAATCCCACAAAGTCATGCCTTGTCTGAATAATCTGTTGGAATTGTGATGGCTGGAGGCCCAGATTTATTTCTTGAATTACTATTACACCATTGGTGTAAGGGCAGCAATTGGTTGACTGACCTGGGCAAAGTTGTTATTTGCTCTGTGCTCCTTCACCCTCCTGGTTGTGGTGTTATGAGGGTTAATTGAGATAGCACATGCCAGAGTTCATGCATGAACTTCACTTGTGGAAGGCCCAAGGGCAGGGTCATACAAAGTTTATATGGGCAAGGCCTGCCGGCTGTCTCTGCACCCCAGATGGTCAATTTTCATTTTTGCAGTTCTGGGCTTCAATTTCCTCCACACGCTTGGTGGCATCTGGCCCTTGATCACGGCAGCTCCAGCTCCATGACTGGGCTCCAATCCAGGGGGCTTGCATGCACAGTGATAAGTGCGATCTGAAAGTGTGGACAGCCTCCGCAGGATCCAAAGTCCGACCACTAGGGCCTAGCCTGGCTCTGGAAGGTGCAAGGGAGTAGGGCGGCGCCTCTGGGGACAAGCAGGCCTCCAGGGGCAGGGCTGGGCAGGGCAGGGCAGGTTAGGCCTCTGTTCCCCATATCTGACTTGATTGAAAAGAAGACATTGTCAAAGCCACTGGGGGAGCCACCAAGATGGAGTTGGAACTGGAATTCCGAGGAGCTGTGGCTGGGGCCCAGGCTGCCGGGCAGCTGCTCCTCAGGACCGAGGTCTCCACGAAGAATGAGCAGCTGGAGGAGGTGGCCGTCACCCAAAGGAAAGGCCAGGCCGGAAGCCTGCTGTGCTGGTTCACTACCGTGATCCTGTATCTGTCCTTCCTAGGGCTGGTGAGAGCTGGGACTGCGAACCCCCAAGTCCAGGGAATTTTGTCAGGGAATGAGAACCTCCTTTCCCCCGCCCCCCCCCCCGCCCCCACCTACACGGTGTGATCTTGATCACTTTATTTTCATAGTCTGTAGAATGGGCACACTTCTAATCAGGAAGGGTTTACTGTCTGTCATGTGAAACATTTTCCTGACATTTTCCTACAGCAATTTTTCCTAATGCCTGGGTGTGTTCAGGAGATTCAAGAAGATAGGCTGGGTTTGCAGATGCCCTTCTCTGCATGCGCCTGTCCAAGCTCTAAATGATGGCACCGTAAAGCTGCTGCTTGGGGATTTTCTCTTTCCGGTGGCCTGACCATATTCAGCATGCCGCTGAACTTGGTAGGTAGGCCCAGAGAGGTCCAGAGGGAACTGATGTTTCCAGATCACACAGCTGGTTAAGTGGTAGAGTCAGGAATAGTCTTCACCCTGCTACCAGTAGATTTAATCAGCCTGCAATCCTTAAGTGCTTTTCTCAAGCAAAGTGCACAAATAGAAATGCTCAACTTGGTCAATTTTTATTCTGGAGTGTGGGAGGGTGAGTCCTTCACAAACAATCATTTCTGATCAATTAGCATCTTAGAAAGTGAGCCACACCTATTTCTTAGAATCAAGTTGTTTTAATTTATTTTGAGATAGAGTTTTGCTATGTAGATCAGGCTCTCCTTGAACCGTGAATCTTCCTGTCTCTACCTCCCAAGTGTTGGGCTTATACTGGATGGGCCACATGCTGAGGTTGTTTCTCACAGTCTTTTCATGGGGGAGGTGATGAGAGGACTCCCTTGCTGAGCCCTCTGTGTACCAGGTCTTGTTGGGCCTTTGAAGACCTTAAGCACCATAGTACTTGAGTAGATCAGTTGTCAGGTTCTTTGTATCTGATGCTTGCTGGGGCATGTGCTCAGTGGCTTCTTAGTCCTAGGCTGCTGGTGCATGGATAGGAGATCAACTCTTCATTTGGAGCTGAACAGTGTAATTAGAATCAAACATTTTTGAAAAATGGATGATCTAAGTTTTCTTTTTTTTATTTTAAGTTTTTATTATCAAACTGAACTACAGAGAGGTTACAGTTTCATACATTAGGCATTGGATACATTTCTTGTACTGTTTGTTACCTCGTCCCATGAGATCTAAGTTTTCTTAAAGGGTTTTACAAATATTCTGAAATTTAACTGTAACCCTCAGTTCTTGCTAACACATTCTGCATATAAAATTTTGTTAAAATCATTCTGTGCATGTGTAAGTCCTATTGCTAGAAAAGCCATGACGATGAGGCTCTTTCCTGATGGCTTTGGCATGTCATTGAAGATTAAGAAATACTCAGACTGTTTATCTTCTGTATGGTAGACATGTGTATTCAAGAGTCAGGTCCCTATGTGGACCAGAAATTTTATTTTATTTATTTTTAAATTAAATAGAGTAAGTTTATTTGAAAATGAAAGGAAGTAACTCCATCTGGAGAAGATTCTAAAGAGGAGTCCCAGAAGTTTCAATCTTAATATAAAAAACTAGGAATAACAATTTTGATATTTGATAATTTCAAATTTTACCATCCATATTCCTTTATTAGGCATGCAAGTAATATATTCTTTGGGGGAAAAAAAAGAAAATGTTTTGAGAATAAATTTGTTTAATCTTTTTTTTTTTTTTTTTTTTTTTTTTTTTTTGTCAATCCTGGGGCTTCGACTCAGGGCCTGAGCACTCTCCCTACCTTCTTTTTTTTTTTTTTTTTTCTCAAATTTTTATTATCAAATTGACGTACAGAGAGGTTACAGTATCATACGTTGGGCATTGGATACATTTCTTGTACTGTTTGTTGCCTTGTCCCTCATGCCCCCCTCCCTCCCCCCCTTTCCCTCCTCCCCCCTGGTGTTCAGTTCACTTACACCAAACAGTTTTGCAAGTATTGCTTTTGTAGTTATTTCTCTTTTTTTACCCTGTGTCTCTCGAATTTGGTATTCCCTTTGAATTTCCTACTTCCAATACCAGTAAACACGGTTTCCAATATACTCAGATAAGATTACAGAGATAGTGTAGGTACAAACATAGGAAGGTGATACAAAACATTATCTATAATAGAAACTACACATACACATAGGACGTTGAAAGTGGTTACAACTGTGATATATCACTTGTTTCCATAACATGGAGTTCATTTCAATTAGCATCATCTTATGTGTTTCTAAGGGTATAGCTATTGGGCCTTGTGATGCTCTGCTATGGCTTGCCTAAACCTGTACTAATTATTCCCAATAAGGGAGGCCATAGAGTCCATGTTTCTTTGGGTCTGGCTCACTTCACTTAGTATAACTTTTTCCAAGTCCTTCCATTTCCTTACAAATGGAACAATGCCATTCTTTCTGATAGAGGCATAAAATTCCATTGTGTAAATGTACCACATTTTCCTGATCCATTCATCTATGGAGGGGCATCTGGGTTGGTTCCAGCTTCTCGCTATGACAAATTGTGCTGCGATGAACATTGTTGTGCTGGTGGCATTACTGTGATTTTGTTTGTGGGCTTTTGGATAGATACCCAACAGTGGGGCTGCTGGGTCATAGGGGAGTTCTATATTGAGCCTTCTGAGGAATCTCCATACTGCTTGCCAGAGTGGCTGAACCAGTTTACATTCCCACCAACAATGAAGTAGGGTTCCCTTTTGGCCACATCCCCTCCAACAATTGTTATTATTAGTTTTCTTGATATATGACATTCTTGCTGGGGTGAGATGGAATCTCAATGTTGTTTTGATTTGCATTTCCTTTATGGCCAGTGATGTAGAGCATTTTTTCATATGTCTCTTGGCCATTCTCATTTCCTCATCAGAGAAGTTTCTTTGTAAGTCTTTAGCCCACTTGATGAGGGGGCTATTGGTTCTTTGCAGTTTTGTTTTGGAAGAAGGTAATTTTTTTAGTTCTGCATATATTTTAGAGATGAGGCCTTTGTCTGTTGAATGTCCGGTAAAGATCTTCTCCCAGTCTGTGGGCTTTCTGTTTATCTTGAGAGCTATGTCCTTTGCCGTGCAGAAGCTCTGGAGTTTGATGCAGTCCCATTTGTCCAACCTTTCTTTGATTTGTAGCCTTTCAGGGTCTTTGTTAAGGAAGTTCTTTCCTGTGCCAAGGAGCCCAAGTGTTTCTCCTACTCCTTCCTTTAGTGTCTTCAGGGTGCCTGTTTTGATTTCAAGGTCTTTAATCCATTTGGAATTGATTTTGGTGCAGGGTGATATATAAGGATCTAGTTTTAGTTTGTTGCATGTGTTGAGCCAGTTTTGCCAGCACCACTTGTTAAAGAGGCTATCTTTCTTCCATACTATTGTTTTAGCTCCTTTATCAAAGATTAAGTAGGCATAGTTCTGTGGGTTTAATTCTGGGTCTTCAATTCTGTTCCATTGGTCTTCAGGCCTGTTCCGGTGCCAATACCAAGCTGTTTTTATAACTATAGCTTTATAATACAGCTTGAAGTTGGGTATTGTAATTCCTCCAGCACGGTTCTTTCTGCTTAAGAGTGTTTTTGCTATTCTAGGTCTTTTATTGTTCCATATGAATTTCTGGATTGCTTCCTCTATTTCATTAAAGAATGGTGTTGGGATATTAATGGGTATTGCATTGAATTTGTAGATAGCCTTTGGCAATATTGCCATTTTGATTACATTAATCCTCCCAATCCAGGAGCATGGGAGGTTTTCCCATTTTCTTAGTTCTGACTTAATTTCATTTTTCAAGCTTTTAAAGTTCTCTTCAAAGAGGTCTTTCACTTCTTTGGTTAAGGTTATTCCTAGGTATTTTATGTTTTTGGGGGCTATTGCAAAAGGAGTTGCTTTCCTGATTTCAGCCTCGGTCTTCGGGTTGTTAGCATAGAGAAAGGCCATTGATTTTTGAAGGTTTATTTTATATCCTGCAACTTTGCCAAAGTTTTGTATCAGCTCTAGTAGCTTGGGGGTAGAGTCTATGGGATTCTTTAGGTATAGGATCATGTCATCTGTGAAGAGAGAAAGTTTAACTTCATCTTTTCCTATTTGGATCCCCTTTATATTCTCTTCTTGCCTAATTGCTCTGGCTAGGAATTCTAGTACTATGTTGAAGAGCAGGGGAGAGAGTGGACATCCCTGCCTTGTTCCTGATTTTAAAGGGAATGGCTTTAGTTTTTCACCATTTAGAGTTATGCTTGCTGTTGGTTTGTCATAAACTGCCTTGATTATATTCAGGAATGTTCCCTGGAATCCCAGTTTTTCCAGGGCTTTTAGCATAAATGGGTGCTGGATTTTATCGAACGCTTTTTCCGCATCCAGCGATAAAACCATGTGGTTCTTTACCTTGCTCCGGTTGATGTGGTGGATTACATTAATTGACTTGCGTATATTAAACCAGCTTTGCATCCCTGGGATGAATCCAGTTTGATCGTGGTGTATGATTTTTTTGATGACCTGTTGAAGTCGATTGGCCAGAATTTTGTTGAGAATTTTTGCATCTATGTTCATCAGGGAGATTGGTCTGTAGTCCTCTTTCCGTGATGAGTCCCTGCCTGGTTTTGGGATGAGGGTTATACTGGCTTCATAAAATGAGTCTGGCAGTGAACGTTCTCTTTCAATTTCATTGAAGAGTTTGAGAAATATTGGAGTGAGTTCTGTTTTGAAGGCCTTGTAGAATTCTGCGGTGAATCCATCTGGACCTGGGCTTTTCTTGGATGGGAGATCATTTATTGCTGTTTCTATTTCAATACTGGATATGGGTCTGTTTAGAAGGTTTAAGTCTTCATAGTTGAGTTTGGGGGTATCAATTTTTTCTAGGAAATCATCCATTTCTTCCAAGTTCTCGAATTTGTTGGCATAAAGGTTTGCAAAATAGTCCCTTATTATTTTCTGAATTTCGGTTATTTCTGTGGTGATGCTACCTGTTTCATCTCTTATCTTGTTTATTTGAGTGTGCTGCCTTCGTTCTTTGGTCAGGTTTGCCAGGGGTCTGTCTATCTTGTTGATTTTTTCAAAGAACCAACTCTTTGTTTTGTTGATTCTTTCGATGGTTTTTTCCATCTCTAATTGATTTAATTCTGATTTGAATTATTTGCTTCCGTCTATTGACTTGGGGTTTGGCTTGCTGTTCTCTCTCCAGAAAATTAAGGTGCTTCCTTAAATTACTGAGTTGCTGTTTCTCCAGTTTGTTGATGTATGTACTCAGAGATATAAATTTTCCTCTGAGTACTGCCTTTGCTGTGTCCCAAAGGAGCTGGTACTTTGTGCCCTCAACTTGGTTGAAGTCCATAAACATTTGAATTTCTGTTTTAATTTCTTCAATGATCCACTGATGGTTCAGCAGTGTGTTCTTTAGTCTCCATGAATTGTGGGATTTTCTGTGGTGGCTGAATGAGTTGAGCTCTAATTTTATTCCATTGTGGTCTGAAAGAATGCAGGGAATGATTTTGATACTTCTGAATTTGTACAGATTTTCTTTGTGCCCTAAGATGTGATCTATTTTGGAGAGTGTTCCGTGTGCTGCCGAAAAGAATGTGTATTCTGTCCTTGCTGGGTGGAATATTCTGTAGATGTCGATTAAGTCTAGTTGGTCTATGCAATTGTTTAGTTCTGTGGTTTCTTTGTTCAGTTTTTGGCGTGTTGATCTGTCCAGAGGTGATAGTGGAGTGTTAAAGTCCCCCACTATCATTGTGTTTGGGTCTATGAATGTTTTTAGAGCCAGTAGTGTTTGTTTGATGAAGTTGGGTGCTCCTGCATTTGGCGTGTAGATATTTAGGATGGTTATTTCTTCCTGTTGGAGAGATCCTTTTACTAGTATGTAGTAACCTTCTTTGTCTCTTCTTACCTTTTTTAATTTGAAGTCAATTTTGTCTGATACTAGGATTGCAACTCCAGCCTGCTTATGGGGGCCATTTGCTTGATAGATTTGTTTCCAGCCTTTCACTTTTAGAAGATGTTTACTTTTGCTGGATAGATGTGTCTCTTGGAGGCAGCAGAAAGATGGATCTTGATTTTTGATCCAAGTTATGAGCCTATGTCGTTTGATTGGAGAATTAAGTCCATTAATGTTGACAGTTAGGATTGAGAGGTGATCGTTTGTTCCTTTCATTATCACTGTCTTGTTTAAAGCTGTGTCTTCCCATTTCTTGATCTAGTGTTTACTAATTAGGGTTCATTTCTCTGCCTGTGTTGGGATCTTGATTATTTTCCCTGTATAGTACATCTTTAAGGATTTTGTGTAAAGCTGGTTTGGTGGAGATATATTGTTTCAGTTTTTCCTTATTGTGGAAGACTTTTATTTGACCTTCGGCTATGAAGGAGAGTTTGGAGGGGTACAGAATTCTTGGTTGGTAGTTGTTTTTATTTAGAGTTGGGTATACTTCATTCCAGGCTCTCCTTGCTTTCATGGTCTCTGCTGAGACGTCTGGGGTAATTCTGATTACTTTTCCTTTATATGTGATTGTTTTCTTTGCCCTAACAGCTTTGAGTATTTTTTCCTTGCACTCTGCTGAAGCTGTTTTGATCACAATGTGTCGGTGGGAAGTCCTATTCTGGTCTGGTCGATTTGGGGTTCTAAATGCTTCTTGTATCTGTATAGGCCTTTCCTTCTGGATGTTTGGGAAGTTCTCAGCTAATATTCTGTTAAATAGGTTGCCTATCCCATTAACCTCTTTCTCCAAGTTTTCCTCAATACCTATTATCCTTAAATTGGGCTTCCTGATTGTGTCTTGAATCTCCTGTAGCGATCTGTTTTGTTGCTTGGACTGGATTTGTATTGATTTTTGATCTTTCTCCATAGAATCTAAGGAATCTTCAGCTCCTGAGATTCGATCCTCTGCTTCAGTTAGTCGGGACTGTAGGCTAGCTACTTGATTTCGAATCTCTTTTCCTTCTAACTGGTCTTTCCTGATGATTTCCATGTCATTTCTTAGGTCCTGTATGGACTTCTTTACTTCATTAACTTCATTACTTTGGTTTTGAGTGTTGTCTCTCAAATCTTTAAGTTGGGTAGCTATCTTTTCATTTGACTCTTGAAGCTCACTTATCTTTCTATTTGTGGATGCCATGAAATTCTCCATTAATTTTTGCTTTGCCTCCTCACGCTCTAACATAATTGACTGAAGAGATTCAAACTTTTCATTTATCATGTTTATCAGTAAACTTTGTAGAGCATTTTGGGGGTTTTCTTCTATGTTTTTGATTGACTGCTCTGCTTCCTGCTTGTTTTGGGTGGGGGATAAGACTTCATTATTTGCCATCTTTCTTGTGTTTCTTCTGCCCATTTGGATTGGGAATGCCAGTCTACCAGCACCTGTGAGCACTGTTTAAGACCCAAAGCAGCCCTTACCAAGCACTGTTGTGTAAATCTTACAATTTCACAATTATATACAGATAACTTGTATACCTGTCTATAAAGTTAGATTTGGTGTTCCTAAAGAATACAATTTCAATATAACATCTGATCCTGGGCCCTGTATTCAGTAGTTACTTATTTACTGTTACAACCTTATACACAATTCTTGTTTTTATATTAAGTTCTTTTAGGACTGGCTTTCTCTATGAACCCCTTTGATTCACTCGTATTAAGCTGGGATATCCTCTATCCAATAACCAGGAGTCAATGGAGCCTGGAGGTCCAGGCAGTAAGTCAGGAGGGTAAGTTGGAGGTAGTAAAGAGAATAGAGTAAAGTGTATTGGGGGGGTGGTGGTGATTTTGGTTTAGTTTCAGTGACGTGGAAATGTGGAGAAGAGTAGAATCAGTAGAAAGCACATTGATAAAATGACAGACACTGGAGAGTTAGCAGAAAAGGGTGTAGGTGATATTTATAGGAAAGTAATTTTTAAAGGAAGAGGACGCAATGAGAGAAATGAAGTAAAAATACTGGAAGACAGATACACAAAACAGAAAAATTATTTCAAGGAAGCATAAGTAAATAAAAAGGAAAATAACAGAAAAGGGACACACAAGCAAATAAACAAACACAAAAAAAACTTGATAAAACAAACCAGTAAAAATGGAAAACAAACAAACAAACCAAAAAAAACAGCCAATGATGTTTCAGGTGTGAAAAAATTAAAAAGAAAATTTAAAAGAAAAGTTTAAAAAAAATGTTTGAAAAGAAAAAGAAACCAGTCTCAGGTTTCCCTGCAGTGGACTGCAGTCTATTTTCCTGATTGGCTGGTTTGACTTGATTTCAGTTGGCAAGGGGTAGATCTGTTCTGACCTTCTCCCCTGTTGGTGCAATCTTGGGTCTCTGAGGTTCGCACAGCTTGCAGGCAGGCCTTGGGCGTCCTCGGTCGATGTGGACGTAGGCAGTCACAGGAACTGTGGCTCCTCTGTCTGCTGTGGGGCCGCTGCCATTGATGCCTGGACTTGACTAGACTGTGAACTCAGCAGAGTGTGGCACCTCTGGCCTGTTTTGCTCCACTAAGAGTTGCTTGCCTGAGGGAGGCGGCCTCTTTGGCATAGGTAGCTATGGAATGCAGCTCCGTTTTGGGCTGGGAATTAGTTTCCTCTGTGACGGAACCGTTTAGCTGTCCCCGGAACTGTTTGTTCCTCCTTCTGTTGTTTCCGTGCCCCTGGTAGCTGCTCGCAGCTTTTGCTTTAAGTTTAGAAGTTCCTGCGGGCAGGGCGGGGCATCTCTGGATAATCCCCGGACTCGCCTCCCGCCAGGGCAGGGGGCGTTCTTCTGGGAGGAGCTGGTTCTCACTGATTCCGCCCCTCCTGCCCTTTTCAAAGATGGCTTTTTTGACCTCGCTTTCCCCAGGCCCGCTTCAGTTCCAGTCTGGTCTGACCCTATGCCAGTGGCAAAGATGGCGCTTTGCTCTGGCGGTGGGGACAGGGATGCCTTCCAGAAGCTGGACTGTAGGCACAAGCGAGAATAATTTTTTTTTTTTTTTTGCGGGGTACTCATGCTGTCTCTGCGATGTCAGGTCCTCCGTGCTCGGCTGCCTTCTGGAGTATTTCTCGCTTCAGCTGCGCGGAGTGCGGGGGGGCTGTGCCCGGCACTGTGCCTGAGCCGGAGCTGGCGCTGCGGCGGGACGCCGCCGGGAGCTCAAAACTGTGTTTCCAGACCAGCAAAGTCGATTTTTCCTTCCTGTTCAGAATCCCTGTACTGTTAGAACTTACTTTGGCTGTCTTTCTCGGAGAAACAGTTTCTATGAGGTGAGAAAACTACGATATCGGAGGGAGCTCTGCAGGGCTCAGCCGCTCCTCCGCCGTCTTCCGCCGAAATCCTCCCTACCTTCTTTTTTTATTAAGGCTAGCACTCTACCACTTGAGACACAGCACCACTTCTGGCTTTTTCTGTTTATGTGGTGCTGAGGAATCAGACCCAGGGCTTCATGCATGCAAGGCAAGCACTCTACTACTAAGCCATATTCCCAGCTCTTGTTTAATCTTTATAACTATAAATGCAGGATAGTGTTTTAAGGTATTATTAAAAAACTCAACACAATTGCAACAGAAAACAGTTTTTAAATTTGGGGTAAATAAAGGAGAAAACCATAGCTCATAATAGCTCTACCGATAAAATAATGTGCATTGTACCTCTTGAGCCATAACACCACTCCTGGCTTTTTCTGTTTATGTGATACTGAGGAATCAAACCCAGAGTTTCATGCATGCTAGGCAAGCATTCTACCACATTCCCAGCCCATGGCTATTATTTAATAGACATCATTTTTAATGATTAATGACTGTTAGTACAGCGCTTTTTGTCTTTTTCAATTTTAGGGACTGAGTAGTGGTATCCTGGGACCCACATTTCAAGATCTGGCCATTAATGTGAACCGTAATATCAGCAATCTTTCTCTAATATTTGTGAGTCGAGCCTCTGGATTTTTGTGTGGCTCTATGATTGGTGGAGTTCTTCTGGACCACATGAATCATTTTTTACTTTTGGGTAAGGAAGCACTGACTTTCACTTCTTTGAAATTGTCAGTTTGTTCACAAGGTTGTGAGAGACAACAGCCTGATGATGGTGTTTCAGGGTCTTCCACAGAAGCTGGTATGTGGCTTCTGCTCTCACCTTGGTAGCCCCAGGGCATCTGGGCTGGGCTCCCCAGAGCCTTACTTAGACCTCAGCTGTGCTGATGGCAGTCCTGAGCCTCCCGACTCCACTGGAACTGAGGCACCAGTCCATGTCACACTCTTGTCCCAAAGCTCTGCGCATCAGGTACAGGCTGGTCTCTAGGGCCGCCTGGGGCCAGATGAGCTCTAGGAACATGGCCAGGCTCTCTTGGTTGATAATGAAGGGGCAAGGCGCCAGTGATGAACTGATGCAGGTCACAAATTTATCCCTACTGCTGCCCCAGCTCAGTGATGAACACAGACTACTCTACCACATCCTGGAGACACATGCCAACACTTTCAACATTCGATTTTGAACACACTGACTTGTTTAAAGTAAGTTTGGATTAATATGATAAAACTCATTTGGAGGCAAAGAGAATTACTTATTGTTGATGAACAAGAAAAAAAATCCCTCTTATTTCCAAAGTTGGTTAAGATAATATTTTTCTTGACCTTCACTTCCTTCTATTCCATAAACTAATTTATTTAGCATAGTGTTATTGCAAGTGGATAGACTGATTGGATCATATTATTTCCTTTTTACATCATATATAAAAAATCCTTTAGGTTTAATAATTATTGTTCTGTCTCCTTTGCAGTGACACTTGGCTTTATAATTTATTAGTTTGGTGTTTACCAGTTCTAGAGTTGAACTCATGTTATAGCAAATTATATTTTATAATCCATAAATACTACAGAAGTCTTGGATAAAATAACAACTTGTAAAAATTGCTACTCTTATCTCAAGATTACCTAACTTTCACTTGACCTTATTTGCATTTTTGTAAAATTTTCAGGATATGGACTTGATCTATGATCCTTTGACTATTGATACAGTTTTCATAGCCGGATTCTTTTTCTTTTTTTTTTTAACCTTCCTATTCAGGTATATCAATGCTGGCTACAACAGTTACTCTTTATCTTACTCCTTTCTGCAAGACTGCAGAATTTCTAATTGGCGTGATGCCTGTCTTTGGCGCTTCCTTTGGTGTTCTCAATACAGGTCTGTTAGTCTTTCATTGTCTTCTTAGGGATTTGGGATATGGCAGGTAGGAAAAATAGAGCAGATGAAATGATAACATCACTTGCATTGTCCTCGAAATGATGTGAAATATGAGGATACCCTATCAGAACTACCTCCTAGAAACTACCACTTTTGCCAATCAAGTCACCATTTTTTAACAACTTCCTAGGAAGTGGTCTTTGAGGGTTTTGGTTATGAGAGGTATTGACTTAGTGTATCCCAACAGTGGAAGGACACACAAACTAAAGTTCATCACAGTGCAGTTGAGTGGGCTCACATTTTTTGATAGAATCTGGTAATTGTAGAATAAGGGGAAATGGCTTTGCCAGTCTGCCACCAATGGACTACCACTACTGACACCAGGAACAGTGCACACAGGCAGTGTGGAATTTGTGGATGACAACATTTCTGTCATCAGACAGGTGAAAGGCCAGGCTCATGCCCATGACGTGCTCACCCTGTTGGGTCTTGTATAGCTATACCACTTAGCCTATGGGATGACTAAAAAAGAAAATATTTGTATTAATTATTTTGTGTGTGTATGTTGATGTGCCGGTCCTGGGGCTTGAACTCAGGGCCTGAGCACTGTCGCTGAGCTTTTTTAGTCAAGGCTTCATGCTCTACCATTTGTGCCATGGGTTCACTTCTGGCTTTAAAAAAAAAATTGGAGATAAGAGTTTCATGGGGGCTGGGAATATGGTCTAATGGCAAGAGTGTTTGCCTCATATACATGAAGTCCTGGGTTCAATTCCTCAGCACCAAATATATAGAAAATGGCCAGAAATTGCAATATGGCTCAAGTGGCAGAGTGCTAGCCTTGAGCAAAAATAAGCCAGGGACAGTGCTCAGGCCCTGAGTCCAAGGCCCAGGACTGGCAAAAAAAAAAAAAAAGAAAAAAAAAGTTTCATGGACTTTCCCACCCAGCCTGGCTTTGAACTTTCAGCATCCTGAGTAGCTAGGATTATAGGTCTGAGCCACCAGCACCCAGTTGTGAACATGTTTAAATACAAAAGAGACAGCCAGTTCTAAAGAAGCTAATCTAAAATACAACTAGGCATAGTGATATATATGGGGTTCAATACATTTGTACACAAACAACAAACAAATCAAAAGAGGAGATGAATACTTAGGAGAGGAAGCTAAAGACTTAACTCATCTGAACTACAAAAATAATGTTTATCAAAATGAATTCCTGGAAATGAACCATGTTTGTTTTGGTCAGGGCAATGGGAACATAGGAATGGAAGGAGAAGGGTAAACAAATGTAGTCCTTGTGTTCAATATACCTTATTTTAAAAAATGAACTATGTAACTTGTAGGTAGGTAGAAGGGGAAATGAGGGAGAACAGAGAAGGGGTGATATTGTAAAGAAGCATTGTACTCAAACATGACTGGAATTATAACATCTTTGTACAACTCCTTAATAATAACAATTTTTAAAAAAACAGAGACAGCCAAAGACACAGGTGGCTCACTGCCTAAAGTCTTCGCTACTCCAGAGACTGAGATCTGTTTTGGAACCGGGCCAGGCAGGCATATCTCAAAGACTTCTGTCTCCGATTAACAAGCAAAAAGCTGAAAGCGGACCAGTTGCTGGTGGCTCATGCCTGTAATCCTAGCTACTCAGGAGGCTGAGATCTGAGGATCATAATTCATAGCCAGCCCAGGCAAGAAAGTCCATGAGACTCTTATCTCCAATTGACCACCAGAAAATCAGATGTGGCACTGTGGGTCAAACTGGTAGCCTTGGGCTGGGGATATGGCCTAGTGGCAAGAGCGCTTGACTCGTATACATGAAGCCCTCGGTTCGATTCCCCAGCACCACATATACAGAAAATGGCCAGAAGTGGCGCTGCGGCTCAAGTGGCAGAGTGCTAGCCTTGAGCAAAAAAAAAAGAAGCCAGGGACTGTGCTCAGGCCCTGAGTCCAAGGCCCAGGACTGGCAAAAAACAAAACAACAAAACAATAACACTGGTATCCTTGAGTAAAAGAGCTCAGGGACAATGCCCAGGCCCTGAGTTCAAGCTCCACAACTAGAAACAAAACAAAACAAAAAACCAGGAAGTGGAGGTTTAGCTTGTGTTAGAATGACAGTTTTGAGTGGGAGCATGAGGCTTTGAGTTCAAGACTCATTTAAGAAAAACAAAGTAAACTGAAAAACAGAGACAGCCAAAGCCATAATGCTCTTGACTTTTAGCTCCCAGGTATTCAGACAGTTTAAATGCAGGTTGGAAATGTGCTCTTGTTTTGCACTTTGGACATACTGGGATCTTGTTTTGTTTTTTTGTTTTTTGGCCAGTCCTGGAGCTTGGACTCAGGGCCTGAGCACTGTCCCTGGCTTATTCTTGCTCAAGGCTAGCACTCTGCCACTTGAGCCGCAGCGCCACTTCTGGCCGTTTTCTGTATATGTGGTGTTGGGGAATTGAACCCAGCACTCTTGCCACTAGGCCATATCCCCAGCCCCATATTGGGATCTTGGAGCATGTAAGTGTTGAATAAGTGTCTTGAATGTAATTTATACACAAGTAA
This sequence comes from Perognathus longimembris pacificus, assembly GCF_023159225.1. Classification (NCBI taxonomy): domain Eukaryota; kingdom Metazoa; phylum Chordata; class Mammalia; order Rodentia; family Heteromyidae; genus Perognathus; species Perognathus longimembris. The sequence goes on from NC_063169.1 coordinate 34,257,886, forward strand.
AATTTCCTCAGTTGGAATTGAGTACCAAGTGCAAGTATGGAAAGCTTTGGTAATTTGGCCATTTTATGATAAAACTTTGCCTAGTAGGGGTGTGTGTTTGTGTATGTGTGTGTGTGTGTGTGTGTGTGTGTATCTTTTGTAAATATATAGAAATATATAGCTTTTAAAATCATAGGCAAAATTAATAAATATGTATGTCATGTGTATAAATATGTTTTGTTAGCACTATTCTATGAAAAGCCCTTACTAATGTGCCTGCCCAGAGGTGGCATAGAATTCCATGTATAACATTGAAACACAGGGACCTCTGGCATTGGTGACCCACAATTTTTTTAAGTACACAGTGGACTCAGGGCTAGTCCTAGATAATTTGGAACATGACAAAGATTTCTATGTAATACGAGTCATCCTCTTTGAAATGAGATTGAACTGTGTTTTTCCTTTGGTAGGTGGGAATGTCCTCATCTTGGCTCTTTGGGGGGACAAGAGCCCCCCATACATGCAAGCCTTACACTTCAATTTTGCCCTGGGTGCCTTCCTGGCTCCCCTGCTGGCTAAACTGGCCCTGGGCCCCACAGTGTCTGCTGACAACCACACAGAGCCCAACTTTCTCCCTCCAGCCCTGAACCGGTCATCTGAAGCTGCCTCAGTCTCCCTACTCGGAGTGCCCCATGACATGAACTTACTGTGGGCTTATGCTTCCATTGGCACCTATATTCTCATAATTTCTCTGTTTTTCTTTGTTCTGTTCTTCATGAAGAGCTCAAGGCAGGGAAAATCAACAGCAGCATCTGCTCAGGAATCTCGAAGAGCTAAATACCACAAGGCCCTTCTCTGTCTCCTTTTTATATTCTTCGTCTTCTGTGTTGGAGCTGAGGTCACATACGGCTCTTACATTTTCTCCTTTGCCACCACCCACATTGGCATGGATGAAAGAGAAGCAGCTGGCTTGAACTCCATCTTCTGGGGGACCTTCGCAGCCTGCCGGGGTCTGGCAATCTTCTTTGCAGCATGTTTGCGACCTGCCACCATGATTGTGCTGAGCAACCTTGGCAGCCTGACCTCCTGTTTGTTTCTGGTGCTTTTTGACAAGAGTCCCCTTTGTCTGTGGATAGCAACCTCCGTGTATGGGGCCTCCATGGCCACCACTTTTCCTAGTGGTGTTTCTTGGATTGAACAGTACAGCACCATCAGAGGCAAGTCTGCTGCATTTTTTGTGATTGGTGGTACTCTGGGAGACATGGCGATTCCTGCAATAATTGGAATTCTTCAAGGGCAATTCCCAGATTTACCAATACTTATGTATACCTGTTTAGGATCAGCGATCTGCACTGCTGTTTTATTTCCTGTGATGTATAAATTAGCAACTTGGCCTCTGAATTGCCAGAGAAAATAAAACAGAAAGAACAAAGACCAGAAAGCTTTTCTTCCTACTTTCAGACAATAAAAAAAAAGACTAGGCTTGATGCAGAAAAATCACAGAATCATATTTGGAAATGTTTGAAATGAATGGACAATGAGTTTTTATGAAATAGATACATATAGAAATTTTGATGGAGCCCAGGGCTGAGATTTCCAGACAATTCCTCTCCAGTGTGTTGATTGTTAAAGTCCATCTCAGTTAATGCTGGAGATTCTGCGATGAAACTCTAGGACACAGGGATGAACATAATACTCAAGGCAGATGGATACTTCTCAGCTTCCTTGAAAAGAAAAAGAAGGAAAAGCACAACACTTCTGAAGAGATCAGATCAGCGAATTAGCAGATTTTCAGCATGCTTGGGGAATCTGAATTTCTAGGTCCACGGTTTGAAATTCTCTGTGAGTCCCAGAGTCTTTCCTAACCTACCATGTTTACATGCAGAAGGATCTTGTTTTGAGACTCATGTTTAGCATGAGGCTGGGTAGGTCATCTTGAATGAGGGCATTTGTGTTTGAGAAGCTGGGTGGTGTTGTATTTTTTTTTTCAGGATTAAGTATGTATTTATTTTAGTTCTGTTAAACAAAATACATTGTTTCATTGAAACTGGTGTAAGCACTCTTTGCCAACAAGTCACACTGGAATTGTCGGACCTAACAGTACAGTGGGACCTATTTACACTATATACACACCAAACTGACACAACCAGGACTTCCAAGGGCTTTATCACACTACATCACATTTGGTTTCCTTGTAGGTCACATTTAGGTAACTACTGCATTTTGAAAAATTTAGACCAGATTTAGAAATCCAATTTTCATAGTGTGTGTGTGTGGGCGGGAGGGCGGGGGGGGGGGGAATCCAATGTCCAACCAGTTTACTGCAATATAAACAAGTATCAAATGTTTAGTATTTGCACACAATGTCAATTTGTTTTTAATATGGAATTCTCTGTACAGGTACTTTTTTTGGTGGAGGAAGGGATTTCAAAATGCAGTTAAGAAAGTTACATGTATATATACACTCAAACCCAAGACCCAATCCTGACATTATATACAACCTATTTACAAATACATATAGACAAGACAATGTATGTACATAAGGTTATCATAAATATTGAAAAATAGGTTAGCTTTAATGGATTAATGCTGTTCTATAAATAACATTACAGTTACAACTGAGACACCTATGGAAGACAGTAATGCAAAATGAGGTGACTGCTCCTTAGTGGAAATTCACTGTCCAGGAAATCTAAAGGCAGACAAGACAGCTCCAAAAAAACCCTCACAGCTTGATTTTGAACCTCAATTAGCCAAGATCAGGGGAGCCTTCTCCCATAGAGGATTTTGGTGTTTCATTCTTTCTTAGTTGCCATTGTACTTTCTCCCATACAAAAGGTTGTAAACTGTAGAGAATAACTTTTTTTCCTCTTGCTTTACTTCCTGGGAAGATCTCTTCAGGAATTCTTTCCAAGAGCTCCAGCAGAAGTGCCAGCTCTTAGAGAAGTGCTGGACTAGAATAGAGCGCCCACAGCCCGCCCGTCACACAAGGCAGAGCTGAGGAAATCCGTCTGCCCACACTGTTGGAAGATGGTCCCTGGTTATCTTCGTAGAAACAATAGTGTTGTTGTTTCTTTTTCTTTTTAACCCAATGTAGCACTACAAGACGTCTTCCAGTTCCGCAAGGGTGTTCAATCACAGACACATCCTGTCTGTCAACTGAGTCACATATAATACAAGAATGTGTACCAAAAACCATGTCTGCCTCATTTCTGGCCCTTGCCTCCAGCTACAAACGTTTAGTTCCAGACTAACCTTAAGAGCCAGACAATCAATGGATTCCATTACTTGCTTCCCTCAACCATTTAATGGAATTATGTATATTAGGTCTTAGACATTACGCCAGATGGGCAAAATACCACATTACTGAATATGTTCGCCAGACACCATTAACATACAGTAAATGTGCTCTGAAAGCCAAAGTAACGTTTCTACCTCTCACTGAAATTGAAATGAAAGGTGAATATGCAGTTGGACCAAGATCTAAGAACCAGGTTGTACTGTTCTCCCCCTAGGTAATCATTTGCTGGGTGTAAACAAATAATTATGTGTTGTACAAGAATGAAATGACAATCCAGTGCAATTTTTTTTTGGGGGGGGGGGTGTTACTGGTACTGGGGCTTGAACTCAGGGTCTGGGCTTTTTTTACCCAAGGCTGATGCTCTATCACTTGAACCACAGCCCTATTTCTGGCTTTTTGGTGGTTAACTGGAGGTAAGAGTCTCAGACTTTCCTGCCATGTTGGGGGCTGTCCTTCCCCCAGCCCTGGGACAATGGGAAGGAGCCCCTCCCACCTTCCGGCCTCAACAGGAAGAGAAAGCCTCCACCCCTTGGGAGGTGAACACGTGCGTGCCACCATGATGGGGCTGTCCCTCCCACAAAGGAAGTTTCGTGATGTCACTTGATGGACATGGTCATTAGCCTATGACTGGCCCTTTGGCCAGCCCCCTTTCTTTCCCGCCATTACTTCTATAAAAGTGCCTTTCCATATTAAAATCTTTGAGACGCATCTCACCACCGCAGCGTGTCCCTGATGCCTTCCTTTTCGCCCCCGCTCTTGGTAACATGTGAGGGGACTGGGGGGAGGGGAGGCTTCAGCAACCTTTCCTCAACTTAGCGCAAGTCCATGGAGTACAACTTTGGCCTTCCGCCGGCGGAAGGCAAGGCCGAGTGCTCTTTCATAGATTTTGTGGTTACCATTCTCCCCGTGGGGTCGGGGAGAAAGGGATCGTTCAGATCCCGACATCCAACATCTGGCGCCCAATGTGGGGCCGAATCATACGGCCGGGAATTTTGGTGTACAGTATCCCCACAGATGGTGCTAAGTAGGGTTTTTAGAGGAGGGTCCTGCCCATCCAGATGAGGCAGAGGCATGGAGACAAGACAGGCCAGACATGGGCTTGCGGGACGCGGCGCCAGAGAGTTGCCCCGCCATGGCGATTTGGCGCCAGGCGGGGGAGGGAGCAGGGCGCGCCTCCCGCGGAAATATGTCAGTGGAGCAGTGGGGCCGGAGCAAGAGGACTGCGACCCCGATCTGGGATCGGTCCGTTCTGCTCTGTGTGCCCCGGGCCAGATGGCCCGGCACCCGCAGTGGTGCTTGAGAAGCAGTGGGTGGCTGAGCGCCGGAGCAGTTTGGCGTTTGCGGGCTGAGCACGGAGTACAGTCTGGGCAGCCCCGGGTTTGCGAGCCTCGGGCTGCACCAGGCGTCTAGTGCCGTAGGGTTTAGGCCGAGCGTGGCGGGCCGAGCACGGCGTGGCGGGAGCGCGGTTCTGCCACGTGGGAAGCCGTGGCATGGCGGCAGCAGAGCTTTCGGGAGAAAGTTGCTTTTTGGCCAGGCTGAGGCGCTTACGGTGGCTGGGCGGAGCCAGCAGCCCGCCTGCGGATGGAGTTAAAACCAAACAAAATTTAAAAAAAGAAAAAAGAGGAGTTAATGCTAAAGGAGTTAATCTTAAATTTTCTCTAGCTGGTCAATGGACACAGTGGGCAGCGTTGAGTGGGGCTTTGCCCCTGGGGAGCAGCGCTGGGACATTATGTTGCAAGCAGGGCGCGGCGTGCAGTTTAGGCTCTGCGGGGCCATGGGCCGGCGTCCCCGTTGGGGTGCGCGGGCGGCAGCAGCGGTGGCAGCAGCCCGGAGTGGCTGGACCTGCTGCAGCCCGGAGTGTTGAACCTGGGTAACTGCCGTCGAAATCAGGACACGGGGGATGCAAGGCGAGTGAACCAATGCATACTTTATTCCAAGAGGGCCAGGGTTTATATAGGGTTAGAAACCAATTTTACAATTACAGGGTAAAAGATCAATACAGCATGACATTTGTCTCAAATACAGAAGTGGAGGAAATTTCCTACTGTGAGGGCAGGAACTTGATACAAATGCCTTTCTAATTACAGGAGGTAGTGACTACAAAGATTATTGATATCAAAACAAGGAACTGTATACAACCGAGGTAGAACTATAATTATCTCTTAGCTACTATCTCCTTAAGGCTAGATAACATCAATCTTGACTTCTCCAAATACTTGTGAAATAACAGTGAGGAGACTTTCCTGTTTACAGTGAGAATCTAGTGAGGAGACTTTCCTGTTTACAGAGAGAATCTAACACCAAAGGCAGCTGGTCTAGCAAGTCTCCTCAGGGAGACTTGCTAAGTAGGGGGAAAAAGGAGATTCTCACAACAACTGGTGGCTTCCTTTGGCCCACAAACACCAGAAATTCCTTACTGGGAATGTGTTCCCAAGAGCCTATTAGTGTGCTAATGAGGCATCAGAGTAACCGTGCCGGGGCTAAATTTTTCCACTGGTTGGAGACTTTAATTCTCCAACAATTCCCCCTTTTTTTATTAATTTTATTAATTTTATTAATTTTCCACAGCCGCTTCTCTAGAAAGTTTAAGGGCAGTTAGTAAAACATCAGAGGAATTATTCCTAGTGAAATGCTTCATTATAGCTATGATGGAACAATATCCTAAGAAAAAGACATATAACATAAGTATCAAGGCAATAGAGGCACTTCCAACACTATGGGTAATACTTTGCCACCACCCCCTAGGGTCTAATCCTTCTAAGGCCTGAGCTAGTCCTTGGGCTATGTCATCAATAGAGGAGGCATCTGGCAATTCCTTTTGAAAAGCTTCAAAAACCTCCCTGTACAAGCTTTGTTCACTTAACGTACCATTTAGTAGGGCTCCATCTATAAGCATTTGTATATCATTCCATTCACATTCAGAGGCATTATATTTATAAGGTGTTACACAGACATGACTAGAATTCCAATCACAAGTCAAAAACAACCGTTGCTGTAAAGCCAAATATTTATGTACAAGCCAAAACACTCCTCCTTTAACAGCTTCTATCTCATCTTGAAGGTGGGCATTTACTTCCAGCTGATGTTGCCACAGATTGTGGGAGTCCTGGTGCCACTGCACCACAAAGTCATGAGTTTGTACAGATTGTCGCAATGCGGCTCCGGATACTGCTGCAGTTGTAGCAATGACAATCAGTCCAACAAGTCCTGCGATAATCAGTCCAATGGCAAGACGACTCCTCTTCAGAAGCCGCTTGAAAAACTGCATTACCAATCCTTGTACAGGTCCTCCAGCCCAGGGACGGTGCATGCGAACACGGACCCAAAGGGAGTCGCGCTGGGTTAAAATCATGACCCTATCTTGACTAAAATTAAAGGTGACATTGTTATTCAAGCAAGTATACAATTTACAATTTATGCAGGTAATGGTATTCTTAGTTATGTTTATGGGACCGATCATCAGCACAAGCAGAGATATTATAGGTCTTTACAACTGTGAAGTTGTAGGAGGCCGAGGATCTTTTAGTTCCTGAGTAAGTTCCATTGGCCAGCAATACAGGAGCCAGAGAAGCTGCTAATTTCCAGAGATGACGTTGTGGAGGAAATAGCTTGTTTCCATGGGCAAGAGCAGGCCAGGGGTCACTAAAGCCTGCTCCAAACCACCCTAAAAGCTGTTTAGCAGACATGGCATTGGACATATTCATAGATAAAGTAGGGTCACAAGATGAGTTATATTCAGTGCAGTTTTTCAACCACACACCAAAAGGAGCCCAATCATACCAAGTATGCTGGGATGTATTCCAAATAGTTGGAAAAATTCCTCGACAACTTTCCCAATGTCTTTCAGTAAAGTTCAGGTTCAGATAAGTAAAATTGTCACATTTAGGCAGGCCAGCAGGGCTAGGATAATTATCTAATTTATAGGTATGAGATCCCACAGACCAGGAAGACAGTCTAATCAGCCGAGTTCTACTGGAGTTATATGAACCTCCATGCTGAATCCAATATTGATATCTAAAAGGGTAACATGGGGAACGGCCTTGACAGATAGCTTTAGAGAACTGAGAATAAGAGAAGTTAAATGATCTTTCCTCTTCCATAGGAAAGACTGGAATGCCAGACCCATAGGGGGAGAGAGTAAATTAGGAATAGATGTAAAAACAGAGACAGGGGCTTTTGTCCATAAGTATGGACATAAAGGAGGGTTAGAAATATAGGCCCAATACATTACCTCTGATGTAGCCCCTACAGGTTACCAGTGCACACCTGTCCATTAGAATGGCCTTATCACTTGGATGAGAATGTTTCACCCCCTAGATGGACAGAGGGGTGTTTGTTGCTGGATCCACTGGAGCAGGTGCTAGAAAGATGGGCTGTCTTCTGTAGAAACATAAGCATACCCTCGCCCCTGGGTTAACAACTCCCCGGGACCCAATCTAGCCCAACCCCCAATCTATTCCAAACTGGCTGTGGTTTGTTTTGCATAGGCGGAGCTAGGAAGTGTCGCTCAGCTCTTGCTAAAACATCTCCTTGAGACAAATTTAAAAAGTTAAGGACAAATAATGCTTCTGCAATAACAGCCCGGGCTGTTTTATAAATACTTTTCATAGAAGTTGCATATCCCTCAGTACTATCCATACTCCCCCTCTTTAGTTTTTTAATTTGTGTTTTTAATGTATAATGAGCTCTTTCTACTATACCTTGACCTTGAGGATTGTATTCAATTCCTGTAACATGAAAAATGTTATGAAATTCTAAAAATTTTCGTACTTGTTTACTGGAATAAGCTGGTGCATTGTCAGTTTTTATTTGAGAAGGAATCCCCATGACTGTGAATGTTTCTAGTAAATGTTGAATGACATGAGTCCCTTTTTCCCCTGGTAGAGGTGTTGCCCAAATAAAAGAAGAATGTGTATCAATGGATACATGCACATATTGTAAGCGGCCAAATTCAGGGATGTGTGTTACATCCATTTGCCAAATTTTATTAGGAGCAGTTCCTGACGTGTCAATTAATTTTTGAGGGCTACATAAATCCGAATCTCCTTGAAGAATGGAAAATAGATTAGGAATTCTGGGAATTCCTAAGGAAGGGCGAAGCCAATTGATGTCCCTAGTAACTTTTGAAAATTAAGAGTTTTAAACTCTTCAGTACGAATTTTTATTAATTGGGGGGTAATTACTTGTCTTCTAACTAAATATCCCAGATACTTAAATGGTTCTTCTGTTTAAATGAATTTTATCAGGGGCAATTATTAAATTATACTGTTGAAAGTCTAAAGGCAAAATTTGTAACAATTTTGATACAATATTTTTATCAGGTGCAGCAAATAATAAATCATTTTATTGAAAACCTGTAAAACAAACTGGAGTAGTAATTAAACAATCATCTTGATAGCCATCGTTTTCCTATATCCAACTTAAAACAAACATTTTAAATTTCATATCTCAGAATACATTTTTGATCTCAAGTCTTTTACCAAGCCTGGTTGTATTAAAAGAAATCTGGAGCCTAGGTATCACCCATTGCTTCATGCTGCTTGTTTTTCACTTCCAAATTTCTTATCTAGAAAGGCATTCTAAAACCTTTTAAAGTAGAGGCTTTCACACCTTTACCTCAGCCTGTATTTGCATAGAAAAACTGAAGCCCAGGGGGCACATTGCCTCCTGGTTGTCTGCTTTAAAAGAGCCATTTTCCTATATACAGAGAGTTAATGAAAGTTGTGTACTTCTATCCCCCAGCATTTTCCTATATACAGAGAGTTAATGAAAGTTGTGTACTTCTATCCCCCATTAGTTTATATACTTTAAAATATTTACCTGATTATATGTGACTTAAGATAGTTAATCTTACTGTTACAGTACAGTTTACACTTAAAAAATTTAGTACCTGATTCATTAAAGTGATACCCAAAACAATTATAACAAGAGTACACTTAGCAGTGTGCCCCAGAATTATAACCATGAGATTTCAGAGTTAGCATATTTGCCTTTTTGATACATCCAAATTGCAAACCTGTACAGAAATCGAGTTATATCAGGTAAATAAACTTTTAACTCTCCTTTAAGATATTCCAATTTTAATCCATCCTAAGGGGCAATTTTTAGAAGTATCAGTCAAATCATACATTTTACCATGAGGTTTCCAATGTTTATACCTGAAAACAAAAGAAATAAAAGAAAGGCCTCCATTGGCCTGTCCTATAGAATGGGCCTATCTCCATCCTACTCCTTAGAGCTTGATGAACTGCCTTGGGGCCAGCTTGCCCTCTCCCACTATGAATGGACGCCACCCTACGGCTGTCCCATCACGTGGATCGGCTAAACTGCACTTTTGTCAGTTTACCCCTCACTACTGAGGATAGGTTCAAGGGCCCATGCTAAGTTCTTATTTATTTATTTATTTATTTATTTATTTATTTATTTATTTATTTATTTTTAACCATGAATTAAAGAATTTTTTAACTATAGTTCCTTTTAAAATAAATAATCCTTTAAAGCTTTTGGTAATGCCCAAATTCGATGATCTTTTGAAGTTTAAAGTTAAACTAACCTATTTTTACATCATACATTTTTAATCTTGAACACATTCACACCCACATACATTTGTGCGCGCGCACACACACATACTATACATTCACATATGTAGGTATTAATGTAAACAGAACTTAAAAGCAGTCCAAACAACTATCAGCCGTACATTTTTTAGTGGCAAAAGGTATATTTTCCAATCTTACTCTTGTAATGACCAAAACTTAAAACAAAACCTTTAATGAATGATTTTAGCATTGTTTAGTCTTATTCGCTAGGGCCTATTAGTTTTAGCAAAGTATCTTAGCATACTAAACACTGAAGATAACTGGGTTGGGGTCCCCTGGAGTATTACTGAGTCCACCTAGCACTTGACTCTTAGTGTTTACTCTCAGGCTAAGATTAGCCTAACCAGCTGTTTGAACTCAGCTCTTAGCAGCCTGCACTTTTTCTGCCTTCTTGCAGAAGGAGACACAGTACCTAGTAAATGTTTTGCCCATAGACATGTAAATGGACAACAGAAATAAGGGAAACAAAAGTTTATGTTTAAAACTGGTACCAATCTCAAAGACAAAACTAGTCAAGACAAAACAGAACATAGAAACAGAGGCTTTTACGCCTTGGATGGCATGTCCAGCGTCCACAAGCTGCCAGCCAGAGTGATGGAAAGTCCATAGGGCCCTGAAAATTCTCAGGGGGATCCTCCCCAGTGGAGATTTCCATCCCCTGGCAATCAACCTGCCGAGGCCGCCCACCAGAGGACTTTTTTCCCAATTTAGCACTCCACACGAAACACAACTAATCAAACAAGGACAAAGACACATGAAACATGTAGCGCAGGCGCAAATTAAAAGTGCAATTGCAGTAAAAATTCTCTTGAGAAGTAAAAGAAAAATCACTAGTCCTTCCCCAATTCCAGGCTGCTGGACTAAAACAGGGAGTGTCAGCTCCCCTGCTAGTGCCTGGTTGTAAAGAAAAGATGATGGGGAAGCCTCCTTCACTGGAAGGGAGCCAGGAGACGGCCCTGTATTACAGCTGTCCTAAATTGAGTGAATCTGGTCAATATCTTGATAATGACGGGGCTGTGCCACACCTCTGGTTGGAGGGGGTTCAATGACAGGAAAAGTTTGATAGCAAGAGAGAGAAGCAGAACCATAGGACTTAGATTAATTAAAGTAAAAGTGGGCTCCGCGGCCGCAATTATTTGTTCTTTACTTTTACCTTCCTGACTGCCCCTGGCAGATCGAAAGAGCATCTGTAGCACTTTGACTGCACTGCTGAGCTGCCTAAATTAGCATCATTCTCTGAAGGAGCATAGGTAGAGGCTGAAGGCTTATTTGATGTTAATTTTTCTTTAACAAAACTGACAGGAGATAGTTCAGGTGTAGCCATGTCTTTTAGCTCCTGCCCACTTTGAGTTTTTACCTCCTCGGACAAATTATAAGCCTTCGTAGCTTTCTCCATGTCAGCCTCTGGCTCAGCAGCTGGTGTTATGATAGCGTCAGGAGACATCATGCTCACGGCTGCATGTATTAATGCCCAAACAGACCAAAATGTAACTGGAACCTTGTCTCCACACCGATATTCATTTTCCATATTATTCTCTACTTGTTCCCAGACTTCTAAATCTAAAGTATCTCCCTCTGGGAACCATAGATTATACTCCACTCCCTGTACACACTCATCTCTTTGTGAACATGAGACCATAGCTCCGTCCCGTTTCAATACATGGTGGATAAAATTAGAAAATGGAATTGGTTTAGCTTGTCCCATAACCCCGTAATATTAAAAATAGGAGCTCACCACACAGATCCCTTGTCTCCTGTGAACTATACACAGATCCCTTGTCTCCTGTGAATTAAAAATATCTCTCACCTCACTCGAGAGCTCGGCAGTTCCGCAATCTCCTGTGGATCAATTGTCAGGTCCCTGGGTCCGGACGCCAGATGTTGAACCTGGGTAACTGCCGTCGAAATCAGGACACGGGGGATGCAAGGCGAGTGAACCAATGCATACTTTATTCCAAGAGGGCCAGGGTTTATATAGGGTTAGAAACCAATTTTACAATTACAGGGTAAAAGATCAATACAGCATGACATTTGTCTCAAATACAGAAGTGGAGGAAATTTCCTACTGTGAGGGCAGGAACTTGATACAAATGCCTTTCTAATTACAGGAGGTAGTGACTACAAAGATTATTGATATCAAAACAAGGAACTGTATACAACCGAGGTAGAACTATAATTATCTCCTAGCTACTATCTCCTTAAGGCTAGATAACATCAATCTTGACTTCTCCAAATACTTGTGAAATAACAGTGAGGAGACTTTCCTGTTTACAGAGAGAATCTAACACCAAAGGCAGCTGGTCTAGCAAGTCTCCTCAGGGAGACTTGCTAAGTAGGGGGAAAAAGGAGATTCTCACAACAACTGGTGGCTTCCTTTGGCCCACAAACACCAGAAATTCCTTACTGGGAATGTGTTCCCAAGAGCCTATTAGTGTGCTAATGAGGCATCAGAGTAACCGTGCCGGGGCTAAATTTTTCCACTGGTTGGAGACTTTAATTCTCCAACACCGGAGACTGTGGTTTTGAGCGGAAACTGCTTTGTGCCCGCCGATGGTGGTTAAGCTCAGAAATTCGGGTGAGTTGGTTGAATCCTGATTTCTCTGACTTAACACACACGTGGAGTGCAATGGGGTACACCATATTGAAGGCAGGGCCCCACCCATTCCCCCCAGGTGAGGGGCGTGCTAGACTCCCCTGGGCTAGGCGGGGACTCGGACTTAACGATTGCAAGCGATTGCATGCTTGCCTGCACGTTTTCTCTCTGTGGCTGCAGGCGGGGTTAAAGCCAGGGAAAGCTTCAAACTGGGAAGCAAAACAAAATATTAAAGGAAAAAACGAAGTTTTGATACAGCAATAGGTAATTTGATTGAACTTCCATGTTTACCAGTTCAAAGATACGAAATCAACTGGAGTTTTTCTGGATGGATAAAAGGGTTTGCTTGTCCACTGTGATTTAAAAATTGTCATGTTGGGAGTGTGTAATTAACAGGTTTCCCTTTTGTTTTTTATTCAACCACGTGGTTCTATTATGGGCAAATTAATACCATTTGCCGCTGGAATTCCAGAAAATTTAAATGGCCAATCAAAGCAATTTTAAGAACGCTCAGGTATTTTTGTGTGTGTGTGTGTGCGCGTGTGTGGTTGTTGGTAAGATTTAAAAGCATAACAATAGGTTTTCAGCCCAATGCTCGATGCAAATAAAGGTGCCTATAAAAAATTTCCATAAGGTTCAAATATGCAACATGTGGTAAAAGTACAATGGTATAAAACCAGTATGTTATTTTATATTCAGTGTGTTAAAAGTTAAGTGTGCATCTAGTCTTAACAACTCTTTGGCATAAATTAAGATTTTACCTTCCCATTTTTCTCTCCTGTGTTCTCATAAACTCTCAAGGTCAAGGAATTGGGATTGCTTCATACAAATGTGACTATTAACCTCAACTTTCCTGACCCAGGATTAATATATTGCTTTATAGGATACAGGTGGACAGATGTGCTAGCTGCATGGACGGTGGCAGCCCCTGGATACAGGAAGCTGCCACCACAGTCTGTTCCCAAACTGCCTGGTTTCACTACTAATGATTCTTTGCTCTCTCTCGCATTGGAAGCTGTTCGAATGATTTATGAGCCTTGTGAGGATGTAAATAGTCCCATCCTAACAGTTACTCCAGGTTAAATCACCATAGTTATGTTAGTGGTCACAGAGCTAGCCAGGTAAATTTTGTGATTAAAAAAGTCTTTTCACCCTGCTTAAACCAGAAGGGCATCGATACACCAGAGCCAGAAATGCTGGGGAAAATTTTAAACACCCTAACCAATTTATATAGAAATTTTGCAGGCAACCCAGAGTGAGATGTGACAGTCTATCCAGAGATGCCACTGCAGCCTTGCCTAGATTTCTCCATCGCATGGCATGGAACTTGCCAAATGGGGATGAGGGACGCAGCCACTGCCGAGACTGAGGATTCCACAATGCTTTAACCCTTTGCCCTTGGTTGACATTTATCTGTGTTCTCTTTCACTTGCCAGTGGGATTTGATGGCGTGATTCAAGTTGATGGCTTGTAAATCTCATGTTCTCTAAGTGTTATAGCAAAACCTTAACAAGCAGTTTTTGGTCAGTTCTCAACGAGTTACAAATGGATTATCTCTGTTTTTTTTTCCTTGTTGCTCAATTGGGAATAAAAAAGGGCTTGTAGGACTATGACTCCCTGGATAGTTCAAAGCCAGCCCGGACAAAAGGAAAAAATCTCTCCAAAATCCCACCTCCCAGTTAAACAGCAAAGAGCCAGATTGAGAGCTCAACCACAGAGAACGAGCAAAAGGCTGAAGCAGCACCGTGACTCAAGTGGTAGAGCACTAGCCTTGAACAAAAGTGCTCATGGACAGTGCTCAGGCCCTGAGTTCAAATACGGATGGGAAAATGCAATTCCAGCCACAAACGTTGAAATTCCTGGGACTTAGCCAGTCCAGGAGACGGAAAGGTAGAGTGGAGTGAGAGGAGAATGGTGCCATATTATCCTAAAGGGAGCTGCCTTGTTTCACCCTTTCAAAATGGATCAGAGCAGGGAAATCGAGAGAGATAATTCCTGTCCATTTTCTTCTTTTCTGCCAGTTGTATATAGGTATATATATATTTGCCTCTGACTGGCTATGCCAAACCAGTTTTCTATCATTAAACACTTCTTTCAGTCGTTTCTCCTTACCTGTTCACTTTACAATTGGGTTTATGCTCCAAAAGGGAACTGTTCCTGGCTTATGCCCAGGGTGTGTTCTATGCCATTCATGCCAACCAGCTCTGAGGACTTGTCAATACTTTGCCTGACCTTTTCAAAAGTGTCTTTTGACAGAATAACATCTCTTGCTGAGATCACCAATTGGGAATTTGCCGTTCACAGGCGTCACCCTAACACAGGCCTAAACCCTGGAGGCACCAACCTTAAAAACTTCTGGGTATGCCCAAAGATGCAGGAGGGGCTGGAGAAAACCATAGCGCTCTCTGGCCCCAGTGACCATCCTCATGGTAATGATGGGAACTTTTTGCCAGCTACACCGGACTGACAGGCTGACCAGGGGCCCTTGATTTACGTTGCCCCCTTGACAGCAGGAAGTAGCTACAGAAGACGAGACCTCCACCCATACTCCCTGCCTGGTGGCCGCCGGTGTCACAATTTTAAAAAACAAAAGGCGGGGTATTCCCCAGGATTAGTTATGCTTATGTTAATTATAAAGAAATTTTAAATTCCCCAGGATTAGTTATGCTTATGTTAATTATCAAGAAAATTTAAATCATCCCGAATCAGTGTGGGATGGAGTACAGTATATGTGTTTTTCCACATTGGAAAATTAAACCCAGAGCACCCGCTCGGGAGAAACGTTTTCTTGTTCTCTCCAGAAAAAGGAGGACCATGTTGGACTTCTGCTCTCCCATGAAAATATGGAAAGTAGGACTGCCTACGGTAGGAGGCAACCAAGCTTCCTTTTCTTGTTTGCTTTCTAGATTCTTTCTTGAGCGTCTCATGGCTCAATGTTTTGCCATGGCAATACTGCCTACAGCGTCACACAAAGAAACTAAAGGAATTTTGCGCCATGCTTCTTCCTTTCCTCTCCCCCTGCTGCTAGACTTGGGGAGTCCCATTGGAAAGAAAATAGGAGCGGAGGGTATTGACACTCAACCCCAATGTTTTATGATAGAAATGTTTAAAAAAGTAAACGCAAAGGTTTAGCACCTTGGCTTCAATGTTTATATAAAAGAATGTTTCACTAATCACTTATGTTTGAGTTATCAGCTACTGTGAACTGCCGGGAATGCCAGAGTTTCAGCTTCTACCTCACCAGCAAAAGAGGGCTGATGTCTGCACCTTCCTGCACTTGGCAGAAACCAGCTGAGGATTCCGACTTCTGGACATAGCCAGACAGATGGACCCTTACATACCCCTCACCCCAGTTTTGTGGAAGGGGCCCCACAGATCTTATGTCAGCATTTGCCCTATGCCCACACATGCCATGTGTTTACAGCAACCCCTGCTCATTGAAAAAACAAAAAGAGGGAGGAAAAGAAAGATGGCGCCGATGGAATAGGGAGACACCCCAACTCGCTCCAACGGCATAGTGAGCTGGGAACCCCAACACCCAACACCCCATCAAGAACCCAGCAAAACCAGCAGCCAGAAGCAGTGGAGAAACGCAGGAAAACAAAAAGGAGCAAAAAAGAAGAACCGAAAACCTACACGGAGCCGGAGATTCACCGGGGCACCCTCCCCCCTCCAGCCGACCCTGGCACAAACAGGGTCAGGCTGGGAAAGGGGAACCCGGCGATCGGCAGACAGGCTGCCAGGAGCGCAGAATTCATATAGGGGGAGACCCCACGGACACAAGGCAGGGTGCGGACCAAGACACACCGGCAGCGACGAGAAGTTCGGGTCCACACCGGGTTTGGACAAGGGAACCCAGCGCGGCAGAAATCGGGAACCAGGGAAGCCACCACGACACTTAGCCAACCCCTGGAGGGCCAACGGCGGCGCGGGACACACACACAAAGCAGCAAAACGGAGGTGAGGTCTGAAGGTGCCAAGCCACACCCGGACAGTCGATCCCACTGGGCCCCACACGTACCCCCCCCCCCACAACGGACTCGTGGGAGGGCGCAAGCACAACCCAACAACCCAGGACTTGCTCTGGGAGGCATATCCCGCCGAAGTGCCTGTTGCACTGAACGCACAGCGCACAGGAGGGCGGGGCCCCCGGCGACAGCGCCCGCTCTGGTAGGCGTACCCTGCACTGGTGGGCGGGGACACAGCGACAGCACCTGCTGCCCATAGACACGTCTACACAGGAGGGAGGGAGGAGCTACAAACCAAACCTGAGAAGCCATCCAGATCTCCAGATGCGCAAATCACAAAGAAACATAACTCAGTTCATCAAAGGGCAAGCCAACTCGCCAGCTCCAAAAAGCAGCACGACTGAAGAGGAGATGGAGACTAAAAAAGCAAATGAGGCCATGTTAACAGGAATGATCGAAAGCGTCAGAAATGAAATCAGAAAACAATTCCAGGAATTTAGAGCGGAAATCTGGAAGGACACCCAGGAAGCCAAGAAAGAAATGGAAGCAAAACTGGATACAATGCAAACCTGCTTTAAAGAAATGGAAGCAAAAATGGATACAATGCAAGCTGCCTTTAAAGAAAATCTCCACATCCTAAGAATTGAAATGCATGAAAAAATAGATTTAAAATACAACTCTTTAAAGGAAGAAATCTCCACGATCAGAGCTGATATGACAACCATAAATAGCTCTCTGACATCCATAAACTCCGCAATTGAAACCATGACACAAAGAGTAGACCATATAGAATCCAGAATCTCTCGCCTGGACGATGAAGCAGCTGACAACAACCAGAAAATGACCACACTCCAAGAAAAGGTGAAGCTTCAGGGAAGACTAATCCAGGAACTAATGGACAAAGACAAGAGATATAATCTGCGCATAATTGGAATAGAAGAAGGAGCCGAATACCAGAGCAGAGGGCTTAATCATGTTCTCAATAAAGTTATTGCAGAAAACTTCCCCAATCTCACAGGGGACCCCATCCAGGTAACCGAAGCCTATAGGACACCTGGCAGGCCAGACCCCAGGAAAGCCACCCCAAGGCACATAATATTCAAGACTTCAGACCTCAAGATTAAAGAGCAAATTCTGAATTCAGCCAAAGCGAAGAAGGAAACTTTTTTCAATGGGAAGAGGATTCGAATAACATCCGACTTATCCACACAAACTTACCAAGCTCGAAGCGAGTGGAAGAACACCATCCAAGTACTCCAGAATAACAATTTACAACCTCGGATCAAATATCCAGCGAAATTGGAGTTCACATTCGAAGGGAGAACCAGATCTTTCCACACCAAAGAGGAGCTAAAGGAGTATGTGAATAAAAAACCAGCCCTACAGCGAATATTAAGAGGGTAACCCCACCCAACAGAGATCGTAAAAGACACACAGACAGAATCAGAAAGAAACTTCAATAGCCAAAGCCCAGCAGAAACACAAGCTCACTAAAGACAAGAAGAAAAAAAAAAGAAGAAAAAACAGCCCACCAAGAAAATGGAAGGAGAAAAAACACCCTTATCCTTGATCTCTTTAAATATAAATGGTTTAAACTCCCCGATAAAGAGGAGCAGACTGGCAGAATGGATTCGCAAACAAGAAGTTGACATCTGCTGTCTACAAGAGACCCACCTTACAGCAAGGGACAAAAACAGGCTTCGAGTGAAAGGATGGAGCAAGATCTACCAAGCAAATGCATCCACCAAAACGGCAGGTGTAGCCATCCTGATCTCAGACAAGCTTGACTTCTTTTAAAGTCCACTCAAAAAGACAAAGAAGGACACTACATATTAATACAAGGAAAAATCCAGAATCAAGAAATCACGGTGATAAATGTATACGCACCAAACAAAAGAGGCCCGACATATGTCAAGCAAATTCTCAAAGAATTACAGAGCAAGATAGACGCAAACACAATCATAGTGGGTGACTTTAATACTCCTCTCTCTCCAAGAGACAGATCCAACACTCAGAGGATTAGTAAGGGAGCTGAGGACCTAAATAACACCATTTCCCAAATGGATCTAACAGACCTATATAGAACCTTTCACCCCACAGAGACCCAATACACCTTCTTTTCAGCAGCCCATGGATCATATTCCAAAATAGACCACGTCATAGCCCACACAAAGAACCTCAGCAAATACAAAAGTATTGACGTCATCCCATGTATTATATCTGACCACAGTGGATTAAAGGTAACCCTCAACAACAAAGGATACCACAGAGCCTATACACACTCTTGGAGGCTAAACCCCACGCTGCTATCCAACACTTGGGCCACAGATCAAATTAAAGATGAAATCAACGAATTCATAAGCCACAATGACAAAGAAAACACATCACAAAGAAACCTATGGGACACAGCTAAGGCAGTTCTGAGGGGCAAGATCATTGCACTCAGCACCCACATTAAAAGAATGGAAGCAGAGCAGGTGAATACCCTCACGATGAAACTAAAACAACTGGAGAAACAAGAAATGACAGAATCTAAAACGACTAGGAGAGGAGAGATCACAAAGATTAAAGAAGAGATAAATCTGATTGAAAATAGAAAGACCATTCAACAAATAAATAAGACTAAAAGCTGGTTCTTTGAGAAAATAAACAAAATTGACAGACCCCTTGCAAGACTTACAAAAAAAAGAAGAGAAGAGACTCATATTCGTAAAATCAGGGACTCCACAGGAAAAATTACAACAAGTACACACGATATTCAAACAATCATAAGGAGCTATTTCCAAAACCTCTACTCAGCAAAAAACAATAATTCTACAGAAATGGATCAATTCTTAGAGAAGTACAAACTGCCCAAACTGAACCAAGAAGAAATAAATCAGCTAAATAAACCAATAACTTACGGTGAGATACAGGAGGTAATCAAGAACCTCCCTACTAAGAAAAGCCCAGGCCCAGATGGATTCACCAATGAATTCTACAAAACCTTTAGTGAGGAGCTAATTCCAATACTCCTCAAACTCTTCCGCGAAATAGAAATGGAGGGAGAAATTCCAAACTCATTCTACGAAGCTAATATCATACTAATTCCCAAACCAGGCAAAGACCCAACAAAAAAAGAGAACTACAGACCAATATCACTAATGAACACAGATGCAAAGCTCCTCAATAAAATATTAGCTAATAGGATCCAGAAAGTGATCAAGAATATCATACATCATGACCAAGTAGGCTTCATCCCTCAGTCACAAGGATGGTTCAACATCCGTAAATCAATCAACGTAATTCACCACATAAACAGAGCTAAAATCAAGAATAACATTGTTATCTCAGTCGATGCCCAAAAAGCCTTTGACAAAATACAACATCCATACCTATTAAAAGCTTTGGAGAGAACAGGAATAGATGGAACATTCCTCAAAACAATAAAAGCCATATACAACAGACCAACTGCTAATATCATATTAAATGGAGAGAAACTTAAGTCATTCCCCCTAAAATCAGGAACAAGACAAGGATGCCCACTCTCCCCACTTCTGTTCAACATAGTGCTGGAATCCCTAGCCATAGCAATAAGGCAAGAGGAGGACATCAAAGGGATCCACATCGGCAAGGAAGAAATCAAGTTATCCCTAGTCGCAGACGACATGATCTTGTATCTGAAGGACCCAAAAACCTCAGTACCCAAACTCCTACACCTAATAAACCAATTTGGCAAAGTAGCAGGATATAAAATCAACCCACAAAAGTCAGCAGCTTTTCTGTACACCAGCAATAGACAAACAGAAAAGGAAATTATGGAAACAATTCCATTTACAGTAGCCAAAAAAAGAATAAAGTACCTAGGGATCAACTTAACCAAGGACGTGACGGACCTATTCAATGAAAACTACAAAAATCTAATAAGGGAAATCAAAGAAGACACAAGGAGATGGAAAGACCTCCCATGCTCATGGGTAGGCAGAATCAATATAGTGAAAATGGCCATATTGCCCAAATTGTTATACAAATTCAATGCAATACCTATCAAAATCCCAGCCACATTCTTCACTGAAATAGAGAAACCAATCCATAAATTCATATGGAACAGCAAAAAACCTAGAATAGCCAAAGCAATTCTAGGCAAAAAAAGCAATGCAGGAGGTATCACAATACCTGACTTCAAGATCTACTACAAGGCCATCATAACAAAAACAGCATGGTATTGGTATAAAAACAGATCGGAAGACCAATGGATTAGAACTGAAGACCCAGAAATAAAACCGCACTCTTACAGCCAACTGATATTCGACAAAGGAGCTAAAGATATACAATGGAATAAACATAGCCTCTTCAACTACTGGTGCTGGGAGAACTGGGCAGCCATATGCAGAAAACTCAAAGTAGACCCAAGCCTATCACCATGCACCAAGATCAACTCAAAATGGATCAAGGACCTCAACATCAGACCTGAATCCTTGAAACTACTGAAGGACAGAGTAGGAAAGACACTAGAACTTATAGGCACAGGAAGGAACTTCCTGAATAGAGTCCCAGGGGCACAACAAATAGGAGAAAGACTCGACAAATGGGACTACTACAAATTAAAAAGTTTCTGCACAGCTAAGGACATAGCCACCAAAATAGAAAGACAGCCAACGATATGGGAAAGGATATTTACCAGCACAGCAACAGACAAAGGCCTGATATCGGTCATCTACAGAGAACTAAAAAAACTAAGCCCCTCCAAGCCCAATAAACCTATTAGGAAATGGGCAAAAGAGCTAAAGAGAGACTTCACAAGAGAAGATATAAAAATGGCAAAGAAACATATGAGGAAATGCTCAACATCCCTGCTAGTAAAGGAAATGCAAATAAAAACAACCCTGAGATACCACCTCACCCCAGTTAGAATGGCCTATACTCTGAACTCAGGAAACAACAAATGCTGGAGGGGCTGTGGGGAAAGAGGAACCCTTCTCCATTGTTGGTGGGAGTGCAAATTAGTACAACCACTTTGGAGAACAGTATGGAGGTTTCTCAAAAAGCTCAATATAGACCTACCCTATGACCCAGCCATACCACTCCTAGGCATCTATCCTAAACAGCAAAATCCAAGATATCAAAAAGGCATTTGTACTACCATGTTTATCGCGGCACAATTCACAATAGCTAAAATATGGAAACAACCCAGATGCCCCTCCACAGACGAATGGATCCAAAAAATATGGTACTTATACACAATGGAATACTACATAGCGATTAGGAATGGTGAAATATTGTTATTTGCAGGGAAATGGTCGGAACTCGAACAAATAATGTTGAGTGAGACAAGCCTAGAACACAGAAAACAAAGGGGCATGATCTCCCTGATATATGACTGTTAACAAAGGGAGACGGAGAGACAGTAGAGACCAAGTCTGTGAATACTGTATATGTTCTTGATACATTGTATATTGCATATATGTCAACCTGACCTAGACAAGGGATAGAAAAACAGGTTGTAAGATATCATAAGAAATGTACACACTGCCTTACTATGTAACTGCACCCTCTTTGCACAACACCTTTTAAAAAAATTTATGTCCAATTAATAAAAAAAATAAAAAAATTTAAAAAAATAAAATAAAAATAAATAAATAAATAAAAAAAAATAAAAAATAAAACATGAAAAAAAAAAAAAGAAAAAAAGAAAAAACAAAAAGAGGGAGATGTTGGGGGCTGTCCTTCCCCCAGCCATGGGACAATGGGAAGGAGCCCCTCCCACCTTCCGGCCTCAACAGGAAGAGAAAGCCTCCACCCCTTGGGAGGTGAACACGTGCGTGCCACCATGATGGGGCTGTCCCTCCCACAAAGGAAGTTTCGTGATGTCACTTGATGGACATGGTCCTTAGCCTATGACTGGCCCTTTGGCCAGCCCCCTTTCTTTCCCGCCATTACTTCTATATAAGTGCCTTTCCATATTAAAATCTTTGAGACGCATCTCACCACTGCAGCGTGTCCCTGATGCCTTCCTTTTCGCCCCCGCTCTTGGTAACATGTGAGGGGACTGGGGGGAGGGGAGGCTTCAGCAACCTTTCCTCAACTTAGCGCAAGTCCATGGAGTACGACTTTGGCCTTCCGCCGGCGGAAGGCAAGGCCGAGTGCTCTTTCATAGATTTTGTGGTTACCATTCTCCCCGTGGGGTCGGGGAGAAAGGGATCATTCAGATCCTGACATCCAACACTGCCAAGGCTAGCTTTGAACCATAACCCTCAGATCTCAGTCTCTCTAGTAGCTAGGATTGATTATAGTCATGAACTACCAGCACCCAGTGCCAGGCCAAATTGAGTCTTATTTTAAAAAGCTTGCTGTATAAGTGTCCCAGTTTCCTGATGAACTGAAGTGTACTATATCAAATACCGGCGTAGCCAATGAATTAAGACCGCTACTGTGAAGACAAAACACATACACAACTAAGCTGCATATAGTCAAATAAATCACACTTACAGTAAATGAGCGTTTTGCAAAGTTGTACTCTCTGGATATTTGGCCTATTGCCATCAAATGCCCATTTCCCACTGCCAGAAGTAATGTTTTAAAAAAAAAGGGCTGGACCAAAGCTGTCAATATAATTCTGAAGACAGATGCAACTGAATAAACCCTGTTTTACCCAATTGCACTCTATTTGGTACCTCAAAATCAGTCATTTTTATTTCCCATAGAAATATCTTCTATTGTGTCCATCCTCACATTTCAATCTGAATAAACCAAATTAATTTGCAGACAGAATGATGAACAGATTTTAACCTGACTCTTTAAATAAATTTCAATGGGGAAAAAAAAGCTCCTGATTCATAGTACAAGGTTTGTTACATAATTTTCTCTAAAAATTATTTTGGGTAAAAAATTATTTGGCTTATAATGCCCACAAAAAAGCAAATCATTTCATAATACTAATATTTGTTTTTAAATACCAATGAAGTCATTTTATGGAATTTATTGTCAACTGTTTGTGGATAGAATTAAAAAGCAGAAAGCAATTTCTTAGAAGTAAAATAGTGCTTCTGAGGGGTGGTGTTGTATTGGAAGAGATTTTCTAAAAAATGATCAGGTACCTTTGTTCAGCCAGAGAACTGAGGAGAACAGTTTCATAAAAGAGTTTCCTTGGAAGGGAACAGATTTTATTTTTATTAATTTCTTTGCCTTCACAAGGTAAAGCAAGTTTTGACTAAGAAGGCTAAGGGGCTATAGTTATTATTTCTATGAAAACACTTAGCAAGCTGGATGCTGGTGGCTCATGGCTGTAATCCTAGCCATTCAGGAGGCTGAGATCTGACGACTGTAGTTCAAAGCCAGCCTGGGCAGAAACATCCTATCTCTAGTTAATCACCAGAAAACCAGAAGTGGTGGTGTGACTCAAAGAGGTAGAGCACCAGCCTGGAGCAAAAGAGCACAGAGACAGCACTCAGGCCTTGAGTTTAAGGCCAACAACCAACCACCACCACTACCAACAACACTACCTGTTTTTGTTACAGTTTTTGTAGTTGAAGAAATTTTAATGTACAAATTAACTATTTTGTTAATTGGGACATTTATATTAGTATTGTATTAAATTAAAATAATGAATATACTTAGCAAATACATTTTAATTCCATTGTAATATGAATTGAAATATGCCATATTTTAAAAGCAGTATTTATAATCACATTAATATAAAAATACTTATAAATGTAGCTCTTTTAGTTCTATCTATCTACATATATACTTTTTGAATTCCATACTCTAGCCTATTTCAAGTTAAGGTTTTGAAACACTAATGCAGCTTTAATAAGCATATTTAAAATGTACACATTATTTTAGAATGGATCTAGTGGATTTATTGAGCTAATAATCATGATAAATATCATTATAATACTGAATTAAAAATAAGGAGCTTTTTACCCAATGCCTAACGTATGAAACTGTAACCTCTCTGTACATCAGTTTGATAATAAAAATTTGAGAAAAAAAAGGAGCTTTTGAGGAGTGAAGTAAAATATTGCTATATTTCACAATTGGGACACTTAAATATAAAATACGAAAGAATGGGGCTGGGAATATGGCCTAGTGGCAAGAGTGCTTGCTTCATATAGATGAAGCCCTGGGTTCAGTTCCTCAGCACCACATATGTAGAAAACAGCCAGAAGTGACACTGTGGCTCAAGTGGCAGAGTGCTAGCCTTGAGCAAAAAGAAGCTAGGGACAGTGCTCAGGCCCCGAGTTCAAGGCCCAGGACTGGCAAAAAAAATACAAAAGAGATCTTGAAACCTCCTTCTGATTAATCAAACTGATTTCAAACTTATTTTTTGTTTTTTTGTTTTTTTGCCAGTCCTGGGCCTTGGACTCAGGGCCTGAGCACTGTCCCTGGCTTCCTTTTGCTCAAGGCTAGCACTCTGCCACTTGAGCCACAGCGCCACTTCTGGCCATTTTCCATATATGTGGTACTGGGGAATTGAACCCAGGGCTTCATGTATACGAGGCAGGCTCTCTTGCCACTAGGCCATATTCCCAGCCCTCAAACTTATTTTTTATTTTAATGTGAAATGAACGCACATGGAAGGACAAGGTTTAATATCTACTATTGAGCATTTTCTTTGATTTCAGATAGAATATGAATATTGGATGACTCATCCATGCTCTTGAAGAGGCTGAAATGAATGACTCAAATAAGGACAATGAATTTCCAGTAGCAAGTCTGACTGTCCCATTTTTAAATAAAAGCTAAAAATGTTTCCACACAATTAGCATACAATCACATTGTTGAGGATTAAGAGACCTGTTTTTAAGATGTGACTGTACTTTTGCTCCACACTGAGTCACTTACCAGTCTTAGGTCCTGAGATTTGATTCTGGGAGTTAAAATGAAATGATTTCCCAATTAAGAAAGCTATATAGGTTTTAATGTTTGTTCAAGATGTCTGCCAGAACAATCCCTTCTCCGTTTTAAACAGGTTTACACATGTACTGCTGATTTAGAAATACATGCCAATTGAAAATATTCAATGCTTGAGTAATTATATCTAGCATATGGTTAAATTGAGGCATTTTCTTTTTGTTTCTGTTCTCTTCTGGGACAGAGTATGTAGCAAAGCTCTTAAAGTTGGTCTTCCTGCCTCAGTTTCCACTTGCTGGGATTCCAGGTGGATGCCAACAAATCAGACTAGTGCTGTGTTTGCTCCATCCGTAGATATAAAAAATTCTATACTTTCTTCAGATCTACAATTAATGATCATTGAATTCTTTTGATAACTTTTTTTTTTTTTTTGGCCAGTCCTGGGCCTTGGACTCAGGGCCTAAGCACTGTCCCTGGCTTCTTCCCGCTCAAGGATAGCACTCTGCCACTTGAGCCATAGCGCCGCTTCTGGCCGTTTTCTGTATATGTGGTGCTGGGGAATCGAACCTAGGGCCTCGGGTATCCGAGGCAGGCACTCTTGCCACTAGGCTATATCCCCAGCCCTCTTTTGATAACTTTTATAATTGCTTTTCATACAAATATATAATGTATTTTATTTTATTGTTGGTCATGTGGCTTAAAGTAGGGGCCTGAGTGCTATCTCTGAACTCGTTTGCTCAAAACTACTGCTCTACCATTTTGATCTATAGCATCATTTCCAGTTTTCTGGTGTCTAATTGAAGAGAAGAGTCTCATGGACTTTCTTGCCCTGGCTGCCTTTGAGCTATGATCCTCAGATCTCAGCCTCCTGAGGAGCTAGGATTACAGGTGTGAGCCACCAGCTCCCTTCCCTAATGTTGCACTTTTATAATCAATGAAATATAGTGGGAATCAAGACTATACTTGCCTGTTATAGATGTCCACTGAAATTAATGAAATACAATAATTCACTCAATTATGGAAATTATACTATTATAATAGATGTACTATTTTCACTATGTATATATTATGCTATATATAATAATTAGTGACCACTAGTTAAATTAGTGAAATGTAATAATGAATTCATTTTGGAGATTTTACTATTTTTACATACAACTTTAAGGTAAAAGTTATTGTTTTTTTTCTAGGAAGGACTCATTATGTTTTCCATAATGATCCACTGCTCTTAGCATTCAATGTATATAAGACTTCAGGCCAATATCACCACACCCGATGGCAAAGTTATTTCCTGTGCTATTTATCTCTAGTTCTGTTTAAATAGCATCTGGAGACACTGTGGTCTAATTTTAGAGGAAGTTAGAGTTACTTCATTAATAGCAGAGTTGTTGGTGGGTGTTTTGAGGTTCTTGACATTCAGAAACGGGCTGAGTCCCAGCTCTATTTCAAGATTTGATCCTTCCTAGGACTGGGTGTCAATCACATTGAAAGCACTTTGAAACCAGGCTAAAATTCTTAGTCTATAATGAGGAATAGTCTTTTCCTCACTACAATACTTGTGT
Organism: Perognathus longimembris pacificus; assembly: GCF_023159225.1. Taxonomy (NCBI): domain Eukaryota; kingdom Metazoa; phylum Chordata; class Mammalia; order Rodentia; family Heteromyidae; genus Perognathus; species Perognathus longimembris. Next base: position 34,284,720 of record NC_063169.1, read on the forward strand.
CAGTCATGTAGGCTTTTCTTTCTTGAATTTGAAATTCCAGAAAGATCCAAATCTAGAGGAGAAAATGGCTTGGAGGACTAGAAGGAAGAAGTGAGGAAGGACGTTTTATATGGCTGAACGGTGTGGCCATCCTTAGATAAATGATTAGAGCTGATGATAGATTTTGTTTCTTCACAAGTTTTATTCTGAATGACAATGAAGTTCTACCAGCTTGCATTTTTTTCTCTTATCTAATTCCTATAAATTTGCTTGCTTTTGAAAAAAATTTCTTGGGTTCCTCTTAAGTAAAACAGAGCACCTTTCTTTTTCCGTCTTTCCTCTCTTCCTTCCTTCCTTTCTTCCTTCCTTCTTCCCTCCCTCCTTTCCTTCCTTTCTTCCTTCCTTCCTTCCTTTCTTCCTTCTTCCCTCCCTCCTTTCCTTCCTTCCTTCCTTCCTTCTTTCCTCCCTCCCTCCCTCCCTCCCTCCCTCTCTCCCTCCTCCCTCCCTTCCCTTCCTTCTTTCCTTCCTTCCTTCCTTCCTTCCTTCCTTCCTTCCTTTCATGTGTGTGCGCGCGTGCGTGCCAATCATGGGATTTAAACTCTGGGCCTGGGCACTGTCCCTGAGCGTTTCTGCTCAAGGCTAGAGCTCTGCCACATTGAGGCACAGCTCCACTTCCAGTTTTCAGTGGTTAATCAGAGATAAGAGTCTCATGGACTTTCTTACCTGGGCTGCCTTCAAACTGTGATCCTCAAATCTCAGCCTCCTAATTAGCTACGATTACAGGTGTGAGCCACCAGTATCTGGAACTTTATTTTAAATATAATTTTATTGCTAATTATTAAGCTGTGTAGAGGAAGGGTTACAGTTTCATGAGTCAGGTAATGAGCACAGATCTTTTTCCAGACAATGTCACCCTTTTCTTCGCCTTCCCCCAATTTTCCCCTCCCATCCTTGCTCACAAGTTGCATAATTCACTTTATGCATAGTTTATAGTGTACTTCTGGCTTTCTTCGTGGCTAATTGGAGACTTTTCTGCCCAGGCTGGCTTTGGACTGTGACCCTCAGATCTCAGCTTGTGTGAAGTCAGGATTACAGGCATGAGCCACCAGAACCCTTGGCACAGCACCTTTATTGCTAGGAAAATTCACCTCATATGCCAACCACCTCACTGGTTCATGTGAAAAACCTGTTGGCTTTGGGAAGGGCTGGTGCAGAACTGACATTAAATCTGTGCTCCTAGCTAGAGACTACACACTACCTCTGCTCCATTACATTGGGCCTTAGGCAATAGCACTGAGAAGTTAATAAATGGGATTTTACCATTAACATCTGCTTTTAGAAGGAATGGGATAAGGGCCAGGGAGAGTAGCGTGGTGCTAAGGACATGGCATACATTGAAACATTCATATGGGAAAATTTCTCAGATTTCACAACTACGATGTCATTACATCGTGTCTATAATAAACTTCAGAGGATGCGGTGTTGCTGGCCCATAGGCCACATTTTGGCTAGAGAGTCCACCTTTTGAGGCTGTAGAATACATTGGGAGTGATGCAGAATACTTCACTATGCATGGGAGTTGTTTTAACATCTTAAAATCTATCAAAAGGAACTCCAGGAAATGAAAAAAAAAATCTGACTCAATTATATCCTTGGGCATCTGTAGTCCTTATGAAACAACTTCAAACACATACATATACATGCATGTGTACACATGCTCACATACTACATACAAAATACCCTGAAGAAACATGCTCCAGAGCTATAAAATAGTTGTGATGTGCCAGGCCGATGACCCCCCCCCCAAAACCACCAAGAAGCAAATCCGATGCAAGAACGAGAGTCGTTTAATTCAACTGGAGCCGGTCCCACAACCTTCCATGGCAGCGGCCATGTGGTTGTGAGACCTGCCTCCTTGTTCAGCAGGGTTTTTATTGACAATAGGGTAGGGGGAGGGATAACCATGACAATGGCTTTGTGATTGGGTGGGGGTTCATGGGCTTATACTTCCCTGGCCAGTTAGTTCTCAGGCAAGCTCTGACTCTGGCTCATTGGCTAGGGGTATGCTCATAAGGGCAGGTTTTTTTTTTGTTTTTTTTTTTTTGCCAGTCCTGGGCCTTGGACTCAGGGCTTGAGCGCTGTCCCTGGCTTCTTTTTGCTCATGGCTAGCACTCTGCCACTTGAGTCACAGCGCCACTTCTGGCCATTTTCTGTATATGTGGTGCTGGGGAATCGAACCCAGGGCTTCAAGTATAGGAGGCAAGCGCTCTTGCCACTAGGCCATATCCCCAGCCCCCGGGGACTGTTTTTAGTTTAGTGGTTTTGGGGTAGGGAAATTCAGCCATATTGGAGGGCAGGGCACTATTGTTTACTGGGAGAGGGAATCTTCCCAGGCCTCTGAGCAGGGGGGCTGGGGAGATAGTGGAGATGGAGTCAGCTTCTGCACTCTTTTGCTGGCCATATCTGACCTCCACATCACAGTTGTCATTGTCCTCTCCATTTATCCCACTGACTCGATGTGTCCTCTTTGGCAGTTTTTTGGAGGAGTCAAGCAGACACTGCTGAAAAAAATCTGCGAGTTCCTTCCTCCCTTTTCTCCAATAGAATTTTCTGAAATGATGGATATGTTCTACATCTATACTATCCAGTAGTGCTACTGGACACATTTAGGGTGAGTGTGGCCCAATGCATTTTAAAATTGATTTAAAAATTGAACTACCAGCCAGGTACTGGTGGCTCATGCCTGTAATCCTGGCATCTCGAGAGGCTGAGATCTGAGGATCATGGTTCAAAGCTAGCCCAGGCAGAAAGTCCATGAGATTCTTAAACTCCAATCAACTACCACAACACCTGAAAAGGTGCTGTGGCTCAAAGTGGTAGAGCACTAGCCTTGAGCAAAGGGGTCAGTACCAAGCGCTATGACCACAACCATCAATAAAAAGTAGTATCTTTCTTGCAAGTGTTTGCCATCTTACCAAAAAGCCAGGCAGGTCTTGGATTAGGTCTTATACATTTCAGTGACTAAGATCCTGTTTCAAATAAAATCTCCTTGTTCAAGTACTAGAACAGATTTGTTCCTGTGATATCTCACCCCATTTCTGCTTTTAAAGAGCCTTTAAATAGTGTGAGGAAATCAAGCATTTCTCTCCACTTGGCATAGAAATGAAAAATTTGCTTCTAATAACAAAGCAGAAGATCTCTCTTTGATGGAGTCTTAAACATAGATTTATTTCAAGTAATATATACAACTCTTGCTTAAATCCAGAGCAGTATTTGGAAGCAGCCATGACAAAACTAGAAGGTAGATGCTCAGTATAATTTTTCTTTGATTTCATTCCCTAACTATGTGGATGACACTGAGGTAAATATAATGGGCAAATAGACTGCCTAGAGTTTAAAGCAATAGGAGTTTCTCTAATGTGTATGTTCTACTTCCGAAGGACTAACCAAAATAGTAAAAACATATAATAAAAGGGCTCAACCTTTTGGTGAAATGGGCGTGGGAGGAGTTTCATTAATTTTTTGTCTGAGCTGGCCTCCAATCTAAATCTTCCTGGCTCCACCCTTTAGTAAGTGAGATTACAGGTAGAAGGTACTGTGAGTAGCCAGCTGCAATACTTTCTGTCCTAGTTTTTATGCAGTCCCAGTAAAGTAGATGAGTTCACAGTTCCTTGAGGCTTGTATTTGCAAATTGTCTGGTATCAGACATCTATTGTAATTTTGTAAATACATGTAGCACAGTGCATGTGAAGTTAAAAGAGCTAAAACCTGCTGAAGAAGAGTCCAGAAAAAGAGACCTGTTAGCATTTCACTAGCCTCAGGTCCTCAGCTCCTCCCACTAGCCCCCAGATTCATCCATACCTAATGAGCCACTCCTACTCACTACCTAACTTCTTCCCCCTTCACCCCCAGAGAGAGAGAGAAGCTGCCACCTGGATAAGGTGCAGATGCCATGTAGCTCCCTCTCCCGTGGGAACTATGGCCCCACTAATAAACCTCCTTATGAACCTTCTTCTCCTGCCTGTGATTATCTCTGCATGGTCCTCTGGGATGGCCGATACCTATGCTTTCATTGGTGCCAAACCCGGGATAGGTTCCCGGTGGATTTGCTCCCCATTTCTGGGGGGTCCAAGCTGCCTCTGGGACCTGTTCTGTTGTCCTAAGCCCACCCAGATGACCACCGAGGTAACTTCTCCTGACTTAGCACTCTACTTCCATCCACCACAACAATCTACAAATTTGCCCTCACACCCAGGGTAAGTGATCATCTAAACGAGGGCTCGGATCCCATTTTCCGACCGCAGGGCCACAGGGCCATGGCTTCTGGGCCACACCAAAAATCTTGGCGCCAAGTTCTGAGCCCCACTTAATGATCATAGCATAGGGCCACAGGGCCAACTCCGCGCTCGGTCCAAGACACAGTGATTGGGGTGACGATTCCATCGTTGATTGTCTCTCACATTTCAGCTGACCCGAGTAATACAGAGGAGGCTTGGTATTAACTCCTCAGCTCCGCTAATCACTTACCATGGGAGGGGCACAATCATCTACCACAACAGATTTGAAGCTCCAACCAGGGTGAGTGACCATTAGCTGGGAGCTTAGGTTTTCTCTAGTTCAGCTCTGCTGGTCACTCATCAAGTGGGGAACAGTCTAAAGCTGCTCACAGTCTTACAAATTTTGACTTACATAACTTCAATGAGCTCTTGGGCAGATGGATCTCTCTCTCTCTCTCTCTCTCTCTCTCTCTCTCTCTCTCTCTCTCTCTGCCTCCCTGCCTGCCTGTGATGGGCTGGTACTGCTTTGATGTTTGTTAAGCTTGGAGATTCGGTTAAGTTCTGCTTGTTGTTGGCTAAATACTGTTTTCTCTAGCATTGACCACGTGGCGGAAAATAGAATTTTAGCAAGCGCCATCTTGGTCCCATCAAAGTTCCAAAAACTCTTGGAGGTGGAGCCCACCCATCCCCCAGGTAATGGGCATGCAAAATTCCTCAAATTCCTTGAGGCAGGGCTGGGACTTGGCCCTGCGACCCCCCCCCCCAACTCCATCTTGCAATTCAAATGTGCCTTGCAATTCAAATGCTTAACTGGTTTCTCAAAATGTGGCTTCTTCATTTCCTCACCAGATAATCTATAAAAATTTTTGTTTCCTAGGAAAAGGTTTTTTTTTGTTTTCTAATGACCACGTGGCTCTAAAATATGAGCAAAACAATATAATTTTGCCTCTGGAATTCCAGAAAACTTACATGGCCAATTTAAAAAAAAAATTCTAAGCGCTCCTCAAAGCTTGTACACAAGTGTCTGTGTGTCTGTCTGTCTGTCTGTCTGTGTTGGTAAAACATGTTAAATCTGGCATCATGGTTTCAAAATTACTTGCTTTTGACTACTATTTTAACTTACTTTAATTCTTGTGTTAAACTGGTCTTTGCAGCCTGTGGATGGAGTCACAGTGAACAGCCTGGAGGCAATCCTGACTCTTATCTCCAGACTCCAAGCTAAAAGAAAAAAAAAAAAAAACCCAGGTTTTAAACCCAAACTGATCATGTTTGGGTGCAAGAAAAATTCCAAAATGTTCTAATATTCTCTAAGTGTTAGAGCAGAACTCTGGCAAGTACTTGTTGGTCAATTCTCAACAAGTTACAGGTGAGCTCTATTCCTATTGTTCTCCTTGTTGCTGTAATTGGATATAAAAGGGGCTTTTATGGCTAGAACTCCTCAGATTGCAGTTCGAAGCCAGCCTGGGCAGAAAATCTCTCTAAAACTCCATCTCCCAACTAACCAGAAAAGAGCTAGGCAGGAAGCTTGGCTCAAGAGAACCAGCAAAATGCTGAAAGTGGCACCGTGGCTCAAGTGGTAAAGCGCTAGCCTCGAGCAGAAGTGCTCAGGGACAGTGACCAGGCCCTGAGCTCAAACCCCGTGAATGCCAATGGGAGCATGCCATCCCAGCAACAAGCACCTGGACGCCTGGGACTCAGCCAGTCCAGGGAACAAGGATCATGGAGAGGAGTAAGAGGAGAATGATGTCTCATCTTAAATGGAGTCACTTTGTCTCGCCCTTTCAAAATTAATCAGAGCCGGGAGATCAAGAGGAATAGTTGTTTACCCACCTAATGTCCATACCTGTCCTTTTTCCATCTGGACAGAAACTTGCCTTTGTTACTTGCTATTTGTATATATATATAGCCTCTGACTGGTTACTCCCAACCAGTCCAATATCCCTACACACTTCCTGCCTGCCCCCAGTCCAGTTATTCCTCCTTCCTTGTAATGGGCCACAATTGGGTTTATGTTCCAAATGGAACTTTTCTGGCTTGTGCCCAGGGTGTGTTCTCCCATGTTGTTCATGTTAACTGGTCCTGTGAACTTGTTAGCCTTTTGCCTGACCTTTTCAAAAGTCTCTTTTAACAGGATAATATCCCTCACTGAGGTCGCCACCTGGGAACTTGCAGTTCAAGGCCATCCTCTTACTACACTGCTGTGCCCATTGTAGATCTGGACCCTGAAGACCCCAGCCCCAGGGACTCCTTGATGTGTCCAAGCTGCAGGAGGTAGCGAGAGGACACCAGATACCCATTAGCCCTGATAACCATATTGTGGAAATGATGAGGACTTTTACCAACCAAACTGTCAAATAGTTCTTAGGCGGTACCAGGCCAAATAACGAATCAGGGACCCCTGACTACTTCGCCCCTTTTCAGCAGGAAGTAGTTCCAGAAGAGACAACCTCCGCCCATATTCCTGACCTGGTACCTCTCCTCTGTTATTAATAAACAACAAATGGGGTAATGTTAGCATTTCCCTAGCCTCGGGTCCTCAGCTCCTCCCACTAGCCCCCAGATTCATCCATACCTAATGAGCCACTCCTACTCACTACCTAACTTCTTCCCCCTTCACCCCCAGAGAGAGAGAGAAGCTGCCACCTGGATAAGGTGCAGATGCCATGTAGCTCCCTCTCCCGTGGGAACTATGGCCCCACTAATAAACCTCCTTATGAACCTTCTTCTCCTGCCTGTGATTATCTCTGCATGGTCCTCTGGGATGGCCGATACCTATGCTTTCAAGACCAACACTAACATGGGTTAGTTCAGTACAACCAAGGGTTGTACAACTTTATGGTTGAGCTGGACCTTAAGTTTCAGCACCTGGCCCCTTGGGTAAGTAAACAGCTGCCGTGGACCAGCTGCAGCAAGAAAAAGGATTCTGAGGGGCAAAGGGATTGATGATGAAGGAGACAGAGAGAAGGCTGATGGCACAACTCTGTTTATTCCAGCAAAAGCCTTTAGCTATATATACCTTCTATATTTGTCACAAGTTTGCTTAAAACTGTCCTGTTGCAGACCCTGAGGTGCCAGGAGCTGGCAAGGTGTGAGCAAAGGCTCCCCCTCCATTGACTCCAACCCTCTGGGCTGCAGGTACTTGCCCTTTTGTGCAGACCCTGAGGTGCCAGGAACTGGCTAGGTGTGAGCCACCCCATTGTCTCCAACCCTCAGGGATGCATATGTTTGCTCTTTTGTTTTGGGGAAGTGTTTCTTTCAGCTTCTGGGCCTGGGGTCTTATCTGGTGAGGCATGGTAGACAAGGATTGATTGAAATAGGATGAAGAAGGATGCCTGCTGTCTGCACTTTTTCCAGCAGAGGGTCTTAGGACAGCATTATGCAAACTTGTGACAAATATAGAAGGTGTATATAACTAAAGGCTTTTGCTGAAATAAACAGAGTTGTGCCATTCAGCCTTCTCTCCGTCTCCTTCATCATCAATCCCCTTTGCCCCTTGGAATCCTTGTTGGTGCTATGGCTGGCACTGTCCTGGACCCACTGCTGGGAAAAGTTCAGACAGCAGGCATCCTTCCTCATCCTATTTCAATCACTCCCTGTCTACCATGCCTCCCCAGATAGGCCCAAAGGCCCAGAAGCTGAAAGAAGCACTTCCCCAAAACAAAAGGGCAAACATATGCAACACAGAGGGTTAGAGTCAATGGAGGTGGAGCCTTTGCTCACACCTAGCCAGCTTCTGGCACCTCAGAGTCTGCAACAAGCAGCTTCTCAGCTCTCAGGTCAGTCTCTTATCATTTACCTTTGGAGGAGAGCCACCTGTTCTTAGTCCACACACAGCCCTTGAGCCTTTACCTTGTTGAAGCATGACTCAGATTAATCTTTTCAGAAAGGAAAATTGATTTGCAAAGACAGCCAGAAAAGACTTGGCTTGCCACATGAAAGGTAAAAGCATTAAAAGATAAAACCCAAGATTACCGAGTTTGTTTTATCATGCTCATGAGGAAAACCAGCAAAAGCCTCCATGATTACCATGTTCACAAAGGTTGAGAGACAGAATGAAGCAAAGAGCTCTGTTTATGGGAAGCTCTCACAGTTTCATTGCTTTTCTTTCCTCTTAGATAACAGTCAGTTATACACTATCATTCTGTTCTATCTTGGGGTGCAAGGTGCTTTGTTTCTGACTGTGATATGGGAAAGGCTCAGTGATACTGAAGCAGGGCAAAGTGACACTTGGCTCTCTCCCCCTTCAGAACCCCAAACTCAGGAGGGAAAAGGACCCAAGGGAAAACATGATGCAGGAGGCAATCTTATCCCCTAGACCTTTCCTCTGAGGATGCTGTGAGGAGCCTGAGAAGCTGGTGCACCTCTCTATTGTAGCTTGGGCTTGATCAGGCCCTGAAGCTTCCTGGAATAACTGAAGAACATGTCAGTATGAAGCTTGAAAAAAATGCAGTCTAAAATCAAGGTAGCCAGAGAGACTTCAGACCAGAAGTCTGACCAGAAGTCAGTTAAAGTTAGGATGCTTTAGCCATTGTTTGTAAGCCACTTCACTGCCTTGTTTGATAATTATGCTGTGTACTGGAATATCAGCAGATAAATATTTGAAGTGTCAGGTGCTCCACCAGGCAATCAAGCCCCTGACAAGTTACTGCCCCAATAAGTAACTAATGTATACATAGCAGGAGGGGACTAGCACAAAAAGTCCCTTGCAGCATCCCCCACTAACAATCCTGAGGTCAATAACAGGTGAAGGCTGACCCCAGATGTCTTTTGCAAACTTTGACTGTCTTGCTCTTAAGTGACAGTGCCCCAGCTAATCAGGAATAGATAACACACTAAAGGTTAACCAATTACATGTCTTTTTATCTGGGAATCCCCTAGACTTGTTTACTATAAAAACCCAGTGGAATCTGTCCTTGGAGCCTTCGTCCATCTTGGCTGTGTCCTTGTGGGCGTAGGTCCAAGCTTGAGCTTGCTAATAAACGACTCTTTGCTTTTGCATCAGAATCCGCTTCTTGGTGGTCTTGAAAAGCCAAAATGACTCCATTATCAGGCAGCCCCCATTTGTTGATTGTTTAAACTATAAGTAACCCAGAACCCCCCTGAATTCCAGTAACTAACTTGGTTGTGCTGAATCTAAACCATTTGTGCTAAAATTGCTATACCATAAACTACTGGACAAATCAGGCTCTAGAGCTCTAGAGCTCTAGAGCTCTATAGCTGACTTAGATTCCCATAGATTCTAGGAAATGACTGCGCTAGCCTTAGATAAGCAGAGACAAGCAGATTTGCCATATCTTCTGGTGTGAACAACTAATTAACTTTGCAGGAAGCCCCCTGCTAACTCTAACCACCCCAGAATGTCTCTAGCCCTGAGACAATCAAATTTGCCATATCCTCTTGTTTGAACAACTGCTTGCTGTAACTTTGCAGGAAGCCCCCTGCTAACTCTAATCACCCCGAAATGTCTCTAGCCCTGAGACAATAACCTTTTTGTTCCAACACCTAATTACTAACTACTGTAGCTTTGTGATTTTTGCCTATATAAACCCTGTGAAATTTCAGCTCGGGGCTTCCTCCTAACCTCCCCTGGGACGGTATGTAGGACGAGAGGCCGCAGCCTGCCTGAATAAAACCTTGCTTTTGCATTTCGGAACATCTGGCTTCTTGGTGGTCTTCTTGGTGGTCTTCTCGCAACTTGGCATTTAAGTCTTTGGGGGAGGTCTCAAATTTTGGGCATTTCAGCTGACCTTGGCTGCTGTGAAGATTACCTGCATGATTTCAAAACCACCACTGAAGTTTGGTCTGCAGTGGAGCCTGAGTGTAGGTATTTTAGATGTTTCCCTGGAGAGTATAATGAGAACCAGGGCCTTTCACAGTGCAGGAGACTGGGATGCTCTGCTGGTCAGAGGGAATTTTAGGCTGACTGACAGTTTGGTTAAGCCATGCTGTTTTTCATCCTAATGACACATTGTGCACTTTTTCTGAAGGACAAGTGTTCAAGTATAGAAAACTGCACTGGTGACTCATTCCTGTAATCCTAGGAAGCTGAAATCTGAGGATTGATGTTTGAAGCTAGGCTGTGCAGAAAAGTCCATGAAACTCTTATCTCCATTTAAACCCAAAAAGCCTGAACTGGACCTATGGCTGTGGTAGAGCACCAGGGTTGAAGGAAAAACACAAAGCTTGAGTGCAAGGTCCTGAGTTCAAGCCCCAGTAATGATGCAAAAGAAAGCAAGAGGGGCTGGGAATTTGGCTTAGTGGTATAGTGCTTGCCTAGCATGCAAGAAGTCCTGGGTTCGATTCCTCAGCACCACATAAAACAGAAAAACAGAAGTGGTGAAATGGCTCAAGTGGTAGAGTGCTAGCCTTGAGCAAAAAGAAGCCAGGGACAGTGCTCAGGCCCTGAGTCCAAGCCCCAGGACTGACAAAAAGCAAACAAAAAAAGAAAGCAAGAAAGGAGAAGGAAAAGAGAGAAAAGAAGGAAGAAAGAAAAAGAAAGCAAAGGAGAGGAAGAAAGAAGAAAGAAAGGAAGGAAGGAAAGGAAGAAGGAAAGAAGGAAGGAAAGAAGGAAGGAAGGAAGGAAGGAAGGAAGGAAGGAAGGAAGGAAGGAAGGAAGGAAGGAAGGAAGGGAGGGAGGGAGGGAGGGAGGGAGGGAGGGAGGGAGGGAGGGAAGGAAGGAAGGAAGGAAGGAAGGAAGGAAGGAAGGAAGGAAGGAAGGAAGGAATCCAACTGTGCTGCTGGAAGCACTGCTAAATTAAAACTAATAGATTTACCAAAAGTTGCTCACTCTTCTGTGTAGGCATAATCAAATTTGGGTATTAAAGAGTAGGAATGATTTCATAGATTACTGATGAACATACTTGCATTCTTGTATTTTGTCAGTATTACAATTTTTGAGTAAAATGTTGATAATGAATATTTCTGTTGAGGCAAGTTTTGGCCTAGGAAGGAGGGCAGAAGGCTTCAAGTTTCCCAGCCCAAGAGACAGTGTGAAAACCAGGGTCTCAGCACCCTCCCTGCTCAGGATGCAGGGCTTGGGGCCCCTCTGCACTCCTCCTTCCTTTCCACAGGCTTGGAAACTGGGCAGCAGCCTGTGGCTTCAGCTGGGCAGAGGTGAGGATGAAAAGGGCCTAAGTGACTCCATCTTAAAAATCTAAGCTTGCTGTAATTCCCAGATTTCAAGGCCCCCAAAGACAACCATCAGAGTCCAGAGTCAAAGCCAAACCGCAAGTGTCATTTTATTACGAGTTCGAACCCGGCCCCCCCCCCCCACGCACTCATTGCCAGTGATGCTGAGAGGCTCCGAGCACAATTCCAGCACAGCTTTTATAGACAAGTACAGGGAAGTTGGGGAAGACCCCTGGTTACAAGTACATGATTGGTTGACATTTACCCTAGTTTACTGGTCGCCACAGGATTGGCCTGGGTTTTCCCGCCAAATGTATGGGCCAGACGGCCTTAACCTTGGGGTACAGATTCGGGTGGGCCTCCAGGAGTGGTCACATAACCACATTCCTGGAGCCAGATGGTTCTTGTCTCTTGTGCCCAGGTCCGGGCCAGGGTCTGAGACCGGGCACTTAGTCATGTCCAACCTTGAGTGGGCTCCGGGCGTGGACAATTAATCATGTCCCGGGCCAGATGGCCATTATCTCCCGTGCTCAGATTTGGGTGGTACAGAGTTCACAGAGGGGTGGGGGTGGGGGTGTGTGGTTACAGAGTAGCTATAGGAAGACTGCTGGTATTTTTCCATTTCCCCATGGGTTAGCAAGCAAAGGTACAGAAGCAAAATAGCTGTTAGGGGCATAATGGTCACAATTTTATTCTCTATGCTCTTCCCTTGCTGTCCCCTAAATCAGGAGGTTACACAGAAAGCATGCACAAAACATTTTTTGAGAAAAACTGCTGAATGTCTCAAGTGGAGGGTGTATGTGTTAGATATAAACAGAGATCGAAGTTTAACTTTAGGAATGCGGTTTAGCCCTCTGCTAACAAAGTTTTACTATAGCCCTCTGCTAACAGTGTTAACTATGGCCCTCTGCTAACAAAGTTAATTATAGATAAAATTAGCCTATTTCCCTCTGCTTGCTTAGTGTGATGTATTGTTAATCAAACATATGCCTGACTGTGTGGAAGTTTCCCCAGATTGCTTAAGAGTTGTTTGTTTCATGATATAAAAAGACTGGTAGATTGTGACTCAGGACCTCTGAGTGTCATCAGCGGAGGTCCAAGCTAGCTCACAATAAACACCTCTTTGTTGTTTACATTGGTTTTGGTCTCTGGTCGTCTTTTTGGGGTTCCTAAACACGAGCATAACAAGGAGTGACTGCAGCATTTCTATTACTTCCCTCTGAAAAAGATAATGGCTTGGGGATAGTGTTTTTATATTTACTTATTACAAAACCTATTTTTTTTTGTCTGCTTTGGGGCTTGAACTCAGTGCCTGGGCTCTGACCCTGAGCTTTTCCACTGAAGGAGAGTACTCTACCACGTTGTGCCAGAGCTCCACATCTTATTTTCTCATGGTTCATTGGAGTCTCATGGACTTTCCTACCCAGGTTGGCTAGGCCAACCTAAGCTTTTAGAATGGATATAATTCTTAGGATATCATCCCTAAAGCATCCTGTATAAAACTTAACACACACACACACACACACACACACTCACTTGTCCTAGTGTTAAAGGTTTAAGTCCTTCTTTACTTAGCTTTTGTTGTTGTTGTTGTTATTGTTGTTGCTGAAGGCTGGCATTCTATTACTTGATTTGCACCTCTACTTATGGATTTTTGATGGTTAATAGGAGATAAGAGTCTCAGATTTTTCTGCCAGGGCAGGTTTGAAATTGGGATCCAGCCTCCTGATTAGCTAAAATTTCAGGCACGAACCACTTGTGCCCGACATAAACATTTTGACCTACCCACATTGTCTAAATGTCATTCTAGTAATAGTTTCAGTTTTTACTTGAGCCTTAAATCAGATTCTTTGTGGTTTAGGTCCATAAAAACACCCAACCCAGAAGCACTTCAGTTACCATAGCAACTGTGTCCACCACATTTATAACCCTATCTGTTTGTCTTCCACCATCACCTGGAATCCTGATGGCAGGCAGCCATCATCCTGTGTTACAGAGAAGACATGGGGGTATATGCTGCTCTCTTCCCAGTCCTCCAGCCAATTGAAATGGAGCCTGAAATTAAACTTAGATTTGTATGACTCCAAGTCCATGGTCAATTTCTTTGTTGCCCTCTTGAGCAAGGTGGGTGACTCAACCCCTTCACTGAACCCTCTGTAATCAGGCTTCAGCCCCCATCCATCTACAGAAACTGCTCTAATCCAGTGAAACTGGTCATTACATGGTAATATTTGTATCAATAATTTGAGTGAGCTCCACATGGCAGGCATTGTACTTGGATAATGCTCTTTTTGGTGGGCTATTTTAAGAGCAAATCAGACATAATGCCTGACTACATGATCTTAAAATAACAATAAATTGGAACACAGTAGCCATCCAAAGTGGCTCAGTTTACCTGGGCAGGCATAGTAAGGAAGTCTCTCTCTCTCACCATACTAGAGCTGGAACCATACTAGAGCTGAAACTCAAAAGGTCACAGTTGTTGATAAATGCTGACTTTATTCATGCCTCTAGCTCTTGTGTTTTGTCCGGGTCTAGTCTCAGATGATTGTCCCATATAGAATCCCACATAGCTCCGCCATGTCTGGCCCAGAAATGCTCCTTTTTGATCCTTTTGAAGGATCAATTTGCTTTTCTTCTTGTTTACATTTTTTCAGGCTTTTCTGTATACAAATTCAGTGCTTCTGCTTATTTCTTCCAAATACTCATTTCACAGAATGAGCTGTTGTCTAACCCTTGAATCCTTTCTAAATCTAAACATCAATTAGGTCTTCAGCCTGAATTTGTAATTGAAACTTTTTTTTTTGCCAGTCCTGGACCTGGACCTTGGACTTTTTGCTCAAGGCTAGCACTCTGCCACTTGAGCCACAGTGCCATTTTTGGCTGTTTTCTATACATGTGGTGCCAGGGAATTGAACCCAGGGCTTCATATATGCGAGGCAAACACTCTTGCCACAAGGCCATATTCCCAGCCCCTGTAATTGAAACTTTTGATAAGGCTCTAGTTTAGAAATATCTATAGAAGTAATATTGTTAGAACTTGGTAGTAAAGTGAGGAGGTGAGAGGAAGAATCATCAGGGTAGAGCCCCACACAGATGAGGAGGTTGCTGATGCTTGTTGCCTGGGGGAGCACAGAGGTGGGAGCAGATTCATTGATGATGAGATGATCTCACTTAGGGACAATAAGGATGAATTATTATTATTAATTTATTGATTTATTTTCTTCCAGTACTGAGCCTTGGACTCAGGGCCTGAGCACTGTCCCTGGTTTCTTTTTGCTCAAGGCTAGCACTCTGCCACTTGAGCCACAGCACCACTTCTGGCCATTTTCTATATATGTGGTGCTGGGGAATCAAACCCAGGGCTTCATGTATATAAGGCAGGCGCCCTTGCTGTTGTGCCAAGTCGCAAACCACCACCAAGAAGACCACCGAGACTCAGACATTCCGAACTGCAAAAGCAAGGCAAGGCTTTATTTAAGTGAGCTGCAACTCGGGCCTCGTCCTACCCACAGACACAGTGGAGGTTAGGAGGGAGCCCCGAGCTGTGATTACACAGGGCTTATAAAGGCAAAGAACAAGGTTACAACAATCAGGTGTTCAAGCAAGATTAGGACACAGGTACAAATCTGATTGACTCAGGGTTTGATTCTAAAGTGGGGTTCACATGGTAAAATGGGGTTCACGTGGTAAAATGGGGTTCACATGGTAAAATGGGGTTCACGTGGTAAAATGGGGCCTGACTTCAAAGTCTGGCACTTCATTTCCCCCTTTTTCTTTTTGGTACCTTGGGAGCCAATCATGGCTCCATCTGTCCATTTCAATGGCTTGCATGTCTAGGGGATGATATAGAGGTAAGGCATGGGCCAGTAGGGCCCAAAGTAGTAACCAAAAATAACTCTGGTCCCTCGGTTTTAAAGGGGGGCTGATGGGTGAAGATAATCCATCTTCTGTAACTTCTTCAGGCTGACTCAGGGGCGTTGACCTTACCTAGCCAGGAACCTATAACCTTACTAAGGGACTGCAGGATTACTGCAAACAGAAAATTAACTTTTAGCTATACAGACTTACCATTAGCTGTATAGTGTTTAGTATCCAAATGTAAGCAACAAAATAATACATAAACTTCTCGGCTGTGCTCTAAGGGTCCGATGGCTATACCCGTATTCCTGAACAAGCCCAAAACTACCTAAAATAAGGGGGTCACTTCCCTTTGGAGTGAGCTGCCAAAATAACATCAACATCAACATCAACATGGGTAGCAAGGAAAGAAAGCAAAAAGAAAATTAAAACAATATTCAGTCTAACTTTCTTTTCTTGAGGCAAAGGCGAAGTGGCTGAGTTGGGTGCTTGGAGACCTCCCATCCACCACGGTAGTCGTCGTCCAGGGAAAAAGGGTCAGCTGGCCTGGCATGTGAGCAATGGACCCAAGTGGTGATGCCATCTACCTTAAGGGCGGTGGGAGTAGTCAGTAGCACCACGTAGGGTCCCTTCCACCATGGTTCTAAGGATTTGGGGTTATGCCTCCGGACGAACACCCAATCCCCTGGTCTGAATAAATGGGGAGTAGGGACAGAAGCGGTATCATATAATGCCTTAAGTTGGGGCCACATTTTCTTGTGCACGAGCTGCAAATAATCAAGTTTACACAAAAATTCAGCATCATCCAAATCAGCAAGCAATTCAGTCTGAAGGCTAGGGATAATGGGCTGGGGGTACACGTACATTATTTCAAAAAGGAGTAAAGCCAAGCTGATAGGGAGAATTTCTTACTCTAAGCAGAGCAAAAGGAAGGAGTGACACCCAGTCTGCGCCAGTCTCTAAGGCCAATTTAGTTTAAGTTCTCTTTTAGAGTCCGATTCATTCTCTCTACCTGTCCTGAACTCTGGGGTCTATAAGCACAATGCAATTTCCAATCCATCCCCAGTGCAGCGGCTATTCCCTGACTTACTTTTGAGACAAAGGCCGGTCCGTTATCCGACCCAATGGTGGATGGGAAGCCATACCTGGGTAGGATTTCTTCCAGGATCTTCTTAGCCACTAAATTCACAGTCTCATGCTTTGTTGGATAGGCTTCAACCCATCCTGAAAAGGTGTATACAAAAACTAGCAAATATTTGTATCCAAATTTTTCCAGGTTTAATTTCTGTGAAATCTACTTCCCAATACAGGCCTGGCCTATCCCCATGTAGGCGCGCTCCTTTAGTAACTGGTTGATTGGGGGCGTTGGTGAGCTGACAGGCCTTACAATTTTTAACAATATTTTCAATAAGTTGATCTTTCTAATTTTCATTTTGGAGTGTCGGAGCAAGTCCTGCATTCTTTGGGTTACCATGTGAGAAGCTTGGTGGATTCTCTTAAGGATCCCCTTACCCAGCCCTTGTGGCACGATAAGTTTCCCTTCACAAGTTTTCCACCAGTCATTGTTTCCTTCTCTGTCCAGGGGTTTGTGGGCCATGGGAACTTTCTTTGTCCACTCCAAGTCTTCTTGGGAATACTGGGGCACAGAAGGCAAAGCTCGTGGCCCTGGGTCTACTGAAGTCTGTTCCCAGGAACTCTGACTTGTCTGGCTGATTTAGGCACAGGGATTTTTAGCACAGTGCATCTGACAGCCAATGCTTGCTCTCTTTTAATATGAAGCCCAGATGGGTGACTTCAGGTTTACAAATTTGTGCCTTTTAACATTCTAGTTTGTAAAAGCATTTTCCTGACTGGCTGGGGAACTGATCTCTGATGACCTAAAAAGTTACCTTTGCAGGCCTTTAACAGATCTCAATAAGGACACAATCTCAGGTCTACAAGCTTTCTTTCCTAAACAGATGTATCAGCTTAAAATTCTCACTGCCAGTCAGAGCTTTCAGTAGATGCGGGGGGTTGAGATTTTAATCTATCCTCTCATTTGACAAACTTACCCTTACTAACCACTATCACATATGACTGATAAGTTCCTGCCCAGTAGACAGACATGGGCATTGGAAAGGCATGCTTATGAACTATTCTTCTAGGACTTCCCAGCTTTGATTAACTTTTGAAAGGCCACACAGGAGTGACTCTAGGATCTGACACCATCTCTGCCATCCAAGCAGTGGCTTACTGCCTCTGAATGCTCCATCACTTTTGTCCCAGGAGGAGTGACTTTCCACTGGATTTGGACTCAGGGCCTGAGCGCTGTCCCCCAGCTCTCCAGCTCAAGACTAGCACCCTACCACTTTGAGCTCCACACAACTCCGTTCCCAGCACTCTGCTGGCTGATTAGAGACAAGTCTCTCACAGGGACCTTTCTCTGCCCAGGCTGGCTTCGAACCGCAGATTTCAGATCAGTGAGTCTTACAAGAGGCCACATTACTCCAATTAGAAGCAACAAGGTGGTCCACACAGAAGTAGTTCTTAAGCATGCTCTCTTACCTGGAACTTATTAAGGGCCAGTATTAGATCTTGACAAACTTGCAGGAATCACCTGTGCTTCTCTGTGGGCCTGCTGGAAACTGTTACAAAAAACCTACAAAGAAGCTGGAATGGCAATTAAACATTTTGGTAGCCATAATTCTCCTTTTCTCATTTTGCAATAATTATTTAGGGCAATTTTACTTCCAAATTTCTTATCTAGAAATGTATTCTTGATTTCCAAAGCCTTTTTAACACTAACACAACACTTTAGCTTTTATCTGCATTGGAAAAACTGAAGCTCAGGTGCCGCCCTTTGCCTACGGGCTGCTTGTTTCAAAAGAGCCTCTTTTTTTTTTTTCTTCAGTCCCAGTTACTGCATGGCCTGAAGACCTTTGAATTTTTCCTTAATGCAAGAATCACAATTAGAAATACTTATCCATTCAGCTTTCCAATATACTAGTGAGAAACATTGGCCCATTTTGCCATTTTCCTACATACATAGAGTTAATGAGAGTTTACTTCTATCCCCATTAGTTTAGTATATATATATATATATATATATATATATATATATATATATATTCTTTTAAATCCAAATTTCTGACACTTAGCTGTGATTTTTTTTTAATTTTAATTAAAGAACCCTGAGAAATTCTTTTTAACTCTGGTTCCTCTTTAAAACAATGCAATAATACCTTTAAAGCATTTGGTAATGCCCAAACTTGATGACCATTTGAATTTAAACTTAAACTTAGTTTTGCATCATACTGCAGTCTTGAACATGTTCACACTCACACATGCACACACACATACATTTTCAAAAGATCATAAAGCGTGCTGAATAAGCATTGGCCGTACATTTTAAGACAAAAACCTTTAACAAATGATTTTAGCATTCTCCAGCCTCATTTTCCAGGGCTTGATAGTTTTAGTAAAACATTTTTAGTCTTAGTAAAACATTTTAGCACACCAAACAATTTTCTGCTTAAGAAGGCTGGGTGGGGGTCCCCCTAGAGTTCTTTTTTGCGGACACTCACTGATTGACTGATTGTGGGCTGTCACCTGTACATCTTTCCAGTGAGCTAAAGTCAAGTCCAGGGGAGTGGAAGGAACATTCCCCATCATCTGTTTGTCAGTCAGGCACAGCACAAGAAAGAAACACACAAAAATAATCACAGGCACGAAGACCAGACAACACTTACAGACAGACTTAGGGAGCCGCAGCTTACAGGTTCGACTGTGTCTCTCCTGCCCCTGTGAGGGGGCAGACCACACAGTCTCACTGTGTCTCTCCTGCCCCTGTGAGGGGGCAGACCACACAGTCTTGAGGTTCTCTCCTGTTCCTGTGTAGGAGCAGACCAGACAACCCCGAATATAGAGTGGACTGGACGGGCACCCGTTAGAAGGGCCTCCCGGTCCAGTCCTTCTGGTTCAGGGTGGTAGTAGGAAGCCTGAGCCCCCTGTGGAGGGCTTGAGGCGTTCCCCAAGTCCTCCAGAACTGCCCATACAAGTGCGTCCACTCCGGCTGGTCCTTCACTACCTACAGGTTCAGATTCAGGCAGCCGGCCAAAACAGAAAACAAAACTACAAATCACACAGACACAGACACACAGAATGAACAGCGCTATTTTCTTACCTTCGGAGTCTGGGGTCTCGGGTGTCTCTGGGGCCATCCCAAACGAAACCCCAAATGTTGTGCCAAGTCACGAAACCACCACCAAGAAGACCACCGAGACTCAGACATTCCGAACTGCAAAAGCAAGGCAAGGCTTTATTTAAGCGAGCTGCAACTCGGGCCTCGTCCTACCCACCAACACAACGGAGGTTAGGAGGGAGCCCCGAGCTGTGATTACACAGGGCTTATAAAGGCAAAGAACAAGGTTACAACAATCAGGTGTTCAAGCAAGATTAGGACACAGGTACAAATCTGATTGACTCAGGGTTCGATTCTAAAGTGCGGTTCACGTGGTAAAATGGGGTTCACGTGGTAAAATGGGGCCTGACTTCAAAGTCTGGCACTTCATTGCCACTAGGCCATATTCCCAGCCCTATAAGGATGAATTATTATGAAGCTTGATATTCTCTGGCAAGTTTTGATTGTTACAATAGAATAATTCTAGTCAACTCCAACTGCTTTGATGGTGTTCTGCCAAGTCGCGTGACCACCACCAAGAAGACCACCGAGACTCAGACATTCCGAAATGCAATAGCAAGGCTAGACTTTATTCAAGTGAGGCCGTGCCCGGGCCTTGTCCTACCCACCGAGACAGCGAAGGTTAGGAGGCAGCCCCCAGCTCCGATTACACAGAGCTTATAAAGGCAAAAGACAAAGTTACAGCAATCAGGTGTTTAAGCAAGCAAGATTACGGGTACAAATCTGATTGGCTCAGGGCTCGAGGCATTCTAGGGACAGTTAGAGTTAAGCATTCCCAGTTGTTAGAGTTCTCAACCGGCTGGGCCCTAATAAGCTTGTCGTGGGTTTGCTCACAGGGCTTGCTTATCTCAGGTTTACATGGTAAAGTGGGGTTCGCATGGTAAAGTGGGGCCTGACTTCAAAGTCTGGCTCTTCATTTCCCTCCTTCAATGGCATTCCAAGTTCTTTCCCTTGAGGGCCTACCTAGCCTCTCCCATGTCATATTCCACTCTCTGTCATATGCCTTTGATTTCAACCACTTCAAATTTTCTCAAAGACACTTTCCTATGTTAGTTACCTTTTCATGTCTATGACAAAAGTATCTGAACTAATGAATCTTACCAGAGGAAACATTTATTTTGTTCATAAATTCAGAAGTTCTTGTCCGTGTAGCTAGGCACCGTAGGTCAGCAGACTCCATTCCTTGTGGTGGGACAGTGCTGCTCACTATAAGGTGAGCAGGAAGCAAAGAATCTCTTTTATAACATCCTTAACCAAGCTAATTAAACTCTAAGTCCATAATGGTTAACCTATTTGTAAATGTTATGGGGTTAGAAATGTTATGGGGTTCAAGGGAGGAGATTCCCCCATCTCTCCAAGAGTCCACCACTCAGACAGTTGCACGCAAAAAGATGGGTTTATTGGGGAAACAAAAAGCTAACAGACCGGCCAGGGATGCAGTACAGACTCGGGAGCTGAAGCTACGACAGTGAAAAGGGGCTGACCAGCCAGGGACACAGTACAGACTTGGGTGCTGACACTGTCACCCTGAGCAGTCCTCAAATTGGGGTTTAGCAAGGTAAAAGCATAGCACAGATGTAGGGGCTTGACACAGGGAGTAGAACATGTAATCAGTTCACAGATGTAGGAGGTTGACACAGGAGACAGAGCACGCAACAAAGCAGGCTTGGCACAGATGTAGGAAGTTCACAAGGGGTAAAGCAAGCAACAAACAAGTTAAGCAAGCCATTTACAGAAGCAGAATTTTGGGGTCAGGTTGACCTAATCATGTTTCTCTAGTCAAGATGGAGTCAGCTCTACAACAATAAAGTCAGAATCCTCATGAGTCTATTACTTCCCAGAGGCTTTAGTTCTGACACTGCTGCACTGACAAAGCCTTTAACACATAAGCTTGGGTGGGGGGGAGGGATGTTTAACATCCAAACCATAACATCCCAGCCGTGGAACCCTAGGGTTCATGGCTCCTCATAATACATGAAGTATTCAGTCCATCTCCAAGAGCCTCAAAGTCTTCACAGCTCCATTTACTCAAAAGTCCAAGTTCAAAGTCTACTGTGAGATTAAAAACAAACTATTTGCTGTTAGCCCCCCACAAAAACAGTTACATGGGCTGGGAATGTGGCTTAGTGGTAGTGTGCTTGCCTAGCATGCATGAAGCCCTGGGTTCAATTCCTCAGCAGCACATAAACAGAAAAAGCCAGAAGGGGGGTTGTGGCTCAAGTGGTAGAGTGCTAGCTAGCCTTGAGCAAAAAGAGAAGCTCAGCAACGGCACCTAGACTCTGAGTTCAAGCGCCAGGACAGGCAAAAAACAAACAAACAAAAACAATTACATGCTTCCAAGAGACAATGGTATAGACTAAATGTGCCCATTCCCAAAGGGTGGAGCAGAAAGATAGTGAGGAGAAACCGGGCCTACATCAGACTCAAAGCCACCATGGTAAGCATTGAATCCTGTAGCTCTGGGTCTGGTTTTCTAGGTCCCACAGAGCTGTGATGTTGAAGAGCCAGACTAAAGCCATTTTGAAGTCAGGCCCCACTTTACCATGCGAACCTGAGATAAGCAGGCCCTTGCTTACAGCAAACCCAGGACAAAAGCTTATTAGGGCCCAGCTGGTCAAGAATTAGATAGCGATTAGAGAATCGCTGGGAATGCTTAACTCTAACCGCCCCCAGAATGCCTCTGAGCCCTGAGCCAGTCAGATTTGTACCCGTGTCCTAATCTTGCTTGCTTGAACACCTGATTGCTGTAACTTTGTTTTTTATCTTGCTTGAACACCGGATGGCTGTAACTTTTTTGTCTTGCTTGAACACCTGATTGCTGTAACTTTGTTTTTTGCCTTTATAAGCCCTGTGCAATCGCAGCTCGGGGCTTCCCCCTAACCTCCGCTTTTGCATTTCGGAACGTCTGAGTCTCAGTGGCCTTCTTGGTGGTCTTCTCGCGACTTGGCACAACAATGTGAGCACCATGAGTTTGGGGGCAGCCAAACATGATGGCTTTGCTGGATCCAGCTCACATGGCTGTCTTGGGCTGGCTCTGCTTCCTTGCAAAAGCTTTTTTTGTGGTCTCCTCAATGTCCAGAGGGCTTATTCCAACTTTTGCTTTGCTCTCAGGTTCACCCACTGAGGGGCTACTTGCCATAACGCTGACCCTGCTGCCTGCTGCCTGGCCACCTAGACTTTCCTTTGAGATCTCAATGGAAGGCTCATGGCCCCCATACATTTGTTTTCCTTATGTATATAAATCCATCACCATGTGAATTGCACAGATGTCTAGCAAATGAAAGGGGGTAGAATGTGGGGATGATGGGATTTCCTAGGTGTGAGCACACTGCAATGAGTTCACACTTTTATACTGTTAGCATTTCCCTAGCCTCAGGTCCTCAGCTCCTCCCACTAGCCCCCAGATCCACCCATACCTAATTAGCCAATCCTACTCACTAACTACTTACTTACCCTTTATCCCCTGAGAGAAGTTGCCATCTGGATAAGGTGCAAACACCACATAGCTCCCTCTCCTGTGGGAGCTATGGCCCCACTAATAAACCTCCTTATGAACCTTCTCCTGTTTGTGATTATCTCCGCATGGTCCCCTGGGATGGCCGGGACATATCCTTTCATATACTTTTGAGATTGTGCTGAGTTGGCTCTTGCCATTTCCTGTGATGCCCTCAAAGCATATGTGCTATTATTCCTGGGTAAAGGACTTAGCTTCCTTTAAATGGTCCAAATCTCTTTTGCAATGTCATCCTCCTTGGCTGCAACTTAAGGCTGACTCACTTGCTGGCAAAACTGAAAACTTTTCAATTGTGCTCATTTTGTCCCCAATTCTCACTGTAGATATAACTAAACAGAGCTAGCAACACACAGCATACCACTGTCCTTCCTGTAGGAATCCAGGCACACCCACCAAGACAAGATGCTATATATAGTACAACTTGCCATGTGGCTGAAGATGGCGCTGGCTAGATCTGACCTCCATATTACAATAATGTTCATAGAAGGCCAGCAATTTGCTGACTGATATTGGCAATTTCTTACTTTCTATGTTTCGTCTTCCTAAATGTAAACAGAGCACAGACCTAAGGTGGAAGGCAGAATTGTTGCTGTGAGGATTGAGATATTACACGTGAGAGCTCACACATGCAATTAGGTGTGGAGAAATTCTACATGCAAAGAAAGGGTTCTTAAAAAAAAAATTATTGGGGGGGAGGGGCCGTCCTCCCCCAGGGAACCCCGGCAAATTCATATCTCACAGTGCTAGGCCCAAATATTATAGCTTCTGAGCTGCATCTGACTCTATGATTCCGGTATTCCAGCCCTGTCCGCCAAGAGGCGCCGTCTGCAGGTTCCCAGAACTCTGCTCAGTATTATGCCAGGCAGAATCAAAGTTCTAGTCCCTAGGCAAATGCATCAACGTCTGGTTTGAGGATCAAGCCTGATTGGCCAATGGATTCCTCTCCCCATCCCACCTTCCTAATTTCCGCGCAGGCGCACTGCAACACGGAGGCCCAGGCCTGCTGACCGCGCTGTGCTCCAGGCTCTACTTGCAGAGGTGGTGGCTGGGGAAATTGTGGGGATTAGGGCCCCGGCCAGAGCTCCGTTCCGAACTCCCGAGGCTTTGTTGAATACAGGACTGAAGTTCACACGTTCTCTGGAGCCGCCAAGCTGGAGCTGGAAGTGGACTTCGGTCGACCGGGGCTGCGGGTCATCGACTCCTCCAGGCCTCCAGGCCTCCAGG
The DNA here is from genome assembly GCF_023159225.1 of Perognathus longimembris pacificus. Taxonomy (NCBI): domain Eukaryota; kingdom Metazoa; phylum Chordata; class Mammalia; order Rodentia; family Heteromyidae; genus Perognathus; species Perognathus longimembris. The sequence continues at coordinate 34,308,883 of NC_063169.1, forward strand.
CCGAGGCCCCGGCGGAGAAAGAGCCGGAGACGGTGGAGGTCTCTGGGCAGAACAGCCGGGGCCAGGGCCCGCTGCGCTGTTTTACTACGGTGATCTTGTACGCCGGCTTCCTTGGGCTGGTGAGAGCTGGGGCGAGGAGGGACCCCGCTTTCCCAGGAGGAGGCTCATCAGGGCCCCCAGCATGTGTGACCTTGAGTGCATTAGTTAATTGGCCTGGGCCTCGATTTTGTCCTCTGGAACATGAGCGCAAGAACAATTGCAAAGGTTCATTGTAATTGTGAAACGAACTCTCCTAATAATGTTTTCCAGCATCAGAACATTTTAAGTCTCTTGGGTCCTACAGAGAAATAGAAGAAGGGTGCCACAAGGCATTGGTCACAGCCGGCTTCATTCAGACATTTAACTGAGGAATGGTTTATGCAGAAAAGCTGCTGCTTGGGGATTTTCTCTTCCCAGTGGCCTGACCATATTCAGTCCACCGCTGAACTTGGTAGATAAGCTGCAGAGAGGCTCGGAGTGGGAAGTGAGTGGGAATATCTCTTCACCATGCCTCCACTCGATTTAAATCCAGCCTGCATATCCTTACGTGATTTTTTTTTTTTTAGCAAAGTGCAGGAATAGTAATGCTCAACTTGGTCATTTTTGACTCTGGAGTTTTGGAAGGATGAGTCCTTCAAAGACTCTCACTTTTGATCAGTTAGCCTCTCAGAGGGTGAGGCACACTTGTTTCTCAGAATCTTTTGGCGGGGCAGGTGATGAGAGAATTCACTGCAGATGCCGGCTGAGTTCTCTGTGTGCTAGGTCTCCTCTGGCCTTTGAAGACATGAAGTACTTTGAGTAGAGCAGTTCTCAGGCTTCTTGTAGCTGACACTGGCTGGGGCCTGTGTTCTGTGGGCCCTTAGTTCTGGCTTGCTCTTGCTCAGACAGAAAGTCCATTCTTCATTTGGAGTAGAACCGTGCAGTTTGAGTCCTTGAAATGTGGATGACTTTAAGAACATTTTCTTTAGGGTTGTTTTGTTTTGTTTTTTACAAGTTTTCTGAAATTGAAATCTCAGTTCTTGCTAATAAATAGTACAAACAAAAATTTGTTTTTTGGTTGTGGGTCTTAGGCTTGAATTTAGGACATGGGTGTGCCCTTGGGCTTTTGTGCTCAAGGCTGATGCACTACCACTTGAGCCACAGTTCCACGTCTGGCTTTCTTGGTATTTAATTGGAGATACAAATCTCATGAACTTTCCTGGCCCTGTTGGCTTCAAATCACGTCCCAGATCTCAGCCTTCTGAGTAGCTAGGATTGTAGGTGTGAGTCACTCATGCCTGGCTTTTCTCCCATTTTTCCCCCTCAATGGAAAGAGCTTCTCTGAAACATTTTAGATGCATACACACACATATGTATGTATATATGTGTGTGTATACATATAGACCTGTATATATGTGTGTGTATTAGATATACATAATTTTAATGACTATAATTAAAACCTCTTTTTAAATTTTAGGGATTGAGTATTGCTATACTGGGACCCATGTTTCAAGATCTGGCCACTAATGTGAACCGCAATATCAGCAGTCTTTCTCTAATTTTTGTGAGCCGAGCCTCTGGGTATTTGTGTGGCTCAATGATTGGAGGAGTTATTTTTGACTCTATAAATCATTTCTTAGTTTTGGGTGAGTAAGTAATTTTAATTCTTTGTGCCTATCAATGAATTTAATTTGTCTCTAAATATGAAAACTTGTTGACAACTGAGATGAATGGTGTTTCAGGGTCTTCCACAGAAGCTGGGTGTCCGTGTCTCCTGCTCTCACCTTGGCAGCTACAGGGCATCTGGGCTGGGCCCCCCAGAGCCTTGCTTAGCCCTCAGCTGTGCTGATGGCAGTCCTGAGCCTCTCGACTCCACTGGAACTGAGGCACCAATCCATGTCACACTCTTGTACCAACGCTCTGCACATCAGGTGCAAGGCTGGTCTCTAGGGCTGCCTGGGGCCAGATGAGCTCCAGGAACATGGCCAGGCTCTCTGGACTCTGGGTTGAGAATGAGGAGCAGGGAATGGTGAGGAAGTGAGGCAGGCTACACATTTGTCCTAATGTTAGTGATGAGTCCAGATTGCTCTGCCGCAGCCTGGAGGAGCATATTAATGTTTTTAACATGCTGTTGTCTGAACAGGGTGACATGTTTCAAGAAAATTAAATGACATCATAATATACCTTTGAAAAAAGGAGAAAAAAGTTGGTGATGAATAAGTAAATAATCCCTCTTATTTTCAGAGTGGAATGCATTTCTTATAGTTGACTTTTGAACGTTTCCATCCAGGAATATCAATGCTGGCTACCACAGTTGGTTTTTAGCTTATCCCTTTCTGCAAGACCACAGCACTGCTGAATGTCATGATGTCTGTTTTTGGAGCTTCTGTTAGCATTCTGGATACAGGTCAGTAAAACCTTCCCTATCATCCCTGGGATTAGGACACTATAGCTAGGAAAAGATAGTAGATGAAGTTACACTGTCATCCATAATTATCTTCATAGGATGGAGTATTGAGTTGGTTTTAGTGACATTCAAAGCTACAGTTCTGCTACATATCTGATAATTGGGGCCTCCCTTTTTACATATCAGCTGTGACATAAGTGATTGTAAAGGATTTTGTTCCTTAAGAGATTATGGATTTAAAGGATGAAATCAAAGAACACCTTAAGGGTAATTACAGTGAAGCTGGCTTTTATTTTGTGGTAGAATTTTTATCATTTTACCTTAGAGAATGAATGGTTTCATGGATTGATGGATTTAACTATAGTTGGGCATCATTAATTGGTTGCAGAAGTAGAAAGCAATGTCCAGTTTCAATGTCCTCACATTTTGAGCAGAGAAAAGCCTGCATGCTATACTGCCTTCCCTTGTGTTTCTCTTTTGTTGCCCTTGAGCAGTTCCTGAAATAAGTGTTTGCTGTATGCCATCATGTGTTTGAAAACCTAGTAACATATGTGATATTCTTTTACCTTCTGATTTTATTTTTTTTAAAGAAAAGGCAGCCAAAGCCTTAGTGTTCTTTTAGCTTGCAGGTGTTCATTGTTGGTTCAGGTTGACAAAAGGGCTCTTGTTTCCTCTAATGGGTACAGCAGGATACTGGAGTTTTCAAGTCCTGAGTTGGTATTTTGAATCAATTTGTATTCTGAATCTATGATAAATAAAAGAATCTTCCTCAAAAAATCTACCAATAGCAAGTATGGGACATTTTGGTAATTGTGATCACTATCTGATAATAAACTTTTGTCTAGAAAATATATATTTTAAATAGTTGTAAATATGTAGGTGCACTAATAATACTTGCCAATGTGGAGTTAGCACTGTTTTATAACTAGCTTTGGTACTGTGTCTAGCTATAGGAGGGAGCACTTTACCAATGCATATAATTCCATGGAAGGTTGTAGAATATACGGTTTTCTGGTGGTAGTGGTGGCTTAGTGTTCCCAAATCACAGAATTGACCCAGGGCCTGTGTTTGAAGATCTTAGAACATTATAGTGTTTGAGTCATACAATACATTTTCATAGTAATGAACCAGGTTTTTGGGGTTGTGTTTTTTAACATACGTTCTGTGGATAACAAAATTTTCTCTCTTTGGTAGGTGGAAATGTCCTCATCTTGGTTCTTTGGGGGGACAAGAGCCCCCTCCCCCACATGCAGGCCTTATACTTCAATTTTGCCCTGGGTGCCTTCCTGGCTCCCCTGCTGGCTAAACTGGCCCTGGGCCCCACAGTGTCTGCTGACATCCACACAGAGCTCGACTTTCTCCCTCCAGCCCTGAACCGGTCATCTGAAGCTGCCTCAGTCTCCCTACTCGGAACTCCCTATGACATGAACTTACTGTGGGCTTATGCTTCCATTGGCACCTATATTCTCACAATTTCCCTGTTTTTCTTTGTTCTGTTCTTCATGAAAAGCTCAAGGCAGAGAAAATCAACAGCAGCATCTGCTCAGGAATCTCGAAGAGCTAAATACCACAAGGCCCTTCTCTGTCTCCTTTTTATGTTCTTCTTCTTCTAGGTTGGGGCTGAGGTCACATACGGATCTTACATTTTCTCCTTTGCTACCACCCACGTTGGCATGTATTGGGATCTGGCCCTTAGGCTTGATGCCCCTCCCCCAAGCCCTGGGGGAATGCGGAAGCAGGCTGTCCTCTCTGGGTTCGCCCTTGCACCCAGCCCCCAACTCTCCAGCCAGCCCGCCCGCCTACCAGCTCCACCCTGGCTCGGCGCGCTCGAGTGACGTTAGCTCAAGGGGAGATCATGTGACAGCTTTCAGCCTATCGGCATCCTGGCCAATCCCCTCCCCTCGGAATCATCTCCCATTACCCTTGTTTCAATAAAGTTAGTTCGCTCTAAGAAGCTGACCCCGAGACATGCATACGTCTGACTTCGTCTATTGGTAAGGAGGCGGGCACACATTCTCGGCCAGGCCACGCACATGGCAGGCGGTGCTGACTCCCCCGCTTCACCCTAGCTTCATCTGCAGGCCGGGTGACTAGGGGAGAGGGCGTGAAAGGGAGTGTGGAAAGAAGAGTACCCGAGCTCCAGCTGTTCGGAAAAAAAAAATTTAAATATAAAAGAGGCAGATGTTGGGATCCGGCCCCTAGGCCTGCCGCCCCTCCCCCAAGCCCTGGGGGAATGGGGAAGCAAGCTGCCCTCTCTGGGTCCGCCCTTGCACCCAGCCCCCAACCCAGCCTAGCCAGCCCGGCGCCTACCAACCCCGCCCTGGCTTGGCACTCTCGAGTGACGATAGCTCATGGGGGTCAGGTGATACCTTTCAGCCTATCAGAATCCTGGCCAACCCCCTTCCCTCGGGAATCATCTCCCGTTGTCCTTGTCTCAATAAAGTTAGTTTGCTCTAAGAAGCTGACCCCGAGACATGGGTACGTCTGACTTCGTCTATTGGTAAGGAGGCAGGCACACATTCTCGGCCAGGCCACGTGCGCGGCAGGTCGGTGCTGGCTCCCCCGCTTCACCCTAGCTTCATCTGCGGGCTGGGTGACTAGGGGAGAGGGCATGAAAGGGAGTGTGGAAAGAAGAGTACCCGAGCCCAACAGGCATGGATGAGAGAGAAGCAGCTGGCTTGAACTCCATCTTCTGGGGGACCTTTGCAGCCTGCCAGGGCCTGGCAACCTTCTTTGCAGCGTGTTTGCGACCTGCCACCATGATTGTGCTGAGCAACCTTGGCAGCCTGACCTCCTGTTTGTTTCTGGTGTTTTTTGACAAGAGGCCCCTTTGTCTGTGGATAGCAACCTCCGTGTATGGGGCCTCCATGGCCACCACTTTTCCCAGTGGTGTTTCTTGGATTGAACAGTACAGCACCATCAGTGGCAAGTCTGCCGCATTCTTTGTGATTGGTGCTGCTTTGGGAGAAATGGCGATTCCTGCAGTAATTGGAATTCTTCAAGGAGAGTATCCAGATTTACCAGTAGTTCTGTACACCTGTTTAGGCTCTGCCATAGTTACTTCTGTTGTATTTCCTGTGATGTATAAATTAGCTACCTTGCCTCTGAGTGGCCACCAACTAGGACACAGAAAGAGTGAGGATCAGAAAGCTTTGCTTTCAAGCAGCGAGCTAAATGACTACGAAGAGGAGAATGAAGGGGAGGATGCAGGAAAAATGGAATGAAATGGATTTTGAAGTGGTTGAGATGAATGATACAGTAAGACCTTGTACAATAGAGATGTCTAGAAATACTTTGATCACAGCTGAGTTTTCCAACCAGTTTCTCTCTAGTACATTGCTAGTTGAGTCATTTCCTGTGAATACTGGTGATTCCATTGAAAAAACCACATCTATCATATAAAATATAAAGGGCTAATTCTCACAGGATATGCATTATCACTGACATCATTGAATAATTGCCATTTCTGAAGAGGCCCTTGAGAGCAGAGCATTGGATTTTCAGCATGCTTGGACATCAGAATTTCTAGATCCACTTATGAGTGGCTTTGTATGGTATCTTGTTAGGAAACTTGTGCTTGGTTGGTGGCTGATTAGGTGGCATCGTATAGTCCCTACTTACAGAGAGGGAAGAGACACTTGTGTTTGAGAATTTGGATAGACAAAAGTTGGGCACAGAATTGTAATAGAGAAAAACCACAGAGGAGGGAGTGGAACAGATTTTCTGAGCAAATAATCAGGCATCCTTGTTTTGTCAAGGTTGTTTCCTCCTCCTGCTGTCCTTTTTCCTTTGTCTCCCTTCCATTCTGAGATTCTAGAAATAAGAGGACTTACATTTGTTTCAAGATGTCTGCTAAGACAGTCTGTTCTTCATTTTAAAGGTGAAACAATAATGATAGCTTTAAGAAAGTGCTGTTGTCTATCTAGTATGGTTCGATAGACACAGGAAGATTGTAGTTTGAGACCAGTCTGGTCAAGTTAGTAGACCTTATCTCAAAAACCAACAGGATATGGTTGTACATGCCTGTGATCCCAGCTACTCAGGAAAATTGCAGGTGGGAAAATTGCATTTCTCTAGTTGGGGCAAAATGTTCTCCAGACCCTGTCCAAAAAACAATCTAGAAATAAAAGGACTATGGTTGTGGCTCAAATAGGAGTCCCTGGGTTCAATCCTCAGTACAGCCAAAAAAAAAAAAAAAAAAAAAAGTTACTGCTATGACTTCTGATTCTAACGTACACTCTTTTAGTAAAAGGGTAAAGTCATTGTACTCAATGATTGTTTGACAGATTTTAGTGAATTATGTATTCACATTTATGATTTTGTTCTACAATCAGTGTCTCAGACTCTGAAATGTCACAATTTGTTCAACTATGGAAAAGATAGTATTTTTGCAGACATTCTACAGAGAAGTTATTTTTATATGCTGATTTTTCTAGTTGTGCTCAGATGGGATGTTAATTGTCTGTCACTGAGATACTACTGTAGTAGTAGAACTATAAATAGGCCTTTTGAGGTCCTTGATCTACCTCAGGCACAAAGGTTGGGTCTGAGCCTTGCTGTTTCATGGTTTGATTCTTAGAAGCAGGGGATGATAACCAGTTTACCATTGGTAAACTGTATACCAGGATAATAGCTCAGTTTATATCAGGGCACTGTTTTTGTCAGGAGTTGGGAAACCTCTGTCACTCTTTCAGGAATTCTACCCCCTGAGTTTTGAAATTCCTGGGGAATCAGAGGTGAAAGGCTTATTGGTATAGGAGACAGGGAAGGGGCTTCAGATGACTTTTGATAAATGAGTAGAATTGGTGACACGTGTTTATTTCTTCTCAAGTTTTGTGCAAAATGACATTGAAGTTTATTTATTTTCTGGTCCTGAGGCTTTAACTCTGTGTCAGGGTGCTGTTACTAAGCTTCTTTTGCTCAAGATGAATGCTTTACCACTTGAGCCACAGAAGCACTTCCAGCTTTTTTTTTCTTTTTTTGAGTAGCTTATTCTAGATAAGAGTCTCACCAAGTTAATTGTCTGGGCTGGCTTCCAATTGTGATCCTTAGATCTCAGCCTCCTGAGTAGCTAGGATAACAGGCGTGAGCCACCTACCGCTGACATTGAATTTTTATCTGTTGTGATATGTTTGCTTTCTCATTTAATTTCTATAAACTTGCTTTTGTTAAAAAAATGGTTTAAGTGAAATACAGAATTTTTCTTGGCCACTGCTCATTCATCCTTTAGGCTGCTACAACATTAACTTATGTTGGTAACAACTCTTTTGAGCATTGGTAACCTGACAGAAAGTAAAAAATTAGTAACAACCTGTTCTTTTTATACTGTCTTTTCCCTTCAGGTAGGTATTGAAACTACCTCTTCACCATTGGCTGCTATTTTTTCTGTATCACCTTTGGTTTACCTCATCATCTAGGACTAGAGTCAGTTGTGTCTTGTATGTTTGTGAACAGTGTTTGTCATCTCTTCTGTGTGAAGTAAAGGTGTACTGTGAGGTCTGAACTGCTTCTTGTCTTCTATTTGTAAACTTTTCTGGAGTTTTCTAATTGATGTGCCAAGTCGCGAGACGACCACCAAGAAGGCCACCGAGACTCAGACATTCCGAAATGCAAAAGCAAGGCAAGGCTTTATTCAAGTGAGCTGCAACTCAGGCCTCGTCCTACCCACCGACACAGCGGAGGTTAGGAGGGAGCCCTGAGGTGTGATTACACAGGGCTTATAAAGGCAGAAAACAAAGTTACAACAATCAGGTGTTCAAGCAAGCTAGATCAGGACACAGGTACAAATCTGATTGGCTCAGGGCTCGAGGCATTCTGGGGGTAGTCAGAGTTAAGCATTCCCAGCGGTTAGAGTTCTAGACCGGCTGGGCCCTAATAAGCTTGTCCTGGGTTTGCTCACAGGGCCTGCTTATCTCAGGTTCACGTGGTAAAGTGGGGTTCGCGTGGTAAAGTGGGGCCTGACTTCAAAGTCTGGCACTTCACTAATAATGATGTTTTGGCTTTCTAGTTTTTACTTTGAGGTTCTTCCAAAAGGGGGCAGGGGAGGTAAAATATTTACTGCATCAACTTCAGACTATGTCAGTTTAATTACACATCTCTTCTGATAGCTCATAAAATACCTGTGAATATGATTATTTTGGTATCTAATCTCTAGATGAACAAAATGCCAGATACATCTTTGATCATCAGTAAATGTTTACTGAATGACCAGTACATTAAAGTTTGTACTAACTACAGTATTTTCTACTCAACAAAATCTTGTTCATGAAGTTATTAGTCAGGACACATGTCTTGTTTTTAAAGAATTTTTTTTTCTTTTGTCAGTCCTGAGGCTTGGACTTCAGGGCCTGAGCACTGTCCTTGGCTTCTTTTTGCTCAAGGCTAGCACTCTACCACTTAGCCATAGTGCCACTTCTGGCTTTTTCTATATATGTGGTGCTGAGGTATCAAACCCAGGGCTTCATGTATACAAGGCAAGCACTCCACTAGTAGGCCATATTCTCAGCCTAATGAATATTTTCTAAACTTTTTTGTGCTAGGGCTTGAATTCAGAGCATGGGTGCTGTCTCTGAACTTTTTTACTCGACTTGCACTCTGTAAGTTGAGGCACAGTTCCACTTTCAGCTTGTGGGGGTTAATTGCACGTAAGAGTCTCACGAACTTTCCTGCCTGGGCAGGCTTCATACCATGATTTTTAGATCTCAGCTTCCTGAGTAGCTAGGATTACAGGGGCTGGCTTACATTTCCTATGTACAAATGAATTACCTTTTCAAAGGCCTGCATTTCTGTTAGTGATCAAGAGAACCCAAACACAGAGGCTGCTTATTCCTGTTGCAGTTATTTTCTGAAACCTGTGGTTCCTTCTCTCAGCAAAATGCACTACCACTAGAGAGACAGGCAGTTAAGATGGTATTTCAGTTTAAAAAAAAGCATTAATCTGTCTTCTGGCTATTCTCCTTGCCTAATATATACAGAAACCTTACTGTGAGAATCTGACAAATGCCTCTGAAGCAATTTTGCTTTGCAAGCACACTTAACTTGGCTAAGTCCTAAACAAAGCAATGGGTGGGGTGAGAAAATGTGACAGAAGCAATGGATTCAGTGGTATGTCTGTCTTATTATGACTTCTGCTTTGGATCCCAAATGTTAGATATAACTCTAAACTATTTTCCTATAAGAAATTAAGAACTGTGGAATTACTGGTGCTGGATCTTACTTTTTAGTATAAAGCCCACATTCTTAAAGCTAACAATACTCATTGTATTGGGAAAATGGACAGGCATTATGTGGATGAAGAGTGGAGTGTGCATGCTGGCTTCTAAGAAGTGAGCAGGATTGAGCAATCTGAAATATCCAGCCTAAAAATAGCTACATGTACAGTCACCCTTTCTTCCTCTTTCCTCTGTTGATGGCAGAGTGCTAATTATTTATAGCTAGGTTTGTTTTTATTCCACAGTTAAATATTTAAGGAATACTATTCTGCAATTAAGTTCAATTTAAAAGCTTAGTAGGCCTTAAAAATATCCCTTCGCTTCAGCTGTTACGAAAAATCACAGAAAACTGAAAGATCCAAACTATACAGCTAGAAGACTTTACTATAAAATGGTTTATGGAGAGTTCAGGTCATCATCATAATGCATCTGAGGTGCTGAGGAATCGAATCCAGGGCTTTGTGCATGCTAGGCAAGCAAGCTCACTTGAATAAAGCCTTGCCTTGCTATAAGAGATGTTATGAGCCAGAATTTCCGACAGCACCTAAGTTAGAAAAGCTTCATCAGTGTCTACCCACAGAAAGACTAATAAAACCCATATTCTGCAGACTAGCCCCAGCCTCTTCTCACAAACCCCAAAAGATCCCCAGAAGTAAGGATTTATTATGTATGTTAACAGGATTTAGTTATGTAAATAATGTATATATTAACAGGATTATATATGTAAATATATGAACACATATACACACATTTATGAAGATATAATTTGTATCTCTGACCCCATATTAACCATATAATTTTCATAAAAAGATCTTCCAACTTTCTCCAAGTGTGTTTGTGTATGGGTGTGTGTATAAACTTCTGGTGAATGGTCAGATCAAAAATATATGTAAGGAAGCTTTTTATGTTGAAAATAATGCACATATGAAAGACATTTAAACATTTTTAAAAGTACTATGGTACTGTTATAACCTGAGTGAGAAAAATCCACGAAGGCATAGCTAAAGGTGGAAAGGGGTTTATTTACAAAGGAACGTTATTTACAACCTAAAACCCAGAACCAGAACAGCCCTCCACCTCCAAATATTGGCCTGCAACTACCTTGTTCTGGGCTTATTACCCAGAACCCAGACCAGCCCTGACCTCCAAACCTCCACTTAATCTCCAAACCCCCAGAGGAGCGACATTGTTTCTATTCCTCTTTCCTGCAGGCCTCACCTCTCCATAGGCCCTAGGCCTCTCCGCAGGCCTTAGGCTTTGGGCTCCTCTGCAGCTCAGCTCTGTTCTACTCCTCTGGCAGGAATGGCCAGCTTTCCTCTCTTATCCCCCTCCACAAAGGCAGCCTATATATTCACCCAGGCCTTTGGCACCCTATCCCACTCCAGCAGCAGGGCCCACTTGGAAGTGCCACTGTGGCAGTGATACCAGCATGGGGCAGGACTTTTTAGGCTGCTTCTCCCCCACCCATGGCATTCCAGCAGCTGGGACCAACCATTCCCTAATGCCACACCCCCTCAGATCCATATGGCAGTGACACCAGCACGGGGTGGGACTTCCTGCTCCACTGGTTATTACAGTACTTTTTGCTTTCCTTCTGGCAAGTCCTCCCTCAAAATTAATTGAAACAACACTGGAGATCTGCCAAAAAGTGTATTATCAGAAAGAATTAATGCAAAAATTTTCTCAAATTATTTTTGTTGCTTTTTAATCCTAAAGTTTGGTAAGGTTAATATGAGTTATGAAATAAAACAAGTTAAGTTTACCTCATGAAACTTCAAGCAGGCATAGGGTAAGATGTAACCAATGTGGGTTTATAAAAGAGATGAAGATAGTTCTATTGATAGCAAAATAAAATCACACGGCCATATTTCATTTTTATATTTCATATTTTATTCAATTTCAATATGGTTTTCATTATTAACTCTTAAAACAAAATGATTTCCAGTTTAAAAAACAATGCACTGACCACATAATTCCTTTTAAATTTTATACAGTTATACAAATATTCTAAGTACACATTTTGTGTTCAAGATGGTGGCAAATAAGATTAACTGTACAATACATAAGGAAAGAAAATATCTTAAGCATATTTAGAAGCAATAGAAATGTCTATACAAAACAAGCAAAAATGGAATAAAATTTTTAAAGTATTGCAACAGGCCCACAGGTTTGTAACAAAAATGTCTTTGCACAGTTCCTCACAACGCCCCATTAATAGCTAAAGCAAGACAGCATGTTGTTTTTTTTTTAGAAAATGTTTCAAAATGCTACACATGGTACTATTTGTTTGCACAGTCTGATCAAAGTAACAAATCTACTTTTGAGTCAAGCAAAACCTAGAGGAAATATACCAAACAACTTGAAAATCATTTGTATAAAAATCCATTGCACATTATTTTACTCAGTTGTTTGAAAAGTAAAAAAGTGTATTTACAAAATATTTTGCAGTCAAATTATAAAGTGAATGGATATTTCTAAGTAACACATCTTGATATAGAAGTTCAAGGCAAACACACAAACGGTATTTCTTTAAGAGGTTTTCAGTGTTCTTTCCGCAGGGAAGTGAACATGATCTGTTCAAATGGATTTACAAGGTGGTACACATACTGGAAGCAAACCCTACACCTGCTTTATTGAAACAATGTGAAAGAATGAAGAATTTGTACATTGTAAGTTACTCAGATCAACAAGTATAATTTCTAATTTAGTTAATATGAAAGTCTTCATAGTCTTCAGATAACACAGACAATGAACATCCTTGACGAAAGTTGAGGAAGCACCATGCACAACAGCTTAGTGGTAAACACTGAACAAATAGCACCTGTAATTCTGAGATATTAATAATTTAAAACTGGTCTAGTAATTGCCGGAGATATGGTGCCTTGGATAATTCTCTATTTACTCGAGAGAGTTTGTAAAGTACTGGGCAGTTCAGAGAAACACATGGGATATGTCGGTCAAAGGAACCTGTACAGTTCTTGCATATCTGTAAGCATAAGAGAAATACATTAAATAATAGAAAAACTAATATTTGTGTGAATAACAAAACTTTAAAATAATCCCTCCTTCCTAACCCACCACAGATTACTGGCAAACACGTAATTTGTAAGGAATGCAGAGGAAGTATGGCAGGAGTTTACTCTAAAGAAAGCTTCATCTTATTTATGTATTTAATTTGGTTCCTCTCAGATGCTTAGGTGGAGATGAGGAAAGCATTCTTGACAGAGGGAAAGGGTGCTTAAAGATCAGAGATGGAAAAGAGTATATTTTATAGTACATTAACAGAAAAGTTCTGGATAGTAGCTGTTGAGAGTAGACTTAAAAACCTTGCTAATGAGTTTGAACTTCTCTACGTCAGTTTACTCAACTCTAAGAGTGCCTAAAAGAAGTCTTAATCATGTTAGACTCAATCATGTTAACTATTTTCTATTTGGATTCCTAGAATTACACATTTCAAATTTACTACCAATTCTCTAAGATTAGATTTTTATAATAATATCAAGTGTTAAAAGTAAGTGGAATGTTTCTTGTTATTTAAAAAATACTATTATAAAAGAAATTGAGGCCAGCACTGGTGGTGGTTCATGCCTATAATCCTAGCTACTTAAGAGGCTGACATCTAAGGAGTGAGATTCAAAGCCAGCCTGGGCTGGAAAGTCCAGACTCTTATCACCTATAAACTATTTAAAGAAGGCTAGAAGTGGATCTGTTGCTCAAGTGGTAGAGTATTAGCCTTGAGCAAAAAAACTTAGGGACAGTGCCCTGGCCCTGAGTTTAAGCCCAGGACTGGCAACAAAAAAGAAAAAGAAAAAAGAAAAAAGAAATTGAGATGTTCATTCTAAAGTATTAAAAGAACTGAAACAATTTTTAATCCTTAAATTCAGTTACAATAATTTTAGACTTTAGAAAGTTTATCAGTTTAAATCTTCACTTCATTTTTTTTTTTTGTTTTTTTTTTGGCCAGTCCTGGGCCTTGAACTCAGGGCCTGAGCACTGTCCCTGGCTTCTTCCCGCTCAAGGCTAGCACTCTGCCACTTGAGCCACAGCGCCGCTTCTGGCCGTTTTCTGTATATGTGGTGCTGGGGAATCGAACCTAGGGCCTCGTGTATCCGAGGCAGGCACTCTTGCCACTAGGCTATATCCCCAGCCCCCTCATTTTTTTTTTTAACATCAGCTTTACATCTCATACTGTAATTCAGCACGAGTTGATTTCACCTCCCTGAATAGTATGAGTGCTTGGGATCCTGGGTCTATTGAACAAGCTCATACCTTTACAAGTTGCTCCTGTTTTCGTTCTAGTTCTCGAATTTCTTGGTTGAGAATGATGGCAACATGTTGAGGCTGGCTCCGACATCTATTACAGATACCATGCTGAGTCAGGTCATCGCACACAGGACAGTGTAAAGTAGTGAAATACTGTGAAATAGTGCCTTTTCGCCCTTCAGGTTCACTGTAAGAGGAGGTGGTAGCTTTCTGGATCTACAAAAGTATAAATTCAGAAATAAATCTTAACCACACAGCACTCACTAATCTTATGCTAATTACAGGTCTACTCAGTCACTATCCCTACTCCTCTCACCTCTCTTCCCTTCTCCCCTTTCCTTCCTAGCTTCAATGTTGAACTATATTGCCACTTTAGATAGTAGGGCTACAGAAATGAACAAAGTACTTGCTTTCATGGAGCTTACATCTGATAATATAATTCATCTAGGAATTCTTAAGTTGAAGTTATTAAGGGCTTTCTTGTAGTAGTCTAGATTTTGGTAGTATTGGGGTTTGGTAGTACAAGTGCTCTACTATTGGAGCTATACCCAAACCCTTTGGGTATTATGGCTCACACCTGTAATTCTAGGTACTCAGGAGGAAAATCATGGTTTGAAACTCTGGGAAGCAAAGTCTACAAGACTCTATCTCCAACAAAATGCCAGATTGGAGGCACACACAGCTCAAGTGGTAGAGTCATGAGGCCCTGAGTTCAAGCCCAACAAGTACAAGCTTCTGAACAAACAACCCAAATGTCATTGGCTTAACATTCTTGCTGGTGATGAATGAAAAATAGTAATTAAAAAAAAACCTTGAATTTCCTGGCTAAGTGCCAAGATATAGCATTATAGATGTCAATCAGTACAAATTCTCTAAAAAATAACTTCACTTTTTCTACTTTTCTTTCTCTTAAATAAGAATGCAAGCAAAACTCCCTGTGCTGTTTCCATACTGCATGCTTTCTTTTCTTGGAGGGGTGGGAGTGGTACCAGGGCTTGAACTCAGGTCCTCAGGTGTTCTGTCAGTTTGCTTGCTCATGGCTGTCATTCTATCCCTTCAGCCATGCCTCCAGTTCTTTTTTCTTTGGTTATTAGAGTCAAGTTTGTTAGCGTATGTGCCAGTCCTGGGGCCTGAACTCAGGATGCTGTTCCTGAGCCTTTTTTTTTGTTTTCTCAAGGCTTACTCTACCACTTGAGCCATTGCTCCACTTCTGGCTTTCTGGTGGTTAACTGGAGATAAGAGTCTCAAGGACTTTCCTGAGATCTCAGAATACTGAGTGGTTAGGATTATAGGTGTGAGCTACCAGTGCTTTTATGCCTGGGCCATACAGTGAGTGATCTACCTATTTGTTTTCCATGATGCCGGGATGAGAGGTTCATGCCACTGTACCCAGATTTTACTGGTTAAGATAAAGTCTCATATAGTTTTTGCCTGGGCTACTCTCAAATTTTTGATCTTCCTGTTTGATACTTCCTAGGTAGGCAAGATTATACACTTGAGCCACCATACCCATTTCCTTTATATTTCTTAAACATCCATTTTGAAGAAATATGTACTCTTAATTTTCCAGTAGCTATTTTACACTGAGTTATTCTCTGGCTAAATGTTTACCATGGAAATTCTTGTTCCATCTTTACATTTCTGAAATTTGGGCAACCTGACAGAAGCTAAGAAGGTATTTATAAAAAACTTAAAAATTAATTTTTTAAGAAATCAGAGAAGGGTGGCATCTTTGAAAGTTACAATAATAGAAGATCAATATGCTTTGCCATCTCATAGCATAGAAATATAAATTTTTAGTTGTACTGGAAATCTTAAGTGAAATAGTTTAGTAAACTTACCCTTGGTAACTCATGATACCAGCTGAAGACGTCAATACCAATAAGTGAGAAGACTCTTGCCAGGGGTGGGAGGATCTGCTTAGTGATATAGTAAGTGGCATTCAGCCTCAGACTTGGATCCTGCAGGACTTCTGCTGGGCGCCTTACCAGCTGAATAAGTGGTACTCCAGGGGTCCCATAAATAATGACGTATGGCACTCGTTCCCCAACTCGAGGCTCAGAACGCCGGTCGTAAGTAAGCATTTTCCTATTCAAATACAGATAAAAATCACAATCAAAGACTGTTATATTATAGATGGCACTTTTCCAATACATTTAAGTCAGAATTAACAAATAAAACCATGAAAAATCTACTAGGATCTAAATTCTTTAGTTAATATTATGGATATCTGGGTTATTTTGCTATAGGAACAAATACATCAGAGATCATAATTTCACTGCTTCTAGTTTCCCAAGGAAAGCTTATAGGAGGAAAATCCACAAAGTATAAGAAACATCCATCTTTAGGAAGGGTTCATGTGGGCAAATGGAGAAAAACAATTTATAATGTCTATTGATAATAGACTAGGTCTCTTTTCACCTACTTTTTAAAAGCCTTTGCAGACCACTAGGACTACCCCATCTAGGTACTAAGGGCTGTGCTGTTTCTTAATGATTACCTTGTAAGCTCTAGAGCTGGAACACAAGCTCCAGGTTTGTAAGAAAAACTTCCTCTGTATTCCTTGGCAAAGATAAAATCTTGTATGCTGGCCTTTCCTTCCACAAGTTTCATACATTGTCGCTGAACATACTGCTTAATTAGACTTATATCTCTTGTTTCAAACAGCAGCTTTAGAGAACGCTCAAGTATCTTAAAACAAAACAGATTTGCACACAGATAAAATATTTTCCAGCATCACTGTCTTAAGACATTTAGGTGTAAGCATGTATCCATACATACTATAACCACTGGATAATTTGCTGATCTATCTAAGCACTTGAAAATATTTTTGAGATTTTATATAGTTTGGTATTTCTAAAAATATGTAGTTCGAGAAAATATTGTTGAAATGATAGATAAAACATTTGTTATAAAAGGAGCATCATGAAACATTAAAATTTTCTTAGTCAAAATACTCTAGACATCAGAAATGAGATGTAATTTCATTCACTGTTTATTTGTGGCAGTACTCAAATTTGAACTCAGGGCCTTGTGGTTGGTGTCTTATTGCTGAGCGATGCCTCCAGTTCTGTTTTCTGTGAACTACTTTTCTTAGCATAGCAATTTACTTCCCACCCAAGTATATAATGGAGTTGGGATTAGTCTACTTTTAGGATTCTAGTCTACTATGTCCAGCTTTCCTATCCTTGGACATATAGTCTCATATACTTTTCTGCCCAGGCTGGCCTCATAACTTCAATTCTCCTGTTCTCAGAATTCCAAGTAACTAGGACTACAGGTAGGAGGCACCAGCACCCAGTGATTTATTTATTAAAGGACCTGATTCTGCTAAAGAAAGGACAAAAAGCAACAACTATCACCATGAGTCAAATGAAAAAGTCTTTTCCTTTATTTAGTATTGATGAATAATTATGACAGAATTTCCTGTTAGAAAGAAATCTAGGAACTACAGACTGAATTTAAATTAATCCTAGGTGAAAATTCTGTAACTCATTTTGAGTACTGTAACCTGAATATATTTATACATGTATTAATTTAGTTACAGCTCTGGCCACAGGGTAAAAGCATTGGATATTTCTTCTAGAAACTACTACTGAATAATAGTCCCAATTTAGTTCCTATATATTCACAACAATCCATTTATGTTTTTAGTGCTCTCATAAAACTCAGTAGTATTGTTTTCATTTATATCATATATTTTTGGTTTGTCTAAGTAAAAACAAAAAGGGAAATGCTATAGTGAAAATTACTATGATGGGAGAAATTTCTCAAAACTCTTACAGTTCCACCTATATAGTTACCAGTAGGATATAGTTCCTTCACCAAATGTGCGATTAAGGATAGTTACATTTATACACCAGATTCTTTTTTGTGTATGTGTATGTGCATGTGCGTGTCCATGTGTGTATGTATGGTACTGGGGCTTTAACCTAGGGTCTGGGCGCTGTCCCTTAGTATTTTTGTTTAAGGTTGGTCCTTCTGGTTTTTTTAGTGGTTGGAGATAAAGAGTTTCATGGATTTTCTTTCTTGTCTGGGCTTGCTCTAAACTTCGATTCTTAGATCTCAGCTCGAGGAGCTAGGATTATAGGTGTGAGCCACTGGTGCTTGGCTATCCCAGATGTTTTTATTTACTTGTTATAGACAAAAACAAGGTACATATAACTTACCTTAGAAACAGCAGGGCAAGAATCTCTTCTAACTGTTTCTATTCCTTTTGCATCAAATACTGGTTCCTTCTGGTCCAGTGTTTCATACATGTAACCTACATACCTCTTTTTTGTTTGTAAAACACAGGGCAAATATACCTGTAGTGACAGTAACATAAAGGCTCTTAACAGTCATTTCTCCCACCACAACTATTTTGTCTTTTTTGGTTTTTTCTCAGATGGCAATGATAAAATAATTCAAAATATGACTTATGGTACAATGAATACATATCTATACCTGGATCTGAAATTGCACAAAACGATCTACTATCTTTAGTTCTTTATCACTCTTATTTTTACACTAAAAATTTTTCTGTACCTCAATTGACACTGCTGTCCCCACCATCCATCTTCTTTTTTAGTTTCTTTTTGCCAGATCGAGGGCTTGAACTCAGGACCTCATATACTTGCTCAGCTTTTTTTTTTTTTTTTACACAGCTGGCATTCAATCTGAGCCATACCTCCAGTGCAGCTTTTTGCTGTTTAGTTTTAGTTTAGAGGTATAATCTCAGACTTTTGTGCCTGGGCTGGCTTTGGAACTGTGATCTTCCAGGTCTTAGCTTCTTGAGTAGCTAGGATTACAAGTATGAGTGATTTGCACCCATCTCTCCTTAATTAAAAAAAATAGTTTACATCTAGATATGGCATGAAAGGTTATGTGAATATACACTGAGAAGTCCCTTAGTCTCCACTTTCTCTATCCTATCATTATTGGTTTCCTGTGTGTTCTTCCAGAGATATTCTATGCAAATAATGTACTTACACATTTTTCTTCCTAAGATAAAATCTTACTTACTATACAGCATTTTGCATTATGAGTATTCAGTTAATTGTAGAGAACGTTCTAGCCTACACAAAAAACTCATTTTGTTTTGAACTTATATCATAGCCAATGTATGGGGATATCATAATTTAAGTAGTCAGTTACCTACTATGTGTTATTTAGGATAATTTTAATATTAGGAATTGAAAGCAGCATTCTAGTAGTGCACAATTGCATTCAGGATAAACTTTTTTTTAAGTGGAATTCCTGGGTCAATGATTTTTGATAAATTCCTTTTTGTTTTTTTTTGGTGCAAGTCTGGGACTTAAATTCAGGGTCTGGGCTCTGTCCCTTAGCACTCTACCACTTGAGCCACAGCTCTACAACTGTCTAGTTTACTGGAGTTAAGAGTCTCATGGACTTCTCTGCTATGGCTGGCTTTGAAATTCCATCCTCTTACCTTTTCAAACTTCAATTTCACTGGTTTAGGATTGGTAGCAGTAACAGCTTCAGCAATTTCTTGACCAATCTTAAAAGACTGCTCCTTAGTGGCTCCTTTCAGTAGCACAAACATACTAAAATGGATTAAAAGTACAATAGAGTAATGAGTAAGTCATTATAACAAAAAATTTCCTAATACTGTAACAGCTGTGACAGCTCTTTAAGATATCCAACATTTCTAGCTTAGCTACAAGTACAGCTTAGATATCACAGCAGCCAAATAAGGTCCTGGATCATCCCTAAGATACTTAAGGCTGTATAGGACATAGGTAAAAGTCCATCATGAAACAAGAGAACCTGTGAAACAAAATGAAAATTTCACTTGTGACATAGGGAGAAAATTCTTTCCCAAACTACGAAACAAAACAAAAAAGGCTTATATATTTTGTAACCTATGGTCACTGAAGAATAGTAGGCACAAAAAGACACAAAGGAGAAATCCTACCAAAGATACAAGCATTTTGTGTATATGTATAGATATGTTTTCCTTTTTTCATTTATTATAACAGATGTTGTATAGTAACTTTCTTCCAGCATTTAACAATATTTAACAATATATTGTGAACACTTTCCCATGTTATCTAGTTCTTTTACATTATTTTTACAATTGCAATGTATTAAGAAAATTATTTTTGTCAGTACTGGGGATTGAACTCAAAGCCCTAGTGCTCTTAGGCAGGTGCCTTACAACTTGAGCTACACTTCTAGACTCTTTGCACATGGGTTATTTTCGAGGTTCTTGCTTTAGGCATATGGGCTTATATAGGGCACATAGCCTCATATGGGTTCCCTATAGCTGCGATATCAGGCACAGGCCACCTACATCAGCCAATGTTTGAGATAGAATTTCGCCAAGTTTTTTGTTTTGTTTTTGCCAGTCCTGGGCTTGAACTCAGAGCCTCAACACCGTTCCTGTCTTCTTTTTGCTCAAGGCTAGCACTCTGCCACTTGAGCCACTTGCATAGTTTTTTGCCTAACCTGACCTTGAGCCTGGATCCTTGCCTCCCAAGTAGCTAGGATTTTGTATATAAGCTATAGCACCCAGCCAGTTGCACTGTACTTTAATGTATGGCTATATTATAATTTAAGCTCTATCAAACATTTAGGTTGTCTGACTGTTTTGGTTTTGGCTAAGATTTCATATAAAATAATTGCTTGGCATAATTACAAACCCTTATTAAAATTTAAAAAAGATACTATCAAACTGAATTCCAGAAATAAATTTCTGAGATACATTTCCACAATCAACATAAGCAGGTAAAGGGAAATTTCTAACACAGATTTTAAAAATACCAATATAGAAAACACTTAAAAATAACTGATAGCTGGGTGCTGGTGGCTCATGCCTGCAACCTTAGTTATTCAGGAGGCTGAGAACTGAGGACTGTAGTTCCAAGCTAGCCTGGTCAGAAAAGTTTGTGAGACTCTTATCTGCATACAGCAAAAAGGTGGAAGTGGAGGAGTGAAAAAAGACAAGTGAGAGCATGAGACCCTGAGTTCAAGCTCCAGTACTAGGGGAAAAAAAGAAGAAAAAAAAAGCTGGATAAAATCTTTGGTACTAGGTATCTTTTTTTTCTGATTCAGTTAACTTCCATTTTGGTATATACTACAATCTAAGCACCAATAGTGCCAATAAAATCTAAGCACACACTGACTAATAAATATTGGTTCACTTAGTTTTAGTGACTAAGATTCTTATTTCTAGCCACATAGAAGACAATCTTACATTTCTTAACTTTTTTTTAAAGCTTTTTTGTTTATTTTGGCAATTCATTATTTTGCTAACCATTTTCATTTCTAATCCAGTTTACTCTTTTTTTTTTTTTTTTGCCAGTCCTGGGGCTTGGGACTCAGGGCCTGAGCACTGTCCCTGGCTTCTTTTTGCTCAAGGCTAGCACTCTGCCACTTGAGCCACAGCACCACTTCTGGCCATTTTCTGTATATGTGGTGCTGGGGAATCAAACCCAGGGCTTCACGTATACGAGGCAAGCGCTCTTGCCACTAGGCCATATTCCCAGCCCGGAAATCAAACTTTCATACTGGCAAAACTCTTTCCCTGACTATTCTGGAGACAGTAATTTCTTTAGAGCTTAATATGAAAATTTCAAAAAAGGAAAAGAAAATAATATATTGTTTTACTTAAGGTCTATTCTTTATTTATTTATTGGAAATGTTGGTTCTGGGGCTTCAACTCAAGATTTGGATGCTGTTCCTGAGCTTTTTTGCTCAAGGCTAGCACTTCACTACTTGAGTCAGAGCTCCATTTCCAGATTTTTGGGTTAACTGGAGATAGACTGTCATGAACTTTCCTACCCGAACCAGCTTTGAACCTCAGATTTCAGTCTCTTGGATAGCTAGGCTATAAGTATAAGCTTCTGACACCTGGTTACTTAACTTTAAAATTTGTTAAGGCAGGAAAAATAGTTGTCAATAACTAAGTGATAAAACTAATGGATCTGGCGCTCTCTCTCTTTCTCTCCCCTCTTCCCCCCTCCTCCTCCTCCTCATACACCATGCTCTTCATTTTACCACACTGGCCCAGGGACAATAGCATAATACACATACTTCTAGAATAGCATTCTAATTTTTCTCTCCCCACCAATACCTCTCTCTCTCTCTCTCTCTCTCACACACACACACACCTTAAAAAGCAATTACAAGGTATATTTTTTAGCCAATAGAAAATTCTTTTTATTAGTATCTTTACGTAGTTGTACAAAGTAGTTGCCTTAACAAAGCAGTTTATAAATATATCTCAATCAATGTCACCTCTTTCAATATTTTTACCTATTCCCTCATTCCTTTCTTCTCAATTTTGTAGGATATGTTCTGTATTCTTGTCTGCGTTTTCCCCTTCTTTACCTCTTCATTTGTCCACCCCTTCCCCCTTAACTCCACCCTACGCCTTTCGAATACCCATTTCCTGGTGTTTTATTTTGCCTTTCTAAGGAATTATACTATTTGAGTTCTGCCTTGAATCTACTATATTTTAGTTACTACATTTGTATATATTTGCATATCACCCAATGTGTTTACTTATGAATTTGTAAGCTAAATCTAGTTTTCACATATAAGGGAAAACACGCATCCTTGTCTCTCTGGGCCTGACGTGTTTAACAATTTTCTACCAAGTCTTTCCATTTCTTTACAAATGGTATAATATCATTCTTTTTAACCGATGTTGGACAGGTTGCAGCCAAAGGGGAACCCTAATACATGTTGGTAAGAATATAGACTTGTTTGATCACTCTGGAAAGCAATGTAGAGGTTCCTCAAAAAAATTAAACATAGGACTATGCTATGATCTGGCAATCCACATGTGAAATAGAGAGGCATTTGTGATGGTAAAATTTGAGATTTTATCCATTGTTAGTGAGTTTGTTAGTGCCTATGCTATTTTGACCAATCAGATTTGGAGCTAAGCTTTAAGAGAACTGGCCAGGATTAATCTAAGTTTTTGGTCACTTAACAGAACCATGCTAGATCAAAAAGAATCTCTTAAAATGAAATTTTAAATTTCATTGGTGCTTTTAATCTACTTTAACATTCACTTTTGGGTGAATTACATTGGGCTTTTCTTAACTATATCCAGGTGACTTTTCCCAAGCTATTTTTTTGGGGGTGGGGGAGTCAGTCATGGGGCTTGAACTCTAGGCCTGAGCACTGTCCCTGAGCTCTTCAGATCAAAGCTAGTGCTCTAACACTTGAGCCACAGTGCAACTTCCGGTTTCTGGTGGTTAACTGGAGTTAAGAATCTCAGACTTTCCTGCCAGGACTGGCTTTGAACCTCAATCCTCAGATCTCAGCCTCCTGAGTAGCTACAGGCATGAGCCACTGGTGCCTGGCTTCCTAAGCAATTTTGTTTCTAGCTCTCTACCTTCGTAGTATGTTGTCTAAGTCCTTCCCTATCCTGCCTGAGAATCACTATTATAAAAAAGCTCCAATTACTGATCAGTATAGGTAAGTCATATCCCAATGTAGATTGGATAAATATGACTGAAAACCATCATATGTGAAATAATTGTTTGGTACATTATAATATTAGCAGTGTGCTTATTATACTTTGTAAATAGACAATAAGGAATAGAAATGAGAAGAAAATCATTCTTCTGAGTTCTTTTGATGCTTAAGTAGCTGACTGTCCTTAGGTAGGCCTTAAGATTTCTTTTTAATGAATCATGATTTTTTTGCCAGCATGGAAGCTTGAACTCAGGAGCCTCAAGCTTGTTAGGGTGACATTGTTACTACTAAGAATGCATGCCATAAGTGAATTTCCCTTATACTGATTTCAGAATCATGTCAACTTCTGTTTCTGTGTGTTGATATCCTAAATTTAAAACTGACATTTTAAATGGTTAACTTTTCTCTCTTCTCCAAATATTTCTAAAAAATTCTGCAGCCCAGATAGATGCAAAGTTTTGCTTCAGTAACTTTCATTTTGATAGACTACCTAGCCAGAAGTAGTTTTATGAAGCAGAGAAATAACGAAAGCCAAACTAACCAGAATATGAACAATTAGTTTGGATAGTTTGAAACTATCGCCATCTGCTGGTAATAAAAAAAATGTCCTAATAACAAGTTTTCATTCAGCATTAATACGATAAATATTCACTGTCTATACATAGTAAAGGATGGAAGGAGATCAAATGGTGTTTCAAGATTACCTATAAAAGCTATTTTTAATGATTAAGAACTTATTTCCTATTGCTCTGTTGCACTGCAAAGTGATCAGAGGTTCCAAGACAAACACTTTAATCATGATTACATCACACTATTCATGAAAAATTTTCAGACTCCAAGCAATATACATAATATTTATATTCTAGAGGATTTTCAATTAAGCAATATAAGTAAGATATTCAGCTTGGCCCGAAAAATATTAGAGCAAATTAGCAAGCAAGCAAGCAGTAATTTAGGATTCAAAAGTCTGTACCTGTACTATTCTTTGACAGTAACAATGGACAACGGACTTGCAAAAGTCTAATCAAATGGTGACCTGTATTTGCTTATGTGTACTTCCCTTAGAAAAAGGCCAATAGATTCTAGGGCCCAATACAAGGCTAACAGTACATAGTCCATTACCTGTCAGTATCACCATATACAACTCTAGCACCCCATTTCTTGGTATCATTCACCAGTTTAATTGCTCGTTCCAAAGTTTCTCTGGCTTTGTGAACAATACTGTCACCAATCTGTTGATAGAAACACACTGGAAATATTATCTTAGTATAACTTAGTTTAAGTCAATATACTTAACATATATAATACTTGAATTTAATTACTACTACAAATGAAACAAAAAGAAAACAAAATAGCTGTCAGTGTCATTCTTCCTACAAGTTGTCAAAAAATGAGTTGAACTTAAAAGAATATGTCATTATATAGAGTTATCAGTTGGTTCAAACCATTGTCCATTTTTACAAGTTACAAGTATTTGATTTTATTCCAAGTCTTTCTTTCATGATATTATGATATTAAGGCTAGAAATTACTTTGTGTGTGCCAAGTATATTTATGTATATTTGTGTTCACTTAAACTTCTATGATTGTGTATATGTAATTTCTTTTTTTTTTTTTGGCCAGTCCTGGGCCTTGGACTCAGGGCCTGAGCACTGTCCCTGGCTTCATTTTGCTCAAGGCTAGCACTCTGCCACTTGAGCCATAGCGCCACTTCTGGCCATTTTCTGTATATGTGGTGCTGGGGAATCGAACCCAGGGCCTCATGTATACGAGGCAAGCTCTCTTGCCACTAGGCCATAACCCCAGCCCATGTAATTTCTGAAAATACTAAGAAAAATACATTTACTTGATGGAAAATGTTTCAAGTATTTTATTAATTTTCTTAAAGACACATACTTTATTGGTTTATTTATCTACTTGACTCCATTTTTAAAACTTGGCTGACAGCTTCCATTTTTACTTTACTGGTTTTAATGTTTCACTTATTTTAGTCTTTCAGTGACTTTAGCTGCTTTTTCCACTCATGATTTCACATAGAGTTTAACATAACATTGCATTCTTGTGAAGTCTGCGATATGATGATGATCCAAATATCATACCTGCAGTCATTAATCTCAATATCTGAGGACAGAGTCAAGGAGGCAGATGTCTGAAAGTCAGACTTCATCATACTAAGCAGCAGCATACTTCCTGAAGGAACTCTACTCTTACATTTTTACTGTTGCCTAAATTCTGATTATTTTATGGTTATGATGTTTATTTTTAAAGAAATATTACTTCTTGTGATTGTAAATCTAGTCTCCAAAGCAACATGCTGATTAGGTAGTGAATATACTGCTCATATCAATGGATGTCATTATTATGGAAATGAACTATGAAACACGGTAAGAATGGGTTCCTGATAAAAGGCTGGGCTTTCTCCCTTCTCTCTCATTTTCTCTTACATGTTCCCTTAATGCCCTTTTCTCTTTCACAATGGGATAATATAGCAGGAAGGCTGTTTTCAGTTAATGGCCTTTGTTCTTGAGCTTCACAGTTTTAGATATTCTGTTATAGCAGCTTAAGATGGACTAAGCCATTTCTACAGTTTTATCATCAAAATATATTAAATAACTTTAAAACTTAGAGGTAAAGAAGACATAATGAAAAATAGAAAAAAGTCTAAAAACCAACTTGATGTTTGGGTTCTACACTAGTAATATAATCATTTCCATTTTTTGCTAGATCATACAGATCCATTTTTCAAGGGTAAGTAGTACTATGATCACCCAGAATTAATGAAACTAGTTTTGATAATACTTAAATATACAGAAACATAAAATAAGGTACAAATTTGTAGTTTTAAGCTAATACAACCACCCAATTTATCTACTACAAACAATACCATATTATCAAAAGATTCAATTTTCATTATACATGGTATTTTGTTGCTCTCAATATACATATACCACAGACTACCTTGAACAGGTTTATGGAATTCACTTTTCCTTTTATAAACTGTACAGGGACAATATTCCTTCCTAATTTTCTCTTATTGGTCTACTAGAAATTTGGTCTACTACCATGTCCTCTGGCCTTAAATTGGCATGAAAAGATAATTACATAACAAGTCTACTCTGTTCTTTCCTCAGTCGCTTAGTTACAGCACTCTGTAGCACTGTATTGTAGTCATGTCCAAATAAGTACCTCAAGAAATCAGTCTTATGGGGCTGGGAATATGGCCTAGTGGCAAGAGTGCTTGTCTTGTATACATGAAGCCCTGGGTTCAATTCCCCAGCACCATATATATAGAAAATGGCCAGAAGTGGCGCTGTGGCTCAAGAGTGCTAGCCTTCAGCAAAAAGAAGCCAGAGACCAGTGCTCAGGCCCTGAGTCCAAGCCCAGGACAGGCCAAAAAAAAAAAAAAAAAAAAAATACCCACACACACACACCAAAAAAACACGAAATCCGTCTTATGAAAAGTATTCTTTTTTTTTTTTTTGGCCAGTCCTGGGCCTTGGACTCAGGGCCTGAGCACCATCCCTGGCTTCTTCCCGCTCAAGGCTAGCACTCTGCTACTTGAGCCACAGCGCCCCTTCTGGCCATTTTCCATATATGTGGTGCTGCACTCTTGCCACTAGGCCATATTTCCAGCCCTTATGAAAAGTATTCTAATTGTCACTGTTCCTGTACTGTATAAGGTCTTACTTATTTACTGGTACATTAGCAAATATGAAATTATTTTTATTTATTCTGATATTTGGGCATATTAGCCTAATTATAATCTTATCTCCAGCAATAAATTAGAAGGGACTACTTAACATCAACATATTGTGTTGTTGTCAACACAATATAAAATGAACCCTGAAATGTCATAATAACAGATGTGTCAGATTATGTAGAAATACATGTAGGCTCATTTTACAATTATCACTGAAAGTCATCACATGTTCGTCATGGCTCCCCCCCCCCCCACAAAAAAACAACAAACCACCAAAAAACCAACAACCTACGTTTATGACCTGGTTTGAGAAAAACTTAACATATGTTATGGAAATGAAACCATCTAAAGTTTCAAAACAATATGAAATACCTTAGTGGATATTCAATGCTGTTTTAGTATCTTCTGCAAAAGCCATAGACAGGTATTACTTACCTCAATGCAAGGCATTCTTCCAGAAAAATTAGCAGATGTATAGCCAAATGTGACATTTGCTATCAACTTTAGTCCTAGCTGACGTGCATTGAGCATTCGTGACAGAGCCCTGTCTTGCTTGTAAGCCTTCATTGACTGCTTGACCATGAATCTAGTCTTCAATATTTCTTCAAGCATTCTTGGTAAGACACCTTTTCTTACTGAAGGCTATCATAAAGGGGGGGGAAAACCCAACAATGTGTAAGATCCCTCTAAGAAGGAAGCACAAAGTATAATAATGGCTAACAGTTAAGAATTAAAGCATACTAGGTGTAGAATGACCATAGGACTAGCAGTTATTAATACAAAATCATTACATTTTAGTTATTTGAAGAGGATTCTTCTCCTAAAACGTTCCTATAATAGTTTATAAAACAGCACTTCCATGTTAGCTAAGAGACCTCCATGGAGGGGAATGTCAGCTACAAGATCAGAAGGAAATGCTGTTAAAACTTTTGATCAAAACCCCCATCCTTCCAAAGACACATGAAACATGTATCACTCATAACCAACCTCAGTTTTTAAAGATCTCATCCTAATGACCCCACACAGTAATCTGCATGGAACTCCATTTATCTACCTTGGAAGAATGATGAGCTGGGTTGATTCTGCTGACATTCAAACCTGCAGTTCCAGAGATTCTAGGTATTTCAAATCTGATGCTTAGATCACTAAGCCATCCCCTCCGGCCTATATTTATTAGCAATCTGGAAGAGGGGATGAATAGTGAAGTGATAAAATTTGTTGTTGCCAAAAAAATCAGTCGTATTAATAAAGACTAGGGAGAATTTATGAGAACTCCAGTAGGAATGAAAATGACAAAACAGTTATATTAACTTTGATGATTCACAGACACGTGCAAGATAATGCATGTCAAACTGAACAGTTAGGTATGTGATAATCACACTCTTGAATATGAAATCTTACTTTCATTAAGCTTTACATATTGGGTCAAAATGCAGATGTAGTCTTTAAAATGAGATTCAGGAAGATAATAAAATAAGCGTCTATATATGTGACAATGAGAACACATTCTAACCTCTACTTCATTTGGTGTACCTTTTAAAGCAACTATAATTTTTCCTTTTGTTCTACCATTTAAAAACTGTAATTATTAATATTCATTAACTAAAAAAATTAATTTCATTGTGATATTTCCATGTGCATATAGGACAATTAAATTTGTATACACATTCCTTACTACCTTCTCTTATATTCTTTTTCCTCCTGTTCTTTTTGCCTTTTCTAATAGTACCTGTTCTACTTTCACATTGTCTTTTAATTTTTGTTCTCAGTTTCCACATATATGAGAAAATATGATACTTTCATGTTTGGCTTATTTCATATAGCATCATGTCATGTAAGTGACATGATGTTCTTTTCTGTTGGTTGTGGAGCTTGAACTCTGGGCCTAGGTCCTGTGCCTGAGCATTTCAGCTCAAGGCAAGTGCTCTACCACATGAGCCACAGTGCCACTTCGGTTTTCTGGTGGTTACTTGGAGATAAGAGTCTCAAGGACTTTCCTGCCTGGGCTGGCTTTGAACTATGATCTTGAGATCATAGTTTTTATAGCTAAGTAATGCTCCCTAATGTGTACATGTCACATTTTCTTTGTTCTGTTGCCAGTGCCAATAATTTCCCCTATGTTTTTCTCTAGCAGTTTCAAAGTTTCAGGTCCTACATATTAAGGTCTTTAATCCATTTTGAGCTCATTTTTGCATAATGTGTGAAGTAGGGATCTAGTTTCAATCTTTAATGTGGGGGCTGGGGATATAGCCTAGTGGCAAGAGTGCCTGCCTCGGATACACGAGGCCCTAGGTTCGATTCCCCGGCACCACATATAGAGAAAACGGCCAGAAGCGGCGCTGTGGCTCAAGTGGCAGAGTTGCTAGCCTTGAGTGGGAAGAAGCCAGGGACCTGAGTCCAAGGCCCAGGCCTGGCAAAAAAAAAACAAAAACAAAAAACAAAAAACAACAATCTTTAATGTGGATATTCATTCACTTTTACCAGTACCATTTCTAGACTCCTTCTTCCACATATTTTTGGTACCTTTGCTGAAAATCAGACAGAGGTAGAGGCTATGGATTTATTTCTGGGGCCTCCATTACATTCCATTAATCTACATATTTTTAAAATGTCAATACCATGTTGTTTTTGTTATTATGGCCCTGTAGTATATTTTGAAACCAATCGTTGTGATATCTCCAGCATTATTCTCTTTGTTTAGGACTGCTTTGGCTACTCAGTGTCTTGTGATCTCATGTAAATTTCAGGATTGTATGAAGAATGTCATTGGTATTTTGATGAATATTTAATTGAATTTATATTGCTTTCAGTAATATGGCCATTTCAACAAATTTTTTTCTATAAATCATAGACAGAGGTCTCGCTATCTTCTAGTATCTTCAATTTTTTCTTCAGTGCTTTGTAACTTTCATTATAGGGGTCTTTTACCTCATTAGCTTATTCCTAGGCATTTTTTTTGAGGTTATTGTGAATGGAACTGTTTTCTTGATTTATTCCTCAGTCATAATAAAATTTAGTGATAAGAAGGAAAACGGATCAAATACGCAGAAATATACATGATGTGAAAATTCTGTTTTTGGTTGTCGTTTTTTTTTTGGCTGGTCCTGGGGATTGAACTCAAGGGCCTGGGTGCTATTCCTATCAAAGCTAGCACTTTACCACTTGGGCCACAGTGCCACTTCCAGCCTTTTCTGAGTAGTTTATTGGAGATAAAGAGTTCCACGAACTTTCCTGCCTGGTCTGGCTTTGAACTGTGATCCTTGGATTTCAGCCTTCTAGTAGCTCAGGATTACAGGTGTAGGTCACCAGTATCAGCTTGATTTTTCTTTTTCTTAATCATGAACTCTGGCAAATTTTCCTCTTATTAAGTTGCTAATAATAGTTTAGCATTACCTCTTACTGGCAGAGAATGATAGTTTTGATAAGTACACCAGAATGAATTTGAGGGCTGCTGAGGTCCATTCTACTATCAACCACCCTGTTTCATGACTCTAGTACATACATGCTAAGGAAATAGAAAAGAAAGGAATGAAGTTGGCATATAATAGGCACTATAATGTTCTAGATCTTGCCTATTTGTTTATTTGTATTGACACATTAAGCAGGTTTTCCCTAGTCTCTTTTTGAGGGGACATCAAAGAGAGCAAAGGGGACCTTATTAGAGTAGATATTTAAAAAATATAATCAATAAACATTGGATTATCATTATGTTTAAGATGGTCTCAATTAAATTTAAAATATATAAAAATAAATAGTAGACTATATGCATTAAAGAATTTCAAGTTTGTAGGTAACATCTTTTGGTTATGAAACTGCTATTCATGTCTACCAGATTCTAACATAGGGAAGACATTATACATGTACATTTATTTCTTTCAATATTGCACTAATCAAAATGTAAGAATTAATGTTTTAAACCTAAATTCAACCAACACAGATGATTATTACCCTTAAGTTACTTCTTAGAAGAGCTTTGTATCTTTGAACTTTATTCAAGTAAACAAAATGTTGTTGTTGGTTTTTTTAGTACCAATATAATCGAAACTAGTATATCTCTCCAAAGTTAAGCCAAGTTGATTCCTTTCATGTATAAGAGAATATTACCTTGACAAAAGCTACTCCATTGGGGGATACTGTGATATCATGCCTAATTTGGTAAAGTAAATCTGGAGGTACTCTTAGAGAGGTACAGCCAAATTTGAACTCATCATACCTGTTAAGAAAGAAAACATTAACCAAATACTTTCTTAAGTCATAGTTTAGGGAATCTTAAGAATCTTCCTAAATTTTCAAACATCAAACCATAAATTCATGTACTTAATATTTGCCTGTCTCAGAGCAAAAGCTATTCAAATTTATTAAAAGAAATACTTCTTAAATGATATCCTCCTAAAATCTGTGGCTAAATATATATTGAAATAATAAATTTCAACTCTCTATATGATACCTTTATATTAAGTTCCTTAAAACATTAAAAAAGTAGTACATTATAAATCACTTTCTTAAGGATTACCAATAGAATTTCTTTAAGTGCACCCAATGAAAAAGTGTGTCACAGAATAAACCAAATATATGCCAATGCATAAACATCTTTCTAATGGAAGAATCAGAATTTCTTGAATTCAAGAAAGTATCTACTACCATAAAAACTTAAAATGATACTCTTTCAGTCTACAAACTTCAATCTATATGATTTAACAAGCTTAACAGTTCATTTGTGTAAAAATAATAGCTTATTTCTAAGAACAGTCAAGAGAAGATGGTAGCTGCAATTATAAAGTCATAATCCTCAATCTGTTTCTGTAAAAGGTGATTTATATCAACAGTTAAAAATGATTTTAAGGGAGAATATTCATGGAGAAACAGAGTTGATCTTTCTATTCAAGGTCCTCTTCACATAAATCATTTACCCATAAAGCTAAATCAATGACATCATTAATTAAAAGAAAACTTATTCATTGTAATAAGTTGCCTGTGCCACACTCCAATTCACCTTACTCATAGTAACAGTGTAAAGTGCAGAGACATGAAGAAAATCTGCATAATTTTACTAAGAGTAATATGTAAAATATAACTGTAAATATAAAAAAGCCTTACTTTCCCAAGTTTTCCACATGGCCAAGGCAAGTGGAAAAACAGTAGTTGTATGCAATCACAATAGAGGGATATAATGACTGAAAATCCAAAACAAGAACAGAATTGCTATAGAAGCGAGATTCAGGCTCCATAATTAGAGGAACACACTGTGGGGCTCTCATTTGGGAACGTTGTTGAACACTAGGTGTCACAGGAATATAGTTCATTGGTTTAGCAATACGCAACATCATTGATTCCACACGGTACTGCAAAGAAGGGAGGGAGGGATAAGGAGAGATTCAATTTAAACATAAAAATATTCATCATTTGAATATATAATTCTTTGGGGGATGTTTTTCTCTTCAAAATAAGTTCAAGTTGACTTCTTCCCCACCCCCCACCTCCAGTCCTGGGGCTTGAACTCAGGGCCTGAGCACTGTCCCTGGCTTCTTTTAGCTCAAGGCCAGCACCCTACCACTTGAGCCACAGTGCCACTTCCAGCATTTTCTTTATATGTGGTACTGAGGAATCGAACCCAGGGCTTTATGTATGCTAGGCAAGCACTCTACCAGTAGGCCACATTCCCAGCTCCTCAAGTGACTTTTTAACATTAGAATTATACCTTATAATTTGATCAGCTTTCAAGAGGCCTCACATTTTAAAATACTTACATTGAACATCTAAAATTCTTTTCCTATTCCTGTAAATCCCCAAGAGTCTGAGGTTTCAACTTTGGGGCTCTCATTTGCTGGATAGGTACTCTACAACTTGAGCCATGCCTCCAGCCATTCTCTTTATTTTTAAATATGATTATATCGTAATATAGGCAAGACAGCTATACAGTTTGACAATTTTATTTAATTGGTCATAATAATAATCCCTGAAATTTTTCTTCAAAAAAAAAATAGAGAATAAAGGAGTTGCCACAAGACCTGAGATAAATGCTATTCCTTTTCAAGAAGGCAACATAAAGATTCCTGAACTAAAGTATAATCAGATTATTGGTTCCTAGTAACTACTGTGCTAAGTGATTATTGTTTATAATAACCATTATTCACTAGATGGTTTAGGATATTAGGAAAATAAAACACTGAAGAACCACTGAGCTTTTATTAAAAACCAGTTAAATGTGAGGAAGTAAATGACTAAAATAGTTTATAAGCAACAAATAAATAAATGGATAATACCAAAGTAGTTAGCATTCCATTTTTGCTATTTATTGACTTAGTTGGTATTTTAGAATAAAGATTTCATGAAATTAAGAAATCTTAGTAATTTAAAGTAGTATTCCTATTACATAGTTGTTAACAAGCTACAAGTCTTAGAATAAATTAAGAGGAAGCATACAATCATTTTCAGTCGGTTGTTTGGTAAAATTGTCATATCCTTTAGGAAATCAACTTCAAAAATGAATAAAATTACTTCTAAGGTAAAACTTTTCTTTAAAAATTAAAAAAGCTATGTAGATCACCTATATTGATTTTCAAATTCTTCATATTTGCATCCAAATTAATGTAAGTTATAAAAAGACACACTAGAAATGTAAACTAAAACAAGGTAGTTTCCTATTGGTTCCTCACAAAAGGGTTTTTAATTGACTATCCAGGTATTGATTAGCTGGTATTAGATTCTTTTTAAAAAATAAAACAATCTCAAACATCTGAAAACTAAGTATATCATTTATAAACTTAAGGTGTGCAAGAAAATTGATTTCCTACCTGTGAACCTCTGGTCAGTACATGTAAAAACTGAATGCCAAAAAGTCTAGCCATTTCACTGGTTTTCCCAATTAGGTCCAATTGTTCTAACATTTGGAGATTTCCACGGACACGGCTAACATAATGATCAACCATTTTCCATCTGTTAAAAAAGATTCCATGCTATGAGTTTCAGGAAAAAGATAGGTACTTGAACTATAGTAAACATTCATCTCACATTCATGTCATTCATGTAATGACATGAGGTAAAATGGATAAAGAAACTACATGAGCTAAAAACTAAAAAGAGGGGCTGGGGATATGGCCTAGCGGCAAGAGTGCCTGCCTCGGATACACGAGGCCCTAGGTTCGATTCCCCAGCACCCCATATACAGAAAACGGCCAGAAGCGGCGCTGTGGCTCAAGTGGCAGAGTGCTAGCCTTGAGCGGGAAGAAGCCAGGGACAGTGCTCAGGCCCTGAGTCCAAGGCCCAGGACTGGCAAAAAAAAACAAAACAAAACAAAACAAAACAAAAAAAACTAAAAAGAACTCTAGGCATTCATACACAAACAGACTAAAGGAGGGAAAGAACCCAAAGGTCCTCAGAACATTTAAAGTACTATTATATTGAAACAAATTCAAGAAATAGAAACATGTTTTATTGGTAATGGTGTTGTTTTTGTTTTTTCTTTTTAGGGGGACAAAAGGAGGGGGGCACAGAAAGGGAGAAAGAGTTAACAAATACAATCATATTATGCAGAATACATTATGTAGATGAAGTATGTAACTTTTGGGTATGGACAAGGAAGGTGTAACATTGTCCAAAAAAAGAAATGTACTCATTACCTGCCCTAAGAAGTGGTAACCCCTCTGTACAACACCTTAATAATCATATTTAAAAAAATAGATAATGAAACTGAAGCCTTTGCTAAGAGGGTAATTTGTCTAAAGTTAGAAGCCTACTACATCAGCACCTACCTGTTAGCCAAATGAACTAGGACGTTGCACTCGCTAGGCAAGCACTTTGCCACTGAGTGACATCCCAGTTTTATTAGCTTTTTATTATTTATCTTTAACTTAAACTAAGAGGAAAGAATTTTTAACTATGTTGGAGTAACTGATCCTAGATTAGCTCTCTCCTGGCAGGATAAGAGTCATGGTAACTGTTTAGGGAAATGAACAAGAGGAAATGTAAGACTGCTTTCTGGGAGAAGGGAAAGTTATGAATCTGTTCAGTTGGGAGACAATTTCCTAAGCATAGTGTGGTATGGTACAGTCTAAGCAGAACATAATTGTCCTTGTAAGCCAAATAGGAAGAACTTAAGAGTTCAAGCAATTTCTAGCTGGAAATTATGAGTCGGGGGACCAGAGATAAGGGAGCTATGAAATACAAGAGTTGGGGTGAAAAAGTTAGATGAAAGTTCCTAGTGACTGAGGTGAAAATAAGCTCAATGAAACAACACACTACTACAAAGTAGCTAGTCTGGAACTGAGTTTGGGAGAAATGATCAGTTAGTTCTAGAGGGTTGGATGGTTGCCAATACTAGAGAGATACCTTCTTGTTAATATTTGTATCAAACTAAAGAACTAAAACATGTATTAGGAGGTTTGTATTCTACAGTTAGGCATAAGCTAGACAAAACTAAACTCAAGCATAAAAAACAGAGTTTAGAGACTGAGTCCTGTCTAACTTGGGGGTTTTGGAAACAACTGGGGCCTGATACAGTCCTATTTCCAACCATAAACATGGGACTAAGTAACAAACAAGAGTCACCAGGAGGGCCAGGGAGCCTTCCTGTCATAGATCCTAAACAAAGGAACACTGTTACTGAGGAAGAACTAGGAAGCAAAAATTGTCTGCCTCTGGAGAATGGTTAGGTAACCTGCCAAGGTCCAGACCTTGGCAGTGGAAATAAAGCAAAGATCAACTGCCATTTGTGGGAAGAGTAGGAAATGATGAAAAAGCCCATTCCTACGCCTCAAGTGAATAGAAACATCAAATTACAAAGGAAACTCCCTTTGTCTCCATTGTTAAGTCTTATACAGTGTAATAACCAATAGTAGTTAACTGTGCATGAAATCTTAGAAATGAAAATAAACTGTATACACTGGAAAAATATAATGAGTGTTGACTTCTCATCAGAAACAGTCGAGGCCAGAAAAAAAGGGAATGAAAGCATTTTTTTTGGTGGATGATGGGGCTTGAAACAGAGCCTGGTGTTGTCCCTGAGCTCTTTTGCTCATGTGCTCTACTGCTTTGTGCCACAGCTCCAGGTCCAGTTTTCTGGTGGTAAACTGGAGACAAGAGTCTCACAGATTTTCCTGCCCAGGCTGGCTTTGAACCTTCATCCTTACATTTCAGCCTCTTAAGTAGCTAGAATTACAGGTGTGAGCCACCACCACCTGGCTGAGAATTAAGTCTTCAGTAATAAAAAACAAAAACAAAAACAAAAACAAAAAAAACCAACCCCAGAATAAGATAGACAGTAAAAATATTATTTAAAATTAGGGATAAAATAAAGATATGAAGGAAATATGGATGGAATAAGGAGTCAAACACAAAGGAACAGACCGTTAACATTTCCATTTATATTAAGTTCTAAAACTGGCAAAAAGTAATATTAATAATCCAATTACAGTACTTACCTGGATGGTTTGGTTGTGGTAAAATTGCTCAAGGGCATTTTCTTTGTGTTAAGACATATTCCTTGTTGTAATTTTTGTAGCAGAGAGTAAATGCATTTTTCAGTCATAAAACAATTCAAGTCTATGCGTTTTTACTGTAGAAAATATATACTTCCATAACTTGTAAAACATTACCTGTATAGATCTGTCTTGTTATCAAACCAATCTGACAAGACCCGAAAGGTAAAGAGGGGAAAACGCTGATGAAGAACATGAAAGCTCACATTTTCAAAGGTGTAGTTAGTTAGAGCCACCTTAAGAACAACAAAAAAGTGAGTAAGACACCTTTACAGTAATGCTTATATTTATGTATAAAATTTGGTTTAAAAGATTCTAATAATATTTAAAACATTTCATAGTAGATATGAAAGATAATTGTAAAAATTATTGTGCTACAACTGAATAATTAGTTTAGTTTAGTTTTTTTGTTTTTTGGCCTTGGACTCAGGGCCTGAGCACTATCCCTGGCTTCTTCCCGCTCAAGGCTAGCACTCTGCCACTTGAGCCACAGCGCCGTTTTCTGCATATGTGGTGCTGGGGAATCGAACCTAGGGCCTCGTGTATCCGAGGCAGGCACTCTTGCCACTAGGCTATATCCCCAGCACTGAATAATTAGTTTAAAACTATGTAGAGCCTATGGGACAAAAATATTCACTACTTATTTTAAGAGATTCATTCTAGTCTTCCTTTCCCCTCCCTTTCACTTCCCTCTCTTTCTTTCTTCTTTACCTCACAGTACTGCCCTCTTTCTCTCCCCAGTACCGGGGATTAAACTCATGGCCTCTCATTTGCTTTCAAGCTTGAGGCACACAGAGTATCTTGGTTTTTTAAAGTTTGTTTTTCAGATAGAGTCTCAGGATAAACCTGTCCACGTTGGCCTCAAATTATTCAGTTTTCTACCGCTGTTCCCTGACAAACTAGGTTTACAGATGTGAGTCATGATGTTCAGCTTCGCATTCTAACTTCAGCCTGGTCTGGACTTAAACCTCAGTCCCCGTCTTTCTACCTTGCAAGTAGTTGGTAAGATACCAGCTTTTTACTACTTCTTTTTACACTTGATGTAAATACAAATAGTGGCAGAAAAGCACTATTAGGCAAGGTAATTTTTTGTTTCCTATTTTATGGTGCTGGAGGTCAAAGTTTGGGTCTCATGCATATAAGGTAGGAAGGTGGTGGTCTCCTTTGAAGTCCCTAACCTCACCACACTTACTTTTTAATTCTTCTTAATACACTGACAAATGGTACTACAGATTCAAGTTTAAGTTATTACTTCAGATAACTCATTGGAGGACTGCAGACATTCATCTTGCTCTAAAAAATCATATCAATACTAGCACGTAAGCATTATAGAGCCATTTAAATGAGTTTCAAAATCAAAAGATTAAAAGATGATAAAAATAAAAAGGGCCCAAGGTAATACATTTACCTCAAGATTATCTCATTCCTCAGAAATAACTGTAAGTCAGACAATAGCAGGGATTTCAATGCAAAATGGAAATTAAGGAACTACTAGTCCTCATTCCTAGGTAACCTTGGGATTGTGAGGAATACATAAAACAGTACTTTACATTTTTACTTCACATTATAATTTTAAAATATTTATTTTTCTACAATCCAGGAAGTATGAAATAGGAGTTGAATATTAATCTTAGTGCAGTGATTCCCAATTGTTTTAGCTAGAATCTGTTCAATAACAAAATCTGAAGAATAACAACACTGAAGAGCCCCATATGTCACAATGTATATTTACACACACACACACACACACACCTACAAAAAGGCAGATAAGGCAACAAAATGAAGTAAAAAGTTAATAGATTTTGATGAGGAAGAATTGTAACATTACTAATAAGAATCGAATGAATACCCACAATGAAAGCAGTAAATAGCCACCCAAATATTTTACTAAAAATCAAGTTAGTGATGAGCAGAGTAAACCCAAAAGGCTTTTTTAGAATACAGCTAAGGAGGACAAGAGAGAAGATATGAGCGATAATACAAGGAAAAATGTACACAAAATAGAAAGATAACATTGACCATTAATATTTCTAAGGGAAATGGAAAGATCTAAATATTCAAATGGTGAAATCTAGCCCTCTGTCACTTTGTACATGCATCTGTAAATCTGAGCATAGATGCCAGTATAACTTTTTTCCTGATGCAAATCTTAATGTCTTTAATGCTGACCAGCACTTTTTTCCTTTTTTCCTCTGAAATTCTCTTAACAATCATTTTATACTTTTCAAAAGGTCTTGCCACAATTCTTGTTCTTAGCTACAGCAGTGATTCCTAATTTACTGAGAAAACTCAACCAATTACAAGAGAACTTCCACAGATTCTTATTGCCAACTTAGCTACCAACTTTTTTTTGGGTGTCGGTACTGCTTGAACTCAGGGCCTGGTTGCTATCCTTTGGCATTTCTGCTTCTTTTTGGTACACCTACCAAGGTTTCATAATATATAGTCCATCTTCCAGCCCATTACAACAGCGGAACCAGCTACTACTCCTATTTTATCTCAAACTAGAACCCCAATTTATAGACTAGAGATGGCATTCAGTATTTGCTGAGCTGAGTCAAGGTGTCCAATCAACCTGGTAAATTCTTAAAATGCCTAGATTAAGTTGAGTCCAGAAGGTCTGTTAGGTCTGCCTGGAAAAATGGCCCCCTCCCTTTTATCCCTCTGTGCACATGTGGCCCCTTCCCCAGAAGTCTCTGCACAGCACCCAAGTAAGGGCACACCTGGGAGCAATGGGAAGTCTCCCAGGCTTTGAAGTCATCGCTGTGGCCACAACTCCTTCCTGCCCTCTCCCTATATAGTTAATCTCAATTATTAGTTCCACCTCTTGCTCCTTTTCCCCTTTTCTCTTCACCTGCATCCCTTGCACCCCCTGCGCCCTCTATCTTATTCAGGCCAACAGTAAACACTTTTCTGCCTGAACCATGTGGTGGTCTCCTTTCAGTGAACCTTACAGCTCCTACATGTAGTGTTCTGGGAAAGAACCATATGTTTTTTCACTTAAGTAGTTAATAAACATCTATTAAATATTATTTAAGAGGTAGTCTGTCAATGATTAAAAGCAAATCCAGTTAAATATTGAGAATTTTTACGACTGCATATTAATTATACAAAATGCCAAGCTTCATTAGAGCATTTTATATGCATATGTAACATACTTTGATCATATGTAACATACTTTGATCATATGTAGACCCTTGTCACTACCCTTTTGTCCTTTCTTTTGGCTCCCTATGGTTTTCTTCCTTTCAAACAGTACCCCATCTACTTTCACATATTAAAAAAAAAATAGATGAGAGAATAAGGATATCTATTTTCCTGATGTAAATAATTTAAATTGTCCTTATGACTAAGGATGTCATTGGTCAAATGGCAAAAATTTTATGTTGAAAGACAGAGAAAACTCAGTATATTTAAAAAAAACCTAAAAGTAGGCACAGGAGAAAAAAGATATCCTTCAAGTATATACTAGATCTGAGGCATACAACAATGTCTTAGAAGGATTTTACTTTCATTTCTTTTTTGTGGGGAGAGAAACAAGGCAGTACTGGGGGGGGGGTAACTTAGGGCCTATATATGCTAGACAGATGCTATGCTTCTTGAGACATGGCCATATCCCTTTTCTGTTACAGTTATCTTTCAGATTGGATCTTGTGCTTTTTGCCTATGCTAGCCTTGGACCTGTGGTAGTTGGTTGTGGTATGACTCTTAATAACTGTGATTATACGTTTGTGCCACTATGTCAAGCCTGCTTTTGAGATTTCGGTTGTGTCAACAATTTTGCTGAAGCTGGTCTAAAATCAGTCTTTCCTCGAAGTATCTGAGATTCCAGACAAATGAGATGTAAGACAGTATTCCTCTAAAGTTCATTCAAGATTTCATGGATTGTCAAATGGTAGGAATACTCATATTAGGCAAAATAACCCCAAGAGAATGTAATTTGGTCCAAGTAGGCAAGGGCGTAAATTATCCAGTTTACAGCTTTCTCAATTCTTTTCCTTTACAAATAAACATCAGAAATGCCCAATAATTACACTAAAATTAGAGAAAATCATTCACTTTGAATGGTCAGTAAGAATTAGAGAAGGTCCCAAACTTTGAAAATATACTAATTTGTTACTTTAAGTTCACAGCAGATTTCCTATTGCTGACTTTTAGATACTCAAGATGAAAAGATCTCTGAAACTAACATTCAATAAATTATTTTTGTATATGTGTTCATATACATATTGACATATATATTTATCTTCATTTCAGGCAACATCAGATTGAATTTTGAAACATATAATGGAATATATACATCAAATGCATTCTAATTTTGGTGTCTTGTATAACCTTTGTTATTAGGAATATAATTAGGAATTATTTTGAAGTCATTGACTCTTATGCTCTGATAATACTTGAAGAAGAATACAAATAGTAAAATTATCTTCAAGCAGGTTCATATAGTGGACATTTTCAAATGAGATACAACATGAGCATAACTTTAGGCTCACCATACAAAGAGGAAATATAAGTAAAAATGAGGGAATTTGAATTTTATGTAAATAATGCATTTCCTTATCTGATACAAATGCTATGTGATCATGTCCCCAAAGAAATGTATAAGGGCATGCTTTTTTTTTTTTGTCAGTCCTGGGCCTTGGACTCAGGGCCTGAGCACTGTCCCTGGCTTCCTTTTGCTCAAGGCTAGTACTCCGCCACTTGCGCCACAGCGCCACTTCTAGCCATTTTCCATATATGTGGTACTGGGGAACTGAACCCAGGGCTTCATGTATATGAGGCAAACTCTCTTGCCACTAGGCCATATTCCCAGCATGCTTTTATAGTCAAATGTTTTTAAAATTTTCAGAAAGATCACAGTGAAAAAGGATTGAGAAGTACAAAGCATACAGGAAACTAGTTTGAGAGAGAAGTACTTCAGGAATGAGCTTTCCTCCAAATATCAACTTTTTTTTTTCTTTCTGTTTATGTGTAACTGAAGAATCGAACCCAGGGCTTCACGCATGCTAGGCAAGCACTCTACCAATAAGCCACATTCCCAGACCACCAAATATCAACATTTTAATGGATATTATTCAGTCCCAAATCTAAACATACCAGTAGGTATTTTATTACATTTTACTCAGAGAAAGAGGGTAATATAGATATTTTGTTTAATAACAATTTCTCAAAGTAATTAAAAATAACAGGATATTAACAGGTATTATTCAGCCAAAAATCTTTATCCGGGCCTACATACCCTCTAAACTGCATGCTGCTCTTATTTTCTGTGTCTAATGTGTCTTTGGTCCAGTATTTAAATGTACTTAGTATGAGAAAATCCTTCCTTAGTCTAAATTTTTCCTATGTAACAAATCAGTAAGGCCAAGTAAAATTAATCCAGCTTTACAAGCAAATGTTGATGAAATTGTATAATAATGAACACAAGTATAATAATCATTTATTATTGCTATAGATTTCTTCCTTTTTAATTGGTGAGATAGGGTCCAGAATGGAGTTGAGCCTGCAGTCCCTCCTTAATTGTTGGGATTACAGGCATAAGCCACATTATAGACTTTTAGTTGTTAAATTAGATACATGGGGGAAAAAGCATTAATAATATTAAAGTAATTTCTCCATAGTTTTCCATTGTAGAAAATGGTATTTTGCAATTTAAGTATAATTAAAATAATTTACAAAAGAGTAAGTTACACAGTAAGCCATACATTAACTGTACAATGCTTAAATTATCATACTGATCTGGTCTTACTCAAAAATTTTAAATAAAATACCTTACCTCATTTCTCATGATTCTCCAAAGATTTAGTGTGATTCGGCCAACAATATTTATTTCACTCATTGTATCTGATCCATAGTCATCTCTTTCAGCTGCAAATCTGTTCTCAATTTTGTCATCTATAGAAATGAATGTGGATTACACCAAGACTCACAGAAAACAAAATTTCAAGCAAATTATGCCACGTGAGAAAGACAAAAAATAAAGATAAATATTAAAAGCGAAAGACAATTCACAGCCTATTTTATGTTAGAATAAGAGTATACTCATTATTTTGACTAATAAAAACATGTAAAATTTTTCTTAAATTTGAGAAAGCAACCCGAAATCACACTCTTTTCCACTTTTATATATTATATGTTGTTGTCCTATGCACGGAGATTGGGTAGGAGATTGGTTCCAGGATCTCCTGCAGACAACAAAACAGGAGCGCAAATCCCTTATGTAAAATGGCCTAATATTTGCACAAAATCTACACATAGCCATAATTTCAAGTAATTTTTAGATTATTTACAACACCAAGTATGTTATTAATAGTTGTCATACTATATTATTTAAAGCATAATGGAAGGAAAAGAGCTTACACAGTTTTAAATTTTTTTTCTGATCCATAGTTGGCTGAATCCATAGATGCAGAATTCATGGACATGGGAAGGGTAACTGTGTATTTAAGTAATAAACTCTTTTCTCTTTGATTTGGTAAATTAATTCTTCTGCTACTTTTAGTAACACCCAATACAATATCATTTCTTTGGTTTTAGCATGAAAAATGTACACTGTTAAACTGGTAATTCCTAGGAATAAATTATAATTTTTTGTTTTGTTTTTGTGGTAGTCCTGGGGCTGAACTCAGAGCCTGGTCACAGTCCCTGAGATTTTGTGCTCAAGTCTATACATTACCACTTGAGCCACAGCTCCATCTCCAGCTTTTGGGTGGCTAACTGGAGGTAAGCGTCTCATGGACTTTCCTGCTCGGGGTGGTTTTGAACCATGATTCACAGTTCTCAGCCTCCTGGGTAGCCAGGATTACAGGCATGCGTCACCAGTGGCTAGCTAAATGATACCTTTTAATCTAAACAATGCTATGAATATTTGATAAAAAATTCTTAGCTTTAAGAAATTTAGACCAGAGTTCCTCGTAACAAACATGGTGCTGAGTCTATTGTCTTTTTTTTTTTTTTTTGCCAGTCCTGGGCCTTGGACTCAGGGCCTGAACACTGTCCCTGGCTTCTTTTTGCTGAAGGCTAGCACTCTGCCACTTGAGTCACAGCGCCACTTCTGGCCATTTTCTGTATATGTGGTGCTGGGGAATCGAACCCAGGGCTTCAAGTATATGAGGCAAGTGCTCTTGCCACTAGGCCATATCCCCAAGCCCTGAGTCTATTGTCTTATATGTGAATTAAAATAGAAATTAAAATGTTTCTTCTGCATAACACTAGATATATATATAAGTGCTGTTCATTAGAGGTGCTGAAATAATAAAATGCCATTTTATATCTACTATATTCTAAAA
The DNA here is from genome assembly GCF_023159225.1 of Perognathus longimembris pacificus. NCBI lineage: Eukaryota > Metazoa > Chordata > Mammalia > Rodentia > Heteromyidae > Perognathus > Perognathus longimembris. Next base: position 34,352,681 of record NC_063169.1, read on the forward strand.
ACTTTTATCAAAATTATTTCTCTTAAAATATTAACAGAAAGTTTCATTTTATATTGTGGAAAATTCTACTCATAAATATATATTAGTTATCCTTCACTATATTGTAAAATTCTGTGTTGTAGAGTTTTCACTTTATCAAGGGTTTTTGCAGTATATAGGAATTTATATAATAACGATTTTAATTATTTTGCCTAATTTTTTTAAACAATTCAAACATATTAAAAGAATATCAAACTGACATAAAATAGAGTATGTATTTCATCAGTGGATGAATACTGGAATGTGCACAATGGAAATGCAGTATGCCACTACTGCTTGTGCAAATTTGCCAACGTGAGACTCTACTTGGCACACTATTGGCTGATGGAACGAAAGGCGACCAACCACAGCACTGTGTTCTGTATCCTGGATGCTGATTGGCTTAGTTACTATAGCACTGGTCTGTTTGCTCTTCTGCACTGTGCCCATACATTCAGCCATCTCTCCTTGTCTACTTCACATCATCATCTGACCTCTGTGCATAGTGTTGCTCTGCAGTGTTTTTTTGAAATTTTTGTAAAAGTTTGAATTTATTTCAAGCCCTGTGATGCCATCCAAACATTCTGCACCAAACATTCTAAGGCTTCTGACAGTGAATCCAAGTGCCAAACAGAGATGTTTACCATGAAAGAAAAGATGGAACTTCTTGACATGTTAAAAGAAGGCAAAAGCTACGTGGCTGTAGGCCACCATTATGAGATCAACAAATCTATTGTTCACTATATAACTTTGCTAAAGAAAGCTGAGAAGAGTAGTAGTTCTTTTAACAAGACTGCACAGTGGGTGGTCACTTCCCACAATAAGGTCATTGTGAGAGAGTAGTCTGCATTGGCCATGTGGATAAATGACTGCAGGCAGAAGAGTATCTCACTGGATACTAAAACCATCCAGATGAAGGCCAAGAAAGACGTTCATGATAGTGATGAGGATGAAGATGAGGATGATAAGGCAGAAGTAGGCTGTTAAGGGCATCTCCCACCAGACCAACCCTATCAGTGCCAGCAAGGACTGGTTTTACAAGTTTCAAAGACGTTTTGGATTCAAGAATGTTTCTCTGCATGGAGAGGCTGCCTCTGTAGATAAAGCCAGAGTTAAGGAGTACATGAAAGACATGTTCAAATTCATCATTGAGGAAAGGGGCTGTAAGCCTAAACAAGTTTTTAATATGGAAGAAACAAAGTCAGCAAGTGAAGAAGAGGATGAGGATCAAGATGAACTACAGGTTGGAGAAGAGGAGGAGGTAGGCCTAACACAATCATCTTGCAACCATGTTTGGAATGGCCAAAGAACGTTGGCGAGTAGCTGAAGAATTGGACTCCCAGATACTTCATTTGTTGCATTCAGTAAATATAATCGAGAGTAGCATGTCATTTCTAAAAACCACCTCAGAAGAAAAAGTAGCACCAGCAACTCCCCATAGCTATTTTCATCACTTGGACGAAGAGATCGGTTATGCCTATGCTTTTAGTGGAAATAGAAGTTACAGCCCAGTATGACGATGCTGCACCACCTGATGAAGTGCCTAATGAAGTGGTGTCTTTAGAAAAGTTGGAATGCTCTTCTTGGTTGTGCAGTACATTCATCTCATTCATCACCATCAGTACTAAATAGCTACATAAATCATGATCTTCACCATTCAAGTTATAGTATATTTCACTGGTGAGTACCCATATAGAATTTTACATGTTAAAATTACCATAGGTTTAAGAGTGTAGAACGTATGTAAAAGCATATGAAGTGTTTATAAGAATGTAGGAATTAATAAGAGAGTGGGAAGGGTATGTAGGAGAGTGGGGTTTATAAAACCTTAAAAAATATATAAATAGGGGCTGGGAATATGGTCTAGTGGCAGAGTGCTTGCCTCAGATAAATGAAGCCCTAGGTTTGATTCCTCAGCACCACATATATAGAAAATGCAAGAAGGGGCACTGTGGCTCAAGTGGTAGAGTGCTGGCTTTGAGCAAAAAGAAGCCAGGGACAGTGCTCAGGCCTTGAGTTCAAGCCCCAGGACTGGCAAAAAATAATTATATATGTAAATAATGAAATAAATATATTGCTGCTCCTTGGTGAATTTTCACTTGTTGGGAGTGAGGGGGTGCCCTCTGAAACATAACTCCTGCGATAGGTGAGGGATCACTGTATTCAACTATTTTAAAAGAGGATTACTTTTCCCTCAAAAACATTATTATTAATCCTATTCTATTTCTTTATGCTAAAGAGGCAGTTTAAAATTGCCTTTTGTTCCCCCAAAACATACATAATGTTTTTAGACAAAATATGTATGTTATTCTGCTCTCAGGCACTGTTTTACAAGTAAGTAAACTGAGGTGTGAATCGCTTATGTAACTTGCTGACATTACATAGCTAGACAGTGGCAAAGCCAGAATTTGAACTCAAGCAATACAATACTTTAATTCTTAATAAAAATAGTTTCAGCATTGATTCTGAAAGGATTTCGTTCATTTTTGTAGTAGTCGGGATGCTACCCAGGATCTAAGAATGCTAAGCAAGTGCTATATTACTGAATGACATCCCAGCCTACAATATGAACTTTAAATCACTCTTCCAACCTAAGTTACCTGCTACAACTAGTTAAAGTAACAATTGAATCTGAACACTAGTGCTGCCTTTTCTAAAAATTCCTAAATCTATCTAAAAGTTATTTTAAAAAGCTGAGATATTTCCTGCCACAAAAAAGACTGAAGCTACGAGATAAAAGCCAAAGTTAAAAAATGATTTCTGGGGGCTGGAGGCATGGCTCAGTTGACAGAACACTAGCTAGTGAGTGAGAGCATCAGGAACCAAGTTCAGACTTGGTCTCAGACCTAAAAAAAAAGAAAAAAAAAAAAGCTTTTACAAAGCTCAAAGTATTTATTTTCCCTTGGATCTTATAGTTTCAACATTTCCACTTAAATTTACAAACATTTAGAATATTTTATTAAAATTATAACTTCTCAAAGGTAGTCTAGGTTTTTTCAAATTTTCTTTTAACCTCCCCAAAGTATGTTACTTTGTTCTACTCAGAATCTTTCCATTTAAATTAACGAACATTTAAGACCTTTTATTAAAGTCATAACTTCTCTAGGGTGGCCTTCTGATTTTTTTTCCTTTTTTTTTTGCCAGTCCTGGGACTTGAACTCAGGGCCTGCGCACTGTCCCTTGCTTCTTTTTGCTAGCACTGCCAACTTGAGCCACAGCGCCACTTCTGGCCTTTTCTATATATGGGTACTGAGGAATCAAACCTAGGGCTTCATGTATATGAGGCAAGCGTTCTTGCCACTAGGCCATATTCCCAGCCCTTATTTTTTTTCAATTTTGTACTTTTTCTTTTAGCCTCCTTATATATGTTACTTTGCTTTATTCAGGCTTTCAGGAAATCCAGCAAAACAAACTTATTAAGAATTTTGTAGTATATAGTTAAAAATTTAAGTTTTGGGGTCAGGCATAGACGCATAAACTTGGATCAAGGTTTAAAGCCAGCTATGGGCAAAAATTCATAAGGCTCTATGAAAAATGAAACTAAGGCAAAAAGGCCTGGAGGCCAAGCACTTGCCTAACCATGTACAAGGCCCTGAGTGTAAATACCAGTACTGAGAAAAAAAGAAAACATTTTTAAGAAAGTGCTTTGTTATAAGTAATTTTGATATGCTGTTATTGCCTTTCAACCAGAATAAATTCTTTGGAAGTACTCTTCAAAATTCATGTAGTTATTTTTTTAGCCTAGTACTCAAAAATCAATAGTTTATAGTGTTCTTCTACCTTTCTTGTCCTTCCTTACTAACCAAATAGACAAAAAAATGGAGCCAGAGGAAAAGAATAAAATTATGGTTATGTGAAGTCAAATAAATATTATACAGCTTTGTAATGATTATGAGGACTATCTCATAAGATCAGAAAATACTTATGATGAAGCATAAAAAATGAAGTGTGTATGAAGTTATTTTTTAAAAGGCTTATACGTGCAAAATGATTGAATATGGAAATAACATACACAGCAGTGAGATGACTATTTTTCCTTTTCTCTTGGTTTTTTAAATTTCCTATAACGGGGGGCTGGGGATATGGCCTAGTGGCAAGAGTGCTTGCCCCGTATACATGAGGCCCTGGGTTCGATTCCCCAGCACCACATATATAGAAAACGGCCAGAAGGGGCGCTGTGGCTCAAGTGGCAGAGTGCTAGCCTTGAGCAAAAAGAAGCCAGGGACAGTGCTCAGGCCCTGAGTCCAAGCCTCAGGACTGGCCAAAAAAAAAAAAAAAAAAAATTTCCTATAATGGAGACATCTCTAGGACTTAACACAGTATTAAAGCTGTGTTAACAATTTGTCTTAATTGACTTTAACAATCTGTCTTAATTGACTTTATAAGTTGTGTTGTCATTGAACCACAAAAGTCTCCTGACTTTTACATACCTGGTACTCGAGAGATCATCTGACATAGGTCAACACTTAAGGCAGCAGCTCTTTGTAATAGATAGCCCCATGAATGCATTTGAATCTCATATCCTAGGAGAATATCAGGATCATATCTAAAGGAAAAACAAAATTAAATAAGGCTCATACAACATTTGAAAGCTTTAATTTGGAGCATTGTTTATTCATAAGAGATGCAAAACTGAAAATCTGTATTCCATATTGGTTCTAAGAGGATGATACAATGGCACCTACAGAATTTTTATACAAGTGGGAATAGGTATTCAGTTTCTTCTGTGAAATGAGCAGTTTTGCTAAGACTGTCTATTTGTTTGACAGTGCTTGAGAACATCCCCTCTTATGGGGGGTAGTGAAATATGAGGACACATATGGGTATGGTGATCCTTTAGGTCATTTGGTTGCCACTTCTCCAGTCTTTAAATATTTTTAATGCTGAGAAAAAATATTAAAACTTTCCTTCTCTCACTTAATTTTAGTGATTTGGTTCTCACAGAAAGTACTGTCTAAGTAATGACAGATCTGTCATTTTAACTTAAGAGGAAGGTGATTCTACTTAATGGTTAATTAAAGTATTAACTGAATAAGATGAAAGTAGGGAAGGTAAGCACCAAAATCTAGGAGAAAAATGTGATCATGTAGTTACAGAGTTGCACTAATAGAGTTGAACTGGCAAACTGAATTCAATGTGTGAGATATTTTATGGCTCCTCAGGATAATCTACATTTTGACTCTCATGAAGAAATGTTTGGTTATGTTGTAAAGGAAAATAAATAGAAACTTCAAGTGAAAAACTGTAGGGTAGAGGAGAACATAAGTTTGAGAGCTTATACATTTAATTTGCTTTGAGAGCAAAAACTACAGAAATGCAATCAAGAACCTCAAAATTACTGTGATTACTGTATTCTTTGGAATCATTCCTTTATACTGTGTTTTGAGAGAGGTCTCACTATGTAGTTAAGTCTAGGCTAGCATTGATCTCATGATGCTCCTTAGCTTCTCAGGCGTTGGAATAAGTGTGTACCCCCACACCTGGCTGATTATTGTATTCTTTGTAAAAACCAAATGACAAGAGTATAGTGTCTTACTGTAGTTCCAGTGACTTGGGAGTTAGAGGTTGGGAAGATCATTGAGGATAGGTCAGGCAAAGTTACTGAGACCTCATCAAAATCAAGCCAGGTATGGTAGTACACGCGTGTGACCACAGTTACATGGGTAGTAGTAGGTAGAAGGATTTAAAAAAATTACAAATCCTTATCTGAAAAATATCTAAAGCACAAAAACACTGGGAGTATGGCTCAAGTAGGAGAGTGCCTACCTAGGAAGCACAAGGTCCTGAGTTCAAACCACAGTACTCAAAAAAGGGGAGGGGCAGAATGAATCACAAACATTAAGTGATTTACAATGTTATTCTTTTTTTTTTTGGCCAGTCCTGGGCCTTGGACTCAGGGCCTGAGCACTGTCCCTGGCTTCCTTTTGCTCAAGGCTAGCACTCTGCCACTTGAGCCACAGCGCCACTTCTGGCCATTTTCTGTATATGTGGTGCTGGGGAATCGAACCCAGGGCCTCATGTATAGGAGGCAAGCTCTCTTGCCACTAGGCCACATCCCCAGCCCCTACAATGTTATTCTTAATTGAGGCTGTGTGGCTTATTCAAATATATCACTTAGCACCCATTTCTCAGCCCTTGTCTGGAGTATTAGATTTATATTAATTTACTGCTACAAACTACCTCTGGCATAAAAATGGATCATAAATCACTAAACTTGTATTTAAAACCAGTATGCCAATCTCTGATATACTTCTACAGATACTTTTTCTTTTGTCAATCCTGAGGGCCTATGCACTGTCCCCGAGCTGCTTTTGCTCAAGGCTACCACTCTACCACTTGAGCCATATCACTACTACTGGCTTTTTCTGTTTATGTGGTACTGAGGAATTGAACTCAGGGCTTCGTGCATGCTAGGCAAGCACTCTACTGCTAACCACATTACCAGCCCTATAGGTACTTCTTAGGGCAGTAAAAGATGGACTCCCTCTATTCCAGTACATTTTTTACCTTAAAACTGTATAAAAGCTAAATTTGAGAAATTTGGGGAAAAGTATCACATGGCTCTAAGGTTTGCCAGGCATGGAGATTTGATAGATTTTCACATACAAAAAAGAACAACCCAATTGACTGCTTAGTACTAAGGGTGATAACAATTGACTCTCATCAGAAGAGAAGATTTTGGAATATTTTTGAAGTTAAATTTTGTATTGTTATTACAAAAGTGATATACAGAAGGGTTACAGTTACGTAAGTCAGGTAAAGAGTACATTTCTTTTTGGGTGATATCACCCCTTTCCTCTCTCTCTCCCAGTTTTTCCTCCCCATCCCCACCCACAAGTTGTATAGTTTATCTTCAACCTAGTGTCCAGTGATTACCATAGGTGCATTTGGATTCCTGGAATTTTTAGCACACTACTTCTAAGTATTATTACATCATAAAGTTGCCAATGACTTTAAGCCATTTGTATTTAACTCTTTCAGATAGCTCTAATTTCTAAGTCTCTGACTCATAAAACATCCTGTTGTTTTAAGAATTATTCTTGTCAGCTCTTCATGCCATTGTAGTAACTGAGTTGATTAAATACAATTTTAAAAATAATGATTTAAAAATAATTTCACTTAAAGTTTATTTTGGGTTGGCAGAGTGGCTATTGTGGTAGAGTGCCTGCCTAGCAAGTATGAGCTCTGAGTTCAAACTCCAGTACAGCCAAAAAGAACAAAACATTTTTATAAACTCTTACTGCTTGTAAGTAACTGCAAAAGAGTTTTACTATGCTTCTTTTAATAGATTTCACAGACTGTGTTTTCTTATAAGAAATGCATAGTTGTTTAAAACAAATTTCTGATACAATGTGCATATTCATTTTTTAACTTAGATTTATCTTAGTCTTAATAGACTAACATGAGATTAGAGAGTAGTAGCAATGAGAAAAAAGGAAGGAATTTGAAAAATAATTCTGAAGTTAAAAAGATAAGATATAATAGATAACTGCAGGAAAAAACAAAAGGGAGGAATAATAACATATTTAAACTGCGGAGACTGGATAAAATGTAAAATTACACAAATATTTTTTAGATATGGAAACAAAAATTTAGAGATAAGTAACTTGCTCAAGACAAAAATAGAGTAAGGTGACATCAACATCTATGAGCTCAACAATACTTTTGTTGCTTAGATTACATAAGGAACATCATAGAAATAAAATAAAAATTGATATTTACACAGTTTTCTTCTCTAATAGTTTTACCTGATTTTCCTCAATGGGTATTGTGTGGACACTTAAGAAAGTTCCACTTGTAAATAATGGATGAAATACTTAATGTTGGTAGGGAATTTTGTTTGGGACTATACCCACCAATGAGAAAACAAACATACAAACTATAGGAACCTGTTGGCACAAAATGATTGGCCAAAGTTAAACAGTCCAGACACTATTTTTGCATAATAAAAGTGTGGGCACTCAAAGAATCTGACATACTGATGCAATCTCGGTAAGAAGATAAAAGATAGAACTGACAATGTCAAGATTCAAGTGGATTGGGCTGGGGTTATAGCCTAGTGGCAAGAGTGCCTGCCTCGGTATACCCGAGGCCCTAGGTTCGATTCCCCAGCACCACATATACAGAAAACGGCCAGAAGCGGCGCTGTGGCTCAAGTGGCAGAGTGCTAGCCTTGAGCGGGAAGAAGCCAGGGACAGTGCTTAGGCCCTGAGTCCAAGGCCCAGGACTGGCCAAAAAAAAAAAAAAAAAAAAAAAAAAGATTCAAGTGGATAGGCACCTTATCTAGTCATCAGTGCTATAAATAGTAAAAATGATTTCTTTTTTCCTTTCTAGAAGAAAATGCATTGCTCTTTATGGAAATGTACAGGAGACATTTTATTTTAAAATTAATAGTTTAAAATACCCTTTTCATAAACTTTGACAACATTTTATTATCAACCAAGATCAAATGGTCAACAAAACACTCAAAATAGTACTGAACAGCAGCTGGCTCCACGATAGAAGTTTATTTAATAAATTATACCATGTAACATTCATATAGTTTTCTATTATTTCAGAAACATTCAAAAATCATCCTAATATGCAACTAAGACATCAGAAGGTAAGCAAGTATGTTTCCTTCTTCACCTCTTGTCAATTTTGAAAATAGGAAATTGTTTATCATCTCTTATACACTGATGGTGGTCTGAGGTTGAGTATAAAATCTTTGCAGAGCTAATTCTCTACTTTCAAAGCTTACAGTAGATTTGCTTCCTCTTTCAAATATTTACCCATATTGTCTGCAACAACATCAAGACTGAAGAAACAAAGACTAGAAAAATTAGAAAAGATAATACCTCTTCATTATATTTGCAATTTCTTGAAAGAGTGCCTTCTCATCAGCAGTATATGTTACTTCTAGTCCCGTAATTCCAGATCTGATAAGCAATGGGGTCTGATATCTGATATCTAAGAAATAAATAAAATGGGTATTATTATTTATGTAAATACTATATAAAATATTAACACTTGCTTTAAGTGCACTACTAAAACATTTCAAATTAAGCATTCACCAAAGTAAAAATATAATAAACCCAACTTCCTGAAAAATTTCCTAACTATTCTAGTCTCTAATTTTCTAGTTTAGTTTAATAAAACAAAAATTCAAATTTCTCATTTTCAGTTATTCTCATAAACCTATATTCACAATATTCTGCAGATAACATATCACCTGCAAAGAAATTTTATTACTTTGGTTCTGAGTATGGCCTTCCTAATAAGGAGTACTTTGCTTAACAGAGAATATTTTAATGACTAGTATGATAGAAAATGTTTCAACAATTCCCTCTTTAAGAAATAAAAAAGATCCTGTTTGTAGTGCCTGCCTATTTCCATGACACTGTATGACAGATTCAAAGTGATATGTTAATTATTTATTTGGGGGTTGGGCGCAGTACTAGAGTTTCATTCAGAGGCTTCACTTGAGTCACGTCCCCAAATCTTTTTTCTAGGATTGGCCTCAAACATCAATTCTTCTATTTCATTTGTGGAGCAGCTATAAACCACCATACCCAGCCCAACATCGACTACCTTGAAAAATTCACAAAAACTCAGTAATTAACTCATGAATTGCTATGAGCCACCTCAAAGACACAAATTATTAAACTTCAATGGTTATATGGTTTTGTTCTATATTAACACTTTCTCAATAGATCAAATTCATTTCTATTATTACTATTTAAAATTGTAAAGTAACACTTGTATTTCATAAAATCCTTGTATATTACTTGAAGAATCTATGTACATTCAAAAGTATAAATATTTAGAAGATACAAATATCTTGAAAATTACTTATAAATCATTAACTTACAGTAGTAACCTTCTAGGGCAAATAGAAATTCTACACTTGTAGCAAAATACATCTATTGGTGGAAAATTATCTACCCGAGCTATAGGTCTATTGTCTATGTACACCCATCTAGAGGTACATAGTCATTTGGATTCTGGATGAACAAATTATAGGTATCCTAATAGAGCTTTATGTTATATTGCTTCTGATTGCCACCCCCCTTTCCTTATCTTGGTACTACTAATAAAAACCTAAGAGTTTTATGTGTTAGGCTAGTGTTCTAACATGAAGCCATAACCCTAGCCCACTTCTCATAGTTGACAATAATTCAAACAAAAATAATGAATATAGGACAAAGTTTCCAAAATTTCCATCCCCACTTCAGCAAACATTTTAGAAAGAAGTCACTGGCCTCCCTGGTTTAGATCTCCAACACAGAATTTCTTCTAGAATTTCCTGTTAAAAGACTAAAACAGGCATATATATCATTAATAAACATCACATTACCTTGACTAGAGACTGTTTTGTCTTTATCAATCACTATTACACCAGTGAGTTCTCTTTTTTCTGTATCTGGGAGTGGACTGTCTGATGAGATACAGTAGAACAAGGCACAGATTGGATCAAATTCAGGATCTGGTTCCAAATCTCTTCTAGTTCGAGCATGTAACTCCACACTGATTAGGGTAAGATTTTGTGTCTATATAAGGACATAAGAATTTTGTTTAAACATCTTTTTCAGAAATGCATTCTCAAAGAAATGTTTCACTAAGACTCTAAGGATGTATGTGTGCAAATTGCTGAAAATGGCTGTAAGACCCAATACTACACACATTTGTGAAACTAGGAAGTTTTACTTACAAGTTGCTATTAAACCAGTTCATGTTTTTATTTTATAAAATGAATTGTAATTCCTTAATGACAACACTTAGAAATATTTCTCTAAAATATACACAGTGCTGCTAAATTCTCTTAATTTTTGTTTAGAAAGAAAACAAGTGGTCCAAGTAGTTATGTCCATTTAAGCCAGTCTGTCACTCAGTTACTAAATTATAACTGTACTTATATATTAAACACAAAAGATTATTTTAAAAGTTTAATCTGTTACTATTTGATGAGTATAAAACTGCCCTTTGCATACACTAGAGAAAAATTTTAAACTATAGTTTTTCCTACAGAAAAAAGTTATGTACCAACTACATAACCATATTTTACCAATGTAAATATTCTATTTGTCATTTAATAAAAATAGTTTTTTACACTGTTAGTGAAAATTTAACTATATTCAGTTTTCTTTCTAAAATCAAAAGAAAGAGCTGAGAACAACATCATGCACTTGTAATTCTAGCTATTCAGAACCTGGAGTAGGAAGACTGTTTGAATCCAGGAGTTTAAGGTCAAATTTGAGCAACAAAACAATATTCTGTCTATAAATATAAACAATATATAAATAAATATCAAAGAATAAAATCATGGGGCTGGGAATATGGCCTAGTGGTAGAGTGCTTGCCTTGTATACATGAAGCCCTGGGTTCGGTTCCTCAGCACTACATATATAGAAAAAAGCCAGAAGCAGTGCTGTGGCTCAAGTAGTAGAGTGCTAGCTTTGAGCAAAAAGAAGCCAGGGACAATGCTCAAGCCCCAGGACTGGCAAACAAACAAACAAACAAACAAACAAATAAATCATGACAGCACTTAAAGACTCTTTTTTTTTTTTTTTTCTGGCCAGTCCTGGATCTTGGACTCAGGGCCTGAGCACTGTCCCTGGCTTCTTTTTGCTCAAGGCTAGCACTCTGCCACTTGAGCCACAGCGCCACTTCTGGCCATTTTCTGTATATGTGGTGCTGGGGAATCGAACCCAGGGCCTCATGTATATGGGGCAAGCACTCTTGCCACTAGGCCATATCCCCAGCCCACTTAAAGACTCTTGAGTAAGAAAACAAAATACAGCCTGGGTTTACCAGCATATGGTATATTTTACCACATATATAAGCACCAGTGGGCTCATCCCTGTACTCAGAAGGTTGAGATCTGACGATCACAGTTCAAAGCCAGCCCAGGCAGGAAAGTCTATGAGACTCTTATTTCCAGTTAACCACCAAAAAGCTAAAAGTGGAGCAGTGGCTCAACTGGTAGACAGACCCTTGAGTAAAAAAACTCAGTGATAGTGCTCAAGCCCTGAGTTCAAGCCCCAGGACTGGCACAAAACAAAAACAAAACCATAAAGGCTACTAGTATAATACTGGTAATTTTGTGATCATGTAAGTTTACCAAAAGATTTGCATTTTGTATTTATCCTGCATGTAAACTAATGAAGAAATGTAAATGTAAGGCTGTCACTAGTGATAGGTGTAGGATTTGGCAAATCTTTTTGAAGGATAACTTAGAAGTATCTATCCTAATTAAAAATAGGGATATCCTTTGATCTAGCAATTTTACTCCAGATAATTTATCTTATCAACTCTGAATGTAGTAAAAAAATAAAGATGGTTATCCAAGATTAAAATAGCAAGAGACTTGAAGAAAACCTAGATGGGGCCAGATGTTGGGACTCAAAGCTATACTCCTCAGGAGTAACTCAGGAGGTTGAGGTCTGAGAACTGAAGTTTGGAGCCAGCTGAGCCAAAAAAAGGTCCAAAAAACTTATTTCCAAATATCAGCAAAAAGCCACAAATGAAGGTATGGCTCAAGTGTTAGAGCATCAGTGTTGTATAAAAAAAGCCAAGCAAGAGTTCATGCAAGACACCAGTTCAAATACCAGTACTGGAATATGAAATATTTCCCTTCTATGGGTATAGTATTGTTTTTTTAATTATGTAAGAACCATTAGTCATAAGGGTTACATGTGATAGACTACACTGTAACCTTTAAATTTTCAAAAGAATGAGTCAGATCTAAATGTCTTAATATGGAAATATCACTGTAATTCATTGGTAAATGGAGAACTGTGAATATAGTGTTTGAGTGTGTTTGTATGTGTGTGTAATTGTAAGCAAATGCATCGAAAATTTCTTTGGAAGCACAAAATGTAAAACTACTTACTGCCCTTATGGAAGAAAACTGGTAGCCTGAAGCAAGAGGGAAGCTTACTTCTCATTGTAACTTTTGGTCTGATTTTTACCATATACATGTAATAATACTAGATATGCACATTAGTAAACTTGTTAAGTATTTTTACATTATTATTTTATATATAACATATATGTGATATAATATGTAATATAATAAATATATGTTTATATATAGTCCACATTCACAGTTTTCCATTTATCAATGTTTTATGGTGATATTTCCATATTAAGACCATTTAGATAGGAACTTTCACTTTATTCTTTCATTCAATCACTTAGTCTTTCAATCAATTCACTTAGTCTGCTGGTAGAGGGGCTTAAACTAGCTTTGTTTCTTAAGGCTGGCCCTACCACTTGAGCCATACCTCCACTTTCATCTTTTCATAGGAGTCTTGATTTGTCTGCCCAAGCTGGCTTTAAACTCTGATCCTCAGATCTCATGAGCATCCTGAATAGCTATGATTATAGGTATGAGTCACCAGTGCCTGGTCTAGAACTTTTAAATGTAATTCTTCAGGATTTTAACTTGATGATTAACATGTACTAACTTAATTTAGTAAAAGCCAAATTTTGAATGGAAAAATCCTCTCAGGCCCAAATAGAACAAAAGAAACAGTTTAATTTAAAAATGATAATGATGTGGGAAAGAGTATAGAGTAGACTGTGAAGACAACTTCAGGCCAAATAACAAATTTTGATACTAGAATTTTATGTTCAAGTTTTTCCTCTATTCCTTGCTATAAAAAAATATACTATTTTTAGGGGCATTATTTCAAGCAAACATGTAATGAGAAAGGTTCAGTAAGTGTTGCTAGGCAAAAGGAGAACAAGGATTACTCTTAAGCATTGAGTGCTGATAATGCAGAAGAGAGTTAAGTCCAAAGTAACAGAAACCGGTGATGGCAAGAGAGTTCCCTAGACAATGGGAGAGGATATTGTCATTTTGGGTTCACTTCCTCTTTTGACCACAAAGTGGCTATTAAGAATGTATAGGAAGACAGGGAAATGCAAGTAATTAACCAGATATTTTCAGTAATTTTAACTTCATAAGGGCCATGATCCTGAAATGAGGTTATGTAGAACAATGCCTATAACTAATAAAAAAATTACAAATGAATAAATCAGGGATCAATATACTATGTTCTAACTGAATTCTAACAAAATTGAATGTAACTTTCAAATGGTTCATATAGCAACTGCAAAATTGATATTTTTCAAAAGAAATATAATATAAACCAAAAGCAATCTACAATTTTCTAGTGCAAAATTTTTTAAAGTAAAAATAAATTAATCTTAAAACATTTAAAAAACTTAATCCAATGTAGGTTGAGAATTCCTTATCCAAAATGCTTCCATCCAGACATTTGGATTTTGGAATATTAACACATACATAATGAGATATCTCAAGGGTGGTACCTAAGTCAAACACAAAATTCACTTATGTGTGTGTGTGCACGTACATGTGCTGGGCTTGAATCCAGGGCCTGCCTGAGTTTTTTGCTCACTTGAATACTTGCGCTACAGTACCACTTCCAGCTTTTTTGCTGGTTAACTGGAGATAAGAATTGCATGGACTTTCTTGCCTGGACTGCAATCCTTGGATTTCATCCTGCTGAGTATTCAGGATTACAGGCATGAACCACCAGTAGAGCTAGCTGATTTATTATTCTTACACAACTCATACATTCAGCCTATAGATAATTTTATACAATATTTTGAGTGTATCTCTGCTGTGACTACAACTTGTCATGTGAGAGTAGACATGGAGTTTTTCACATGTGTCATCATGTCAGTACTCAAAAAGCTTTGGATCCTGGACTTTTTTTTTTTCTTTTTTCTTTTTTTTGCCAGTCCTGGGCCTTGGACTCAGGGCCTGAGCACTGTCCCTGGCTTCTTTTTGCTGAAGGCTAGCACTCTGCCACTTGAGCCACAGCGCCACTTCTGGCCATTTTCTTGCATATGTGGTGCTGGGGAATTGAACCCAGGGCCTCATGTATACGAGGCAAGCACTCTTTGCCACTAGGCCATATTCCCAGCCCTGGATCCTGGACTTTTGGATTAAGAATGCTTGACCTGCACATTTAAAAATACCATAATTTCAACAAGTAACTAATGTTCTTTAACTTATTGAATATCTAAAATCAATATGCATTTTACATTCACAGTGGAGCTCAGTGTGGATGCTAAATTTCTATGGCAAAATTTCACCTGTATTTAGTTTCATAGTTTACAGTGGAAATGGTTATATTATATACTTAAAATTGTTCAAAACATACTTTAAAAGATTCCTAATGTGTAAGCTGAGTATCAGTATTTAAATCCAAAATAATTACAATTAAATAAAATTTAAAATTTCATTCTTCAGCTGTCTATTCTGAATTTTAAGCTCTCAATTGTTAAACAGAATGAAAGCACAAACATAAATAATGAAATATACTATGATTTCCATCTTACTGCTAGTCAGTGTGCTTTCAGAGGCTTTCTAAACTACAGATAAACTTATAGTGACTCATTTACAAATTCTTTCAATTTGACATTATGACTTATATATTTTTTGGTAAGATAATGACCTAGTCTTTGGCATATAGATTACACTGTGAAAATAAAGTAGCTATCTAGATTATATGAATAAATTAATTTGTCCCCCTTTGCAGCAAGCTCTAGCCTTCTCAACCAACCAAAAAGAAAATATAAATAGAAGTCACATTAAAAGTGTGACAACTGATATGATAAGAGTAATATATACTTTATGTTGTAATTATAATGTTTACAAATACTTAGCATCTATAAACTAAACTTCAATTACTAGATTTGTGAAAACTATGAAACTACCACTGATCATGCTGTAAATTTTACTTGATAAAAATAAAGATGGAATTCACTAGATCCTTCTCTCATTATTTTCAAACGTGTTCTACAGAATAAACATAAACACAGCATATGTATTCTTACTGCTGCAAATTTACCTCATGTAAAGCTTTTGCCTCCTGTAAGTTTTGTATGCTGACTTTGAAACCGTAAGTATTGTTCAAAGATGGCCCATCAATCTGAGACACTTCTTTCTTGGGAGAATTTACTGCTGCAAATTGATTCTATTAAAAAGACACACAGCCAGAAAAAGATAAATGAGTAACAATTTTCTTTCATTTCCTATTGCCACTTAGACAATATATGTTATGTGTTTAAACATATCATATCTTTAAGTTCAAGAAAAAAATTTATTCTAGTAACTGGATATATGTATGCAAGTAACCAAATTATATGGTGATCTTTGTTTTTGCTAGTCCCAAACACAAAAAACAACTCTGGTTCAGAGCTGACATTTTTGCGATATGGACATTTATCTTGAGTACTTTTTTAAAAGACAAGCAGTATTTAATAGATTTGCAACTACATTGTCTAAATTTTATAAAAAATTTGAAAGTGAATTTGTATTTTACTCTAGTACTACATGTACCTGCAAGATGAATTAACAAAATACTCAAACATTCAGATGAAATGTCATTTATTTCTTTCCTTATTTCTGCTTTTAAACCTATTTACCATTCTCCTTTAAAAGTTGGTTTATTTTATAACTCACTGGCAGTAGTTGTTAGTAAATAACAAACAATTTTATAAAAGTTTAAAAAGTATAGGTATACATACTAAAAATTTTTATATAATATTGATGAGGTGTCACTATGATTTCCAATTCATATTTTTCCAAAAATATATCTAATTATATTTTGTTTTCCACATAACCATATATACTTCTAAGTGATATATTTTTAGTATCTAAATCAAGATGCTTACAACTTCTCAGTTTCAGTAGTATATCATGTTGCTTTCCTTAGTGAAGTAAACTGAAAAATTTAAATTTTACTTGAGAAAAATAAACCAAGGAAACGGATATGTTTTCGGTGGGATCAAAAAATCACTTACTTGAGCTCTGCTGTCATTGGACTGTTCTGATTTTGGCAGTAATCAGTTAATGTATTTGTATCCTCATAATCCACATTTTGGCTATCATATTCACTTTCTCTGTAATATTTCTGTTTACATATAAGAATCTTTTAGATCCAGGATTAAAAAAATACTTTAAAAAGGCAATTTGCTGTCTCAAAGATATGTAAATAATGATGAAAAATATAAGCAATGAAAAAAAATCTAACTGAGGCACAGGTTTTATCAATTACCTAACTGAACTCTAACAATAAGACTGGATCTTCCATTGACTGTAAATATGTCTAGTGTAATTACCTTCCTTTGAGTTGTTAAGAGTACTCTTTTAAGAGCATCAGTGTTACTTCCTTTCTTATTGCTCAACTTCTGTGTTTTCAGTTCTGCAAAAAGAAAGTTCATTTTTACTCATACATCAAAATAACCTGCTTCTGTTTCAAAGAAAACTTTTGTTTTTTTGAACAATTTTGAGTATTGCTCTAGAAATTCCCTAAGTATTTTATAATTTAGAAGTAAAACTAATTCTTCCACATAACTATGTGGTAGGCGCATTTCACTGCACCCAGTTTCTTACTCATTGATAGAATTATAAATATCCAGTCACAGGCAGAAAAAAAGTTTCCCATCCCTGATTGTATACCAATACCCCAAGTAGATACCTTAGCTATGAATAAGATTGAACCTGGTGCATGTATTTTCTATATATGCATGCCTATGATCAAGTTTAGATATTAGGCACAGTAAAAAGTAAAAATAGCTAGAAATAAACATACAGTAATATACTGTAATGTAAATTATGTGAATGAGGCCAGTTTCTTAACATAATCTTATTACACTTTTGCTCTCTCCTTTAAATAAAGTACTTTATGGTTTCTCTCTGGCATCTAAGAACAGCCAGCATGACAGTTCTTGTGCTTTGGGGCTGTTCTTAAGAAAATAGGATTATGTAAACAGAGTACTGCAATTCCACAGAAGTTGACATGATAACTGAGATGGCTACTAAGTGATGACCAAACGGACAAAGGGTTTATATCCTAAAATGTGGTATTTTATCATGCTACTCAGAACAAAAAAGAATTGAAAACTTACAAATTATTTCTATAACTTTCCATTCAATAATTTCTGGACTACAGTGTTCTGTGGCTACTTGGGATTGTTGAAAGCAAAACTGTGGAAAAGTGAATAACACTAAACAACAGGAGTAAGCCAAAGCTTCTTTGAACTGAAATCTGAAGAATAACAACGGAATAGATTAGGGATTTGTGCTGATTACTTTGTTGTAATGAGTGGGTAAGAAGGCTGATGTAGAAGTCTAGAGGAAAGGTGATAAGAGCTTGGCCTAGGAACAGAATGAAATACATCAATTTGGAATATTTAGAAAATAAATGACAGGACTAGATAATGAACAGGAAACCATAGTTATTGAAGGACTCAAGTAGGCGTTAGGAAGAAAAGTGAAGGACGACTAGATGGGTTTCTATGTGGGGACACATGTGAACATGTGTGTTCTGGGAAGGCAGTAGTAAATGTGTGCTGTGAGATTGTGAATAAGTGTTAAAATACTAATCTTGTGGCCACTTTGATTAATCAGGTAGAAATGATAAACAGGCAGCATAATATAGTGTTCTGGAAACAGAGTTCTGAACTAGAAACATAAATTTGTGTTACCTGTATTCATCTTAGGGAAAAAATATAAAGAAGGCTTAAGCCTTAATAAACTCTAACATTCAGGTAATAATTGCGAAGAGGGAGATGTTTCAGGGAAAGAAACTGAAATATAAGATAAACAAAGATGAGAAGTAGGTCCTTTAAGGAAAATGTGGTCACAGGACAAAGGTTTCTTAGAAGGCATATGGTTAGAAGAAATCTACTAGCTTTAGTAGTTGTAACAGTGAAATGATTGGGATGAAACTCAATTTAGAGTGGACTAGAAAAAAAGAGTAGCTGGGTGCTGGTGGCTCATGCCTGTAATCCTAACTACTCAGGAAGTGAGATCTGAATATCGTAGTTCAAGTTCAAACCCAGCCTGGGCAGGAAAGTCCATGCAGAAAACTAGAGTGGTGCTGTGGCTCAAAGTGGTAGAGTGCTAGTCTTGTGCTGAAGAGCTCAAAGACACTGCCCAGGTCCAGAGGAGGAAAGGAAGGAGGGAGGGAGGGAGGGAGGGAGGGAGGGAGGGAGGGAGGGAGGGAGGGAGGGAGGGAGAGATAAATACAACATTAAACTAGAGAAATGGGTGTTTTTTTAAAAAATTGGCTTTAAAGTGGAGGAGAAAGTAGACATAAGCTGGCTGGAGACAAAAAATTATAGGAAACGTTTGTTTTTTGCTTCTATTTCATTCATTTGTTCATTTATTTATTTACAGCAGTACTACTAGGGTTTGAACTCAGAGCCTCACACTTGCTAGATAGCTGCTCTATCATTGAGCCATATTTCAAGCCCTTTTGGCTTTAGTTATTTTCAGATAGGGTCTCCAGCTTTTTGCTTTGACTAGTTTCAGACTATAATCCTTTCACTTTTGCCTCCTGGATAGCTGGGATTACCAATATAACTCACTACCCTTAGTTTGTTGAGATGGGGTCTTGGAAACTTTTTGCCCTAGCTGGCCTCAGTGAACCTCTCATCTCTACCTTCTGAGTAGCTGTGATTACAATTGTGTACCACCACAAAGAGGGGTTAAGAGTAAAGCTCTTGTGATATCTTACACCCTCATTTTGTAAGCTATCACAAGAAATGTACTCACTGCCTTATTATGTAACTGTACCCCTTTTGCACAACACCTTGTCAACAAAATTTAATTAATTTAAAAAAAAGAGTAAAGCTCAATGGACTAGTATTTGCCTAGCATGTGTGAGGCACTGGGTTTGATTCCCTAGAACCATGAAAGTAAATAAATGGATAAACAGGTAAGTAAATGAATGGTGAGAGACATGTGGCTATGTGTGAAAAAGCCAATGGGGAAAATCAAACTGAAAAGACAGTATGGGTTTCTGAAGGGTGTTTCACCTAAAAGGTAGTAGGATAGGATGGAAACAGATTTTACAGCAGAAGGATTAAAATGTTCCCACGTGTTAATTTTCTAAAACATAACAACTATCTCTTATTAGCTTAAACTTCATTTTAAAAGTTAAGATTTTTGCTATAGTCTGATCTCTTTACACTGTAAGGGTCTTTACATTACTTATTCACTTACCTGTTGATAAAGGGCTAAGGTCAGTTGCTTCAGGAAGCCTTTCCATAAGTTTTCTCTGTATAATTGGTGTACTATGAAGGCAAAATGATTCATACTTCTCAGTTCTTGCCACAGCATTTACTGGAGAGATCACTAGTGGGTGCTGAGGCTCACTGCAGGGGCTTTTTTGTATACCATTTTTTATTGGCTTTATGAAGTTCTCAACAGCCAGAGAACACAATTCCTCTATGGGTGATGAAGGACTATCATCGCCACTTAATGTTTTGAAATTTGAGGATGCTGCTTGTTGCCAAGGGGCAATTACTGGAGAATCAGGGGAGCTATCACTAACATAATAGTTACTGTCATCTTCTTTCTCAGGATTATCTGCAGGAACAATAGGTAACAACATCTGACTTGTACTTAAAGTTTGACTGCATCCTGTGGTTGGTGCTACTAAAGCAATCTGAGAATTAGCAACAAGCTCCTTGGTATGTGACACAGTGGGACGTATATGTGGACTTGCATCCATTTGTGGAGGCATTACCGGTTTCTCATCTGGATTAACTAAAGAACTGAACTGCTCAGAAGATTTTACAATTGGCTCAGTCTTAGGGAACTTTTTACAATGTTCATAGTCTTCTTTGGCTTGAAGCCATGCTTGGACCAGTTGTCGACTTGGGGCACATTTGCAAGGCATAATCACAATTTTTTTATCTTCAACCCTTTTATGGCTATTACTTGACCCTTTATTGAAAACTGCTTGGCCATTACGAAGGGGTGACCCTGGTCTGGGATTCTGAGTCATTGCTGAGAAGGCTGTTTTCCACAAACGAAGTCCTTCCAAGGAAAAGTCCCCTTCAAACTCTGCCAGATCATTTGGAAGTCGAGTTTCTACCATGAGGAGCCGTCCACCAATCTCCCTATAAATAAATTTTAGAACAAATATTTCTTCTCAAAGAGCATTACAAAAATATTTCATCCCTTATCTAAACAAATTTTAGAGTCGCTTTTGGAGTTTTAAATGTGCTCATCTCTCTTCTCATCTACCCCATTTTAGGTAGGAACACTCTATCAATGTGCTTTTCCTCACAGGTATATGACTGCCAAATTAATTTTTGTTGGAAGGCATCAATGCAATAGGAAAAGGCATTCCTTGTTTTAGTGCCCCATGAAACATTTTCCTGCAACACAAATGCATCAACTTACTAAGTTCCATTAATCTTTAGGTAAGACTCCACTGTTATCCTACATGGGTAAAAACAATGGGGCAATTTATCATTCAGAGCTTATATCCTTGAATTTCATCTATATAATCTTCCTATATTCTCTACTATCTACAGCAGTTTAGTAAAGCTAGTCAATTCAAACACATCTTCAGATTCCCCAAATTCTCCCAATCATAAAAACTTCACATGCTTATTGGAGACACTGGCAGAGTATGTGCTCAGCATGGACAAGATCTTTGGCTTCATCTCCAGCACTAAAAAACTAAAAAAAGGGAAGAGTACAGTAGCTCCTGCCTGTAATACCAGCTACTCAGGAGGTGAAGATTGGGAAGATTGTGGTGTAAGCTCAGCCCAGACAAAGAGTTAGCGAGACACCACTTTAACCAATAAGCTGAGGATGTTGTATGCACTTGTCATCCCAGCCACAAATGAGGACTGTGATCTAGGCAAAAGCATGAGATACTATCTGAAAAATAACTGTTAAGTAAAAAGAGATTCAGTGTGGCTGAAACAATAGATTTTTATGCCTTGTAAGTATGAGGCCCTAAACTCTAGTATCATCAAAAACACAACAGAAAGCATGATAAGTACGGGGCAGACACATAAGAACTTAGGAGGGCAGGCATGGTAGCATTCGGGAGGAAGGACGACGATGATTTCAAGGCCAATCTGGGCTTCATAGTTCTAGGTAGGGCTATATGATGAGACAGACCCTTTCTCAAAATACCACAGTGGGGGTGGGCGTGTAGAAAGAACTTAAAGGAGTTGGCAGAGCAAAATGTACAGCTTAAATACTACGAGTCTATGTATAAACATATGTGTATGTGGAGGACTGGTCATTTACAGATACTGTTCTTGCTTGGCATTTATGGTCATCGATAGTATTCTTATTGCTTAAGCCAATCCTGGTTTTTTAAATTAATTTTTAAATTATTATTATTATTTAACTGGAGTCTCTGCCAGATTTTTCTACTTAGGTTGCCACTGAATTGTGATCTTTAAATCTCAGCAATCTGAATAAACAAGATTATAAGTGCCCACTCTGGTTAAGTTTCTAATTGTTATGAATACTATGTAAAACTTTTAGCTTTCTATAAACCCATTGAGACCACTTACTTATGTTGCTACTTTTTTCCCTCATAATAATTTTTTATGGATATATATGAAGATCTAGGCTTTTTCAATCACTTTTCTTAAAATACAATCTCTCCAAAGTAGTGGTCTCTAGATAAAACTGAACTGGATTAATGTTTTGTGATTTGGAACCAAAGATGGAGCAGCAGGGGTTACACCAGTTCTCATACCCTTTATATGAAAAGACTTGGCTTCTATTACTCAAGTTTGCAACTAGCATCTAGTACTTTTCTTGAACCCACTACCTATGCTATGTGAAAATTAGAAACAGAATTATTGCTGCTGAAGGAAGCCAGTACACATACCATGTAACTATACCCAAATCTAGCATGGATGAAACAGAAGTCATAATAAAGTTCTGAAGAATATTTATTTGTGAGGTTATGGTGAATTAATCTTTTTGTTTTTAGGTTATCAGCAAAATAGCAATTTCACAATATATATAGTTTTAATTTTTTTTGAAAGTCTATATGTAGGCCTCTAGAGAAAATTTCTCAAATATACTAGTTATGCAATTTATCCTTATTGGCAAAACAGAAAATAACCTTTCTGTCCAATTAACATATACATGAGACTACTAAGTAGTAATTAAAATAATGCTTTAAGAAACAATGCAAGCTAAGTACATGTTCTAACAACTGGGCCATCCTCACTGACCCTAACCAACTTAAAAAATAAAAAAGATATATACGTGTAGCTGGGTGCCAGGGGCTCATGCCTGTAATGCTAGCTACTCAAAACCTGCTGGGCAAGAAAATCTGAGAGACTCATATCCACTACGCTACCCAAAAAGCCAGAAATAGAGCTATGGCTCAAGTGGTAGAGCCCTAGCCTTGAGCAAAAAGAAGCTTAGGAACATCATCCAAGCCTTAAGTTCAAGCCCCAGAACTGGCACAAAAATAAACAAAAAAATCAACCAGATACATATTTGCTATGCAGGCCAGGCAGCCCTGGAATTCACTATGATTCCCAAGCTAGTCTCAAACTCACAATCCTCCTGCCTCAACCTTCCAAGTGCTGGGATTACAGATATGCTCCACTTAGTGTGGCACAACTCATAAATTTTGCAAATGTTTATAAAACAATGTTTAGTGAAATAATCTATAATAGTGGACTATAATAATAAAACATACTACACATTTTTAAAAATAGCATATCAAAATATTATGGTGGCTATCACTAGATATAAAAACTTCTGATTTTTGTTTCTTTTTTAATTCCTATACTTTCCATATTGAATATAGATTTGTATTAAAACATTCTTTTAAAAATGGTTATCCATCTATTTTAAAGGTAGACAAATATTATAGCTTGATAACAACTACTAGCACATAAAATTAATGACTATATGATAGGTAATTTAGTATCTAAAAATTAAAACAATGTCCTACCGCTATGCTACATCTCCAGCTCAAATTTGTTAACTAGAATCATACAGGAATTATTGCTATTTACTAGGTAAAGGCTAGTATTCATCTGTCTTAATTTTTTTCAAGAATTCTTTATAGAGAATTTTTAGATTCATGAAAAAATGGATGCATGTATGGAAATTCTCCTTACTTCCCTTGTACTACATAGCCTCTCACATTAACACCATTCCCCACCACAGTGGTACATGGTTACTACTGATAAGTCTAAACTGTCACATTGTATCATTCAAACCGTTTTTACATGCGCTAAGAATGAATTGATTCCTTATTTTGGTGTGCATGTTTTAAACTAGTGTCAACAACAATAGTGCTGCTAAAGGTCAGTGCATAAACAAAATATGGCCTCTGCTTTAGTTGGGTCCTCATTACTCCTTCCATAATTTAATCTAAGCAGGGGCCCACAATTTTTTGTTTCTGACTAGATGGCGGAAATAAACTACCTGTCTCTACAAAATGGTCAAGTAAATGGGATCACAGCAGCTAGGGCATGGACAAAACTATCATTTAAACCTCTTGGACTAAATCATATTCTCCAAATTAGTTCTTACTAGATATTGAACTTGAAGTTGGTATGATAACTATTCCAGTACTTATAGACTAGTACTGTGATTCCCACCTGGCTATTTGCTCTATGTGTTCATTATTTTCCTGAATGATAAGGAACATCAAAGCCTACTGGAACCTCTAATAATTGTAAATACTAAACAATACTAAAAATAAGACTGAAGATATTGAAACCACATGAAAAGAAAGTGGTCTGTAATCGAAACAATTTTTTTTTTTGGCCAGTCCTGGGCTTGGACTCAGGGCCTGAGCACTGTCCCTGGCTTCTTTTTGCTCAAGACTAGCACTCTGCCACTTGAGCCACAGCGTCACTTCTGGCCGTTTTCTATATATGTGGTGCTAGGGAATCAAACCCACGGTTTCGGTATACGAGGCAAGCACTGTTGCCACTAGGCCATATTCCCAGCCCTTGAAACAATAATTTAAAAAACCTCCATTTGTAACTGTATGCTCTTTACTATGGGTTAGATCTTGAGTATGCTCCAAAGCCCCATGTATTAAGAGGTTCAGTGCCTAGCTTGACAATACTGGGAAGTGGTGGAAAACCTACGTGGTGCCTACCAGAAGGTCTTTAGGTCACTGGGGTGTGCCCCTGAATAGACTGTAGATCCTTGGTGTCATGCCCTCCCTGCCATGATGTGCTGGCTTGTCAAAAGCTTAAAGAAACAAGGTCAACAGATCATGGACTGGAAGCTCTAAAACAGTGAGCCCTTTTCTCTTTATATAAGTTGCTTATTTCAAATAAATGTTATAATCACAGATGGCTAGCATTATCATTTTAAACCCTTTAAAAATAAAGTTTTTAAAAAAACTATGAGTTTAACATTTAAGAAATGTCATTGTATATGGTACATATTGTATATAATTCAGTGGTACAATGCCTGTTTAGCATGTGTGTGACTCTGGGGTTGATCCCAGCTATACATATACAAAAAAAAAGTCATTTTATATCTTTATAGTACTATACATTCTTTTAAATTTGGCGTTATGTTACTGTGAGCCTCTGATTCTCTAATCCTTAAAGGAGATACGATGTTAAATAATAGTGACTGAAATCCAATACTCATTAACTTAAGCACATTTGTCTAGAAGTAATTGAATTGTAGATTCTCTTAGTAAACCTATAATTACAAATTTTTCTTAATAATACTTTCAAGTACAATATCATATACAAAATGAGCAATCAGGTATCAAATGTTACATTTAAAGTAATTATTCAAAGTGACCGAAAGAGGAAAACAATTTTTCTGATTACCTGGG
The DNA here is from genome assembly GCF_023159225.1 of Perognathus longimembris pacificus. Lineage (NCBI taxonomy): Eukaryota > Metazoa > Chordata > Mammalia > Rodentia > Heteromyidae > Perognathus > Perognathus longimembris. Next base: position 34,378,324 of record NC_063169.1, read on the forward strand.
TTTTTCTGGTGCATCAGAAGGATTACTGCAAAATGGCTCCTGGTAAATAGTCTCGGAAAGGTCATGATCCAACAAAGTTGCCACAATTTCTTCTCTACTTGGTGGTGACATAAGTGGTTTCAGAATGTGAGCAGTGCGAGAGGTGAGACTGCCATTTTTAGATTGTAAGGGAGAGCTGGTAGACCTTGGTGAACTATCAGGACTTGGTGTCAATATATCATTGTTTCTTGAAACATATAATTCTAAATCTTCAGAGGCTGCATCCACAAGTTCACCATCAGGGGAGGAGAGTATTGTAGTAAAAGAGGTATTAACTGAGTCAAGAGACTGCCTCAATTCTGTCCTATTATGACCTTGAAGCCAGTCTGAATTACTTGGCTGTGGGAGGTTAAGAAACACTTCTTTGCTCACTGAACTCCTATTTAATCTGGGTTTTTCATTAAGACAGTCCTCTGCTTGCTGGACGCAGAAAGAATCCATTATTGAATTCGATCGAGTTGTTAAAGGATGAAAGCTATTTTTCCATGGGTTGTGGCGATGACTCTCATTGCAATCTATGGATGATTTCTCAAAAAGTTCAGGACTTAAAGTTCCAGATCTAATCCATGAGGCTGAGTCAGAAGCATGATGCTTGTCTTCATCACACTTCTGGTTGTCATGACTTAAAAACTCACTTTTTTCTTTAGCTTGTCCTGGGAAGAGATCCTGAACAGCATCACTTAGAAACTTTTGAGGCAAATTCTGATCAGCTGGGACAAACTGACTGCCAGAATATAAGCTACAAAATCCAGTTTGACCTATTGTGTTAATATCAAAATTATAATTATGTTCAGGAGACAAGCTATCTTCAAGGGAATAACAACTTTCAAAACCTGGATCTGAAAAAAAGATGGGACTATCATCTGAAAATGAATTATCCAACTGTCCAGAGTTTTGTAAATTTAGAGACTCTACTTTTAGATATTTAGGAGTTTTCCCTCTAGGCTTTGTACTTCTGGGAGTTCGAGGTTTTCTTGGAGATGTTACTGATCGTGTCCGTTTATTTGCTTTGATATGTTCAAGGGAACCAGAAATATTTCTGTTTGGTTGATGTTTATTAGATAATTGGTCTTGTGTAATTGTATTTTGTGCTTTCAGTTGTCTTTTTTGTAGCAATTCTTTTAGAACTGCTAGTCCAGACTGTCCATCACCAAATGATGAAGGTGTTGATGTATTTTGATTTTTACACTGGGCAAGTGTTTTGGTTTGTGATATTGCTTCCGACAATGACCCTTGTTTTACTCTTTCAGGTTTAAAATTTGACATATCTAAAATAAAGCCCCTTTGTTTCTGCTCCCATGCAATTTGTTTGACTGGACTTCTTAAGGAAGTTACAATGCAATTATTAGGTATTTGGCTTTCCTCAGAAGCTACATTTCGGGGAGAACTACCTTCACTGTGCTTTGATTGTTCTGTCACACACACAATCTGCTGCTGACCATCTTTACAATGCAAAAAATTAGGAGCATATATCTGGTCAGATTTTGATTCTAGGGAATTATATTCATTTAATTTCCCAGTAGATGGCACATAATTTTTTTTTGTACTTGTATTCTCTTCTTTCTTTGGAGACATTACACTTGAAGACATCTGAGTACCTTGTGCTACTTGAGACAAATGGTTGGAAAGGTCAAATATATTTTTTTGAATCAAGGTTGATTCCTTCAAAGTAAACATAGCACTTTGATTATGAGACCTTTGAATATTAATTTTTGAGATTCCAGGTGCTACAGAACCACAAACAACTGATGAATGAAACTCATCTAGTGAACTTGGGAATGTTTGCAAATCTACAGACTTCTTACTTTCTATGAACGAAGAAAAGCATCCAGATAACTTCTGTTGTGCACTGATTCCAGTAGGTTGTGGAGCAGTAAGGGGATGATCTGTAGAAGAGCTTGCCAAGGATACCTCTTTCTGCTTAAAAAGTACTTGAGAGCTAGAACTATTTGTGAGCTCAGACATATTCTGGTGTTTCAGCACAAACTTAACTTCAGCACCAGATTGAGGTTTTATTTTTTCATCCTTAAGCATTATGTGTTTTCTTGATGTACTCTTCTCATTTGTTCTTTGTTTCTGTTTGGCTCTTGGCTTCTTTTTTCCATCATCTACTAGTTTATTTGTCTGATTCCGTATGTTTCTCTTCTTAGTAACTACAGAGGGATTAACAAGCTTTGTTTTTGATTTCTTAGCTTGCACTCTTGGTCGACTATTTTTTCCTACCCAAGAATTAGCTGTCCTACAATTATATGCGTTAGGACACTTAAAAAGCACTGCTTCTTTTTCTGCAGCAGCTATAATTTCTTCAGCTCTTGGATCTGTGGGAGACCAGCAGCGAGGTGGAGAAGAATTGATGGGGCTTGTGCTTCTCTCAGAAAGAAAACCTAGTTTAGACATAACATCACTGTAAGTCAAGTCACAGTCTTCAGTTTCAGCATTGTAAGATGGTGAAGGAGGAGAAAGAACAGCATGGGATCGCTTTTTCCTGAAAGATAAAGTTCTTTTAATATTTTCACTATTTGCCCTTTGTTGTTTACCATTTTTTTTCTTAGCAGACTTATGCTTTGATTTTCTTCTGTGACTTTTCTTTGGTGTTAGTGGATAAATGGGATATCTGGTTGCAGGGGAATCAGGAACTTTTGGCCAAAAATCCTTCAAAGGTGCAAGTTTTTTATATAGTTCCATTTTTTCCTCTGTTAATATTACTTGTTTTTCTTTAGAGTCTACTTTCCCTAGCTTCACAAGCATATTTTTCCTCCCTCTAAATCTATTAATAATAATATACTTTATAATGACAGGGGGTAGCTTTTTAGACATTTTTCTTCGTTTTCGAGATTTGAGTGTTCCATCCAAACTTTCACTGATTTCCATGGGATGAGGTAGGCTAATTTTTGTGTTATGTGTTACAAAACTTGACTCACTATCTTCAGTTTCATAATTTACCTTGCGTTTGGCCCGAAGTGTATATTTATTTCCATACAGTCCAAAGGACTGTTCAGTTTCTAAGGTTCCGTCTCCAAAGTGACAGTCTAAAAAACTTTCTGTGGATGTTTTGTTTTCAAAAGCTCCACAAGTGGCTTTAATTACATCATTTGCTGAAACATTATTTTTCTCAGGATTGCTAGTATATGGATTAATTTGCATACAACTATTTTTTGTGGTTTCAGTCTCATTACTTTTGGTAGAAATTTCCTGATGACCCACAAGTTTCTTTTTATTCAATTTTAGCCGGGATGCTTTACTGCCAGCTTGTAGTTTATATGTGACAGGAGATAGTTTTTGTGGTCTAGTGAGACAATTCGAAAGAACAACACTGGGAAAAAACATATAATGTGCTGCTTGCTGGCTGAGACTTGGCTTTTCTTGTTTATGTTCTTGAAATTCTTCATATCTAATTTTAAGTTTATTTAGTCCACTGTCATCAACAATGTTATCAAGAGAATGTGCCACAGTTCTACTCTCCCCTGAGCATGCTAGCAAGTCACAATTTTCACTTAATGATGAAGAAAATAAACTATTCAGAGATGTGCTGCTTCCTTTTTCATTTCCTTCAGAGCATGATTTATTTTTTGAGTGGTTCAAGTCAGAAAAATTGAGAGAGTTTTTGCCCAATGTATTCTCGCTTGTGTGACAGTTTATGTGTATAAAAGGGGCATCCTTTTCAATCTTTCTAACATTTGAATACTTTCTACTTGGTACTTGTCTTGTAACAGATGGAATATCTTCCTCATATTCAAAAATACTACGTTCACATGAAGATATTGGAAGGTTATCTTTCTTACAAATCTCCTTATGAGAATTTTCTGAGTGGACACCACTGCTTAAAGATCCGTATTTTATAGAGTAAGTGCTTTCATTTGTAAAAGAAGAGACTGAATTATCAATAACTTTTTCTACATTGTTTGACTGTGAAATGTCTTCAATTAAGTCTTCCTTGTTCAAAACATGGGAAGAAAGGGCACTTGTGTGTTTACACTGAAATGTAATCTTAGCTGAAGATGGGGGTTCTAATGTAGCAGCATCTTTGTGAAAGATGGAAGAATTTACTGATAGCTTGCTTGTTGCAATCACAGAAGAATGGGTTCTAGAACTTTCATTATTCAGTGGATTGTCTCGATAGAAGAAAAAATAAATTATTTTATTTACATTTAATTTTTAATAGTAGCTCTTCACATCAAACTACTCTTACCATAAAAGAAATTATACGAAACTAAGTTTGTACATTTAAAATGGTTATCTGAATAAAATGTTTACTCTTATCATTAAGATATCTCAACCAAATTATTAGTTATTTTAAATCATTTTGAATCAGAAAAACATTTTATTAGCATTCACTCTCTTTTGGATGAATTAGGGAAAAATGGTGTCACATTTAAATTTTTCCATAAAATAATGTGTCTTTGCATTTCACTTCAGATGTTTCTTATGGTACGGTAATGTTACAAAACTCAGAATTACTAATTAACGAACGTCATGTCCTTTGGATTGTTTTTCAAAAGCAAAAATCCTGATAAAAGAAACGTAATAGTCTCCCTACAGCATAATGAAATCAATTATAGGAAATATGATAATTGTTTTAAAATAAAATTTAATTTTTAGCCCCTATATAACCAAAGGTTCACAGCAGACTGGCTTACTTACCACTGTTTTCATCTGCAGTTCCATCTAACTGAGGTATAGAAAGACTGGCAAGAAGCAAACTGTTATCATTCCATTCCATTTCATCTTCTGAAGATGAATCATCATCTTCAGTTGAACTTCTGTGAGTGTTTCTGCACAGTGAACTAGAGAATATTAAAATTTACCAGTATCATAGTTAGATAATAGAAACATAGATGTAAATAATTTATCTAATATGACTAGTACAACAATGAAGAATTTGGAAATAAGGTTAACTTTAAAAAAGAAAAGCAAATTTATTTTGTGAACATTTTCTACAATGGGTATAGGCAAAAATTATTGTAAACAAACTTTATAATCTCCTTCATGTGGAGGAGGATATGAGGATCTCAGTTCCAGGCCAGCTTGGACAAAAACAAATGAGATTTTATTCTCTAGAACAAAGTAAAAGCAAAAGGACTTAAGAGATATGGTTCAAGTGGTAGGATCCGAGTTCAATCCCTATAACTGGAAGAATTTAAAAAAAAAAAGAAAAAGAAATATCAGACATTATACAGCAAATATTTCTAGTCTGTGTGGCTCAATGTAAGTACTTTATTTTCAACAGATTTTATACAATCTCTGCTTTTCTGTTTGTGTCAGGGATTTACTATCTCAAGTATATTTTCATCATTACTAGCTCTAAATGGAATAACCACCTTTTGATATTGAACAAAATCTTCTTTATATCTCTTGTTACTGGGGATTGAACCCACAGCCTCAAGTACACTATTATTTGAACTACATCCCTAGATCTTTTGTTTTATTGCTGTAGCAATTTATGTTAGAAAAATAGCCTATTTGAGGGCTTCATAGGCCAATTTATTAAACATAAAAATACTTAACATTATACACAAATAAACACTGAATTTATAGATAAACTTCTTTCCCCTTTCACAAAAGCTTTTGCATTGAAAAATTTCAAACAAAGACTTTATAGTTGTTCAAAAGAAAATCATATTTATTCAGTCTTTCAAGCTCAGAGGCTGAATTTTTCTACAACTATATCATACAACTCAGGGATACAGTCAAATCAATAAAGCTCACAGAGACTAATTAAGAAAAGTGCAATGTATTCTCACTGATTTATCTCCCTCCCCTCTACATGCAGGAATGGAACCCTGGGCTCTATACATGCTACACAAGTTCCTACCACTAAGCTTGATTTTTCTGAGACCTTTTCTCATTATGTAGCACAAACTGGCTCTAGCTCATGATCTTCCTGTTTCAGTTTCTCAAGTAATCAGATAACAGAAGTCGATCATCAGGCCCAGCTTACTGATTTATTTTGAAAAACAAACCAGAATAAGTATTTGCTTTATTTATCTTTATTACTTAATTCATTTAGCTAATCAATCATTCCTCGTCTTCAAGCTTACTTCATACATTGCTACTCAGATCCCTAACAGCTGAACTATCAGAGGGCATTCTTTTTTTTATTTGCAAGTTCTAAGATAAAGGGGAGCTTTAATTTTGTCTCATACAAGCAGAGGATGATTTCTAATCATCCATAATCATTTCTTAATCTTTTTGAAGGTAGAAAATTTTTATTTTCCTCAAATATTAAATATGTGCTACATGGGAAAAGAAGTCACTACTTAAAAGTGTTTAAAAGAAGTTAATTGAGAGGTGGATGCCAGTGTTGCACACCTTTAATCTTAGCTACTCCAGAGGCTGAGATCTGAAGATCATGGCTCAAAGCAGCCCAGGCAGGAAAGTCCATGAGACTCTTATCTCCAATTATCTACACATAAAAGCCAGAAATGGAGCTGTGGCTCAAGTGGTAGAGTGCTAGCCTTGGGCAAAAAAAGCTCAGGGACAGTGTCCAGGCTGTGAGTTCAAGTCCCAGGACTTGCACACATGAAAATGTTTGATTTGGGCTGGGATGTAGATCAGTGGCAAAGCGCTTGCCTAGCAAGTGCAAAGTCCTGGGTTCAATCCTCAGTACCAAAAAAGAAAAGACAAAAGAAAGAAAATAAAATGTTTGATTTAATAACAGCAAGTTATTACAATAACAGAAGTGACTAATAAATTACCTCTTTTTGGCACGATGATCTTCAATATTGTTATCCCATCTCTGGGACATCACTAAACTAAGCTCCATTTCCTCTTTTTCAATCTGTGGTTCATTTTCTTCATCATCACTATTTTGGGGATTTTTCATATGTATAAAGGGGTGACATGGTGATGACAGCCTATTTCTTCCATCTTGATATCCATCACTTTCCAAGCCAGCAATAAGATGTATCAGAGCCTCATCAGGACTATTGCCTACTATTAAAAAAAAGCAATCAGCAACAAATAACTTGATTTTCTAAATAATCCAACAATTGAGATCAGCTATAAAATAACATCATAGACACTAACAAGTACTAAAAGAACATAGTTGATGCAAAGGTTCAAGTATTCGCAGTTCTGCTGTAAGTGTGACGTTTATACTACCTGCATTAGAATAATTTTATTATCTCATTTAAAACAGCATTCTCAGACCCATCCCACACCTACTGAATTAGAATTGATAAGAGTGGAACCCAGGAATCTGTACTTTGACAAACTGCTCAAACTTTTACAAATAGGGTCATAAGTGTTCAAAATAAAAATAAAAAACACACTATAAGAGTATGCTAATGTATTGCCTTAAAATTACACATTTAAACATGTTATCCTTTTCTTAACTGTGTGTGTGTTTACCAGAGTTTGAACTCAAGGACTATGAGATCAATAGCCCCAACCCAGTAAGTAAATAGTACCACTAACTAGTACCCCCTCCTCTTCCTACCCCATCTTTGTCTACCTCTCCCCGCCAAAAGATTGCCAGTCAAAAAGCCTTAGGTTGTTTTACCAACTCTCTGGTTGGGGTTTCTCTAACTCCCGCCTTGGATTCCATTAACTTGGCAGAGCAGTTCCAAAGAGCCTTGAGAACTCACAGCTCAGGAAAATAGATTTATTGGCTTATTATTGAGGATATTACGAAGGCCATTGGTGAACACCAAATGATGATATGAATCATCAATGATATGAAGCAAGGTAGGGAGACAGGACAGACTAAGTCTTTTTCATCTTTTCAAAGAACTTTTTCTTTAACTGATTTTTTACTTTTGATTCTTTCATTATATATCATTCAAATGAAAGTTATTTCATTAATTTTTCCATTTCATCAATTTTCTTACCTAAACTTCATTATTTCTTTCCACCTGCTAATTTGAGGTTTGGCTACTGAGGGTTGGCTAGTTGTTTTATCTAGAAACTTGAGGTGAATCATTAAGCTACTTATTTGGAGTTTTTAATATAGGTACTCAAAAACTTTCCTATTAACACTGTTCTTGCTGTACTCAAGGTTCTGATAAGTTGTGTTTTCATATTCAGTAGAAACTAGGAAGTTTTTTAAAATCCCACTTATTTCTCTCATGTAAGTCATTCAATAAGGGATTACATGTATTTTAATATTTTCTGTAGTTTTCTCTGCGGTTATTCTCTACTTTTCTTTCATTGTGGCCTCATAGAATACAGGATGTTATATCAATTCTCTTAAATGTTAAAACTTGCTTTTGTCTTAAAATATCTATTTTTGAGGAAGTTTCATAAGTTCCTGAGAAGAATGTGTAGCATATAGCTGGGTGGAATGTTATGTAGAGGTTTGTTAATTCCATTTGCAATAATGCTGATTAATTCTGAAGTCTGTCTAGATGACCTATCTACTGGTGAGAATAGACCACCATTGTCTTGTAGTCCATCTGTACTTTTAAGTCTAGTAAAATTTCCCACAATTATTGTGTTGTCTATCTGTTCCTGTAAGTGCAGTACTATTTAATAAAATTAGGTATGGTAACTTTGTGTGTGAAAGTAGTGGTGCTTGAACTTGAACTCATGTTCTGGAACTAGAAACCCATTCATTGCTTGGCTTTTAGAGCCACATCTCAACTTCCATCATTTCTTTGCTGGTTAATTAAAGAGTTTCATCAACTTTTCTACCTGGGCTGGCTTTCAGATCTCTGAATAGCTAGGATTATAGGCAGGACAACTCAGTGCTTGGCTTGGGTATGCCAACCTTTTGTATATATATGTTAACAATTTACTCTTCTTGATGGATTGTTCTTTCTCTATTCTAATTTTGGTTGAATGTCTGTTTCACCAGATATGGATATAGCTGTCCCTTTCCTGCTTTTAAGACACATGGCTTAAAAGAGGTTTTTCCCATATTTTCAAAAACAAGTGATTTGATTGAAAGTAATGTTTCATTTTTAAACTCGGTATTTACTAAATACAAAAAATCTCTTCAAATGAAGAAAAAAATTTCTCCTTACAAAACTCACTCTCGGATTAAAAATAGAGTATTTATGGTAGCATTGTTACTTACTGAATACCGGTGATTCACTCAGTCTTTGTGTCAAAGGTTGAAAAGTCTGACTATTTTCCATGAGGTTTAAAATTGCTTCTTCATTAATAAGTGCATTTTCCACTTTATGTTTAGTATGACCTTAAATGAAAAAAGGATAAAATACATTAAAACAACAGGCATACCTATAAATCAACCTTTGGAATATGTGTGGATTAGGAAGAAATATTTTGTAAGTCTTTTTAAAAATCCGAACTGTTAGCAAACTATCCAACCAGTCATATGTATTAATAAGCAATAAAACAAAATTAGCCCCTGAATCTATGAACCATCAAATATTTACAATCTCTTCTTTTTGATTCTATCTAGAAACTTTAGAAATATTAGGTTACTCTAATAAAAATAATTATATATTAAAATGAACAGTGGGGAGTGTCTTATTTGGATAACTTTATTCTCTCTCATTTTACATTAAGTGTACATTTTACAAAAAGCACCCCATTATCTTAAAAAAGTAGTCCTTGAGCATTTATTAGGTCTAATGTACATAGGGATTCAATAGCTTTAAAGGTAAAATGAGTCCTGTATCTATTGAAGAGAAAAGCAAAATAGAAAACATTTATTTGCCAGACAAAAATCGACAATACACCAAAAGTGTATTATTAGAAAATAGTTTTGTTTTCCTACTTCAGATATCTGAATAAATTTGAAACTAAATGCTTCTGAGATTTTTCAAGTGAAAATCTTCAGGAAGAAATGTGTTTTAGGTAAAACATCATAGGAGAGAGCAAGTATAAGAAAAACATTAAAGTGAATATATGGGGACTGGGAATGTGAGTAGAGTGCTTGCCTAGCATGCATGAAGCCCTGGGTTCCATTCCTCAGTACCACATAAACAGAAAAAGCCGAAGTGACACTGTGGCACAAGTGGCACAGTGCTAGCCAGAGAGGCTCAGAGGCAGAGCTCAGGCCCTGAGTTCAAGTTCCAGGACCGACAAAACAAACAAAATCCCTAATATATATAGAAAACTGAAAAAAAAACCAACTCACTCTAAAACAAGGTGCAAATCAACTGCACAACTCTTGGGGGGGAAAGGGGGACGGGGGAGAATGAGGGAGGAGGTAACAAGTTGAACAAAAAATGCACTCACTGCCTTACATAGGAATCTGTAACCCCTCTGTACCACACTTTGACAATAAAGAAAAAATTAAATTTAACAAACAAACAAACAAAAAACCAAGGTGCATTTATGTGGACTAATAAAAACAAATGTAGTTTTATTACACTAACAAAAAAAGAACAACAAATTAAGGATAAAGATTTAAGTAAATTATATTAGGAATAAAAGTTATAAGGAAAATGCTGAACAGTACTGTGAACAATTCTATACCAAAAAAATAGAAAATAGATAAATGCGCAATTTCTCAGAAAAAAAAATTATCTGGGGGGGCTGGGGATATAGCCTAGTGGCAAGAGTGCCTGCCTCGGATACACGAGGCCCTAGGTTCGATTCCCCAGCACCACATATACAGAAAACGGCCAGAAGCGGCGCTGTGGCTCAAGTGGCAGAGTGCTAGCCTTGAGCGGGAAGAAGCCAGGGACAGTGCTCAGGCCCTGAGTCCAAGGCCCAGGACTGGCCAAAAAAAAAAAAAATTATCTGGGGCCAGTGCAAGTCAAAAGCATGGGGAGAGTGGCTCAAGTGTATGTGGTTCAAACCTAGTATCGAGAGAGAGAGAGAGAGAGAGAGAGAAACAGCTACAAAAGGTCGATGAAGCTTACTAATAGCAGCAATTAATATAATTTGTTAAAGATAAAACATGTGGTTTATCATTGTTATTTTCAACATACCATGTGAAATTATACTCTTTTTCTTTTGTCTTTCTTTCCCATGGTTTTACCCCTGATATCGCTGCAACTGATTTTAGTACCCTGGATATTGTATATATATATATGTACTGGAACTGGGGAAGGGAAAAGGAATACCAAAATACAGGGACAAAGGATAAAAAGACAAACTAATGCAATAACAATACTTACAAAACTATATGGTAGAAACCAACTGTACAACTCATGGGGGAGAGAGGGAAGTGTGGAGGGGGATGTGGGGGAAAAAGAGGTAGGAGGTAATAAGTTGGGTAAGAAATGTACTCCTGCCTTACACATGAAACTGTAACTCCTCTGTACATCACTTTAACAACAAAGAAATGAAAAATAAACAAGTAAAACAACTACAGGACATCCAGGACAGGTAAATGAAGAACAGAAAAATTATAACTACTGAAAAAAGTAAGTAAAATGGAAAATATATTTGTATGCAGCTGTAATGAAAGTATGAACGGGCAGATTTATCAGTACCTTTAAAAAAAAAACAGAAACCCCAAAACCGCCACATTTGTGACCAAGAAGGCTTTTGTTTCCATCAGAAAGAATGACATTGCCACATTTGTAAAGAAATGGAAAAACTTGGAAAAAATATACTAAGACAGGTAAGCCAAACCCTAAGAAACATAGACTGCATGGTTTCCCTCATTTGTAATAACTAGAATGTGCCCATAAGCCTGTAAGTAAACTCAATGGACAGTAAGAGACAAATAATTACACCTGGACATGATTAAATAGCAATCTAAACATTCACACAGTGAGAACAAAGTATGCTATTCTTAGGAGAGGATCCCGAGAGCTTAATAGTTATGTGCGTAAGATCATATAAAATGATACTTATTGGAATGAACTCCAAGAAATGGAAGAGTTTTATTTTTTTATTGTACTATATGTAGTTCTTTTTTGTTTTGTTTTATCCTTTCCTTTTTTCTTTGGTTTATTCACTTCTGTCCCTGTTCTTGATTTTTGTACCCTTTGTTTTGTATGTAAGTTCATCTGATTTGGGGAAAAGAGAGGAAGCACAGAAACAGTGAGACAAAGGGTGAACCAATTAAGCAGTAAAACCCACTAGACACTGTGTTGGAAATGTATACAACTTTGGGGGTAGGGAAGTTGGAAGGGGAAAAAACCTGGAAGAGAATGAGGGAGGGAGTGACACTGTTCAAAAGGAAATGTACTCATTACCTGAATCGTGTAACTGTAATCCCTCTGTACATCATCTTTATAATAAAACTTTTTTTAAAAAGTACAATAAACTTGTAGCTGGGTGCTGGTGGCTCATGTCTGTAATCCTAGCTTCGTAGGAGGTTGAGATCTAATGATCACAACTTAAAGCAGCTCAGCTAGCAAAGTCTGTGAGATTCTTAATTCCAATTAACTGCCAAAAAAAGCCAGAAGTGGAGCTCTAGCTCAAGTGATAGAGTGCTAGCCTGGAGCTAAAATACTCAGGGACAGCACCCAGGCACTGAGTTCAAGACCTAGGACCACATATATACACAAAAGAAACATAAACTTCTGAACAAGTATCAGAAGGGATATTATCCTGACTAAAGTACATTTAGTGATAAAAGTACATTTACTGTTAAGTATGAGATTTATGCAAGGCATTGATGGTGCATGGCTATAATACCATCTATAGGAGAGAGCATGGAAGAGAATTACAGTCTAAGGCAATTCAGAAAAAATACATGAGGCTAAGCAGGCACTGGTTCTCAGGCCTACAATCCTAGCTACTCAGGAGGCTGATACCTGAGGATCATAGTTTGTAGCCAACCTCGGTAGTACAGTTCAGTTTAGAAGACTCTTACCTCCAATTAATCTGCAAGAAGTTGGAAGTGGAGGTGTGGCTCAAATAGTAGAATGTGAGCCCTGAGCAAAAAGTCAAGCAAGATACTGAGGTTCTGAATTCAAGCCTCAGTACTGGCATAATCAACAATAAGAACAACAACAAAAGAAACTCTCCCACCCACCCCTCACCCCCCCCCCCCTATGGCCATATTTGAAAAACAAGAGGAGCTGAGGTATGATGAATAAAAAAGTTGCTCAACTGATATTAGGAAACCATTTATATATAATAAAGACCCAGAAAAACAACATGTCAGAGAAAGGTTGGACAAATGGGATTGCATCAAACTACAGAGCTTCTGCATAACAAAGGACAATTAGCAAGATAAACAGAAAGCCCACAGATTGGGAGATCTTCACTAGCCATACAACAAAGGCCTCACATCTAAAATATACTTAGTCTCTTGGTAAAGTAGACTAAGGTTATAGGTTCCTGGCTAGGTAAGGTCAACACCCCTGAGCCAGCCAGAAGAAGTTACAGAAGATGAATGATCTTCGCCCATCAGCTCCCTTTAAAAGATGAGGCAGGATAAAGTAGGAATCCCTCTTCTCTCCCTGCTGTACTCCCACTTTGACCCTTCCTTCTCAAAGAAGCCTCAGACACTAGATGTCCTCTTCACCACTGAATTCGTTGGCAGGTAGGGAGTGCTTAAAGGTTTATTGCCAGGTGTTAGGTTTTTTTAAAGTAGGTAGCCGGTAAAGGAGAACACCACGCGATATTCAGGCAGGAGAGAAAGTTTACTACCGAACTGCTGGCCTGTGGCCAAGATGATCCATGGCAGGAGAGAAGGGAGAGAGACCCCCACTCAGCCCTGCCTTATTTCTAGGGCAGGGGCAAGGGGTGTGGCCAGGTGGATAAGGATGTGACCTCAGGGAAAGGGGAGGTAACTGCCTCCAGGTCTGCAGGTTACCCAGGTAACTGGGTGGAGACTTAATGAGGTGGGGGCATCTACATGGAGCCTTCCAGCGACAGACCTTACATTCCAGCCTTTTAATAGTTATGAAAAAGGACGAAGACTCTCTCTGGCTGCTTCCTGCTGGCAAGGGGCGTCGGCATTAGGGGTAAAAGGCAGAAATGTGGCCCCGCCTGGAGAAGGTGAGCAGCTGGGTCCCTTGATGGTAGATGCCAGTCCTTGAATGAAGCCTGGAAGAAGTCTCATGAGGCAGGGGCTGGACAAAAAAAAAAGTATTAAGGCAAAAGGAAGGGCTTAGGGCACAAAATTAAAAATTGGGTGACTTGGCTAGCGCTCATACTCAGGTATGGACATTAGATGGACAAGCTACTATCTCTTGATCCCCCCGCTCTGATTAATTTTGAAAGGGCGAGACAAAGTGACTCTACTTAGGATGTGACATCATTCTCCTCTTACTCCTCTCCATGATCCTTGTTCCCTGAACTGGCTGAGGCCCAGGGGTCTAGGTGCTTGTTGCTGGGATGGCTTGCCCCCGTTGGCATTCACGGGGTTTGAACTCAGGGCCTGGGCACTGTCCCTGAGCACTTCTGCTCGAGGGTAGTACTCTACCACTTGAGCTCCACTTCCAGCATTTGGCTGGTAAGAGATAATTCTCTTCAGCCATGCTTCCAGCCTGGCTCAGGCATCAGCTCAGGCGCCATTATGCCATGCCACGTGTTCTCTATTAGTGTGTTTGTGTCCTCCTGCCACCCCCCTCAACATGGCATCCCACTAGAGTTTAACAAAATGTGGTTTCTCCATTTTATAATCTGAAAATTGTTATTTGCTAGCAAAATTGTTTTTCTAACCAACCACGTGGTTCTAAAATATTGGACAAAAAATGTCATTTACTATTGGAATTCCGAAAGAGTCTACTGCTGAAATTCATTTTTGCATGCTGTAAAACCTATGTGCACAGTGTGTATGTGTGTTCCATGTGTGTATGTATGTGTAAAAGTCATTTGTTAGTATGTCCATCTAGCTATATATCTGTGCTAAAACTCATCGCATCTACTGAGTTTTGTCATTGCAGAATTCTGGCAAGTATTTGGTCAGTTCTTGACAAGGTACAGGTAAGCTCTAGTCCCCTTGGTCTCCTTGTTTTAATTGGAAATCAAAAAGGGCTTTTGTGGCAAAGACGCCTTGGATTGCAGTTCGAAGCCAGCCCGGGCTGAAAATCTCTCTCAAACTCCATCTCCGAATTAATAAGCAAAGAGCCAGGCTGGAAGCATGGCTGAAGAGACTTATCTCTTACCAGACAAATGCTGGAAGTGGAGCTCGAGTGGTAGAGTACTAGCCTTGAGCAGAAGTGCTCAGGGACAGTGCCCAGGCCCTGAGTTCAAATCCTGTGAATGCCAACAGGGGCAAGCCATCCCAGCAACAAGCACCTAGACCACTGGGACTCAGCCAGTTCCGGGAACAAGTATCATGGAGTGGAGTAAGAGGAAAATGATCGCATCCAAAATGGAGTAACTTTGTCTCCCCCTTTCAAAATTAATCAGAGCCAGGGGATCAAGAGATAGTAGCTTGTCCATCTAATGTCCATACCTGAGTATAAGAACTGTCCAAGTCACCCAATTTTTAATTTTGTGCCCTAAATCCTTCCTTTTGCCTTAATATTTTAAAACCACGTGGTTGGTTAGAAAAACAATTTTGCTAGCAAACAACAATTTTCAGATTATAAAATGGAGAAACCATATTTTGATAAACTCCAGTGGGATGCCATGTTGAGGGGGTATAAACTCTAGTGGGATGCCATGTTGAGGGGGGTGGCAGGAGGACACAAACACACTAATAGAGGACACATGGCATGGCATAATGGCGCCTGAGCTGATGCCTGTTAAACCCAATATCCACCACGTGGTCAATGCTAGAGAAAAGAACTTTTAGATATCTTTGATGACAAAGCACATTGGTGTTCAAGCCTCAGTTTCGAAGGTCTGTGAAAAGAGGCAGCTTTGTGAGCAAGGCACACAATGATGGTACGACTTGGGAATTTTATAAAGTAAGCAAGTAAGCAGGAAGATTAGAGAGAGAGGGAGAAAAAGGAAGAGAAAGAGAGCCTGAATATAAGTGACTTCTGACCATTTACCATTGCAGTGGCAAAAACTGTATCTGTTTGATTATTTCGAGAAGGCCTCAGTGTCCCGGCTCGGGTGTGACTGTGATGCAAAACCCAAAAGCACGGGAGGGAGGCGCCTGGTGAGTGGATGAGCTTACCGGGCAGAAGCAGCTGAAGCGGCAGAAGCGGCAGACGGAGCGGCAGAGAACCGGAGCAGCAGCAGTTTCACTCACCAGGGTAGACAAGTGGTGTGGAGGTGGAGGTGGATGTGGAGGCCAGCAATGGTATTAGTGAAAAGTGCCGCGTGGCAACTCGCAGCAGTTCGGTTCGCGGAAAAAGGGCCATCAGGACTGAGGATACTCCCAGAAAAAGAAGAAAAATAGAGGGAATTCCGCCTGTCCTGACTCTTAAGCCCCATCCGAGTCACGGCACCATATATGTTAGGTTTTTAAAGTAGGTAGCCGGTAAAGGAGAACACCACGCGGTATTCAGGCAGGAGAGAAAGTTTATTACCGAACTGCTGGCCTGTGGCCAAGATGATCCATGGCCGGAGAGAAGGGAGAGAGAGAGACCCCCACTCAGCCCTGCCTTATATCTAGGGCAGGGGCAAGGGGTATGGCCAGGTGGATTAGGATGTGACCTCAGGGAAAGGGGAGGTAACTGCCTCCAGGTCTGCAGGTTACCCAGGTAACTAACTGGGTGGAGACAATGAGGTGGGGGCATCTGCATGTAGCCCTCAGGGAGAGGACCTTACACCAGGCTTCTCTGGGGGGTCTCGGGACCACTGGGAAGGGCCCAATCAATTTGTCTAAATGGATGAGTCTCCGGCAGCCTTTTTAGAAAGGCGGCTTGGGGGCTGGGGATATAGCCTAGTGGCAAGAGTGCCTGCCTCGGATACACGAGGCCCTAGGTTCGATTCCCCAGCACCACATATACAGAAAACGGCCAGAAGCGGCGCTGTGGCTCAAGTGGCAGAGTGCTAACCTTGAGCGGGAAGAAGCCAGGGACAGTGCTCAGGCCCTGAGTCCAAGGCCCAGGACTGGCCAAAAAAAAAAAAAAAAAAAAAAAAAAGAAAGGCGGCTTGGTGCTTACCATACTTATACTTCCATAGATCTAGAGGCTGAGGAAAATTTTTAAAAAGCAGTTAATGTAGCATTTGTGGGACAGGCAGCTCCAGACATTAGAAAGAATATTACCAGCCGGTATGTGCCATGCCAGAGAATAAATGAAGCTGGCAGAGTAGCCGCCAAGGGAAAGAGGGAAAGGGGAACGTGCCAGGAGCCTATTGGCAGGTAGACTTTACTGAGGTAAAAACAGGCAAGTTTGGATATAAGTATCTGCTAGCTTTTATAGACACTTTTTCAGGATGGACGGAAGCTTTCCCAACCAAGTGGGAAACAGCACAGACAGTAGCAAAGAAGCTGCTAGGGGAGATAACTTCCAGGTTTGGACTCCCAGTAGCCATAGGCTCAGACAATGGCCCCTCTTTCACCACTCAGGTAACATAGCTATTAGGTGAGTCACTGGAGATTAATTGGAAATTACATTGTGCCTATCACCCCCAAGTTCAGGTCAGGTGGAAAGGAAAAGAGACCTTAACCAAATTAGCCCTTGAGACTGATGAAAACTGGACGGCCCTCCTACACCACACTTTAAGAGCATCACACCTTATGAAATAATTTTTGGGAGGCCTCCTCCCTTACGTCCTAAGCTTGGTTCTGAAGCAATAGCTAAATTGTCTAACCAGCATTTGCTAAAAGGCAACCAGGAAAATATTAGGGGATTTCACTAGTCAAGCCTTAGGGTAAGCTTCTTTAACGAGTCTATGCAGAAAGTTGCAGGCAACCCAGCAGGAGGTGTGACATTCTATTGGAACCACTGGAAGACACTGCTGCTTGCTGCTGCCACATCCCCTCCCACCCCATTTGGGTTAAGATCAAAGATGGCCTGACAGTCATCTGGAGCCATAGTGGCTGCCCTAATCAAAGGGACCGGAGGACTGACTATAAACTTCTCATCACTCAAGTAGATTTGGACATTCGGGGAATGCATGCATCCATTGATAAGCTGACCGACTCCCTCAACTCCCTGGCAGAACTGGTCCTCCAAAACAGTAGAGGTTTAGATCTATTGTTCCTAGAGAAAGGAGGGCTGTGCCTGGCTTTGGGAGAGGAATGCTGTTTTGGGGTTAACCATACAGGAGTGATCAAAGAAACTCTCACAGCAGTAAAATACAGGCTGGATGAGCGTGAAAAGAAATGCAGGGAGAGCATGGGATGGTATGAGTCTTTGTTTAACTGGTCCCCTTGGTTGACATTGTTAATAACCTCAGTAGCAAGGTCTTTGATGTTGCTAATAGTTACCCTAATGGTTGGTCCTTGTATTCTTAACAGGCTCACTGCATTTGTAAGAGATCATGTCAGTGAGGTACAGCTAATGGTGCCTGAGCACCAGTATAATGAGGTCATGATTGCCCCCACCCCCTCCATTAGTAACCAATAGAAGAGGAGGAAATGTAAGCGCTAACCTGAGAACCTGAGTGACTAAATATAAGTTTAAGTGTTAAAATTATAACAGCTTCTAAACCCTGGTGATGACTCCATGATAGAGGGCTGCACCCCCAGTCGTGAGACTCGTTTTTTGTAGTTTGACATTTAAAAATATAGGGAGCCCTTGTTCCCCTCTATACCTAGGTAGCAACCATGGTATTGGACAGTAAAAAATGATCATAGTTATAGACTATAGAAATAACCATAACAGCAGTAGCAATGCCATGATAACTCTTGGGTTGGTTTACTTATGATTGAGTACTGGATTGTTTTAGCCTGCTCAAGCTTGCTTAGTGGTAATGAGAAAACATGGTAACAATTGTTAAAATAAAGTTGGTACTAGGTCAGCCTGACTGCAGAATTCTGCTTCTGTAAACGGCTTGCTTAACCCTTTTGTGACTTGCTCTACTTCCTGCCTTAACTCCCTGCATCAGTGCTATATGACCACCTGCTGTCAGTTCCTGATACCAAGGCCAGTTCCCATTATCAAAGCCACAGATAACTGAAAGGGTAGATAGCCAATAGAAATAGGACAAGACTTGCTTGCTAAATGCCATCCAATCAAGTATCTGTCAAGTTGGAAATACCCTGCCCCTGTTGTAATCACAATAAAAACCCTGCCTATCTGAGGGTCGGGACTCTCAATCCAGATTCACTGTGGCGGTGACGGTTGGGAGTCTAGGCTCAAGCTTGCAATAAAGACTCTCATGCGTTTGCATTGGTATCGGCTCCTTGGTGGTCTTGGGGGACCCAAAATCTGGGCATAACAGTAAGTACCCCCCCAAAAGAAACGGTCAAAGAAACAACTGACTCATTAATAAGTGGGCTAAAGACTTAAAGAGAGAATTCTCTGAAGATGAAATAAGAATGACCAATAGACACATGAAGAAATGCTCAACATCTCTGGACATAAAAGAAATGCAAATCAAAACAACACTGAGATTTCACCGCACCCCAGTTAGAGTGGCCATTATCAAGAAAACTAATTAATAACAGATGCTGGTGGGAATGTGGCCAAAAGGGAACACTACTACACACTGTTGGTGGGAGTGTAAACTTGTTCAACCACTCTGAAAAGCAGAATGTAGGTTCCTCAAAAGACTAAACACAGCTTTCCCTCCCCCAAACCCAGCAACCCCACTTCTGAGCATTTACCCAAAAGATCACAAACAAGCTCATACTAAAGCTACCAATACAACTATGTTCATTGTAACATTATTTACCATAACTAACATATGGAGCCAACTCAGATGCCCCTCAGTAGATGAATGGATCAAGAAAATGTGATATATATATATACAATGGAACTCAATGCTTCCATCAGAAAGAATGGCATTGCCCCATTCATAAGGAATGGAAAGACTTGGAAAAAATTATATTAAGTGAAGTAAGCCAAACCCAAAGAAACATGGGCTCCACAGTTTCCTTCATTTGTAATAATTAGTATATGTCTATGATAGTCCTAGCAGAGGATCACAATAGCTCAATAGCTATGTACATATGATCATATAAGATGATGCTAAGCAAAATGAACTCCAAGATGTGGAAACAGGGGTTTTTTCATTTTTTTTTAATGCACTATATGAAGTTACTTCTTTTTTCTTTCATTTTTCTTTCCTGTGTTTTATCCCGTTGTCACTGTATTTGATTTTGGTACTTTGAATATTGTATATTCATTTACCTAAATTAGGGAAGGGAAGGGGAACATCAAAATGACAAGACAAAGCATCAAGGGTGAACCACAAGACATTATGTTGGAAATTAACTGTACAACTTGAGGGGGAAGGAAAGGGGAGAAAGGTAGGGAAAAATGAGGGAGGGAGTAACAAGTTTGACAAGAAATGTACTCACTATTAAGTATGTAACTGTAACCCCTCTGTACATCACCTTGACAATAAAATTTAAATTTAAAAAACTATATAAAATTTTAAGCTTAAATCAATAGTATATATTGTGGACATATATGGTGGTAATTTATACCAACTTTGCCATTGTTCTTATCTTTTCAGAAGTAGAAAGGATAAATGAATGGGGAAAAAATATTTGTGCTTTATGAGACTTCATTTTTTAGAAAAAAAACCCTAGCAAACTCAAGTAAGTATTAATATCTCAGTGCTATAAATATACAGATACTCTTAATAGTATTAATGGTATATGTAAAAAGACACTCTCACCTTTGCTCAACTCTGTGTCCTTGTGAACTTCGATCATATTGGCTGAAGTACACTGTAGCATTTCAGGAGTGAGAACATCAGAGTGTAATGTTAACTCAGCAGAGAATTCTTGGGATCCATTGCTGTTGTCCATAGATCCTGATAATGTTCTGCTTAATTAAAACATATCTTTTATAATAAACCACATAATAAAGCAATAAAATTAGTTCTGCAATCTATAATAATTACTTACACAGAAAAATCATTTTCCTTGAGAATTTCTTGAAGTCGTTTCTGAAATTTTTTTTCACTTTCTGTTGTTGGCATCAACCTACGATCTTTGAATTTTAAAAGTCCATTAAAAAATGTAAGTAATAAATGGTTAACTTATTTTCCTAAAAGGCTTGAAAAATGGCAGCAATTTCCTATCTTTCACTTGGCAGACATAATACCACCTAAACGTAGTCCTATAAGAGTCAAACCAGAGAGAAATGGCTGTTACTGAAACTAAAATGAAATGTAGTTCATGGCTTAGTTCTATAAATATGAGCTAAACAGAAAAAGACTACTCTCTTACCTCTAAAAGTATCATACACCCTGAAACTAGAAATTTTCCACTTATAAAATATGACATTTTTCTTCTAAAAGCTATAGAAAACTTCAGGTGCTTTAAAAATTACAAATAATTTAAAAAGCTTAACTGGATTCATTACAGGCTTACTAACATATTTTAAATACTTTTGGTTTGTTAACTGTATATATTTACCTTTACCTATAAAATTTTGTTGTATCCATGGCACTGGTTTGAGCCCACTCAAATTCTTCCTGGATATAGTAACATCTAATAATGAATAAGTATTTTTCTCTGGAGTGGTACATGATGATCAGTGAGAGTTCACAAAACATCCCCAGAAAATCATTTGGAGGCAGTATTTCATTGGTCAAAGTATAATGATGTAAATAAACATTGTTTCTAAATTAGAATTCATAATTTTTAACACCTCTTTGAAAATATTCTAAGGTAGACCATACTGCAGAATTAAAAAGTAACAGAAGAGTGAAGCAAGATACACTGAAGACCAAAAACAGTGGAGGAGACGTTAACTTCCTAGGGAGAGAATAGGTGACAAAAATGACTCTGCCAGACACAAAGAATTCCTGGTTATACAGCCATGTCAATAGAAAATTACATAACAAATTTAACAAATACAACATCTAGCGTTGTCACCAGGGAAAATAACTAAATATTTCACTAAAATAGTTTAGTTTAAAAAAATCACTAGAACATTTAACTTTATACCTTGTGATTCAGGTTGGCTAATTTGAGACATCTCATTTCTGTTTCTTCGCCGTTGCTTTTCATCTTCCCATATGGCCTGGAGACCAGGGTTACCTCCAATTTGAGCTGTAATCACAACAATACTTAAATACTCCAAGGAACAAAGTAAACATTTTCTTGCTTAAAAAAATACTCAAACTTCTTCTTTTGCCTTTTAAGAAAAATAGTTTGTATATTAACACAAACTATCCCAATTTACATTTATTATGTTACTTCTTTTTTAGTTTTCTTTCTAACGGTTACCTAAAACCCAGGAAGTAAGTAAAGCTGAAGATAAAACAATTAAAAAGCAGAGTATATTATTTCATACTGGCTAGTTTTGATTAGGGTCACGCTCAGTTTCATACTTATGCAAACACAGTCACATGAATAGAAATATGAAGGAAAAGGTAATGAGTATCTGTTGTAGTTTGGAGATGAAATATGCCCCAAAGGCTTATGTGTTGAAGGTTTGTTTTCAGGGTGATGGTGCTAATGAGAAATGATTAGATCACTGGGGTGTCAACGTCAAAGATGGATTAGTCTACAGCTGAACAGACTGCCTACTAGGAGGAGGGATTTAGTTGGAATAAGTAGGTGCCTAGTAGGTGTGCAGGTTCCTTTCTCTCTGACTCTCTCTGCTTCCAAATTACCACATAGTTAATGGCTTGGCTCTACCACAGCATTTTGCCAAGATATTGTGCCTTATTATAGGTTCAGAAATAATATCATGAGCTGACCATGGCCTGAAACCTCTAAAATTTTGAGCAAAAGTACATCTTTCCTTCTCTCAAGTGTTCTGTCACACTGATAGAAAACTAGCTCACATCATATCTCATCAGAAATTCAGATGCAATTTTAAAGCACTTTTTACCTATATCACAGTTCCCTTGTTCTATTACATTTTGGTCACTGTCAAAAAACCCCCAAAATACCAAAAAGCAACATACATTAAGGGGCTGGAATTAATGTGAGGCTGGAGGCGTAGCTTAAAGTGGAAAAGGCATGTCTTACATGGCAGAAACGCTGCTTAGCAAATGTTAGGCCCCAAGTTCAAATCCTAGTATTGCCATTAAAAAAAAAATGTGAGTGTACCCTCAATATCCAACCGGTTTAAAATGTCAGCTGCTACCGCATCCACTTCTAATTCACATGTACTCTGTGGTTCAACTCCTTCTAGTAATAAAGAGCTGTAATGAAAAGATATCAAGTCACAATGACTATGCTAGAACAAACTTGGTAAGACTTTTCTTATACAAGAATTCATGTATAGTTAACAATCAAAGCATAGTTATATTAATTCATAATTATGTATACACTGATTCTCTGTGTACATATAAATGAATAACAGCATAATAAAATTTTTAAATCTATTATAATAACAATCCTATTAAAATCATTTTGAGGAATTTTAGATATATTGGTTCCAATTTTGTACATTCAGTGTTTAATATGTTGGCATGCTCAAAGCAGAATGAGAGAGAATAACAGAAGAACAATAGAAGGATGCTCTCAAAACTATATACATAAAAAAAATCACTTGGCTAGAAGCATTTTTTCTAGCAAGCACAAATGATTTTCAACAGAAGAGAATGTGTAACAAGATAAGGGAAGGTGGGCAGTCTGAGTGGTGGGCAAATATTTTCACTGTTCTTCATAACTAGTGCTGGGCGAAGGGGATGCTTTAAAATTCTTAACAACTTCAAACAGATAAATCACATGAATGTTCAAGAGTGGGATCATAGCTAGCAGAAGGGATGATACCACAAAGTAATTCATTTTTATAGGACCCACAGAGGGTTGTTTGCTACAAATGTTCTTAGGCTAAGTATTCTCTCCCTCCCCACCCCCAACCTCCTCAGAGTCACTACAGAGAAGATTAGGAAGTTATCACATAATTTTCCATACTGGCCAGAATCAATGAATATGCAATGGTGGTCCCATTTTACTCATTCAAAACCTTAGATCTGGGATGGGAATATGGCCTAGTGGTAGAGTGCTTGCCTTGTATACACAAAGCTTTGGGTTCAATTCCTCAGCACTACATATATGGAAAAAGCCAGAGTGGCACTGTGGCTCAAGTGGAGAGTGCTAGCTTTGAGCAAAAAGAAGCCAAGGACAGTGCTCAGGCCCTGAATTCAAGCTCCATGATTGGCAAAACAAACAAACAAAAAAACTTAGATCTTCCAAATGAATACCAAATGTAGAAGGAAATGCATGATTCTACTTGAAAGGAAGTAATGGTATGTTAGATTAATATTCAACTTGCAACGTTTTTAGTATTTTAAGACATACCTATTAGGAAGATCACAGATTCATTATCTATCCCTAAAGAAATTTTGATACAATGCTAGAAATGAAATGTTTTAGAGTATGGCATGTAGCTCAGTAGTACAGCACTAGCCTAGCACATAAGAGGCTATATATCTGATCCACAGATCCACAAATAGTAACAAATGTTAAATCACAAAAATTTTACAATTCAAGAAAATACATGTATACACATGTGTATATATCTGTATATATACACAGCTACACACACATATGCGTCTTTTGTAGAGTTGATAGAAAAGAGGTATATTAAAACCTATTATATATCCTTTTAAGTAATAAAAAAAAATTGATAGGCTTCTTAGTCATATAATTTAACAAAATCTACTCTGCCATGTATTGACGTTCCAGATAAAATAGTGTATGGTCAACAACTTCATTATACTACAAAAAATTACCATTTAGAAGAATTACACTGTAAATATCATGAATGAATATCCCAAAAGTAGGACTCTTGTGACAAAGGATGAATAGGAACATTAAAACAGGTTAACTGTACAGTAAGAATTTTATTTGTTTGAGACAGACTCATTAAGTAACCCAAGCTTGCCTTCAACTTGAGATCCTTCTGTTCCAGTCTCCTGAGTACCAAGATATGGTATGCAGTACCATGGCCTGATCAGGATAAAAGTGTTCTCAGAGAAAGAAAATAGTTCTCAGAACTAAATTATTTTTCTAGTAGATAGAAAGGTGTGAGTAGAAAAAAAAAATGAGTTGTCAAATACATGTAAACCATTCATTTTAGTCATAAAGGGAGATCAACAGTACAATGGGAATTATAGCTTAACATGTTCACAGATGAATACTAGAGATCTACTAATCATCAGAGTTCAGACAGCTACAATAATTTCTCCATATCAGTCTGATGAGTAGCCAAAGTTGAGAACAATTGCAGTCAGATTCCTGACATTCACAGATTTAACACCTTGAAAAATGCCTCCAAAAGCCATGATATATCATTTCAACTGTTAAGAAGTTAGGTGAGGGCTGGGGATATAGCCTCGTGGCAAGAGTGCCTGCCTCGGATACACGAGGCCCTAGGTTCGATTCCCCAGCACCACATATACAGAAAACGGCCAGAAGCGGCGCTGTGGCTCAAGTGGCAGAGTGCTAGCCTTGAGCGGGAAGAAGCCAGGGACAGTGCTTAGGCCCTGAGTCCAAGGCCCAGGACTGGCCAAAAAAAAAAAAAAAAGAAGTTAGGTGAGTAGAGCTGCTGACTTAATACTCTCATCTCATTACAAAGTTGTAGTTATTTGTTTTGAACATTATATATATTTACTAGTTTTCCTATTCATATCTTTGCCTTTAATTTGTGCAACTTGGTATTATATATAGTTTGACAAAGCTCAGTCAAAAAAAAAGTTTAAAAAAATCAGAAGATTTCAAAAATAAAAGTTTTAAATTCTCATAGGTGCATTACTCAGCTCAGTTGAGGTAAAACTCTCAGTGAATCCCAAATAATCATCAGCTGTGTTCAAATCCTATGATTTGCTGATTGTTTTCCTGCCCTAAATTTTGTGAAAATCTGCTTCATTAAAAAAACAAAAACAAATGGTGCTTTAGCAAGATAAAAGTTACAGCAAAACTCTCAAGCTAAAGACATGAATTTGTTAATTTAAGTGATTTATTGAGGGATAATATGTCTTTCATGGAAGTTACGTGGTCATGTAGGAAGAATCCTGAGCCATAGGTGCCTTTTCTTCAACTGTAGTCTCTTTGATATAAAGGGTCATGATTATAAAAACAATTCCACTATATAGATAGGAGGAAACTATGTATGTGTATATGTTTATCAAAAAGTCCTGATGCTTACTAAGCAGAATCAAGAGTCACTAACAAGCCCTATCCATATATTGAGTCATTAAAGACTCATTCTGATGTAATATTCAATCCTGAAACCATATATTTCTATCATTAATGAGATATTTCCATAACTTCGGATATAATAAAACCCCAAGTAATTGTGTAACATGGAAATTCAGTCAAATACAGACCAGATATTTGAAACTTCATAAGCTAAACTCTTGTCAAGTTTGTTTTGCTTACTTTTTGAGATAGGGTTTCCCTATGGAACTCAAACCTGCTTCCAACTCTTGAACTTCCTACTTCTGCCTCCTGAGTTCTGGGATTTATATGTATGGCCCACCATAATTTTATGATAGTTTATGTTCAAAAGACAATAAACTAACATTTTCTTACTACAAAATAAAAATCATCAAATAAAAAACAGTAATTTAAAAACACTCTTCTTCTCCTTCTTCATTAAAAATACTGAATAAAAAGCATTTGATGACATATGTAGTAAAAAGAAGAAAACCATTCTGCTAGTATTCGACTGATGCAAGAAAGCTTGGGTAATATGTGGTTCAAAACAGAAACTCATTAGTTTTACAAAAATAAAGCTACTGATTGATAATTTAAATAGGTGCTGATTGCGGATAACATGTCTGTTGTTTGGCAGGAAAACTTAACATTGGGACTATTTTATCTCCAACAAAAAGTATAATCAAGAATAGTTAAAAGAAAGTATAACATATTATTCATAAACAGTAGGTCAATTCACTCATTTCCATAGATACTGAACATTTAAAAATTTGAGGGTTTGTTTCTATTAAAAGTAGGTGCTATTTCACTTTTAAACTGCTTTTACAATTATCATTTCTTAAGGTGAAAAATTGTTAGATTTAAATTTACAAATTAAAATCAATGCTAAGAAAAAGCCTAACAATCTATCCCAGATTATTTCTGTATATTTTTATGGTCTGTTTTTAAATTTGTGGTTCCAGTGTAATATACAAACATCGAGATTTGTTTAAAAGTAAGAAGTGTTTGTTCAAATAAACTTATAAGGTTATAAGAACTCAATTAATAAAAGATCATACTTTAATTGTTCCACTGATTTCTGATCACAACTACCATATATATATATAAAATGTTCACTTCTTTGACATCATTAACTAACCTTGGTATTTCTTCTTCCTTCCACTGAAATAAAGTAGTAGCTGGAGAATTTCCTGATAACTGATCTTTGCATGATCCAACTGCACTGGATAAATCATCTAGAAGGAAAAAGGTAAATTTAAATACATCCAATTTAATTTGTATAATTACCTTTTTTTTTCAAATTTTTATTATCAAACTGATGTAAAGAGAGGTTACAGTTTCATACGTTAGGCATTTGATACATTACTTGTACTATTTGTTACCTCGTCCCTCATACCCCCATAATTACCACCATTTAGTAATATAATTTACAATGTATTTGGCTAGTTCCTAAAATTATGTCTTAAAAGATTAATGCGCACACGCACACACAAACACACACACACAGAGGAAAACATACATATAGCTGAGAATAATGTTCCTAAACTAAAAGGAAAAACAACTTTCGGCAATATATGGGTATAGAGGAGAAATTATTATAACATTTACATAGTGCAATAAAAATATGACACATTTAAATGTCCAGTTTTGATAAGTATGCATAAAATCTTATTTGCAATATAAAGAATTATAAAGTTTAAGACGTTGAAATTCCTAGGGTCCTCTGTATGGGTCAAATGAAACTCTAATGGAAATTTCATGAGATTCAAAATATACTTTAATGCATTCCAGAAGTAATGGCAGAATCAGGGAGGGAATCTTGGGGAAAATTCAAATACAATCTGATTTGCATTTGTAGAGGAGACTATACTATACTTTGGAAGCAGTCTATAAATTTCTGTGATCTCTTATGGAAATTTAAATTTTCTAGTAAGAGAAAAAGCTGAGTGGCATAAAAATCCTCTCAAAAGAGATAAAATTTAGTACTTGGACCTACACTCAATCTTTTTTCCCCCTTCTTCTTCTTTATTGTCAAAAAGGGGTTACAGTTTCATGTGTAAGGCAAGTACATTGCTTATCCAAGTTGTTACCTCCTCCCTCATTTTTCCCCCATCACCCCTTTTCCCAGTTCCCTCCCCCCTCCATGAATTATTCAGTTGGTTTACACCAATTCGTTTTGTAAGTATCACTATTGCAATGGTTTGTCTTTTTATTATTTGTCTCTCAATTTTGGTATTCCCTTTCCCTTCCCTAGTTCCAATACCCATACATACAGTATCGGGGTTCTAAGATCAATTATAGTAATAGCAGGGGTAAAACCACAGGAAGAGAATACGAGAGGGAAAAAAAAGGTACAGTTTCACATGGCATGTTGAAAATAACTACAACAATGATATACCACTTATTTCTATAACTTGGAGTTTGGGCATAGCTATTGAGCTACTGTGATCTTCTACTATGACTATCCTAGAGATGTACTAATTATTGCCTATGAGGGAAACCATGGAGTCCATGTTTCTTTGGGTCTGGCTCACTTCCCTTAGTATAATTTTTGCCAAGTCCTTCCATTTCCTTATGAATGGGGCAATGTTATTCTTTCTGATAGAGGCACAGAATTCCATGTACCATATTTTCCTGATCCATTCGTCTACTTAGGGAAATCTGGGTTGGTTCCATATTTTAGCAATGACAAAGTGTGCTATGATGAACATAGTTGTGCTGATGGCTTTAGTGTGGGCTTGCTTGCAATCTTTTGGGTAGATGCCCAAAAGTGGGGCTGCTGGGTCATAGGGGAGCTCTATGTTTAGCCTTCTGAGGTAACCTCCACAGTGCTTTCCAGAGTGGTTGAACAAGTTTACATTCCTACCAACAATGTAGGGTTCCCTTTTGGCCACATCCCCCCCAGCACTTGTTATTGTTAGTTTTCCTGATAATGAACATTCTTACTTGGGTGAGGTGGAATCACAGTGTTATTTTGATTTGCATTTCTTTTATGGCCAGTGAGTGATGTAGAGTTACTTCTTCATGTGTCTATTGGACATTCTCATTTCCTCTTCAGAGAAGTCTCTTTTTAGGTCTTTAGCCCACTTGTTGTGGGGGCCATTGGTTCTTTGAGGATTTGTTGTGGAGGAATTTAATTTCTTGAGTTCTATGTATATTTTAGATATGAGGCCTTTGTGTGTTATGTGGCCGGTAAAGATCTTCTTCAGCTCTGTGGGCTTTCTGTTTATCTTGCAAGCTATGCCTTTTGCCATGCAGAAGCTCTGCAGTTTGATGCAGTCCCAATTTGTCCAACCTTTCTTTGATTGGTTGAATTTCTGGGCTTTTATCAAGGAAGTTTCGTTGTGTGCCAAGGAGCCCAAGAGTTTCTCCTATTCCTTCTTGTAGTGTTTTCAGGTCTTTGATCCATTTGGAATTGATTTTGGTGCAGGGTGATATTTAGGATCTAGTTTTCATTTGTTACAGGTGTTGAAGCAGTTTTGCCAGCATCCTTTGTTGAAGAGGTTGGCTTTCTTCCATCCTATTTTTTTAGCTTCTTTATCAAAGGTTAAGTAGTCATAGGTCTGCAGGTTCATTTCTGGGTCTTCAGTTCTGTTCCATTGGTCCTCAGGCCTGTTCTTGTGCCAATATTAAGCTGTTTTTATTACTATAGCTTTGTAATATGGTTTTAAGTTTGGTGCTGAAATTCTTCCAGCACTGTTCTTTCTACTTAGGATTGGTTTTACTGTCCCAAATGAATTTCTGGATTGCTTCTACTATCTCATTAAAGAATGGTGTTGGGATACTGATGGGTATTGCATTCAATTTGTAGATAGCCTTTGGCAATACTGCCATTTTCACAACGTTAATCCTCCCAATCCAGGAGCACTCAGTCCTTTTGTATTTTGCTTTTGTGATATGATCTTACCAAATTTTCTGGACCAGCTTCAAATTCACACTCTCCTCCTAGCTGGTTTAAAGTTGTGGCTGTTGGCGCTGAGGCCAGAGGTGCAAAGACCCAAAGGCGGCAGAGCCGGTGCAGGAGAGGCCGAGGGCCTAGCAAGAGAATCCACGTGGCTTTGAGGCTCAACAGCAGAACACTCTTGTGTTCTGTGGCATGGGGTCCTCCAAGGTCACGCTGTCAGTGCTCAGTCGGGAACAGTCAAAAGAGGTTGGAGCACAGGTTCGCAGAAGCATTGGCTGACCCAAGTTAAAAAACCTGGATTCATTTTTACTGTTTGATAAATTTAAAGGTGGGAGACCAAGTGGATTTCCTGATCACCCACATCGAGGTTTTGAAACAACTTCAGAATTGCCTCAACTTCCCCTCACTGCACTCAAGAAGACTGTAAATTGCTTCATCTAAGATCATCCCACTCTTCTCCATGCTCTCCATGTGTGGCTACCAAGCTGGCTGAAAGTAATTGGATAATAGAAATTTTTTCTTGTTAATGTCAATGATTATATTAAATAAAAGGAATGTTGACACATACTGCTTTCACTTCTGTTTTGGAAAGTGCTGTCTAGAGGGAGTCTTTTATAAACTTTTTGGCTCTCAACTTTAAATAACCCTGTGAAGTTTGGTTACAGAATATTGATATCTGACCATTTCTTTTATTTGTTTAATTTTCTGTCTGGCATGGGTCTTGAACTCTGGGCCTGGATGTCATCCCTTAGCTTCTTTTGCTCAAGGCTAGCATTCTAACACTTGAGCCACAGTGTCACTTCAAGCTATTTCTGTGATTAGTTGGAGATAAGAGTCTCACTGACTTTCCTGCCCAGGCTGGCTTCGAACCACAATCTTCAAATCTCAGCCTCCTGAGGAGTTAGGATTATAGGTGTGAGCCACCACCACCCAGATGGCCATTTCTTTTTGATGAGGGATTTTCCAGAAAACTGTAGCTGTAATTACAGTTAATCCTCATTATGTATGGAATCTGTGTTCATGAATTTACTTGCTCAGAAAATTTATTGGCATACCTCAAATCAATATTGGTGGAGTTTGTGTGGTAACTCATGGACATGAACAGAGTGATAAAAATTTTGAATTGCCCAATATACATGTTTCCAGCAGAAGCTGAAGGAGGTGAGGCTCTGCTTTCTTGCTTCAGTTATTATAATGTAAGCAAGTGTCGTTTTCAGTCTCAGTGCTATGTTTCTTACATTACTGTGTTTTTTTTGGTGTTAATTTCACTATTTTAAATGGCTCCCAAGCATAGTACAGCAGTTCTACTTAGTATTGCTTAGTCCCGAAGGGGTGTTAATGTGCCTTTTCTCACAGAGAAAATATGTATGTCAGCCTTCAGGGGTAGATTGTACTGGTACTGATTAAAGAGTTCAGTGGCATTTAATTAACAGGATATATATATATATATATATATTATCTTTAAGTATTTGCACAAAGGGTTTCAATTCAGCATGTCACTTTATAAGTACAATGCATATTGATCAATATCACCCTTTCATCATTTTCCCATATTATAAGCTGTCTTTAAACAGAAAACACAGTTATATATTGGCAGGTAGAAAAACTATGGTGACCAGAGGCTTCAAGAAGCCAAATCTTATATTTCCTCTAGAATCAATGGTTCACTGTTTGGTAATTTAGTCACCATAGCAATTTTGTAGATGATAAATGCCTCAAGTTACAAGAAATAACAGTTTTCTCCAGGAGCACATGTAAGCCAAGACTCAATTCTCTCTCCTTTTTTTCAGTTCTTTCTTAATATACACTTTAAAACTCTGCAATTTAGAACCAAGCCCACTTGTAAATTTTCAACGTGTTGACTAGAATAAAGAGCAAAATTAGTAAGACCATGCTAGTTTATTATCCAGGAATAGTTATTATGCTTGCTGTCTTTTCTGGTATCATGTTATATGTATTTTGCACCTTTTAAAATCTAATTATTATATGGTTAACATTTCTACAATGTTGTTCAAATAGCTAATTTTGTATGGCGTTATTAAAGCATTTGCTGTGGTGATTGTATCAGTTGACATCACAATGATGTATACAGGTACCTGCTTTCCTTCAACATCATCAGTATTTATGTGACATTAAGTCATTGCCCTTTACAAGTGGGAAAAAAAAAAAAGTTGTGGCTGTCCTTTCTCTACCTCCAAGTAGGTGTTATGCTACCACATTCAGCACAGTAGGTCATTTACATCAAACAAAAACAAAAATATTCATATTTTGAATTAAGGTATAAATCTTAATCTAATTAAGCTGTAAATCTGTATTTCATAAATTTTCCTAATTAAGCTTCACATAATTCTATATTAGAATCTGTAAATATCTTTTCATGTTTCAAAAAAATAATTTCTAATTCCCATTTCAATGCTTATCTAACTTTTGTAAATAAATGGTTTGTGTGTATTTTGCTCATTTCAAGTTTTTTTATTATAGGAAAAACTTTAACTGTGAAAATTATCTCCTCTTCCTAATCTACATACTCTGCAACATTTTCAGTTCTTTTGTCTTCCTTAAATTCTCAGTTACACTTGCCATTGACAGATACCTTGTTATTCTTGTTATCCCCATAACCTTTCTATTTTTTATTTCATTTTTACTTTTAGACTACCTTTAGCTTTACAGAAAAGCTATAATAAGAATAATACATAGAGATCCACATACTAGTCATCTAGTTTCCCTTATTTTTTAGCATTTCATACTACTGTGGTACATAAAGACGCTGACAATGGAAGATCACTATTAAACTACAAACTTTCTTTGAATTTCAAGGTTTTCCATTAATGCTCTCTGTTCCAAGATCCAATCAAGGGTACCATGCTGCATTCAGTTATCTCATCTCCTTAGTCTTTTTATGGTCTTCCTTGTTTTTTAACGATCTTGATAGCCACAAGGTGGTAATGCGTAGAATGGCCTCCAATCTGAATCTGTCAAGTGTTCTCCTCATGATAAGACTGGGGTATTTGGAAAGCATACCAGATATAACGTATTCTTATCATGTTGTAAAAGATACACAATATGCACAAATAACTGGTGATATTAAACCTAATCATGTGACTACAGGTTTGATGAGTCATTTATTGAACATCCTAGTATCACAGAGAATATATTATTTTTCACTGTGATAATATTCCTGCACACTCTTTCCTTTCCAATATTTAGCACCAATAATCTGTTTTCTACTTCTATAGTTTTACTTTCCAGAATGTCCTACGAGTGAAATCATACAACTTGTAGTATTCTAATCTGGCTTCTCTGACTTATTAAATGCTTTAAATGTTCCTCTGTTATAGTGTAAGTCAATTGTTTATCACTAAGTAGTATTATAGTTTATTCATTCCATTGCTCAGTAGTCACCATAGTTGATCTATATTTTCAGAAATTATCAATAAAATACCTAGAAATATTTCTATTCAGCTTGAGTAGACCTACATTTAAAGTAATTTGGATAAACATCTAAGAAGAGAACTGATGGGTTATAAGTCTGTTTAATGTTTTCAGAACTGTGAAACTTATCTTTCTTAATTTGCCTTTCACTAGCACTGAATAGGAATTGTTATTGTTTCATATACTGGTCAGGATTTATTGTTCTCAATCTTGAATTTTAGCCATTTACAAGTAGGAGTAGCTTTTGTGGTTTAAATTCACATTTCTCTAATAACATAATGATGAGTGACTTTTCATGTATTTCTATTCTCATTGCTTTTTCTTTGATGGAATGTTTGAAACACTCTTCTGGTCATTTTTAATAGGGTTGTTTGCTTTCTAATTGTTAGTTTTCATAATTCTGTATATATTTAAGATAGAACTCTTTATTACATACATAATTTACAAATATTTTCTACTTTGTGACTTATCTTTTTGTTTCTTTTCTTTTAGGTAGTACTGGAGACTGAAATGAGGAACTTGCACAAGTACCCCTAGTTTTTCTGCTTTTAGTTTTTCAGACAGAACCTTGGCCAGCTCAAGCTGGCCTTGGATCTACCTACTAACTGTAGATTCTGTTATCACATGAGTTTAGCTAGGATTACAAGAGTAGGTCCAGCTCTTTTCACTCATTTAACAGTGATTCAAAGAGCAAAAGTTTTCAATTCTGACAAAATCCAACTATGTTTTCTTTCACAGATTATATTTTGTGTTTCTATACTTAAGGTTTTTTTGTTTGTTTTGTTTTTTGCCAGTTCTGGGGCTTGGACTCTGGGCCTGAGCACTGTCTCTGGCTTCTTTTGCTCAAGGCTAGCACTCTACCACTTGAGCCATAGCTCCACTTCTGGCTTTTTCCATATATGTGGTGCTGAGGAATGGAACCCAGGGAGGGGCAAGCACTCTACCACTAGGCCATATTCCCAGCACCTAAGCTCATTTTTTTAAACCCAAAGTTGGGCAGATTTTCCCCTTGTTTTTTTCTTAAAATCTGATAGTTTATTTTTTACATGCAAGTCTGTAACATATTTTAAGTTAATTTTTTTTTAAGCATATGTCTCAGGTCTTCTACTTTTAATTTCTGGAAAATGGATATCCAATTATATCAGCACTATTTGTTGATAAGACTTTTCTTTCTCCAATCAATTACTATGGTATTTCTGTCAAAGTTAACTATGTGAGCCAAGTAGGAGCTTTTTCAAGTATCAATCTGTCTCTAGACTCAACTCTGCTCTATCAGTGTATGTGCCCTTTCCTTTCACCAAAACCATGCTGCTTTGATTACTGCAGCTGTAGTAAGTCTTAAAAATGAGTAATGTAACTTCTTCAACTTTTACTCTTAAAATCTCTACACTTCCTGGGCACCAGTGGCTCACGAATATAATCCCAGTTACTCAGAAGGCTGAGATCTGAAGATGGTAGGTCAAAGTCGGTAGGAAAGTCTAGGAGATTCTTATCTCCAATTAACCACCAAAAAGCTAGAATGGAGCTGTGCTCAAGTGGTAGAGTGCTAGCCTTGAACAGAAAAGCTAAAAGACAGCTCCCAGGCCCTGAGTTCAAGCCCTAGTACCAGCACCTCCCACCCCCATTTAAAAGTCTCTCCACTGTAAACGAAAGAGTAATACTGCCCTCACTCAAAAATAGAGCATGGAGGGAGATCTAAGGGATTATAATTGCAAAAAAGAAGATAGTCATGTCCTTTTGGCCCGTCCCCCCCCACAACCTCCTCTCTCTTTCTTTGTGCTGGTTCTGGGGCTTGAATTCAGGGCCTGAGTGCTGTCTTAAGTTTTTTTGTGCTCAAAGCTAGTGCTCTATCACTTGAGCCACAGCTCTACTTCTGGCTTTTGGGGGGGTGGGGTTAGTTAACTGTGCATAAGAATCTCATATACTTTCCTGCCCATGCTGGCTTGGATTCTCAGGTCTCAGCCTCCTGAGTAGTTAGAACTACAGGTGTGAGCCACTGACTCCCATTTTCTCTTTTCTTACATCTATCTTCCTTCCCTTTTCTCTGAAGAGAAAGCCAAGTCTATTCCACCCTACTTTAGATGCTTTCTTTCATCAAGCGTCTAAGGACAAAGATTATCATTTAGATAACTTGGTTTATTATGAGAGATTTCATATTATCCTAAGATAGAGGATGAGAGCCCTGTTACTTAATAAACTGTACTTGTCATCTAAACTGAAGTGATGATTAATAGAATCATCTATGAACAAAGAAGATATTTTAGGTTATTTTGAAGAGAAGTCACATTATGTTATTAATCTTGCACACTTAAAAATGTGTTATCACAAAAGGATTTTTCTTCTAAAAAGTTTCATTTTGTGTAAGTTGTTCTACATAAGGAAATTAATGTTAGAAAAAAACATCAAAAATTTAAAAAACTATTAGCAAGTAGAACATTACAACATCCTTACTTAATAAAGATTCTGGATTATGGTAGGTTTTTTGTTGTTTTTCGGTGATACCAAGGTTTAACTTCAGGGTCTCCCATCTGCTAGGATGGTGCTTTACCTCTCAAGTTACATTTCTAAATTAGCTTTTTGCTGGTAATTTTGAAGATGAGAGTCTAGAAGACTTCTTTACTGTGGCTAGCTTTGAATGATGATCTTACTCCTAGTGGTACTGTTCATAATAGTTGAAAAGCAAAACATACAATGTTCATCAGCTGATGGGACAAACTAATATAACTACATAACAAGATAAGCATTGGAAGCTTACTAAAGCAAGCATTTCTTTCAGAGCTGATTAAAGTATTTTAAGTTTTTGGTGATGATTGTATAACTATGAATAATTTGAAAAACCTGTTATCCTCTTTGAATGGATGAAATATATGGGAAGAGAATTATATCTCAAGAGAGCTATCACACAAAAAAATTCTTTTGAGATGCTTTTCCTGATAACCTTAAATTCTATTTTGTGTATTTCTTTTTATTCTTTATCTACTAAGCAGGTATTTTCTAAGTATACAGTATTATTATTATTTTCTTGCCAATCATGGGGCATAAACTCAGGGCCTGTCCCTGAGCTTCTTTTGCTCAAGGCCAATACTCTTCCATGTGAGTCACAGTGCCACTTCTGGCTTTTCCTGTTTATGTGGTACTGAGGAACAAAACCTAGGCAAATGCTAGGCAAGCATTCTACCAGTAAGCCACATTCCCAGCCTGCGTTATTTTTTTATTTTTTGCCAGTCCTGGGCCTTGGACTCAGGGCCTGAGCACTTTCCCTGGCTTCTTCCCGCTCAAGGCTAGCACTCTGCCACCTGAGCCACAGCGCCCCTTCTGGCCGTTTTCCATATATGTGGTGCTGGGGAATCGAACCGAGAGCTTCAAGTGTAGGAGGCAAGCACTCTTGCCACTAGGCCATATTCCCAGCCCAGCCTGCGTTATTTTTTAAGTAATTAATTATATAACACTTGTTTGAAACTTGAAAATTAATCTTACTTTTCCTCCTTGCTTTTCGGAACTTTACAGCAGCCAGGTTTATTAAATTCATTCCATAAAGATTGTAGTCAATGAAGAGCTGTAGGAGGTAGGGAATATGTGCTTCATGGGGCTGGTAAAATTTATTCATTACGGCTCCACTTTGCAAAAGTTCACAAATCCTAAATTTAAAAAAAAGTATGATTATGTTCTCTAAAACACTAAGTGAAACTATTATACAAATATAGATAATAAAATATCTATTAGAACATAAAATTTTCATTTCAATTTCATATAATTCAATTTCATATAAACTTATATTTTGTCAATTTCATATAAATTTATATTTTTTAACAAAAATTTAACCCAAAGCTTTAAAGTATGCAGCATGTATTCAATCACAAAAATTTCAAGGGTAAAGAACATTTTTATTTAAATCAATTAAACAATAACTATTTAAAAATATCAAAACCTCAAAATATATATGGAATTCACTTGTAAGATTTTTCAGGAAGCAGAGGCAGGCCAGTCTTGACTTCAAGGCCAATCTCAGTAACAGAGTGCAACTCTGACTTAATGAGGGGGAAGGGTATTAAAACACTTAATTAAAAATCTCTGCAAAGACTATATAAAATTTCAAAACAAAGGAAGAAGAAATATTAGTCATAATTCTACCACTCAAAAGTGTTATCATTTTAGTGTCTTTCTTTTCTGTTTTTCCTTCATGAAAAGGGCATATAACACATAGGCAAATATAAATAGACAAGTACTCTGCAAGTATAGGAAAGTTAGAAAAAATGCCAAGTCAGAGAGGAGTGAAAAGATAGTTCCTGCAAAGCCTTCATCATCATCATCATCATCTTTGTCTTTTCCATCCCTCCCCCCTCTGCTCACCTTCCCTTCTCTTTTTTTTAAATTTTGTGCCAGTTCTGAGGCTTGAACTCAGGGCCTGGGAGCTGTCCCTGTTGTTGTTGTTCAAGGCTAGCACTCGGCCACTTGAGCCAGAGCTCTACTTCTGGCTTTTTTGCTGGTTAGAGATGTGAGTCTTGACATTTCCTGCCCAGTTGGCTGACTTTGAGCCATGATCCTCAGATTTCAGCTTCCTGAGTAGCTAAGATATAGGTGTGACCCACCAGCTGCCTTTCCTGCCTGAAAGCCTTTTTGGAAAGAAGGCTAAGCTGGAAATTAAATGAAGCAGATGTTCATCTTTCTCTGAATAGAAGGGAGAGTATTTCATATAAATGAAACTGTACATGTCAAAGATTACAAGAAGACATGGCATGTTCAGAAACAAACTACAGACTATAACCTAGTGTGGCAACCATTGAAGAGGCTAGAAAAATAATAGAAGCCAGATTCTACAGAGCCTGTAAGACATTTCCAATAGTGGCATTGGCCTGAGAAGTAAATTGCAAGAAAGTGAATGGTCATATTAGCTAAAGAATTCACAAGAGTGGAGGGAGCAAGTGAGGAGGCTACTGTGAAAAAAACTAAGATGATAACTGTAAGAGGATCATGGCAACCTATAAATTTAAGATGGTCAGGCAATGGTGACTTAACCAGATGTGGAAGGTAAGAAAAAGAATGGAGAAAAATAGATTTTGTCTTTAGCAACAGTAAGTTGTAATATGATTATTGAAATAGTGAGAAAATAAAGAAAAAATGATTCTTTAGATTTAGTTAGGATGTTTTGGGAGGAAATAAGAATATACTCTGCTTTAGAAGTAGAAATACTAGGACTTAGTATTGTGATGTGGACAAAGATTAGGACAAAAATAATTTTATTAATACCAAGAAAGCAGCTAGTATTTTTGGGCAGAATATACTGGACACTATGCAAAGTGCTTTAAATGCTTAATCTCAGTACCTCACTATAAACTTTTGAGACTATATCCTCATCTTACAAATAAAAATATAAATTTTAATTGTCATTTAAAAAACCACACAAATATACAATAGAAGAACTAAAGCTCAAAATTTTTCTTAGAAGCCCTCATTCCCTTTTTTTTTTGCACTCAGCTGAAAAATACATATTAATACTGTCACAAAATCAATTTGACTATAAAAAAAAAGTCTGAATCTTTGGTTCAAATTTTCAGGATCACTGTGCTAAAATGATGGCTATTTTCACTATAAAGTACAGGGAAAGGTCTTGATAGAAGCTTAACAGCTGAGTAAAGAGAGTAAGAAATGAAAAATGGGAAAGAGATCATTAACAAAAAAAAGGTAGAATAAGGCAGGGTAAGGAAAGATCCAGAAGTTGAATATCATAACAGAAATCTGTGATTTTTTTTTCTCTTGCAGAAACTACAGCTTATCTGCAGGACAATAAACAAATGGATTAGAACTGGTGGTTTCAGATAGTAGATGAAAGTGAGAAGACATAGACAATAGAAAGGAAAATGGAGGACTCTACAAAATAAGACAAAAGCAGTGGGGCCAAAGTAGTTAAAGCCATAAAAAGGCAGAACAAGATAACTCAGGGACAGAGACCAAGGGGGAAAACAAACAAATAAACAACAACAACAAAAGCTAGGTGCCAGTGTCTCATGCCTGTAATGCTAGCTACTTCAGGAGGCTGAGGAGGACTGTGGTTCAAAGTTAGCCCACACAACAAAGTCCATGAGTGAATAAGCTGAATGCAGGCCTAAGACCCTAAATTTTAGCCCCAGTACTAACACCCAAAAGGAAGGAGAAGGTGAATGGGAAGGGAAAAGGAAGACATAAGAAAGGGGGGGAAAGAGGGAGGGAGAAAAGTAAAAAAAAAATGTAAGAAAAATTTTAGTCAGAAAAGAAAATTTTTAGTCAGAAAATCTCATAGTTTAGACAAGTTCCTTAGTATGATGAATAGAGCTCAGGAAGAATGGAAGTAATGCTCCTAAGAAATGACCAAACATAGCAGTGGAGATTCCCCACATTTGGAGATTTTTGTATTTACAAACTCAACCAATATAAGTAGAAAACTCTAAAAGGAAAAACTGTATCTGCACCGAACATGTATTTTCCCACACTTATTATTCCCTAAAAGATTCAATATATTAACTATTTATATACAGTTACACTGTATTGCATATTCCAAGTAATCTAGATATGATTTAAAGTGTACAGAAAAAGTTTGTATTTTACTGAATAGCAAAATTTTCAAACCCAGTATCCACTGAAAAGTAAATACTCTAATAAAAGCAATATTCAGCACTCCCCCAAGGCCAATTCTACATTAGTTTGTCACCACAGAGAGGGAAAAAGATGTGAATATGCTCTCAGTAATCTGGTATAAATGAAAGAATACACTAGAGGAAAAGACTGATTTAAAAAAAAAAAAGCCAAATCAACAACAACAAAAATCTAAGACATAAAATTTCATTAACGTCTAGTAGTCTCACTTTCATAAATTTCTCCTTACCAAATAAGGGTTTTTTTTGTACTGAGCATTTGGTCTGGCTAATAAAACAGTACATAATAATGACTATATTACATACTTGTGCAAACTCTCTAACTAAGACAGGAAATAAGTATCTGGTGAGCAATAACATCTTTTTACCTTTAAAATAGCACCCTTAGAATACAAGACATGGCGTCTTTTTCTACACATATATGAATATTTCAAGGTATATTTACGATAGTTATTTGCTTTCATTTATCTTTACCTTTTCACCATTGCCGGATTGTAAAGATAGATCTTCATAAAATGTCTTTCCTTCTCATGATATCCATAAAAAGGCCTGGAAAATATGAAAAAGAAATTTTAAAATTATTTCCATAATTTGGAGATAAAAATAATCCAACTTACTGTCCTAATTAAGCTCAGCTTGTATTACTTATTATTTAATATACCCCAAAATAAGTTAAAACATCAAGACATTTCAATTAAATTTTCCAAAGGTTAACATGAAATACTGAAGTACTTTTCAAAGATTTAAGATTATCATTTTGGGGGCTGGGGATATAGCCTAGTGGCAAGAGTGCCTGCCTCGGATACACGAGGCCCTAGGTTCGATTCCCCAGCACCACATATACAGAAAACGGCCAGAAGCGGCGCTGTGGCTCAAGTGGCAGAGTGCTAGCCTTGAGCGGGAAGAAGCCAGGGACAGTGCTCAGGCCCTGAGTCCAAAGCCCAGGACTGGCCAAAAAAAAAAAAGATTATCATTTTGGGAGGATAAAATCTGAGGATCAAGGATCAAAGTTAGCCCAAGCAGAAAGGCCTGTGAAACACCTAACTCCAATTAACTATCAAAAGAGCTGGATGTGGCTCCAGTGATAAAGAGTGCTGGCCTGGAGCAAAAAAATAAAAATTTCAGAACAGTTCCTAGGCCCTTAGTTCTAGCCCTAGGACTGGCACATATATCATATAATTCTGGCTCCAGCAATCAAAAGATCCTGCCTAGCAAGCAAAGATAAAACCCCAAGTTCAAACTTCAGAACCAGTAAAACAAAACAAAGCAAACAATTCAGCTGGATACAGTATCACTTTGACAAGCACTGGTAAAAGGGTAAACCATTTCTATCTTAATCACAGTCATATGAGTTATTCTTACTTACCCACCCATTCTCTCAGAAACAAACAACTTTTCCTTACTGATTCTCCCACTGAGGCAGGCCTCTTAGGAGCAACCACCCATTCCCAATGAACCTTATGTGTCCACAAGAAGTACTGTGTCTAACAGCAATCTGCTCAACTCATTTAGCCACACTTTTTATACTAGGAAATAATGTGTTTCTTGGTAATCCACTGTCTCCTAGGGAACAGGATAAACCTCTAGCTATAGTCCAAAGAAAAAGAAATGAATGAGCTGCCTAAAGTCAAAAGAAAAATTAAGAAAAACCTAATGAGACATTAGAGAAAACAGGCAATTTAAAGAAATTAGGAAGACAGTTCAAGATATGAATGAGAAATTTAGCACATTATAGAGCTGTTAAAAACGAACTTAGTAACCATATAGGTAAAAACACAATAAATGAAATCTAAAAAATATTGCTGAGATCCTCAACAGAAGAACTAAACATGCAGAAGAATTTCTGAGCTTGAAAATAAGTCTTTTAAAATAACTCAGAGAAGAAAATACTTTACCACTAGTTACTATAACACATGGTAAAAGTCTATACTAAAAGTGAAAGAATAACTGGTACCATTGTGAATACCTATAAACAGACAAAATTCAACAGCAGGGAAGATATACAAAAAAGAAAATCAAATGCAACCAACACAAAAAGTACTAAATCACACAGATAAAAAATGAGAAAAATAAAGGAACAAATATACACAAAAAAACCAGAAAAACATTAAGAGAAAAAAAAGAATATGCCTAGCTTACAAATAATAACCTAAAACATAAGCAGATTAAATTCCCTCATTAAAAGATACAGACTACCATAGATAAAACGATAGTAATGCTGTGTGTGGTAGAAACTTCCTTCACTAGTAAAGACACTCAGAGACTAAAAGTTAAAGTATAGAAAAAGAGATGCTATACAAATGAAAGCAAAAGCAAATTGATATTAGCTCTTAAGTAAAAAAGAGATGAGGCAACAATAATGAAAAAGAGATCCATTTGGCAAAAGAAAACAATTTAAATTTATATGCACATAATGCTAGAGCATCCAACTATAAAAACCAAACATAAGTAGATTTAAAAGGAGAGATAGTCAATAATATCAATGGATAGATTCTCCCCTAAAATACCAATCTAAAATGTCAACAAACAAACAACATTCTATACTGTAGACCAAATGGACTGACTAGACATTTATAGAACATTTCAATCCAACAAAATACACATTCTTTACATCAGTTCATGATCCAGGTATTGTTAGGTCACAAAACAATTATGTTAGGTGATATGTTGTGTTAAGACAGTAAGTCTCAACTAGTTTAAGAAATCAAAACCATATATAACTTATCTGACCACAACAGACTAAAACTAGAAACAGACAAAATAAAAACCTTTAGGAATTGTGCAAACATAAAGAAATTATTCAATATTCACTTACATAATGAGCTAGTAAAAATAATCAAAATGCAAATTAAAAATTTTCTTAAAACAATGAAAATATACTAAAAGCTTTCAGATACAGCAAAAGCAGTACTATGAGGTAAGTTGGTAGTAGTGACTTTTAAAAAATATTTCAAACATAATTTTGTAACTCAAAAAGCAAGAAAAACAAAAATCCAAAGTGTGTGAGTGTGTGTGTATGCGCGTGTGCATGCATGCTGGTTCTGGGGCTTAAACTCAGGACCTGGGCACTGTCCCTGAGATTTTTCTGCTCAAGACAAGTGCTCTACCACTTGACCCACAGTTCACTCCCAACTTTTTGGTGATTAATAGGAGGTAAGAGTCTCATGGATTTTCCTGCCTGGCTGGTTTCAAACCACAATCCTCAGGCCTCTCTCAAAGAAGCTAGGATTATAGGCGTGAACCACTGGCACCTGACCTTAAGAGTTGAATATTTGAAGAGACAGACAACATCAGAGATGAAAAGAAAACATTATTAATACCAGAGAAATCCAAAGACCAATAGCGACTAATCTGAATAACAACATGCGAACATTATGGGGAAAACAACAAGGAACAGATAAATTTCTAGACACATATAACCTATCAAAATTAAACTATGAGGACACAGAAAACCTCAACAGATCAGAGCCATGTAATGAGATTTACCAGCAAAGATAAAAAGCCATGGCTGGATGAATGGCTTCACTGTTTAATTATACAAATTTTTCATATAATTTCAATTTTTGTCAAAGTACTCCAAAGTACTAAAATGGGAGCAATCTTTCCACAATCATTCTACAAAACTTATCCCATGCCAAAACTAAAACAAACTGTTAGGGGGTGTGGGGGGGGGAGGTTCCACATCCCCCCAAGAGTCCACCACTCAGAGACAGTCTCAAGCAAAAAGATGTGTTTATTGGGGAAGCAAAAAGCAAACTGCCGAGCCAGGGATGTAGCACAGACTCAGGAGCTGAAACTATGGCCCTGAAAAGCAGGCTGACTGGCCAGGAACACAGCGCAGACTCGGGAGCTGCCACCATGCCCCCTCTCCCACAGCAGTCATTGAATTGGGGTTTATAAAGGTAAAAGCATAGCACAGATATAGGGGCTTGACACAGGGGATAGAGCAAGCAACAAACAAGTTAAGTAAGCCATTTATAGAAGCAGAATTTGGAGGTCAGGTTGACCTAACAATCAAGATGGAGTCAGCTCTACAACAAAAACAAGCTACAGACCAATAATCCCTGATACAAATTCTAATAAATCAAATACAAAGCACATCAAAAAGATACTTTACAAATTAAGCAAGATTTAGCTAAGGGATGCAAGGATGTTTCAATGTACATAAATTAATACATCACACCAATAAAATGAACTATATAAATTATATGATCCTCTCAATAGGGAAAGAGCATTCAATAACACATATCCATTATGGTAAAATAGAAGGAATGTGGAAGTGGAACTGCAGCTCAAGTGGTAGAGTGCTAGCCTTGAGGAAAAAAAGAAAGAAATAAAAGGAATATACAGTAAGGATCATATATGATTAGCTCACAACCTTCATAATACAGAATGGACAAAGCTTCAATTATCTTACCTAAACAAGACAAAGATGTCTACTTTCACCTATCTTCAATATAGTACTGGTAGGGTTATCTAAACAATAAGACAGGAGAATGAATACAAAAGGAGGTGGTCAAATTACTACTGAGGAAATTATTTTTTTTTCAGTGTGTGCCAGTTCTGGAGCTTGAACTCAGAGCCTGGGAAGTGTCCTTTAGCTTTTTCACTCAAGACTGGTATTCTACCCATTGAGCCACCATAGTTCCCCTTCTGGCTTTTTGGTGGTTCACCAAAAAGTCTCACACTTTCCTGCCTGGGCTGGGTTTGAGCCATGATCCTTAGATCTCAGCCTCTTGAATAGCTAGGTTTACAGCATGAGCCACAGCACGCGGCGCGCATGTGCGCGCGCACACACACACACACACACACACACACACACACACATTGACTCTGAAGAAAAAAAGTCATAAAAGAC
Source organism: Perognathus longimembris pacificus (assembly GCF_023159225.1). NCBI lineage: Eukaryota > Metazoa > Chordata > Mammalia > Rodentia > Heteromyidae > Perognathus > Perognathus longimembris. The sequence goes on from NC_063169.1 coordinate 34,423,098, forward strand.
TAAGTTAGGTTTCAGAATATGAAGTTAACATAAAAATCAGTAGCTTTTTATACACCAACAGTGAAATTACTGAGAATGAAACATGAAAGCAATCCTATTCACCATAGCTACAAAAAAAAATCCTAGAAATAAAATCTAACCTATGTGAATGATCTCTACAATGAAAATTACAAAACACTGATGAAAGAAACTGAAATACACATACAAAGAGAGAAGAGAGGAGAAGAAGACTAAGAGGAAGAGGAGGAAAAGTAGTCTGTGGAGGAGGGAATGGAAGGAGGGAGAGAAGAAAGAAGGGAAGAAAAGTCAGGCCATGTGTATGGATTAGAAAAATTAGTATTTTTAAGTGCCTATAGTATACAAAGTGATATGCAAATACCAAAAACACTTTCACAAAACGAGAAAATAATCCTAAAATCTGTAGGGAACCACAAAAGTCCCACTATCATCAAAGAAATCTTGAGCAAAGCTGAAGGCATCACAATATCTAACTTTAATCCTATAACAAAGCTACAGTAACCAAAGCAGAATGGTTCAGGAATAAAAATAATCATACAGATAAATTGAGTAGAACAGAGAACCCAAAAGTAAACCCACATATTTACAGCCAACTGAATTTTCACAAAGGCAGAAAGAACATACACTACAGAAAGGACATGTTGATGTTTTAACTTATTTTGGGGTATATTAAATAATAACTAATACAAGCTGAGCTTAATTAGGACAGTAAGTTGGATTATTTTTATCTCCAAATCCATCACCATACTAGGTAGCAGTAGCATCAAATAATGACTAAGAGGATCACAGCAATGTAAAAAGGAAGTGAAGGAAACAACAGGGCAAAGATTACCTATACAAAGAGAAAATATGTCTGAAAACTACTCATCTAAAGGAACTAATATCCTAAACATATAAGGAACTCAAACAACTCAACACTAAAAATAAAAATGACTGAAATAGTCCACTTAAGTGATCTGAATAGACATTTCTCAAGAGAGGATATACAAATGAAAAAGACATGAAAAAGTATTCAAGGTCAATAATCACCATGGAAATGCAAATCAAAACTATGATGTCACCCAGCTAAAATGGCTGTTATCAAAAGACAAAAACAATCTGGGTGCCACTGGCTCATACCTGTAATCCTAGCTAATCAGGAGGCTGAGATCTGAGGATCATGGTTCAAAGCCAGGCTGGGTAGGATAGTCTGTGAGACTTTGATCTTCAATTAACCACCCCAAAAAGCCAAAAAGTGCTTCAAGTGGTAGAGCTGTAGCCTTAGCAAAAAAAAGCTCCTCAAGGACAGTGCAAGGTCGTGATTTCAAGCCCCAGGACCAGTGTGTGTACACACACACACACACACACACACACACACACACTGAATATTATAAGGTGGCAGTGTGAGAAGTGGTGGACGAAGAGACAAAAAGGAAGATAAAGCAATAAAGTTTTTTTCAGTGAAGCAGTTTTACTATATTCTACATGCTCTTCAATTATGCACTGTCTCACCAAAGCAACAGAGCCAACAGAATGATCATGGACTGGAACTTATAAAACTATGAGCTAAAATAAATCTCTTTATATGCCAATTATCTCAGATATTGGTTATAATGATATAAAGTTGACTATCAAGTTCTAGAAAAATGGCTGGAATATATAAACCAGTCAAAAAATAAACAGGAATGAATTACAAGAATTTCTACAGTTTTAAGGGAAATAGAAAAGGCTAAAACAAATACTATTATTATCCATTCTCTTTCATTGCAATAAAAATTTAATTTTAAAAGTTTTAGAAATTTATCCTTGTTCCATTAGAACTGAGGTGAAAAAAAGAGCAATATATATTTCAAATTAATTATAACAGCAAAAGAAATACTGACATAAAGAAATGTTAGAAAGATTATCATATACTTACATTCCTGATACTAATGATACTTTGAACACATGCTGAGCAGTGGAAGATGGATTGCCTAAAGCCACATTAAGTGCTCTGTCGATACTGAATGCCATCTGAGAAAGATAGCTTTCTGGCTGCTGTCCATAACCATCATATGGCACATAGAGGTAAGGAAAGATGCCATGTAGATGAAGACATGTCTTCTGACCTAAAATGTAACATATTATAAGGTTTAGGCTTGAGACACACTTTAACAACACAAGACTCACAATGCAAGTCAATTAAATATTCTAATGACAATGAGCTTATCTAAGATTAGAAAAGCATTCTATTAACTATTTTGCCCAGAACATAATAAAGCAATTTATAAACCTAAGTATTGCAGTATATAATTAAAGTATTGATTACTTTGGGTGAAAATATACTTGCCTACATTATTTCTAGAGTATTGTATGTACCTCAATCACCCCCACAATCCAAATAGCACAGTGTTAGGAAGCTTACAAAATTCAGTGGGAAGTTGAAGGGTCTTTGTATTTATATTTTCAAACAAGAGATTTCACTAACAGAGAAAGCTCTAGATGAAGGAGGGCAAAGGAGCTCAAGTATGTTAAATTTTGCTTGGGGATAGAGGATGGTAAAAATAAAATTTTGCTATTAGAAAAAATAATACCAAACCCGGACCAAACCATTATAAATCAATTATCAGAAAGGATTTCTAGATATCTAAATTTCCTATCTGGTAGAAGGCATGATGTGTCTGGTCAGGGAGGGAGGTGGTATGCAAAACAAGCACACATTCTTCCTAGAAACGGTGAACAGCTGACTTGTCAACATACAATCATCTGGCACACCTGACATAAAGCGAGTGGGAATCTACAAAAAAAAAAAAAAAGGTATCACAGAAACAGTAATGTATCTGTGACAAGATTAAATAACAATAGCAGCAACAAAAAGCAGATATTCATTACTCTCAATCTGGAAGGACTAAGTGGAAGTAGTTCCAGTCCCCACAGCATTGTCCCTAGTTCTCCTTGGGCACATACCGATTACCTAATTGAAATACAGTGATAAGAAAACACACACACTCCAAACTGTAAGGGATACCAAAATCGAGAGACACAAGGTAAAAAAGACAAATGATTACAAAAGCAGGGCTGGGGATATAGCCTAGTGGCAAGAGTGCCTGCCTCGGATACACGAGGCCCTAGGTTCGATTCCCCAGCACCACATATACAGAAAACGGCCAGAAGCGGCGCTGTGGCTCAAGTGGCAGAGTGCTAGCCTTGAGCGGGAAGAAGCCAGGGACAGTGCTCAGGCCCTGAGTCCAAGGCCCAGGACTGGCCAAAAAAAAAAAAGCAATACTTGCAAAACTGTTTAGTGTAAATCTACTGAACAACTCATGGGGGGTAAGGGGAGGGGGGAAAGGGGGAAGGGGAGGGGGGAAAGGGGGAAGGGGAGGGGGGAAAGGGGGAAGGGGAGGGGGGAAAGGGGGAAGGGGAGGGGGGAATGAGGGAAGAGGTAACAAACAGTACAAGAAAAGTATCCAATGCCTAAAGTGTGAAACTGTAACCACTCTGTATATCAGTTTGACAATAAAAAAAAAAAAAGAAAGAAAACACACCCATTGTTCTTCCAAAGTACTTCACTAGCATTGGGCTACTCCTCCCAGCATGGTCCTCAGGCAGAACTCTTCCAGGTCCTTGTCCCTCCTCTTTGTGCTCACTAGGCCTTTCTTTGATAGGAAAGTAGTTGATTGATTACTTTTTCCCACTTATGACTTACAATGATTTATATACTGTGCATAGAAAAATAATTTCATATACTGTTGGTATTCTGTATTTATACTTCTTAAATAAAGTAACCATTATTAACCTGTCTTATTTTAAGGTATATTTATACATAGAATTGGAAAATAAATCTGGAGCTATTAAATACAGTAAAACTGGAAAGATCAGGCATATATTGGAATAAGATCTCTAACCTCTAGATTGCGGTATTCTGTAAGCAATTTTAATTTATTTATTGTGGTGCTGGACATGAAGCCTAGGGCTTCACATGTGCCAGGCAAGCCTTCTACCAATGACCTGTGCATAGACTGCAATATTCTGATTTTAACTACCAATTCTTATTTTTGAAGAATTACCAAGTGTTGCTGCTACACTAGTTGCAAGCACTGTACCAGTAGAGTTATGGCCTCAGCTCTCAATTCCTATTTTTAGAATCAGTTATTTTACTCAATCTCAACTGAAAATATTATCAGTTAAAAGTAAATTTGGGGGCTATTTTACTTCTAAATAAAATGAAGTATTATTTTCTAAAAACTGCAGTTGCAAATTTTTTAAACACAGAAAATGCTAATTCCAAATCTTGATGATTCTTTGAAAGATATATTTGATCAAGTCAGTGAGGATTTACTTACGTGCTTTTGAAATATCTCACATATAAAAGGTTAGAAATATTACATTACCACACACAAACCATAATTTGATTAGGAGTAGCTGGCAAGGGATGCAGAGACAGAAAAGATTATGGGAAGAGGGAGCGGTGCAAGCACTCACTGAGGTTTGCTCAGGACCCTGAGCACTCATAGCCAGTTCTCTACCACTTGAGCCATGCCTCTATTCCTCTATTTGAGGGTTAATTGCAGAGAAGAGTTTCATCCAAATATCTGCTGGAGATGTCTCTGAACCACCCACCATTCCCAAATTTCACCCTCCTGAGTAGCTAAGATTATAGGCATGAGTTATCAGCACTTGGCTTATATTTTACAAGGAAAACAATGATACAACTTGATTTCTAACATTACTTTATGAGTGCTCACAAGTAATTTTAAGAATGAATGCATACCCACTTTTCACATTTCCTGAGAAGTAGGAATCAGAGAAATTATCTTTCTAATCATAAGCTTTGGAATTACAAAAAATTGGAGATTTTTCATAGGAAAAGGGAAGAAATTATTCACATAGCAGTAACAAGGCTAAGTGCTTTATATCTACTTATCCCTAAAACTTAAAACATTTTTCCAAGTATCTGTGGTTAATTTATACAGTCATATATGTTTTAAGTTCATTTAATCCATTTTTAAAAGCTGATGTTGGCTTAATTCTTAATTTCTCAGTTGTTACTTTGTAAATTAATTGCCCATTTCCTTATCTAACTTATCATTTGATGGCAAATTCTTTGGGAACTGATACTCTCATGTATTTGCATGAACAAATAAAACCCATTTCTCTAAGACTCAGAACAAAATACATTGTATATGTTCAATAAATATTATTATGTTCAACAAAAGAGAAAAACTTCTTAAAGAGAACGGGATGAAGTGGAAGCCTTTGAATATGTAAAGAAATAAATCCAAAAACAACAACAACAAAAAGACTCAAATACAGCAGGACATGGATTACTGTACTTACCTACTTGTCTTTAAGTTGTAGTGATTAGAACACAGACCTACTTCTACCTAGTTTTTCTGCAGGTAGGGGTGGCTCAATGCCTTTACCACCCTTCCTCAAGAACAATCTCCTGAAGAAGAACCAACATGAATTTCTGACATACTACTACCAGTTCTAATACACCAAGTATCATACAAAAGAAAATAAGAAGAAAAAGGTAAAGAGAAATACATAAAAAGATAAAGGAAAATATATTTTAAAAAAATCTCAATTTGGGGGGGGGGGCAATAGTACATCTTAGCTGTTATTTTTAAAATTCTATATAATAGCCCTGCTTTGTCTTAACAAGACATTGATCATTTCTATTTCCCTCCAGCAACTCTCTATGATATAAATATGTGGGGCCATATAGCTATTAAAGTTCTTCAGAGATAAAATAATCTGCTCCAACTCTGTCAATTAGTGTAGGTTTTAAAATTGGCAGCTTCTCCCATAAAATCTAGTCTGTCTCTGTATCAAGCCTCTGAAATATTGTTTGTCCATTTATCATAAAACTACTTGTACTTTTGTCAATACCATTTTCAATAAATTGACTGAATGTATTGCTTCTATTTTCTGATCAAGGCTGGTGCACTCTACCATTTGAGCCACACCTCTACTTCCTAAATGTACCTTTAAAAAGATTCAAGGATCTGAAAACTTTTTCAGTAAAGTGTCAGAAATAATGTCCTTGAATAATATTTATTCTGCCAAAAGGAAGAGGTAGTATAGGCATCTCTCATCTTTCAAATCCTTCTACTCCTAACCAATATTCTACAACTTCTACAAATCTACTTAGGACTAAATTTAGTTATCTAGAATACTGGTTGGTCAAATGGAGGTCTAAGTCAGGCAAAAGTTCAAATTTTTAGGCAGAAACATATCTAAACTAGCTAAAGTAATGCAAACCAGAAGCACTATCTTTAAAGCATTAAATATTTAAAGTAATCTTTTAAGTCATTACCCTAAATTTTGCAGTATACATTTACAACTAATCTACATTCTCTTTCAAATGGTATTACACTACACTGCTTCACTGATAGCACAGGCCCGTTACAGTATTCCAATTCCTCTTTCCTATCCCTTATAAACACTGATGACATTCATTTCACTTCATCAATAGGGCTAAAATAATTTCATGCATCATTGCCATTATTGGCTGAACAGTTACCCATCACTTAAGAATAAGGAAGAAGGATTTGTTTTTTACCCCTGGTGCTGGATCTAACTTTGGGCTTTGTGCACATTTGGTAAGAGTTATATTGCTTGCTGAGCTCTATGCCTCCAGGTAGGAAAATAAAAGGTTTTAATTTACCTTTCTTGTAAGACAAGTAATATTTCTTACTGACCACAGATTTTCTTGATTTTATCTGAGAAAGTATCTCTCATTCACTTTTGAAAGATACTTTTAATAGACATAGAATTTGAGTTTGGTGGTTTTTTTCCAACAGGTTATAAACATTTCATTCCACCCATTTCTTGTTTGCACAGTTGGCAATAAGTTCAGTTTAATTCTCATCCCTCTTCCTATATAAGGATAAGGTAAGTTTCCCTCTCCCTATTTTCTTTCAAGGTTTCCTTTGTGTTTTCCTGAACTTGATTATGAATGCCTCGATTTCTTTGCTTTAGTCTTTTGTTGTTCTCCTTATGGTAAGACCTTCAAAGGTTATTCTTTACTTATGGTAATATTGCTTTTGATTTCTACCATTTCCTTGGGTTCTTGGTTAGAGTTTTAATCTCTATGCTGACATGACCCGTTATAGTGTCTTTTTAGAGTGTTTACCATATTATTCATAATTACTTCAAATTCCCAATTTGACAAGACCAAACTTTCTGCCATTATCCAGTTAGAAGTTATTGCTTATTGTTTGTTATAGCTACAGATATTTGTAAATTTTCCTGTAATGTCCTTGTTTTTGTCTCTTACTATCTTTGCAAACACTTGAAGGCATAGTAAGCCTGCAGTTCTTTCAGCTATAATTCTGTTACACAGGAAGAGTTTGTGGGAAGGAGAGGAAATATTCTACAGTCTTGTAATTAATTTTAGTCTTTAACTGGGCCAGTGCCCCTTCATAAATTACCTCTCAGCAACCTACCCCTACTTTACTCAAAACAGAAAAGCTAGAGTTGGGTATTTCACCAAGTTGCTCAGGCTCTTGTGTTTTTCTTGTTGGTAAGTGGAGAAAAGAATGCTCTGGTACATTTCAAATTGGTTACCATTCCCATTTCCCTGCTGGATACTCAAAACTATTTCTTTTTCTAGTCTTCACTATAAGAACCTGAAGGAGGCTCTCCCTAATACTAAGTCTGAAGTTTTGTAGGTTCTAGTCTTCTCTTAGAATTGGTTTTCCTACCACTTCCTGGCTCGAAAAGCTTTTTCTCTTGGTAAATTGTGATTTTCTGCATCTGTCAGTCCTCTCTAGTTTGAGGGGGTACTTATGTAACTCCAAACTCATATGACATGAATTTCCCATTGGAAATAAGGAGTTGTTGGTTTTCACCTCAGTTTCTTTCTTTTTGTGAAAATTAAACAATTTCCCCTCCCTCTTTCTTTTTGAAATATGTCTAGCTCTACAGCTCAATCTGGCCATTAACTGGCAATCTTCTCAAATGCTGTTAGTATAGGAGTGCACCATCACTGAGCTTCTTTACACACTTAAACTTAATATAGAAATCTTAAGTTCTTTTGGTATGTTCCTGTCGGGAGCCGAGCTAGCAGCTAAGCTCATCCTGACCTCTGGCTGTGCCGATGTCGCCAAGATGACGGGAGCCAGACCTGCAGATAGGGAGCCAGACCTGCAGCTAGGTAAATTATCACCTCTGGCTGTGCTGTTACCGCCAGGATATGCTAAAGGCAAGGACATCCGTTCACAGCTACTGTCCGGAATTACTTTGCTATGTCCCCACCTTGCTATGTCCGCTGGAGTAGATTCCTATCAACCTTGTCCTGTGTTTACTGTAATCAAATGTTGCAAACTTCCAAGACTCTTTATGTTCTGGAATTTTAACAATCCTATGCTATTCCCTGGTTCCAAAACTGCATATAAGCTGGTAGTTGGAATAAACTTGGCTGCAGTCTTGAGGTTCAACCTCACGGCTGTAGACCTCCCGTACCCCATCTTTGTCTCTTGTCTTTTTTCTCTTGCCTTATTTTTCTTTTTCCGTATCCCTGCCGCCCCTCAGTCAGGATTTTTGTTCCCCTGCCGGCTGGCCCGGCAGGTGTTCCATCATTCCTGTACACTTTATTTTCTAGAATAAGATGCTTAAGGTTCATCTTGTAGTTTCTGTCCCCATCTATGGAATCAGTTATTTCTTAAGGGACTTGAGAAAACCCATTTATTCAAAAATGTTTAATGATCTGGATCTGAGCTATACACAAGTGGCTCACTCTTGTAAACCTATTTGGGAGGCAGAACATAGGAGGGCCTTGGTTAAAAGCCAGCCCCAGTGGAAAAGTTCAAGAGACCTCTTCTCAACCCATAGCTAGTATAGTGGCACAGGCCTGTCATCCTAAGCAATGTAGAAGAAGGCTGAGACTGAGAAGATCAAGGTTCTACTCCAGTCCAGCCAGAAACATCTGAAAGATTTCATCTCAATAGAGGAAATCTGGATGCCATGGAAAACATCTGTAATTTATAGTTAGTGCTCAATAAATGCCTATTAGAGAGCTTTCCCAATAACCTATCTGATGAGCAAGAGAGGAGATTTAGAATGCCTAAAATCATACAATTAACTGGTAAGAGTCAAGACTGGATGATCCCAAAGCTCTTCTTACTCTGCTGTTGCTTTCACTATTCTGAATACCATTTCAAACAAGTACAAAAACTATAGCAACAAAACCAGCTTTTTTGCTCAAGGCTAGTGCTCTACCACTTGAGCCACATCTCCACTTCCACCCTCTTGTTGGTTAATTAGAGATAAGAGTTTCATGGACTTTGCTGCCCAGGCTTAGCTCTGAACTGTGATCCTCAGATCGCAGCTCCTAAGTAGCTAGGATTACAGGTATGAGCCATCAGTGCCAGCTATAGTATATTTTTATGAAATAAAATTACTGCTCTCTATAGTAGTCATATTATAACACAATATTTTAATTATCACTAGAACTTCACAATTAATTCATAATAGAAAGAGGGAAATTATCTCAAGTTAAAAGGTCATTGAATCAAATACAAAAAGCTTGAAATTTTTAAAATTTATATAGTTACTAACGACACTTCTTCCATAAGACATTATATATATGTTAATGTATAAATTCATATTCTTATATTCCTTACTATACCAATACTGGTTTCAAATCTACCTAGAATTTTTCAAATAAATCTTTCCTTAAAATATAACATAAAAGACAAATCTTCAACCTAAAGTTCCTTCCTAGAATACAATTAGCTAAGCTATTTGAGATAAGGATGAAAATCCTTTCTGTACTATCAAATGCTACTTTTTCCCCATGTTACTTTCTCATCAATCTATGGTGGCACATTTAAGGTGCCCTTAAGTCAGAACTATAAACATAAAGGGTCAAAAGTAGGGGAGCACTGAGAGTGAAAACTGTTGGTTAGTTAGATTATCCTCTTACATCTACCAAGTCCCCTGAGCACAATCTGAATAGCTTTCCCTGAAACTGAGCTCCCACTGCAAATCAAGAAAACCTTGGATAATCTATCACATGCATTATGATCCAAGAACTCAAGTCTGTAACATAAATAAGGTAGATGAGACCATTTGATTTATCCTATTTCATAGGTCATAATCTTAGATACATAGTTTATATAAAATGCCAACTATTATTCTGAGTGAATAAAAACCTTGGAAAGATCTATGATAACATGCCTAAAATGGCCACTCACAAATTTCCCTTTCTCCAACTTTAGTAAAATCACACTTACTTCAAAGAAAAATAGATGCCAGAGCTGTAATACCATCTGGTCATTTTTCTTTTTTGCTATTACAAGTATTTATGAACTAGAATAATATTTAGGGTAGGAATCACTCATTTGACAAAGAGATGATCCCAAAGCTCTTCTCAATATACTGTTACTTTCATTGTAACAAATCGGAATTCTATCAGATTTCTTCCCCATAAGTATAGTGGTCAAAGTGGAATTTATCAAAGTCACTGATAAACCTAGAAAACTTGCTAGGTAGTAAAGCATCTAATTATATAATCATTTTTTTTTCAAAAATTAACTAAAGACAGGAACAAGAAAAAGAAAGTATTAGAACATGGAAAATTACTCTGGAAGGGAAAGAAAATAAAAACTTTAGGGCTAAGATAAAGTATCTATGTGAAGAATTAAATATGTACTAGAATGAAGGCAACATTTAAAAAGTAAAGGCATTAAATAAACTTAGAATCAGCATATTAAAGTTACTCTAACAAAGCTTACAGAGAAAATGTTTTAATTACTTTATTCATACATTAGTTGTATGGGGGGGGGGGTCAGTTCAGTGCAACATTTCTATACACACATACAATGTGCCCAGTCAATCTCACCTCCTCTTATCACTCTTCTTTAACTCCTTTAAATAAATTAAAGCATCTTTCAAAAATATTTCCTGGCCTAGTAACTCCAAAGAAATTAGGGAGTACAACAATCACTATATACTTTTATTAAACACTAAGCATGGAAAAGACATTAAAAAATGAATGAGCTGGGCACCATTGGTTCATGCGTAGAATCCTACTTACTTGGGAGGCTGAGATCTTAGGATCACAGTTCAAAGCCACCCTGGCAGCAAGGTCCACAAGACTCTTATTTCCAAGTAACTACTAAAAAGTTTGAAGTGGAGTTATGGCTCAAGTGGTAGAGGGCACAGTGCCCAGGACTGGAGTTCAAGACCCAGAACCAGCACACAGACAGACAGACAGACAGACAGATATAGACATACACACACACACACACACACACACACACACACACACACGCATGCACAAATGAAACTCAGTCTGTATTTATAGAACAGGGAATAGGGTTGGGCACAAACCTAAACATAACAAGGACAGAAACCAAAATTTTTAGGTAGCTCAGAGGAGAGATATAAATTGAAACTTAAGAAAGGCTTCATGGATGCCTAGCCATTTGTGCAGCCATGGGTTTGATCGACCCTGTAAAATAAATACATATACACACCAATAAATAAACAAATGAATGAATAGATAAATAAAAAGGAAGACAGGGAGGGAAGGAGGAAAGGCAGATTGGGGAAAAGCGAAAAAAAAAAGACAAAGGAGAGGAAGGAGAAGGAAAAAACAAGAGAAAGAAAAGGAAGGGAAAGAGAAAGAAGGAAAGGAGGAAGAGAAGGAGGCATATAGAAGAGTGGAAGAGTGCTTAACTCGCAAGGGCAAGGCCTTGCTTGAGTTCAAATCCCAATACCATCAAAAAATAAAAGGAATATATTCTTTACACTGTAAGAGAAACAAGAAGGATGGACAACGTCATACAAATCTGAATGGCAACTAATGAATCATAACCATAAAAAAACAGAAGAACAGATTATTAACCTCATAAGCACTTTTAGACTCAGGGTATTTTCTGAATATCTGTGATTAACCTTATTTGAAAACAAAGTTAAGCTACACCTACTTCCCAAAGCATATTACTCCTTATGTTAACATATGGGGGAGGGGGAGAGGGGAACAATCCTATGATCCTATGTAACATTTATGTAGATTGTTGCAACACTTCACCTTTAGCCTCTAGCCAAATACCAAACAACATATGCTCAGAATCACCAGTAAACCCAGATGCCCTTGTATAAGAAACTTCAAGCCAAACTTTTAAATACTTGGTATCAGGGAAAAACCAAACAATCTCACTGACACTAACCAGAAGTTAATTAATAGACAAAACATTTCTATGGACTTGAGAGAATGAAACCAAAACTTCTAATATAAAGTCACAACTTTGCAGCTGGATGCTAGTGGAATCACAACTGCAATCCTAGATACTCAAGAAGCTGAGATCTAAGGATCTGGTTAAGGCACACAAACCGGAGAGACGCCCATCTCCAACTAACTGGCAAAAAGTCAGAAGTGAAGTTGTGACTCAAGTGGTAGAGTGCCAGCCTTGAATGAAAATGTCGAGAGAGAGAGAGCGAGAATGAGCGACAGAGCGAGCAAGAGCGAGAGAGAATGCGCGCGCACAAGGTCCTGAGTTCAAACCCCAGTAACTCCACATACACAAAGACTGGAAAAGTTGATCTTTTTTGTCATTTTTGAAGGGAAGGAGGATAAGACTGGGGTTTGAACTTAGGATCTCACAAATGCTAGGTAGGTGCCCTACACCACTGATCCACACTCCTAAGCCTTTTTACTTTCCTTATTTTTTAGATGAGGTCTTGGGCTTCTTAAACTAGGCTAGCTTTGGACTATAATCAAACAAATCTGCACCTCCTTGAGTTGCTGAGATTACAAACATGATTACTGTGTCTAGGCTTTCTATTAATTTTGATCAAACTTTTAGACCAATTAAAGAAGTTCTTTTTTAAAAAGTATATTTTCATTATCTTTAAGTAGTTGTACAAAAGGATTACAATTCATCATATCAGCTTGAGTACAGTGCATCTTAATGAATGTCACCCCTTTCATCATTCTTCCTCTCCTTCCCAGTGCCTCAATTTCCCTAATTTCATAGGTTATACATTGAATAGTATGACTACATTCCCCTCTTCTTATCTTCATTCACCCACCCCCATTACAGAAGTCCTTGACACTGCAAAAAGAAACTAAATTTTTATATATAAAAAAAAAACCTCACTCTATGTCAGAGGCTGACAAACAGGACAAGACCAAGTATTTTAGGCACTGTGGGCTACTTTCTGTTACAACTAATTTACTTGCCCCTGAGAAGCATGAAAGTAGACATAATTAATAATGTAATGATTGGAGGGATAGACTATGTTCCAATAAATATTTAGTAACAAAAACAGAGGTGGAGTACAGCTCAGTGGTAGTAAAGTCCTCGATTCACCTACTCCTCTAGAACACAAGCTACTAGTATCTTAGTTATTGCCCACTATAAAATAGAAAAAACCACAAAAGTTCTATAAATGTCATCCTTAGTATCTTAGTCAATTACTAGTATAAAATACATGCTTTGCAAATGTTTGTAGATTATTTAATATTATTCAAAGAACCTTAGTAAAGAATTTTATTGAGCAAAGATAATTAAAGGGCATCATTATTGATTTCTGAGACACTGCTGGGACTTATAGTTGCTTTTTCTTTTTTAAATTTTAAGTTAAAAATTACTTCAATATTATTAATTTATTTTAATCATAAAGCACCATCATGAAATGATGTTTTAATCAGAAAGCATCATCATGTCAGCATTGAACTCTTTATCTGGAAGTAATACTAATTTTCTGGATTTCTAAGGCTATTCAAATAAATTAGCAATCTACTTAATGTAAAGTATGTAGATTCTAGCTCCATAAAAAACACGTTAAAGAAGAAAAAAAAAACACCAAGAAGAATGAATAGATCTACCTTTTAACTTATTTGTCACCATCAGGATGTATCAACTCACCACAGACAATGGCAACAGGTAGAAAAAGTAATAATGTGTAGATAGTTGATAAGAACTGATGGGAATAACATATATTTTATTCAATTCAGTATTGAGAGTAATTGCTTCTAAAGAAAACCATGATGAGTACAAAATATCATTGCTTTGATTAAAATATTTCTTACAGATTTTCAGGGCTATGTAAATCAAATATCAACATATTTCTAGGCAACATCCATTCATATCTACTCTATCTCACACTAGGTAAAAAAATTCCTCGACATACCTTTTAAATTGTTCTCAAAGGGGAAAAATATTGTTCAAATTAGCTGAGATCCAGTAGCTCAAGCTTATATGTCCTAGCTATTTGGGAGTCTTGAGATTTGAGGTCAGCTAGGGCAGAATAGTTTATGAGTCCCCTTCTGAAGGGGAGGCACATTGGTATCCACCTGTCACTGAAGCTACATGGGAAGCTGAGATTGGGAGGACTGTAGTGCCAGGCCAGCCAAAGCAGAACATGAGACTCTCTATGGAAAGGAAGATGGACTCAGTGGCTCAATCCTGTAATCTCAGCAGTGATAGGAAGCCTGAAAGTATGCTTTAGTTAATACTATGGAGGGAAATGAGTCCTTATCTTAATAGTAACTAGTGAAAAGCAAGGCTGGAGTTGTGCCTCAGCAATATCACATTCTTAACTTAGTACTGCACAAGCCTTCAACTCAAGCCCCAGTACAGCCAAAGAAGAAAAATGTACATGTGCACACATACACACAATCTATCTATATCAACTGAGTCTGCAAAGGCCCCAGAGGTCAGCAATATTTACTTATAGCTTCAGTTTGTGAAATTTCAGTTAGCTACAGTCCGTGGTCTAAAAATATTGACATTTTTTTAATTGTGAGTTTTAAATTATATGCTATCCTGTGTAGCATGATCAATTTTTACACCACTTATTCCTGCCTACACTGTACTCTATCTCCCACATACTAATCACTTCGTATTCACCTTAGATATTGTCATACTACTGTAGTGGTTTGTTTTATATATTAATGTCCCAAAGCACAAGAGGAATGACACTAGCAATTCAAATATGTCAAAGAGAAGCCATAAAGTACTCCCTTTTAAGTGAAAGGATATGAGTATAGTAAGATACTTTGAGGCAATGACCACATTCACATAATTTTAATTATAGTATATATTTAAACTGTTCTATTTTATTAGTTAATTTATTCCCATCCCAAATTTATACATTGATCTTTATGATAGGCCTGTATATGGGAGTCTTGGCATATATTGAAGATAAGGGAAAACTACTAGATTTAATAGTATATATGCTTTCTTCAGGGAAAACAGAGGATTGTCTCTACCTAATAAAGATGTAAAAGACTCAAATGAGATCATCTACAGAAAAGAACACAGAGTATGATTAATGTTTTGTTACTAATATCTTAGATTTGTACAGAAAGATAATACTAAGCAGTAAAAGACTTTGACCTTACAGTGTGAAGTCCCACAATAATACTAACTATATAAGCTAGCAGTGGGTTACAACCATTTCAATTATTAATTATAATTTATAATTTCATAAGAATATATCCTTTATATGCTCTTTGTTGCTACTTCCTTTATTATGTAAACTGTTATTTTGTTATAGAATTTCCAGTGGACCTACTATGTACATTCAAGTAAATTCTAAACTTTCTTTGTAAATAAAGAATTACTCTATCACAATTCATTAAAATTAAATAATAAACCAACAGTATAAGAAACTGGGGAGAACAAAGCAAAGTGAAATACACCAACAGCCTTATCTTTAGGATGTTTGTATTCTCAAAAACAGTAAAATATATTTAACACAAAATTTAACACTTAAGTGTACTAACATTGTTTTAACATCATCAATGCTATTCACCTCCAGAATTTTTCCATTATCCAACACTTGAGACTGTAGCCATTAAATAGAAATTTCAATTCCGTTCCTCCCAGCTTCAGGTAACCATTATTGTGCTGTATGAAATTGATTCTTCTTCTTCTTTTTTCTTTTGCTGGTCCTAGGACTTGAACTCTGAGCCTGGATGCTATTCTTGAGTTACTTTTTGCTCAAGGCTATCATTCTACCACAGTACCACTTCCAGCTTTTTCTATGATTAATTGGAGATAACAGTCTTACAGATTTTCCTGCCATGGATGCCTTTGAACCACGATCCATAGACCTCAGCCTCCTGAATAGCTAGGATTTCTTCATGTTTTTCCTAATTTCTATTATTGCACAGCTAGACAACAAGCACTAAGGACACAAAGACTAGCCGCATACTAATGTGCTCTGAAGAAACTAACTGCAACAGAGACTCCAAAAAAACCCATGTGATAACTTCTCTAGCAGAGATATTAAGTACAATTCTAGCAACAAAGCTCTGAGAAAGTCAAGACAGGTTTCACAATGGAAGCACTATCTCATGACAGTCCTGAAGGGTAAAATAATCTACCAAATGGATAGTCATTCCATCCACAGAAACAATATTCATACATTCAAGCATTTAACAAGGTATGTTACTGCTAGATATCCTGCATGCCTAAGACAGCCAAGGCCCCTGCTTTGTTTAAACCATCTGTATATGCAATGTCTTGAGAATGTCACTTGAGGAAATGCAAACAGTTCTAACCAAGGATCCAAGTGATTGGGTCCAGACAATGAGGCTTAAAAGGTAGCCGGGTACCAGATCATAAAATGTATTATGTCGTTATTAAAATAGGTTAACTTGAAAACTTTAGAATACATAAACCCCAGTATCAGCCAAAAACAAATAAAAAGGGTACATGTTCCTAGGATGACTAAAAACATTTATATTTCCTGTATCTGTGGGAGGCATTGTTCTAGAATATATATGTGTGTGTATAAATACATTGTATACTATATATGTAATGTGTGTATGTATGATGTACGTATGTATTATACTGGTTCTAGGGCTTGAACTCAGGGCCTAGGTACTGTCCCTTAGTTTTTTTCACTCAAGGCTAGTGCTCTACCAGCTCCATTTCTGGCTTTTTGCTGGTTAATTAGAAATAAGTCTCATGGATTTGTCTGTGGAATAGCTATGAACCATGATCCTCAGATCTCAGCCTCCTTGAGAGCTAGAATTACAGGTGTAAGTCATCAGCAACTGGCTAAGGCAACTATTTACTTAGTGAAAACTCTGGGAATCTAATAAGGTATATATGTAGGCTATAATTTGACAAATACCTCTAAAATATAAAATATATAGAATAACTCTAAAATATAAGACGCTAATGATGGGCTGAAGGAGGAATATAATGTTGCTAGATTTTACATCTTAGTAATATTGTCCTTATTAGGTAATAGATGCTCTTATTTAAAAACAAAAAAGGAAAATATCACTGCAATCTACCATTTAGAGATGAGTATTTCACATTGTGGTGGTGATTTTTCCCATATATTTATAGTATAAAGAATTATACTGTATAAACAATTCTGAAGGCTATTGTTTCACTTAAATATTAAAGGGAATTTTAGGCTATTGGCAAGTATGAAAATAAAACAATGAAACCTGTTAAAATATTATAGATTTTATATATATATACATATATATAATACTGTATTATAATGATCCAAGAAAAAATAATGACATCTTGGGCTGGGTGGGGGTATAGATCAGTGGTACAGAGCTTGCCTAGAATGCATAAGGCCCAGAATTCCATACCAGTACCACAAAAACAAACAAGCAAAAACAAACAAGCAACTGCATAAATATGATCTCAAGATGGACTCACACCTGTAATCCTAAATATCTGAAAAGCTAGAACAGGAGGATTATGGTTCAAGGCACCTGGGCAAAAACACTGAAGAGAACCCTTCTCAACCATGGCTGGACTCAACGATAATCATCTGCCATCCCAGCTATGACAGGACCCCTGAAATGGGTGGATCATGGTCCAGGCTCTAACAGAGACTCTATCTAAATATACATGAAAACCCTAGAATGTATTAAAGAATAAGTAGACAGAAGAGTATATTAGGAAAAAACACTATAAGCATTTCTACTTTTCATATATATATATATATATATATATATACGTAATTCCAACTACATTTAGAGTTCCCTCCCTTCCTACCTCCTTCCATCCTTTTTTTCTTTTCTTTTCTTTTTAATTTTTAGGCACTGAGAATTAAACTCAGGATCTCATATACGTTATACAAGCATTCTGCCATCCAGATACTCCAATACTCTTCCTTTTATCAGAGGAAAATCTATTCCCTATTCTATTCTACAACTGCAAAAGCTTAGAGCCAAAAACAGTCACAGTTGTCAAAAGAACTCTGATCTTCTGTTCTCAGTTTTGTGATGGGGTATAGTCGAACTTAACATACTGAACAAGAAACTGTCATAATCAAGTTCTAGTTCACTTTTTGTTTTTACAAAAAATTTATATACTGAGCTTTCTGACAAATGGTTCATGACTGACTTCTTGTTATTTATGTGATTCTTCTCCAATGCCATCCTAAAGCCATTCCAAATCCATTGTTTCAGCTACAAAACATGCCTCCAAGTATTTTTTTCTTCCTTTGAAAGAGCATAATGTATCACAAGAGAAATCTTATTAGATAAGGCTGAGGTCATACAAAAATGCTTATATTGAGCCAGGTGCTGATGGCTCACTCCTATAATCCTATTCAGGAGGTTGAAATCTGAGGATCATTGTTTAAAGCCAGCCCAGACAGGAAATTCCATGGGACTCCTACCTCCTCTTAACCATCAAAAAGCCACAAGGAGAGCTGTGGCTCAAGTGGTAGATAGTGTTAGCCTTGAGCAAGAAAGCTCAGAGACGGCCCACAGACCTCACTGAGTTCAAGCCTAAGGACCAGTAAATAATAATAATAATAATAATAATAATAATAATAATAATAATGATTATAGTGAGCCTATTGTTTTTCTCTAGGTACTAATACCCATTCCATAATGCTAACTTTCAGACCTCAAATGAGACATTTTTTAAAACTAAATTTTTAGAGACAAAGGATAAAAAGACAAACGACTCCAAAAGCAATACTTGCAAAACCATTTGGTGTAAACCAACTGAACAACTACTCATGGGGGGAGAGGGAAAGGGGGAGGGGGAGGGGGGAATGAGGGAAGAGGTAACAAACAGTACAAGAAATGTACCCAAGGCCTAACATATGAAACTGTAACCTCTCTGTACATCACTTTGACAATAAATAGAAAAAAAAAAAAAGAGAAGCAATCACCTTTAAAAAAAAAAACAACTAAAATTTTAGATACTTGAATCTAATATATCCAAAGATTCTTATTTAGTGGAGCTGACACAGCTTATTTGGTGCAAATTTTAAAAATTAAATGACATCTTGTTTTCAGTTAGAAATACTACTTCTTAACTACTATATACAAGCTGAGCATCCCTAACTAGAAAAACTGAAATCTAAAGCTTTTGAGCACACACATGGTGCTTAAGATTTTGTACTTTAGATTAGTATTTAGTTTACATCTCCCCAGTTCTTCCTTACTGAATGTGCAATAAAGTACATACACAGGAATCTAGTGCTAGAATCTATGGAATTCACAGGCAGTTAACTGTATGGTTGTTGACATGAAATACTATGTAAATACTTTTCAAATGAAAACAAAGCATTTACATTAATTATAGATAAAAACCTAAGAATAAGGACTATCCCCTTGCTAACAAGGAATAAAAATACCATTTCATCAAGACAATTCTAAATTGAAGATATGTATGGACCTAACTAAAGACTCAAATATATGATGGGGGGAAAAATACTCTAACCTGTAAAGAGAAACAGACAAATCTGTGACTTGGATTGGAGACTTAACACTCCTCTACTGGTATTTGGTAGAACAAATATGTGATAGACATACCTTTAATCTCATAGTAAAAGAAAAATATGTACAAACCAAGAGATCTTTTTAATTACGTTTTAAATTAAGAATTTAAAATATAAAGCCTGACATTTCTACATGCTGGTGAAGATGTAGACTATTTTAAACTAACAAACTGCTAGAAGGAATATAGCTTAATACTCTAATTCTGGAAAACAATTTGATATTACTGAATCAAGTAAGTATGTGCACATATTTATAATCTAAGTCTTCTACAAAAATAGTACAGATTCTACCAGGCACTGGTGCCTCATACCTATAATTCTTTCTACTCAGGAGGCTAAGATCTGAGGATCGTGGTTCAAATTCAGTCTGATCAGGACAGTCTATGAGACTCTTATCTTCAATTAAATACCAAATAGCCAGAAGTAGAGAGCTGTGGTTCAAATGGTAGAGAGCTTGCCTTGAGCAAAAAAACTAAGGGACAGCTAGCTCCCAGGCCCTGAGTTCAAGCCCCAGGATCGGAGTCAGAATAAAAATACAGATTCAGATTAGCATCCAAATATTAAAAACAAATTCATGAAGCACATGTTAAGACCAAAGAAACACTGAGACTCACACAACTCAAAACTGGACAGCATTGATTATACTTCTTGATAAGGAGTTTAATCTTATTTCTTCATAAGATAAAACATGAAACAACATGTCAGCAGGATGACGCCATTCTGGGGTCCTCACAGCAACCCAGAGACTATTTTCTTTTGCTTCCTCAGGCCCAGATCAAATTTAAGAAAGTGAGAACAGGATTGGTGCAGTATCTGTTCTAGTTTAGAAATATCAAATAACAACCAGTATCGCTAATGCAACAGATACACCTAGTTCTAAGGCTCAGCAACAGACTCGCTTCATCACATGAGGTCATCCAGGGAAGTCTAAAGGCATATTCCACTCCCACAATATTTACAGTTAAGCCATAGTTTTCCCTGTCTTTATGTAATTTATTAATTATGAGGTTTTTGTTTTTACCATAGCAATAGTGTTTGGTTATACAACTGACATTCTACTTTATCAGGTCTCCAAATTAATAAAGCTAGAAAATAACCAAAAATTTTCAAAGAAAGGTTTATGTTTGTTAACCCTGCATTTACATCAAAGGTGATTCAATTGTGGCTCACTGAATCTAAATAGCCAATGACTGTAAAACATCATTATCTTGTATTACTAAGAAAAAGAGTCAGGGGCTAGGAATGTGGCTTAGTAGTAGAGTGCTTGCCAAGCATGCATGAAGCCCTGGGTTTGATTCCTCATTACCACACACACAGAAAAAGCCAGGAGTGGCGCTGTGGCTCAGGTGGTAGAATGCTAGCCTTGAGCAAAAGAAGCTCAGGGACAGTGCCCAGGCCCTGAGTTCAAGCCCGAGGACTGGCAAATTAATAATAATAATAGTCACTATTATTATTATTAATAACAAAATAAGACTTCTTGCTGGTTACATCACCAAAAGTCCTAAGGACCTTTACAAATAAATTGGAGACTTTCATGCCATGCTTTGTCTTTTTTTTGTTTGTTTGTTTGTTTTTAGCCAGTCCTGGGCCTTGGACTCAGGGCCTGAGCACTGTCCCTGGCTTCCTTTTTGCTCAAGGCTAGCACTCTGCCACTTGAGCCACAGCGCCACTTCTGGCCGTTTTCTGTATATGTGGTGCTGGGGAATCGAACCCAGGGCCTCACGTATATGAGGCAAGCTCTCTTGCCACTAGGCCATATCCCCAGCCCTTGTCTTTTTTTTAAGACAAAAAGAATCATATTTCAGGTTACCCAGGAATATGTCAGGTCCCACATGCCAAAGAACTATATAGTGGCAACAAAGAAAACCTCAACCCAGAAAAGGGATACTAGATGACTGTTTTCATCTGTGTTTATCAGGGAAGACACTTTACCATTTGTTGTAGAAAATGAAGGTGATAAAAGTGGATTTAGCATACCTTAAATACTGCCAAACATTAAGCCTCTTGTTCATAGATATGTAAGCCTGGAATGAGACCTATACAATAAAAAACATAGATAAATCTTTAAAAGGCCAAAGAAGCCAGATACATTGGCTCATACCTATATAATCGTAGCTGAGACAAAATTCAAGAGAACTAATTCAAAGCCAGCCAGGCAAAAAGTTTGTGAGATCTCTTCTCAACCAATAAGAAGCTGAGTATAGTAGTAGGCATCTCTTATCCCAGCTACATAGGAAATATAAATAAGAGTATCATAATGGTCCAGGCCAGCTTGAACAAAAAAATGAGACCCTACTAGAAAATATACAAAAAACTTGGAATATGGCTCAAATGATATAGCATCTTGCCTGGCAAGTACAAGGCCCTGAGTTTAAATCCCAGTGCTGCCCCACTCCACCCCCCAAAAAAGGAAAAGGAAGTATCTGCTGTATATGCTCAATAAGAGATAAAAAAATAATATTTCTGAGACATATCAGTCATAAAGGAAGACAAGTTATAAAGACCAGGAAGGAATAAAAAGTCTAGAGATTTAACAAAACTCTAAAACAGGAATAAAAACAAACAAAATTAAAATCATACCTGAAGAAAAGAATTTATATTGCCAAAAACTATATCAAGACATTAAGATGTTCACTGAGAATACAGAGTTAACAAGTTAAGGCAAATATTTTTAATGTGATTAATATACAAGTTATTACTCACAAAATTATACCAAGTAGAACAAAGGTAAAATGAAAGAATTATCCCAAACTATAAAGCAATTTACATTTCCATAGAAAAAGCCCTTCCTTTATCCCAAACAAATAAAAAGACAACTCAGTAGTTTTAAGAGAATTTTAAAGGAGAAAGCTAGCAAGAAAATACTATAAGGAGTCATGTTGTCAGAAACATGCATATGCAAATAAGGCATTTTCAAATATTCAAGTGCTCAGTAAATCTCACATTTGAAGTCACTGAAATAAACAAAATAACTCAGCAAAAATTTAAACTGCAATAGTTGTGCATAGCTATATACTTAAGCATTCAGGAGGTGGAGCATGAGGACTGAGAGTTTGAGGCTAGAGTGAGATATATATATATGTCAAGCCCTTGTTAAGAAAGAAAAAAACCTCAGTTTATAAAGAGTTTGCTAACTGTTCATACGTGATATATGTGTATATGTATGTGTTTATTGGTGGTGATACTTCACACCAAATTAATATGTAGTTATATTTTTTTTTCTGTTGTACTGAGAATTGAACTTAGGATAAAACCTGCATCATCAGAGTCATGCCTCCAACCTTTTTGTGCTTTGGTATTTGAGATAGGTTAGGAGGCTCATGTTTTTTGTTCGAGCTCTCTCATCTCTGCCTCCCACACACCTGGAATTACAGGCCTGAGGCCCCACCATACCCAATTGTGTTTTATTTTCATTTGATACATAAACTAGTACTTTCGGAAAAGAGAACACATATACAGCTTATAACATTAAATATCCAATAGCACCCTTACAGATTAGAGTGAGAAGCTAACCTAAGCTAAATTTCTTGTAGTTAAACATCCCCATTCTGAACTTCTGAGATTGAAATGATCCCAAACTTAAAACTTTTGAGGCACTGACACAATGCTCCAGTTCTCCACACTTAAGCTTATGTGGAATGTCATAGTCAAAACACAGGTACTTTCCTTTGAGATATACATTTAAGGCACATATGAAACACTGATGAGCCTCATGGGTTTCATCCTTAAAGAAAACTATTGTGTTCATGACAAATATTCCAAAATTCTTTGGAAAAAAAAAAAAAAAACCTGAAGAATTTTGGATAATCCCAAGCAGTATGGGTAAAGGATATTAAGCCTGTATTACAATACTGCAATAAAATATTTTTGTATTCTTCTTGAATTTATAATTACAACTATATTTTAGTATATGCACTTTTTAAAATGATTTCTGTATTTAATGGGCTCTCTGCCTGCATTAGTATGTATGTATTTGTGTGTGCTAGTGCTGGCCCTGGAGTTTGAACTCACGGCCTGGGCACTGTCCCTAAGGTTTTTCTGTTCTATGATAGCATTCTACCACCTGAACCACAGCTCCACTTTTGGCTAGATGGAGAGAAGGGTCTCACAGACTTACCCGCCTGGGCTAGCTTTTTTTTTTTTTGGCCAGTCCTGGGCCTTGGACTCAGGGCCTGAGCACTGTCCCTGGCTTCTTCCTGCTCAAGGCTAGCACTCTGCCACTTGAGCCACAGCGCCACTTCTGGCCGTTTTCTGTATATGTGGTGCTGGGGAATTGAACCTAGGGCCTCGTGTATCCGAGGCAGGCACTCTTGCCACTAGGCTATATCCCCAGCCCCTGGGCTAGCTTTGAACAATGATCCTCACAGCTCAGCTTCCTGAGCAGCTAGGATTACAGGCATTAGCTACAAAAGTGGCTTGTATATAATACTTATTTTTTTTAAATAGTTTAAGCCACAAACTAAAGGAAAGAAGAAATAAGATTATAATAAGGAATAAAATGATAAGAATAAGAAAACAAAATAACAATTATGACAAATTTTTAGTGGTTAAAATAAAATACCCCTATGGAAAAGAAAGGGAGTGACATAAAAGGATTAAGCATAGTGATAGGCTATGGTTTATAAGATATCATGTGCAGGAGTAAGAAATCTTTCTCCTACCAAGGGCCATTTGGATATTACTAACATTGTAAGCCATACAAAACTATCACTATAAGTACACAAGCTGCAGGCAGCTTGTGAGAAGAATACAGATCTGTCCTGTAATATATTAAATAATTTCAAGGATCTTATATGGCCCAACAGGGTAGGGAGCCTGAAACAATCTAAATTGTGACGCAAAAGAAGTAGGATTCAAGAAGAAATGAATTAAAACATCTCTTTAGATTGATATAAAAAGTACCTACATTGCTTTCAAGTACGGTCTGTTAAACACAAGAATAAAATCTAAAAGTTAGCATTTAGAAACATATAGCAATCGAACAATATAAGTCTATTAACTGTTAAATACAATTTAAAAAATAATTTTATTGTACTATTAATATGCTGTACAGTGTGGCTTCCAATTCATAAGTCAGATAATGAGCATATTTTGTTTTTTGAATGATGTCTCCCTTTCCTTTACTTTCCATCCCCCTCCTGTTCCTGCCCACAAGTTGGATACTTCATTTTCCACATGGTGTATACTGACTAGCATGACTGCATTTGTTCACCCTTCCTCCCACTCTTTCTGTACCCCCTTGAACTTCCCCCAAGAGGAAAAAAAAAAAGAAAGCAAAAATAAACACCAATACCATCACCAACAACACCACCAACAGAAGGAAAAAAAATGTTTCCATTTTCTGGAATTTGTTTCAATAGATAACATTTTAAATGTTCGGAGAAGTTACAACTCTCTAAGTTCCTGTATAACTTATTATGTCCAGTTACATTTTAAATCTAGTTTCCACAAATGAGAGAAACATGGTTCAGGTTTGTCTCTCAAATATAGTTTTCCTAATGGGGTATGTATTTTGCTCGTCTTTTTTTCTTGTTTCCTGTTTTTAGCAATTCATTTTCAAATACTAAAGAAAGTAAAAATTAATTCTTTACCATAGCGATGCTACAAAAGACATCAGTATTTAAGTGCCAAATAACACAACATCAAATACATAGATAAAATAATTAAGATATAAGGCAAAAAAGAACTAGCCAAAAGTTGAAACAAATTCATTCCAAAACAGACTAAATAAAATGAGCATGAAGAGTTGGAGAACCAATTAAGAAATGTCATATTAGCGTATTAAGAAGTGTTATCCTGGGGCTGGGGTTATAGCCTAGTGGCAAGAGTGCCTGCCTCGGATACACGAGGCCCTAGGTTCGATTCCCCAGCACCACATATACAGAAAACGGCCAGAAGCGGCGCTGTGGCTCAAGTGGCAGAGTGCTAGCCTTGAGCGGGAAGAAGCCAGGGCCGGTGGTCAGGCCCTGAGTCCAAGGCCCAGGACTGGCCAAAAAAAAAAAAGAAGTGTTATCCTTAGATGTTCCATCAGTTTAATATCAGCATTTCAAGAGGAAAAATTACTGTGTTAAATGTTCACACTGTGAGATATATTACAATCTAAACAATGTTTAAAAAATAAAAAGACTGGGGCTGTGAAAGTTGCTTAGGGGTAGAGTGCTTGCCTAAGCATGCACGAAGCCCCCTCAGCCCCACATAAACAGAAAAGGCCAGAAGTGGTGCTGTGGCTCAAGAGGTAGAGTGTTAGCCTTGAGCAAAAAGAAGCAGGGGGCAGTGCTCAGGCCCTGAGTCCAAGCCCCAGGACTGGCAACAAAAACAAAACAAACAAATAAAAAAACTAATCAAGGTAATAATACTATATCACCTATTAGACATCAAATTAACGAAAAACTTCTATTCAAATTTCAGTGCAATATTTATGAAGATATTAATGATATATGGATACTTAGTAATGATGAAAATTAAGAACTATTACCAGGGGCTGGCAGCTCACACCTGTAATCCTAGCTACTCAGGAGGCTGAGACTTGGAAGAATGTGGTTCAAAGCCAGCTTAGGAAGAAAAGACTGTGAGACTATCTCCAATTAACCAGCAAAATGTTGGACTAGAGGTTTGGCTTAAGTGGTAAAGTGCTAGCTTGGAGCAACAAAGTCAAGCAAAAACTCTATTATAGAGCTTTTTTCAAAAAGCGTAAGAGTTTTCAAGCCCAGGTACTTGCATGTACACATACCACACCCACACCCACAAACGCACACACAACTAGCTTTTAATCATGCTCCATTATATCACTTACAGATTCCTATTTGTTTTCAGCTACTGGCTAAAATTACATACAGAAAGGGTTTAGCAACTTAAAAAATTGCTTTAAAAACTAAATTACTGAAAACATATTTTCCCAGTCTTGTGGTTTTGAATTTCTTTTTATATAGAAGTGAAGACAGTCAACTGTTTCATAGTGTCAGATGTTGCATAAGACTGATGATGTTTAATGCCTTCTTCTTAGCTCTGTGCAATCTTACAAAAAATGAGGTAATATTTAGATAGTGGTAAACAAAGGCCACATTTTCTCTTTCTTTTATATGATCTCCTGAAAACTAAGTTAACAGCTGATATGGGGGGGGAGAGGGGGAGCAGGGGCTAATAAAGAGCTGGTTAAAAGATAAAGGATTAGGTATAGAACACTGAACCACTACTACTACTACTTCATATCTATATGTGTTAAGCACATCAATCACATATAAATCACATTATTAAACACTTATTCTAGTTGTTTCAAAGTATTTTCTATTTTCCACCCATGTTGTACAACCTCATCATCTAAAATCAGCCCTCCAAAGGATGGTTTGTTCACCTCTCAGATTACACTGTCAAAAGGAGTGATCTCATGGATAGAATCAAATCTAGAAGTGGAACAAGAAAATGAAAATAGAGAATACCTTAGAATCTCTCTATTCTAAGTTATAGTCTTAAAAAGATAAGCTCTCTAAATACAATATGATGACATCAGGATATATTCCTTCCATTTCCTATGCCTGGTACTTTTTATTAAAACTTGGAAACACTGAGGACTTGAGCAATACTCATAGCCCTTTTTGTTTTATAATTAAATTTTTGACAGTGCTTCACAGTTGGACTTTTGACTGAGACCCTCCCATTTATACCTCCATGTAGCTAAGATAACAAGATTAAGTATATAATCTGGGTCCTAATACATAATATAAATTCATCCAAATATTCTTGAAAAGCTTCATTTAAGATACAAACTTTTTTGTTGAACAAAGAAATACTATTTAAATAAAATGTATTTGCCATAAGGATAAATTCAGAAAAACACATTCAACTCAATTCAAATATAGAGACTTGCTTACACATAAGCATGAAGAACCCCTCAGAATCAATAAAGACTAAGACTCTCAGTAGGAAAATAGGTAAAACATGAATAGTATATTTTAAAAGAAATAGAAATATCTCTAAAGTATATGAAAAGACAATCTCACTAAAAGAAATGAAAACTATAACTACACAGAGAGACATGTTTTATCCATTGGATAGGTTAGAATCGAAATATTTGAGAACATAATCTTGAACACATGGAAAAAGCATCATATTTCTGTTAAAGAATAAAGATTAAAACATCCCCTGTATTGCAATTTTTAATATTTGGAGAATTCCTTGCAAGAAATTTAAATATAGTACACATGATTCAGCCTAGTGTGAGCTACTGGTCATTTTCAACGATAGTTATTTGCTTTTATGGAATTCTGGGAAGCAGACAGGCAAGCAAATTTGTAAAAATTGGATGATATACTCAATATTTCTACTCCATCTATTGATCATCTTATGATACCTTATTGAGTACTTAGCAGGTGTCCTATAAATATTTGTTAGGTGAACAAGACAGGGAAGTATGAGAATGGAATAAAAACAACAGGAACTTATCTGAATCATCAAATATATTTACACAAACACTACTGACTGGTGTTATAGCTCAATAGTAGAGTGCTTATCTAGCATATGCTGGCTTTAGTCCCCAACATCATAAAAACAAAACAACAATATTCAACAAAAATCAGCAACTGTAGTATAATGGATTACAATAATGACTTCCTAACTTCCATGACACTGAGAAACTCTTACCATACCAACTCTGGATTTGGCCATGTGATTTGTTTTGGCTCATGGAACAATAGAAAATAATCAAGGTTGCCTTCACTTGCTGCTCACTTGTCTTAGTATTGCCTTCAGGGAACAGAGTCATGACTAGCCTTCTGGAGACACATACTAGACACACAGAGGTATCCTTCAACATCCTGGCCACCAACTGGGACCAAATTCCAGATCCACATGTGAAACTACCCTAGACCAACCACCTCTCAGGTGACCTCAGCTAACTGTAGTCGCAGAAATAACCCAGAGAGAAAAAACAGTAGAAATGCTTAACTGAGCCCTGTGCAGAATTAAAGGCTACTGCTTTACACTACTTAGTCTGTGGAACATTACTATTACACAGCAAAAGCTGATGATGTGGGGGTAGAGGCATGGCAGACTGGTGGTCAAAGAAAAATTCTGCTTTACTTGTTCTGTTTTTAAATTTTTACAATGATTCTTGGGCGTAGGCCATGTGGCTACTGTATATGTTCTTGGTACACTGTGTATTGTATATGTCTACCTGACCTAGGGAAGGGAAAGAAAAACAGGGTGTAAGATATCACAAGAAATGTACACACTGCCCTATGTAACTGTACCCTTTTTGCACAATACCTTGTCAAAAATTTTTGTTTAATTAATAAATAAATTACAAAAAAAAATTTTTTTACAATGAAAACACAAGCTATTCTTCAACATCTGCTAAGGACTGGTTCCACGATCCCTCCACAATGTTCAAGTTCCCAATATAGTCAGAGTATTTTCATATAAACATATACACTGCTTCCTATATACTTTAAATCATTTCTGGGTTACTTTAATATCTAATATAATGTAAATGATATGTATGCATATAGTTGTTATACCCTATTGTCCAAGAAATAACAAGAAAAGATGAGTCTATATACTCAGCACACTTAGTTTGTTTCCCTAAATATTTCTCATCTGAAGTTGGTTGAATCCCTGAAAGTGAAGGGATGACCATAATTGTTTAATTACACTAAATTTACAAAAGTATTAATATTAGATTGATATTAAAGTCCTTCTATTATCAATAAATACATATACCTAAAACAATTCAATGCAAATGAGCACATTTGAGAGGAGATAATACTGGTTAAAAAAAAAAATAGAGGGCTGGGAATATGGCCTAATGGTAAAAGTGCTCGCCTCATATACATGAAGCCCTGGGTTTGATTCTCCAGCACCACATATATAGAAAAGACCAGAAGTGGCACTGTGGTTCAAGTGGCAGAGTGCTAGCCTTGAGCAAAAAAGAACCCCGGGACAGTGCTCAGGCCCTGAGTCCAAGGCCCAGGACTGGCAAAAAGAAATTTAAAAAAATAGAGAACTAGGGTACTATAACCAAAAAAAGTGAATGAGAACATTCTTATGATCACTGTGGTATCGCAGTAATAGCTATTGTATTCTGAAATCTGGAGACAGACATCTCAGATTTTGCTTCTCTATTTCTCCCAACCATATGGGTAATAACCTAATACATTTTCTCATTTTAACTCTCACATGAGTTTTCTCATTTAACTCTCACATGCTAAAGGTAAAAACTTAGGCAATATAATTTAGGAAAAGTTTGTTAACCTCTTCATGCCAAGGTGTAAATGGGAATAACAGTACTTATTTTATAAAATTGTCAAATCACTTAGAACACAATAGATAGTAAAGGAAGGACTCAATAAATGGTCCACCACCTGTTAGTAAAATGATATAAAGTTAAAGTATTTAACTAATGCATGATTTCTATTTCAAAACCCTAAGCATCATCGACCAAGACTACATTAAAATTAACTTGAAAATATTTATTTCATGAAAAAAGAGGTTATTAGAAACAAAATCTAGAAAAACATAGGAAAGATATGATGAAGACAATTGAGATTCTAGACAATAATGAATCATTTGGCCTACATTCTACAATCTTCAACAGGTCTAAAAATCAAAGGATCAATTTTTCACAAAAGGCAAAAACAGGCAGAGCTATAAATCCCTACTGATATGTCACCTTTACTGTAACATCTGGCGCATGTACACTTTGAACATGTTTTACTATCATTAGAAAAAAAAAAACTACTAATGGCTAGTGAAAAAAGACTCTATTCAAAAGAAACACATTTAATCTAACCTGCAGCATCAGGGAACTATAGGGTTACGCTTGGTCAGTGACTTAACACTCCCCCTACTCAAGGCCTGGCCATTTCTCTATCAACAGCAAAAAAAAAAAAAAAAAAAATCAGGCCTTTTTTTGTATGTGTGTGCGTCCCAGTGCTGTAGTTGGGATCCTAAGGCCTCAGGGCTGTTTGGCTTTTGATCTACTATGGGCCACAATTCCAGTCTGGCTTTTTGCAGTTTAAACTGGAGATAGTCTCTCTCAAGGCTTTTATGCCCAGGATAGCTACAAACCATGATCCTCCAGATCTTAGCTACCTAAGTAACTAAGATTACAGGAGTAAGCTAGAGAGCACATAGCTAAAGAAGCCAATTTTGCGGAGTGTTTTACAAAGGTGATTAAGTCTGTAGACTTAAGTCACTAGCCCCTTATAAAAAGCCTTACCCCACAATAAGCAGGTTTTTCACTTTAAACTAATGTAGGGAATGTATAAATGCTTAAAACTTTTCTTTTCCAATCTATTCAAACTTATACAGTGCTTATGCAGATTCTGGAGATAGAAGGATAAATAAGTAACATTTGTTATCATAAATGCCAGACATTTGCTGGTTATCTTACTCAATCATTATAATCCTGTGGGGTAGAAATAATTAAATTCATTTTACAGAGAAGGAAATTAAGGCACAGAGAAGTAAAATTAACTTGTTCAGGGTTTTTCAGCATGGAAGACAATGAAATTAAGTTTTGGGGTGGGGGAAATACAGAATGGTAAGTGTAGTGTGACTACTGCTGCAAACAATACTCAATGTATTAATTAAGTCCTTTCATAGCAATATGGAAGGAGGTTAGAGTCTTGGAAAACCAAGGAGACAATCTTTTGGGAGAGGGTGAAGGAATCACAGAGGCTTTGAAGAGGTGAATATTTGAATAATTACTTTAGAATGATAGGATTTATCGATTTCAATGCCAAGGATCACCCCACTCCCCTCACCCCCAATATATTAACCAAAACAAATTACTTACTTGAAATTGAGAAAAACAATTTTGAGAGTAATCTTCCTCAGATATATTATTCCATAGTTTTAAAACAAATTATATGATGACAGTTTAATTTTTAGGTTGCTTTTATGTGGCTTGTCTTGGTTTTTATTCTGAAATGAAATTTAGATTAGTCATTTTCTTGTTCTGAGAAACTAAGAGTATGCCAACATGTTTCAACTTCACATTCTTTCACATATTAACATGTATGCTCACAAAGTCTTTCATTTCACATCTCAAACAAAACCTAACATATTAATTACTTTGAAGTGGAAATGTCTGTATATTAAAATATTTCTTTTAATTCTTATTATACTTCCTTTTATAATTTTAAGAGGTGGAAGAAAAATAGAAAAACTTCTGCAAACTGTTATATTATTAGACAAGGCATTTTTTTTTAGGTAACACACTTCCTTTTATTGGAGTTGTTTATATAGTAAATGTACTCAGAACCCAAAGAAAATTAAATAACTGCCCCCAAGGAAATTGCCCTCAGATTCTTAGTATTTCCAAAACCACTGCCAAAAAAAAAAATTGGTCAAAATATGTACATATATAAAATTTTCAATGACAATTACTGCACATTTTTCTCAGAGTTCATTTTGCTAGGCATACATTCAATTTCTGCTGCAAAAAACAGTCCACTTTACTAATTACATAACAAAGGAGTTTTCATTCAAAAAATTTAATATTTAAAACTCTGCAGAAAACTAGAACAAACATAGAAGATCATCTGGAAAACTTAAAAAAGAATAGAAAAAGAACACAAAAAGTTAAGGGACTATGACAATCTTATAAAGTTTTTTTGTTCTCAAAAATGTAATGTTTGGTCAGTGAACTTTTTTCTAGTGGCCTAAGATAGCCATTCCAGTTTACTTATATTGCCATGGAAATCTCAAGTTAACAGAATTTCATCCAAAGTTCATTGTACCTTAACTCCCATTAACTTTTTTTTTTTAAATCCATTCCTAGATCTTGAACTCAGGGATTGGGTGCTGTCCTGAGCATTTGTGTCCAGGGCTAGGGTGCTACCATTTGAGCTATATAGTTCCACCTCTGGCTTTTTGGTGGTTAATTGAAGATAAGAGTCTCACAGACTTTCCTACAGGGGCTGGCTTCAATCACAATCCTCAGATCTCAGAATCCTGAGTAGCTAGAGTTACAGGCATGAACCACTGGGACCCTCAGCTAGTAACACTGGCTGAGCCACTGACACCAGCTCCACTGATTCTTAATTAGTAATTAATATCACTGTGGTGTTACCAAAGTGACATACTCTATAGCACATCCCATATATTACTCAGTACATTTTTAAGTATTAGTTTGAAATATCTAGGATCAATAACAACTACCCTACTTAAATCCAACATACTTGAGCCCTAATTATATTTCACTTTGATTGTTTTTACTTTAATGAATTCTAATCCAATAAAAAGGTAAGAAAAGCCAGGCATAGTAGCATGCACTTGTCATCCCAGTGGAATCGTAAGGATTAAGGTTTTGAGGCCAGCCTGGAGAAAATTAGTAAGGTCCCAACTCAAGAACAAACTTAAATGATTGGCTCAAGTGGTAGAAGCATTTGCTTAGCAAATGGGAGGCACTATCTTTAATTGCCAATACTATAAAGTAAAAAGAGGGAGGAAAGGAGAAAGGCAGGGAGGGAAGAAAAGAATAAGGAAAAACAATACAAAAACAACTTAATTATAGTACAGAAGGAACCTGAAAGGTCCAAAAATATTTTTGAAAATCTACAATGTTGGCATCAATTTTTGCTTAAACCTGTTCTAAAATTTCTCTTACTATACCTAAGTTTTAATTTTTATTATTTTGTGCTGGTTCTGGGGCTTGAACTCATTTGGCACTGTCTCTGAGCTTTTTTACTCAAAGCTGCACTCCACCACTTGAGCCACAGCTCCACTTCCAGCTTTTTGGTAGTTAATTTCAGATAAGAGTGTCATGGACTTTTCTGCCTAGGCTGGCTTCAAACCACAAACCGGAGATCTCAGCCTAAGATTACAGGAATGAGCTTAAAACGTGTACTGCAATTATCACAAAACGAATCTTACTCTAACCTCTTCTATAAGCTTCTAGCCACTGCTGAACGACAGGCTTTTAAAAATTTTTTTAATTAAGTATGTGAGGTTCTTTTAATGATTGCTTCAATTCTGTGATTTTTTTCCTTTTAATTATCATCAATAACTTCCTCCAATATTATTGAGTTTGGGGGTCAGTATGAAGCAATGAAGGTTAGATCAAGACCTAACCTTCATTTCATTTTAAAACCCAGCCAGATACCAACCAACCATTAGGTATGGGCAAATCCCTGCAATCTGCTTATCTACAATTTTTTCCATATATACAATGACAAGATTTGACTAGAATGGTGTTTCCCAACTTCTTTCATACTGTAATTAATATTTGTTCAGCACACTGGAAAACAGGAGGACATTTGAAGGCATGTATCTGGTACATACATAAAAAAAGTCTATTTTCTTCATGTATTTAAAGAAAAGGTAGATAATGCTAAAATTCTTAACATAAATTTTAAATTCAAACCTCACATCAAGAACAATACTTCAACATAATACATATGCACTCCATATGTATGTATGTATACACATATATATGCATGTATGTATTATGGAGCATATACAGTATTAGAAAGTTACCATGTAGCAAGCTAAATAATACATCAAACACACTACAAGAAGGACCCAGAGATGGGAACATAGATTCAGGCCTAGAGTTTGCTGCCTCCCATCCCCCTCACCCCGGTCACTCTTTCTGCTTCTGTATTCATCATCAAAGGGCTGCACCTTGTACTAGATGGTATGTACCTCAGGCCCCCTGAATACAAACTCCAAGAGCAGTTCCACAATCCCTTTTCCACAAGAGGCAGCTGCGCTCCCTGTGGCTGGCTGCTGAAGTAAATTCCAATTAGTAAAACATCTCCTTTAATGCACTTAAAATATCAACACAAGTATTAACTGTTGGTTACCACTTAGGCTGTTTATGGAAATCCCAAAGAAGCCTTCTTTTAGCCCCATTCCACTAGAACCACCCTTCAGTGAGCCATGTAGCATCAGTTGAAAGCACTCAATTACAAGACTTCTTATAAGCCTAAAAATAAACTATATTGCAGCAATAATTTTGCCACTGTTTAAAACTATTATGGCCTAATTTTTGTTTTTCCCTTAAAATTCCTGAAAGCAAAACATACTTAAAAATACTCACTTTAAGTAGATGTTACATAGACATGGTAGTGTGTGTGTGTGCATTTTCTTTCGAAAATTATCTAAGAGTTTGGTATACTACAGTAAAAAAAAAGTCTACTTTTGTCCTCTAACAGTTCACTCACTGAAGGCAGTCACTGAGCCACTGTTATCAAATTCTCATATATTTTTCCAGAGATAATACATATATATATCACATTTTATCTCTAAACCATACAAACAGTTATCTACTTTTATCTTGCTTTTTTTCTTTTATGTTTTATGTAGACATGGCACCACAGCAGTGCATTGCCTCACAGCTTTTAAGAATTGTCTAATACCTGATTATACAGACACAATAATTGATTCACTTAACCAGTTCTATACTGATTGTGTTCAGGTTGTCTCCCATCTTTAACAATTACAAATAATGCTTCAAACATGTAATTCTTACATGTTTACCTGAAACATATGCAAAAATCTTGTATGGGATATAATCTTATATTTGAACTACTAGTTTAAAATAAACGTGAAGATAAAATAAAAGTGAACTTTTAATTTGAAAACAATTTCCAAATTACTCTGCATACTGTAAGGTTTGCCAGAAAGGAAACCGCCATATGGTTCAGGCAGAAAGGAGTTTATTGGGGGGAGGGGGGAGGAAGCAAACTGTCAGCCCATACAAGATGGAAGGGGCGGAGAGAGAAGGAAGAAAGGAAAAAGAGAGAAAAGAGCAAGAGAGAGTGAGAAAAGAAAAGAGAGCAAGGACTGTGTTGAGCCAGATTATATAGGAAAAGGTGGGAGATATATAGGAGCCAGGCGGACTGGATCTGACCTCAGAGAAGGAGAAGGCAACTGCCTCCAAGTGTACCAGTTACCTAGGTAACTAAGGTACTGGGCACAGACTTAAACAGGTGGGGGGTCATCTGCATCGCTGGGAGGGAGGGGGGCTTTACACATACAACATGAATATTTATTTATTTATTTAGCCAGTCCTGGAGCTTGAACTCAGGCCTGAGCACTGTTCCTGGCTTCTTTTTGCTCAAGGCTAGCACTCTGCCACAGTGCCACTGCCGGCCTTTTCTATATATGTGGTGCTGAGGAATTGAACCCAGGGCTTCATGTATATGAGGCAAGCACTCCTGCCACTAGGGCATATTCACAGCCCCCACAACATGAATATTTTATATTCCTATCAGATCATTCCCTTTCCCTGTTCAAGCTATACTATGTAACCAATCTTTGCTAATGACAGATGATAAACAGTACTATCTTTAGTTCACATCTTTATAATAAATGTGTAATCTTTTTATAAGAATTCTCTTTGCCATTTTTCTATTGGATTATTATTAGGGGCTGTTTGAGTATTAGGACAAAATTAGCACTTTCTCAAAGGTACACTAATATATTTTATTAGTCTATTTACCGTTTAACGTCAGTTTATTTCCCCATATAGAATATTACATTATGTCATAAAATTTATCAAGCTAGTGTTGTTGTTGTTTTTTTCTCATACTCTGAAAGAGCTTCCCTATTCCTAGGTCACATAAAAAAAATAACTAGCCTGTTTTTTATTTCAAATTTAAATTTTGGCTTCTGAAAGAACTAACAATTTATCCAGAACAGTAGCTGGCTATTATAACAATGCTTATGATATAATTAGTTTTTTTGTGTGTGCAAACACTGGGTCTGGAACTCAGGGCCTCTTATTCTTGTTTAGATTTTTTCACTCAAGTGTAATGCTTTACCACCTGAGCTACCTGCCACTTTGTTTTGTTGGTTAAGTAGAGGAGAGTCCCTAGGATTTCTTTGCCTCAACTGGCTTTCCAACAGAGCTGTCAGCTTCTTGAATGGTAGCTAAATTACAGGAGTGAATCACAGCCAACCTGCTTAAATAATTGTTCTTTTCCCTACTGATAAGTAAACACTAAATTCCTTTTCACAAGTTCTCATTATGTATTTGAGTTCATTCCTGGCCTTTACTATTACATTGCTACCATGTGCTAGAACCAAGCTACTTTCTAAAAACATTTTAAAGCTAAAATCATCCTATACAAAAAATACATACAATAAAACTGAAAATTATTAGTTTGCTTTAATACAAAATTGCTCTTAAAAATTCCTAAACTGAATTTAGATAATAAAGTTTGGTTACTATCATCATGCAATCATGCTTTTAGTATTTATTTTAATGACCACATGAACTTCATATCTATTTTTAATGTTCATGAACTACATCTAGAAAATTGAGTTTTCTCTAATTTTGTACATATATAGTTTGTTTTTCAAATTATAAAATCAGGGCTGGGGATATGGCCTAGTGGCAAGAGTGCTTGCCTCCTATACATGAGGCCCTGGGTTCAATTCCCCAGCACCACATATACAGAAAACAGCCAGAAGTGGCACTGTGGCTCAAGTGGCAGAGTGCTAGCCTTGAGCAAAAAGAAGCCAGGGACAGTGCTCAGGCCCTGAGTCCAAGCCCAGGACTGGCCAAAAAAAAAAAAAATATATATGAAATCAATACATATTCTCTTAGAAAATCTGTGCGATACAAAATATATCTTCTAGAAGGAAGCAATCTTTTTATTTTGATGTATTTTTGGTAAGTATTTTGTACAGACTTTTTTTTACAAAATAAGCTGACGCCATTTTCTCACATTATTATGTATTCAGAAGCAAGATTTTAATGATATATAATATTTTACTATAGGAATATATCCAATTTATGCAACATGTTGGATATCTGAGATTGTTCTCTGTGGTAAAAATTATCTCTGAATAAGTATTACAATAAGTGCTTAGGTTTCAGCAATGTGGTAAGCATAAGCCTTTTGGTGAGCAAAAAGAAATATATTACCAGTATTTCAGGAGGTTGTCATCTACTGAGAAAAAAAAACAGGTTATAATCCCCCCAAAAACAGATGTTATTCTCCAACATATAACTATGCCAAGTATTATGGAGGAGCTTTAAGGATCTATGATAGGGAAGGTTTCAGTTTAGGTGAAAGAAAAAATATTTCTGACAGAAGGAACAGCAGGTACAAAACCCTCCCTGTGGGATTATGGCAAGAATGTGGGACTTCAATAATACCAACATGGCTAGAACACAAAGAGCAGGGCAAGAAGAATATGGCTCAAGCCATGAAGAGACAGAAAGGGAGGGGGCCATGTTATGCAAGACTTTGTGAGACAGATGTCATCATGTAAGACATGGAGTTGGGTCTGTATGCTAAGTATAATGGAAAACTACTGAAGCACATTGTATAGAGTGTGATATAAACAGGTGTGCATTTTGAAAAGATCTGATTTTAGTGCAGAAGTCAGATTGGAATGGGACAGAATGAATTGGGATAAACCAAGATTAGGAACTACTGTAGTCAAAAATGGTAGTAGTTTATCCTAGGGTGGTGACGGATAACAAAAAGTAAAAGGATTCAAAAGCTAGAATTTGGAGGTCAAAGAATTATATATATATATCACCAAGAGCCCTGCATTCATGGAACAGTTAATTACCTTCTATCTGTTCCTCTGGTAGAACTGTTTTTGGGGGTAGAGGGGAGCTGTTCCTGGGGCTTGAACTCAGGACCTGGATGCTGTCCCTGAGCTTTGTCACTTAAGGCTGGCACTCTACTACTTGAGCCACACCTTCACTTCAGGCTGGCTTTGGGGAGGTTAACTGGAGATAACCAGTCTCAGGCTTTCCTACCTGGGCTGGCTTCAAACCAAAATCCTCACAGTGTCCTCAGTAGCTACGATTATAGGCATGAGCCAACAGTGCCTGGGTAGAATTTTTTTATTTTTAAAAAATTTTCTTTAAGATGACTTTATTGACACTTTATGAAGCCTTCCCTGACTCCCCTCTTTGCCTTCTTTCTAGGTGATCATTGAATATGTCCTACTTTGAGTTCTTACTATATCTTAAATACATTCTATTGTGGTCTATTCCACAATAGACCATGTAACTATAGTTACATTTCTATCAGCTCCACTGCATTGTAAGTTTCTGCAAGATAAAGTTGTTTTGTTTATTTGTTTTGTTTTTGTTGCCAGTCCTGGGGCGTGGACTCAGGGCCGGAGCACTGTCCCTGGCTTCTTTTTGCTCAAGGCTAGCACTCTGCCACTTGAGCCACAGTGCCAATTCTGGCCATTTTCTACATGGTGTGGTGCTGGGGAATCGAACCCAGGGCTTCATGTATATGAGTCACGCATTCTTGCCAGTAGGCCATATTCCCAGTCCTGGAAGATAAAGTTGGTTTAAAGAAAGGTAACTAAAACAGC
The DNA here is from genome assembly GCF_023159225.1 of Perognathus longimembris pacificus. NCBI lineage: Eukaryota > Metazoa > Chordata > Mammalia > Rodentia > Heteromyidae > Perognathus > Perognathus longimembris. Next base: position 34,462,107 of record NC_063169.1, read on the forward strand.
TTGACATACAAAGTAGGTTCTCTGTATATGTTCACTGAAAGAACTGAATCACATCTGCCTGATTCTTCTGTTCCCAGACTTAAAAGGACTCTTGCTTGAAGCTTCAATTTACTGATTATGGTTTTAATCAAACATAATACAGGAAGCCAAAACTGCTAAGACTTCAAATGCTCATATGACCAAATCTGCTTGCAATGAGGCATCACTAAATCTCTTTACTGCTCCTGAAAATATCTAATAATTATAACCAAGTAGATTTATGTAATCTTAAAATATTCTGTCAGGTATTGTTGACATACTGTCTATTGTAGACATTACATTTAAAGCCCTAGGCGAATTTTCTTGGGCGTAGGCCACGTGATTACTGTATATGTTCTTGGTACATTGTATATTGTATATATGTCTACCTGACCTAGGGAAGGGAAAGAAAAACAGGGTGTAAGATATCACAAGAAATGTACACACTGCCCTACTACGTAACTGTACCCTTTTTGCACAACACCTTGTCAAAAAAATTTTGTTTAATTAATAAATTACAAAAAAAACTATAATCCCTAAAACTGTCAAAAAAAAAAAGAAAAAAATATTTTGTCAGGAAAAGAAAAACAATGTATAGCAAATGTGTAGCAAATAAAGTATGAACAAAGACTTTCATTACAGAAATTTTTGTAATCTGAGTTTTGACAAAATGTTATAGCTTTCAAAATTATACTCATTAGGGCTGGGAATATGGCCTAGTGGCAAGAGTGCTTGCCTCGTATACATGAAGCCCTCGGTTCGATTCCCCAGCACCACATATATAGAAAACAGCCAGAAGTGGCGCTATGGCTCAAGTGGCAGAGTGCTAGCCTTGAGCAAAAAGAAGCCAGGGACAGTGTTCAGGCCCTGAGTCCAAGCTCTAGGACTGGCCAAAAAATAAAATAAAATTATACTCATTATATGCATTAAATAATCTACCAACTTATTCTGGTAGTTTATTGTTTACCAAATATAAAAAAAGCATAGAATTTAAATATAGCTACACATATGCATTCAGAATTAGCAATTTTTATATTTAAAAACCTTACTTCATATAGCTTCTATAGTAGCCTACCAAAACATTCAGAGCTGAAGGGAAATTAAAGAGGAGAATGTACTATAGTTCCTTACAGTAATGCTAAAGACAAGCAGCTCCCTCCATAGTCTGTTTGGTCTACTTTATTTAATTACCTGCTCTGTGAATATCTCACATTCTTCTATTTACTCCTAGTCTGCATCTCAGTAGGAAAGCTCTTTGAAAGGATAATTATGTTTAACCTGGTGGGGAGAAAACTGAGAGGACTGTCTAAGCTCAGCACGCGCAAGTGAGTTCAACATCAAGCAACTAAGCAAGAGTTGAGATGTGGAAACTGGACAGCACCCAGTTCCTCACCTGAGTCAGTTCTTTCGAATGTAGCTTTGGGATTTTATGTGAAATTCCCTGAACGTGCACAACCTATTCAGATCTAAGAAAAAAGAAAAAAAGTGTCTAACACTTCTTTCATAATCATACTTTCTTCCATTAAAACAAATCATTAAAATGTCATAAGAAAAAATTAATAATTTTTCTACAGACATTTATTTTTCTCAAAATATGTCCCCCAAACATAGGACAAGCCATTAACTGGACTGTTTCCTAAAGCAGAAAATTAACTTTTTCATGAAATAACAGAAAAACTGAACTAACAAAAAAAAAAAAAATTAACCCAAACAATTTGAAATTTATAATTTTAAAGCAGACTTAAGAGAAAATTTATTTTATTGCTATTTTTAAAGATCTCCTTTGTAAAGCAAATTCACTTTAAAAGCATCTTTATGTCGGATCAAAGAATTAAGGACTTCCAAAATTAACTTCTCTATATAAAGACAATTTATAGCACTTGATATGGCATTAGTTTATTTACCACATTAGGTTGCAAATTTTTTCTAGCTTATAAAAAATATTAAGTATAGTAATAAACCTGTCTTCATTAAATATTCTAGCATTCAGATTTTTACTAAGCTCTTTTTATATATTACTTTCCAGTTCTCTTTTACTAGATGGCCTAAACTAGTTTTCTTTGGGGAGAAAATCCAGAAGCAGATTATTCTGCACCTTAGGCTTCCACTCAACTAATACTAATTTCACCGAGTTTCTCACATTTAAAAAATGCTGGCCTGATTTTTAAAAACTGCAAACTTAAAATATATGTCAAGGTTTCACTTGAGAAAACATTATATTTTCTTTCTTGCCTCATGATTTCTCCTAAGTAAATTTTATAGTTTTAATGCATATTAGTATTATAAATGAACAGATTTTATCTTTACATTTCCATACATGTATGTATTACATGCTGAAGCAAAAAAATTTGCTTAAACTACTGAGATTCAATCTGAAAATCCTCAACAGTTTAGATTTCTCTATACCAAATTTTGTTTTTCAATGTGTGTACAAATGTCTTATTTTTATTCATTTATGCTAAACATGTTGAGGCACGTGATTTTTTAAAAATTTAGGAGAAGCTAGTAATTTATTTTAAGATTCCGGGAGGAGAAAAAAAAATGTTGCTAAAACTTTTCTATGAACCAGCTTGAAAATCTCGAGGGATACATATTTAATAACTTGTGTGGAGATCAAAAAAGTATGCATAAAAAAGGAACCCAAACCATACAAACAGTCAGACACAGCAATGTAACAATAAAAGCTATTAGCCATGTTGCTTTGCCATTTGGAAATCTGGTCCCACATAGCTCTATCAACTTCACTGCATCCTTCCTTTGAAGCTGCAATGAGAACAAGCAGTATATTACACTTAACTTCCAATTTGAAACAAAGACAGTATCACTACATTTAAAAGGGCATAACATCTATCCTTCAAAACACTGTATTGCTTCAACCTTCGAGCCTTCAAAGCTTCAAGTTCCCATTATTAACAGTACTGTACTCCAATTCCCCACCTTCCAAGGTTCATAGAATCAAAATTTCCTTTACCATTTTTAAAGGGAATATTTTACTAAATCTCACTCAGGGCACTGACATTATAAACAAAGAGAATTCACATTAGAAGATAACTGTTTTGCTGCTTAGAAAGTAGTATTGCCGTATTGGGGGAAGTGTTACTATCCTGGTAGTTCACAGATGCTGACTATAGCAACAAGATGAATGGTGCTGGAGAGCAAGGAGCATCAAGTGGGAAATGCTATCTAAAATCCCATAGGGCAATCCGTAGCTAGAGGTATGAGTACCTTTTTCCGGGGGGTGGGGGGCAGCCTCTTTATTTCATGAAAACAGTTCAAAGCATGTTTTTTTTTAAAGGGGAAAAAAGAAAATCTAAGAAGCACCTGTAAATTTGGCCAATACCCCGTTTCTATGATCACAAACCCCCAAAAGCTCTTCAGAACGTGACTTCTGCCTCTACTGCCTCCACTCCACTTCTTCAAATCAGTATTTTTTTTTTATCAATACCTGTATATAACATGCATTCCTACAACACAGCCCAGAGACATTTAAAACGGCCTCGGCTGCTGAGGTCGACTGTGGCTCCACCAGCATTCAATCCATCGAGCGTAGCGTTTCACGCAGGTCGACATTAAACACGTATTTCCTACTCGCACGGTCACAGACGTTCGCAAGAGCAAATAACCTGAGGACGTTGCCTGGTCGGTCCCCAGACTCGGAGACATTAAACTCTAAGGCGTCACGACGACCACTCACAGCAGAGCCACTAGGCCACTTCAATGCAAGAGAGAAATGTGGCCCCAGGCGCCAGTCTCCTCAGCCCGCTCGCATCTCCGGAAGAGGTAGGGGCTAGCCAGAGTGAGCACCGCGACAGGGGAACTGACAGTCACGACCACAGAGCTGACGCTTCCTACCGCTCTCAAATCCTTTCCCAGAACGGGGAACTTGAAAGACACGCGGAGGTACCTGGGGTCCCCAAAGCAACCCCCGCGAACCCGTCCCCGGAGACGTGGCCCGGGCCCACAGCGGCCCGTCCTGGCGCGGCACTCGCTCCCCGCGCCCCAAAGCGCGGCTCCAGCTCCCCTGGCTGCCACACGCGGAAAAAATCCTCAGCTCCCAGCGCCTCCCCGCCCGGGCCGGGGGAGGGGTCGCCGCGCTCTCGCGGACCCACATTTCTGCGCCTCTTGTCACGCGCGGGAGAAAGGGGGGCGGAGGAGGGAAGACGCGACAGCGATCCTCGGAGAAGGCCGGCGGCGTGCGCGCGTGTGCGCGGCGAGCTGGGCGTCCCCGGCGCCCCGCCAGCTCCCGCTCCCGCCCGCGCCCCGCGCCCGCTTACCTGCCGGGGTCGCTCCGAAGACTCGCACCACCGGCACCTTCGTGACTGGGACCTGGGTGAGGGGGGACTGGCAGATATCCAGGCCCTGCAGCGGGCTGGCCATGTAGTAGTCGGCAGTCACTATCCTCACTGAAAACATGTTCATCGTCGCCGCCGCCGCCCGCCTCCCTTTCACTGGCGACCGGGCAGTGGCAGCGGCGGCCGTGGCTTCCCTCCGCCGCGGCGCCCCCTCCCCTCCGCGGCGCGGCCCCCTCCCCGCACACACAGACACTGCCGAGCGGCGGCGCGCGACGCGGGGACGGCGGCACGGCTGCTGCGGCCCGCCGCCTCCTCACAGACACCCGGAGACAGGCAGCCGGAAAGAAGCCTTCGCGCGTCCGTTGGTGCTGCTGCTGGTGCTGCCGCCGCCGCCAGGAATCATACGGGCGCCTCGGTCCCAGGCTGCAGCTCTTGTTGCCATGATGATGATGTCACGGACGCAACCACTGGGGGAGGGGAGAGGGGTGCGAGCGCATGCGGCGGAGGGAGGGCTGGGGATTGGGGGAGGGGGCTGCGGCGGGAAAAGGAGGAACCGCGGGAGGGAGTGCCCTGGAGGAACTCTGAGACAGGGAGGGCGAGGTGCCTTCCTCCCCCCTCTGGGCACGCAGCGAGTTGAGAAGGCTGGCGGAAAGCCAGGATATTGCCCGGGAATCGATGATTCGGCTGGTGAGCACAGTCACCTGGTCTCCAGTCAACGGAGGTGGGGAGCACCGATCACATGGATGGGATCCGCAATGCTTGCCGGAGTGGGGGGTGGGGGGCTTGTCCAGGCGTTTTGGGGGGCTAGGTGGGATTGGCGGGAGCTGTGGCCCTGGCGCTCACCGTGCCGGTCGCCTTTTCACTTTCTGTAGAGGACACGAGGAGGGAGGGGGTGCTGCTGAGAGACGATTTTTCACAAGGTAAGAGATTTGCCCGCGGGAGAAAGAGGTGCTGTGCGGATCACGAGCCGCTGCGGCCTCACTGAAGGGCGGGTGGGCGGTGGGATGGGCGGGGCCTAGCGCGGGCGCGCGGGTTCTTCTCAGGAGTCGCCGCCGCTCTGCACTCGGCCCCGGCGGGGAGGGGGAGTGGAAGCAAGGAGGGAGGAGGAGGGGCGAGAGAAAGCGCTGGGCGGGGGCGCGCGGGCCCGGGTTTCGGCCTATAAAAGGGCGGCCCTGGTGCCTCCGCGTTCCCGCCGCGCCCCTCCTCCTCCGCTCAGCTGCAGTGTCTGCACTCGGCCACTTAATGAGATTTATGCACGCACAACTCTGCCCGGCTTTGCCAGTGCCTGGCAGATCCGGCGCACAGGGATTTCCCACCACCGTGTTTTTCCTCCCAGCCTCACCTTCACCCTTCCCCTCTTGCCCCAGGTCTGTCCACCCTTGGTTTCCGCCGCGGCCCTGCAGGCTGCGGCCCTGGCACACGCTTGTACTTGTAAGGACTTCTCAGCTCTCAGTGACCTCCCACCACTCCTCCCCCAGCGGAAGACAGTTAAGAATCCTGGCCAAAGAGAAAGGCCTGTGAAAGTCACCGCGTTTGACGTGGACTCCCAGCGTCATTCATTAACACGCTGTGCGGGGTTTTACTACCCGGTGGGCAGAACCGCTAGACAAAACAAGCTTATTCCAAACTCCAGAGGGGGTGTAGTGGTGCAGTTAGGGAATAAAAAGCAGCGGTGGGGCTGCCACCGATGCAGCTGGTTTGCCTGTTAAATTGGAACCTATGGGTTTTGTCTGACTTGGACGCTGATACTGGGTGTGACCTTGGGCAAATAATTTGATGGAGGAAGGGTTTTCTCCCATAACCCTAGAGGGTTTCTTTTTTAAACCAGCCGTTAACGATTTCTCCCAAACAAAAAGAATAAACAAACGAAGGGAAAGTCGTGGCTTCAAGTTCACAATTTGGTACTGAATTATGGCTCTTGACAGTCATTTTCAATCTAACCTAAGGAAATATTCTTTTACACATATACAGGTGCATTTCACTGGCTATTGCGTTGCCTTGTGTTTGAAGTGGTGGGAGACCTCATTTGAAACCTTCAAATAGGAGAACCAAAAAGATCAAAAAAACAGGTCACGGAAAGATGTGTAGGAATTCCAAAACATAAATACTAAGGAACTTAAGGCTTAGGCTGACCCTGGTGGCTCATGCCTGTAATCCTAGCTACTCTGGAGGCTGAAATATGAGGATCGCGGTTCAAAGCCAGTGTGGTCAGGAAAGTCCCCTTGAAACTCTTGTCTCCAATTAACCACTCAAAAACCAGAAGTGGAACTGTGGCTCAAAGTAGTAAAATGGGAACCTAGAAAAAAAGAGCTCAGGGACAGCACCCAAATCCTGAGTTTTTTTGGTCCACAACAGACCAAAAACATATATATATATATATATATATATATATATATATATATATATATATGTATATGCTTGAAGGGATTTAAGACTATAGCAATAAATTAGCCTGCAGTTGTTAACCTCAGCATCATTATAAACATAGGTGGCAAGATCTGTGATTTTAAATTGCCTAATAACAGTCTTCAGAGGTAGAATCTCTTAAATTGTCTTGAGGTTTTAGAAGGCTTGTAAAAGTGATTTTAAAATATTACTACCATATGCAATGTCCTAGGTTCATCACTAAAACAACACACATGTTATGTATGTGTGTATACTTTCTAGTAAAAGGTCTATACAGGCAGAACATCACATGCACAATACTAGGGATTCTCATGGTGTTCTACCATACTGAAGGTGTTTAAACTTAGTATTTTGAGTAATACTGAAGTATTTGGGGATTGGGGTCTGGACATCGGCATGTTAGCATGTCCACTATCCCCATGTATCTCATGCAAAATAAGATCAAACTCTCTATCATAAATCCAATCCATTCATAATTCTTAAAACAGCAGGTTAAAATTAGTCATTTCTAGGAGATCCTGTCCCCTTACCTCTGCATAAACATAATTTACTTTTAAGAAAAGGCTGTTGAAACCCCATGGAACACTCCTAGAACATTTGTTGGAGGTGAAGGTTCTTTGTATAAAGACCAAGATGTCAGGAAATAGTTTATCACCCTGTTCTTTCAATATTTTCTTCTTCTAAGTCATTGTATATCTGTGTTTTCACACTTAAAAGTGGGAAACTACCCTAGTAGTCTTGCCAGATATTTTTCAAGTCAGAACTGGGGGAATTGAGTTTAAATTTGTTTTCACTCAAATTAGGAGAGCAAGAGCTGTGATTTTTCTTACCTAAATTAGCAGTTAATTTCGTTCTCCATTTATATTTAGTAGAGAACCAGAGGTTCTTGCCAGATCTGCAAAGGAGAACAAAGATTAGTTTTATGAATGGAGGGTAACATTACTCATTTTTGTTAAGCTACTGCATTTATGTGTGCTTTTGTTTGTTTTCTAATACTGGGGATTGAACTCAAGGCTTAAGCATTTCACCACTTATGCCACACACTCCAGTCCATTTACTTTTAATTTGTTCTTCAGTTAGCTTTGTCTAGCTGGTTTGAACCTCTGTCCCCCATTACCTGAGTAACTGGGACTACAAGTGTTTGATACCACAGCTAAACCTGCATGTGTATGTTTTTATACTAGAAAGTTATAGAGTAAGGAGAAAGATCCTAGGTCTAAAAGACTTGATTCATTAAAAACTTTGCCACTTGGCTGGGTGCTGGTGGCTCACATCTGTAATCCTAGTTACTCAGGAGGCTGAGATCTAGAGGATAACTAGAGGTCATCACTAGACACACACCCCATCTCCAAATAAGCAACATAAAGCAAGGCTGAAGGTGGCTCAAGAGGAGTGCCAGTCTAGCAAGTATATGGTCCTGAATTCAAATGCCAGTACAGAAAAACAGAACAGAACCACTGGATCTTGGCTTACAGTCTTCTTTCTTCACCTTAACTACCCTGGGTGAATTAATCATCTTAGTAGACAGCCCATCTGCTATATCCATAGCATATATTAGTCTTTATCATCTGAACCTTATATACCATGTGCCAAGATATAGTATTATAAATTCTCCTTTGCATACTCTATTAACAGCTTGTTGTTGCTTATGCTTGTAATCCCAGCTACTCAAGAGGCTGAGATCTGAGGCTCATGGTTGGAAGCCAGCCCTGGCAGCAAAGTCCATAAGACTTTTGCCTCCAATTAACCACCAGAAAACCAGAAGTAGAAATGTGACTCAAAGTGGTAGAGCACTAGCCTTGAGTGGAAGGCTCAGGGACAGTGCCCAGGCTCTAACTTTAAGCCCCATGATCAACACCGCCCCCCACCCCCCAAAAAAAAAGATTCGCTGCTCCTGACATGTAATCTCTGTTTCTAGCCGCTTATTTCTGTTACCTCACCTTGGATGTTGTACATCATCTGTTATACTTGTAACTTCATAAATGCTGTCTTCACATTCTCGTTAACCAGACCTCCATCCCAACTTTCTCAATGAAAATTTTAATCCCTAACATCTCACCTCTCACTTTAATGAGTCTGTTACTCTTCATTGCTTTCTCTGATTTGGAATCTCAATCTATAGACTTCTCTTTTTTCCCTCTTAGTAACCTGTTCTGTTTTCACTTCCTGTCTTCTGCTGCCTTCTATATTAAATTCTATTTCTTTTTTTTTTTTTTTTTTTTTTGCCAGAAGCCACAAGTCTCTTTGCCTGTTCTGCTATCACACTTACCTAGCAAAACACCAGCTTCAACTAAGTGTTGGCACTTACATTGCTGAGTGCACCCAGAGAGAAAAATACTGCAGTGCAGATTGGCATTTTAGCACTGCAAATTTAGGATCACAGACTTCAGTTAAATCCTTCTCTATCCTGCTCCTGGGAAGAGAAGATTATACCTTACAATGTATTCGTCTGTGCCATCCCAGCTTTGTACCCTTTGTTCCAAAGTAGGGTTATAAAATTTTATAGGAATAGGCTGAATAATTATCATTATTTTCTCCCCCTCCCCTCCTCTTCCTCCTCCTCCTCCTCCTCCTCCTCCTCCTTCTTTTTCTTCTTTCTCTCTGTCTCTCTCTCTCTCTCTCTAGCTTTTGTGCTTACTTTCCTGTTTTACTTTACAATTGAAGATCTAGATCATCTGGTAAAACACATTTCTAATATTTTTAAAATTAATATTTGATCAATTAAAAGGAGCATATCTCAGACATTCTCAAATGAAATAACAACTGAAGGAAAATTACTAAGGACAGTGCCTCTACTTAGACTTTATAAATCCAAGTAGTCCTTCTTATACTTTAGAACCAGGGGCCTGCCTTACTTTCATATCCTTTGAGCCATTTCATGCCTGACTTTTCCAGCTTCCTAAAAACACTTTTTTTCTTTTCTTTTTGTTTTTAACTTAAAGTAGCAAGGAAAACAATTGTATCTGGATGAGAATTGGTGGGTATTGTTTGTACATATGGGTCATTTATTGAATGTCAGTATAGCATACTGGTTACAGTTGAGGCTCTGTGGGCCAGTTTCCCTAGTTAACTGTTCTGTGGTTTTGGTTAAGTTGTTCTCTGTGCCTCATTTGTCCCAGCTGTGTAATATAATGATGGTAATGCTAGGACTTACCTCACAACATTGCAAGAATCTAGGTTTTATGTATGCATGCATACACATATATGTATATTTATTATATGTATGAGTATATACATATGTTAAGTACATGCATGTGTATTTGTACCTATATATTATATAACATATACATGTGCTAAGTACATATGCATGTAATACATTGAATGTGTATATATACATACATTATATATACATGTCTAAAATCTTAGACTAGTAGTAAGTCCTCAACTGTAAGTTATTATTCATAATTTAGAGGCAGTTTCTCAATTTCCTAAAATATACTTATTCATTAACAAGGAGAGCATAATGATGAAAGCTAGAAGCTATTAAAATTCCATTGATTAGATGTAAAAAGTAGACTCTTAGAATTGCAAAAGATCCAAGTAATTATTTAGATCATTAGGTCTTAATCATTTATGTGCATCAGAATTACTTATATAGTGTTGTAAAGATAAAGGTTACCCAGGTCCTTCTCACATCTACCAATTCAAAATGGCAAATCCATTGCAGTCTTTCTGTCAAGAGTCACTGAAATAATTCAAGTCTGTGTTTTTATGCTGAGGAAACTGAGACTTAGTGAATATGAATGACTCTAGGGTAAGACTGCTTTGTGGGTTTAAATTACTTATCTCCTTTGTCAGTGATCTTCTTTTATGTTGCTTGCCCAATATAGTAGTTTTTAGAGGAGCTTGTCTTCTCAGTAGTTGAAGGAGTTTGTCTTCTCAGTAGTATTAGAAGAATAATAAATGCTTTTAAACTGTACTTTTTCCAGGATTTAGCTCAAAACACAAAATTTACTTTATAATTTATGAGGACTATTGTATATTTACAATAGGATTTAAAGTAAGATGTGTTCTTCATGTGGACATTAATCTTCACCACTAATACTGGCTGCTAATTAGTGCAAGAAAACACTATGTCTAAGAGCTACTGTAGCCAACTTTACAAACTGAGAGACAAACAAATATTTTACAGAGTAAGGTCACTGTAGCTATTTCATAGCATTCAAATTTTTTTTTTTTTTTTTTTGGCCAGTCCTGGGCCTTGGACTCAGGGCCTGAGCACTGTCCCTGGCTTCTTTTTGCTCAAGGCTAGCACTCTGCCACTTGAGCCACAGCGCCGCTTCTGGCCGTTTTCTGTATATGTGGTGCTGGGGAATTGAACCTAGGGCCTCGTGTATCCGAGGCAGGCACTCTTGCCACTAGGCTATATCCCCAGCCCCCATTCAAATTTTTTTAAAAAACAGATACTCAGTTTTTCTTCTTTTATTTTTAGTTTTTTTTTTTTTTTTTTTTTGTAGTTTTGGGGCTTGAACTCAGGGCCTGAGTGCTGTCCCTGAGTTTCTGTGCTTAAGTCTAGCACTCTACCACTTGCATTGCTCTACTTCTGGCTTTTTGATGTTTTTAATAACAGATAAGCAACTCAGGGATTTTTCTGCCTGGGCTGGCTTCAAAAACTATGATCCTCAGATCTCAGCTTCCTGTGTAGCTAGGATTATAGGCATGCACCACTGACACCAGCAAATATACACTTCTTTTAATTAAGTAAGATTTTTTGCACAGTTTTAAGTGTTTTGTTTTTAACCTTTATAAAATATTCTCAGAATTTTCCAGTCTGTGAACATTGTTGTAGAAAAATCAGTGGTCGGGCTGGGGGTATGGCCTACTGGCAAGAGAGCTTGCCTCGTATACATGAGGCCCTGGGTTTGATTCCCCAGCACCACATATACAGAAAACGGCCAGAAGTGGCGCTGTGGCTCAAGTGGCAGAGTGCTAGCCTTGAGCAAAAAGGAAGCCAGGGACAGTGCTCAGGCCCTGAGTCCAAGGCCCAGGACTGGCCAAAAAAAAAAAAAGAAAGAAAAAAAAAGAAAAATCAGTGGTCATTAGATACATTCTTATTACAGCTTTACTGATTGGTAGTTTATAAAACTAAAGACTAAAAGAAAAGGTTTTTATATTTGGTACTGTAATATTATGACTCTAAAATATAATTTTGCATATCTAGCATAAATAAAAATACATTAAAATGTGTAGGCATACTTGTACAAATGTGTGAAACAAGTAGATAACAGGGCAGAGCAAAGCAGATTCTATTGAACTCTGTACTTGGTATGATAATTTTTTGTTTTCATGTGTGTCTTTGTTAGAGATGGTAAATGACTGTGTTTTAGCTTTTAATTTCTTAGGCAATTCCATTTTATTCATCTTGTTTTGGTAAAATGTTTGGTAAAGGCTTCCCCAAAAGTCCATCATCTCAGATCTCCATCAACATGTTACTACTCTTGCTTCTACTGTGTTTCTACTTTATATTTCATTTCAGATTCACTTGAAACTTGGATTTTTTTTCACTTGAAGCTTGTATTTGGCTTTATGGCATTGGAATCTCTGCTCAACTTGGACATTTTGGTTTAGACTCAGTATCTACTTTCAAAATGTCAAGATTAATACCTTTGATTCCTGGCACAGCCACTGGCAAGCTTGCTTAAGAGGACCTACCCCACGCACAAGCTCTCTATATATCTATTCATCTATTCAACAGATTGTACTTATCATTTACTATGTGTTGGTACTATATGTGCTTCTGAGTGGTATTTATTAGCTACAGAACACTCCTCTAAGGCTCTTTTTTTTTATTGCTACTATAAACATGATATACAGAGGGGTTACAGTTAACATGTTAGGTAATGAGTACATTTCTTTTTGGACAATATTACCCCTTCCCTGGTTAGTTTTTCCCTCTCATCCCCACCCACAAGTTGTATAGTTAATTTTCAACATAGTATCTAGTGAGTACCACTCCTGCATTTGTTCACCCTTTGTTCACTCTTCATTTCTGTACCCTCCTTACCCCCCACAAAGACATATAAATGAACAGGCAAGGCAAAAAGAAAACAACAACAACAACAAAGAAAAAGAGCTCTTGTTTCCAATTCCTGTAGCTCATTTCAATAAATATCCTTTAAGGCTTTTAAAATCTGAATGTTCATAATGATAATTTAAGATAGTATATGCTCAGCTAGTATGAAGTGGCCAGATAAAAACTAGACAGTAATTAACAAAAGCATCATACTGAAAGATACTAAACTAGGGAGTTACATAATGACCAATAGTCAATGGGTCATAACCAACAAGAACAAGGAGTAATGAGTCATAGATTTTTAAAAATTGAGAACTGTTCATTTCATTAAGTGCCTGATATGTGTGAGGCACTATGCTAGGTGCTGGGATAGAAAGAGGACTTGATTTTTGCAGGCAGGAGGAAAGATTAATCTTTTCAATTCTTCCAGAGAGGTGTCTTATGCAAGATGTTGGTATTCCACTTCTGATATTTGCCTCCACTTTTGACTTTTGCTGTTACCACAGGATTGGAGCCTCATTTTACAATGGCATGTATTCCTTACCCTCTAAAAGTACTTGTGCATATTTTGACTTGGCTAAGGGAAGTCTGTCCCAACCATTTGTATATAATAAATAAGAGCAATTTCATTACTTAAAATAAAGGAAAAATACTGTACCAGGCCACAAAGAAGAAAATTAGATGTTTCTTAACAAGATACTTAAGGTGATGTGGAGAATGGTTTGGAGGTGATATTATGAGCAAGAAACTGGTTCAAATACTGTTGGAGTAATCTACCTGCTTGGTTATGAGAGCTTGAGCTAATAAAAGATGAAAGTAGAGTCCTTCATGGCTACTCCAACCATAATCTTTCCGATCACTCAACTGTGCAACTCAAAACTGGGTAGGTGATTCTAGTTTGGAACTGACTCAAAAACATAAATGCTCAATTTATTTTTTTTCTTTATTGTCAAAGTGTGATACAGGGCTGGGGATATGGCCTAGTGGCAAGAGTGCCTGCCTCATATACGTGAGGCCCTGGGTTCGATTCCCCAACACCACATATACAGAAAACGGCCAGAAGTGGCGCTGTGGCTCAAGTGGCAGAGTGCTAGCCTTGAGCAAAAAGAAGCCAGGGACAGTGCTCAGGCCCTGAGTCCAAGCCCCAGGACTGGCCAAAAAAAAAAAAAAAAAACAAAAAGTGTGATACAGAGGGGTTACAGATTCATATGAAAGGCAGTGAGTACATTTCTTGTTCTACTTGTTACCTCCTCTCTCATTCCTCCCTCCCTCCCTCCCCCTTCCTCTTTCCCCCCAAAAGTTGTACAGTTGGTTTACACCAAATGGTTTTGTTAGTGTTGCTTTTTTAATGGTTTGTCTTTTGTTCTTTGTCTCTCAATTTTGGTATTCCCTCCCCCTTCTCAGTTTACTTCTTTAGACTTAGGAAGCAATGGTCTTTTTTTTTTCCTGCAGTTCATTTTTATTTATTTTTTAATATATTTTTATTATCAAACTGAATTACAGAGAGGTTATAGTTTCATACATTAGGCATTGGATACATTTCTTGTACTGTTACCTCTTCCCTCATTCCCCCCTCCCTCTTCCCCTTCCCCCTCCCCCCCACGAGTTGTTCAGTTGTTCAGTTCATTTTCATCAAACAGTTTGTAAGTATTGCTTTTGTAGTTGTTTGTCTTTTTTTTTTTTTTACCCTGTGTCTCTCGATTTTGGTATTCCCTTCCAAAATTTCCTGGTTCTAATACCAGTATACACGGTTTCCAATATACTCAGATAAGATACAGAGATAGTGTAGGTACAACCACAGGAAGGTGATACAGGAATATCATCAATAATAGAGGCTACAGTTACATATGGCACGATGAAAGTATTTACAACTGTGATATAACAATGGTTTCCATAACATGGAGTTCATTTCACTTAGCATTATCTTATGTGTTCATAAGGGTATAGCTATTGGGCTCCTGTGATCCTCTGCTATGACTTGCCTGAACCTGTGCTAATTATTCCCTATAAGGGAAACCATATAGTCCATGTTTCTTTGGGTCTGGCTCACTTCACTTAGTATAACTTTTTCCAAGTCCTTCCATTTCCTTACAAATGGGGCAATGCCATTCTTTCTGCTAGAGTCATAAAATTCCATAGGAAGCAATGGTCTTACTGTCAAGGAGTCTCAGTTCTTTTCTTACTTGAAGCATGATTCTACAGTCTTCACCTTAATTCAGTGCACTCCCTTGAAAAGGCTTTTGTTTGATTTAGCCCTAATTGATTCCTAAGGCTTACAATCAAAAAGCCCTAGCCAGTCATGGTAGTGCACACCTGTAATCCCAATATTCATGAGAGAAAAGAAAAAGTGTCATGTCACAAGTCCAGCCTGGATACATACTGATATTTTGTCTAAAAAACAACAACAACAAAAAAAAAAAAACACAAGCAAACAGCCACAACAAAATCCAAGACAGCAACAGCAACAAAAACATCCTAATGGAAGCTGTATGTGATGCCTATATGTGAGACACCTGTGGATAACCACATGGAGACTCTTAAATAGCTGGAAATGTGGAGCGGAAGTAGGTCTCAAAGTCACTGGTAATGACTTTGGCCACTGATACATTAGCAACATTACTTGAGAACTTTTTAGAAATGCATATTCTCGGGTTTACTGATTATGAATCTGTGAGAATGAAGCACCAACAATCTGATATTCACAAGCTCTCTGAGTGATTCTGATGTGCAATATAGTTCAAGAGGAAGGAGAAATTTAATAGTGGTGTGAAATAATCTACACTCAGGTGAAGAAAGTGCCAAAGCTATAGGACTGACCATAAGGAGGCTTTGGTGTTAGGTCATAGGGAATTGATAACAAACCCAACACAGGGACATGTGCCTGTAGACCCTGGTACTCAGAACACTGAGGCAGGAGAATGACTTGAGCACAGAGTTCCAGGCCAACCTGGACAAAATAGCAAGACACTGTCTAAAAAAGACAGAGAATTGATACAGAGAATAAATGGCAAGTGAATTAAGGTAAAAAATAAAGGATACTTTTTGTGATAGTTTTAGAGTACAGAAAGTAATTAAAATAATAAGGATAATATTTTTTCAGCCTTTTGATCTGTTCCAGCCTTAAGCACAGTAGCTTAAGATACTACTTGCTATTGTAGCGCATGTCTGAGGATTGCCTGGAATCGGCGGAGCATGCTTGCAGCCCCTACAATCCTGCTCTAAACTAGACTATGTTTCACTTACATGCCATTCTCTTCCTCATGGAGATGGGAGAGATGTTTAAGAGGACCAAAAGAAAAAACACGCAGACCTCTTAAGGTCTACAGTCCAAACTGATGCACCAACACTTATGCTTCATTCTTTTGACCAAAGTAGTTTATGTGGCCACAAATATATTGAAGAGTTAGAGAAATACAATTCACCTTTTTAGGAAAATTACAAAATGATATGTCAAAGAGCATAGGTTCAAGGAGAGATGAACATACAGAATGAAGAAGAAAGGAAGTAGGAAGAAGATCAATAAAAACATGCTATGATTTGAATGAAGGTTTCCTAGGCATATCTGTTAAAGGCTTGATTCCCATGGTGGCACTATTATAAAGTGGTAGGACCTTTGAAAAATAGGGCCTTAGGGAAAGGAATGTGGGTCATTAGGGGCGTGCCCCTGAAGGGAATTTTTGGACCTTTGTCATTCTCTTTCTGTTTCCTGACCCATGATAGCATTGGCTTGTGCTTCCATGTACTTCTGCCATGATGTGACACCTTTATCAAAGGAACAAAACTGGGGCAACCCAATCTTAGACTAGAACCTCCACAACATAAGTTAAAATGAACCATTTCTCTTTACAAGTTAATTATCTCTGGTATGGTCATTATACTGATGGAAGCTGACTAACAGGTCTGAACCTTTTTGAAAAAAGGAGGAACACTGGGAAAGGAAAAAAGGGAATTTGGTTGGATTCAACTTAGCAAATTACAGTAGTAGCTACCCATTTAAATATGAATTTCAAAAAGAAACTCAGAAATTATAGCCTTAGATATTTGGCTCTATATAATAATGGAGTTAAAATCTAATTTCATATTACAGAACTGGAGCTAAATTAGAAGCATGAACTCTGAGACAGGGAACCTGGTTGTGTGATGTTTATCAAGTATGCTAACTTGCCTGTTCCTAAGTTCATTATTTGTAAAATAGGAATAATAATGGTTCTTAACTCACAGGTTTGTTACAGTCAATTGAAATAAACTATTAAATTATGTCCAGCACTTAGTAAATTTTCAAATATTTATTTTTTATTATTTTAGATACCACTTAAATGTATCTACCATTAATAAATATGAATGCTTTAGAAAGTACTGTTTTTAAAAACACAAGTATACATTTATTATGCAGCTTCTTCCATGGCTAGCAAATGCTATGTATGGTAAATACATACACAATTATCTAACTGTTGAAGTGAAGCTCATACAGCCTTTATCATTTAAGGTTGTTTGCCTTACTGTTTTTACCAGAAAATAATTATGCCCAAATCATACCTGTCTCATTTTCCCCTAGGTGACCACACATTGGGATTTTCGTAGTTTGAGTAATTCCTATGGGCTGTACCACCCAGCAAGTTAAGGAAGACAGGATTCCTCCCAAGGGGCTATATTCTGGGAATGTAAGCAGCTTGTTTTCTTGAAATCTGTACCTTGCTTGCTCTGGCCCGTTAGAACCTGTGGTGTGTTATTTTTAGTTGTTCTTTCTTCCATCTTACACAAATTTTGTAAATTATGTGCCTATAAAAATATTGAAAAGTGAATGCTTTATGGGGACATTTTGCTTATACAAATAAAAAAAACTTTTTAAGTAATTCTCGAGTCTAATTTTCTCTTTTAAAATAAGTGAAAATATTAATTGATATTGTTATCTATGAATAAAATGAAGACCAGAAAATGTCTTTGCTTTTAATATTTTAAAATAAGGTAATATTATTCTCTATTTAGATGGAGCCTTCTAAGGAATTACCACAGTTTCATAAACAATTGACTTAAATGCATTCTTTATCTTTAAAAGGAAAAAGAATAGGGTCATTGAGTAAATCACATGTGTTCACAGGCTTGTCTGGTATAATAATACACTACACAAACACATTATTCTGTAGTCAGAAGGGTAAGGGGACATTTGAAGATTTGAAGCAGGAATTGCCCTTGAGGAGACCTTTTTCTGTTTAAAGAATAGTGCAGTGAAAGACCACACAGTAGAATATAACAGGAAATATCTTCTGTGCCTTCCCCCCTCACTTTTACTTTCACCTTCTCTTTTGTTCTCTAAGGACATCTATTGTAATCATCGTTCTGTACAATTCGTAGATGCATAGCAGGAGGTATATCATATTTCATTATTTTGTCTACTATAATTGTTCTCTTTTCTATCATGCCACTGTGGGTTTTTAAAAAAAATATTTTGTGTATTAAAGATATGAAAGAATGTTATGGAAAATTTATTAGGGGCTGCAGGTAGAATATATTTTAATTCTTAACTGATTAAATAAAATTCCTTTGGGCACATAATGAACTTTTATTAAGTTTTAAGGAGAAAGCATACTAAAAAAAACTGGTTTTTTGGGGCTGGGGGTATTGCCTAGTGGCAAGAGTGCTTGTCTCCTATACATGAGGCCCTGGGTTCAATTCCCCAGCACCACACATACAGAAAACGGCCAGAAGTGGCGCTGTGGCTCAAGTGGCAGAGCGCTAGCCTTGAGCAAAAAGAAACCAGGGACAGTGCTTAGGCCCTGAGTCCAAGCCCCAGAACTGGCAAAAAGCAAACAAACTGGTTTTTCTTGTTTTTGTTTTTGTTTTTTGTTTTGGTGCTGGTCCTAGTGCTTGAACTCAAGGCCTGGTCACTGTTTTTCTACTCAAGGTGAGCACTCTACTACTTGATCCACAACTCCACTTCTGGCTTTTTAGGGTAGTCAATTGGAGATGAAAGTCTCACAGATTTTCCTGTGGGGCTGGTTTCGAACCATAATCCTCACAACTCATCCTCCTGAGTAGCTAGGTTTACAGGCCAATAGTGTTTGACTGAAAAGAAATTATTTTAAAAGATGAACTTTAATTTTTATTCTTAGTGTTAATCACAATGGACTTTTAGGTAATTTAAAATAAAATTGAGTACTGAGACACTTTATTTGAAAAATTAATGAGCTCACAACTCCACTTCCAGCATTTGAGGCGGTTAATTGAAGATAAGAGTCTCACAGATTTTCTTGACCATGCTGGCTTTGAACTGCACTTCTCAGATCTCAGTCGTCTGAGTACCTAGGATTGTAGGTGTGAGCCACTGTCACTTGGACTTTAAGAAATTATTAATTGTGGGCAAGAATTATGTGAGTTTTGAAGAAATCCAAAGTTGATGCATTATTTTAAATATGTTCATTATTTTGGGTTGTTTTTCTGTCATGGGTGTAACTCAAAATTCAAATATTTATTCTTATTAGAGGTTCCTGAATTGCCATCCAATTTTATCCTAGGCTTATGTCTTAGATATTTTTTTTTCTTTTTTCTTTTTTTGCCAGTCCTGGGCCTTGGACTCAGGGCCTGAGCACTGTCCCTGGCTTCCTTTTGCTCAAGGCTAGCACTTTGCCACTTGAGCCACAGCGCCACTTCTGGCTGTTTTCCATATATGTGGTACTGGGGAATTGAACCCAGGGCTTCATGTATACAAGCAAGCTCTCTTGCCACTAGGCCATATTCCCAGCCCTCTTAGATATTTTTTGAACTTTATATTTAAAGGTTGTTAAAACTTTTGTTATGAAAAGTTTCAAACATATCCAAAAGTAAAACAAACACTATAATGAAATCTCCCAAATTTTATTTGAGCTTTTAGTGATATATAATCCCAGATACTATGATTGTTTATTCAATAGATAAACAGGAACTAAAAAAAATGCTATTGTTTAAGATATACTTAAAGAATTTATATAAATCAAAATTTTAATAATATCCAATTATTTTTAGCCTATGACAAGTCTTATTCCAAAAGCTTGTTGGTGGTCAGTGTATATTTTTTCTCTTTTAATATTTTTATTGCTATTATACCAAGAGGTTACAGTTATATAAGTCAGGTAAAGAGTACATTTCATCTTGAACAGTGTCACCACTTTCCTTGTTTTCTCCCAATTCCCCTCTCAGCTCCCCTCCCCCACAAGTTGTCTGGTCCATTTTCAACATAGTGTCTACTGAGGAGCATATATTTTTCTCATAGAAATAAAAGCTATAGGCTGGGAATGTGGCTTAGCGGTAGGGTGCTTGCCTAGCATGCATGATGCCCTGGGTTTGATTACTCAGCACCACATACACAGAAAAAGCCAGAAGTGGCACTGTGGCTCAAGCAGTAGAGTGCTGCCCCTGAGCAAAAAGAAGCCAGGGACAGTGCTTAGGCCCTGAGTTCCAGCCCCCAGGACTGCCAAAAAGAAAGAAAAAGAAAAGGAATAAAAGCTACAAAATGGCCTTTAGCTGTTTAAGCTAATTCTCACTAATTTATATAATTCATCATAAGGAAAATCTACCAAATACTTTTTACATTATTTCAGTGAGAAAATGCCTCCTTTGCAACTTCAATACTAAGGAACACCACTACTAATCTTCCCTTCTAAGAATGGGAAGTTATGCTCTCCTGCAGTAGGGATCCTGTCTGTCATGATGAGACCTTAAGATTTCTCAACAGAACTAACAGAAACTCACAGAAGACAATGAGGAGAAAGATTGTATTCTTTACATCTCTGCTGAAATTGTTCCTCTGCTGGGGGTTGGGGAGGTTAAAGAGTCAAGATCTCCTGTAATAGGGATCATGCCTCCAATTGTTCCTACTTCTCTCAACAAAAGTAGCAGGAACTTGGGCAGTAAAGGAATGGAAGTAAGGGAGAAATGAGAATACATTCTCTCTAATCATTCTGAAATTACCACTTTTTCTGCTAGTAGAGTTTGTTTCTGTACTTTAAAAGAAGTTCTTAAAAGAAGTCAAATGAAACCTTTCTTAAAAAAATAAATATGATCTAAAGCTTATAATACAGATTTTTAAATTTTGTCTTATTTTCTTTTTTAAGTTTCTTACATAGGGAAAAATCACATATTAGCTAAGATATGCCTAAGACTAACCCCTCTGTACTTCACTTTGACAACTAAGAAAAAAAAAAAAGATATGCCTAAGACAATAAGAAAAGATTTCTGTGTGTTAAAATAATAAAATTAGATTATAATCATAGGTACTAAACTGCCAGTAAGCTAAAACTAGGTTGTTGGAATGATGCTAATTAATTTCATTAAACTTTAGAGTATGTGAGGATAACAGATGGAAATAGAGAAGCTACACTGCTGCTGCCTGCCAATCTATACTTTCACCCTTTCAATTTGACTTTAAATTTTTACTCTTTCAAAGCCTTTCTTCTCTAAGGCAGTCCTTGGAGGCACAAAATGAATTTCTCATCATCATCATCATCATATATATATATATACAGATATATTTGCATATTTATAGCCCTTTGTATTAATACAAATACTTTATGAGTACAGCAAAAGGATCAAGATTTAGAAAGAATGAAGTAAATGAAAATAGGCCTTCCAGAATTAGGAATCCTATATATTACAGTGTTCTGTGATCTGAGCAGGTCACTTAAACCCCTCCTGGATGATCTATAAAATGAATTTAGTTCACACAAATTAGTCTTCTTCCTTGTAGCTCAGAAAAAAATTCCTTTACTGAAAATAGTCATACTATACTCTAAAAGTCTTTAAATACTAGTGTAGTGGGTAGATTTCCTGTCAGCTAATATAGGCTTCCCAAAGCTAACTACCTCCTTTCACAGAAGAAGTAATGTCCCTTATATTCAAAGAGAACCAGGCATACTTTGTGCATTGACTAAACCTAATGCAGCTTGGTGTACAACAACTTCACCACAATCTAGATTGAGATTTAGCCTACTATGTGTCAAGGAGCACACAAACTACTGCTTTATACAATCTACTATACTCTTCCTCACAACCCTGAGAGATGGATGTGCTGTCCTCACTTTATAGATGAAGTATTTCCCAAGAACTAGTGGATGGAGATAATCTGTGGTATAACTGGATTCAAACCTGCTATGAGAATGAAATCTTGGTTTCCTACATTGAACTTACCCATAAAGTAGTTACTGGGTTGGGGGTTACAAAACCTTAATTGCCATTAGTTTTACAACTACCAGCAACCCAAAGCAACTCTGGCTCCTCTGTTTGTGGAACCTAACCCCTACAGCAACAAGAAAGAGCTATCTCATATCTCCAAGATGGCTCACCCCTAATCCAAGAAAAACATGTTCTATGACCCCAAACCAGCTCTTCTGAACTCTCACAAGACTGCCCTGAAATTTTCATAATATTTCTGCAGCTAGGAAACTCAGAATGTTAATAAGCTTTTTGTTACTGTAATAAACACCTAAGATAATGAACTTTAAAAGAGATCATGGTCACTTGGCTCTGGTACCTTTGAGTAGCCCGTCACATAGGAAGGACATGGTGGATGGAGCAAGCTGTTCACATCATGGCAGTTAAAGAAGCTGTATTCCACAATCCCTTTTGAGCACATGACCTAAAACCTCCCCTGAGGGCTCAACTCCGGAAGGCTCTCCTACCTCCCAACAGTGAGGCCCAGACACCAAGCCTTAAACACATGAGCCTTTGGGGAACATTCAAGATCTGAACTGTAGCACCAAGACACTTATAACCTACAAAGGCAACTTTCAAACTTGATGTGTCAAGCAGGACTTCATTTTCTGCTACTTGTAGTGCTGTGAGTGCCAGAGGACAAGTTTCCAGTGGACTCAGAAAAGAACTTGTCTTGTGGCAGTTCTATTGAACTATGGATACCGGATCTAAGTAACATCATCTTGGCATCTTAATAGAAGATGGGAGACTTTCTAAGAACTCTAAAAGTGATAGAGGACATTCTTCAGAAGGCAGATGTGTCCTGAGTTATTAAACTCCAGGAAAATCTTGCTTCATTTAGATAATTGGGATCCTGACTGTCCTTTAATGTTCTCCTGAATAATTGACTTTGCTTATGTATAAATCTAACACTTCTGTTAGATTTAAGTCTCCTCATTCAGTTTGCTCTGCCTATGTATAACACTTTTATTAAGGCTTGGTTTCCACCCCAAAATGTGTTTTTTGTTTTTACAAGCTTTGTGCTAGCTCTCTTGTGGGCTTGCAGGTCTTTGAGACAAGGGTCCACCAACAGATGCCAGCCCTCCAATAAAGACTCCCAACTTCACCTCTCAAAAAAAAAAAGAAAGAAAGAAAGAAAAGAAAAGAACTTGTCTCAAGATGGTAACTTAAGACAAATGAAAATAAAGTCCTGAAGTACTGCAGTTTTCTGGTGATTCTACAGGGAGTCTTTAGCCTGCAAGACCTTATTCTGCATCAGTAACATCAAAGGTTAGTAGTTCCAAATCTCTAACATGAGATGAAAGGATATCCAAATTTAAGACATTAGGCTTAGAAATTCCCAGAAATAGCTTAAGACACTTCTTTACATACATTCCTAAGACCTACTGCTTTAACCTCACCTGGGAACTTATTGAAAATACAGATTCTTAGACCCTATGATACTCCTACTGGATAAGAAGTGGGGCCTACAAATGTGTGGTTTTTTTAAGTTCTTATTATTAAGTAGTCTTATTATTAAGTAGGTAACCAGTCCATAAGTCAGGTTATGAGCACAATATCAGTGCCACTCCTATCATTTATACTTTGTACATTTATTTATTTATTATATACTTACTTATACCTGGAGCATTGTGATTAGAATATGTTGTTACATTTATTTCCATTCCATAAAAGAATGAAAAGCAATAAAATATTAGGGATAACTATTAAAACATGCAAAATATAAAAATTCTTACTTGTTTAAGCAGTTGGGTTGGCTAAAAACAGATATTGTAAACTTTTTTAGTTAACATCTAGAGTGCCCCATGTTTCATTTGTTGATAATGTATTAGTTAAGGGATCCAGTTTTCTTTGGTATGTATTCTTTATTTTTGGCCAGTCCTGGGCCTTGAACTCAGGGCCTGAGCACTGTCCCTGGCTTCTTTTTGCTCAAGGCTAGCACTGTCACTTGAGCCACAGCGCCACTTCTGGCCGTTTTCTGTATATGTGGTGCTGGGGAATCGAACCCAGGGCCTCATGTATACAAGGCAAGCACTCTTGCCACTAGGCCATATCCCCAGCCCCTGGTATGTATTCTTAACAGGTAGAAACTTTTGTTTCAGAGAATAAGCCTCCCTCATTGTGTGCACAAACTTCTGGGCCTCGCAATCATGGGTTAGACCTAATTTGAACATTTTGCATTGTTTCAACAAATACTTTTCAAATTGTCTATATCTGACAAAAGTCAAACCTACCTCCATATGGTTACATAGACTTTGCCTAAAAGTGAAAATTGTCAGATGCTGATGGTGGATGATGCCTGAAATCTATTCAAGAAGCTGAGATCTAAGGATCAAGATTCAAAACCAGCCAGGTAGAAACATCCTAGAGACTAAATTCCAATTAATCAGAGAATGGCTGGAAATAGAGGTGTCACTTGAGCAGTAGAGCACTGGCATTCGGGGGGAGGGTGAGTCTAAGAGCCCAAGTTTAAGCCCCAGTACTAGAACTTCCCTCCCCTTCCAAAAAAGCAAAAGTGAAAAATTGCATAGAATTATTTAAAGCCAAAACTTGAGCTAAAGAGAATAAACAGTTCCACGTAGGGATTATAACTACTTTTCTCTGCTTTAAAATGTAAATCAGAATAGCATCTTAAGACTCTTAAATGTGTCTCAGGAACTCATTGAGTTCGTTTGGTTCATTTTGCTTCATTCATATTAAGTGTTAGGTTGGTTGTGAATAGTTACAGTGGTTATTTTGTAATATTTCATTGCCACACGTGAATGGTAATTATTAATAGGATTTGGCCTAATTTTTTATAAATAAGGGAGGAGGGGTAGAGCATTACCTTAGTGTTAAAAAGAATATGTCTATTGTAATGATAAATGGACTTTGAATCAGCATTATTAGGGGTGGGAGAGATTTCAGTCTTGAAGCAGGTGTCTAAAGATTCCATAATAGAGAGATTTGGTGTAGTCAGACAATTACAAAAGATTTAGACTCTGGAAATACATATACATGTAAATGTAGTTGAGTAATGTTAAAATTTAGGTGTGAGTCCCCTCTTCTCCAATACAAAGTTTTAGGAAAATAAAATATTTTTAGAGAATCAGCACACTTTAATGTCTTGTAAAACACCAAGATTGCTACTCTGTTTTCCTGAGTTTCATCAACAGACAAAACAAAATAATGTCTCTTTATTACTTATTTCAATGTATATTTATAGTATAATTTACACCCTTATTTACTTGAGATTATTTTGTTACAAAAATACCTGTAGTTTATGCAAAAACACACTTTTCTAAGCTTCCTATATGAGATGATCATTAGAAAGCTTCATAGTCTTTTTGAAACATTTTTAATATTCCAACCTCTTACAATAAGCATTTTTCCCTCTATGACATTAATTTCCTCCTTAAGGTTTTTCACATCAGCAGTAATCTTGTGGCAAATGTGAAATACACATAATAAGTTCATTTAAATTTATAATGCACTGATCCTTTTTGAAGGTAGTCTTGTAATAAAGAATTCTAAACAGAGAATCTCAATTTTGCAAATGTGCAAGGAAGCTACAAACCTGCCAACATTCCACTCACTTAGCTGTACATTTCTGAAGCACATCTGCCCTTAATAGAGGGCAAGATTTGCTCTCTCCTCAGAGTTGTATGTGCATAATAAAGATGGGTAGATATTGATCATTACTTCTGCATGTACATAAATGTAGGAACAAAACAGAGAACTGTTTCAAGTGTGTCTTGAAGTGACCAAGCATGGCAAACCTATTTATTCCTTTTCTCTTCGTCTTTTGCTTCATATGTTCTCTTCCTCAAGCCAACAGGACTTTCTCCATCTTCCTTTTTCAGTCCTTGTTCCTACTTCCCTGAGAAATAAGAGTAATCAGAAAACTTCCACAGGGGGCTGGGGATATGGCCTAGTGGCAAGAGTGCATGCCTCGTATACATGAAGCCCTGGGTTCAATTCCCCAGCACCATACAGAAAATGGCCAGAAGTGGCGCTGTGGCTCAAGTGGCAGAGTGCTAGCCTTGAGCAAAAAGAAGCCATGGAGAGTGCTCAGGCCCTGAGTCCAACCAAGCCCCAGGACTGGCCAAAAAAAAAAAAAAAAGAAGAAGAAAACTTTCACAGACCACCTCCCCACCCCACCACATATAGTCACTTATCTGTTATGTGCCCATATTTTCTACCTTCTTTCCTTTTCCTCTGAATGAAAGGTTCCTAGCTCTTTAGCCCTGCTAGGTCCCATCACTTCCCCTACTAAAAGATAGCGATTTAACAACTTTCTTCTCTCACCTACATCATCATTTCCACCCTCTCTATTAGATTATCTCCATTTAAATGAACCATAAACCACCTTGATGGAAGCAACTCTCAGTTCTCTCTGGGATGCTTGAAGTAGCCTCTTGATTTCTTTGGGCCCCCCATTTTCCTTCAGATTGTTCTCAAAACGACTGCAGAAGAATTTTGTCACCTTTGCTCAGAACTTCCAAAGGCTTTACATTTGCTGAGTGTAAAAGTTAAAGTACACACACACACACACACACACACACACACAATTTGGTCTTTACTTCTTTATCATAATATCCACTCTCTCCGTTGGTTCTTCCTACACTAACCACAGTACCTATGTTATTTTTCCTTGAATACCACTCGTCCCAGGTTTTCACCTGACTTACTTCTTTTCTTTTGCTCTTTCTTCATGTATCACCTTATCAGTGAAACCTTTCCTGTCCATTCTCAAACTGTAACTCCTGAGTGGAGAATGTAACTCAGTAGTGAAGCACATGCCTAACAATTTGAGAGACCCTGAGTTTAATCCCCAGCATGTTGCGGGCATGGGTAAAGGGGATTTACCATTTCCTTCACCTCCCCTTCTGGAATTACAATTATCTCCATTTTGTGAAATACTATACATATTTTTACTTGTTGTTTGTAGACTGTATCTCTTAATCCCATACCCTAAGTAAGTTCATATATGGTTGGGATTTTTCTCTCTTTTTACCTCCTCATATTACTACTGGCTTATGCCTGAAACAAAATAAGTACTCTATAAGTATTTGTTGAAAGAATGAATCTGTTTATGAGGTTATAATGAGAAAATGACCTGGAAATATTAGTTATGTAGATCAAATTTGGTTGTATCTGTTTCACCAATTTTGTTTTATACATATAAGTTAAATATGTTTTTTATTTTAATTGAGTCTCTATAGGTATTCCTCTTTCTAGGAGTGATGTGACTCTTTGTTTGGTTTGGTTTTGTGGGGTTTTTTTTGCTATTCCTGGGGCTTGAACTCAGGGCCTGAGCTCTGTCCCTGGCTTCTTTTGCTCAAGGCTAGCACTCTGTCACTTGAGCCATAGTTCTACTTCCGGCTTTTTCTATATACATGGTGCTGAGGAGTCGAACACAGGGCTTTACCACTAGGCCATATTCCCAGCTCTGTGATGTGACTCTTATATTAAGAGAAATATACATCCTGAAAAAGCATGTATTGTAATACTTTTTTTAAGGAGTGCTGGGATTTGAACTGAGGGCATGCTATTGCATGAGTCCATTTTGCTTTTGTTTTTTTTTTATTTTTTTCTTCTTTATTGTCAAAGTGAAGTACAGAGTGAAGTACAGTTTCATATGTAAGGCAAGTACATTTCTTTCCTAACTTGTCACCTCCCTCATTTTTCCCCCATCTCCCAAGAGTTGTACAGTTGGTTTACACCAATTGGTTTTTTAAGTATCGCTATTGCAGTGGTTTGTCTTTTTATCCTTTGTCTCTCAATTTTGGTATTCCATTTCCCTTCCCTAGTTCTAATACACATTTATACAGTATCTGGGGTACTAAAATCAGTTACAGTAATAGCAGGGGTTCAGATAGGATCTCACTTTTTGTCCCAGCAAGCCTAGACCACAATGCTCCTATTTATGCTTTCTACATGGCTGGGATGACAGACAGAAGCCATCTTATCCAACCACATCCAACTTTTTATTGGTTGAATGAGTCTCAAGAGCTTCTTTCTCTGGTTTGATGCTAAGTCGCAGTCCTCTCCATCTCTGCTTCCCAAATAGAGAAGATTACAGACATGAGTCACTGTTCTCTGGCTAAGACTTTTTGAACTTTTGTACTTTTTAAAACTCCTTATTAAGTTATTAAAAATTTTCAATTCAATTTAGATAATCAAATGTTTAGATTTATTCTTTTTGTGGCCCCCTTCAAAGATGATGTGCTAAAAATTCCGCCAACTATGTCATATTATAAGCATCATATTATTTAATGTATACATTCTATTTTCATTATTATGTTAAAATATTTTTGTAACTTCTTTGACCTGTTAATCACTTATTTTCTAAATATTTAGGAATTTTATGGATATGTTTTACTGATTCTAACTAAATACTATTTTATGATCAGAAACTAACTTTATCCCTTTGAATTTATTTTATTTTATTTTATTGCCAGTTCTGGGGCTTTTTTTTTTTTTATTGCCATTTCAGGTCCTGAGCACTGTCCCTGGCTTCTTTTTGCTCAAGGCTAGCACTCTGCCACTTAAGTCACAGCACCACTTCTGGCCCTTTCTCTATATGTGGTGCTGAGGAATCAAACCCAGGGCTTCATGTATACTCTACCACTAGGCCATATTCCTAGCCTCCTTTTTCTTTCTTTTTTGTCTGCCATGGGGTTTGAACTCAGGGCCTGGGTGCTATCCCTGGGTTTTTCTGTTCAAGCCTAGCACTCTAAAACTTGAGCCACAGTACCACTTCCAGCCTTTTCTGAGTAGTTTATTTATTTATTTTGCCAGTCCTGGGCCTTGGACTCAGGGCCTGAGCACTGTCCCTGGCTTCTTTTTGCTCAAGGCTAGCACTCTGCCACTTGAGCCACAGCGCCACTTCTGGCCATTTTCTATATATGTGGTGCTGGGGAATTGAACCCAGGGCTTCATGTATACGAGGCAAGCACTCTTGCCACTAGGCCATATTCCCCGTCCTATTCCCAGCCCTCTGAGTAGTTTATTTGAGATGAGAGTCTCATAGACTTTTCTGCCCTGGCTGGCTTCAAACTGCCATCCTCAGATCTCAGCCTCCTGAGTAGGTGGGATTACAGGTGTAAGCCATCGGTACCCAGGCTTTTGAAATTTTTTGAGATTTGCTGCTCCGAAACACAGTAGATGGTCTTTCTTGGTGGATATTCCATATGCACTTTAAAAAAATATGTTTCTGGGGCTGGGGAGATAGCCTAGTGGCAAGAGTGCCTGCCTCAGATACACGAGGCCCTAGGTTCGATTCCCCAGCACCACATATACAGAAAACGGCCAGAAGCGGCGCTGTGGCTCAAGTGGCAGAGTGCTAGCCTTGAGCGGGAAGAAGCCAGGGACAGTGCTCAGGCCCTGAGTCCAACGCCCAGGACTGGCCAAAAAAAATAAATAAATAAAAATAAAATAAAAAAAATATGTTTCTGGCAGTTGCAGAATGTAGTGTTCTATAATGTAATTAGGCTAAGTTGGTTGATAATACTACTACTATCTTCTGTCTTTGTTGATTTTCTTTCTAGGTGTCCTATCAATTACTTTATTTCAACTATACTAATAGTGTTGAATTCTCTAGTATTGTGAATTTGTCTATATCTCATTTCATTTGTGTTAGTTTTTGCCTCTTGTATTACATTTTTAGAATTGTTGCATGTTCCTGATGATTGACCCTCTTACCATATGAAATGTTCCTCTTTGTTGTTGGTAATATTCTTTGACCTGAAATCTACTTTGTCTAACGTTATCACTAGCTCTTTCAGTTTTCTTACAGTCAGTGTTTACATGTCATGGAATAAAGAAAGATAAGAAAAGATAGGAAAACGTTTCTTATTTTTTATTTATAGTTAGGCCTTTCTCTGTTGCCTACTGATAGCTCTGCTTCTTAATCCATGTGCTTAGTCCATTTGAGGCTAATGAAATAATTGTTATGATTCAGTTTGTTTACTATCTTGCTATTTCGTTTCCATATCTTTTTGGCTGCTCTTGGACTTCTAGAATATGTTCTTAACTTACCAGTCTATTTTCAGTATTGTGCCTTAGTCAGTGTACTGTTCCATCTCTGCCCTCCTATCTTTTGCATTATTGCTGTTAGACATCTACAAATGATACACCCACAGTACGTTAAGTTATTTTTGTTTTAAAAGTATGTTGAATTTCAAAGAAGTTTAAAAAATGGCAAAGGTAGTTCCTATTTACCCACATAGATCCCATTTCCAATATTTATTCCTTTGTGCATATTTTATTTTTTTGATATTTAAAATCTTTATTGTTTCCATCATCAAAAAGTTTTCCTTCTTTCCACAGAAAAATGGCAATGCTGTCAGTGCATATTTGATGGAAATTTCCCCTCTCAAGCTGACTAGCTGAGAAACCCAAGCCACCCCTGGCAAGCTAGCATGCAAGGTCAAAGGCACGATGCTACCAAGGCGTTAGTACACAGGAAGAACACACAGCTGTTAGGGGCTATGGACATGCTAAGAGAACTGTAGCAGGGCACTGACTTCCTAGAGGAACAGAAAATGGAGGACCATAGAATGCACCTTCTGAAAACAACAACAAAAAAGAATCCAGTAGATCATAGGCACAGTGTTCCAACTGCATCACCAGCTGTCTAAATGATGTGCACTCATACTTCCCATTTTAAGTTCAGAGCATTATCATCCACCATGCCATTTTTAGCGTGGTGTGTAAATGGCATAGTCACAGTGCATATTTTACTTTTTATTTTCTTCAGCCTGAAGAATTTACATTATAATCTCTTGTTGCGCAGGTCTGCTTGCTGACAAATTCTCTTAACTTTTGTTTATCTGAAAGGGTTTTAAAAAATGTATTTA
Source organism: Perognathus longimembris pacificus (assembly GCF_023159225.1). NCBI lineage: Eukaryota > Metazoa > Chordata > Mammalia > Rodentia > Heteromyidae > Perognathus > Perognathus longimembris. Next base: position 34,492,862 of record NC_063169.1, read on the forward strand.
TTTATTTTGTAGTGTTGGAGATTGACTTTCAAGCCCTCTACTACTGAATTACATCCCAGGCTCTTGTGTTTTTTTGTTTTTGTTTTTGAAACAGAGTCTTGTGTAGCCCAAGCTGGCCTTGTTTGTAGCCTCCCAAGTGCTAGGATTAGGCTTGTACCATAACATCTGTTATTATTTTTTCTTTTTGCCAATCCTGGGGCTTGAACTCGGAGCCTGAGCACTGTCCCTGAGCATCTTTTTGCTCAAGTCTAGCTCTCTACCCTTTGAGCCATAGCACTACTTCCAGATGTTTTTGTTTATGTGGCACTGAGGAATTGAACCCAGGGCTTCATGCATGCTAGGCAAGCACTCTACCAATAAGCCACATTCCCAACCCCTGGTATTTTTTTTTTTTTGTCTTCTTTCTTTTTTGTTTTTCGGTAGTTACTAGAGTTTGGACCCACAGTCTTGCACATGCTAGACAGGTGCTCTACTGCTGAACTCAGCTTTTTATTCACTGAAATGGGTGTCTCATGAACATTTTTTGCCTGAGCTGGTCTTTAACCACAATCTTCCTAATCTCTAGCTTCCAAGTAACTAGGATTATAGGCATGAGCCACCATGCCCAGACTTAGTTTATTTTATTGTAAAGTGATGTGTAGAAGGATCACAGTTACATAAGTAAGGTAATAAGTATATTTCTTGTTGAACAGTGTTACCCCCCCCCCTTTTTGTTGTTGTTTGTTTGTTTGCCAGTCTGAGGCTTGAACTCAGGGTCTGAGCACTGTCCCTGGCTTCCTTTTGCTCAAGGCTAGCACTCTTACCACTTGTGCCACAGCACCACTTCCAGCTTTTTCTGTTTATGTGGTGCTGAGGAATCAAACCCAGGGCTTCATGCATGTTAGGCAAGCACTCTATCATTTAGCCACACTGCTAGCCCCCAGTGTGACCCCCCTCTTAGCAGTTTTAATTATATACCTTAGTGTTGTGGTTCCATGTTGATCTCACTCAGGAATCATTGAGTTTTAGAATCATGAGCTTGTAGTTTTCATCAATGTTGTGAACATTTAAGCCAATATTTCTTCTCCCTTCCCCTTTCCCTGAGTATATAGTTCAGACTGTCCTGGAACTTGTGATCTTCCTACCAAGTGTAGGGAGTATAATAATGCACTATCACACCTGCCTCTTCAAATACTTTTTCTTCCCCTATCCATTCTCATTTCTCTTTTTTAATTGCACTGTTTTGAACTTCAAGTGGTCCCACAGGTCCTTGGGATTCTGTTGTGTGCTTCAGGTTATATAATTAACATTACTCATTTTCCAGGTTTACTGATCTATGGTACCTAATCTGTTGTTGTTAAACCCATGCAGTGAAAATTTTATTTTAGGTTATATATTTTTTAACTCTTGATTATAATTCTAATTGTCATTAATGTTCAATCCTCGTTTCTAAACTATTACATTTTTCTTTACATCATAAACATTTGTAAGAGCTGTTTTAAAGTCTTTTTCTATTTATTCTACCATGTCTATCAATTCTGAGTGTGTAGTAATGGATTATATTCTGGCTATCAGGTTGTTTTGTCACTGCTTTATATGTCTACATTTTTATGTCTAAATTTTTATTAGTGCTGGGCATTGTGATTACCACACTGTTGTATGTCTAAATTTTCTTGTCTTTCTCCCAAACATATTCTGTCTTATCAAGCAGTTAACTTACTTAAGATCAGCCTGAACCTTTCAACCTTGGTTTTATGCTTTGTTAAGATGGTTCCACAGAAGAAGATGACAAAGTTTTTCTTTAAAGAGCCAGATAGTAAATAATTTGGGTACTACAGACACCATAGCTTCTTTTACATATTTGTCTTTTTTTTAACAACCCTTTAAAACTATAAATAGCATCCTTTGTAAGCCATGATACTGTGGGTTGTGTTTGGCCTATGCCATGAACTTGCCTATAATTCTTCTGAAGAATTCTCTAGAGCTACTTAGCCATATATATATATATATATATATATATATATATATATATATATATATATTTTTTTTTTTTTTTTTTTTTTTTTTTTTTTTTTTTTGCCAGTCCTGGGGCTTGGACTCAGGGCCTGAGCACTGTCCCTGGCTTCTTTTTGCTCAAGGCTAGCACTTTGCCACTTGAGCTACAGCACCACTTCTGGCCATTTTCTGTATATGTGGTGCTGGGGAATCAAACCCAGGGCCTCATGTATATGAGGCAGGCACTCTTGCCACTAGGCCATATCCCCAGCCCCTTAGCCATATTTTTTGTAGTGTAGCCTTCCTGAGCACTCATTAAATATTCCTATGTCAATTCAGGAATGCTTCAGGATCAGATTTTACAGTGTGTGTAAATCAGCAAATGAACTTGCCAATTTCACAGATGCTTCCAGAAGGCATGAGAAGCAAAGGACCTTATTCACAACACAGCAGATAACATGGGCTTCATCATCTCATTGGTTTCTCTTTATTCAAGCCCCATGGGAGTAATGTAACGTGGATCAAGGTGAATATTTTTTATATACTGGGGGCTCTCTGTCACATTTAAGGACCCCTGAGCTTAGCACACCTCTAATTTTATAAGCTGCTAGAAGGTCCTCCCAACTTCACCCTTGAAAGCCACTAGTTTTATTATTCTTATTAGGAAACAAATGTGCCTTCTTATCTAGAGTGTGGCACTGTAGTTTCTGAAGGCTGTTGGCTATACAAATATCTTTGGAAAACTATCTAAGACAAAGGATGTCATACATCATGGAGGATTGTCTCAGCATTCACGCGTTCAAGAGCTTTTCCATTGGTTGTAACTCAAATGTTTGCCATTCTGTGAAAGTGTTGCTCAGATTTTAACTCCTTAATAGTTATTCATCTTACATTGTTTTCCCAGTACTTCTTTCCCCTGCCCAATGGAGTTCCATTTTACTCATATTTGTTTTAGTATTCAAGACTCAAAATGAATCTATGCAGATTTCTTTTGCTATATCTCTTCACAGCATTCTCTTTTGGTACTCTGTTTCTCAAATTGCATTCATTTAATTTTTTATTTACTTTTATTGTCACGGTGATGTACAGAGGGTTTACAGTTACATAGTTAGGTAGTGAGTACATTTCTTGTCATACTTGTTACACCCTCCCTCATTTTTCTCTCCCCTTTCCTCCCTCCCAGCCTGCTAGTTGTACAGTTCCTTTCCAACATATTTGTCTTATAAGTATCACTATTGCATTGGTTTGCCCTTTATTCTTTGTCTCAGCCTTCTGATGTTCCCTTTCCCTTCCCTAGTTAAGATAAACATATATACAATACCACTGTAGCAGAGTCATATACAGTAACAACAGGGGATAAGCCATAGGAAATTCACATAGTACATTAAAGATAACAACAACAATAAAATCCTCTTGTTTCCATATCTTGGAGTTCGTTTTGCTTAGCCTCTTCTTATATAATCATATGTACATAGCTGTTGAGCTATTTTGGTCCTCTGCTAGGACTATCCTAAACATTTTCATGTTCATTTAGTAATTGTTTGGTTTTAGGGACATGGTGTAAGGTCACTGACCAAAACATGTAGAAATAACATTTGAAAAGATGTTTGTTATTTTATAGATACAATCTCTGCTTTTTTGTTTTTTCTTTTCTTTTTTTATTTTTTCTTTTCTTTTATTTTATTTTTTGCCAGTCCTGGGGCTTGAACTCAGGGCCTGAGCACTGTCCCTGGCTTCTTCCGCTCAAGGCTAGCACGCTGCCACCTGAGCCACGGCGCCCCTTCTGGACGTTTTCCATATATGTGGTACTGGGGATTCGAACCGAGAGCTTCATGTGTTGGAGGCAAGCACTCTTGCCACTAGGCCATATTCCCAGCCCCTGTTTTTTATTTTCTTTTTTCCCCTAACATTCACATATCAGGGAGACCATGCACCTTTGTTCTCTGTGTTATAGGCTTGTCTCACTCAAATTTTTGTTTAAGATCTGTCCATTTCCCTGCAAATGTCAATATTTTGTCATTTCTCATTGCCGTGTAGAATTCCATTGTGTACAGGTACCACATTTTTTGGATCCATTCATCTGTAGTGGGGCATCTGGGTTGTTTCCATATCTTAGCTATTGTGAATTGTGCAGCAATAAACATGGTTGTGCAGGTGTCTTTGTGGTATCCTGGATCCTGTTGTTCTGGATAGATGCCCAGGAGTGGTATGGCTGAGTCATAGGGTATGTCTATGCTGAGTTTTTTGAGGAACCTCCATACTGTTCTCCAGAGTGATTGTACTAGTTTACACTCCCACCAGCAGTGTAGAAGGGTTCCTCTTTCTCTGAATCCCCTCCAGCATTTGTTGTTGCCTGAGTTCAGGGCATAGGCCATTCTGACTGGAGTGAAGGTTGTTTTTATTTGCATTTCCTTTGCAGTCATTTATTTTTAAGTTTCAGTCTATTAAATTCAGCAAAACCATTCTGTTACTAGGAGCTGGTGGCTCAAGCCTGTAATCCTAGCTATACAGGAGGCTGAGATCTGAGGATTGCAGTTCAAACCATGATTCTGAGATATCAGCCTCATACATAGCTTGGATTATAAAGACTTGAGCCACTAAAACTCCAGGCCACTTCTGCTTTTTGCATTTTTTTTTCTGTCTCAGCTGCTGTGAACTATAAACAGTCTTCTGAGTAATTAAGACTACAAGCAAGAGCCAATTTTACATTTGGGAAATAATTGAATAATTTTTGGGTTTCGGAAATAATTGAATAATTTTTATTCAAAAATCTAGCACTCCCATCCATTTTGAGGATTCAATCACAGAAATTATATAGAAACTTACTATAATGAAATCATTTTTATGTAGTTTTTGCATTCTTTCTGTAAAGGATACATAACTCATCACTTGAATAAATCAAGGAGAAATAGCATACTAGTTTCACTTTGTTCCACATCTGTGAGTTCATGAAAATGGTAACCGAATTTTGCCACCACCAGTTCTGGCTCTCCTCTTTTGCTCATCCTAATCCTTCCTGAAGAGGCAGAATGAGCAAAATGAGTGGATGACAATTGTTTCCACCCTGTGTAAACTGAGGATCCTTTTTGGCAATCCTCAGCCTGTTTGAGGGGAATATCTGGAAACCTTTTCCATAACTTGGTATGCATGGGAAAGAAGAAAAGAAAATCCTTTTCATTTCTTTGCTCTCTCAAACTATTTTCTACCTGTATCATCTTTTAGATGTGAGGTTTTTTTTAAAAAATAACTTTCAGTTTTTTTGTTCTTTCATCTATTGTCAATAGCAGTCAAGTCTTGTGGAATTGAATCATGATTTTCAGAAGTATTTTAAATATCTGAAATAGTTGAATGTAGGGACTTACAGGAGTTTGTGCTTTGTTTTGTTTTTTGTTGATTTGTTCAGGCCCTCACACTTGCTTGGCTGCTTGGCTAGTTCTCTACATTTGAAGCATATTTCCAGCTTTACTTTGGGCTGGTTAATTGGAGGTGGAATCTCTCGGATTTCTACAGCCCTGGCTTTGAACTTTGATTCTCTGAATCTTGGCCTCCTGAACAGCGAGTATTACAAGCTAGCTAATACAGGAGATTTCACGTTAAAAACCTAAGTATATAAATGTCATGCAAAACAAGTTCCTATCATAAAACTGATCTAAGTAACCAATATGTTTGCAATAGCTAAGTATTGCTCTAAGCATTGTTCACACTAGCTATCTTAGTTTTACTTAGATACATTCCTATCATTCAGCTTTGGTTTTATGCTTTTAATTAGAATGGGAGAAATATATGTGACCATTCCCACTGACACATTTTAAAACTGGTATCCTAATGATTTTAACAAAAATAAATATGTGAGTTAACTTCATATGGAAAAAATGGAACATTTTATTATGGAACACTTTCTGTTCCATAATAAAGGACAAATTATTAAGAAATAACTTCCTTGTTATTTTGGTTTGTTAAAGTTATCATTAAGTAACTCCATACATAACAGTTCTGTGTTTCGTTACTTAGTGTGTGGAAGAGTTACAAAATGAAACGAGAGCGCTATCATTTAAGAATTTAGAACATACTTTACTCATTTTACTAGGATTAAATACTGCAAGAGCAAGTTATGGGCTAAAATTAGACATTGGGATTTGCCCAATAGCTGTACAAGTTATAATCCTGTAGAAACTCCTCTGTTGGTTCAAATCAGGACATTGAAATGTGAGAATATAAATCACTTATGCCACATTCGCCTAAGGCCATTATACTATGGTCTCCCTTGCAGATCCATAAGAATTTCAAAGGTAGAATTTCCCCTACATAACACTTGAACTCTGTTTCTCTTTCATATGTGAGAAGAATCTTTGAAAATGATATTTAATTTTCGAATAGCCTAGTCCCCATGACCCCTCATCCATAAAATACACATATATTTTAGGTAGTGAGTCCTGTGAATAGCATACTAGTAATAGCTATAGTTTTAGAAAATTTATGGGAAAGGTAATGTGATATAGGAGAGAGAAAAATGAGTCAGGCTGAATCGTAGCTCTACTGTATACAGTCTCTGAATAACCTTGGCAAAATTACTTAGTTTACCTGAGTCTCAGCTTTCTTATGTGGTTAAAATAGAAAAACAAGCAGAAAATATTATGTGCTGAGAAAGCATTACTCTCCCCGTCCCTTCAGAAGACATTTAGATATGCTGCTAGACAGACTTCATTAACTAAATGTTTTTTATGCTGCCAGACATTGTGCTGCACATTCTCATTTAGTCCTAACACACAGAAAGCACTGAAGTTTACATAATCCTTGCAAACATCTTTAGGCTTTACTTACCTAAAGTTACATAGCTAGGAGAAGGTAGAACCAAACTATAGCAAAGTATTCTTAACCACTAGGATTTCATCCTCAAGAAATTAAAACTTCTTGGAGATATTCTTGCCAGTTTAATGCTGTCAGTATTAATTTTACACTTATTACCATATTTAATCTTAACGCATGTATTAGTTTGCTAATGACGTTAGTACTGCCATGACAGGTACCATATACTAGATGCCTTAAACAACAAAAAAGATTCTCGCAGGGAGACTGGAAATTCAAGATCATAGTGTTGACTGGTTTCAGACTTATCTTCATGGCTTGTACATAGCCAGTGTTATGGCCTAAATGTTTATGTCCCTCAAAATTCATTAATCGATATTCTAACTTTAAGGTGTTAGTGTTAGGTCACGTGGCCTTTGTCAGCTGTCGTTGTGCTATGACTTCACATGGTTGTCCTCTGTTCTGTGTCCTAATCTCCTCTTCTTAGGTGGACACAGCCTCATTAGATCAAGAGCCACCCTCGTTTTAACTGAATTGCCTCTTTAAAAGCAAATAAATTCATGTTCTGAAGTAGTAGTGTTAGGACTTCAACATATGAACAGAGGTAGGAGAGAGTACAATTAAGCTTGTAACAATACATTTATAGCACAAAGCATATGCTACCAAGCAGGAAGAGTAACTATACTTATAGTGTTTATTATGTGTGAGGCATCATTGACAACACTGTATGTATGTGTACATATTTAATTCAGAAGAAGTGGATGCTAGTCTGTCCTGATTTGTTCTGAGATGGGCCTTGAAAGATGGGAGAAGTTTTGGTAGAGAAATAAAGGCATTTTGTGATTTTTTTTAACTTTTTGAATTTTTGAGCAAGTTAACCTCAAACTTTCAATCCCCTTGCCTCTGCTTCCTGTGTGCTAGGATTACAGGTATGTACCACCATGCCCAGTGGTGAAGCATTTTAGAGAAGATTAAACATCAGTTGGGGGGCACAAAGGTAAGAATAAGGGATGCATGTGCAAATAGCAAGGAGCCATCACCCACAGAGAGAGAGAGAGAGAGAGAGAGAGAGAGAGAGAGAGAGAGAGAGGGAGAGAGAGAGAGAGAAAGAGAAAGAGAGAGAGAGGTGATGGTATATACTTTAAAATAAGTGAGGTTAGACTGTAAATAAAAGTATGACTTCATGCTGAAGGCCACCATTATTGTTCTGTTAATTTAATTGCTCCGTCTCAATTCTCTATCCATGCTGTAAGGTAAACATGCCAACAAAATAATAATATAGTAATGTGCTTGTTATCTTTAAGGTTTCTCAGACCACGACATCTTTTGTGGAACTGCTGAATTGAGGTATGTCTAATTGAGCTGGGACATCAGTTAGCCCTAGGTCTTCGCTTAGGCCTGGCCAAAGCCATAGAGCCAGCCTAAGGCTTCTAAGTGGCTGACTGGAATCTGCAAGAGATTGCCACTACCCTGTGAAGGCATACCACCCAAGAAACTTTTACTGAATGAGTGAAGCTTTGTCTGCATTTTATAAACCTAAAGAAGGAAGAACTTTGTAAAAATTGGAGCCCTCCACGCCATCTTATAGTAGTAGAAAGCAACTTTGGACTCTTAACAGACCTTTCTTTTGAATCATTGATGTGAATATCCTGTGTGAATTGAAAATAATTACTAAATGTTTGTGAGCCTGCTTTTTGCTTTTTAACTTGTAAAACTGCTTAGAAACCATACTGTCACTTTTAACTTTCTTCCTTTCCTCTTGCATCTTTTTTCAGTCCCTGATAAACAAACAGCCCTTTTGCTGTGATTATAAATGTTCTCTGCGCTTAAAGAAATGAAAGCACTTTTATTTAGGATGCCTACAGATCCTGAAGAAAAGAAGGGGAGAGAACTGACCCTGTTTTTTCTTCACCTCCTTTATGTATTTGTTTGTTTATTATCTGTAGTAGTTAAACAAGGCAGGTTTTATTGTGATATTTCAAACTCATTCCTTCTATGACTTTCTCTTATTCCACTTAAGACAATTCAGCAAGTTTCATTGTTCTATTTTCATACACAAACTACTTTTACTGTAGTCATTCTCATTCACTCTGTTAGCTCTACTTTCTCAGTGTACTTTATGCCAGGGTAGGTATTAACCTACCCACACAACATAGACTGTTTTTACTTTTATGTCATCATTTAAAAAATTGGTATTAATTATATGGAGGGGTTTCTTATGTGCATTTATTTTTGTGTATTCAGATGTGCATATATTATTGTTATATGTTCAGAATCCTCTTTATTGATTTCTCTTTTCCCATCTTCCCAGCCCCCTATTGATTAAAGCTTTCAGATATTTTTTATGCCATCTTCACACATAGTTACAATGTATTTCAAAATTATTCACCCTCCATCTTTTTCTTCTCCCTTTCCTCCCTCTTGAATAGTCCTGTAATTAGGATCATGGCTGATGTGTGTATACACACCTACATATATACATGCTGTAACAAAAGGTTATCCACTAATGTACAGTGACTTGCTGCCCTACTGGTTTCTGCTTGTTTTTGGTGGCACTTTCTACCACATCAGTACAATTTTACATTTATATGCAGAGGCCAGATTATTATGACCCTTTGAGGGGAAGCCCTTCACAAGATTACTCTACAATAAATGATTTATTCATCCTGTGCACAGTACAAACTCTCCAACAAGCAGTCCATAGCTTCCCAGAGTGCTTAAGGATTGGCCTAGCTAGTTTCAACATTCCTGTTAGTACACAATAAAACTGTCAGAACTTGTGATTAGGGGATTTTTTTTAACATATAGTTAATGTGCACCTTTTTCTAAGGTAGACATGTAGTAGGTGGTGAAGAGATAAGTTCCTTTGCACAGTAGATCAAAGAAATTTATATTCCATGTCTTTTAGGGAAGAGCCAGCTCACTTTGACTACTTCTTTTGATGTTGATTTTGTACATTTAGAAAATGTTACAGTCTCTTTTTAAAGAAGCTATTATGTTGTTTTAAAGCTTACATATTTTAGTACTTAGATAATATATTGACCAAATACTAAAGTCAAATATTTAATATATTTGATTTATTACATAGTACATGTACCAAGAACAGAAAACAGGTTAAAACAAAAGATATGTTCTCTTTTATTGTTCTGGCAACAGAGTAGTCTGCCTTACAAAACAATACAAATCATCTTTTACCACTATTCTCCAGAAATAATTTGGGGTTTACAAAACCTAAATTGCACCTGCCAGAACTGTCAATAATATCTTCCAATAATGAAAATCACTGACTGTACTCTCTCTACACTCCCTCCATATCTTTAGACAAATGGAACTGATATTTCAGCACAAATTGCATGATGAGAGAAAGGATAGGAAGAAGTCATTAAATTTCTTTGGGATCTATGAGAGAATAAACATTAGCACATAAGTCAAAGTAAATAGGCTGAAATAAAGGAATATGCATATGACAAACTGGATTGTGGGTATGGGGTATATAATGCTTAAGTGTTTATTTTCTAACATAAGTACAAGTTGCTTTACCTAGCCATCAATATGTCAATGTGTTATGTGAAAAGAAGGTCCACTAAATTGCTTTCTTAATATCACAATATGTGTGTTCTTGCCTAGAAATGTAAATATAATGTGCTTGCAACACTAAGTAGAACTGAGAGCACATACTTTACGAGGAGCAGATGAAAAAATAGAACAATTAGACTACAAGTGGCCTGGGCCAAGTATGAAAATAGAAAATCACAAAAGCTCTACAATCCATGCCTTGTTAGAAGCACAAATCCCAGTTGTAGTCTCCCAATGAAATTGTCATTCTGCCATTGTTTTAAATATTTATGGTTTAAGGATACTCATTACTTACCACTACAGCTTATCTCAAGTTCTCATATAGGGAACATTTATTTCATTAGAAAAAATGTTTTATGGCCCAGCACTGGTGGCTCATGTCTAGAATCATAGCTACTCAGGAGGCTGAGATCTGAGGATTGCAGTCCATAGCCATCCCAGACAGGAAAGGCTTTGAGACTCTTATCTCCAGTTAACCACCAGAAAACTAGAAGTGGTGCTATGACTCAAAGTGGTATAGTGCTAGCCTTGAGCAAAAGAGCTGAGGGACAGTGTCCAGGCCCCAAGTTCAAGCCCCATGTCCAAAACAAAAACAAAATCCTTGTTTTATTGCTAAGGAATTTGAGCACAATGAGATTTAGTTATCTGTCCAAGCTCTCCTACCTAGTTAACAGAAACAATAGGTTTCAAAACCTGGATTATCTGGTTTCTCAAGTGGGATAGTCAGTCTTCAGTCTTGCTTTTTTTTTTCCCCCTGAAAGAGCTACTGTAAAACTTAGCTACAAATAGAAATATTTCCCATCTTATGTGATGACTACATCAATCTACAATCTTCTTGCTATAAATCAAACCTTATAATATGCATCTCTATTCCTTCACAAACTAATGACAATTCTTTTTTCTCCAAGAAATGTCAGAGAGTGCTACAATGCTATATGAGGTGACTCTTCCAAGTTGTTTGCTAGATAGAATTACAGTCATATGAACTGCTATAAGCCAGGCTGAGTGTCCAGGAGCAATGTCTGGTCACAAGCTGTAGGATAGTGCTTTCATGAGACAAGCTTCTTGGCAAGTTGCCCTGAGGTGCAGCGGTAAGGTGACCCAGTGCAGGCCCGAGGCCAGGGCTCAGTGCTCAGTGCCAGAAAACCTGAGCCAAGCATTGGCACTAATCCCCAGGATACTGAAATTGGTCCCATTTAAAATTTTAGGTGAAAAAAATCTATTTGTCCTAAGAACCACTTCAGTTTATAAGCTTCTAGGAAAAGTAACTATTTGAAATGCTTCAGTGCCACAACCTTTAAAAGAATAAAAATTTGCTGGGCGCTAGTGGCTCACACCTATAATCCTAGCTACTCAGGAGGCTGAGATCTGAGGATCCTGGTTCAAAGTGAGCCCTGGCAGGAAGGTCCATGAGACTCTTATCTCCCACTGATCACAGAAAAATCCAGAAGTGGTGTTGTGGCTCAAGTGGTATACTGCTAGCCTTGAGCAAATGGAGCTCAAGGATAGCACCCAGCCCCTGAATTCAAGCCTCAGGACCATCACAGAAAAAAGGAAAAAAATTAAAAGGACACATTTAAAATTTTATATGTTCTGCATGATGGCATGTACTTGTAATTTCAGCTACTGTAGAGTCCAAAGCAAAAGGATGGAGAATTCGAAGCCAGCCCAAGCTAAGTTAGTAAAACCCTTTCTGACAAACAAAATACAAACAAAAGAATTGAAGGCATAGGTCAAGTGCCTAGTTCATGAGAGACCCTGGGTACGTTCAATCCCTAGTACTTAAAAAAAGATTATGGGTATTTTCTTTTTTTTTTCTTTTCTATTTCTTCTCTTTTCTGCTGTGGGCTGTGCTGTGCCAATCTTGGGGCTTGTCCTCAGGGCCTGGGTGCTGTCCCTGAGCTTTATTGCTCAAGGCCAGTGCTTTACAACTGAGCCACAGCTCCACTTCTGGCTTTTTTGGCAGTTAATTGGAGATAAAAGTCTCAGGGACTTTCCTGTCTAGATTGACTTGGAACTGTGATACTTGGATCTCAGCTTCCTAGGTAGCAAGGATTATGGGCATGAGCTACTGATGCCTTGCCAAAATATGTCTTAAAAGCAACAGTTTACATAAACAGTTACATAAACAGTTTACTGGCTAGAAGATTGTAGTTTTTCTGCATGCTTGAAAGCTCCTTCACATGTAAGTTGGTATTAGAATTCTAATGGTGGAAGTAGTGGTCAAGGTGGTAGTAATGAACTAACCAAACTTTAGATTCATATAGATTTGCATGTGGAGTCCAGCTTTACACTTATTAACTGTTGACCTTGAGTTACGTACTTTAACATGGAAATTATGTTATGTATTGAATTAGTTCTTGCCTGACAGTGGTAGAATCACTTGGATGCCTCTAAGAAGTATCCCCCACTAATTAAATCAGAACCTCTGAAGGACGGACTCAGACATGAATATGTTTTTAACACTTCCCCAATGACTCTTATATTCAGGACCGATAACATAGAGATTAAAACTGTGGCTCTGAAATTGAGTTGACTAAGCTCAAACTCTAGATATTTCATGGTATTTGACTAAAGTCAAAATCTTAACTTGTCTGAGCCTGAATATTTACACCTATAAAATGGAATTCTAAGTTTAGAGTTGGGATGTTAGAGGGTTAAGTAAATCATGTTAGAAACTTGGAGTGATAGAAGACTAGTAATGCAATGTACTCATACTTAATTGTGTTTGAAGACTGTCTTATATTTCCAACTTGGTGTCTGTTGATACCATTTTTATCCTCTTTTACCCAGACTTTAAGTGTGGGCAAAATGATCTTTAGTATTTGTTGAGTACCTAATTTCCACAATAACCATATGAATGAATATTACTCTATCCATTTTATGTATGAAGAAACAAAGGTTTAGAAAGGTTAAGAATCATTATCCACTTTATTCTCTGATATAGCCAATGTGCTTAGAAAAATGCTTGGCCCATAGTCATGTTCAATAAATGCTTATTGAAAGAATGGAAGGGGGGGGTCATCACCGGAGGTCGCTGCGGTCCACAGGCATGGTCCTTGCCATGCGGGTCGTGTACTGTGGTGCTTGAGGCTACAAGCCCATGTATCTCCAGCTTAAGAAGAAACTGGAAGATGAGTTCCCCGGGTACCTGGACATCTGTGGCGAGGGCACACCGCAGGTCACTGGCTTCTTTGAGGTGATGGTAGGCGGGATGTTGGTTCACTCCAAGAAGGGGATGATGGCTACATGGACACCGAGGTGAAGTTTCTGAGGCTGGTGGCCACCATCAAAGCTGCCTTGGCCCAGGACTAGGGTGCCCTGAAGGCAGTGCCCAGGGCTCTCGGCCCTGCCCCTCCCCACACGCTTGATGACAGGAATGTCTGAAATGTTCACAGACCCCTGGTCCTTCCTCGATGTTCTTGCGGCCTCCAGGTAAGGGCAGAGATTGATGTTCCTGGGCTTTGCCACTGCATGGGAGAGTGAGGACCCCTGGTCACCTCTGCCCACAGCCCCTCTCCTGCCCTCCCTGCCCCATTTCCCCCACCACTCTCTTCTCCCCTTCTCCCACACCACCCCCTTTCCCCTCCACCCTGTTTTGTCTGATAGAATCCTATGGCTCCCTTCTTCATCTGCTACCATAAGCAACGGTTCAAGACTTCAATAAAAAGAAAAGAAAAAAGAAAAAGAAAAAAAAGAATGGAAGGTCATACAGAAAACATGGGATATAGGATTTGAAAACATCTGTCTTTGTTGTTGTTGTTGTTGCCAGTCCTGGGGTGTGGACTCAGGGCCTGAGCACTGTCCCTGGCTTCTTTTTGCTCAAGGCTAACACTCTGCCTCTTGAGCCACAATGCCACTTCCGGCTTTTTTCTATATATGTGGTGCTGAGGAACCGAACCTAGGGCTTCATGTATATGAGGTGAGCACTTTACCACTAGGCCATATTCCCAGCCCGCCCCCCCCCCCCATCTGTCTTTAATTACTATCCCATAGTCTCCTCTATCATTATCCCAAACCAATGATAAATCCTGTCAGGTTCATATCATAGTGTTTTATGCCTTTAATCCTTTTTTTCCCCCCATTTCTTTGGTTACTAACATCATGGTAATTATTATCCTATCCTCATCCATACCCATCATTGTCTCCCAATGTTTCCTACACAGCTTCTACTAGGTGGATTTTAATTTTTTTTCTGAAAGCACATTCAAAACACATAGTTCTGTCCTTGTTATGCCAAGTCGCGAAATGACCACCAAGAAGGCCACCCAGACTCAGACATTCCAAAATGCAAAAGCAAGGCTTTATTCAGGCGGGCTGCAACTCGGGCCTTGTCCTACCCACCGACACAGGGGAGGTTAGGAGGAAGCCCCGAGCTGCGATTACACAGGGCTTATGAAGGCAAAAAACAAAGTTACAGCAATCAGGTGTTCAAGCAAGCAAGATTATGGGTACAAATCTGATTGGCTCAGGGCTCAAGGCATTCTGGGGGCGGTTAGAGCTAAGCATTCCCAGGCGGTTAGAGTTCTTGACCGGCTGGGCCCTAATAAGCTTGCCCTGGGTTTGCTCATAGTTTAAACAAACAAAATGGGGGCTGCCTGAAAATGGGGTTTACTTTAACTCTTCATTTCCCCCTTCAGTCCTAAGACAGGAAGGTAATATGAAAGAATAAAGGAACGAAGAACATCAAGATTCTTGTCCCAGTTCTGTAACAGTGAACAAATTGTAGATCCCTCCTAGACTTTGAGCCTCATTTGTAACTTTGGAAGATTGAACTGGGTGATTTCTGGTTTTCTAGTGATTGGATGCAAGTTCTGTATCATCCTGTCAGCAGAGTAAAGTCAGAGGGAAATTGTCCCTCCAACAGATTTAGAATAAAATGAATGATTGCATTTTAGTAAAAAAAAAAAAAAAAAAAAAGCAGAACAGTGTTATACCTGTAATCCCAGTATTTGGGGCTGAGGCAGGAGATTCACTCTACCTGGGCTACAGATCAAGACCTGTCTCAGAAACACCAAGGGCTGGGGTTGTAGCTCAGTGATAGAGCATTTGCCTAGCATGTACAAGGTTCTGGGTTCTATGCCCAGCATTACATAGCAAATGAAAAGTACTAAAGGAATCATTAACAGAGGGAAATATCACATCTGCTTACTGGTTGGCATATGGACAGAATGCCTATGCTGCTCTCTCTCTAATGCTAGTCCATTCCTGATGTCCAGATCCTTTCACAGATGAAGATCTGAGATCCCAAAGCTACGGTGGTCCTGACAGCTTTAAGGTGGGTTAACTGTGAGGAAATCCATGAACACTAACTCTCTAATTCAGTTGTTGGTTCAAGACATACAAATTGGTCTGCTGTTTAGTAAACGCTTACAGAGATAAAGAGAAAAGAGAAAATGAAAGTGTTTGCTATGGTCTTGATAAATACTCTAAGTCTAGTCAAGTGACCTTGGGATGGAAACAACATCTTCCAAGAGCTTTGATTTCACTTCAACTCTCAAAATCCATGCTGTGGGAGCATTGTGAGGAACAAATTACATGACCAATGAAAAGCCCCTAGGTAATGCCTCAAGGACTATAGTCATTAAGGACATGTTATCATCCTCTATGTCTCACATTTCAAAACATCCCCATGTTTACATAAATTTTTACACACCTTTAATGAAGAGGACAAAGGTTCAGTTTCTGAGTGATAACTCAGAATATTGCATATACTTTATTCTTTTTTCAGATTTTGGAAATTTTCTGCCATACTTCCTTAAGATGCTTCCTCACCTTTTTGTTACTATTAGAAGGATAGGTAGAAAGGGAAAACCTGATGGTGTTTCTGGTTTATCTGAAGCATCATTATTTCGTCCTTTAGATTAACTAAAAAAACCTTAGAAGGATCAGCTGTATCATAGTGGGGGGGGCGGTGGCGCCAACCTTTTTCCTTCACTTAGAATGTGTAATAACCAGGCCACTAATAAATAATTTTTTTCTATAAGCCATGTTTGGCAGCCATCAGAGCAACCAAGATAAATTTTTGTAGCTAAAAACTTCACATTTCATTAAACTTTAGACTTAGGGAATATACATGTATGATATAACCATTTATTTATTTGTTTTTGGTCAGTCGTGGGGCTTGACCTCTGGGCCTGGGCACTGTCCCTGACCAATTCAGCTCAAGGCTAGCACTCTACCACTTGAGCCACAGCACCACTACCACTTTCTTTTTTGGTAACTGTATCTCATTCTCATTTATAAATATGGAACTTCTTTACCTAGACTAATAAAAATTTCAAGTATTTTGCATTATGATTTCAAGTTTTAGAAAGTCTTTAATTTAGCATATTAAGAAGTATGTTGGGCTGGGGATATGGCCCAGTGGCAAGAGTGCTTGTCTCGTATACATGAGGCCCTGGGTTCGATTCCCCAGCACCACATATACAGAAAACGGCCACAAGTGGCGCTGTGGCTCAAGTGGCAGAGTGCTAGCCTTGAGCTAAAGGAAGCCAGGGACAGTGCTCAGGCCCTGAGTCCAAGCCCCAGGACTGGCCAAAAAAAAAAAAAAAAAAAAAAAGAAGTATGTTGGTATCTGCTTAATTATGCAAACAATTATTCATTTTTTGCTCCTAATGTAGAGGTTGACTGGGAAGTTTTTTTATTGGTTGCATTCTTACCTAGTGTTATCTAAGTCATTATTGTATGACTTGGCATCTATAATTTATCATTTCCCTCTGTTATTAAATGTAATGTCCTTTAAAGCATTCCACTGCAAGGTGAACACAGTCAAGCTTGAAAAGTTTTAGAAAAAAATAATTGCTGAGTCATTAAAGAATAATGAAAGTTGATTTATATGGCATGCAGTATAAGGGCTGCCCCGTTAACAGATGTAATTTTTCCAAGTCATTTTCAGAGGGCTTTAAACGTCAGCACCTAATTTTCATCATCTTTAGAGAAATATCAACAAGATAGTTCATTTATATAAAGATTCTAAAAGCAACATCATTAACTCATTTCTTTGGATTTCATAATGCTAAGGCTGAAGCAATCAACATTTTAAAATTTAGGAAAGCCAGATTCATTTTCTGTGAACGTTACTATGATTTTAACATTCTACTACTGTAACCAAGAGTCTTTGGCTTCTGGCACCCTGAAAAAGTCCCTCAAGAGTTGTTACTTTTCAGTGATCTCTACCATGATTTAAGTTCCTGAAAGGAACTGATTTACAGAGTTTGGGAATGAAAACAGTGAGAGGAAAACTCTCCTGGAAGAATCATTAACTCAATCTAATTTTAGGTTTCCAGCTGACCATTTTCTTCAGCTATGTGCAAGCATACACCTTCTGGGTTCTTATCCTTTAAGGACTATGACCCAGACTTAAACAAAAACACTAGTTTTATCACAAAATTTCCATCAAATAGTTGATGTGTAGGAATGTATACACATGCACACACAACATGCAAACAACATATCTGAGCTTCCGCATACAAGTGTTTATGAAATTCAAACAAAAGAAGATGGCCCAAAAGGATTTCTTTTTCATAAGCTCTCTTTTTTTTTTTCCAATCCTTCACAACCCAAGTGGCTAATGATCACAAGCTCAAGACCTCAGTAGTCATGTTATTTAGGTATATAAAGTAAAAAAAAATAATAATAATATGGTAGTTTTAGGTGGGAGCTGTTTTGTTACTAAAATAACTACATTAAACCTAACAAAGGTCTTTTGAGAGGAAATGGCTAAAGGGGCACATCTTGTGGCTGGGAAAAACCACAGCAAAGTATCCCAATTAGGAATAAATTAGAGAGTGCTATGTTTTCCTGGAGAGGTCAAGAAGTCAAGCACTTGGCACTGAGCTGCCTTTTACCTCCACGCCTCACATCCCTGTGAATAAGTCACCCCTCTCTGTGTGAATTCAACATTTACTGCCAGACTTTGCCATACTTCACAGAAGAGAGCCAGGGATGCCAGCCATAATCAGAATCAGGAAGAGGTAGCTAGGGATCCAAATGCTTTCTGTAGAGGCCTAGTGCCAGTTTTCTGTCCACAGAAGAAAATTCTCTAAACTCACAAATACCAAATTCACATATTTTAGGTAACCTCTTTTGTTACTATTGAAAGATTAAGCTCTCATTGCCCAGATTCTATTTTTCCTTAGATCAGTATTACTTAATTCGTGATAATCACTGGTATATAAGACAAACTAATTTTATCTTTGTAATAAGGTTAAAGCTTAAAACTATGATGTCTAGGTATTTTATGTTAATTGCCAATTACCAACATCTGATTTTTTTTTTAATGTTCCTTGTGTGACTTGTGTGGCTGACGTGTGTATAGTTGGGAAACAGGGCTATGATATGAGTAGCTTCAAATAGCTGAATTCAATCAAGATATCATGACTTCATGACTTCCTTAATAGAGTATTTTGCTAAAGCCTACCTGTGCCTCAGAGTCTAGTTCAGTTCCTGCCTCCTGCCTGAAGCTTTCCCTAACAACATAGGGTCATACTGAAATCTTCCCTCTGGGACCATCTATTGTCTGTGCAGCTGTGGCATTTGGTTATGACATCATAAGCATCATTGATTTGCTGACTTTCCTTGTCAAAAATCATGTGTAAGGTCTCTGCAGCTTTTCCCTAGTACCTAGCATAGTACACAACACATATCAAGGCTATATATGGAAATGAGTTTAATCAACTTATAGACTTTTCATCATCAGCCCAATTATGTAAGACTACAGTTGTTTATTAATTAGATTTTTTTGCTGTGACAAAATTACTTGAGAGAACAACTTGAGGAAGGAAATGATTATTTTAGGTTATAGTTTTAGAGATTTCAATGCATAACCCTTGACACTTGTCAGTCAGAACACCATGCTGGTATGAGCATGTCGGGGAGGAGGCTGTTCACCTCATGGCAGACAAGAAGCATAGGGTGAAGAAATGACTGGAGTAACAGATCAAACCTCAAAAGGCATACTCAGTTGGTCTATTTCCTCCAACTAGGTCTTAGTCCCTAAACTTCCCAGAACCTCTGCAAATTGAGCCACCATCTGGGGACCAAGTGTCCTATGAAGCATAGTGGTGGACATTTGATATCCAAATTTATATTCCTGACAGATTGACTTCATTTCTCCATTATTTGTTTCTTAGTGACACAGAAGAGTGGCCAGCAAGTTGAAACACTCCTGGAGTAGGTGTGTTGACTTTCTTGGCTTGGATCTCACCATGGACAATCTCACCATGGACAATAGGAAACAAATTAATCCCTTAGGATTGTATTTATTAGGAAAATACTAATGAGTATGTATAAGAGGGAAAAGCTAACAAAAAAAGAAAATAAAATATATAGGAGGATGTGAGAGAGAAGAATGAGGAAAAACCAAAACATATCCATTTGTCTGATGTAATATGTATTTCTTCCTTTTCATGACAAAAACATCAAGACTTTTGCAAGTGCATTTGATGGAGGATCACTTGGGCATTAAGAGTATTTGTTCTCTAGAGAATTGTAAGGAAAAATAACTGCCTTCCTAGTTTGAGTTAGGAACAAACTAGAAAGGCAGCTGCTTTGAGGGGAAAGTAGTAAATGCAAAAGCCTAGTAACAGTGGTGCATTGTTTGCAGCAGTGAGAAATGACAACTCAGACTGAGACTAGCTTCTCTCTTATGTGCTCATGTCCTCAGTGATTCCATGAGATTGCGAGTTTTATAGACTGTACTTCCCACTGGCAGCAACTGAAACAGTTTATTATGTACGTGTGTCACGTGATCCACTTCATCAACCAAATGGAACTGGGAGAATAAGTCACCCTAACAAGATTCTTATAGTACACTCTTAAAACCTACTTACAGATGTACCCTTCCTCTCTGGAGACACAATGAGCTTCCTTGTACTGTACCACATGATACAGGAAATGCATTATCCCCGTCCAAATTCAGGCATACCAGTAGGAAGTCTGTGAAATGAAAGCAGTGCATAAAAGCACACACAGATTTTGCAAAAGCCCTTAGATGGGCTCACACACCAATTTATGATAAAAGCAGATAAAACCCTGTGCATCTCAGTTCATTTCAAATGCTAATGTCCACACAGGGAAAGGAAGCCACACCAGCGTTGTGTGGACACAAACACTGCTAATGCTTTTTATTTATGATTGTCACTGAGTCCCCTCAGCAGCATGCCAGATTTCCGTTTGTGTTGTAACTTTGGCTGCTTTATGTGCTTTCACCCATAGGCAATTTGTGCTTTCCATCTGCGTCTTCTGATCTTGAATCAGGAATCATTGTGTTTGCATTCAAATCAGATATGATCAATACATTTGAGGATGAGTCTAGAATTATGTTCACCTGCCATTGACAAATCTTCTACTTCAGTTGGTGTGCTTAATTTATCATTCATTAGGTCAAGCAACAAATACTATATATCTACTACATGTTCAGGTATTATTCCAGGCACTGGAGTTAAAGTAGTAAACAGAAACTTGTTACTATAGAGATATTAATTTAGTGATGGACACAGGAATCAGATACATACAAATAGGAAGCTATGTCAGAGAGAGTGTCAGTCAGGATAGGGTAAGTTGTCTCTGATAACCAAGTAAATAATCCAGTTTTTTGATAATAGCTTAAAACAGCAAAGTTTCTCACTTGCACTGCATGTTCACTAAAGGTCAGCTGGAGGCTCTAATCTGTGTCACTTTGGACTGGAAACTAGACTGCCTACAAAATCACCATGGAGTTTGGCTGGTCTTTGTGGGAGAGAGAAAAGATAGAGAAGTGAATTGTACACTGACTTTTGAAGCTTACACCTGGAAATGATAAAAGGCACATCTAGTCAATTTCATTGACAAAAGCAAGTCATACAACTACACCAAACTCCACAGGTGGGAAAGTAGAATCAAACCATGTGATCAAGAAAGATTCACTTGGTAGGCAGAACTTCCTCACATGATGATGAAGGTGGTGAAGAAATAGGCGAGGTTAACGAGATGGTATCTGAGTGGGCAATTTCTGTTTGATATACATAGCAAGAAAAATTATTTCTGAGCCAGATGCTGATGGCTTATGCCAGTATTTCTAGCTACTTAGGAAGCTGAGATATAAGGATTGTAGTTTGAAGCCAGCCTGAGCAGAAAAGGCCAAGGAAACTAGTTAATCACTAAAAGGCCAGAAGTGACACTGCTCAAGTGGCAGAGTGCCAGCCTTCAGTGAAAAAGCAAAGGGATAGAGCCCAGGCCCTGAGTTCAAGCCCCAGTACCAACACACACACACACACACTCTCATTTCTGAAGATGTGACATTTGAAGATAGTCCTCAGAGATAGTGAAGGGACCATTACGATGTTGGTGAGAGCAACTTACTACAAAGGAAACCATAGAGTAAAGTATGCCTGGCATATTTGAGAAGAACAAGGGAGGATTTCTAGAATGAAGTAAACCACCTCCCAAGTGCTGTAATTATAGGCATGGACCACCACATTTTGCTGTCACTGTGTGTATTTGTGTTTGTGTTTGAGTATGTGTTTGTGCCGATCCTAGGGCTTGAACTCAGGATCTGGGCTCCAGCTCAAGGCTGGAGCTCTACCATTTGAACTATTGCTCCACTTCGGGCTTTTTGATGGTTAATTAGAGATAAGAATCTAATGGATTCTCTTGCCCACATAGCTTCTAGCCACGATCTTCAAATCTCAGCCTCCCCAACAGCTAGAATTACAGGCATGAGCCACCACCAGTGCCCGGCTGCTCTGATTTTTAAAAGTTATACAGTTCAGTACTGTTAAATATGTTTTCATTGTTATGCAACAGATCTCCGTAATTTTTTCCTTTTGTGCTTGTAGTTTTCAATGAGTGGTTTATACTGTTTAAACAATGTAGTTTATACTATAAAGCTTTTATATTTAATTATATATTTGTATGTGTTTGAGAAAAAAACATAATGAAAGTTATTTAAGTTAACATGGGAGGGAACTATGTTCCTTAAACAAAACAAAAGAGCGTTAGTATATACTAATAATATGATGTGGGGCTCACCTGGAAGTCAACTAGCTGGCCCCACTTGTTTCTCAGTCTTGGGGCCATGTGTGGCTAAGATGACGACACCTAACAACAATGCACAGCTGTTACAAGTGTCTTTGGTTATAACACAGAGGCGGTTCTGTGGGCTGTGACGCCCTGTCTCTTCCGCCCTTGATGGACAGCTCATGCCTCCCCTTCCTGCCAATCTTAGACCTGATTGGCTCCTGTGCCTTATATTAGTGGCACATACTTCCCCAATAAACGAGATCTTGCTTTGACTTGACTCCCAGGCCGTCTCATTGTCCTCCCGTGAGGAAGGGCTGGGTGCGGGCGGCCTGCCGACCCTTCTCCTTTCCTTTCTTGGCTTGTCTGGGCCGGGGCGTGCTTTCCCTGTTTCTCCTGTGGGTTGGAGGAGTGCGGGGGGGGGGGGTCGGGGGGACAGAGACCCCGACAATATGACAACTTTTAGTTTAAATGTTTGTTCAACTAGTGCTCTTGGCATTTCTCATGGCTAGCTTATGTAGCGGGTTGTGTCAGACACAGTAGTGAGACCTCATTTCTGTGAATCTTCTGTGGTCTGTCTCAGAGTAATCACAGCGTCTGGAGATGGTCTTCTAAACATCTTGCTAAAGAGCAGGGTTCTAGGCAGCAATGGCTAGAATGATTAAAGGCATACATATAAACACTTGACAATAATGCTTGACTTCAGAGATTGATAATAGGGCATCAAAACTAAGATAGTGAAGTGGAACACTGGTGGCTCATGTCTGTAATCCTAGCTACTCAGGAGGCTCAGATCTGAAGATCATGGTTTGAAGCAATCTGGGGCTAGAAAGTCCATGAACCTCTTTTCTCCAATTGACAACCAAAAATCTGGAAGTGGAAGTATAGCTCAAGTGGTAGAATGCTATCCTTGAGTAAAAAAGCTCAGAGACTGCATCCAGGCCTGGATTTGAAAGTATTCTGAAAAGTAGTTTGAAAGGCAGTATTATGTTTGCATTATACCTGCTGTTATAAAAGAAAATTTTATATTCAGGTTGGGAACCCTACAGTGTTCTCTTCTGGTCTGCTATTCCAATAAATAAAAGGACAGGAAAGAAATATTACTCCATTTTTGAATGTTTACTGTAGGCCAAGTACTATAGAAACTTTCTATCCTTCCTCTTCCTTTATTCTGATGACCTCTCTGGGATGGTTTCTCTTGTCCTAATTTTATTGGTTGAGACTTTGAGAGTAAAGTAGCTTGTTTAAGATCATATACCCTATAAGTTGAATCTGGGATTCAACCCCAGGTATGCCTGGGCACCCTCTGGGCAGATATGAGGATCACGGTTCAAAGACTGCCTGAACAGGAAAGTTCGATAGATTCTTATCTCAGAAAAAAACAGAAGAGGCATTGTGGCTCAGGTGGAAGAGCGCTAGCCTTGAGCACAAAGAGGCTCAGGGACAAACCCAGACCCTGAGTTCAAGCCCCAGGACCTGCAAAAACAAAAAACAAAACAGCGGCACCATGTGAGTGAGAAATGAAAGTACATTACTGAGCTTGGTCTGAGCTTGGTCAGTGTTTCTGTTCCAGATTTTGTTTGAGGAGCTTGAACAATACCAATAGTCATTCATAGAGAGTTTCTTTACCCATACCAGCAAATTATCATTTTTTACTTTCTTGCTTGGTTGTTTTAATGTTTAGCTGGCAGGCTCAGGTTTAGACATTTCCCACACCGTACCAAGTGCAGTGCAAAAATCCATTTTCTCTTCCTACCCAATCCCAGCACTAGCCAAGCTGTGCCTTTCCTGCTGTGAAGGCTGTGATCTAAGAGCACATCTTCACCTTCCTGCCTGTTGCTACATTGTTATGAGCCCTTCTCCAGTCATGGATCTAGGCTGCTCTTTAGAAAGGTGTAATAGATACCCTGTAGGCTGCATTGTCATTTACTGGTTTAATATGAACATTCTGCAGTGCTTTTACATACTTTCTCATTTCTTACATTCTGTCTCTTAATCCTCTAATCTCATGTACATGGTGATTTATAAGAACTTTGGAAATAATAATCTGAAAGGTACATATGGGAATGAGATATGAGTGGATCTTCTGTTTAGTCAAAAAAATCTGTAATCACCTGCTTCTTTTGAAGATATGACCTTAAAATTTATATCAATTCTGGCTCTCAGTGAAGTACAGAGAAAAGATACCAGCTACTTCATTGTTGTAAATAATGGTCTTTTCCTTTGCTGATGTCATTATCTACCCAGTTAGATTTCAAATAATTCCAGAGTGAGAGTGTATCATTTCTTTATGCCATTCATAGTTCTTTGCACATAATAGGCAGTTATGAGTAGGTGAAGATCTATTACTAATCTGTTAGTTGCAGTGGTGTTGAACTCTTTTGGATGTCAGTATCACTAGAAGTGGTGCCAGACCTCCATCCATGTTCACACTGCATTATGCCACAGTTCTGCTTCATATGTCCTTTCAAATAAACACACACACACACACACACACAAAAACACATGGTATATGTGTATGTGTGTGTGTGTGTGTGTGTGTGTGTGTGTGTGTGTGTGTATTGAGTTTAGAATCTTGTATTTTAAGAACCTGAATGTGGAAAGGCCCTGCCTCTGTACTTTGGAATGCCACCCTTTCTGCTCACTTCATGGCATCTCCTGAAGCACTCAGATGTTAGCCTGAGTCAGAAGTGGACTAGGCAGGCAATCACTGGACATGCTATGAAGTGCTCTAAATACTCCCCTGATAAATATGTCCTGGTGCCTGCAAGCTGTAGAACTTGGGCTTCTCCTTTGGACAGAGACCTTGACAGTGCTCTGTAGGGCCAGCTGAGTCTAACTCTGGCTTGGGGTGTTGGGATGGGGCTTGTCATCCATTAGTGCACCAATTTCACATTAGGGAGACTTATACATGAGATACACAATGGCCTTCTTAAAATAGAGAAAACAAATAAAAACCTTTTCCAGATGACTGAGATATTACTTTTAAGACAGTCAGTTGTTTTGAGAGCTGTGATATTATTGGAAACTTCTGACATTTGTTTATTGTTATAGTATGTAACTGAAGTTATGGCTGTTTCAGTTTGTTCTGGGTGAAAATCAGACAAATTACTTTTGCCACTATTCTATGGGTACTTACTTTAAAAGTTTAATATTTAATGCTTTGTTTCCTGCTTCAAAAATGTTTTCATCATCAAATAATCTTGTCAAAATGTCCACTGCCTTTTCCATCAGTATTTAGTTCCTAATCCTTCTTCCATGTGTTTTCCTGGATTTGTAACTTTTAAATAAGAGTAACAGATTCCTGCACTTGTAGGATCTGTGTATAAAGCAAGTGTGAATGTGAGCTGAGTGAGGAGCTGATGGGTATGTAAGAAATAACAGTAGGAATAAAATTTAGTGCCTGAATCTTGTGGAACTATTTTGTCTGAGAGGAATAGTACATAAAATTCTTTTTTTACCAGGGCACCTTAACTCTTCATTAGTTCCTCAGGTAGCCACTTTTTTTTTTTTCTTTTACCAGGGTCAAAGGTCAGAGGATGTGTGATGGATGGGGAGGATAGGGCAGATGGAGGTGAGGCTCCGGATTGAGAGTGCTGGGCATCTTGCTGGAGGACAGCATACACCCAGACAGAAACAGGGAGCTGTCAGCAATGTTGATCATAAACTGCTGCTTGACAGTTTTGCCTTGAGTTGGCTGGCTCCAGCTGCCCAAGTTGTTGTCACAACGTATTTAGAAACTGTTGTCTAGGAGCTTGTTGAGAATGAGCACCTGGTTTGAAAGATGATTTGAAACTACAGTGCCAAAGGCCTCTTTATAGTCATTTATGAGAGCAATGAGATCTGCTGGTTTTACTTTATCATAATTTAGGCCCCATAAAAACTAGAAAAACACCTTTTTCTTTTTTTCTCAGGAGGATTTTATTAAAAAAAAAAAAAAAAACCTCCACATTTCATGTACATTTCTGACATGAGAATCTACTACTCCAGGGCCCAGTGGTAATCCTGAACCCAAGGAATCCTTGGCGCATAGCCTAAATAATACAAATGTTAAAAGGCAGTCAGGCTCCTGACTTACCTACACTGATTTCTCCTCCCCTCAGAAGAATGTAGATGTGAGCACTGCCAGTGTGAAAGCCAACTTTCATTGCCATGCCTTGATGAACACAGCAGCTTCCTGTACAGGGCATTGCCTGCAAGGTGACAAAGTCCAGGTAGGTACCTGCAGCCCAGCTGCCACTCAGTGATGAGGCCACAGCCAAGCCTAATGCCAGCCTTTTTCAACAAAGCAGCCCTTTTGACAACACTGATTACATTTCCCTCACTAAAGCCCAGGGATGATTGAGCAACAGACAACTTCTGGGTAACGAGGAGGAGAAAGTAATCCAAACACAGGTTTTATTATAAAACCAGGGAGTGAGAGAAGTATGTTTATTCTGTTAGATAACACACCTGCTCGGTGCCCTGGAGGCTCATTTCCATCAGTTGCCATGGTAAACTCGTTATACTTCAAGGCCATGTGGCTTTGTTTCCTTCTGAGATCTGGTCCTTGTCCTACCTTTCGTAACAACTCCAACACAATGATTTGGGGGCCTGCAACAGGCTAATTGATTTCTTCTTCTATCAGTGCTTCACATTTGTTCCACACAGGATTGAGTCTGCCTTCTCCTTTGAACTCCTTGCTAACCATGAAGGCATGCTTTAGAGAGCCATTCTCATTAACATTCCAGGTCCCTCTTCCCTGTCAGCAATAAACAAGCCAGCATCAATAGCCTCCATCCTTCCAGTTTTACAAATGAGTGGCTTAGTTCCATGTTTTGCTGCTGATCTTGGTACCCAGGCATACAACTCAGGGCTGAGAAGCAGGCAGGGGAGCCTAAAAATAGAACAGCAGTTTTGGATGCATACCAGAGGAGCTACTTCATCTCAACTTGCTTTGCACACTAAGCCTAATGGGATCCATCAGGCAGGTGTCCTCTCCAGCTTGCTTTCTCCCTCCTTCCTTTCTCCCCAGCTGCCTTCTGCAGGCAGCACCTTCCTAGTGAAGGGAGCAGAGGGAGGTCAAGCATAAGACAAGAAATGTGTACCCTCATGTTTTAGTTTACAAGCCCTGAGAGATCTGGGGATTGCAATTACATTTTCATACGAGACTTTCTAGAAACAAGTAGGCAGGCCCCCACTTTTGCCCAGGTACACTTTGTACCAAAGCCATTGTTTTTATTAAGCAAAGGCTTAAATTGTGCTTCCTAACCATATGAATAAATGTAACCTAGACCCATCATCCTGGGCTCCCTGAAAAGCTCAACAGAAAACTCAACTTCTGGCCGAACCTCTTATAGGTCCCACCTGCTTGTCTTTAGGCTAAGAGCAAATATAGTCACAGTTGAAGGAGACTGTGGCTCATATAGAATAGTCTGAAAGCCACCCACTTCCCCATCAAATATCCTGTGATTTTAGCTGAAAACATTTTCCAGGAGAAGTTGGAACAAGTCAGTATGATGTTAGGAACATGCTACTCTGCTTGGACATAAGAATGCCAACTGCCTGCCTGAACGAGGCTGCTGTTTTGTGCTGTTGGTAGGCCTTTTGAGAAAAAGCGCCCTGCCTGCTGCCTCACCTCACCAAAGGAGAGTTAACATGATCTGTTCTTTTCTCATTTCTCCAGCTGAATAGTAATGTAGATATTCCAAGGGGCTTCTTTCTATTCCAACAAGTGCCACCTTTGTAGTCAAATATAGGAGAGGAAGATGAATATCATAGCATTTAAAACTAAAAAAAAAAATCCTTTTCACTGTTGATGTGTTCAGAATTGGCAAGATATAATTAAAAGAAATTTATCTAAGTAGTACCAGATTTTATCTGTAAGCTTCAGGGAAGTGTCAAGATCTTTTAAGTTGTGCCTTAGTTTCACCTAATACCAGTACAAAATGAATATGCCAAACCATATTCCATATAATGACTAATAATTAATTCCCAGAAGAACAACTCAAAGAATAAATTTGCAACACGATCATTTAATCCTTCAGCCACCAGAGGACAAGGTGTGTCTTCCCTTAAGCCTTGCACATTCACCAGGCTCCATTTACCTCAGGGAGGTATTGGGTCATTTATGGAATAAAGGTCCCATCGAAATTCACAAAGCACTTTTTTTTTTTTTTTTTTGCCAGTCCTGGGCCTTGGACTCAGGGCCAGAGCACTGTCCCTGGCTTCTTTTTGCTCAAAGCTAGCACTCTGCCACTTGAGCCACAGCGCCACTTCTGGCCATTTTCTGTATATGTGGTGCTGGGGAATCAAACCCAGGGCTTCACGTATATGAGGCAAGCACTCCTGCCACTAGGCCATATTCCCAGCCCAACATTCAGAAAGCTTTTTGGGCTCACCAGTCAATTCTGCAATCTGGGAACAAGACAACTTGGGTTATGGCCTTGGAGCAAACTTTGATAAAATGTTTCTCCGGGTTCTGCATAATACAACACTGCAGGGCTGTGTCATTTCTAGGGTTGCTTCCAAACTGTAAATTCCATGACAGAAATAAATCTAAAAGTTTGCTTCGGTGTTTCTTTTGTCCTTCTTTTTTTTTTTTTTTTTGCCAGTCCTGGGCTTGGACTCAGGGCCTGAGCACTGTCCCTGGCTTCTTTTTGCTCAAGGCTAGCACTCTGCCACTTGAGCCACAGCGCCACTTCTGGCCATTTTCCATATATGTGATGCTGGGGAATCGAACCCAGGGCTTCAGGTATACAAGGCAAGCACTCTTGCCACTAGGCCATATTCCCAGCCTTCTTTTGTCCTTCTTATTTCTGTTGTTTAGTTGGTGTTCTCATATAGAGTTATTTGTTTTGAAAAAGAGTTCATCAATCTCTGGAATGACAGACCTGTTTTTCTTTGTGGGATTTCCCCCTTCACATTGCAACAGCATTCTCTTTTCATTTACTACTAGGAAGTGGGTCTCACTGATTTTTCTTGGTTAATTAAGAAGAAATAGAAAGGCAGTGTGTTTTGAGCGACTCTCTCTCTGGCTCATTTCCCAGTGGTCATAGGATTTGCAATCTGCTTGGCAAAGGTGACTGTGACAATGGAATGTTTAGCAGAGTGGATAGGATGGTTGACCATGTAGCTGGGGTTAAAGAAAAAATGTTTTGGGGTTGGGCACGATATGATGGTTCATGCCTGTAATTCTAGCACTATGGAGGCTGAGACAGGAGGATCAAATTATTCAAGGCCACCTTGGCCTATATAGTGAAACCTGTCTCAAAAATAGAAAAAAGAAGGGCTAGGAATATGGCTTAGTGGTAGAGTGCTTGCCTAGCATGCACGAAGCCCTGGGTTCAACTCCGCAGTACACAAAAAGCCAGAAGTGGTGCTGCGGGTCAAATGATAGCGTGCTACCCTTGATCAAAAGAAGCTTAAGGACAGTGCCCAGGCACTGAACTCAAGCCCTAGGACTAGCAGAGAGAGAGAGAGAAAGAGAGAGAGAGAGAGACAGAGACAGAGACAGAGAGACAGAGAGAGACAGAGAGACAGAGAGAATGCTCCTAGAAAGGCATCATAAAACAGAGAGAGAGAGAGAGAGAGAGAGAGAGAGAGCGAGAGAGAGGAGAGAGGGGAGAGAGAATTCTCCTAGAAATGCATCATAAAACAAGGATGGAATGTTCAAAATAGAGAACTTGCACCCCTTGCTGATATGACTCTGAGAAAAACTGTCTTTAAAGAGATTTATTTAATAGGAAACAAAGAAAAGGACACCAACAGCAATAATTATTCTGAGTACAAAGATGAGAAATAAGATAATCTTTTGAGTGCAGACATGTACTAGAAGCTAAACAGGCAAGTACTTTGAAACTACTAAAATTAAAAAATTACATTTAAAATCTGAAATCAGCAACTAAATATTAAACAAGCATCTAAACTTTGCATTCCACATACCCAATCCCAGAAATCAGTTCCAGTCTGAGGAAAGCCTTAGGGTGAAAATACAAAGTTATTTTTTACTAAGTCAGTCCTCTTCCACTTTACCCTCAAAATACCCACAGAAGAATAAATGAGGACCTAGATAATGTCTAAATAAGCCACGTGTTAATCTGTCAGTCCTCTAAAATAGTTGTTAAAATCCCTTTGATGTTGGTGGTTACCAGGTTTCCTTGAAACTTCAAGGAACAAACTGTCATCAGTTTGTCAGGTGGTTGTGTGTGTGTATGTGTTTTGTTTTGTTTTTGTTTCCTGTGCCATTAGCTGTAAGACTATAATGACATTTTGTGGAACACCAGGGACCTTTTACTTAAACACTTAGGATATGAAGAGTAGAAAGAGCTAGTAGATGATAGTTTAGGACCAGTGTCTCAAGGGGGTGGTAATAACATCACATTGCAAACTAGAAACAGTTCAGATTAATAATTGCTGATGTCCTCTTATTTTTGTACTTGGGTAGAATCCTTAGTAATATTGTCAATGCAGACCAAAACAAAAATTGAAATAAGAAAAATACCTGAATGAATACTTAAGTTATGTTAGCTTTTCTTTTTTTTATTCATTCCTTCATTCCTTCATTTATGCCATACTGGGATTTGAACTCAGAGTTTCACATTACTAGGAGGGTACTCTACCACATGAGCTAGGTCCTCAGCCCATCTTTTCCTTTTTTAAATATTAGATATTTACCAAGTAGATGTCTAAGTTACAAAGTGAATGAACTAGTATTCTTTGCAATTCATTAGCAATGTTTCTTATTTATACTTGAAAAATATTTGTTCTTTCTTGTTGAGCCATCTGTAGCAAAGTTGAGACTTGCTTAAGAGGCTAGGTAGACTGACAAGAGGAAGCAATAGCTCTCACCCACATAAAGTTGACATATTATTATAAGCTATACATCTACCCTACCTTGCTTTACAATTTGTTTACATTTTTGCATACTTGTATCCATATTTTAGATGCAAGTATGTGATTGTTCCCTTTGGAAATTAGATGTACCAAATTTATTAGCTTAAGGGCATTATTGAACATAGTTTAAAGGTGAAAGAAACTGTCTCTCTTAAGAGAATATAACCACTAAATATATAATTTTCATGTTTTTATGCATTAGTTACAAAGAAATGTTAAAAGAATTTTTAAAGAAACTATAAATTTATACCCTAGGAGATATGATTATGAAAATGAAAACCCAGTCTTTAAAAGAATATTTAGGGGCTGGGGATATGGCCTAGTGGCAAGAGTGCTTGCCTCCTATACATGAAGCCCTAGGTTCAATTCCCCAGCACCACATATATAGAAAACAGCCAGAAGGGGCACTGTGGCTCAAGTGTGGCAGAGTGCTAGCCTTGAGCAAAAAGAAGCCAGGGACAGTGCTCAGGCCCTGAGTCCAAGCCCATGACTGTCCAAAAAAAAAAAAAAAAAAAAAAGAATATTTAGAATTTAGGTGCTGGACTTCAGATATTTTAGGGTCATGTAAGACCATTTCTTTAGGGTCATTCAAGGCCACTCATATCCATGTCATTGGAGTTCCCAGATAGGAAAAGTAAGAGACTTAGTAAACAGGAGTTAGTGGTGGAACCAAGACTAGAAAACAGGTCTTCTAAACTATAGCTCTTACCTGTATTAAACATCCATTATTCCAAAAACATACTCAACTATTTTTACATACACAGACCCTGAGGGTTTTGTTTTTCTTACAGTGCCAGGATTAAACCCAGCAACCCCCAAATACTAGGAAAGAATTCTACCCACCCCCATTATGTTTAGTATCATGGTCATGTTGTTTACTCACTTTAATTCTTTCTCAGGAGAGGTATTAAATTTATCTAATATTATATCTAAGCAACTTTGTTGATATCCCAAGAAACAACTGCCCATTTCATTATGAATTAATATGACTGATCGCCTCAGAGATAAATAAAACACACGCTTACAAAAACATTTTATTATTTGAACAAGAATCAGTATGATCTGATGAACCCTCCCCCCCCCCCCCCCCCCCCGCCCAAGCATATGGCCTGTGGGAGAGAGTAGTGTGTTCGTGGTACATTTGCTGCCACCTCACTTTTACTTGTTAAGCACTGAGAGGCCCAGAATGGACACATCAGGCAGGGAGAATATGTTGGTCATTGGTACCTTGTGGGTCTTTTTTTTTTTTTAAAGCAGAGAATGCAGAGCAGCCAGACAACCAGTCTTCAGAGGCAGAGTACTTTGCAGAACAAGTTTTTTACTGGGACCCAAGGGCCCCTCAGGAAGGACTGAGAGAAACTGTGAGTGCCACCAACCTTAGCTACGGCTCCCACCATGGCCACTGTGATGTGAGGATGGCTAGAGTCACAAGGGTACCACCTGAAGAGTGGGCAGAGGCCCCCTGGGAGGGGCCACATACTCTTCCTCTCTGAGTAGCCGCAACAGAATGTTTTTTTTATTCTCGGGCCAACTGTAAACATGAGTGTTCTGAAGCCAAGTAGGCACATGCTCCTGTGGGAGAGAGAATGACAGGAGCAAAGGTCATTGGAGGAAAAATCCTGGATTCCAGATCCCAGCCCCAGTCCCGAGCTCCCTGGCTTTCCCTTTATGGATGTTTCCTACCAAGATGTCTTGGGAGCAGTGCCGTTCTGCTTTTGGAGGGATTTAGCATGTGAAATGCTTTTGGCTTCGGGTAGGAGCTATGGATCTCATTATGGAAACCACATGTGCACAGCATTTTCTGTCAGTCTCCCAGGCTACCTGCCCTGTGCATTTTAACATGCTTTTCACCACCCTCACATAAGAGGGGTAGAACAGGGGTCACACAGAGTGATGTGAATTCCTTTGTGATTTGAGGAAAAATATGCCAAGGCGATGGGCTTAATCTAATTCATTATCCTCTCAGTACAGCCCCAGATCTGGCCTTCAGTAGAAGGCGCTGATCAGATCTCAGTTATCAAAGGCAGACTGTGAAATGTGGGGTTCTATGTGGGGAGAAGGGAGGGCACAGTTTCTGACTGAGGACCTTAAGTAAGTGTGGACCTTCTTGTGGGAAGATGTATGTAATAATTAAGGAATATGAGTAGTGTGTTCAATAGTAATAGGAGCTATGAAGTACAATAAAACAGAGAAAGAGGCTCAGGAGTAGTGGAAGGATGAAAGAAGAGCCAGTGCAAAAACCCTGTGGTAGGAGTGTATACTGGGGTCTGTTTAAAGGCAACAAGGTAGAGGTGAAATGGTGAAATACTTGTCTATCAAGAATGATGTTCTGAGTTCAAATCACAAAAATAGGATATTTTCTAGAGCAGAATGAGTGAGAGTTGAGTAGGTGAGGTCTGGGAATGGGAGGGGTGTGTCACAGAGAGGCTTTTAGTCCACTCTAAGGCCTTCAGTCTTGACTTTGAGATGGACCCCTTTGGAGCTTATAGGATGAGTACAAATCAGTGCCTGGTCCAAATCAGGCACATGTGTACTGAAGCTACCCAATGGAAAACACACAGTAACTGACTTAAGGTCCTCAAAATCTCAAATGGAAGCAAAACATACATAACCTGTTTTCTAGGCAAAAGCAGTCTGTCTTGAGCTCAGGCAATTAGACAATTGTCTGAGGGGATTTAAAAATAATAATAAAACCAACTAGAAATTGGTCTGTTTTTTTATATCACCATGCTCCAGTAATTCTAAACAATTATTTCCTGCACCACCAACCACATACCATTGATTTAAAGTACTATGTAATTAAGTGCTCTCAGGAGAGGGACGATGAAATATATCAGCATGGGGCTAGAGAGGTCCCAGCGGAGGCTGAAGAAATTGGAGGGAGGTAAGAATAAGCAAGAGTCACTACACTGACAGTTTAGAGAAAGAACCGCAAAGGCACAGATACATGGGAGAATGTGGCATGGGTGAGGGGCTGCTGAAGTTACCATTATGGTCAAAGCAGAAAGAGGATGATAAGAAAGAAGATTGAGCAAATGGGTACAGGCCTTTTCTGAGAGGCCTCATAAGTTACCTTAAGAAATGCAGATATGTCATTAGTAGGAAAAACCACAGCATTTTTAATTTTTAAATCTAGAGATAGATCTGACCTACATTTTTCTTTCTTAGTCATGGGGCTTGAACTCAGGGCCTGGGTGCTGTCCCTAAGCTTTTGTGCTCAAGGTTAGTGCTCTACCATTTTGAGTCACAGATCCACTTCTGGTTTTTTAGTGGTTTATTGGAAGCAGGAGCCTCACAGACTTTCCTGCACAGGTTGGCTTTGAACCAAGATCCTCAGATCTCAGCCTCCTGAGTAAAAAAATAAAAATAAAAAAGGATTACAGGCGTGAGCAACTAGCACCCAGTTCAAGACATACATTTTTGGATATTCCTCTTTGGTGTTAGAGCTGAATATGGTCAGGACAGGACCAAAGTGGAGATGAGATATCTGTAAGGACCTGGCCAGTAAATGAGAGCTTGCATCTCAGGCAAGGGAGGGGCAGGTAGGATGAGAAAGTGTGCCATCACTGACTTACATGCTGTAAGCTCTAGGTGTTTCATTCACATAAAATGATCCTCCCTCATTCAGTGTGGAGGTCACAGTGCAGTCCTGACATCTTCAGCCCTCCAGGGTGAAATTGCATCTGGGCTTGGAGTACTGTGATCTGATTCTCAAGATGTTTGCTTCACCCCTGCTGTCCCTTTGCTAGACCCAGAACATGCCTTCCAGTGGTTTTTACCCACATTCTCCCAACATGGTAGCATGCCCTTCTGGGACAAAAATCCTCATGTAACACATAATAGTGTTCACAGAGAAATGTGTGAACTTAATTCCTCCATTATATAGCTTTGAAAACTGAACTATGCTCAACCCCAAGTCTTTGTTGTTGTTGTTGTTTTTTGGCTGAAGGCTAGATATTTATTTTCAACAATTAACTGCCTATATAAGACATCTCTACAGTAGAGGCAGTGTCCAGATGGGTCCCTGCACCTGTCAGCAGCCCCTTCCAGGACACCCCTACCCTGGTGCTGTTATCAGACCATGGAGCTAGCCTGAACCCCAAGTCTTTGAATGACAGCAAAATGATCCACATCTTGACTCCTATGTCTAAGAGAAAGAAGTATTATATGAACAGTCTCTTTGTTTCTCATGTGTTAAAATGTAACTAATTCTTTTTATGTAATGACCTTTGAACAATTAAAACAACCAAGATCCTATGGAATAACCCTTCAAAACCTTTCTGATTCACACTGCTGAACCAAGTAATGCAACTTGTTCATCTTTCTAGTAGCACTGTTATGGCTAAAGATTGACAAAGAATTGACAAGGTTAAAATCCCAGGTGGCAAACAAACTGAATTGAGGCTTTTTCTTTCTTTGTTTACCTTACTGGCATTTGGGAAGAGCACAGGGATGAATCTGAAATTCATGCTTCCTTGTTTTATGAATTCAATCTGCATCTGAAACCAAACAAATGTGGAAGCGTTAATTTTAGGGATGAGGATGAGGATCATTGGTACCCACAGTAACACAGATCTATACGGCAACTTTATTCTGGGTTGCTTATTTGAGTGCCACATAAAATTGTGAACTTGCCCCATTATACATTATGCCATATACCTGTTTGACAATCATTTATTGAAGACTTATCAAATAGGCCTAGACTGGGTTTTCAGGATTAGCATATGCTGAAGCAGGCTCACATCAGTTCCTGAGAAGCAGTTGTGTACATCTTTTCCCAATTCTATGTCCAGTGACTTTATAGTGAGAGTATACATGCCATGGAAATGAGTAAGTTCTACAAATCAATTTCTGTTTTGTTTTGTAGAGACTATGTAGCACAACACCACTGGTAACAATCCCTAACCAAGAGCCAGCAGTCTAGTGACCAGGTAAACTAACAACAAGTGTGCCATGAAAAACATTTGAACAATTGCTGTGAAAGCCCAGAATGGGGGCTATCTATTCTGCAGTAAAGATTTTGAAGGACATTTACAAGAACAGGTCATTTGGCTTTGGCAAGAAAAGAAGATTTGGATCAGGTGGGGAAAAGAACGAGAATGGAAGGACATTCTGAGCAGAGGGCAGAACATACATAAGTGTCTGGAAGTGTGATCATGTGGTCTAGAGCAGTGAGCAATGCATGGTGGCTGGAGCATAGTGTCATCTTGGCAGAAAGCAGGGAGTCAACACTGGGAGGTCAACAGCAAAGAGCCCAGTCAGCCAGCCCTGAGGTTCTCACACCACTTTACTCAGTCCTCACCCTGTGGTGGTCCAAGCATTTCACTGCCAATGAGTCTATGAGAATCAGAATTTTTAGTGTCAGGGGAGTGAATAGTCTTCCAAATCCTGAGAGCGGTGCAAAGCCCTCAGTTTTCTGATGACAGGGAGATGAGAAATTATGTGCTCCCAACTATCTCATCTTCCAATTGATTTTTATAACTGAGAAGTCTTCATCATGTGTAGGAATAAAACAGAAGAGTAGGAAGTGACAGTGGTGACAACTTGCTACTGAAAATCACCATAAAAACTCCTCATAAGGGCTGGGGATATGGCCTAGTGGCAAGAGTGCCTGCCTAATATACATGAGGCCCTGGGTTCGATTCCCCAGCACCACATATACAGAAAATGGCCAGAAGTGGCGCTGTGGCTCAAGCGCCAGAGTGCTAGCCTTGAGCAAAAAGAAGCCAGGGACAGTGCTCAGGCCCTGAGTCCAAGCCCCAGGACTGGCCAAAAAAAAAAAAAAAAAAACTCCTCATAAACACCCACTCTCAAATTCACAGACCTACAGTCACACAGCACAGACCTGCCACAGGTGTTTTCTAAGAAGGGCCTCTTTGAAATCCAGAGGAAAAACAAAAAAAAAGACACCACAAACATACTTTTAAACGGCCCAGGTACTGTGCAACTAGAAATACCAACTACATGAGTGATCACCTGTACACAAGGGTATAGGGGCTGTAAATTGAAAGTGAAGAGTTGGGCTCCATTGCTGACTTCTAGGACTCTATATACTGTTAAGTTTAGTTTGTCCATTCAGCTATTTAGGCTGTTGAGGGACTAGCCAGTGACAGTGTGGTTTTCTTTTCTCCGGTACCCAGATATTGGTTGTTTGATCTGTGCTACAATTACTCATGAGAACCTCTTCACTTCTGTCATGTGAAGTTCTTATTGTCCTAGGTCTTCAGCTCCCTGGAGGAGATCAGGAAGTCAATCAGGTAGATGAGAAAATGCTTCTATATCTGTCCTTTTCAACCTCTCCTGTGATGAAGAGGGGGGCGGAGACATGAATACCCAAGGAGCCAACATTTTGGAACTAATTTGTTTGGAGATAGTGTGGTTATGGCTGGCCCAGCGAGCCAAGCTCTGGAGTTGATGTGTATATTACTTTCTGGTTTCACATACACCAGCAGAGCTGGACAGGTTTTCCCAGGAACTGGCAGGGACCTGGAACCCTTCCCACACACCCGCTGTTGATTCCAGGGACGGGCAGGTTCTTAAAGATGCAGACGGAACACTGGGTATTCTGGGAACATGCAAACATGACGCAGACAACCAAGGGAGAGAAGCACCCAGAGCCAACTATGACCTTTTAGATCAGTTTACTTCAGAAGTGGCACCTCTTCAGAGTCCTGCCTGTGGGCTGTCAGATGAAGTAAGACTGGAGTAGAGGGCAGACTTGACTCTTGACTCTAGGCCTTACTTTTGAACCCCAGCACCTTGACTCAGCTTTTGCTTTGGGTTGATTGTAGCTCAATAAGTAATCTACACTTGGTGGAAGAGGAGGCAGAGAGCTCTGAAGATTCAGATGATGGGGAAGTTCACCCACCCACCCACCCATTTTTTTCTGTGCTCCTGACTAATAAGGACTGATGCACTTTCCCTGAAAGTAAAGCTGCCCGCTGTTTCCTGCACTGGCTTCCTCACTTATTTCATCTGAGCCACTTGTGCCTTCTACCTCATCTGCCCATCTCAGTGGACCTAATATCCACCCAAATGCTTCTCCTCATACAGAATGAGAGGTCAAATGGGGCTTATGAGTTCTAGAGTACAGTGATTTTCAATCTGTAAATCACAAATTCTTTGATTCGGACGTCTGAGAAACAACCAGCTGTAGCTGAGGTAGAAGTGGGAGGTCCAGAGCCAGTCCCATTCCCCGAGCCATACAGACAGCTGCTGGGGACTATAGAGGGCAGTTCAAAAGTCAAAAGTCTAGTCTGGTTTCTTAATCAAGCAGAAATGGTCTCCATAATGTATAAACACATAGAGCAGGAGGATTGCTAGGCCATAAAATAGCCAGTCCCAAAGTTGGCTGGTATTTTCATTCAGATGCAGAATAAATCTAATTTCCTCTTAACTTCTCCCATGATTTCAATTTGACTAGGCCCCATCGTGCACCTATGAAGTGGAATGTTCTTCACTTATCATGAGCTAAGAACAATCCTTGTGATTACATTGCTGATACACATCAGATACTTCACAAAAATTACCTCACTTAATCTTCAGAACACTACATATTAGTGACTTGTTTTTTGTTTGTTTTGGCAGTGGTGATGGTGTGTGTGTGTGTGTGTGTGTGTGTGTGTGTGTTTGCACGCTAGTCCTGGGGCTTGATCTCAGTGCTTAAGCACAAACTGTAGTCCTTAGATCTCAGCCTCCTGAGTAGCTAGGAGTATAGGAATGAGCCACCAGCATCCAGCTTAGTGTCCTATTTTATAAATAGGGACCCAGAGGCACAAGAATTAAGCAGTTATGTTCTGATCACACAGCTTGTACATGAGGAAGCAGATGTGAACCAACAGCTTGTATTCTTTCCACTGCCTCTCTGAAAAGACAGGGGACAGAATACAACACAGCTGCAGGAGCCCACCCTCCTAGGACCTCAGATTTGCGGGGTAAACAGGCAAACCAGCAAAGCATTGATTTCTAGAATCTTTTTTTTTTATCTGTAGAAGTAAATTTTTAATGGCTGGTTAATTATATCACTACATTTTTATTGCAATATAGTACTCATTTAAGCACTTAAAAATGGAAGGTGTACAAAGATTAAATTAAGACACAGTAAATTGACTAAATATTTGGTTTTTATATAAAGATTTCTAGAATCTTGCCTCTCAGAGATCACAGATTGACCTCCTCTTGTTACTGACAAGAACACAGAGTCCTGTCAGAGGTGTGGTGACTTGCTGAAGGTTTCAAAGGTAAACAGATTTGAGGCCCAGCATGGGAGGCTAGGGATTCTTTACCCAGCATCATGTTGCCTTCGTTTAGTCCATAATGAAAAACCAGCCTTCCTGGAGAGGGTGCACAACTCCAAGGAGTGGCAGGGCCCTTGTGGTCCACTCATCACTCACCATTCGATGAATGTACTTAGTATGTAAACCATGTTCATCCTCATCCAGCTGCGACTCAGCGCCTTCCACATCCTGTTTGTATTTGGGGCTGATTGCTACGATTATCATCACTGTTTTCTGTTAATTAGAAGGAGAAAGCATGCTGATGGAAGTGGGAGGTGCCATCCATTTGGTAATGGCTGCCTGGAAGCTGGCCAGTGGGATCATGTAAGTGTTCCCTGACCTGCTGGTCTAAGAGGGCTGGGCTCTTCTCTATTGAAAGTGAAAGGCAGGCATACTCTAGTCTCTACTCCCCACCCTCCAACCTCCCTGTCCAGGACCCCTCAAACATGCAGAGCAAAAGGGCACCGAGAGGAGCTCTCCTGAGCAGATGTGCTTTTGCCCAGCGTTTTCCACAACCATCTCTCACAGATGTCTAACAAAAGCCTGAATCACTGGGTGAGTCTGCATCATAGCAAAAAAAAAAAAAAAAAAAAAAAAAAAAAAGACATTGCAACTAGAGAATTAAAAGCATTCTCCCTCCCTACAGCTGGATGTAGCTGTCAGTTTCTGCACTACCCTGCTTTCCCCGTGCATATTAGCATAGTTTGTAGGAACAGACCCTTCAGCACAAAGCAAACATCAGGCTACAGACAAAAGGAAAAACTAAAATAGTCCAGTATTGTATTCCAGCCCACTAAGACTCTTGCTTGCCTGCTCCCCGCCAAAACAAAAACAAAAACAAAAAAAAAAACCCAACACCTCTGTCCAAAGAAACACCCTGACATGGACACACTGGCAGCAATCAATTTCTATCTTGTTAAAGCACAAAGCGGCCCAATGGCTGCTATAGATTCTGTCAATGGAAAACAAATTATGGAGCTGCAAGTGGGCGTCTCAGGGCAAGCTGCACAGCCTGCAAGGATGCCCAGGAAACCTCTCAGCCCAGTCCTACAAAACACTTGGGGTGGCCTTAGATTCAATTGAATTCTGCCACTCCCTCCCCACACTCCACCTTCATTTCCTCCTTTCCTATTTTGGTCTAGAAATTGTTTGCTTTGATTGTTACCTGTGTCTGATTTGACTGTTATTTCCTGCCTGTGTGTGTCCAGGAGAGCGACCCTATTCTTCCTCTCCAAGCCTCTGCACAGTGTGTCCAACAAGAGAGGCTTTGTCCCACTTTCCTAGCTTCAGACTCAGGAGAATATACCAGGACTTCTTTCATAAAATAACCTCACAAGCAAATTGTCTTTCTTTTTTTTTTAATAATTACTTATTTATTGTCAAAGTGATGTACAGAGGGGTTGCAGTTTCATACATTAGGCCATGGGTACATTTCTTGTACTATTTGTTACCTCCTCCCTCATTCTCCCCTCCCCCCTCCTCCTTTCCCTCTCCCTCCATGAGTTGTTCAGTTGGTTTACACCAAATTGTTTTGCAAGTATTGCTTTTGGAGTTGTTTGTCTTTTTATCCGTTGTCTCTCGATTTTGATATTCCCTTTCACTTCCCTGTTCTAATTCCAGTATATTCAGTATTCAGGGTACTCAGATGAGATACAGTGATAGCACAGGGACAACCACAGGAAGGGGATACAAGAGGATCATCAACAAAAGAAGCTACGGTTTCACATGGCATGTTGAAAGTAATTACAACAGTGATATAACACAGCCACCCCCTCCTGAATTTTAGAATGTACTTACATCCCGAAGGTAGCGCTCCATCCACTTAATGATATCAATGCCTCGGATTCTATCCTCAAATATGTCTATCTACAAGAAAAGAATGTAGAAGGTGCTCTGAATGAAAAGCTTTTTATGGATGCAGAGTCTGAAAAAACACAAGAGGCTACATACATTTACCATCAAAAACTTAATCATGCTTTTTGCAAGGAGGAGTACATAAGTCTAAAAAAAGCAAAGCATAATTTTCATAAAATTGGGTTTCAACACAATTTCAACATTTGTAAGCATGTGAGTATTTAATATCCATAATTAGGATATAGTGGTTTACATCGAAATGTATCTGTGGCTACATAATCACATTACATTTTTTAAAATCTTGAGGGACACACTGAAATGGCCCAAGTTCTTCTGGTTCACTAGCTTGATATGTATATGTATATGTGTGTATGTGTGTGTACA
This sequence comes from Perognathus longimembris pacificus, assembly GCF_023159225.1. Lineage (NCBI taxonomy): Eukaryota > Metazoa > Chordata > Mammalia > Rodentia > Heteromyidae > Perognathus > Perognathus longimembris. The sequence continues at coordinate 34,534,606 of NC_063169.1, forward strand.
CACACACACACACACACACACACACACACACACACAAATGTCAGCTTGGGCTCCATAGACTTTATCTCAAAAACGAGATATATGGATGGATGGATGGATAGATAGATGGACAGACAGACAGACACAGACAGATACATACTGGCTATTGACTATATCAGGTGATCAAGAGAACTTTTGTAGCTGTCTGTGACAGTGTCAGTAATCTATTTCTATTGTAGGAGAGAGAAACAATGTTATCTCAGAGTTGAGAAGAGCTGGATAGCCAGGATTCTACTCTTGGCTCTGACACTTTCATCTGTATGACTTTGTGGAAATGTTACTGGAAACTCTCCTAGTCCTGTGATCTGTTTGTAGTATATGGTTAAACCTACTTCCTGTGATTGTAATGATCAAAATGAGTTCATGTGAACAAAACATATTAGAATTTCAAGCATGAAGTGAACACTCAGTAAAGGGTAATTATTATTATTTTCCTAGCACCTAAGGCAGTCCCAGTCACTGAGACAGACATTCTGGGAGGTGTGAGACACTAGGCGTTTTCCATTTGACTCTTCAGATTCTACCAAAGCCCACAGCACCTGCTCATGACAATTTCTATAGCTAAATTTACCTAGTACCTCAGAATGTTGCTTTATTTGGAGATAGGGCCTTTAAGAAGGTAATTAAAGTGAAATGAGATCATATAGGTGAGCCCTAATCCAAAAGGACAGCATGGAAGGAGATTATGACACAGAAGTATGTGTATACACACACTGAACCATGTTAGGACACAGAGAGAAGATCTTGGACTTGACTTGGACTTCCAACTTCCAGAATTATAAGGAAATGAATTTCTGTCACTTGAGCCTGTCCATCTGTGATTTTTCATGGTGCTCCTAAGCAAACTCACGCATCCATCCTCTTCAGGCTCCCAGACATTGGTTCTTGTTTGCCTCTTTAGATGCAGCAACTCTTATGCTTTTATTCCCTTAAACTTTTCTTAAATTACCATTAAGTGTTTTGTTCTAGAAGGAAGCCTTAAATATAGTAATAGTAACTTAGCTGCTCCATGATTCTACCACAGACCTTCATAGGACGAGGAACAAGGACAGATTTAAATTTTTCTTTAACAGTCCCTGTTTAGGGGCTGAAATCAGATACCAGTGACCAAACCTGTAATCCTAGCTACTTGAAAAGCTAAGAACTGGAGAATCAATGCTCAAGGCCAGCCATGCAGAAAAGTTCAAGAGATTTCTTCTCAACCCATAACTGGGAACAGTAGCATGTGCTTCTCATCCCAGGCTGTATGGAAGGCTGAGATTGGAAGGACCCCAGTGCTAGGTCAACCCAGGCAGAAGTCAACGAAACTCCGTCTTTACCAAGGGAAACTGGGTACAGTGGTGCGTACTTATGATCCCAGCAACTATGGGAATCCTGAAATAAGTGAATATGACTTAGGGTTTACCCTGTGTGGAAAACAATCAGTGAAAAAGTAGGCTTTGTAGGTATGGCTCAGCACTGTCCTCCCCAGCCTGACGAGCATGAGGCCCTGAGCCCAAACCTCTGGTAACTACAAAAAAGAAAGAAAGAAAGAAAAAAGTAAATCCCACTATTCTCCAGGGGCAATCAGTAACTTGGAAAAGATGAAATGTAAGATCTCTTCTGAAGTGTTGACCTTACATCTAGTGATTTGATTTTTAGGTCGCAGTTGTCATCGTGCTCTCTTATTCCAGAAATGAGAACATGAAATGTTGAAATCTACATAATTGTGAGGTTGGATTGTACAAATTGTGAACATTTTTTTAAACTTTCAAGTATTCCTAATTTAAAAAAATTATGGAATAGAAATTTTTCAAATAAAAACGGTTAAAATGCTAAGTAACCTCTCTATCCTTTAATTTTTAAGTATCCCTCTTTACTGTTCAGCATCCCTATTCTTCCATAACCTCCTTTCTAACCATTGTCACTAAATACCTATGAGAGGCCTCTGGAGGGAAAAGAAATGATCTCAGTGAAGAAAGCCAGTTCCCTCAGTAGTATCCTGTGGTACTTATTTGTCTTAAGAAAAAAAACCATGGGATAGCTTTGAGCTGTTTGTACTGTTTCAGGCTGTGGCAGAGGATAGGAAGTACTTGAGATTCTTCTTCAAGCCGAAATTGGAGCAGGGCTTGATTAGGTCTGCCTCCCCTAGAACTGGACTAAAGCAGCCAAAAGCTCAGCCACATATTCCCTGTTCAGAAGCTTCACTGCTCCATCAAGTGTGGAAGAGCTGCTCTGTGTGGTGAGGGATCCAGGTTGCCAGGATTGTACAATCCTGTTCTCAGTTATGACTTTGCTTGGGAAGAAGTTGACCATGATGAATCCTGTAGCTTCTTGTACCACAGGAAACATACAAAAGTGAGCATGACTAGCAAAAGGACAAAGTACAGCAAGAAGTTGGTCTTTCCTTCATCAGGTCCAGCTGCACACATGGGGAGGCATTGGCACCATCCTTGCTGTTTGGAGGTATTTCAGATCATTCAAGAAGCATATAGGGGAAAGTGCAGAGACTCTGGATAGTTTAAAATCTAGAAGCTAAATCAGCAAGCATTGATTTCAAAATTACATAAATAAAATTGTTTAAAATACCAACAACTATTCATGCTTTTTCTTGTTTTGTTTTCCTGATTGTCCTCACTTTGACACTCCAATTTTCTCTTGGGATAAAATACTTACTGCAGTTTGGAAGCCATTTATCAGCAAAAAGTTCACGAATTTCACCACTTCCATAGCTGTGTCCATAGAATAAGTGATAAAGACTTTCCCTAGGAGAAACATTTCATATTTCATATTTGTTAAAATCTAGCCAGATTGTTTCATTCTGTAGAAAACTTCCAAATTGTCTACAATTTCTTTTCTCCTTTTAGAGTAATAGGGAAACCTTGGACTGAGGGCTTATGCTTGTAGTAGCTCCTCAGAACCAGAGACTGGGGCCTGTCTGGGGGCATTACTCACTCACTGCTCAGGGAGTAGGGAAGTCAAAGGGACAATGGAGAGCAATGGGGAGCTGAGCCTCAAAGAGGTCTTCTGAAAAACCACATGAGGCAGTAAAAAGAAAAAATCTAGCTCCCAGAACCCATGGGTCCTTAAGCTGAAGCCACTGCCCAAATTCCTAGAGACTCTTGGCACTGCACCCAAAGGAAAACACACAGCAGGCCAAGAAGCTAAAGCTTGCTAAGGGGCCACCCAGCAGTGTCCTCTTTTGATCTCATGATACTCTTAACTGCCCTGAACACCAGCCTTACATCAGCAACTGGAGCAAGTAGGGGGAAAGCAGGAAAGTATTTTCTTGTTACCTCCTCCCCCTCAGCCCATCAATTCACTTTTGGAGAAAAGGGAGGAAGTTAGAACATGTACAGCTCAGAAATGTTAGTAAAATTTTAGCAAGTTGAAGGAGAGACACCACCTCAGGGCAGTCCAACATGACAGGTGCTCTCTCACTTGCTCGCCCTCCCTCCCTCCCTCTCTCTCTGTGTCTCTGTGTGTCTCTGTCTCTGTCTCTCTCTGTCTCTGTCTCTCTCTGTCTCTCTGTCTCTGTCTCTGTCTCTGTCTCTGTCTCTCTCTCACTCTCTCCTTCTCCAGCAGACATGTTTTCCCCAGCCAGGATGAGAACCCATGGTTTCTCAGGCTAACATCTTGGAGTAATTCTCTGACTAGCATTTCAATATGAGAGGTGAGAAATTCCTGTTTTGCTTTTCATCTGGAGTGAACTGGTTAGATCTAAGAATTCTTCTCCCACTCTGGGCAAAGAGTTATAATAAGGGGCTAAAGAGAAAAATGTGAATCTGTATATATTCACTTTTGCATAGACTTTCACTTTTTTGAGACACACCTCTCAGATGTTAGTGTGTATAACAATTATGTAAACTCATTTCAACAGCCAGCCATGTTGATTTGTTGTCTTCTTAATAGTTACTATGCATTCTGTTTCTATGAATGTAATTTGAGGACTCACTTTCTAGATTATAAGACAGATGTAATTTATATACCAACCTTGGAACTATAGCCCATGGAGGGTAGTATCTATTCCCTCCAAAAATGCTCAAAATTAAAATGTATAAAATTCTAAGACTTCCAGAAATTAACATTTTTGAATGAAAACAACAATGTATCATTTTCATAGAAATGTTTCAGAGTTGTAAATGACTGAAGAGTGCAGATCCCCCAAAGAAAATTAGCAAATTCAAAAGGCTTCCAGTTTAGTTCAGTCTCCCAGAATTGGCAAGAGCATATTAGAATTACCTGAGCCTCTCTAACAAGCACAACAGGCAATAGTTTCACAAGTAATGGATGTTTTAGGATTTTTGGAACTATCTTGACTGACCTTACTCTGAGAACATTTTGGTGATATTTCAACATTTCTGGTTCTGGCAGCAAACTGTGGAAAAAGAATTGTCACCTGATACTTAGTCCAATGTTTCTTTAAATAAAAGGCTTAGTTTGCATTTGGTTGTGAAGCAGTGTGGAGAATGTGAGACCATTTTTTTTTTCCCAAACAAGATTGCTCATTCCTACAGGAAATGACCTTGTTGGTGGCTGCTACTTAATTTATGGTACAACACTAGGTCTCTGTCCAATGCCACATGGCCATCCAATCAATTTACCCAGGGACAAGTCCACTCAAGAGCATTATTTAGAAGAGGAAAAAGTCTTGAGGTTATTTGTTGTTGGATTATGTGTTGAAGAAAATCTCTCAGTAAGCAGTTTGTGAGCTTGTGAGCATTACTTGTGGTGTCAGAATTGAAAAAAAAAACATTCACATGAAAGGCTGGTTACTTTTCTAGCAATAAGAAAAAATAAAGTTTATTTCACTGAGTATATAAGAATATCTGAGATGATAGTGACCAAGAAGTGTCCTCAAAGCATAGCCCTGATAATAAGGAGAAAACCATATTATGAACAACTTACGTAATTCTTCTGGCAAATGGCTTGTTTTCAGAGTTCCTCTGATTGGAGGGTTACTCGGGGGTCTAGGCACAGCAATGGGGGATGAAGGGTGGGGACCACCGGGTCTCAGTTTCACAGGACATGCCAAGGACTCCAGAGGAGCTCCAGTTGCACCGGGTGGTGAGTGATAGAACTGCTCCCTGGGAAGGAACATGTCTACAGTCAATTTTTAATTTTTTTTTTTTTTTTTTTACAAAAGCAAACCTGAAAGGAGAGAAAGTCTTTAAGAACTGGAAAGAGATCAGTGTACTCTCTCTCCCCCTCTACCTCTGTTTCTTATCTGAGACAGCAAAGAGGAGAGCTGGGCAGTGTTTCCATCAATCAGTACTTCAGCTGGTTGCCATATGTAAGACCTGTGCTAGGGGCTGAGGATTTGATTTCTGTCTGATTGGGAAAGTAAGCCCCATTTTCAGAGCAGGCAATGTCATCTGCCAAACAAAATGGTAATGAGGGGTGACATACGAACTTGGTGTGAAAGGCATTTATTTATCAACATTAAAAAGACATGGCTTTTGACTCATGATAGGTATTTAGTTATGCACCAAAGGATTTTTTTTTGTTTGTTTGTAGTTTGCTGTCAGTCCTGGGCCTTGAACTCAGGGCCTGAGCACTGTCTCTGGCTTCTTTTTGCTCAAGGCTAGCAGTCTACCACTTGAGCCACAGCGCCCCTTCTGGCTTTTTCTATATATGTGGTACTGAGGAACCGAACCCAGGGCTTCATGTATGTGAGGTAGACACTCTACCACTAGGCCATATTCCCAGCCCTGCACCAAAAGATTTTTAAAACATGAAAATTTTAAAGTGTATGGGGCTGGGAATATGGCCTAGTGGTAGAGTACTCGCCTCGTATACATGAAGCCCTGGGTTCGATTCCTCAGCACCACATATATAGATAAAAGCCAGAAGTGGCGCTGTGGCTCAAGTGGTAGAGTGCTAGCCTTGAGCAGAAGCCAGGGACAATGCTCAGGCCCTGAGTCCACGCCCCAGGACTGGCAACAAAAACAAAACAAACAAAAGTGTATATGTTAATATATGAATGAAGATCTGATTTTGAAGAACTTTTAAATCTGTTTTTACCACCCCATGATGAGGAATAGTATAGCATGGCATCTTTATGAGCATTGTGTTTGCCAGATAGGAGCATTTTGCTGGGGTGAATGATCAGATGCACTCATATAGATCTAGAAGGCAGAAGGAAATGGAGATCCAGTTCCTTCCATGTCTGTGATCTCTATTGGCAAGTAGTCATGAGGTGTATTGACTTTTCCTCAGAAGGCCTCAGTGTTCCATGACCAGCTTCCCATATGTCAAGGGCAGGGCTGGTCAGCTACGTTTTACCAGCAGATCAGGAAGGCACAGAATGGATCTACCAGCTGCATCAACCACTTGCAGTGGGGTTGGCTTTCTGATCCCACATTCCTGAGTGCCAGAGGAGACAAGCTCTTCCCAGGGTCCCAGATTGTTCCCTGAAGCCCAGCCACAAGTTCACTGCTTCTGCAATTCCCTGTTTGAAATCTTTTCTGCTTAAAATAGCTAGACTGTGTTCTGTGACTGACTTCTACATGGTCAAGAGGCTAAAACTGAACCTATTTCTTTTTTTGAAATGGAAGTAAATGTGTCAATAGGTAAACATGAAATCTGGGTAGTAGGAGCAAAAATATTTGTTGTATGTTTAAAATTATTTCGTATTATAAAAAAATTTGCTGTTTTGATTACCAATCTATGGGTATGTGCCTGATTTTTATAGATTATTGTGGTGATTATGGTAAGGTAAACTTTCTGCGTTTTGGTTCTATTCCAAATTAACTTTTTTTTTTTTTTTTTTTTGCCAGTCCTGGGCCTTGGACTCAGGGCCTGAGCACTGTCCCTGGCTTCTTCCCGCTCAAGGCTAGCACTCTACCACTTGAGACACAGCGCCGCTTCTGGCCGTTTTCTGTATATGTGGTGCTGGGGAATCGAACCTAGGGCCTCGTGTATCCGAGGCAGGCACTCTTGCCGCTAGGCCATATCCCCAGCCCCTCAAATTAACTTTTTTAACCGAAGTCAGTTTTCATTATACTAAAATGATAAAATAAATCAAGGATACAAGAGCAGACTTAAATTTATGCTGACAAAAAACAATTATTCTGTGCTAATTCTTCTGTAAATATTAAATTATTTCAAAATAGAAGCTCATTTAAAACATTAAGTGTCCTATAACACCAGACTTATTTCATAAAGATTTTTAAGAAGTGTTGTTGCTTGTTTTCTTGAAATTTTAGGTATTTTTTTCCACAAGAGTGATTATCCTGTTAGAAATTCACATTTTACTTAATTCCACTATTTAGACAGTGTTTTTCTTTTAGGGTTCTGCCTAGAAAGAAAAAAGAGAATTGGTGGACTTCCCTTAAATGGGAAATCAGGCATGCCTCTTAATTGTCATCGTTAATAAAATGGCCTTTTTTCTCTTTCATAAAACTTTTGTTCTATAAGCACAGAATATAGTTTTGAATGGCACATGAAAGTTGTACTTGAGCAACAGTAAGTAACTCATCTACTTGCTTTCCAATTTTGTCATTAATTAGAAAACCCCATTTACATGAGTCCTATGTATTTTGGGCCCATAAATTAAGAGAAAAGAAAACTTGAAAAATTGTGTCAAAAGAGGGCAGTAAGGCACACATGACCAAAGGATATATTTTGGGCCCATCCCCCAAAGGTTGTTTTATTGAATCCACAGTGCTGTGATGGGATGTGCTATGGAACCTTTGGGGTAGGATCTGTTGGGAAGGAATGAGGTCAGGATGGGCCCTACACTGGGAAGGAATTGTGTTCTCATAGGACTCTAGTTGACTCAGATGAGAGGGTTGTTATAAAAGAGCAAGTCTAAAAGCTGTTGAGAAGGCCAAGGCAATAGAGGGGGTTAGTCTTGAGCAAAATATATGCATAGCTAGAATGCTAGGGTGAAACTGTTCAGTGTAATTAATACACAATTTAAAAAAGAATGAGAGGAAAGTCAAACGCTCTTGGTTAAGGGAAGCACCAACAGGAAAGGGTTGGACTAAAAAAATAAAGGTGAATGAGGATGAATATGTTGGAAGTTGTTTGTTGTATTATGACAAGAGCAATGAAACCTGTGGAAATTGTTTCTAAGAGGTGAGGAGGAGTATAGGGAGAATGATATAGAGGATGAGGTTGATCAGGATACAGTGTATGTATGTGTGGAAATGTCACAATGAACCCCTCACACTTGTGAAACTAATATGTATAAGCTAATTTTTTTTTGAAGAACAAGTCTCCACAGACTTTATGGAAGGTGATTTTATAATTATAATTAAAGGAAGTTTACTGTCAGAAAGGTGTTAAAATCTAGATAAGATATACATGGCTATAATCCTCCTGAATCAGAAGAATTGTAAATTTAAGATCAGCCTGGGCAACATAGCAAAACAAAAACAAAAATAAAATACAAAAGCAAGCCTAACCCTTCCTTGGTTTTTTTCCGTGTCTTGCTATTTGTGCATACAGTCTCTCCTCTCACTCACTCTCACTGTAATTCAGTCCACCATCATGCCACACAGCCAAGCGATCACCAGAGGCTAAACAGAACCGTGAGCTGAATAAATGCACCCAGCTCCAGAGATTGTGTTGTAACAAAACACAATGTCATGAAAAAGACAGAAATAGTTTTAAAGCATAGGCACCCACCATGTGTGAATATTTTTATTAAACAAAAGGAAACAGCTTAAAGTTCTATTGGGAATGAAAGTAAGAAGTAGATTTGAACAAGAATGCAAGTTAGGAATGTGAAAAAGAACTTGCTAAAATTGGGAGTTGGTCATTGTCAAAATTGATTTTGTGGACTAAAAGTTCAGTTGATCTGAAACTCAAAGAAGGGGATGTAATGTAAGAGCTTTTCCTTGAAGACAATTTTGACTACTCATATCAGACTTAATAAATAGATCCTTGTCAGCCATCTTCCATTTCATCTGAGCTGAAAGATTTATACTGAGTATTCTACCATGTGACTGTCACTGGCCTGGGAAGCAAACCTTTAGGGAATTTTAATACACCTTAGTGGCACCGCAAAATTCTTTCTCAGAAATGTGTGACGGAAGCAGGGTCACATTTACCGATACCTTGGAAGCCTTGGGAAGGAGCCATCTCTTTGTGCAGCCCTCTCTTTTTGGTCCTGAGGGCTGGGATAATTCAGGATGACCTTTTGCACAGGGTACAAGCCCCTCACAGTTGTTCCAGGTAGGGGCTGCCCAGGCACAACTGGTTGGATCATCTGCTGGTAGGCTGCTCGAGGGTAGCTGCAGCCATCTGTAAAGAAAGACAACAAGGAGAACAGGGATGCTGGAGTCTAGCTCATTTGTGTGAAAGAAGTAGTAAGTTCAATGAAAATTTTGTCTTGATGGCAACTGAAGTATTTACCACCACTTCCATGGTGTTCATGGAACCAAATCACTTTTTTTTCTAAACAGAAGTCTCTATGAAATTGTAAGTTTGATATTCTAATTAGAAATGTCAAAAAGCTTTCAAAAACTTGAATTTTTTTTAAAGAATGAAGAGGGTGTTTTGTGGTATTATTGAAGTTAGAGACTCATGCTTAGTACTCTACAATTTGGAATACATATATATATAATGCATATATATATAGCTAATTATATAACTATATGTTTTATATACATTTTTCCCCTTTGGAATGCTCCTTATTTAATTTCACCTTTTTTTTCTTTATTGTCAAAGTGAAGTACAGAGGGGTTACAGTTTTATATGTAAGGCAAGTATACTTCTTATCCAATTTGTTACTTCCTCCCTCATTTTCCCCCATCTACCCCCTCTCCATTTCCCTCCCCCCCCCCCCCCGTAATCTATACCGTTGGTTTACACCAATTGGTTTTGTAAGTATCGCTATTGCAATGATTTGTCTTTTTATCCTTTGTCTCTCAATTTTGGTATTCCCTTTCCCTTCCCTAGTTCTAATATACGTATATACAGTAGCCAGGGTACTAAGATAAGATACAGTGATAGTGGGGGTAAAACCACAGGAAGAGAATACCAGAGGAGGAAAAAAGGGTAAGGTTTCACATGGCATGTTGAAAATAATTGCAACAATGATATAACATTTATTTCCATAACATGGAGTTCATTTCACTTAGCATCATCTTATATGTTCATAAGGGCATTGCTATTGGGCTCTTGTGATTTTCTATGACTAGCCTAAACATGTACTAATTATTCCCTATGAGGGAAACCATGGAGTCCATGTTTCTTTGGGTCTGGCTTGCTTCACGTAGTGTAATTTTTTCCAAGTCCTTCCATTTCCTTATGAATGGGGCAATGTCATTCTTTCTGATAGAGGCATAGAATTCCATGGTATATATGCACCACATTTTCCTGATCCATTTGTCTACTGAGGGGCATCTGGGTTGGTTCCATATTTTAGCAATGACAAATTGTGCTATGATGAACATAATTGTGCTGGTGGCTTTAGTGTGGTCTTGCTTGTAATCTTTTGGGTAGATGCCCAAAAGTGGGGCTGCTGGGTCATAGGGGAGCTCTATGTTTAGCCTTCTGAAGAACCTCCACAGTGCTTTCCAGAGTGGTTGAACAAGTTTACATTCCCTTTTGGCCACATCCCCTCCAGCATTTGTTATTGTTAGTTTTCCTGATAATGGACATTCTTACTAGGGTGAGGTGGAATCTCAGTGTTGTTTTGATTTGCATTTCTTTTACGGCCAGTGATGTTGAGCACTTCTTCATGTGTCTCTTGGACATTCTCATTTCCTCTTCAAAGAAGTCTCTTTTTAGGTCTTTAGCCCACTTGTTGTGGGGGCCATTGGTTCTTTGAGGATTTGTTGTGGAGGAATTTAATTTCTTGAGTTCTATGTATATTTTAGATATGAGGCCTTTGTGTGTTATGTGGCCAGTAAAGATCTTCTCCCGCTCTGTGGGCTTTCTGTTTATCTTGCAAGCTATATCCTTTGCCATGCAGAAGCTCTACAGTTTGATGCAGTCCCATTTGTCCAACCTTTATTTGTTGCATTTCTGGGCCATTATTAAGGATGTTTCGTCCTGTGCCAAGGAGCCCAATTGTTTCTCCTATTCCTTCTTGTAGTGTTATCAGGGTATCTGATTTTACTTCGAGGTCGTTGATCCATTTGGAATTGATTTTGGTGCAGAGTAATATATAAGGATCCAGTTTTCATTTGTTACAGGTGTTGAACCTGTTTTGCCAGCACCATTTTTAATTTTTTTTTCTTTTGCTGGTTCTGGGGCTTGAACTCTGGGTTTGGGCACTGTCCCTGAGCTTTTTTGTATTGAAGCCTAGCATTCTACCACTTGAGCCATAGCTCTACTTCTGGCTTTTTGTGGTTACTATCACAAAATTTCCAGTCTGGACTGGCTTTGAACTGCAATCCCCAGATCTCAGCCTCCTGAGTAGTTAGGATGATAGGCCTGAGCCACTGGTGTCCCAGCTATAACTATTTTTTAGATAGGTTGCTTTTTCTTTTCCTGGACCAACCTGGACCACAAACCTCCTACTTATATCTTCCAAATATCTAGGATCGCAGACTTGTACCACCATGTCTAGCTTTTTGTTGTTGTCATTAAGGTGGGGGACTTTTTTTTGGCCTAAATTGGCCTCAAACTATCTTCCCCTCTCCTTTTCTGAGTAGCTAAGATTACAAGCATGGGCCATCATACCCAGCCCCCTATTTTAATTGGATACTTAGGATGATCCAACTGTGAAGTATCCAACCAGTTGGCAATACCTTCCAACTACCTTGGTGTCTCCCTAAAGCCTATGTATACTTGGAGTCATGGCAATTTGAAGAAGGCAGGAATTGGAATAAAGCCAGAGCTGGCAAAGGCTGGTGTGAATCTGTAACCTGAGAGTGAGTTGGCCCCAGCCAGGCCTGGGAGGAGCAAGGTTACGAGGTAACAAGGGCAGCTTGACTGTTCAAGTGAGAGAACTGAAGAGAAGTTCTGAGGAGGGACACAGAGAATGCTATAGAGGTGAGAGGAGGGTCCAGAGGAACTTATTTAGGCCCAAAGGAGGCTGGAGAGAGCCAACTTCATGAACAAGCCCTTCTTTGTGACCCCAAGTACTGCCACCTATGCCTAGGTACGAGGTACAGTGATCTAGAGATAAGTATTAGAAGGAGTGGGGGGGGGGCTATTGTTTGTTGTTTTTAATGTTCTTAATTCTTTCAAGACTGCCTGTCATATAAGTAGGCTGTGTAAGAGGACTCACGGACAAATGTACATGAAATACAGTACGAAAGTAAGCAAGAAAATAACAGTTTCAGTGGCTAGGAAACAGATGGGGATGGTAAGAACATGACTAAGAATTTGACTTTTAAAGGAAAATTCAGTGGAATGCTGGTTTTAGGTATAGAACAGAAGACAAATAACATGCATGCTCACTGGTGTGCTTGTCTCAGGTCCCATAATATGCATACAGGAAAGTTAGTTGGGTGGCCTTGGCACTAAGCCTCAGCTAATCTCTCATGTCTGGTCTGATTATCTGAAGTCAGCCTATTGTTTGTTTTGACCCTGGAATCAGCTGGGTCCTTCCTTGCCAGGCTTCCTCTGACAAAAGTGACCCAGCCACTCGAATTCAAGTTGTCTCCTGGCTCTGACCTGGTAGGTTATTGCTTAGGTTGTGGCCAGTAGGAGGGGTTTAAGGAAAGGGAGGAAGAGAGAGATTTGCTCAGGCTTAATTCCATTAGGTGCTGGGATATAGCCAAGTAGGCTGACAAGGAAATCAGGATTTGGTGGGTAACTCTAAGAAAGGGAAGCAAGGCAGGGGACAGACTGTCAGTGGGGGTTTCATGCAATAGGACTGGTCCAGCTAGAGTACCACTGTATCAGTCACCAGATAGAGCCTCCCCTACTGTCAGTTCAGTCTTTCATGAGTGGGCCGTGCTATAGGTATAACTCCATCTTACAGGAGCAGGTCCCTCCCCTTGATCTCATCTCTTAGGACACATTTGGTGGCTCACCAAGCCCTAGCTTCATCCTGAATATCTGGTCCTCACCTCTGGGACCGTAGCTTATCATCTTATCTTCTTAGAATGTGTTTGCCTTAGATCCTCACAGACCAATTTCCAATCAACCAGGGCTCTCCCAGATGTCACTTGTTCAGAGTCCTTCCTCTTCACCCAGCGATGTCCTGCCATCTTCTTATTTCTACACCACTCTTAGGGTGTAACTTACATTTCAGCTTCTTGCCCACTTTACATAATAGAGACCATATCTGTTTGCTATGATATCAACTATATTATGATCACATTGGCAAAACGAATGAATAGAAGCTGTTTCCAATGACATGGTATGCTTGTTAGGTTTCAGGCCTCCTAAACTGTCTGCTTCTCATTTGCTATCCTTCCCCTCCCTCCCTCCCTCCCTTCCTTCCTTCTTTCATTCCTTTCTTTCCTCTCTCCATTCCTCTCTCCTCTTTCTCCTTCTCTCTTCTTTCTTTCTTTTTATTTTTTTAATCAGTATCTTTCTCCAAAAGTAGGAAGAAGCCAATGTCAAAGAGGAGATACTGCCAGTGGCCTTGAAAGTGTTTCCAAGGGTGGGATTCCAAATAAACTCAAGTGAAGTTTCTAATCTTTGGAGCCATTTTTGCTTCCATATCCTTTAATGAGTGACTAATAACATTTTATTTGCTTTAAAAGTACTACCAAGGTCTAATCATAAGGTTTGTTTATTTTCCAGAAAGCGGATGTTAGTGCTCTTAATCAAAAGCCTTTGAATCAAGGTCATATGATTTTGAACAGATTATTTCCCTCACAACATGTTTTTGTCTCATAGCAACAAATCATGTCATTAAAATCATGAAGGCATGTGAGCTAAGTGTTTGATTAGCTGTAACTTTTATTTCTGAAATGGCCACCTGTGGCAAAAAAAAGTTATACCAGCTTATATGGGCAGATGAAAATGATCTGCTTCATTAATTTTTAAAATTAGGAGACTTGCAATGAACTCTTCTATGATGCCCTTTCATTGCTTAAAACAAAGAAATACTTGATTCAACCAAATCATAAGCTTTTTCCCTTTTGTGAATGAAACAACTGGTTTTACATGGAAATTGACTATTGTATTGGGAAAGTTGCTAGATTAAAAATATGCTTATTAGATGAATGACTATATTTTCATTACTCAAATTTTAATCATTGTGTTGCCCTATCATGAGCAAGCTCTGCTTGTTTAAATGGATACTATGTATAATAACGGTTAGCACATATTGGTCCCTTGCTACCTGCCAGGTACTGTTGGTTCCTTAATGAGGATTATGGAGTTTGATTCTCTTGTTTTCTTAAACAGTCTTACTAGAATAAAATGCAAATCCCTCGACATGGCCTTTGCATCCTTCATCCTCTGGCATATCATTCTGTTTCTGCCTACTCTCTGCTTGCCCCACTGTCTTGCTTTTGATAACAACAATGTCCACCATCTTGCTCCCTTGACCTTCTCATCCTTTAGGTTTCAGCTCAACTCTCTGCAAAGAGGCTATCTTGGCCAGCCTGCCTGTTGATGATCATTTCAAGACCCAAGTAGTTCCATTACTGTATCTGTATTTTGTTGTTGTTGGTGGTGGTGGGGCTTGAACTCAATGCCTGGGTGCCATCCCTGATCTCTTCTGCTCAAGGCTAGTGCTCTACCACTTTGAGCTACAGCTCCATTTCCAGTTTTCTGGAAATAAAAGTCTCACAGACTTTCCTTCCTAGATTGATTTTGAACTGCAATCCTCAGATCTCAGTCTCCGGAGTAGCTAAGATTACAGGCATGAGCCACCAGTGACCAGCTAGTATGGGCTATTGTTTTATGCCAGTTCCTACCTCTTGATTCAGTAGACTGTGAACTCTACAACCATAAATGCTGAATTCACCACTTACTTGCAATGCTTAGCATAGGATCTTACAGATATTTCTGAATAAATGGATGAATGAACAGACATGTTCAGTTTCCTAATTCATTTTCCTCTAATCTTTCCTTCTCTACTAGACAGTTTTAAAAAAGCCATCCCATGGCTGGACACTACAAAGACTCTTCTCATTTTCTTCCTTTCCCCAGGATGGAAAGAACTGATTTCTTTTTATTTACTCAATAAATCCTCCTAGAACCTTTATTTGTTAGCACTTGTGAACAAAGATAAATAGGATACAGTCCCCTTGAGCAGCTCAAAATAAATGAAGAGAGGAAGACAGAAAAACCCATGTGTCTGTGGGTGTCTGTATTTAAACACAAGCCTATACTAGTTAGCCTGTTAAGAAGGGAAGGCACAGAAGTTGGCAGCCACCACCTTGAGAATCAGTGCTTAAAACCCCCGGTGCCTGAGCATTTACTCTACAGGAGATGGAAGGTGGGTGATGTAATAGACAAAGGATTCTTTAGCATAATAACTCCTTAGTTCACACAGCAAAAATGCAAGTCTTGTGCAATCCTAAATGAGTGCCCTGTACTGCCTGTGACTTGTCAGACCTATGATGCTCTTGGCCTGCATAAACCATCTTCATGTTACTGGGCTTTTACCACTTGGAATTTGTAAACCAAATCCTAAATGAGGTTTACCAATTATTGGTAAAAAACATTCAACATTTTTCTTCCTTATTAAGAATGGTATTAAAAAAGCAATGAGAGAGAAAATAAAATCTGATTTTTAGGTTGTCAGAAAAACATCATGAGGGGACTGTGGGAATATGGCCTAGTGGCAAGAGTGCTTGCCCTTATACATGAAGCCCTAGGTTTGATTCCCCAGTACCACATATATAGAAAACAGCCGGAAGTGGCACTGTGGCTCAAGTGGTGCTAGCTAGCCTTGAGCAAAAAGAAGCCAGGGACAGTGCTCAGGTCCTGAGTCCAAAGCCCAGGACTGGCAAAAAAAAAAAAAAAAAAGGAAAACATCATGAGAAAACACCATCAGTTTAGCCAGAAAACAAAATGGCCAACATAAACTGTGTACAGGCACTTCACAGCTGTAAGCAGCTGTGACTCCAGCCAGACATCTCCCCATTCTCATCTTGTCTTTCTTCCCTTTTATCTGATTCACTTTCTCTTTACTTCAATTATATATGCATTCTAACAAACAAAAAGTCATTTTTTTCTGTTTCTTTTTGCTCTATAGGAGCAATTGTAAGTATGTAGCCACTCACTAGACTTCCTTCCTTCTTTTTACCCAGGATATTTGCATCAGGGACTTCATTTGATTGCATAGCCATGAACTCTATTCTAGTGACCTTCATTGGTAGTATTCTGAGGCAGTGGAGGCAGATTTCTTCCCAGGAGTAGCATGAGGAGAAAATCCAGCCTATTCCATTTCTCATTTTCATCTGGCTTGAAAACCTGCAGGGATTTTTTTTTCATGAAAAGGATGACCAGTAACCAGTTTTTCTTTAACTTTCAAAAAGCTAACATATGCCATTTGCATGGTGATCATTTTTTATTTTTATATTCATTAACAGGCAAAGAAGTAATACTCTTCTAAGGCCAAGTAGAATCATGTAGCCATGGTTTCCAACTTCACAAGCATCCCTCAGGTGAACAGCTCTTTTGAAGTGGTTTTGTTGGCAATTAAGTGCAGTTATAGCCCTGACATGAAACTAAGCATTTGTACACCTGCCCTGAATGCTTAAAATCTGTGCCAGCAAGAGGGAGCTGGAAACAGAGACATGCTCTGCAGGGTCCATTTTAAAATAACAATAATAACTAAAAGTATTGAGGGTTTACTAGCATCCAGCCCCTTTCAGAGTGCCTTTAATACTTTCCCTCATTTTGTCCTGACAGCAACCTTCCTGAGAGTCCATGCTGCTAGGTGTCTCATTAATATTCTGGAATTTCATTGCCCAACAAAAAGCTGTAAGTGCTGAGCCACCTTGACATTTCCCCAGTGATGAAATAAAATGCCCTTGGAAGCCAGGATTAAGGTGCATGCAGGGTGAATGAGGGCAATCTCACCTTGTCTGTGTTCTTTTTTCTTTTCAATTTTTACTTGTCTTTTTAAAAACATAGAACTAATGTTTGCTATAAAAACTTAACAGAAGTATAAAGTTAGAGGAAAATATTCCTTCTTTCTCTCAACCCTCACCATTATTAACATTTGGTGCAACCCTTCTAAACTTTTTAAGGCATACATAAACATACAGAATTTTGAGGTGCCAAATCTTGAATTCGAGGCTTCATGCTCAATCAGCTTTCTCGCTTGCTTACTCGGGGCTGGTGCTGTTCCACTTGAACCATCTTGCCTCCTACTTGCCTTTTTGCTGGTTAATTGGAGATAGAGTCCCAAATACTTTTGGCCTAGCCTGGCTTCAAACTGGAATTCCCCAGACTTCAGCCTTCTGAGCAGCTAGAGTTACAGGCCTAAGTATAATTTTCTTTCTTTCAAATTCCTTCCTTCCTTCCTTCCATTTATTTATTTGGTAGAACTAGGGTTTGAACTCATGGCTTTATGCTTGCATAAAGCACTGTACAATTCAAGCCCTACCTCTAGTCCTGCTTTTATTTTTCTAAGAGGGTCTACTTTTTACCTTGGCTGTCCTGGACCACAATTCTATTTATGATGTGAGTTCTTTTTTTTTTTTTTTTTTTGGCCAGTCCTGGGCCTTGGACTCAGGGCCTGAGCACCTTCCCTGGCTTCTTCCTGCTCAAGGCTAGCACTCTGCCACCTGAGCTACAGCGCCCCTTCTGGCTGTTTTCCATATATGTGGTGCTGGGGAATCGAACCGAGAGCTTCATGTGTAGGAGGCAAGCACTCTTGCCACTAGGCCATATTCCCAGCCCGCTGATGTGAGTTCTTGAAAGCTTTTTGTCCAGGCTGGCCTCAAATCTCAATCCTCCTAATTGCTACTTCCCAAGTACCTAGGATTACAGGCCTGAGGTATGGTGCTCAGCCCAGTATATAGGGTTTTTTGGTTTGTTTGTCTTGTTTTTGCTTTATGTTTTAAACATGTATGACACCTATACTACATCTTGCTTTTCAACTTAACCCTTTTTATGTCAGAGTATATATATATATATGTACACATATATACATATACACACTATTTTATGGGATACAGCAGGGGGCTAGTAGACAACTGTGTAAACAAATAATAAATTATAAGTGTTTCTTATCTTGTGATGGGGCTACATCCCAATAAAACCTATTGTAAATTGAAAATATAAAGTGGAAAATGCCTTAACAACAGTGCACTGGACGGTGTGGATTGTATACCCTCATGAGCCTGTGGCTGATGGGGGCTTGGACTAACATTCCACTGAATGCCTATTGATTTTATAGTATCCTTAAGGCACAAAGTCCTAAGGGACCATCTATATCTATCCATCTTCTTTACTCATGAGCAGTATAGTTGTTTGCATTTTTACTTTACTACAACAATGTTTTGGTAAACATTCTTACTCATGTATTTTAGGTGTGTAATATTTCCGTAGGATAGATGACAAACAAGACTGCTGGCCAGAGAGGGAACACACATAAAAAAAATTTTTTTTTGGCCAGTCCTGGGCCTTGGACTCAGGGCCTGAGCACTGTCCCTGGCTTCCTTTGCTCAAGGCTAGCACTCTGCCACTTGAGCCACAGCGCCACTTCTGGCCGTTTTCTGTATATGTGGTGCTAGGGAATCAAACCCAGGGCCTCATGTATATGAGGCAAGCTCTCTTGCCACTAGGCCATATCCCCAGCCCCACACATAAAATTTTGATAAACAGTAAAATTGCCTTCCAGAATGCACTGATTCACTCTCCTGCCAGCAATGTATGAGAGCCTGTAATCCTCGCTACTCAGAAGGCTGAGGTCTGAGGATCAAGATTCAAAGCTAGCTCTAGCAGACACATTGGAGAGACTCTTATCTCCAGTAATCAATAAAGCTGGAAGTAGAAGTATAATTCAAACAGTAGAGCAAATAAAGCTGAGCTGAATGAGGCCCCAAATTCAACCCCAGTAACACACACACACACACACACACGCACGTGCACACACGCACGCGTGCTCATGAGAAGTGTTTATTGTCCTATAGCCCCATTAATATCAGGTATTGTCTGAGGTCTTTATTTTTGCACCCCTAATTATGGAAAAGGTATCTTTAAACTTTTTGCATTTCTTAAACTAGTGATGTTGAGCTTAGTTTCACATGCAGCTTGGCTGTCTGTATATCTTCTGCAAATTATTCCCATCTCTTACCCAAATTCTCTCCTGTCTTCCTTTCACCACCTGTCCTAGGATCCTAAACAGCCCCCTTCCAACCTTTCATAGAGGAGATGATACGAGGGCAAGAGAAGGTGTGCTAATGAAAGAAAAAAAGCAGGTCCTGATGTATTAACAGTGGAAAATGTTTTCAGCTGTGAGTGTCTTTCTATCAAGAGAGCCTTCCTGAGAAGTAATGCTCATTTCTAAAGACTGGGTTTCAACAGGACAACTACTTTCCCTATAGTAAGATTTTCCTGGGACCTTCATTATTATATTGATGAATGTTTCATCTTTCATCATGAGGCTTGATTCTTCCTGTTTTGTCCATCATGATGAGGCTTTCTCCTGCTAGGAGATAAAGGCAACTGCTGGGGGCTTAGTCTCACAGAACTTTTGACTAAATATTCGCATTTCTACATATTTACCTAGGGAGTTCCAAACACAGATAAAACCCATGTGCATGATGTTTGTCATTAGCATTGCATATTGGATAAGAAACTTGAAGCTGTTTTAAATGTCCAAAAATAGAGATTAGGTTAAGAACAATTTAGTAAATCTCCCTAAATAGATATAATGTAGCATTTGGCATGTTTCAGTGGGGGGGGGGGGAGAAGGAGGTAACTAAAGGTTACTAGTATGATCAGAAAAGTTTTCTTTAAGTGTAGCTAGTACAATCATAAAAAGTAATTCATGGTGCTAAATTCACAAATGATTCCCCTTTAACCTGGAAATCACTAAGAAACAAATGCAGCTCTGACCTTAACCAAGGTTCAGTTCTCAGTGATTCATACTTATGAGAATCCACCACCACACCCATCCTGTGACTGGGCACTCACCATGCAGTGGCATCCATGTCCCCATTTTCTCTGCCAAGCCTAAGATGAAGAAGAGCATAAAGAGAAGGAAGAACCCAGAAAACCATGAATTAGAGCAGCAAATAAGTTTGCTTGAAATCATTTGGGTTATCTGCATGCCTCTTAGAAGGTTTTTGTTGAATTAATCCAGACAGTGGAATCTGTTTTGTCCTTAACATTTGTCTCCCAAGTTAAAACAGACTTTGGGCTAAGAAAAAGTGTTCTCTTAAAGGCATGTTGCAAATACAGATACCCATAGACAGCCCTGTAAGAAGCAGAACCCATTCTCTGTGTTCTGACCTGACTGGTCCCTTGATGAGGGGTTTGTTTGTTTAGTCAGTCACCCAGCCCAGATTGTCCAGAGGCAGTAACCATCACTTACATGGCATCTGGTGATCCGGCCTTCCGGGACAATGGTACTGATAGTTCCACGGAGCCTGTGGGGATAGGTTGGGCAGCAACATCTGTGCACATGCTAGATATCTCTGAGGTTCAAAGGGAGGGTACTCCCTGGACCTCAGAGGGCTGGGGAAGTCTTGGGGGTAACATGTGGATGTGAGGGGCAGGGGTCTCTCCAGATTTTTGATGCCCAGGACATCCTGGGGCTGAGAGTCATACCCTGTGTCTATCGTGGGCAGATCTGGGGCTGCTGGGATCTGGTGGGGCGGAGGCCGTGGCACTGTCTCTTGGCTGTGGCCTGAGGAGTCTGCCAAAGAATTAGGTAAACTTTGGTCGAATTTTTCTGAGTCATGGCCAGTGTCAGGAGAAGCTGCTGAAAGCTGAGATCCCAGCCATCGATTATGTTTTTCCATAAATGAAAACTGATGCTTTGCAGGAAGGGCTCCAAGCACAGACTGGGCCTCCGGCTGGCTGGCTGCAGAGGAGCCCAAGGACAAACCTTTGCCCGGAGCCGGATCCCTCCTGAGGAAACTCTCTTCACTCTCCTCCAGGACTTTGGTGCGCAGGCAGGTGACCTGCTGTGACACAGGGCACTGGTGGTTTGCATGTTTCAGAGGAAGGTGCACCTGAGAAAAGTCTCCTGATGCATAGTGCAGGGCTTGGGGCACAGGCGTGCTGGTGGGTGGCATGCTCTTTGCATTTGGAGCAGGTGGTTCCGATTCTTCTCCTAGGGAATATTCTGGGGTTGGTTTCAGCAACTGACTTGGGTATGGTTCTGAGTCATCAACCTCCACAGGAATGCTTTGGTTCATTCTAGTTGCTGGAACAAGAAAAAAACAAACACATAGCCTCAGAAGACAGATCAATGCTTGGAGTCCCCACTTTATGACCTTAAGGGACCTCATTCAGGATGTGGTTTAAATTAACAAGGCTATGACACACTGTGCTTGCAGGCTCCAATCACATAAAGTTGTTTACTTATCCTCCAGGCAAAAGCACTAATGCTTATTAAGATATTTTATCTGGGAGGCAGTTCAAAGAATCTGACTAGAAGTCACTCACCAGCAAGAAGAAAATGGATGAAAATCAACTGCTAAGTCTTGAGGAAAGAGAAATTATCATAATGTGGGCTGCTGTGTGTGTGTTTGGAATACATGATTAAATAAATGTCACTATGTGATATGGAATGATCTATAAGACATATTGTTAGGCGTCAAAAAAAGCAATAAGCAGACCAATATCCATATTCCACTGCTATTTTGTGTAACAAAAGTGAAAAGGGTGCTGAGGGTGCTTGTGCCTGTGCATATACACATGTGTGTGTAGGTTACTGTGGGCATATCTGCTTCAACACATGCAAATCATGTGCAGTGCACACAGATATTGCCAAGCTAGTTTCCTCTAGGATCCACTAGGGTAGGGAAGAGAAGTAGGAGGGAGAGTTTTCCCTCTTATAATTTAGAAATTTTGTACCATTTGGCTATTGCTTAATTAAGAAATAAAAGAAGTCCTTTTAGATAAAGAAAGCACACATTTAAAACACAAGCAAAAGAGGTCAGAATGACATTTTTTTCCACTTAATAACTTTAGGTCACTTTAAGGACTCCATTCCCTCTGGGCCCTCAGCCTGCATCAAAAGTAGCTTCAACCAAAAGCTCACTGAAGTTGCCCATACCTCCCAGAGCAAAGCCCACAGTCCAAACTGTCACTTTTATCTCTGAGAACAGAACTCTCCCTCAACCTTGCAGAACCAGAAAGAAATCCTCCCTCCCTCCCTTTATCATCAACTGGATGAAATGATGCCTAGTCCTAGGGGAAGGAGGGGCTGCTTAGGATGGAGGAAGTAAGGACACCAGAGGTTTGTAGAAACCTACTAAGCAGGCATACAAAGGAGCAAGAAAGTTTGGGAAAGAAAAAAAAAAAATCCCAGACTGTGTGTGCAGTAGGCGTGAGGCCCAGAGTTCAAACCCTAGTACAAAAAAAAAAAAAAAAAATCCCAGAGGTTTACTCTAGGCAAGGCCTTTGTACATAGCACACTTCAAATACTAGAGAGAGACAGGGTTGTGTGTGGATTTTTCTATTCCTGCTTTGGATCCATACAGCATTTCAACCACAAATGTTTACCGAAGGCTTACTATGCCTGCAGTCATGAAGCACATAAATTATTGTTCTAAGACAGCTTTTGAAGAACAAGAATTCACTTTCTCTTATGCTCTGTACTCTATCCGACAGGAACAAGACCACATACATTTTTAAATACGTCATCTTTAACCAGATAGGGACAGTGGTTTGGTTTTTTGACATTATTATTATTATTATTATTAACTATCTTCTTTTTCCTTCAGTGCTGTATAGAAGCCACAGCCTCACACATAGTATGTAAACACTGTACAATTGGGTTATAATCTCATCCCCATATGATATTCTTAAAACTGCTTATAGAAAGCTGGGCATGATGCTATACACCTGTAGTCCCAGCTACTCCAGAGGATGAGGCAAGAAAATCACTTAAGCCTGGCCATTTGAGACTAGCCTGAGTAATATAGTGAGACACAAAACAGAGCCAAAAAGAATTTGCTGCCTATAAAAGCAACCTCACCACTCTCTCTAGCAGTTCTCATACTCCACTCCCCTACTTACTGCCCAACAACCCTTGCAATTTTTCCTGGCACCACAGAAAACTTCAGCTTCTAATTCGTAACTGGCGTACCCTCTCCCTTCACTTTCCCTTCCCATCTGTCTCTTTTCTAAGCTATGTGTCCCCCTTGCCTGTTGGCTCTGCAGGAAAAAAAAAGACTCACCTCTTAAATTGGTTAGAACTCAAAAAAATTTTTTTAGTGACTAAGAACCTACAAAAATAGAGATTTTTTTACTTTTTGCTATTCAAACTGCTCACCATTGTTTTCCTTTCTTCTTCATGATTTGTCTTCAGCTATGAATTTAGATACACCCTACAAAACGCTCTTTGGCTGGTCAGGAAGCCAGAGTGTTTGCTCAAGGGAGGCTGAGTGTTGTGCAATCTCCTGCATGCATCTGTGAGCCCAGAGCCATGCGTGGGGGTTGAAGAGAGGCAGACAGTGAGCCAGCTAACAGGAGGACTCAATTCTTTCAATAAATGCTTGTCATGCGATTCACCCCCAGTGCTCCAAAGTGAGGAGCTCAGGTATAAATCCCCCCATTTTCCCTGGAAAGTATTTCCTACCAAAAGAAAAAAACCCAATTTACAAATTTGACTTCTTTTGTTAAAGACTAAGGGGCTTCCCAGAAGCTAATAAGAAAAGCATCAGGTATGGTCATCTCACATGAAACCTGAGGCCCATCCTTTGAGTAGTGAAAACAGGTCTGAAGAGGAACATATGGCCCCTCAGATGACAATAAACAGATCTTTTGCTCAAGGCTAGCCCTCCACTACTTGAGCCACAGTTCCACTTCTGGCTTTTTGGTAGTTTATTAGAGATAAGAGGTCTTATCTGCCCAGTCTTTCCTGCCCAAGCTGGCTTTGAACCATGATCCTCAGATCTCAGCCTCCAGAGTAGCTAGGATTACAGGCATGAACTACCAGTGCTTGGCTTTGAATGGCTTTTTAATAGAAGAAACTGCAGGATTAGTAATCACTATAAAAACAAACTGGACTTTGGTTTTTTTTTTTTTTTTTTTTTTTGGCCAGTCCTGGGCCTTGGACCCAGGGCCTGAGCACTGTCCCTGGCTTCTTCCCGCTCAAGGCTAGCACTCTGCCACTTGAGCCACAGCGCCACTTCTGGCCGTTTTCTGTATATGTGGTGCTGGGGAATCGAACCTAGGGCCTCGTGTATCGGAGGCAGGCACTCTTGCCACTAGGCTATATCCCCAGCCCCTGGACTTTGTTTTATCTATTTAGTTTTTTATTGCCCAGCTTAAATTTTTTTTTTTGTAAAAAGGTGTTTATAGAGGGGCTATAATTGCATAAATCAGGTAATGAGTACATTTCTTTTTGAACAATGCACTCCTTCCCTTATTTTCTCCCTGTCTTTCCCCTCCTGACCCCCGACCCCACAAGTTGTATAGTTCATTTTTAACATTGTGTCTAGTGAGTATCACTGCTGAATTAGTTCACCCTTTGTCCCACCATTTCTGTGCTTCCCCTTATCCTACAAAAATCAGATAAACTTGTATACAAGACAAAAGATAATCAAAAACAGCAATGAAAGGGACAAACAGGAAAAAAATACTATGTGTTCCACTCCACAATGTGTATCCTTCTTCTGGAACATACATTAAATTTAAATTGTTTTACTTTTAAAATATCTACAAGTGATAAAAAATTCAAAGGGTACCAAAGGCTATATAGTGAAAGGTGATCAAAATTATTTCTAAAGATAAATAAAGCATGACTCCTACCTTTAAGTCTCTTGTGATACACAGCTCAAGAGAGAAAACAAACATGCAGAAATGCCTACCCCAGGACCTTTGCAATTCTTTGTTCCTCTTCTAACAGGATCTCAGTTGAGCCCCAACCCCAGGCAAACAAATCCATGAGTCTCTATCTCTAATTAACTAGCAAAAAGCCAGATTGAAGCATGACTCAAGAGGTAGAGTGCCAGTTGTGAGTGAAAAAGATGAATGATAATGAGAGGCCCAGAGTTCAAACCCCAGTACCAGCACCAAAAAAAAAAAAAAAGCTACATGAATGACCCTACCATCCTTATTTGTCATAAATGTTTATTTGATAACTGCTAAGTGTCAAGCCACCACTTAGGCCTAGGCCATTTCTTGGCTTTCACTTCTAGAACACTTCTAGAACGCAGGAAAAGCTGGTCTGCTCGTGCATCTGCAGTTATCGGCCCTGGCAGCTCAGGAGCTGCCAGAACTGGCAGAAATGGTCAACCGTGCCAGGACAGTCCCAGAACACACAGTCACAGTGATGCACCAGTGAACTTCAGGGATCGGGGTACATTAAGATGCAGTCTTATCTGTTCTGTCTTTAGTAAAATCCTGGAAAAACGCTTAACTGAAAAATCATCATTGGTTATCTCCATTTTTCTGGCTTCTTCCAGGCCACCTCAATGTGCTGTTCATGTTATTGTAATTCTCCTGTGCCCTGTGCTGCAGTCCCTGATTTCTGATGCAAAGAAGCCCTGTGTTCAAGCCCTGACTCCAGAGTGGACAGAAGTGCCACTGACTGGGACCTGGAGCCCCAGTCTCTGTTGTATCTAGACAATCCTGGACTCATGTGAGCCTCAGATAGCCAGTAAGAGGCGAGGTCTGTTCAGCCTAGAAAACCATGGCTATGACTATGGCACTGGGGGACAGAATTGCTCACCCAGAGTCAACCTTCTGAGGTACCCAGTGAGGACACCCAGGCCTCACACTTCAGAGACCACAAAGTAGGGACAGGACTTCTGTGGATTCTTGCCAAAGTCTCTCAGGTCCTCTCCTGCTATGCCAGAGAGAATGACATCTCCATAGCTCAGCAATAACCATGAGAAATCTCAGAGCTCATGTCCCTTCACTGCTAAGAACTTCCTCTACAGCATAGATGCACATCCTGTGACATGAAGAGGCTCTGGAGCTAAGCAAGACAGTAGTGTTGACAAGTAGCAAAGGCTGGAGACAACCCCTATGCCCAAGGGCATTCTGCGTTTTAAAACCATTATGAATCTGGACAATAAACAATGAAGATTCTGTTTAAAAAAAATAAATTGCTATGTGAATTGAAGTAGATACAGCTTCGAGATTTTCTGTTTAGACATTATATCAGGTGTGGTGTCCCAGCTCTATAATTCCAGATACTTGGGAGATGGAGATAGAAGGATGGTAGAAGTCCAAGGCTAGCCTAGGCAAAATTGAAAGCCCTTATCTGAAAAACAAACTAAAAGCAAAAAGGACTAGGGGCATGGCTTGCTTATCCAGTGCAATACCCTGAGTGCAAATCCTATTATTGCAAGAAGGAAGGAAGGAAGGAAGGAAGGAAGGAAGGAAGGAAGGAAGGAAGGGCAGCATATAAAATGATGTAAGATCACACATGCCCGCATCCTCTCTCAGAAATTAAGAAATGGAAGGGAACTGGATGACCAGGAAGGGGGCAGGAGAGAGGTTTACTTTTCAGAAGATTTTATACTTTTACACTTTGTACTAAGGACATTGCTATGAAAAGCGCTCCCCACCCCCCACCCCGCCACTGATGTGGACGCTACAAAGATTAAGAACCAGTATGAATGAGGAGCATGTGAGACCCCCGCCCCTGGCCTCCTGCAAGAAGGGAGTGAACATGTCCCCAAAGATGCAAACACCACTGGGCAGAAGGTAGGGACATTTGCCCAGGTGGGCATGGCAGGACAGTTACCTATAGAGGGTAACTGCCAGGACACAGAACCGACTGCCACAGCTGAACAAATGCCCTGATCTGCACTCCTTCTCATCTGACTACAGAGACAGCAGTAGCTTTTCTTCACTAGGAGCTCATTGCCCTTTGGGCTGGGAGGTGAACAGATAGCTCTCGGATTCTGCTGTCTATCTCCTACCTCTTTCAGTTCTCTCTCTCTCTCTCTCTCTCTCTCTCTCTCTCTCTCTCTCTCTCTCTCTTCCTCTCTCCCCACAGTTTCAGCTTTGGCTTCTTTTTATCTTCTCAGGCCAGAGCCCTTTCTTCTCTATCTTACCCCACCCTCAGCAGCCTGGGCTTGCAGAGAACAACTTAACCGGAAGTCAGCAGCTTCACATCCACGTGACAATACATGCTGGTGTCCCATTTACAGAATTCTCATTTTTTCTGGACACAACGCAATCAACCTCCTTCAGCTGCCCTAACTCCTGCCCGGGTCTGTTCCCAGCAATCCTTTTCTTCTTCTAGCCCACTCTGTCTTAAATCACTATTAGTCTTCAGATACCACCTTTCTGATTACAGTACATCAAAAAGCTTCTTTGCCTTCCATCAAACCTACTTTCCATCACCTCCTATCTGACCCTACCCTGGCCCTGGCCTGTGTGGGAAGCAAGTCTCTCTTAGAACACACATTATAGACCACATACCCACATTTTGCTGTTCGGCTGACTGTACCCTAAGTCCCATCTATTACTAGAACGTGAGAAGGTAAGCAATATTCATATGCACATGCAGTGCATTCAGACTCCCTAGGTTTATATTCTTTCTGTACTGGCTGCATAGTTAATATGTGCTCTTGAAAAACTTAACTTTTCTGGGCCTCATTTTTCTCATCTGCAAAATGGAGAAACTTGCCCCATAGGAATACTATCGGGATAACAAAAGATATAAAATGTTGAATGCAGAGCGTGGCCCATAGCAAGCTCTAAAAACAGTGGTTATTGTTGTTATTTTTATTATTATCATTATTACTGTAGTCAGTGATTTGGCTTTGGAATTCTTTCTACCCAAGAATCTAATGTAGGGTAACTATCTATTTAAGCAATGTGTGTATATGGGAGTCATTTACAGTACAAGTGAGTTCCATCATCTCATTTGGTCCTTAAGCCTAGGCCAGAGGGTAGAGTGAAAGGTGCCATTTTGCTCTTCCTATTTACAAAGGCTGAGGCTCTATGTTGATTTTTCAAAGTCATACGATAAGTGATTGGCGATGGCAAATGTAGCCTGTAGTCTCCTACTTCTTTCCACTAAACCCTATAGGTCAGGTGTTGGAAAACTTCCTGCAAAGGCCAAATAACAGATTACTTGTGCTTTACATGCACTGTCTCATATTCTGCTTCTTTTTCTTTTTGGCAGTGCTGGGGTTTGAATTCAGCACCTGGGGCTTGCTAAGCAGTTCTCTACTGGTTGAGCCTTGCCTCCATCCCTTTTGTTGCTTCAATTGTTTTTCAGGTTTGGTCTTGAGTTTTTGCCCAGAGCAGGCCTCCTCACACCTCCTATACCCCCATGTTACTGGAATGACAGAGGTGAGACACTTTACCTAGCGTATTAGTTGAGATAGAGTCTCACTAAGTTTTTGTGCTGGTCTTAAACCATAATCGTCCTGATTTCTGCCTCCTGAGCAGCTGGAATTAAAAACATGAATTGTGGTACTTGGCTCTTCTTTTTTCTTTCTTAAAAAAATGCCCTTAAATTGTAAAAACAGGCTAGTACAAAAAAAGCTCATGGGTTATATAGGACTATAGTTTACAACTACTGATAAAGATTATGCTAACATATCAAAATATGAACCTAATGAAATGGATCTACTTAAGAGATCTTACCTTTATCGCCAACCACTTATTCACATTTACTGAAATGTTTGTGTGAGAAATACTGTTCCAAGTATTGATTAATTTAGCAGTCACTGTAACCCTAGTTGATAGACCCTATTGTTGGCCTCATTTTGTGCAAGGGGAAACAGATCAGTAAGTAGCAAAGCTAGGATTCAAATCCAAGCAGTTCAGCCTCAGGGCCTGGGGCTCTAAACTGCTTGCACTGATTGGCATAGCTGTTTGGGAGAAAGATAGGGAGGTGGGGAGCCACAGAACTCCCAAGATGCTTCTGGAGTAAGTCAGTTTCACCAATTCACCTTGACACTAAGGGGCTTGGACACACACCACCTCTGTTCTGCAAAGCATCACCAGGCCGTTACAATAGATGGTACGATGAGACATCGGCATCTTCATGGAGAAAAGCACTTGATTGGATCTCATTAAATTTTAATCATAAACGGAATTCAAAATAAATTGAAAACTGGCTGACAGAGCACAAACAAAGGGTGATGATAAATGGCGAAGCATCTAAAGAGGGAGTGTCTTCCAGAGGACGCCTCTGAGGCAAGGACTGATGGGATTTAATGAAGGTGTTGTGTCTCTGGAAAAAGACAAATAACATAGCAAGAGATAGAGGAAGGGCAGGAGTAAACAGCCTGAGTAATTAATAAACCACATTAAGCAGCTTCTAAACGACCAACTGCTTGGATTTCTTTCTTTTTTTCCTCTTTAGCATTCTTTGGGGTCAACAATAGGGTGAAGAGTCCTAGGGAATATTTCAGATGGACACAAGAAACATACATACATACATGCATACATACATACATACACAAGTGGAGGACCTTCAGGTCCAGTTTGGATCAAATACTTTCAATTATCAATAATTATGGATTCTCAGTTTTTCATTCTCCAGAGAATATTTTTGTACGTGTGAATGCCATGCATGAATTCAGGGCCTGGATGCTATCTCTGAGCTTTATTTGCTCAAGGTTAGCATTCTACTACTTGAGCCACAGCTCCATGTTTGGCTTATGGTGGTTAATTGGAGATGAGTCTCACAGACTTTTCCTGCCCAGGCTGGCTTTAAACTGTGATCCTTAGATCTCAGGCTTGTGAGTAGCTAGTATTACAGGTGTGAGCCACTGACCCCTGTGAGACAGTTTATACTGGGGATTAAACTCAGGGCCTCATGCTTACAAGGCATGCTGTCTAACCCATGGGCCACACCTCCAGCTAGTTCACCTCAGTTATTTTCAAGGTAGTCTCAATGCACAGGCTGGCCGGGGTTGTAGTCAACTTCCTTACGCTTTCCTATGTCCCTGGAGATGGCAGAAGCACAGCACTGTGCCCAGCACTATGCCTCCCCTGTAGCTGGAATGGTGCCTGTCACTGTGCCTCCCCTGCAGCTGGAATGGTGCCTGTCACCTTGCCCAGCCATCGGCTGAGATGCAGTCTTAAAAACTTTTATGCACTGGCTGGTCTTGAACCATTGATCCCTCAATCCCAAATCCTAAGAAGCTAGAATTACAGACTTGAGTCATTACACCTGGCAAAGACACTGATTTTTTTCCTTGTTGTTTAAATCAACAAAACCTATTAATGTTCTTTGTTTACTGCCCCAAAGCATGCAAACTTTCATAACGTTGGTTTGCTCAGTAGAGTAAAGGGTTTGGCTCAGATTCAAACTGGAGTGAACAAATGTTTCCAAGTTTACTTGCAGAATTTCCCTTACACTGAAGTTCTTCCACTAGATTTGCCAGAGGATGGAAAATAGTGAGAGCCCTGGTTATACTGTGTCATTTCCTGGGCCTGGACAGGAAGACTCACGTCTGGCTAAGTGAAGCCCAGCACTAGCTGACCTGATTTGAGGAAGTTTGACCCGGGATGCCTCTGTGCCAGAAAAGAAGGAAGAGATGGATTAATGGGAACAGACTGATTCTGACATATTGGAAGCTGCTAATAAACATTCAGAGAATAGCTTCAATCCAGCTCGGATTCTTTTGTTGTAATTGTTTTTGTTATAGTTGTTGTTTTTCCAGATAAGATGGTCTTTCTAAGCACACATTTGTGGTCCTTAATTGAATCCAGGCCACAGAGTGAGGGAGAAGAAAGGATGGAAGACCAGAAAAAGGAAAACCATAAGGAAAATTTTAACTAGCCCCTCATTAGTCTAGGAGAGATTTCTTTAACGTCTACTTCGTATGTGTTATGAAGATGAGAATGGTCAGCCGGAAGGCAAGGGAAAGAACAGATACAGAACAGGCAGGAGAGTCCAGGGTAAGCCGGTGGCTCACAGTGGCAGTAGCGTCCTGGGATGGGACAGAGGCCTATTAACCCTGGGAGAGGAGAAAGGAAAAACATTAGCCTGGCACACACTGCCTAAAGGAGATCCAAGATCCCTTTATGGCAGAGGGAACTGCCAAGACACAAGGCAACCTAGGTCTGTGGGAGATGATTTGGGGGGCACACAGGCTAAGAAGGGGGACATCGGTTCTTTCCTTCCAAATAGCTTGATTTCAGCTGCCTCATCAAGGAAAACTGGTATGGCTCCAAGGGCCATCACATGGAAGCCCCACTCTCCCTGGGCCAGGTTATATCCATTGGTCTCCAGGAAGTTCTGTGCCCACCACCACCTGGTCCCACGCAGGTGCAGAGTAGAGCCGTCAGGGCCAGAGTGCATGTGGGCATGTGACAAGAAGTGTCAGAGAAGGAAAGGACAGCCTGGCTTTTATGAGCTAAAAATATCTCGGTGACAATGCAGTAGGAAGAAACAAGAGAGGCCCAGGCCTCAGATGCTTTCTCAGGGAAGGCCTACTGGATTGTTTTGATAAGGGAATGTGATCAAACATTAGGGGTCATTTAGTTAGCTCTGAAAGGAATTTAAAGTTTAATATTCTCATCTGTGTTCTCTTTTGCAGCCGCAGTTGCCTGCGATTCATATATGTATGCCTTTAAAGGCTAATCTAAAATTGCCTGCAGCGGAAAAATGATTTGAATTCAGGATATATTCAAGATTTCCATTCTGCAATGTGTAAAACATTGATTTAATTTAGGCAAACTACCCCGTTGCCATCTATCTTGCTGAATGTCTGTTAAAAGATGCCTATAAACATGATTTTCTCCTCTTCTTATAATTTCCTAAGCATTTGGAAATTACTCCTTAATCCTGTGAGAAGCAGGCTTTAACATTTTATGAAAATGAGAGCTCTTAAATTTGGAAGCTTTCTGTCCAAAATATCATCACATTATCCAGACCTCTTCGTTAGCCGCCCCCACTCAACGAACAGGGCAGAGTAGCTGCATGGTCTCCATTGCTTGTGGTGCAATGGCATCAACACCAACATTCAGAAGGACTGCCATGGGGCCTTATGGCTTAAAGCTAGGATAGCAGCTGAACAACAGTTAGCCTGATTTCAGATAATGGTACATTGTGATTGGCTAATAAAAAAATGGCAATGGGACAAAGGGTGAACCAATTCAGCAATGATACTCACTAGACATTATGTTGGAAATGAACTATACAATGAGGGAGGGTGGGGTGGCTGTTCAAAAAGAAATGTACTCATTACCTAACTTAGGTAACTGTAACCCCTCTGTACATCACCTTTACAATAAAATTTAAATTAAAAAAATCAGGAACTCAGCACGGATGAAACATGCTGATAATTCCTGTCTTCTCAGGAATACAGAGAAACATCAAAGACAAAACCAAACCAAACAACAGGAGGATTTATAACAGAGCCTTGATATCCTACAGAAAGTTCTATAGTACCAAAATCCCTGAAGTAGCCCATCCAGTGGGCAAGCGTGTTAGAACTGTAGCCCTAAAGAAATAAAAAAGAGTTTTGGGGTTTTGTGTTTGTTTTAAAGCAGTGGTTTGGAAAAGGTTAAAGCTTTTCTGTATGTGTTTCACTATTTCCTTTCCCCTCCCATTAAAGGCCCCAAACAATGCCTGTTTCTGCCAGGACAGTTTTCCTTTTCCAACTAAGTCAGGCATTGGCTTTTAGAGCTGGGCGCGCCTGCCAATTCTCTGGCCTGCCTTGTCTCTGTGAGTGAATGCATGGAGCCATGCTTTCTGCGTAACCCATGGGACATGAACTAATTCAAGAAATCCCCTGTTTCTTCTTATTTGGTGAGAGCAAAAAAAAAAAAAAAAATGATACCTCAGTTTTAAGCAGCCTCCCACAGAGCCACCACTACTCATCACCCCCTTGTCTGCCCTGCCTCCTCCTGCCTCCCTCAGCCTCCCCTAGCCTCTTGCTCTGGCTGCTGTACCTTTGGCCTAGAAAGCAGACTGGCAATCAAGAAGCTTGTGGGGAAGGAGCCTGAGCCCTTCCAAGGCCTGTGACAGTGTGCTAGGGGCTTGAGGCTACAAATTTTAGAAGCAAAGTGCCTTTTCCTTGGTGTATGTGTGTGGTGGGTCTTAACTAATCAGTAGAGAGGAGTTAAAATATATGTGTAATGATCAGTAAACAAAGCAAGTCTTCCTGAGATGACTCACCCGTTTCGGCTACCCTTCTTGGACTACCCTAGCCTTGTTTTATTGGAAAAGAGTTGGATGTAATCATGCGCGCGTGCGCGTGCACACACACACACACACACACACACACACACACACACACACACACACAGAACAGATCCAGGCCTAGGGGAGCCAAAATGAATTACCTGAGAGATGGAACCACACAAAACAGTGACAACTTGCAGCCATGTTTCCTATCCTCATTTAAAACGATCCATTTGGTCTCTTTTTTCTCATTTGTAAAAAGAATATATATATATATGTATATATATATATATCCCATATTCTAAGAGATCACCTTGAATCAGAAGTCATAGGAAACTAGATTAGCCTCTAAAGTCAAGTACCAGCATTTCTCCCCTTAGGATTCCCAAAGCTCCATCCAGTGCCAGCAAACATCTACAGGGATTAAAGGGGGACTTCCAGGTCCAAGCATGCAGTGTGGATTTTTTAATTTCTCCAATGTAGAGCTCGGATAAAGAAAATAGAGCTCTCTTTCTTACTGCTACTGACTTGTCCTTGGGCAAGTTACATAGTTCTTACCATCATGCACTCTTGAGAGAGGTAGGACTTGAATTCTTGATCAAAACTTATGGGGAGACCAAGTATTCAAACAAATGGTGCCCAAGCATTTGGGACCAGTACTAGTGTGTGTGCGTGTGTGTGTGCGTGTGCGTGTGCGTGTGCGTGTGCGTGTGTGTGTGTGTGTGTGTGTTGCTTCTCCCTTCAAAGAGTTAATCCCAGCTCCCCTGTCTGAAACAGTAAACTGGCAACTCACTCTGGCTGCAAAATCTTCCTACCATGTTCTTTGCCTGAGCTGATCTCAGTACAGGAAGTTAAGAGGGGGTGAGGGGATGGCGAGGGCAGAGGAAAGTAGGGAGGTAGAACACTTCAGCCGAGGAGAAAACGCTGTGTTTTGGAAAATAGGTCAGTGGTTGAGCTATGAGAGGAGGCCAGTATCAGTAAGACTGCTTACCTTAGATCCAGTACAGACAGACAGGGCAGCCAGCCAGCTGGGGGGTGGTCTCCCTCTCCACTCTCCTCTCTCCACCTTGGGTGGCTCTTGCCCTCCCTCCCTCAGCCTCTCAGGGCCCAGGTAACTTGTAGAACAGGCTCGGAAGCAGGAAGTAGAAGCTGTATGCAAATCTCTACAGTGGCAGGGCGGCCTTTGCGCTGAAATCTCCCTGTGGGCAGTGAATCACGGCTGAGAAGTTGCTTCATTTCTTAAAACAGAAACCTCCTTCATTCACTAGAAAGAGCCAGGGACCAATTAGGCTGGATTTTTGTTTTTTCACCACCCAGCTGAGAAACAGCAAGGACTGCCTTGAGCCTGAGGATATATCTCAGCAGGGAGACTGAACTTGAACTTTGAGTGAGGAGACTGGGGACAGAGAATGGGAAGGGATGTGAGAGCCCAGCTCACTGTCTACTCTCACTGTTTAAAGCACTTGGGTGGGGGGGAGGGGTACTGGGAAAGTGCAAGGAAAGGGGTGACATTGCCCAAAAAGAAATGTATGCTGTACTGACTTATGTCACTGTAATCCCTCTGTACATCACAAATGTATCATCACAATAACAACACAAATAAGTAAGGAAGAAAAAAAAAACAACATTTGCTGCCCTTTGCCGTGGAAGGGGACACCATGCCCAGACCCCTACATATGTATACACACACACACACACACACACACACACACACACACACTCCTCCCATCCTACCCTCCTGGTTTTCCATTTCATGACCTGAAGTTTATTTTCTCTCCTTCCCTCCCCTTCCTACTGTTTAATAAACAGCCTACAGAATTTATTATACAAAGAAGATGCAGGAGACAAGATGATACCACAGCAATCTGCATAAATAATATACAAGCACGTGACATGGGGGACCGCAGAGGGTGATGGGACTCTGATGGAGGGAACTTCAGAGTTCGAGGGACTAAGTGTGAATCCAGCCAAGCCCTTGGCCATCTGGGCTCTCTCCCCTGGCTCCTGTGCTGGACTTGTGGGCCTGTTGAAGAGGTTCAAGCAGCCTTCACAGCTGTCTGTCTCTCCACCCTTGCCCTTGTGCAAAGGACAGGCCCCAGAGGGTCCCAACCAGATCCTGCCACGTTCTGCTCAAGCTCCACACCCAAAGCAGGTTGTTCAACATTCTATAGGCAAAAGGGAAGGTAATTTGTTTTTAGCTTGCCCCACACCCAGTGTTGGCATTGAACTGGGATTGAATCTAGGACCTCACTCATGCTAGACAAACACTCTACCACTCAGCTCCATTTCATGCTATTTCAATAATATAGGTAATATACTACTGGGTGCACCTTTATAACAGAATATGATATAGTTGTTAAAAATCATAAATATTTTGGTCCAGGTAAGGTGGTACAGGCCTGTAATCCCAATAATGTGGGAGATGGAGATGGGAAGACCACATTTTAAGGCCAATTTGTGCAGTTAGCAAGACCCTATCTCAGGACACAAATGGGACATAGTGCTGTATACCTATAACTTCAGCTAGGAAGTTAGCAGAGGTAGAATGGTTGTGGTCCCAGCCAGCCCCAAGCAAAAGCTCAAAACCCTATCCTTAAAAATAAGCTAAAGTAAAAAGGGCTGGAATAGTGAGCTTGTCTGGCAAAAAACCTTGAGTTCAAATTCCAGTACCACAAATATAAATACATATATGTATATGTGTGTGTGTGTGTGTGTGTGTGTGTGTGTGTGTGAATTATTTCTACATGCTAGCATGGAAAATGGTTCTGAGATATTGAGTGGAAAATATTTTTGCAGTCTAGATGACACATACATGCTCATGCATAAATTTATATTTACCTGGAACCTAGTACTGTTCCCGGAACACTGGAGGCAGCCACTAATTGCTATTAAATGATAAAGCCGGAAATGTCTGGAAGGATTCAGGATGCTGTGCTAATGAAAGAATGGAAGGCGGAGGCTTCATGCTAGAAACATCGGGACATTTCTCCTCCTCCCACACACTCAGAAGCATATAGTCATTTTTCATTTTAAAATAAAGTTAAAAAAATCAAAACTATCCTATACCTTGTCCTTGAATATCCTGCCTCAAAATTAGTAGAAAAATCTTGGGGCGGGGGAGGGTTGGAGAACAAGAGCATCCTTTGTGGGGTGGTTGGTGCACCGATAATTTGGAACTAATCATTTGGGTGGGAATGCTATGCTCATTTGATTGGATAAATAAGGTAAAAAGAATGGCTGGTGGAGGAGAGGAGGGACAGCAGGATGAAAAAAAATGTACTTTTGGTTTCTTTTAGATGTTCTTGATTGGATTAGTGAAAGGTCTCATAACTTCCAGCCATGGATCCAGGAGGAACCGGGAAGCCCTTTTCTCTAGTTTTCCTACTGTTTCTGAGCAGTGAGACCTTGGGCCTTGGGGGAAGAGCCTCAAGTGCTGCTTTTAATGGCTCTTAGCTGGGACTTCCTCCTCTCTAAATTTACCTTGAGCAGAGAGACAGACACTTGGAGGAATGAGTTGATCGTTTCTTTCTAGGAGCCTCTGCTGGGGCCTCTCCTGAAAAGCAGCCTGAAGATGTAAACTATTTACAGAGTACTGGACCTGGGAAACTTCTGGGAAACCTGGGAACAAGCCTGAGGCAGTTAGTGTGAAATATGGATGACTGGAAGATTGTCAGGAAATCCAATACATAAACACCTCTGGCCCCCAGAAGCTCTGTACTGCTTTCTGGGATAACATGCACCATCCCAGGTGGTTCACTGAGTATCTGTTAGCACACCCAATCTTCCCAACAGTTCTGGGAAGCACTTTCACTATCCAGTTGTTGTCTGTGTCCTCCAAGCTTGGGTGAAGCACAGGTAATCTGCTCTCTCTGCACCTCGATGGACAACTCTCAGGAGAGGAAAAAGGAGTAGGCAATAAAGGGTAGGGCTGTGACTGTGCCAACTACCCCCTGTTGTGTTCACCCATTGCCCATGCTGTAGAAGTAAGAGGTAGAGGCATGGAGCTGCAGGTCAGCCTATCTCTCCTGCTAAAGGGGAGGGTTTCTAATTGCTAGTTCCTAGAGTTTGCTATGTCTCTGCCAGTTTGAGTGGCTTACATAACACACACTTCTTCTTAGAGGTCAAAAAGCCGGGGTTCCAAGGTGAAGAACAGCAGCCAGTCTTGTATGTGGTGAAAGTCTGTTGCCTGGCTCACAGCTGGCTTTCCATGTGTCCTCATGTAGCAGAGTAGGACTATGGCTCTTTGGGGTCCCTTTTTACTGGGGTGCAAATCCTGTTCATAAGGGCTCCACTGACACAATCCAGTAGCCTTCTAAAGGCTCTGCCTCCAGGTACCACCATCTTGGGGAAATAGAATTGCAGCATATGCATTGGAGGGGGGTGGGAAACATCAATATACAGTCTATAACAGGATTTTTGCAAAAGACATAATTAGAAAAGTCAGCTTCCTCCTCCACTGGAAGTTAAACTATGCCAAACCATGGAGCCTGGTATCCAGAATCTCTTCCTTTACATTGTGATCTATGGGGAAAGAGAAAAGAAAGGGCAGGGGTCCATTTCTTGAGGAAACCTTGAGTTTCCTTTATTTATTTTATTTTCGGTGTCCTAGGGCTTCAATGCTGGGTCTGAGCACTGTCCCTGTGCTTTGGAGCTCAAGGCTAGCACTCTACCACTTGATCCATCGCTCCACTTTCAGCTTTTTGATGGCTAATTGGAAATAAGACTCTCACAGTGTCGGGATCTGAACTATCCCTTTCTCCCTGATCTCCCGGGGAGAATGCCTGAACCCCAAAATCTATGAAAGAGCACTCGGCCTTGCCTTCCGCCGGCAGAAGGCCAAAGGCGTACTCTCATGGACTTGCGCTAAGTTGAGGAAATGTTGCTGAAGCCTCCCCTCCCCCCAGTCCCCTCACGTGTTACCAGGAGCGGGGGCGAAAAGGAAGGCATCAGGGACACGCTGCTATGGTGGGATGCGTCTCAAAAACTTTAAAAAGGAAAGGCACTTATATAGAGGTAATGGCGGGAAAGAAAGGGGGCTGGCCAAAGGGCCAGTCATAGGCTAAGGACCATGTCCATCAAGTGATATCACGAAACTTCCTCTGTGGGCGGGACAACCCCATCATGATGGCACGCATGTGTTTGCCTCCCAGGGGCTTTCTTTTCCGGTTGAGGCCAGAAGGTGGGAGGGACTTCCTCCCACACTACCCCAGAGCTGGGGGGGAAGGGCACCGTCTTGGGAGCTCTGTGCCCTTCCCCCTTTAAGGCCGAAACTGAATCCCCAACATCACAGAATTTCCTGCCTGGTCTGGCTCTGAACTTCCATCCTCTGATCTTAGCTGCCTAAGTAACTAGAACAACAGGCGTGAGCCACCAGCATCTGGTGATTTCCATTTTTAAGGTATGATTTCAAGTACTGAGAAGAACTACTTAGAAGAACTACGAAGGTGAAGAACTATGACACAGCAGGTGTAGGAGAAAACAACCACCATTGTGTTCTTCCCTGAGGAGGGCCCACAGTCACCTTGTGTCTGTCTGACTGATTCTCCACAGACAGGTGGACACAGGGGCTCTTGTGTATACAGGCTGAGGAGATGTGGCAGAGCAAACTGAGTAGTTAAGAGATAGGCTCTAAATTATGACAAGAGAAGTAAGCCAGGTACAGGAAGACAAAAGTGGTTGCTTTCTCTTATATGTGGGTGTTGGACCTAAGAGATAAGGAAATATGTAAACAAACATATACACACACACACACTAAAATATGTTTGTAACTGTGGGACTATTTGAGAGGATTGGAGGGAGGAGGAAAAGGGAATGTTTAAGTGTGAATAAAACCAAACTACATTGCATCGATGAGTGAAGACAGCAAAATAAAACTCATTGAAAGCTGTTGAGTAACCGGGTGTTGGGAAAAGCAGGAGCAAATGAATTTGTCATCTGATGAAAGTACTGTATATGCATGAGTAAAATACCATGGTGAAAAAACCTTTGAACAATTAGCACACACTAGAAACAAATGAATGACAAGAGTGTAGAATGGGCAAAGAGGTACTAGCTGAGAGCAGGGAGGGCAAATAAAGAGTGAAAATGGTCACAACACTTCCTATGCCCCTGTGGAAATGGAACAACACAGTTTGAGATTGGCTTGGGAAGGGGGAGGGGAGGGATGGGAGAGTATGATCCAGGTGCATTGTATATAGGGACAGGCAACAAAGAAACCCTCTTGTACAACTAAATGATGCAAACAAAAGTGTGCTAGGGAGGGGAGAGAAGGTGGAGGAGACAAAGCTGCAGAGACCACCAACTCATCAGTTGTGGGGCTTGAACTCTGGGCATGGGTGCTATCCCTGAGCTCTTTAGGGACAGAGAGGCTGAGCTCTCTACCACTGGAGCCACAGCGCCACTTCCAGTTTTCTGGTGGTTAACTGGAGATAAGAGTCTCATGGGCTTTCCTGCCCTGGGTGGCTTTGAACCATGATCTTAAGATCTCAGCCTCCTGAGTAGCTACAATTATAGGTGTGAGCCACCGGTCCCTAGGCTTTTTCTTCTTACTGATGTTCTCTTTGGTTTCCTATCCTGTAGGCAGATTCTAACAGGACTTGTCAACCTTAACAGAGCACCTTGGATACAGAGTCAAAATAAAGGGTAAGCTCCCTTCCTTTCCAAGACATTTGTTACTACTTGAGCAATTTGTGACCTTCCAAAAATTCAAACATTGAAACTTCATTGCCAGTGTGATAGTAT
The DNA here is from genome assembly GCF_023159225.1 of Perognathus longimembris pacificus. Classification (NCBI taxonomy): domain Eukaryota; kingdom Metazoa; phylum Chordata; class Mammalia; order Rodentia; family Heteromyidae; genus Perognathus; species Perognathus longimembris. The sequence goes on from NC_063169.1 coordinate 34,574,426, forward strand.
TTAGAGGTGGGCCCCTAAAGAAGTGATTAAGTCATGAGGACAGAACCCTCATGAAAGAGATTAGGACCTTATAAAAAGATGCCAGGGAGCTATGAACCTTTTGGCTTTTTTTTTTTTTTTTTTGCCTGTGAGCACATAGAGAAGGCACCATCTCTTATCAGACACTGTATCTGCTGCTTCCCTGATCTGGCTCCTGCCTCCAGGACTGAGTAATGCATTTCTATTGTTCATAAATGACTCACGCTAGGGCACAGCAGTCCCCTCTTACCCACAAGGGATGTATTCCAAAACCCCCAAGCAGACACCCAAAACCACAGTTACACTTTATACATGGTATGTTTTTTTTTTTCTGTGCATACATACCTATGATCAGCTTTGACCTATCAATTAGGCATCACAAGAGAGTCACAATAATAAATAGAGTGATCCTAACAACATACGGTCATATAGAATTGCCAACACCACTGCCCTTGTGTGTTGGGGTCATTAAATACTGAATTAAGTGCTGAACAATAGGTAATTATGGGTAGATGGGAAATTACTCAGAATGATGTAGAATTTTACATGTAAGAATTATTTCTAGAAATTTCCACTTAATATTTTCAGACGATAGCTGACCCCAGGTAACTGAAACTACAGCTGAGTAAACTCAGAAATAAGAAGCAGCTCCTGTATTTTGTTACAAATGTAAGATAAGGTTCCTTCCCCAACCAAGTATGAATTTATTCATCTCCTTCCCCCACTAAGGGATTAGTGAAAACAGCAGATCTGTCAGGCTATAAAATGTCCTGTTAAACCATTACTCCAGGGCAATGAGTACCTTTCACCTCACATTTGTATATTTACAGGAGAGCATTCCAAAGTCCTGGGAAAAGTCAAAGTCACCTGGACCTGAAGCTACTGGCAGCCTCTCTTGAGAAATAGTGGCTAAGTCCTGTACACCAGGTGCCTCATTATTAATGCCACAGCAATAGTAGCTCAGTGGTAGGAGCTTGCCTGGCTTTAGAAATGGACCAGAGTCCATTTCTAGCACCAACAAAAACAGAATGGGAGTTTCAGAAAGCGCCAAGTACCAACAGTGTGCTAAGCACTTGACATACATTACCCACTTCATGCTCATGGCACCTCTAGGAGGCAGCTTCTATAAGATTAGCTGCTGTTTACTGCATATCACAATCTTCACAATCTGTATAATGAGAAGAAATTACTACACACACACACACACACACACACACACACACACACACACACACACACACACCCCAACCAACCAAACCTAAAAGCAGACAGAGACCAGAATCTGTGTGCTATGGAGGCTGAAGAGTAGAATGGATCAGGGGAGCAAAGAGTGCTGGGAAAGAGAAAAAGGACAATGACAAAGTAGCATAGAGGCCAGTAGAGGAGATGTAAGGACCTTTGTGGAGCAGGCAGGGAGAGAGTGGGAGGAACAGGGAGGAACTTGCTCATATACTTTGCTCTGTGACTCATTTCTTTTTTCTTTTTTTTTTTTTTTGGCCAGTCCTGAGCCTTGGACTCAGGGCCTGAGCACTGTCCCTGGCTTCTTCCCGCTCAAGGCTAGCACTCTGCCACTTGAGCCACAGCGCCGCTTCTGGCCGTTTTCTGTATATGTGGTGCTGGGGAATCGAACCTAGGGCCTCATGTATCCGAGGCAGGCACTCTTGCCACTAGGCTATATCCCCAGCCCGGTGACTCATTTCTTGAATCCTATGTCTGCCCAGAAAAACTGTCATGAAGTTTGGCATTAGTCTTCAAGTCTTCTCTACACTTGGAATCATTTTAAAATGAGGATGGTTACTATGAGAAAAGTGCAGAAAATAACAAGTGCTGAGAAGCACGTAGAGAAACAGGAACTTTTGTACATGGTGCGGGGGGATGTAAAATGGTGCAGCAATAGGGGAGTCAGCATAGTGGTTACTCAACAATTAAACAGAATTAGCACATGGACCAGCAATTCCACCACCTCTGGATATATGTAAAAAAAGTAAAGATTGGAATGAGTATCTGTGCACTCACATCCATGTCATCACATTCAAAAAGCCAAATGATGGAAACAACCTACATATGATGAATAGGTAAATGGATAAACAATTCTATATTCCACTCTACACGCATAGTATACATATGGTATGCACACAGAACAGAATACTGTTGAGACATAAAGGGAGTGAAGATCTGACATCCGCTGCAACAAGGATGAGCCTGATGTCATGTGCTAAGTAAACCAGTCACAAAGGGACATACATAATATGATCCACTTATAGAAAGTACCTAGAATAGTCAAATTTAGAGGAACAAGAAGTAGAATGGTTTATTCTAAAGACTGAGGGGACTAAGGAGCTGTTAATTAGTGGGAATTTGGAGACAAATGGTGGTGATGGCTGTAAAGTATATGAATGAACCTAATGCTACTAAAAATGGTTACCATGGTAAATTTTCTTATGTGTATTTCACTAAAATAAAAAAGTCCTAAAGCAACCCTACAAGGTAGATTCTATTGCACTTTTTTTTTAAATGTTTGAACTCAGGTACTGTACCACTTAAGCCATGACCCCAGCTCCTTTTCCTTTAGTTACTTTTTGAATAGGGTCTCAAATTTATGCCTGGATGAGCCTGAAGCATGGTCTTTTTGTTTTTGCCTCTTGTGTAGCTGGAATGATAAGCACGTACCACCATGCCCAGCTTTTTTAGTGGCTGAGATAGGGTCTTTTGAACTTATTGTTTAGGCTGGCATCAAACCTCAACCCTCTCAAATTCTACCTCCTGACTTTTTAGGATTACAGGCACCAGCCAGTAAGCCTGGCTCTATTACTCATTGTTTTTACAGGTGAGGAGATTAAGGTGCAGAGAAGTTAGGTAGTTGTAGGTGCCATGGTGTCCCTTGTACCATGCTGTGTGTTACACACGCAGAGAGCAATGGAGGGCACCAGGCATAAGATGATGCCACGGGGATTACTCTTGGGCAGTCTCAGCTTCTCATCCCTATGCCCATCTTGGTGGCTTTTTCTAAAGTTCACATTTCCTCCTCTGCCTTTCCCTCATCAAAATGCGCTGGGTTTGATGGTGGAGTCTATCTGTTACATGGTATAAATCTGAACCAACGTGCTACCTCTTTGAGTGGGTGCTTGCATTTTAAGCTTTATGACCCTAAAAGGCTTTGTTCTGTATGAAAGGAATTTCAGGAAACAAGATAGGAGGAATCCAAGGATGATAACAGTGGATGGGAAAAACCATCACCCAAGAAGTGCATTAAGTGGTGGAAAGTCTGGTTCCAAGATTAGAGGGGAAGGGCTGGGGATACGGCCTAGTGGCAAGAGTGCTTACCTTGTATACATGAAGCCCTGGGTTCGATTCCCCAGCACCACATATATAGAAAACAGCCAGAAGTGGCGCTGTGGCTCAAGTGGCAGAGTGCTAGCCTTGAGCAAAAAGAAGCCAGGGACAGTGCTCAGGCCCTGAGTCCAAGGCCCAGGACTGGCAAAAAAAAAAAAAAAAGATTAGAGGGGAGATAAGTTTAATAGGCAGGTGGATCTTTAGGACTCCAAACAGACATGGAGAGCAGTTCAAGGGAGCTAAAGGCTGGACATTTTGTGGTAAATCCTCTCCTAAGAGTAAGTTTGGCTGCCTGATCTCCACACTTCAGACTCCTGCTGGTCATCAGCACTGTGCACACTCTGGAAAAGAGACGGGTCAAATTGGTTGTCCTTGGGGTATCATTTCCTGATAGTTTTCAATGCCTGACCACTGCTTGGTACACTGCAAGATTTCAGGCAGCAGGGTGTGGCAGCTGTAGAATCTGTCCATAGAGCAATGAGTTTTAATGCCACAAGTACATTCTACATACATATTGGCTTAGTGGGATGTTTTTATGGCACCTAAGGCAAATCACATGAATGTGTATGCTTGTCTAGGTTTTTCTAACCTAAGGCAAGACTTTTCACTGAGAGGAGAAAAGGCACTATGCTAACTGTGTCCAGGTTAACAGCCTGGGCTCTGAAGTGGAGTTCCTTGTTTGAGTCCTTTTGCAAACCATGTGACCTCAGAGAGGTTTCTTAACTTCTATGTTACCTCAGTTTCTTAATCTGTGTAATGGGAATGATAAGGTGTCTGTTTTTTGGGGTAATCAAGGCTCCAAATGGCCCAGTCTGGCTGTTGCCTTTGTGTGAAGAAAGTATCTCTTTTTCTCCAGGGACTATAGCCCCATCCCAACTCACAGCTTGCTAAGTGGGAACAGGGGACACTGGTGCCCCCATAAACTCTCCTGTACACAGAAGGCCTATGGGGTTATTGTGAGGGTTAGATAAAATGACCAGGGTGCTATGTCTGCCATTGTGCTCAATAAGTATTAGCTATTATCATAACTAATATTAAGTAGATGTATAACTCAACTCATAGCCAAGAATCAGACCTCAGTTAATACAGTAGGGGAAGAGACAGTCTGGTAGCTAATACTTAAATGAATATGTAACCATGAGATGAATTTTTATACCACCCATTGAATAAGGCTTTACTGTATGTTGAAAAATAAAATATAGAAAGAGAATTTAACTGTGGGTGAGGGTGGCCACTGAAGAAGAAATTAAAGGTGAAGCTGAACCAACTTCTTGAGGTTCTTGCCTGCCCTGCCATGCCTTGCCCCTCTGCTCTAGGGACATGCCACCAGAAGCACATGAATTACACCACAGGGGATGTGAGATCAGCCCTCTCCCTCATTCTCTAGGCTTGATACCTCTATGCTGATACTTTCCCGACAGGAGGGGAAAAATGTCTATTTCACTAACTTAAAAGATTTTTTTTTCTCCTTCAGCTTTGCCTCGTTGGCAGAATGCATGTAGAAGTTAAGAGTAAACAAAGCTACCAACGCTATCTATACAAGAAATGTTCTTAGAACTGCAGCTTATAAGCATAAGGTCAGGAAAATCACGTGTGTGTATGTCTTGTGCATATACACAGAGAGAGATTTCACTTTTAGATTATTCAAAAAACAACAACAACATCTAGAAACAAAAATAAAACTCCACATCCATTTTCTTCCTGCATGCTCCCATTCTACAAGATAGGCAGCTTATATACTCCACCGGCAGAGGCGGAGCCGATGCTGCTCATGAAGGTTATTTCAGTCTGGTTCAGCTCAGTCCTGCCAGTGATTGCTCATTCTGCATTGATCCCTCTTCCTCCTCAAGCAAGGGTCTGGATGGGGGGCAAATCCTATTAGTGGCATGGGGCCACAGGTCCGTGCTGAGCTTTTCTGACCTCTGCAGGAGCAGTCCTGGTGAACCCTTGATCTCTGAAGAAGTGACTGTGTCTTGAACGTGTGGCTTTGCTGATTCTCAGGTGAGCTATCATGGGAGGAAAGCTGACTGACTGCTCCTGCATCTTCCTAGGAGACACTCAAGAAACAAGACGGAGCTTAATGCAGCTCAAACCAGCTTAGGGTATTGATGTTCATGACAGAGGCTGAGAGATGAGCCCCAACATCCATTTCCTTCTGCTGCACTAGACACCACTGTGAAAGTGAACTGTACAATTTGTGGGTGAGGATGAGAGGGAGAAAGAGAAGGGGTGACATTGTCCAGAAAGAAATGGACTCATTACCTGACTTACGTAACTGTAAGATTTCTGTACATTACCTTTATAATAATAATAAAAGTTTTAATCTACTTAAGGAATTTTTAAAAGGTAGAACTTTGATTTGGGCAATGGCTATGCAGAAGATTGAATTATGCGGCCTTCCTTGTGGGAGCATATGGCCATATAGCAAAGCTCAATGAGACATGAGAAGTGGTGTGTGTGTGACTCTCAAGTCAAGCTTTCTTCTTTTCCTTTTCTCATTAGAATGGGGATGTGGCTGCACTAGTGAAGGATTGGGAACCCATGGTAGATAGCAAACCCCCAGGGATGATTGAAAGACAAGATCAAAGTCTGGGTTTCTGAAAACACAAAAACCTATATCCCAGCTGTATAGTATTATACAAACTGTGATTTGAGTCTGGTTTGGTTGACTTCTAGGACCTTACATTTTCTAGGAAAGTGCTCTTATCCTTGGTTAGCCCTTGGTCCTTATGCTTTTAGCTTATTTTTCAGATAAGGTCTCATGCTTTTGGCTGTGCCTGTCATGAACTGCAGTCCTCCTACTTAACCTCAGAGTAGCTGAGATTATAGGCATGTATCACTACATCCAGCCCAGTAGCCCTGATCTTAAGGATTGGGGATGTTTGGTGGTAAGTGAGGGTTATCACCCATAAACAGAGTTCAGAAATGAGATGAAAATTCAAAATGGAGTATTCTAGTGGCCCATGCCTACATTTGCAAGGGATGGAATGAGAGTTACAATGAAGATCACACTCCTTGTCTTTTTCCTCATTCTTTCCCCAATATGAATTCCATCCTGCCCATGAAGGATCTCCTGTGTGAATACTTTGGTTCATGTTTAAACTCTGAGCATCCTGCCTTGGTAAGAGTCCTGATAGGTGGGATTGGAGCACTCCATAGTTCTTCCAGGAAAAGGAGAGGCCCAGTGTGGGTGCATGGGGTTGCATTTACCCCAAGAGAGTTGGCAAAACATTTACCCCAAGAGAATTGGGGTAATAAATGCCTCACTTCAAAGACCAGGAATAGCCAGGTAGCCAGAAGAGGGCTATATAAGAACTTCCCATGGCAGTGTTTCTCTAGTTTTGCTGTATGCAATCATCTGAGTGCTCTGGAGGTTGGGAAATGAAAAGAATTAAAAGCACACAGCCAAAGTTGCAGACAATGCTCTAAAACATCTCATCAAATTTTAGTGTACATGTGCAACTCAGTGGTACAGTGCTTGCCTAGCATGCACAAGGCCCTGTCTTCAACCGTGTGTGTGTGTGTGTGTGTGTGTGTGTGTGTGTGTGTGTGTGTATGTACATACACATTTCCTGACGACAGATTCTGGCTCCACTAATGTAGGCGAGGCTTGGGACCTTGAATTTCTAGTCATCTCTCAGGTACTGCCAAGGCTGTTGTGTATGGACTACAATGTGGGTAGGAAGGGTTTAAAGTGCAGGACCCTTGCTCTGGGGCCTCTTAGCTTTGCTGGTTGAGGGGGATTTCTCATTGGAATTATCTTTATCCTAAGCCCTGAACTATTCTGTTCTTTGAAGACTACTTGGATCCTTTATTCTATTCTTTGTCATAGGACATCAACCTCCTTTGAGGCCTGGTGAAAATCTTCCCATTCCAATATTCAGATCATCCTCCTTCCAGAGACTGCTAGGCTGTGGGTGGAGTGGGAGGAAGGCTCACTTATAATCAAGCAGGTGTGTTTTCCGCAATAATCAAGCCTTTCCCATCTGCGTGTCTCCCCTGCCCACCCTTCCTCCACCTCCAGAATTCAGACACAGAACTGCAGCAATTTGTTTTTCATAACAATTGTTTTCCGTCCATTTTACATTGTCAAAGGCAATGTGATGAGGACTGGGACATGAGTGTAGGGATCTTCCCCCCTCCCCTGTGGAATAATAACAAGGCAGGATAGGCAGAAAGGGGGCCAGACTTAGAAAGTCAGCACCCAATTCTTCCATCACACAGGCTGAAAATCACCGTCATGCCTTTAGCAGACAAAAAACATACGACGTACCTCAGAATGAAGCTAGCAATGGATCTTTCATTGTATAAAAGCACCATTCAAGACAAATAAGAATATACCTAATTCTTCTCACAAGTTGAGGTTTGAGTCTTGTGGCTTAAAGCCTTGAGTTGAAGAAACTGCTGGTTGGTACCTATAGAGGCTCTCAGAATCAAAGTCCTTCCTGGGGCCAGAAGCACGCTCCCTGCTACAGTGAGTTTAGTTCCAAGATGTCCCTGCTCTGCCTCATTCCAGGCTGGCGTACCTCAGGAAGCACTTTAGGGGAGCTGTCACTCAGAATGATGGAAAGTTAAATTCAGAGGTTTGCCCGTACGTGAAATCTGTTGAGTTCTGTTTGGTTTGCATTTTTCCAATATTGTCTCAGAGAGGGTGAGTTAGAACATTCACTCACCAGTGTGTGGTTTCACTGGCTGTAGCCAGTGGCTTGGGGTTTTCTGGGTACAGCATGTTGTTCTCAGGATCCCTGGAAAACCCAATTCTTCACTGCCTCTGGAATCACCTTTTCTGTTACTAGTGGCTGCAGCCCCCTTCTCACTTCCTGCTATGTCTGCACAGGCTGTAACTCTTCTCCTGGACATTTAAAGAGCCCTTTCCCATCACTTTGTTCCTTCCATTCTTACTTGCTCAGAGACAATCACATTTCTATTGCATTTGACAGATTTTACCTAAAAGTTTAGACCAACTAAACAATTTAAAATGGACTATGGGACATCTTAAGCACACTGGCCATCTTTGATTAGGTAACCTTCTCTTCAGAGACTTCTTTTCTCCCTCCTTTCAGGGCCCTTGTTCTAGACATGCTAAGAGCGGTACTATTTCCCTAATCCCCTAATGAAGCCATCATTCTGTTCTTTTGTAACAATGCTTTTTTCTTTGCTACTGTATCCACAACTTTAGGAAAGTTTGTAAAGGATTAGGATATAGTTTGGTGCCTCTTCAAAATCTTAAGACATAGAATTACCAGAGGGCCTAGCAGTTCCACTTCTAAGCAGACCCCAAAGAATTGAAAGCAAGGACTTGAGGAGTTATTTGTACACCTAAGTTTACAGCATTGTATTCAGCCCAAAAAGTGCAAATAACTCAAATGACCCAACAACTCATATTTCTATCAGTGGATGAATGGAAAAATAAAATGTGATATATACACACAATGGAATATGATTAGGCCTTTAAAAGGAAGGAAATTTTGACACACTAAGCCTGGATGAGTCTTAAAAATATGTGCTAAGCCAGGTGCCAGTGGCTCACACTCCAAATACTAGCTACTCAGGAGGCTGAGATCTGAAGATTGTAGTTCAAAGCCAGCCTGGGGCAGGAAAGTCTGTGAGACTCTTCAATGAACTATCCAAAAAAGCCAGAAATGGAGCTGAGGCTCAAATGCTAGACTGTTAGCCTTAAGCAAAAAGAAGCTCAGGGGTAGTACCTAGGACAGACAGACAGACAGACAGACACACACACACACACACATACACACACACATACACACACCAAACTAAGCAAACCATTGTGCTAAGTAAAATGAACCAGATACAAAAGGAAAAAGTATTGCAGGATTGCAGTTATATGTGGTACCTAGAATTGTCAAAGTCACATACTAGATGTAGAATGCTGGTTGCCAGGGACTGAGGGAGGAGGAAATTGGGCCCTTTTGTACAATGGGCACATGATTCAGTTTGGATTGATGGAAAAGTTGGGGAGATGGATGATGATGATGGCTGCATGACAAATATATGACTTAATACCTCTGAATTATGCCCTGGGAGATGGTTAAAATGGTAAATTGTATGTTGTTCAATTTTTTAATTAAACATTTCTTTATTGTCAAAGTGTGTTTAATTTTTGTAACCACAATTTTAATCCCTGCAAATAGTTTTGGCCACTCATCTTGTACCCCCTTAGGCAAGGGCTGACACTATACTCATCCCTTGAGAGCCCTAGCCCAGACAGGTGAGGCCCGGGTCCAGGGGCAGAGAGCTATGTAGTTGTGCGCATGCATCTGGGAAGCAGGAAGCGCCGCTTCTCCTTGGTCGCGGTGTCAATGCTTGGCTGTCCCCACCCCCCACCCCCCCCACCCCCGCCCCACCCCCGCCCCAAAGCTCCCAAATGTCTCACTGTTTACAGTTTTTCACCTGTCTTTTGATAGAGTCGGAACCAGATCCCTCCCTGGGATTAATATTCACAACAAGCAGCGAGCGATTAATTTCAGCAGTTGAAATTTATTGTTCACTCGCCTAAACTCAAAGCCCGCTTCGGCTAGGTGTTTATTTTTCACTATTGATGCATTGCCCTGACAGCCCCCGAGCATCTGGATTTAAAGCCTGTACGCCATGGTGCAGGGTCCCTGTGGCCTCCCCTCCCCCTTGCTGGATGCTCCCACCCCTGAAGCCCACGGGCTGGGTGCATGTCAGTCAAGGTAGTTCTTGATTATTGGCCTGTGGGAGCAGTTGGGGGCCTCCAGAGAGGGGAAGATGTGGGTTTCATGTGTGGCGCATAGAGCTAGTGACTCATTTCATTCCAGGGGGTTTCCCTCCATAAATTCTGTCAAAAATTCTTACAAGCACATCCCACCCCACTCCAGACTGTCATAGAAACAAGCCAGAGACAGAGACTGTCTCTCCGATTGAGCTTCTGAAGCATGCTCCGTGGCGTCTATTCTCATTCAGAGCTGTACAGGCAACATGGGGCATCGTGTGGCTCGTCCAGTCCCCCCAACCTCTCCTTCTACATCACCTGCTTCATCTCACCCCACCCCCACCCTACAAAGTGACTGGACAGAGAACTCTTAACTGCTGGAACCTAACAAGGCAGAACAAAGGCCTGCGTGCTCATGCAGTTCCATTTGGAGGACATGACAATTTCAGAGCACAAATGGAAAAGGGGTGTGTGTGGGGGGGGGGGGGGAAGGCTTCAAATCTAAAGCTGGCTTTTATCAAACCAGAACTTGTAGCTCTCAGCTGACAATCAGCCAGCAGCTAAAACCCAGGAGGGACAGTTCTTCCTCCAAGCTTCTGGCTGGCTATTAGCTACCAGCAGCCTTCTGACCCTTTTTCCAGGGAAGTAACAGCTGGCAGCTGACAAAGGCGCTGGCAGAGCGGGCAGCTTTTGCTTCTCTGGGAACGGATATAAGATTGGCAGGAAATAAGGCATTTAAAATATGACGATTATAAGCATTTTCACTTGCCTTTGTTTATTACGCTTTTGGATTTTGGCTCTGATTGCTAAATGTATTATCTGCTAAAAAGCTTTGATGACTTCTTCTTTCTTTATTTTTTTTGAAGTAGATGTCCCAGATTTTTTTCCCCACCAGGCCTAGCTAAAGGTGCATTCTGTCTTTCTGTGAATGTTTTCTACTTAGCTCTCTTTCAAACCATTCTTTTTCTTTTTTTTTTTTTGGCAGAACTGGGGTTTCAACTCAGGATCCTGAGCTTGCTCAAGGTGTTCTGCCACTTGAGCCACACTTGCGGCCTGGCTTTTTGCTGGTTATTACAGAGATAAAACCTCTTGGAGTGATTTGGAATACCAGTGTTTTGGATCTCACCCTCCTGAAAAGCTGGGATTACAGGCATGAACCACCAACACCCAGATCTTTCAAACAATTCTTAACAACAAAGATGACAGACTGATAACTGTGATCTTATGTGGGTTTAACTATGATGCTGTTGATAAATTAAAACAAAGCTTCAGCCAGGAGCTGGTGGCTCCTGCCTATAATCCTAGTTACACAGGAGGCTGAGATCTGAGGATTATAGTTTGAAGCCAGACTGGGCAGGAAATCAAAAACCAGAAGTACAACTGGGCCTCAAGTAGTAGAGTGCTAGTCTTCAGCAATAAAGTTCAGGGACAGTGACCAGACCCTCAGATTCAAGCCCGAGGACCAGCACCAGAAACAAAACAAAAGAAAACGAAAACAACTTCAGCTCCCATGGGCCTGGTGGGCAGGGCAGTCTGCAGTGCCACAGCTTTTAGAAAGAAAGGGAACTTGGATATGGTACAGTACTGGTGGATTAACTAGCCATGGATTGGATAAAAGTTCAATGAGTCTAATTTTTCTTTCATAAATACTACCCAACTGTCCATTTTTCTGTCAGAAAAGAAAGATGTGTGTGTGTGTGTGTGTGTGTGTGTGTGTGTGTGTGTGTGTTCTCAATAGGGATCCCAGTGGTGGAGCCTGTCTCTGAGCTGGGATAACCACCCTGGGGAGTTTGGAAGGACATGTGTGAAAACCCCAGACTTCAACTCTGGTTCTGGTTGCTTTGCTGCTGTCTCTCTAGGACATATACAGTGTACTGGGGTAACAATCATTACACTATCTGAAATACTGCCATTTTTATTCTGTTAACAATACTGTAGTCTGCTTCTTGCAATGGTTGACCTCAATCACAGGTTTTAACTAAGAAGTACAAGTGTAACCAGTTACCATGGTACAGCCTATCATCCCAGGTGCTCAGGAGGCAGAGCTAGGAGCATCACAGTTTGAGGCCCCCCCCCCAAAAAAAGTTAGAAAATCCTATCAGAAAAACAAAAAAAGTGAAGGAGCTGGAGACATAGCTCACATGGTAGAGTGCTTAGCAAGCATAAGACCTTAATTCTCTAGTACACACACATTCAATGTGCTGTTTTTTTTGTTTTTTTTCTAAAGAGGACCAGATGATAAAGGCAAAGAACAGGGCAAATAGGACAGAGAAATATCCAGAAAGGCAACTAGATAGAAGTAAATTTCCATTACAAGGTTACATGGTATAGTAGTTGTATTGTGAGCTGGGTGTTTTCAGAACACTGGATTCTGTTTCTTATGTTCTTGACTAAGGTTAAAAGAAAAAATTGAGAGAAAGGCTGAATTTCCCAGATGGTGGGGTGGGAACATGGGTTTCTTACCACTACCATCAAGGACCCAATCAAAGGATAAGGAAGGCCTTCTTTACCCAAAGTAGAACCCTGCAGTACAGAAGAGTACAGAAGCGTACAGAAGAGTACAGAATGAGAATCAGTTATCTGTGGGAGAAGGAATGGAAGAGAGGTATTTACCCAACAGGTCCTTTCGTATCACTTAATTGCATAGACATAGTCCTTTGGTGGAAAGAATTCTCTGAGTGGAAGAGACATTTGTCATCTTGTTCCTACTCCAGCTTACATAAACACCTCCTAAAGAATAGATCAGTCTATTTTTTTCCCATAATCCCCAGACAAAGGGTACACTACTCTTTCTTTATCCCAGCCGCTTCCTTGTCTGCATCCACATTTTCCTTCCAGCAGGAAGTTAATGCTTCCCCGTGGGAGGGCCCAGGGAGTAGCCCTTATCTCTTCAATGGAATAAAATGTCAGGGTCTGTGCTTTTCAAGGCAGCATACTTTCATGTGTGATTAAGAAATGAGACAATAAAGATGGGAATGTACTGAGTGTATCACAGTACAATAGCTTGCCTCTTCTCCAAAAAAAGAAAAAAATATGCTAGAGTTTTTATTCTGTTTCTAGTTCCATTAGGCTGACCCTGGGGATCTAGAGATATTTTGTGCTGAAATAAAGAAACACTTAACAGCTCTAGACAGCCCAAGGCCAAATTGGGAAATAGGCAAAGTTTTTCATTAGCATTTTCCCATCCGCCTTTGCTGCTATTTTTTTCCTTACTGTTGCCTGGGTTGGCCCCAAGGCTCTTACTACTCTCTAGGTTTTAGGGGAAAAAAAAACAAAACTATTTTATACTAAAGTGTCATCAATTCTCTGTGAATTCTACCCCAAGGACACTTGCATTCTGTATCAGTCTGGATCCAATCAAGAGGGATACATCTATAATTTGAGCAGAGAAAATGTAATATAAGAAATTATATGCTATAACAAGGGACTAAAATAACAAAGAATTCATTAGCAGTATAGAGAACTCAAAAGGAAAAGCATAAAGGAGGTTGAATAGTGTGGAAATAGATTATTTGCAACAATAAAAATGAAACAAGGGAACCTGTTGGGGAGAGGGACTGAGAATATGATGGAGGGGATGAAATTGATTGGAATACACTATAAACATGTGTGGAGATGTTACAATGAAATCCTTCTGTATAACTAATATAAGCTAAACAAAAAATTTGAAAGAATATAGGAGGGTAGATACAAGGAGCAACTATTACCCTTAAAACTTAGATGTTGAGGAAGAGGTCCCTTGGGGCTGAGATCCAAACATTGTCTTTCAGTGGGACATGATAGTGGCACACGGTACAGCAAAAAAGATTGTGGGATGTCAGGCTGGTAAGACATACTGAAATCTGGCCTAAAGGATGTCAGAACAGCTGATAAGATGTCTCACCATAGATGCTCTGCTATAAAGCCACCTGTGTCAGAAGAGCCAGGCAAGCTGCTGGCTCTCGAGTGCTGCTGGCTGCCACATGTTGTAGCAGCTGGACACTGGAGAAACTGCCTGTGAGACATACAGTAGCTTGCTAAGCTGCAGGTGTCTGCCAGGTAAGCCCAAGGGAATCAGGATGGAAGCCTCCTTTTCCCACAGTGTCTCTCCAATACCTTTTACTGACAAGCTAACATTGTGCCAGCTACAAAGGGAAAAATATTCAAAAGACACAGATCCATTTCTGAACAGCATGCAATGAAGGGTAAATTTGGAACCAAGGAGCAGTAAATTGGTAATTGGCATATATTTTAAAAGATGAAGGGGAAAAATCCTAGGCAATGTTAAACCCAAAGGGACCAATCACTAAAAGTAAAGTTCCAGAATTAGGCTGGCTAGAGAAGGTATTTTGGAACAGCAGAGCTTTCTAACGGTCTATAAATCACACTATGTAGGTGAAATAAAGGTATATAAAATTGAATGGGATTATTACATATTGCTTCAAGGTAGAATAGGTCTTGAACTCATAGTTCAAGCTCACTTCCATTTGTTTATATTCATAGGATGGATTAGAGCCCCACCATTTTTTCTCTTTTAATCACATGCGGAAACAACATTCCGTAGACTCTTTGCTCCTAGGTGAAAAATGCAACAAGTTATGAGCAATGGAATGTGAGTGGAGGTAATAAATACTATTTTTAGAGATGTCCCCTAAAATTCCCCCAAAAGAATAATATCTCACTGGCAGCCAGATGAAGGTAGTGGAGGGCTCCCAAAGTGCTCTAGGGGTAGGTGGGGTCCTAACTTGGAGAGAACTGTCATAGCTCATAAAAATAACTCTCAGGGGAACTATGGAACCCACACTGGCTAGGTTAGGCCTCGCCTCTGAGACTGCTGGGAATTTTTGTTCCTGAACCAAGTGTTAACTATCCTGACTGATATATTGGATAAACTAAGAACTCTAGCGCTGTTTCAGTGTTAAACAATAGATAGTACTCATCATTTATTTTGTTTGGGCCTGTTAAAAAGAGGAAGTTATTCACAAATCCTCATTGGTTTAAGTCCTATACAATATGGGATATCTGGGTCTCCAAGGAATTTTCCATGGCCTACTGTGGGAGGTAAAGCATGGTAACTTGGTTGCTCTATTGTTATAGTTTGCCTATAAAGCACCCTCCCCTCAAAAGTTCTTGTGTTGAAGGATTGGTCCCCAGCTGTTGACACTATGGAGAGGCGAGTAGATCATGAAGGTGCTAATCATACCAAATGGTTAGTCCATTGATAAGTCCATACCTAGATGGGCTATTAGGAGATGGAGTTTAGAGGGAGGAATGTAGGTTATGGGCTAAGCGAAATGCCTCTGATGGCTCTCGCATATCCTTTGCACTCAGACTCTTCTTTTCTTGCTCTCTCTCTGCTTCTTGGTCACCATGAGGTAAGCAGCTTTCTTCCACCAGGGCTTCCTGCCATGATGTTCTGCTTCACCATGGCCCAGGAACAACAGAACCATTTGACTATGGCTGGAAACATCTGCAACTATGAACCAAAAACTAACTCTGTAAGTTCCTCCTGTAAGTTGTTTTTACCAGGGTTTTATCATGGCAATAACAAAAACAAACAAACAAAAACAACTAGCTAATCTGATTCTGGAATAGATTCCATGAAGTTAAGCACCAGGACATGTTCTCCTCTCCTTCTGGGGATTAGCCATTGGTACAAATGGGCTGGATATGGAGGTACAAAACAATGCACAAGAGAGCCTCCCTGGTGAAAGAAAGGCCTGGCCACACCCCAGCTGTACCACAGCAGGGAGCTCTGCTCCACTGTGCACCCTCTGGAGGAGCCCCAGATTTGGGGCACCCCTCTCTTATCCATCATTTACTGGTGTGGAGAAACAAATGTGGTCCTCTTCTATAAATATGTAGAAGAATACATGCTTTCCATATTTAAATATGTATGTTCATGCTAAATGTGTTTATACAGCACACACACACATACTTTTTTTTCTCTCAGACTAACTTCCTGATTTGTATACACGTCTTTGTAGATATGTAGTAGTGAACAAGGAAAAATTTTACACATGGGCTCTCTTCCTATCCACAAAATCTATGAGTTTATTTCTATAGCCTATCTCTACTTATGCTTTCTTTTTCTCTTTTCTCTTTTTCTCTTCTCTTCTCTTCTCTTCTCTTCTCTTCTCTTCTCTTCTCTTCTCTTCTCTCCCCCCCACCCCGCTCGGTGGTGGGACTGTGGAGCCTAATGCTTGATAGGCAGTTACTCTTCTGCTTGAGCCACACCTCCATCCCTTTTTGTTCTAGTTATTTTCAGTTAAGGTTTTGAGTTTGTCTGGAGAACTGTGATCTTCCTCTTTATGCCTCTCATGTAGCTGAGATTATACACACATGCTTCCAGCTTATTTGTTGAGCTGCAAATCAAAACAACATTGAGATTCTAGCTCACCCAGTCAGAATGCCCTTCATGAAGAATACAAACAACAACAAATGCTAGTAAGGATGTAGAAAAAAGACCCCATTATACACTGTTTGTGGGGGTGCTTATTAGTGCAGCCATTATAGAAACCAGTATGGGCGGGTCCTCAAGTGACTAAAATGAATACCAACATACCACTCTTGGGCATATTTTGAGATGTAATCAGCACATGAGAGAGACACCTGCATGCACATGTTCAATGCAGCACTATTTACAATGGTCAAACTATGCAATTATCCTAGGTGCCCATCACCTGGTGAATGGATAAAGAAAAGGTGGAAAACAGAGTATTTGTCAGCCTTCTTTGATTTCACAGCTATCAGACTTTGGGGCAAAGCCTCAGCTGGGGAGTGCCTGTCATGCCTGTCACTCTGCAGAAGGGTTCTGCCTCTCAGGACATTCTGAAAGCAGGTGCTTTACCACTGGAGCCACACCTTCAGTTCCAGCTTTTTGCTGATTAATTGGAGAAAGGAGTCTCAAAACCTTCTGTCTGGACTGACTTTGAGCCTCATTCTACAATCCCAGCCTCTTGATTAGCTAGAATAACAAGTGTGAACTCTGCTTTCCCTGGGGGTTCTTTATGTGGCACTATGGGGTGAGTGCAGATCTCCTAGGCCTTTATCCTGGGAACGAGCAACACAGGAGTAAATCTCTTTTAATGGCAGTGGAACAAAGCATAAAGTTTACAGAGGCTGCACATAGATTTGAGTGTGGAAAGAACAGTTTCCTGAGGTAGCTAGGTACTGGTGTGCCTTAAAAAACTCCTCACCCCTTTACTGAATTGCATATGGTATCTGCTGGAGGCCTTGGAGCAGAGCAAGAGACAGAGGGCAGCCCATCCAAACACTAGAACCTGGCATCTACAGCCAAACTCAGGATAGGCTTCTCATGTTGTGGAGTTTGCTTAATACAGGAAATCATTGACAGTAAAGCAGCAACTCTAACCCCAGAGAAACACCTTCCTTCAGGAAGTCATGGTGGACTCCAGGGAAAGTGAATTAGAAGGAAGGAGGCTGTATGTATGGAGAGGGAGAGGAAGAGGGAAAGGGACAGACAGAGACAAAGAGAGAGATAGAGAAGAGAGACAGAGAGAAACAGAGAGACAGCGACAGTCACTCTTGACAGTGGCTATATAGTTCTATTAAAGGTCCTCAAAATAACTCACTAAACCTAATCTGTATCACAGACATATGATGCTGATCTCCATGTTGGCCTTGCCCCCTGGATTGGCCTCCAGACCCATCTGTTCAGCCCTTGCCATTGCACCAGTAGTATTGCTCATCTTGACATTTGTGAAAGCAAAGGATCCTGGAGTTTACAAACCGGAGACTTTCTCATATATTTAACCCTCAGATCACAGACTTGCCTGTGACACCTGCAAGGCCATTCAAGATGCCATAAGTCATTGTTCTTCTGAAAAATGTGGTTGATAGATTTGGAAGTGTGAAGGTGAGGACAAAGGTTGGGACAGAGGAAGTGAGCATCATCTTACCAAAAAGGTAAAATGGAGCCAGTGCCTGTGGCTCATGTCTGTAATCCTACCTACTCAGGAGGCTGAACTCTGAGGATCGCAGTTCAAAGCTAGCCAGGGCAGGAAAGTCCCTGAGACTCTTATCTTCGATTAAACATCAGAAAACCAGAAGTGGCAAGTGGTAGAATGCTAGCCTTGAGCTGAAGAGCTCAGGAAGATCCGCCAGGCCATGAGTTCAAGCCCTACAACTGCCAAAAAAAAAAAAAAAAAGGTAAAATGGTACATCTGGGTTTGATCTGGAACATATCTCCATCACTGCAGGGGGCCCCTTGGAGGCTGGAGTTATAGAGGCAGCTTTGAAGGCTGGAATCCACTGGGCCACTGAGTTGCCCAGACGCTTGGGGCAGCAATGTTTGCACTGGTAGAAGGCTATGGCTACTTGTCTCCTTCAATCTTGAGGAAGGAGAGTAGTAAATAAAGAGGGTAGTAGGCTTCCAGGAGTGATTTATGACCTAGACAGGTTCCCCAGAAGCTGAGCTCTGAGAAAGGAGGCAGGGGTGCGCAGATCAGGGGAGTGGCATGTGACACTGGGTGGTTTGCATTCAGTTCCGGACTTTCCCTGCTGGTCAGCCATGTGGTCCTGGGTAAGTTTCTAGTCCTCTCAACTAGGAAATTGGGACCACAGGCTTATGTGTGTGTGCTGTTTAGATCAGAAGCTAGAGAATAAAGGGTAACTTATTAGTAAGGTCTCTATGCACAGAGAAGGAAATGAAAGTCCTTGTCCTCCCATGCGGTTGTCATAGCCTTAAGCCCAGAAGTCAGTCTATTTTAGTACAGAGGGCCAGGTATGTGCAAGTAAATGCAGAATCAACACTTGCTTGAGTTTCTCTCCTTCATTTATGCAGCATGATGTGGGTGATAGGAAGAACACACGGTTGAGAATCAACTAACCTGGCTTTCCACCACAGCTCTTTTCAGGTCCATGGGCCATAAACCCAATTTTCCATTTATGTAGAGATTCCTATGACAGTTGGGAGAGGCCTTGAGATTAATCCCATCCCAATTTAGAGTGCCAGGACCAGCATACATTAAAAGTCCTGTGTCAGACGCTTCTAAATGCTCTATACTTTGTGAATTTGCTCAAAATTATCTTCTGATATGACATGAATGTTCCTGCTTCTATACCCATTTTGTAGGTAGGAGAACTGAGGAAGAGAGAATTTTAAGTGCCATGTTTCATACACATTACCCCATGATAAATTTAATACCCAGGAGGCAAGTATTACCTTCACAGATATAAAACAGAAGCTCAGAGAAGTCTAACATTCTAAATTGAAATTCTTGCAAAGTTTTAATGAGTAGTCTCTCAGAATTGTTTTATTTATTTAATTCTTTTTGTTGGGGTATAACTTACCTTCAGTAATGTGCATGAGCCTTAAGCATACAGCTCAGTGGGTTTTTATGTACATATACACTAATGGAATCTTCATTAGGGTTGAGATTAGAATGTTTCCTTTACTCCCTTGTGTGCTATAGCCTACATGGCCTTTCCTTTGAGCTCACTGTCTATATCATTCCTCACTGGCTGTTCCAGATTCCCAGACATCTCTTATTTCTTGGGGTCTCCACTGCAGTTGTGGATTCATCCACACAGCTTCACACACAAGGGTGTGCCTGAAGGGACTCCAACTCTGCCACACATTGTCTACTCTCCCAGGCCATTCTTGAAATCTGACTACAAGTCTCTGTGACCCCATACCTCTTGCGTTCTGCATACCTGCAAAACCAGCATCACGTGGATGATGCCAGAGTCTGCTGCCAGCTTGAGTGGAAGCCAGGCACACTTGGTGTTGGGTGTCTGGATGACTAAGCTAAAGGAAACACTTCCCGAGGAAATCCTGTGTGACTGGGGTGTCCTAGAACTCCCTTCCCAAAGGAAAGTCTTTTAAATGAAGTTATACCCATATTCCCTTGAGCCTGTGGTAGGTGGGGTTTGGACAAATTCCTAAGATGCTCTCAAGGCATCTTCCCTATTGTCTGAATGTAAAGTACCTGCCTCCTTCTTAATGCCAGTAACTTCTTCAGCTACCACAACTTTCCTGGATCCATCTTAAAAATACACTCTTTTTTTTTTTTTTTTGTTCCAGGCCGAATTGCATTCTTCCCCCCACACCCCCGAATCCTGCTCTGCCTTTGGCTCCAGATTCTCACTATAAAGCTGGCTAAAAGCAGTCAACACTTCTCATGGAACAGCCTGAATGTTGTGATTCCTTGAAATCTCCTTTGCCAGATTAATTAGTCATCATCTTTAAACTCAGCTTCACACAAAAGCTCAGGGAATAGACAAAGATATAAACAAGCTCCAGAATGGGTCACGGTAGGCCTCTAGTCCAGTTTCCCTGGACTCATTTCCATCTCCAAACCTCAACAGCAGCAACGCCTTTATTTACTATTCCTATTAGTATTCTGTTCTTCTGAGCTCCTACTAGAATCTCTCATTACATTCAGCTTACAGCAGTGTAAGCTTTTTCTAACCTTCTCCAACTTTTTAAAATTCCTCCATAAACTAGTTCTAAAGGTTAATTAAATCAAGTGGTCAGGAATAGTCATTGGTTCACACCTGTAATCCTAGCTACTCAGGAGCGTGAAATATGAGGATCTCGGTTCAAAGCCAGCCTAGGCAGGAAAGTCTATGAGACTCTTATCTCCAATCAACCACCAAAGAAATGGAAGTAAAGTGGTGGCAAAAGAAGTAGAGTGCTAGCCTTGAGCAAAAGAACTCAGGGACAGCACCCAGGCTGTGAGTACAAGCCCATGATTAAAAACAAAACAAAACCAAAAACCCTAAGAATATAGTGAAGTTAATATTGAAGCTATTCTGCTTCTAGATATTTCCCCTGGAGAAGTTCTTGGAGACATTTGTATTTGAAAAGTATGATTATGCCTGACATTGGTAGTTCATGCCTGTCCTGTCAGGAGGCTCAGAGCTGAGGATTGTGGTTTCAAGCAAGGCCAGAAAGAAAAGTACTTGAGACTTCTCCCCAATTAGCTACCACAAAGCTAGAGGGAGAGAGGTGGCTCAAGTGATAGGTAGCCTTAAGCACAAGAGCTCAGGGACAGCACCCACGTCCTGAGACCAAGCCCCAAGACCTTCACACACACGAAAAAAGAACAAAAAAAAAGAAGGAAAGAAATAAGAAAGACAGAAAGAAGAATGTATAAATGAACGATGCCCTTTCTACTCTATGGAATTCTGCTAGATATCATTTATTAAGAAGGTAAAATGACACAGACATGTAAAGTTCTGTATTGATTATGAAGCCATGGAGCCAAACAAGCTCACTGCATGTAAGGAAGGAGCCCTGTGCAAGTCATTGGGCCACAAAGTTATGGTGCGAAGGGAGGTGCAGGGAAGGGGGGGCATTACTTCATTTGAGGTGTGTCTTGTTTTTCCACTGAGGCTAGACTGTACCCAGAGATGACATGTGCTCTTAGGAAGAAAGATTTTGTGCATCTAAGGTATATTTTGGCATCTCACTTTGGAATCAGAAGAGTCCAGCAAAATTTCAATCTCTGTTCACTCGGCTGCCTGAGTCAGCAGCCAGCTCAAGGGGAAGCAGCCAGCCAGGACAAAGCTGATAACTTGATTGTGCCCGAGCTGAAGACAAATGGCAAGATTTTCCCTATGAGTGAGTGTGGGGGGGGGGGGATGGCATAGGGGAGAGACTTTTTGCTTTTAACAAAGCCAAATGTGGCTCTAGAGACCCTTGGCTTCTGGGCAGGGTCCCTGGCAGTGGTCAGGATGCCCTCTGCTGGGCATCTCACATGACCTTAGCCCTGTCCTCACCCCTGGGGAGTAGATCTAGATCTTGGGAGATGAGCAGAGGTAAGGCCATTTATTAAAATAAGGCAAGAAAAGCAAGTGAGGGCAGCTGAAGTATGGCCAGCCCAGGGACAGAACACTGGACATCACTCCACATGAAAAAGTAGAGGGTTGGGGAGAGGGCAGGAATAAGGTCAACAGAACACAAGTTTCTAATGTAGTCTTTGAGCAATTTCATCTACAAGCAGGGACTTGACTGACATTTGGGCCTCTGGGCCCTGGCAGTTTGTGATCATCTGTGCTCTCTGCTGGAGCCCACACTCATCACATCTTTTTTTTCTTTTTTTGCCAGTCCTGGGGCTTGGACTTAGGGCCTGAGCACTGTCCCTGGCTTCTTTTTGCTCAAGGCTAGCACTCTGCCACTTGAGCCACAGCACCACTTTCAGCTTTTTTTTGTATATGTGGTGCTGAGGAATCGAACCCAGGGTTTCATGCATGCTAGGCAAGCTGTTGACCACTAGGCCACATTCCCAGCCCCGTTCATCACAGCTCACAGTACCCATGGCAGCTCCTTGAAACATTAGCATTTAGGCTCAGCTGGAGGCTCTTTGTGTCCCCCAAATAAAGCAGAATTGCTGGAAGCGAGGCATGCTCACTGCCTGTGGCAAGAGTCAGTGCTCGGTGCCCACCCCCAGTTGGCGGTGGCTCCCTGGAGCTTCATGTCAGCCACCAGTTCTGCTCATACCAGGGACCTGCTTTCCCAGGAGTGCAGTCATCCCATGTCCATCTAGCCTACCCTGGTTCCCAAATCCCCCAAACTGAAGATCAAGGACTGGTACTGGCCTTTATCATGCCTAAATGGAGTACCTGCAGGGCTGCTCTGGGCTGCTCTAACCAGCCAGCCACCATCTGTGACTTACCAGGCAGAGGCGATTGTGAGAGGGCTTCCTTCCCAGACTAGACTAGAAGGCAAGAATCTTCCCTGCTTTCTATCCATGGCAGGGCCAAGTAGGATTTTTGTATAATTATTCTGCTTGAGTGTCCAGCAGGAGGAAGGTAAGAGGACGGAAGTTCAAACACACAGCTAGGGACCGATGCTTATGTCCCCTGTCACATGTTGAATCCCCCATGTGATGACATCAGGAGGTGGGGGTTCTGAAGGTGACTAGGGTCATCTCCCTCAGGAATGGCGTGGTGCAGTGATCAGTTAGACTCCAGAGAGCTCCCTTGTCACCTCTATCAGGCAAGGACACAGTAGGCGACCATTATGAACCAATGGGCAGGGTCTTGCCAGGTACTAGGAGCTTTCTCAGCCTCCCGAGAAATCAATTTCTGTTATTTAGAGTCACCTAGTCTAAGGTATTTCTTTTATAACAGACAGAGGAGATAAGGATGCATGTTTACAATCTAATTCCTAGGCCTCCTGTTTGAGAAAGCCTGATTGAGGGTCTGAGGAGGGGCTGAGACACCTGCCAGCTTAGTGATTCTCTTAGGTCCTGCACAGGCAGGTTTGGGTACTGTGAGTTTAGGTTAACCTGCTAGGGTTTTGTCTTGAAAGCATGGAAGGGTGAGAGGTCAGTGTGTTGCCACTGTTGAGAGTGTCTCTCTCCCTATGCTCAGGGCAACCGCTGCACTTCGTGATCTAGAACCCCAAGCAGAAGAAGGCCCAAGAAGAAGAGGGATGGGCTGGGGATATAGCCTAGTGGCAAGAGTGCCTGCCTCGGATACACGAGGCCCTAGGTTCGATTCCCC
Organism: Perognathus longimembris pacificus; assembly: GCF_023159225.1. Lineage (NCBI taxonomy): Eukaryota > Metazoa > Chordata > Mammalia > Rodentia > Heteromyidae > Perognathus > Perognathus longimembris. The sequence continues at coordinate 34,597,926 of NC_063169.1, forward strand.
AGCACCACATATACAGAAAACGGCCAGAAGCGGCGCTGTGGCTCAAGTGGCAGAGTGCTAGCCTTGAGCGGGAAGAAGCCAGGGACAGTGCCCAGGCCCTGAGTCCAAGGCCCAGGACTGGCCAAAAAAAAAAAAAAAAAAAAAGAAGAGGGATACATGGGAGCAGAGGGAGCCTGGGGTAGCCAGGTGCTGAGTTGTCACCAGGCTGGCATGCAGGGAGCTGGAGAAGAGCATCGCCAGGGCTGAACCCCAGGTACAAGATCTGGACCAGCTGCCAAGCCCGCATCCTCGGTCAAGACTGAACACCACAGGGGGGGGAAAGGGGGAGGGGGGAGGGGGGTATGAGGGACAAGGTAACAAACAGTATAAGAAATGTATCCAATGCCTAACGTATGAAACTGTAACCTCTCTGTACATCAGTTTTATAATAAAAACTTAAAAAAAAAGATTCTCATTGAGAAGTCCTACATGCTTTAGACACAGTCTGGCTGAGCCTTTGATCCCTAATCTAATGCCACCACAGGACCTCGAACCTGAGTGGACATGTGCCACATGCAACAGACGTACACAGTCTCTCTTAATAAGCTTCCAGTGCGAAGCACCGCTGACTCCAACTAAGGGCATAGCTCCGCAGGCTCCCCCATAAATATAGAAGTCTCTGGAACCTGGCTGTCTAGATGGACTTTCCCATTTTAGCAACATTCCAGGAGGCTTTAATTTGAGACACGAGCAAATGTAACACAGCAAAGAGGGGACAATATTTTTACCAGGCTAAAGTTCCAGAAAGTTTTCTATTACACCACCAAATCCAGTGTTATGGTTCCAATCAATTCAGGAAATAAAAGGTCTACTATTTATTTAGATCTCTAAGACTCAAAACTCCCGGCCAAAAAATGTACCCTTTGATCTTCATCCCTTGACTTGAAGCATTCTCTAAATGCATTTCCATTTTAGCAAAAAAAAAAAAAAAAGGCACACTTTTCTTTAATGAAGAAACTCAGATTTCATTTTAGGATTCCAACCCTTGGGTGAAATTCAGTGTACTGTCTGGTGCCTAAAGTGGGTCAAGTTCCTCCTATCAGTGAGCTTGGAGTTAGACAGGGGCAGTCTAGGCCATACAATAACATCCAAGGCCTTCATGGCATGCTGAATATCATCCCTGACAGAAGTCAGGTACGGGAGGGTGGCTCTTAGGAGGCAGCCATCCCTGGATGTCTGAACAGGTCTTGAAACTTTCAAGAAGAAAAAGCAAAAGACTATCAGAGTAGATTGGGTAGAACAGACCATGTTTGATGAGTCTGGGTCATTCAGGAGAGCCGGGTAGAAGGCTGGGTTCATGGCAGAGGTGAGAGGACAGTGAAGATGGCTTGAAAGTGAGGCCAAGCTGTGGTGGACTGAAAGGCCCTAGGATTAGCTCCAATGAAGAGGTGGCAAACTGCTGTGGTCCAAAGGAATTTCAAAGTTGTGGTGCTCAGGTTGCCCTATTCAGCTCCAGCTGTGAGACTCTGGACAGCCACTGGTGCTAGTCACTCTCTCTGGTGGCTCTTGGGTTCCAGCCACTGTTTTTCTCAACAGACTGTGCCCTCTGCTGTACTAGGACCTGTAGGCCAAGTGTCCATCCTGTAGTCTCTTTATTCTTGGTTCTAGCTCAAGAAAAGGGATGTGACAGCCAGTAGTCAAGAGTTGTTTTCCCCTTTCCCTTTCATAGCTTAGCTTGAAGGGGTGTCACGTGGTCCTACCCTTCATAGAGGATACAATGTGTGTGTTGTGTGTGTGTGTGTGTGTGTGTGTGTGTGTAAATATATATCTAAAGAAAGCAGCATGGGAGGTTTTCCATGCACAGGTCTGCAAAGATCATGAGGGTCAGGAAGAGAAGGACACACCATCCAAGGTGTCGTTCCTCATGGTGTCTGCAGAATCCACAGACAGAACAATTGACTGCACATAGGAGAACATGGGAGTATGACTAGAGTTTGCATCATTTAAAGCAGGATCTGGAAAACTGGTTTTTATGAAGGGTCAGCATTTTCAGTGTTGCAGTTAGTAACTGTTGCAATTGCTCAACTTTGTCAGTGTCAGACAAAATCAGCCAGGGATAAGACAGAACCAAAGGGGGTATGTCTGTATTTTCAGAAAACTTTCTGTATACAAAAGCCCAGCTAGGGCTGACTGGATGTCTTTTGCTTATTTCTGGCTCTTGTCCTTCCACCTCCATGAGGACAGGTGCACATTTGTTCAGTTTATAGATTTTCCCCAGGTCTAGTACACTGCTTGGCACACAGTAGATAGTCCATAATGGGATGGTTCAAGTGGCAGGAATGCCTGCTTAGCAATCGTGTGAGGCCCTGAGTTCAAATTCCAGTGCTATATCCCTCTCCCCCAAAGACTAATGAGACAAAGAGAGCAAGAATAAAAGTAAGACTAGGAAGAGACAGAACTATAGGGAGTTATCTGGGTGATCATCACCCAGAGAGTCAAGGTAGAAAACAGATACTAAACTAGGGTTTTAAGCAAAGGAGGAATAATATGGTGGACTACAAACTTGTTGGAAAGGATGGAAGACGGATCTCTAAGTTGGGCTTCTTGGGATGACTCTGAAATGTGGCGGGGCCACTCTGCCAGGGGAGTTGCCATAGTCAGTAATGAGGGATCCGGGAACTGTTGGTTTCCAGAATACAATAGCTTTGCAGCAAGGCCAGAAAGTGTGAACAGTGTGTGACACCATTACCACCATCACATCTGCCTGCCTGCCTGCCTGCTGGGCCAAGCCACTGTCACCTTAGACCCCGACTCTTCATACCCATGGTGCTGGAGACTAGACATCAGTGAACTTGCTTCCCAGCAGGGAATAGCCAAAGCAGCAGGAAAATGGCATTTACCTCACTTGGACCTATATCTAACTGGTGTAAATGAACTCATGATAATTGTGTATGTGTGTACTGGGACTTGCACTCACAGCTTTGTGCTCTAGCTAGGACTTTCCATTCACAACGGTGCTCTACTAGGGGAGCCACATTTCCATTTCTGTGTTTTTGCTAGTTGAGATGAGTCAAGAGAATATGTCTGCCTGAGCTGGTTCTGAACCACGATCCTCAGACTATTGTAGGCACCACTGGCCCGACTTCATGAGCAAGATCAGGAGGGAGTGTGGGAAACATAGTTGAGCTTCCTAAATTCTGTGGTATGGGTAGCAGCTAGAGAGATAGGATGATGGACTCTCACCACATTTAGCTGAGCCTGCATAGTCTGGTGATTCGTTGTTGCAAAACAAACTATTCCAAAATGGAGAGGCTTTAAAAAAACCCCACAATGATTCATTTTGTTTAGAAATGTGAAATTCAGGCAGGGCTTACAATGAGTTGGCTGGGGTCTTTCACTGGGCACTGCTGTATGTCGGCTTACTGGCTATGGGGGAGCCCGGTGGGGAGGAACTGAAATCCTTACCATTGGCCCCCACTGAGCCACACAGCAGCCTGCATCTGCCGTGGTGGGAGGTCTCCCTCCACATCTGAGCTGCCCCGTGGATGCTGGATGCTGCCCGGAGCACAGGCAGATTGTCCCTGCCCCAGCACTGTTGAAATTGTAGATGTGTGAGTGAAAGAAATGACGGCTTCTATTTCTGCCATGAAGTTTTAGGGTGGTTTGTTATGCAGTAAGAAATTTACCAGAAAGTGCAGGCTGTGTGATGAATGGGAAGCAGAGAGAGGAACAGATGGGATAAGCAACAAGAAATGAAGCAGCTAGAGCCAGAGAGGGGTCCTGGCTGACCTCCGTGTAAAGCCACATCCGCCCTCCCTCGGTATTCCTCACACTAAGAATGAGCGGCTTTCTGCTTCCTGATTATCATCACAGTGTGGTTTGGGTTGTTTGCCCAGTTGTCAGGTCAAAGCTCCAGCCAAATGCTGGAAGTATCCTTTATTATAGACACGGCTGCCTGTGGACTCCGTCCTCTTTCAGGAACTTCCCACAGCCCCCCACAATTTCTGATCATGGATGATTTAGGTTTTTAAGTTGTAAACTGCTAGAGAAAGGTAAGTATGACTTCTGTGGCTGTGATTTTTATGCAAGGCTCAAGGATCACTCAGGTAATTTTAAATGACAGAGTTGTCACATCAATATACCAGTTGTGTAACTGCACAATTCTGGGGCTACCATTCACATTCTAGTCTTTATTCCTTTGCATGTTTATTATAGCATTTTTCTGGCAGATGGCAGCAAAGTATCTTGAGGTAGGGTCGCTTTTCCTATTTGCATAAAGGTGATTTATGGCAAGTGGCAGGAGGCATAGGTATAAAACTAGTGCTTGATAAATCTTAGGCCCATGACAAGGGTTGAGGGAAGATGGAAGGCCTGGGAAGGAGTATCAGGATTGGGGATGGCACTTCTGCCCTATCAGAATGGGAACCCAAGTGGGAAGAAGTATTAGGATTAGTGGGGTTCAAATTTCAGCCTTGTGAGGCTGGTAGGATTACAGATGAGAAAGAGTCTCATTCAGGATGACTGCTTGGGAGAGGTTACAGGTTTGCCCTGAAAAGTAGAAATCTATGTGTGGTGGTATACACCTGTAATCCCAGCATGTGGAAGGCTAAGATAAGAGGATTAAGTTCTAGGACATGCTAGGCTACACAGAAAGATCCTGTCTGAAAAAGCAAGCAAGCAAGCAAGTTAAAAAACAACAACAACAACAACAACAAAAATAGCCATACTAGAGCTGAGTTTTTTGAGGGGTGAGATGAGTGGGTACTAGGGCTTGAACTCAGGGACTGGATGCTGTCCCTTAAGCTTTTTCACTCAAAGCTCTCACATTTGAGCCACAGCTCCACTTTGGGTTTTTTTTTTTGGGTGGTGGTTAATTGGTACTTTCATGTCTGGGCTGGCTTTGAACTGTGATTTCGGATATCATCCTCCTGAGTAGCTACGATTAGTTAGAGATGTGAGCCACAGGCTTTGCTAAAGGCTGGCTTTAATGAATAAATAACATCCTTAACAGAGAGATGGAGATGAAGCAAACAAAGGAATATCCAAGTAAAAAAAATGTACGATGATTCTAATAGGATAAGGTAGCAGGGATGTGGAGGGTGGAGAAAGCAGACAAAGGAAATGAACAGTGATTGACATGGGTGTGGTGTGTTGAAGTGAGGGATTTGCCATACACCTGCAAGTTCTGTCCACTCTGGTTCAGAAAATTTACATTTATTGTGAGCAAATACAATTCAGAGCAATCAGCAGCTTCTGACTGTCAATGTAGATTACAGGATTCCTTTTTTCTTTTTAAAATTTCAGATGAATTGTAGACTGCAAACCCTTTACAGTTAGAACAATGCTCTCCATTTTACATTCCATTTCAAAATGCAATCCCAGCCAAGCACGGCTTTTGTTTTATCTATGCATCCATCTTTCAAGGTCTCCTTTGGCTGTGTGCACACTGCTTTTGTTCTAGGCCTGCTGTTTTAAGTATAGCTTTGCTCCATTGCCATTCCCTCCTCCTATTCAAAACCAAGCACTTATTTGAATTAGAAAATACTGAATAGAATGAAGCATTGCTTTCTTCTTCCTCTCAAACACAGTGAGGTCTGTCTCAGTGATAGCAGTGATGATGATAAATGTTTTTGCACTTTCACTTAGAGACCTTTAGGAATGGACAAATATTTCCCAATAGTTGCAGGTGAGAGGAGGAAGGTAAAGAGGCTGGTGGAGCATTGTACTGACTGCAGTCTAATTCCTTAGCCCTTTTCCTAATTATCTCACACATCTTGCTTCAGTGAGCAGACCTGGAGCTGCTCATATTTTAAATCAAACTAAAGTCCACTGAAGTAGGAAAATTATGCATTTTACGTAAATGATATGGGCAAATTATTATTCAACTTTTAACAGGGTACTTCTTTTCTCCCATCACTTTCCTGTGAACAATGTAATATGGTTAATTTACCAGAAAGCATTGTTATTCATTCCCTAATTTTCTAGGCAACTGCTGTCATTTGCTTACCATTTCCTCATTCTCTGGGAATTGACAGACCTTCTGGCTCCATTTAGGGTGGTTTGAGTTCCCCAGCCATCTCTAGAGGCTTAGCCCTCCTTCTAGTATCTTCTAGTGCTCACCTCTAGGGAGGAGTCTGGAAAAAAGGAAAGATTCACATTCTTGGATTTTTCTACAAGTGGCTTAAACGAATCCTTTTATAAACACACACTAAAAAAAGATAAAATCTCTTGTGACATTTCCCCACAGTATTACATGTGTGATTTTCATTAAAAACACTATCTGAATAATACTCATTTCATTCTCTCTTGCTTCCAATTAGCTACCCATTGATTATTATATAGCAAGCACTTGATAATTAACCAAAGGAAAAATAACTAGAACAAAACAACCAGAACTCCTTACAATTGTTACTATATAGCTCCCTCCATGAATTTACATATTGTAAGACTAGGGGAAGGAGGGAAAAGAATGGATTGGAGATGTAGTGAGGCATTCTTGTAAGCTTCTGTCTCAGCAACTCTTTTATTCTCATACTCTACACGTATTTCCAACTGTACTCCAGCTGGAACATTGCAGCCAACAATCTGCCTAAAACACTACTCTGTTCTTAAATGGTATTTCCTACCACCCTCCATTTAGCAATCCTGGTTACTTTTAAATGAGGGGCAGGGTGCAGAGACTGAGAGACAGAAATAGAGACAGAGGCACAGAGAGACACAAAGAGACATAAAGATGAGGGGGGAAAGAGATTAGAGAGATGATAGAGATATTGAGCTTTTTCTTGATATAGTTTTGGTTTTCTTCATTCAGAGCCATTTGTTGACTGCCTTCTATATTTAAAACTTGAAGCAACCCTTAAAGTGGGCTTTAAAGGTGTAAAGACATACAGCCCCTACTATTCAACAATACAAATCCTACCACTACTTGTCTTGAAAACTGAATCCAGGCACTGCTTTTTCCAGGACGTCCCCCTACCCATACTGGACTTGCTGCCATTCCTTTATACCTCCTATGCTCCTATCTACAGAGAGCTCACCTAAGCTGTTTTTTGGTGTCCATCCTGGTTGGACTTTATCATTTCAGGTGCTTGGCGCTCAACACAGGGTCCAGTCCAAGATAAGAACACAATCAAACTTTAGACAAGCAATGAACGACAAATTCTTACCTGAATCTACGGTCATCTCCACTTTTGTCCCACTGTTAGGAACAGTCTTGGCCAAGGGCTTGTTTCAGCTCGTTTGGTTTCTTCCTCTTTGTCTGAAGTCTACATTCCTCTGGCATATCGTGGTCCAGTAGGCTGACTTGCTAGATATCTACTTCCCAGGTGACTTAGTGATTTTCTTCTTCTTTCCCATCATCAAATTCCATCCTCTCTTCTATTCTCAAACAAAGGTCGTTCTTTGTTGGGTGAAAAAGGGGAAATCAGATAATAGCAGCAATAACACTGCCTCTCCCATGTTCAGTACCAATACATGAGCAGTAAGGTGTTTTGAACACCAACCTCACAGTGTGCCTCAGGGTCACAGGAGCAACTTGGTCCAAGGGTATGGCAAAGAGATGGTAAGCCACAGGTAGGCACATTATACAACTGAATGATATGGAAGACAAAGATAGCCATCTTAGAGGGTGGTCATGATTTCATAAAGTTACCAAGTTACAATGAGATCTTGAAGATACAGTACTTTCAGACTCTGTGTCATGTGGTGCAATGTACTGCATGCAGTCCCTACATTCTAAGACGTATGAATTTATTCCTGTGGGTGTTGAGATGAATTCTAGAGAAAAGTGTGCGGAATACCAATGGTTTCAGTTCAGGCCACTCATGGAGTCATCACATCTTATCTCAAAAATTGTTGACCACACATTATAATGCACATCCCCCCTCCCCCCTGGGTGGTGGAGAGGCAGGGCTAGTGCTGAATCAGCACTAAGTGAATCATTCATGTTTAGTAGTTCTCAAGTAAGTGTGTCATTTGAAAGTAAACCACTCACTCCACTGGATGGCGGGAATCATTCATTTAACCATCTATCATCTATCCATCCATCCATCCTTTGCCATAAACTTTTTAAAATTTTTATTTGTGTCTTTTCTTCTTTTGGTACTGGGGATCTAACCCAGGACCTTGTACTTGCTAGGCAAGCACTTTGCTACTGAGCTACATCCCAGCTCTGCCATAAACTCCTTTTTTTTTTTTTTTGGCCAGTCCTGGGGCTTGGACTCAGGGCCTGAGCACTGTCCCTAGCTTCTTTTTGCTCAAGTCTAGAACTCTGCCACTTGAACCATAGCGCCACTTCTGGCCATTTTCTTTTTTTTTTAATTAATTAATTATTATTTTTTTTTCATTTTCTGGCCATTTTCTGTATATATGGTGCTGGGGAATTGAACCCAGGGCTTCATGAGGCAAGCACTCTTGCCACTAGGCCATTCCCCAGCCCTGCCACAAGCTCTTGATGATTCTAGGTGCAGAGAGGATAACAGGGAGAAATTAGGCCATTTTTATCCTGAAGTAGTACACGATCTGTCAGCGAAAACACTGCAAGAGAGAAACAGTATTATTAAATCATACTAAGAGAAGTGAGCCAGACCCAAAGAAACATAGACTGTATGTTTTTCCTCATTGGGAATAATTAGTACATGTCTAGGATAATCTTAGCAGAAGATCACAATATCTCAATAGCCATGTACATATGAACACATAAGATGATGCTAAGTGAAATGAACTCCAAGTTATGGAAATAAGGGGTTTATCATTGTTGTCATTATTTTCAATGTACCATGTGAAATTATGCCATTTTCTTTTGTCTTTCTTGCCCAGGGTTTTACCTCTGATGTCACCGTTACTCATCTTGGTACCCCGGGTATTGTATATATTGGAACTAGGGAAGGGATGGGGAACATCAAAATGGAGAGACACAGGATAAAAGATGAATCAATGCAATGGCAATACTTACAAAACGGTATGCTGTAAACCAACTGTACAACTCATGGGGAGAGGGGGAGGGGAAAAGGTGGGAGAAAAATGAGGGAGGAGGTAACAAGTTGGGTAAGAAATGTACTTACTGTCTTATGTATGAAACTGTAACCTCTCTGTACATGACAATAAATAAAAAATATATTACTGGCATCGAACACAGAATTATAAGGGCTGTAAGTATTCAGAAAGGAGCATGGAATTCTGGTTGTCGAGGAGTTGTTTGCCAGAGATTCATTCTCATTATGACAGTTCCTATACCACCAGAGACCACTTTGTTTTTGGCCAGAAAGAAAGAGAAAGAGAGAGAAGAGAGAGAGAGAGAGAGAGAGAGAGAGAGAGAGAGAGAGAGAGAGAGAGAGACAGAGAGAGAGACAGAGACAGAGACAGAGACAGAGAGAGTTACTATAGATGAAATACAAGTGCTATGCCACTGGGCTATACCTCCAGACTTTAACTGTTAGAAAGTTTTTATCCTCTTTTCTATGAGTTTGTGAGCATTCTGCATATTGAATATAAATAAGGTATAATTTAGATATTAGCAAAACTTTCTTAGAATATTGGTATTTATAAATTATGAAGGTCTATTTGGTATCTTAAAGATATTTATTACAGGTTGTTTTTGTCATGTTTGATGGAACTACAGTCTATTTCTGAGAATTAAATATAGATAAGTGGTAATGCCATAGTAATTATTCTCCTATAGTACTATTTTGGAATCTAAATTTGAGCCTATTTTTTTCAATCCCAAATTCATATTTTTCTTCTTTCCTCTCTCTTCCTTTTTCACTATCTTCATTCCAGCAAATATTTTTGACAGCCTAACTGAATTCTAGCAGCAATAAAAAAGTCAACAAAAGTTGTCGAAATCTATTAAAATACCTTTCAGGAACAAATTGTCCAAACATCATTTCACTCAAACATAACTTGTTAAGAGTATGGCTGCCCTGTGCAGTTAGATTCTTTGTCTTTAACCAGGACAAGTGCAGGTGGCATCCTTTTGCAGTGGACTTTAGTATCATTTGCCTTTGCACGCTTCTTTTAAGACTCATGAAAGAACTATTCCAATTAATATGGCAGAAATTGCTAAGATCTCCTGGGAAATCGCAGATTAAAGCCCTACAGCTCTAAAGCTTTTAGAAAAATCCTCTGTTGCCCAGTTGGCCACAGGAGGATTCATCTGTCTCAGGTGGATAAAAACCTGTAGGTGCTTGTCCTTAGTGTAGTGGTTTGAAGACTCACAGTTACCCTTGACTTTTCTCATAGAAATGCATTTCTCATATATCACAGAGCCAAATGCAGCCTAACTCTAACATGTGGGACCTGGAATTTACTGGGGAGTCTTCCTGATCCCCACTCTTTCCCCTCGGTGAACACGAACGAAGCAGTCCTAGAGGAAAGCGTGAGATGCAATGAATGGGGTGAACAGGAATCATGTCATGATTGTTTACAAGGCCTGAGCTTTGTAAATGGTTTTCGCTGGTAGGCTTATTTGATTTTTAAAAAGTAAAAAGAAATAGTTTATGAGGAAGGCTTGTTATCCAGAGCAATGACAGATGATAGTTCTCTTGGGAGAATACAATTACTTATTCATTACTAGGTTACTAAAGATTAAAAAAAGAACCTCACCACTGCCTATGCTTCTTCTGTAATCAGAGAACTTCCTGGTGAGCAAATTCAGTTTCCTACAATTTACGAGGGACACGGTTTCCTAGGAGCTGTTGGAACCCCTCCTTGGAGGTGATATCAGGACTAACTCTTGAAAGCACAGTAGACTCTTGGAAACAAACACTCTGATCTCTTCCTACTTAAAGGTACACTTGCTCAGCAACTATCTCATCAGCATTTCAGAACAGGTCCAGCATGCTGCATATCACAGGTGTACCCTTCAGCTGACCTCCATTCTTAGCTCTATTCCATATATGAGAATCCAAAACGACTCACTTGATGTATTAAATGCTATAACATTTAATTCATTCGGCTTCAAGAGACGATCTAACTTTCTTCAAGATTTTCTGCATGACAGAGATTATTTTTTCCAGATATTTTTAAGTGAATCAAAACATAAACAAAAAATCCTCCAGAGATTAGTTGCAAAAACCCACACTAGTGTGACAGGATGATTAAAAATGAATTTAACTTAAAAAAACTTAGAAGTCAGGTGCTGGTGGCTCACACCTATAATCCTAGCTATTCAGGAGGTAGAGATCTGAGGATTGCAGTTTGAAGCCAGTCTGGGCAGTAAAACTCCATAAGACTCTTACCTTCAATTAACCACCAAAAAAACAGAAGAAGAGCTGGCTCAACATGGTAGAGTAATCTTGAGCAAAAAAGCTAAGGGATAGTGCCCAAGCTCTGAGTTCAAGTCCTGTGACTGACCACAAAACAGAAACAAAACAAAAACAAAAACTAAGAACCTACTAATGAACTGGACAATGTAATAAAAATTGCATGTAATAACATCTTTAAATTAAAAAAATCAATTTAGCAATTGCATTAACATAAAAAACAGTACCATAAAATTTTAGTATATGAGAAAAATGTTTCATCTTTTTTCTTGCTTTCTTCTTCAAATGTTGGAAGCTCTTTCTAAAGGTAAAGTTCATTTCAACAATAAACTGTCCCCCTTACATATATCCACATGATATCAGTGAATCATAAGCTGTTAAAGCTAAGTGTGGATCTCCCCCCCCGCCCCCATTTCTATGGCCAGTCACCAGGTGGGATGTCACATGGTCACTCTAGGTCTTGCAGCTGAGTGCTGGCAGAGCCAGGGCCAGACAGCTAGCCTGAGTCCACCATAGCCTTTTTACCACACCAGGCTGTCTTTGTTGGAAAAGTGGAGGAACACATGGAAATAGGGTGATTGATTCCAGGACAAGACTTTCTAATGGTCTTGTTCTTCTACAAGCTGGGCACAGCACATTCCATTTAGAGAACATGTCAGATTAAAAATTAAAACGTTAAGGTACACATAGTCATGCTTTAACAGTCCTCTGAATTAGCTAGACTATTGCCTAGCCTTTTGGGGTGGAGGGGTCTCCAGATGTTCTGAACATCTCTGTCATTCGGAAATACTGCACAATGGCTAAATTCATCAGGTGACTCCTCACCATCTGGTGTGGGACAGATATGTCACAGAACTACCAGAGTACCTTTGGTAATTTAAACAAATGAACAATTTTTTTTCAAATGTAAAATGCTCTCTTTTTAATTACTGAATTAAGAAAGTTAAACAATTTAAAAATGTAAAACTCACAAATAAATCACAACAAAAAAGAATTAAGACTTCAGAGTTGCTACTCAGTATTAAAAACTCAATAGAAAAAGGATTTTTGATTTGTTGTTGTTAAACACATGTCATTCAAGGTTGGTACAAATAGCAACTAAAAATGTAATACTCTTTTTGTGCATCCCTATGAATTGTAAATAGTGCATAGTTACTCCACTGGCGAACTCTTGGACATATAGTCATTCATTAGCAGTACAGGACATTTAAAACACTTATTTTACAATGGGACATGTATAACCACCGCCCCCCCCCCACATTCCCCATAATTTTTAGTTGCATGAGAAAGTTTAGTAGGTAGCCATAACTACAATGCTGTGGGTTTTAGATACCGTTACAAGATTTATGAAATAACAAAAAAACATTAGAAACATTTCAGCATTCATATTTTTATACAAGAAGTTTGTGTGGCATCCATTTCCCATTTCTCTTACTAGGATTGGCTGTTTACTTGCTTAAATACACTCATTTTTACCTTTTGGGAATCAATGGCAGTTAAGTTAGAGCAAATACTGGTAATAGAACATATGAACTCAGCTCAGGAGTTTCTGAAAAGAGTCAGAGTAATGACCATCTACACTGCAGATCAACAGGTATAGTCATAAACCAAAAAGAAAAAGAAGATACAATACAAATTAAAACAAACAAAAAACCGTGCTTTGCAAAAGCCAAAAAAAAAGGGCACTGGCTTTCAAAATACCTCCAATGCTGTGATGAGGTTTTGCAGTCAGAACTTCCTCTGTCCACAGCTTCATGGCCCAGGCTGGCCATGGCCTCCACATTAGCACCCAGATGGCATATGTACAGGGACATATATATATATATATGTATGCATATATATATGTAATCCATATTTATAAAAAAAGAAAAAGAACCCAAACACCTGTCTTGATTGTTTTTTGTTAAAACATGAAAAAAAATTTTATTGTTTTAGACAAAGAGGCCACTTTTGGAAAATAATACTTTGTTTTTAGTTGAATCAGGTGAAGACAGAGTTAAAATCACATAGGATTTGCATTTTAAAAAAAGGAAAGCACGAGGATCAGGATCGTTGGCACTGGAGTAACTATTTACACTTAACAGAGGTTTGGCCTTTTACATAACATCGATACAATGCATTTCCAAAGTCTGAGAAATAACAAGGTTCTGTCTCGTATGCTTCACAGAGGAGGTTCGGATTTGGGGGACAAGTGTCATTAATGAGGGCCATGGAAGTTCGTCAGCTTCAGAGTCACATGCAATCTGATCCTGGACGGTTCTCGCTGCCCTGGGCAGCTGGCTACAGAATTGGAAGCTAATGGGGAGGGGTGGGGAGACCTCTGGGACAAGGTCTCTCTGCAGACCCAGCTCTCACAGGTTTTCACCAGGTTGATACTGGGGCTCTGTGGCGGTAAAGTAGTCTTCCAGGAAGCCCTGCAAGTATTCAAAAGTAGGACGCTCTTCAGGGTCCTTTTTCCAGCAGTGGATCATGAGCTCGTGCAGAGAGATGGGGCAATCCTGTGGACAGGGCATCCTGTAGCCGCGTTCCACCTGCTCCAGCACCTCCCGGTTGTTCATGCCTGCAAAGAGAGAGGTGGTGAGAACTGGCCCTCCTGGGCTCCAGACCCTGAGCACTGTGTCGGGACTTCCCTTTCCTCTTCCCTGTGCCCGCACATGGTTAAAACACAGGGAGGGCCCCCAACCCACTCAGGAGCTGAACCTTGTCTTTAATGGAGTATCATACTGTACAGAAATAACAAAGGAATGCAGAACTCACATTTGCAAAAACCCAGATAATGAATCTCAAATGCATTATAAGTGAAGGAAGCCAGATACAAAAGGCCTCATACCGTATGATTTCATTTATATAAAATCCTAGAAAAGACAAGAGACAGGATAGAAAGCAGATCTGTGGTTGCCAGGGGTGGGAAGGACATGCAAAGGGGCCAAAAGGGACTTTGAGGGGTGAGGAAAATGGTATGTGTCAGGGCCAGCATGTGTTCCCTGCAACAGGCCAGCAGCAGACATTTTTAGCTGCATGGGATGCACACACCTTTTGTCTTCTTTACAACCCTGAAAGAAGTACAAAACGAAACAGGCTGGAGCCAGATTTGACTCGTGGGGTCGCAGTCTGCAACCCCAGTGCTGATGTGAGTGTTCATTGAAACTCACTGAGGTGTGTTCTTACAGATGACTTTTATTGTATGGAAATTACACTTCAATCAAGCAGACAAAAATACACGAATAAAGCAGAGAAAAAATTATGCCATGATTCTTATCTATGGCCACCATAAGCCTCACTTACAAATCCCACAAACTGGTTCCTCAGTGTGGGCAAGCTCTTGGTGTACCCGATTGAGATCTGTTATGGCAGTATGTCTGGACAGCATCTGGACTGGTGACCCCACAGCACCCTGATGTTTGGTGACTTTGATGGGTAGACAGGATGTCTCCAGGGGTGCGTGTTTAGGATGACCTCAGCAGGCCATCTATCATTGAAACCTTGCAGGCTTTCTTGGGGAGCAGCCTGATGCTGAAACAGGCTGCAGGGCATTAGGAAGGCATGGGGGGGGCAGTGGGAGTAGCTTCCTGGGGTGCCTTTTTGATTGTGTGGTTTCAAAATACCACTCTCAGGTGAGGCAAGTTCTCATTCCCTCCAGCTACACTCCAGGCACTTCACTTTTCTTCTCCCTTTTGTGATACTATGTCTGTTAGACAGAACCTGGTCAGCCTGGTCAAAGGATCTGAGTCCAGGGTGTCACCCTGTCCCTGTGGGTAGGGGACACACAGGACTTTTGGAGCTGGGGGTATCCTGGCTCTTCCTGGCTGTCAACCACAGCCTTGTCAATCAGTCACCCGTGGAAATCCTTTTAGGGTGCTTTCTTAGTCTATGCTGGTGGTAGTAAATCTATTTTTCTATTGTGTGAAGCAAGTCTTCACTCTGGCTGTTATAAAACAAGCCCACGTATGTCAAGACAACAACCTTTGTTTTAGGAGAGGCTGGTGTGGGAGTGTGGGGTATGCTGTGCCCTGTGGGCCTTCACTTGGCCTTCTTTGGCTGGATGTTTCTACAGATAATTAGCTCTCTCCTACTCTGCAGCTCTGGATTCATGGTGGGAGCTGAAAGTAGGGGAAGCCCTTGGAGCTGCTAGGTGGGGAAACTGGCAGACAGCTGGGAAAGGTCAGAAAGAGATAACCACTTAACAGACCCGCATTCGCAGAAGCATTTGCTTTGCTGCATATTTTGGCTGACTTCCTAGTTTCATAATATTTCAGAAACCACAGAGCCTGGGCCTGTAGGGATCTCTTGTCCCTGTCACAGTGGAGAGCCCCAGGAACTGGAGGAAAGGCCTGAAGGCTGCAACCTCCACAATGCCCCCTACTGCTCCAACCTGGCGCCGAGTGTCTCTGTCCAACATGGCATCACAGTTTAATTAATCACTCTCTTGTGGGTCTGTGGAGCTTGTGTCAGTAAATGTTTCATTTCATTAAAAAACAAACTTCTCAAATGGAAATATTTCCCCACCCTGCTTTTAAAAACCCTTAATTCAGTCTCTGCCAATGGAAAGTTTAATTGGCCACTTGGGTCCAGCCTATTTTTCCAGTGCCCGGCCCAAGACTCTGACCTAGCATATCTGGCAACTCGGGGCTCAGCATGTCACATCTCCCCAGGCATCCTGCTTCTTGGACAGGGCTGGCCAGGGAACAGGGCTGCACGTGGGCTCACACAGGGTGCTAGCAGGGCCTCGCTGTCTGTTCCCATGCACGAGCTTCTCTCTCCACCCCTTTCCTGTCTGCACCCCTCCCTTGTGGCCCATTCTTCTCCTTTCTCTTCTTAGGCCGCCTTCTCCCAGACCTCTGAGGCCTGGGGAGCAGATGTGAACAATTCCGAATGCTGGGCCAAGGAGAAACATACCAGTGACAGCTTTGCCAGAAAAGTGGGATATTTGACACTGTATTTGGCTGATGATGACAAGTGGAACGAGACTGGCTCTCTAAACCACGCCGAGGACCAGAACCTGCATGGCTGACCCAGGGGCCCAGGGCTTCCCACCTACTTAGCAAGGAATGGGCTGCTTTTTCTTGTATAAACAGGGGCTCAGTTAGATGGATTGGGTTAATGTATTAACCCAAATTCTTATAATGCTATAAGAACTTTGGAATTTTTCTTTTGTTGGTCATGGGATTTGAACTTAGGGCCTGGGTGCCATTCCTGAGCTATTTCACTCAAGGCTAGCACACTACCACTTGAGCCACAGCACTACTTCCAGTTTTCTGGTGGTTAACTGGAGATAAGAGTCTCATGGACTTTTCTGCCTGGGCTGGCTTTGAATCACAACCCCTAGATCTGTTTCCTCATTACAGGCATGAGCCACTGGCACCTGGCTGAAAATTTTAAGAATTTTAGCAAAATAGGTTTTCACTCTACCCACTACAATAAAGATGGGTTTTAGGTTTTACAAGACAGTTCCATGCTTTTGCTGAAAAGAAAGCTGTGACCTCCTTTCTTTTAGGTGCTTTTCCTGAGACACTGGCTTTGCTCACGCTCATGAAGGATGGGCCCATGAGCCTGGCCGGCAGGAAGGCATCCTGAGGAACATGGGAGGGAGGAGCAGCTTTCTATTGAAATGCAGCCCAGAAAGTGGACAGGGAAGAAAATGCCTGGGAATGGTTCTCTTTCTTTTCTGGTTTTGAGTGGGGAGAAGGTCAGAGGAAAATGGAAGAGATAGAAGCTTTGTCATCAACAGTTTGGCACCCAGGTGCCCTAAATGGGGTTGCCATGGAGACCAGGAGAGAGAGTCTCCCCGCAGCCAGTGGTGTCACAAAGTACCCACATGCTGTCCCTGTTTCCAGCCTTCTATCAGGGAAGAGACTCAGCACACATTCCCTTGACCCTTGTAGCTTTATGGGGGCAGCCTGCCCTGCTCCCTGAAGATGGCCCATGTTAGAGGTCACCCTCATGGGCCCCAACTCAGTGGTAATTAGTCCAAGAACACCTTGGCCCCTGCTGTTCAGTCAATTCCTTCTTCCTAGATCCTTAGGAAGTGCACAGGGTTCTGAATGTTGGGTTTGGAGCAAAAGTCCCTCCATGACTGCCTTTGGCCTCACACCATTCTCCTGCTCCTGTGCCACACTGGCTAAAAGAAGCCTTGTGGGCTGGTGACAGCAGGACCACTGGACATTCGGGGCAGAACTCTATCTTGGAACACTGTGAGCTGAAGGCCAGTGATTGTGGACAGGGCAGAGAGGGCAGAAGACCCTGCACCTCGGCTAGGGTCAGAAGTTTAAGCCTGCTCCTGCTCCAGCATGGAGAGTGCTAATCTCTTCCTACCTCATGGAAAGGTGCTTCTCAGCGGATTCAGCACAGGGAGGCATAGGTCTACTGTTGAGAGTTCCAAGATAGCGAGGGAGGAGCAGCGAAGAATCTATATTTCTCCCTCCCTCCCTCCCTCCCTCCCTCCCTTTTTAAAGAAAAACAAACTCAGGGCCTTGCACTTGTGAAGCAAGCATTCTACCAACTGAGCCACACCTCCAGCCCTTCTGGCTTAGTCTGTTTTTCAGAGAAGGTCTCTGTTTCTTAAATAGCTGAGATTATAGGCATGCACCATCTTGCCTGGATAAGATCTGTAATTCTGCAAGGAAGGTGCTATTAGTTCACTAATTTCCCTTACCTCCTTAAGCCCTTATCAAGTGACTAGATGATTCAAGAAAGTCAAGCAGCTGTCACTTGCTGAAAGATTTTCTACTTCAAATGCAGGAGTAAATGTGATTTGCTTAAGAGAACATTTCTGCTCTGCCAGCTCTTGCCAAATACGCAAAGCAAGTGTTCAGTTAAGATCCAGAGCACAGGATGGCTGTGACATTCTGCCTCTCCTGATGCTAGGACATGGTGTTTGATCACAGCATCAGTTTCTCAGAAAAACTGATGACAGAGGCTGATCCAGAGCTAGGGAAATGCATATTACTATTTCATCAATGTGTAAAGATGATGAAGTAAGAATAGAAAGACTTTGTAGGTTATGGGATAAATTTAAAATAGTGGTTCAAAATGTTAGTGTTTTTCTCAGTCTTATTCACTGGAATTGGGAAAACATAAAAAGAATTTCTGTCTCCCTAGAAGAGAGAAGAGCTCCCCGGAAACACAGACATGTAACAGCAACTTCAGCAGACATGTGCCAGGGTTCCTGGAAGCAGGCAGAAGGGGGCATGCATTTGGTCTGGACACGAGAAAAGCTTCACAGAGGAGATGACGTTTAGATGGTCTTGGAAGGATTTGGGACAGATGGGAGATTTGCATATTCAAGAGAAGTCTTTTAGGCCAGGCCAGGTCAGGCCAGGCCAGGCCTGGTAGCACATGATTGTAATCATACTATTCAAGTGGCAGAGGTAGGAAGATTATGAGTTGAGGCCATTTTGGGACTCAGGGTGAGACTGTCTCAAAGAACAAAAGAAAACAAAGCAACCCAAAGTCTCATGATGTGTCCCCCTTCCATTTGGAGGTAGGTGGCAAGAGTGAACTCACATTAGATCTTGTCCTTTACTCCCTTAGAGCCACTTGGTTCTCACCACTCTAAGATTAAAGCAGGAGTACCAAGAATCACCTGGAAGATGCTACCTGATGCACCCATGCCCACCTGTGCTTTGTGCTCCAGCCATACTGGCCTCCTGCAGTTCTGCAGAACCATTGCAATCTGCAGCAGTTACTCCTTCCTTTTCTTAGACATCTACCTGGCTTCCTCCAGGTATGCACTCACACCAATGACTGCAGTGATCTCTCAGGAAGCTCTGCCACTGCCACCTACTCCTGAATGGCTTCCTGCCCTTCCTGCTCAATGTGCTTCCCACATATCACTAACAGTCAACATTCAGTGTATCTTTTTTTACTGTCTGTCTCCTTAAGAAGGAAGTTCACAGGGGAGGAGTTAGGCATTTCCACTATTCTTGGGGGCCTGGAACGGCCCTTGGCAGATAGCAGGTAATCAGTAAGTATGTGTGAAGTGAGCGCAAGAAAACACTGATGATGAAAGCCCATGCCAAATGATGGCTCTGGAGTGATGTGTTGGGCAAAGCAAAGTCCTATTTTTGGCTAGGACTAGAGTGAGATAACCAGTTTGTGCTTTCTAGGACAACAATTCTGCTAGGAACAATGGAGGAATGGTAGTGGAGGAGGGGTGGGACCAGAGGTAGAAGCTCCATTAGGAGACCACTGCCCAGTAGCTGACAGTTTGACATGGGAGTGGGAATGAAAGGCAGAGAAGAAAAGATTTGAGAAGCTTTGAAAGTGAAATGACAGGTTACAACACATAACTGATTTTATACATCCATCTAAAATCTGCTCTTGTGCTTTCCTTTCTCATATACAACAGTGCATCAGTATAAGATGCAAAGAATGACTCAGAACACTGGCTTATGGTGAAGCAGGCTTGGCGAATGTATTCAGGTCAAGCTGCCAGCAGGAAGGGATAGCACAGAGCTGTTCTTGCAACAGCTTTCATCTTTGCGTTATTACCCGACCCCCCCCCACCCCCCCGACTCCCAATCAAGACTCTCCTTCGCTTTGAGAGTCTTTCTTTCCTTCCCTTTGGCCCATTCCTTTTATAAACCATGTTAACTAACTAGCCAATCAGTCCATTGATCTGGCTGGCAGGCCATTGGCCCTTCACTTGGTTGCACCTCCTACACGGATTCTGAGTTCATTCTCTGATGTCCTTTGATGGACTGACTTTCGTGTGGGGCATTAATATCTAGGGAGCTTTTTATAAAACTCACAAGACTTCTTCCTCCTTGACTTCTAGGTCTCATTACCAGCCAAAGTACCCTTTTTCTATGTGACAGGGTATCAGAGAGCTGTTCTCAGGTATGGAAGAATTAAGAAAATTGTACTATCACTTACCATTGTTGAAAAATGAATTATTCAAGTGTGTATTCTAACTAGCTGCGAAATGACTATGTCAAAATGTAGAATGGGAGTGCTTGATGGATAGGGGCTGGGAATCTTACCTGGGGTCACATCAACAGACACATCAATAGACTTGATGGGGGAAGTTGAGGAGAGCCATACGCCCTCACTGCATACTCTGACTTGGCCACACCAACAACCACAGTGACATCTGGATGAAGCTTAATGAAACCGTTTGTGCCTTGGAATTGTTATCCTTCATTAAGATAATAATCCTATAATTGCAATCCCTCCATAAAAGCTTCTCCCTCAAGAAGAATTTTCTGTCACATTCAGAAGTCCAATTAAATATGATTATAGCTAAGTTAAAAAAAATCAAGTGCCTATGACTAGGACAATAGACCTGGGAACAGTTTTTGTGTGGCTCTCTGTGGTGGAACAGCTCACATCACCCTTTCCCCTGACAGCTCCTTGGCTACCACTGCCAACCAGCTGGGCTCTCATGTCTCTCATGGCAGCCCACAAGGCCCTTATAATTGACTCCAGGGCCTTCACCTCATATACTGTCTCTTCTTCCCTACCCTCTTGTGGCTCCTTGAACTGGTCCAGCCTCCCATGTCCTGGTGCTTTCCATGTGCCAGGCTTAGCGACTCCTAGCTTCTTGGATGTATAAAAACCTTATTTGCCTTCCAAGTTCTGGCTTTCCACTGCCACTACCAAATAAAGGCGGGGATTGATTCATTGACATAATGATGCATCATACATTGGGGCTCAGTTCTCACTTCAAGTTCTCTTGCCAGCTCAGAAAATTCTCAGGGAAAAGAGCCCTCAGTATTTAGGGATCTGAAGTAGGTGCCTCAGCTCTATTATGAGAATCAAGGTTTGGGCACACAGCATACATTTAAGCAATCTGCCTGTAAAGGAGAACTTCCTTTCACAAAAAAGATGTCACAAATGACACTGACTTCTTCCTGGATTTTGATGCATGCTCTAGCTAGCAGATGGTAAGATCCATGAGTACAGGGGTACTATCATTCAGCACCTCCAACAGACCCTGGCCTGAGGCAGGCACACATCATTGCTCCAGGATGGCATTCATGTCTTCTTTGTACTGTATCCCAGGAAAAGAATGCCTGGCACAGCTCATATTGACTGGAGAGATGCTGAGTGAATGAATCCTAGTCTAAGTGCTAAAACCCAAACTGACAAAAGCCTCTGTCTCAGAAATACACCTGCCTTCCTCCACTGAGGCCCCACCTTCTCTTCTTTGTCTGGGTTTCTGTATGTGATCTCAAGAAACAAAAAAAAAGCAGTTTTGTATTACTAGAAAGAAAGGCTTCACAGAAATGCTAACAATATTAACCTTTCTCATGAATGCATTTAACACATCAGGTGACTAGAAACCTGAGGGGATCAGGAAGAAATCGTTCAAAATGTAGACAATAAAAAAAAGAGGTGCCTTTATATCTTAAAAAAATCCCCAGACTGACACATTTTCCCCCTTGAGAAGCAATCCAAAAGTACTCATGCTGTGCTCCCCCCTACCCCTCCTAAACCCTTTCTTGGCTTTCCCAGAGTATCAGCCCACTTGTGCATGCTGGGAGCAGCAACCACCGGTGCAGCACCAATAACCAACCTGACTTACAGCAGCATCTCCAAATCCCAGTGTGGGAAGGTCACAAACCAGATCTTGTCAATTTTGCTGAGGTGCCAACCCTCTCTCCTAGGGGTCTGGAGGCTATACCAATCCCTGAAGGACAGCCCCTTTACATGCATTTCTTGTGCTTTCTAAAGATGACCAGAAAGAATCTTAGAAAGTGAACAAAGGGATTACAAATTAATCGGCTCTCCCTTGCTCCTCTGACTGCAAAGATATGATTACAAGCCCAGGGTTTGCAAGAGACTTACATTCCTCATTAATCCCCACTATCATTTTTTATCACTGTGCTGTTTTTTTCCCCCTCCTGTAAGCTCTCCCTTTTTTAGGCAAGAATGAGGGAGAGCTCTGTTCTTTCTTTGTTCAGCAGTAACTAAAAAATATGTCCTTAACATTTCAAAAAGCAGATCGTCCCTGCACTTTAACCACTAAAGCGTGGAGGTGAAATGGTACAAGTGTCCTTTATGTCTCCATCCGTCTAAATTAATGAGTTTAAGCATGGATAACCTCAACTCATTTTTTTTTTTTTAGAGCATGCATTTGATAATCCAGATCGGTTCTAGCGTCTTAAGACTCTCCAGTTCCCTTACATCACACTTGGTTCTGTATAGCCTTATTTTAACTTGTCAGCAACAGGCAGAGAATGGTAGCTAAATTGCCTTTCCTGTTTCTGCTCTCTGGCCATCTGGAGCTGGGGCCTGCAGAGAGAACAAGTCCCTGCATCTTCCTGCCAGGTTCAATCCATGGGTCAATGCTACAGTGTGATCAAAAGACAGTGGGGGTTTTTCCCCTTCTTTTTTCCAGACATGTCTGTAAACTCCATTTGGGCAGAGGCTCTGCCAGTGGCACTTGAGTTCTGGGAGTGGTGACACATGTGCCTACTGAGAGTGGAGAGATTCCACACACCGAGGGAACTGAAGCATTCACACCAGCTGCTCCTTACATCAACCCTGGCACACAGGTCATGGTGGTTGCTTGTCAGGATGCCACGGTGACTCCTGATTCTGCTTTTTCTCAGGCTAAATATATACCTGTTTGTGTTTTTCAAAGTCCTGCCCAGCACAATGATGAGTTGAGGGCTAGAAAGGTAAATGGATGAGATATCCCCTAAGGGTATCAGAAGAAGTTCCATCTGAGACCCATTCCAAGGGTCCTGCTCTTACCTGGGTATGGCACTCTTCCTTTGGTGACCAGCTCTGTGAGTAAGATTCCAAAAGACCACACATCAGACTTGATTGTGAACCTCCCATACAGGGCTGCTTCCGGGGCTGTCCACTTAATGGGGAATTTTGCACCTGTAGAATGAAGATTTGGTTACTTCTCAGGCAGAGGGCCCACACTGAGAGACAAGGGAAGGAGCAGGTCTTAGAGGTCACATCCAGGGAGCAGATTTAGAGAGAAGGAGGTAAAGAGGAAAAAAGAGGTGGAAGCTGGCTTCTTGAATCTATGACCACATGGAATGGTGGTGCACGTTTAGTCTGGAATAGGTGATTAGGAAACCAATTTATTTTTTGCCAGTCCTGGGGTTTGAACTCAGGGCCTGAGCACTGTCCCTGGCTTCCTTTTGCTCGAGGCTAACACATTCTACTTCTTGAGCCATAGTGCCACTTCTGGCATTTTCTGTTTTATGTGATGCTGAGGAATTGAACCCAGGGCTTCATGCATGCTAGGCAAGTACTCTACCACTAAGCCACATTCCCAGCCCTAGGAAACCAATTTATACATTGCTTCTTTCATTTTGAAATAATACTATATCTTAATAAATGCACAGGATTAGATCACCAAGTTACTCGCATGAGTAATCCAGTATATAAGATCATAGTTTGGTCTTATGAGGAGCACAAAATCCATCAAATTACCAAGCTTCTCCTAGAGTTCAGACAATTGGATGCAGCCCCTAAGTTATGTTGAAATAGAAATGGATTTTATTTCCCCAAGGCCTCCCACACCCACAGTAGAGAAATAATTTTGCCTTTGGCTATTTTCCAGCCTATATCTTCTTTCCTCCACGTTTCTCCCTAGAGTGGTCATCTTTATCCTAGTTTTTTTCTTCTATTGTGTCCCACCCTTTTTTCTAATCAAGGGACAGAGTACAATTTAATGTTTTTCTTTCTTTCTTTTTTCTTTTGAAGAGGGCTTATCTCAATGATTACCTTCTGACTTCTCTAGACTAAGGGGCAAATTCATGCTAAAGTCAGTAGAATCATGTCTTTCAAATTTCTCTGATCCTTAAAAGAACCCTCTCTCTAAACCCAAAGGAAGGGTGGGGCTTACCCTGATCTTTACAGTGCTAGATGTGTGTAGAGGGGATAAAAAGTGGGCCCAGCAGCCTATGTTCTCACACATTAGGCTCTGCAATTATAAAGCAGTTCCAGGAATTTCATTGAACCGACTAAAAGATATACTCATGGAAATTTTATTACTTTTGCAAACACAATGATATATTTAAAACATGTTAATTATGCATAGGCGCTCCTCAAAAATCATAGAAATTTTCATAGTACCTTCTATAAAAAGTCACTATGAGCAAAAAAAGGCAAATGATTAAAATCTTTAAATCATTAAGGTTTTAATATCTAGATAGATGGTAAATTACAGCAATTAGATTTTTGCTTTAAATACAGTATATGATAGCAACCTTAGCAAATTTACCCTGTCATTTTCTGGCAATATAATTTTCTTCTCCATCTCTTCTGTGCTAGTGTGAGATGAAAATTTAAAAATTCTACTATTTCTCAATGTGGTATGTCACATTATTAGAGCAGGAAAGTTAAGCTATAGTTTTCTTCTACATTTATGCATTATGTCCAATTTAATTATCTATGTTTCTCAAGCATAATTACTTTCTTAAGTGCTGATGATTCCACACCAAGACCTGGTACTGTCTGAAGTCATTTGTTTTAAAGTTCGTTAGAGGCCTGGGAATATGACCTAATGGTAAAGTGCTTGTCTGGTATACATGAAGCCCTGGGTTCAATTCCTCAGCACCACATATATAGAAAAAAAATAAAGTTTGTTACAAAGAATTCTTCTCATACTTATATCCTGAGCAGTCTGTTCCTCAGCTTTGCATTCTGAGTCATGAGGATTAATGTGATAGATTTTCCTCTAGTGTCAAAAGCAGATTTTGTCCTGGACCAAACCTCAGCTCAGTTTCTCTTACTTGAAAGAATTAAGGATACATTAAAATCATTCCACATTTAAAGTTCTCTCAGGCCAAATGGCTTGGAAATTTCTGAACATCTCCAAGGCATATAACACATCTTCCTCTATCGTGAAGATGATCCTTTAAATAAAAATGGCAAGGAGTGTTTCTCCTTTTTTGCACTTGTGAAGGTGTGTGGGGTGGTGAAAATAAACAATGTCATTTTTTTATTTTCTGAGAGAAAAATTCTGTAACTTCAGGTTTAAAAAAGACAATATATTAGCCATTTGCACTGCTCTGCTTTATTATTTTCTAATTTTATAGCCTAAAAGAAGGAAAATGATATGTAAACATTCTGAAAACTACTGAATGTCATGGATCTTTGACAGGGAATCATTTTCAAATATGTGCTTTGAATTATTAGCAGGATTTATTTAAAAATAAATTTAATCTTTATTAACTTACTAAGATGCAATATTTTCACAACAGCTACTTATACTGCTTTTGTTGAAAAGCACTGACACCTTACTTGAACCTATGAATTAACTAAAAGCAGGACAAAATTTGGCATCTCTGCTTCCACTTTGTATTTGTCTTTGTTCTACGTCATTCTGTCTGCATTTACTTTGCAATCACCCTGGGTTCCAGGAAGAATGGGACTGGTCAGTAGCATCTTTATAAGAAGGATGGAGGCAACTACCCAAAGGAAAGGAACAGCAGAATTTCTCCTTAGTACAAAACATCCACCAGGCAACAAAATCTTGTTTACCTAATAACCGACACCGTTCCCTCCAAGTGATGACAGTGATAATGATTTCTCTAGAACCCCACCATAATCATCAACCAGGCCACACTTGGAACAGGCCTATTTAAAAATTATGCATATCCTTCTTTCCCTGCTTCCCAGTTCTTTGTCTAGTCAAACCTAAACCTTATGTCTGTATATTGAAGATGTCTGAAGATGGGTAGAAGTGTTCAATTTGCTTTTCCTGTGGCTGCCCATGTAACACAATGAACCTCCTTTCTCTGCCCTTTACCATCATCTCTGTTTGGCTTACAGGCCTTAAATCTTCATCACCCTAACTCCAGTCTTCACTTGCTGGAGTCACCACTACCTGCCTGGACTCCTGCCTCTGATCAGACCTATGTTGCATCATTCTCCCACACCTTTTCTCTTCTGGTCCCCTTGACCCCTTCCCTTCCTCATTGGACCTCAGCACTAGCCTTCTCTAACTGACAGCATCCAGATGCTTAGAGCCACAGGACAGGCCATTTTCTTGTCACTTCTCCACTGCCACCCTATTCTTTCTTCACTCTTGGTCTAAAGTGATAGTTGTATGGGAACCTCTCTCTGACCAGTAAGACTGGGGTAGGTGTCTTGGCTCTCTATATGTTACTATCTACTGAAGTACAATGAGTCTGAGTCATCTAAAGTGTGTTTCTAGTAGAGAGATGGTGTCCTTCAGGGATGCAATGTCTTTCTGGATGGTCACCATGTTGCCAGTACTGAGCTCAGTCCCTGGGGCACAGAAGACTGTAATAGTTCTGAGTAGATGACTAAGTACTCAGTTGATTAGCCTTCCAATCTTCCCTTTCAGGCAAAACAGCCTTGATTTCTACCACTGGGCCATATTCCCAGCCTTGCTTTCTCTCAGAGCTTATTATCAGTCCCCTGGCCTCTGATGAATCTTCCTGTCTCTGGTGGCAGCACCAGTGTCACTAGCTGTCACCATATGGATACAGTTGTTGGCAATATTAAAACTGCCTACTACAAGGGAAAAGCAGCTCCTACGTACTAATGAAACTTAAAAACACCTGGAAGACCAGGCTGTTTTGTTTCAAATGCAATGTGTTTAGATCACCCTGGGTGTGAGTGATAGACCAGTTCATGGGGCTGCAGCTGGGAGGAGGGGTGGTTATAGCAGCAGAAAACAATGTGGCAAGAGGCCTGGGATAGTTACAGCAAGAGAAAGGGGGAAATCCTTTTCTTAACAGGCTGGAGTAATACCTAATGACTGGATAGTAATCATTTCAACCTCATGTAATCCTGATCTTTCTCAGTAGAAATTGAGCTAATAGCCATCTATGTTCCAAATATGAGATGGAGAGGTTGTAGTGTATTCAGTTGTATTTGTGGACAAAAACCAATGATAAACAACCTACCTACTGCTGAGCTGGTTTGCTCTCCCTTTCTACTTAAATACTTCTGGATTTTGGCAAGGTTCATATGGAGCTAATTAATAGCTCAGTTTGGACAGAATATAAAATAGACAAATGACTACTATATGTACATAAAATACAATCAAGTGTTACACTTGAGGGTAACTAGAATGTACACTAGAGTGGTTCTGTAAGGCACTTTACGGGATTTTGGTTTCTGTCCTAAATGTGACGGGAAGCCACCGGAGATGGTGAGTGGAAGCATGATGATAGCTAGCTACCTCATTCTTTCTCTTTGTCTTTAAACCATGGAAAGCAGCACATCACTACCTTGAAAATGACTGATGATTAGACAAATATGAAAGTATTTTGAGCTTTCAAAACTTCTGAAAAGCAATCATGACATTTCAAGGCCCATGGGTATCCACAAGGAATTAGCAATTGGGTAGATCAGGCTTCCAAAGTCACATGGCATTTTGTTTGTTTAACTATTGGCTATTATCACATTTATGCTACATTAGGTTGTCAAGAAGTTGAAGTTAACATACTCCAACCCTCTGTGAAGCTCAAATACTTCCATGAAAAATGAATTATTTCTCTAGAGTTTATTATTTCCTGGTGTTGTTCCTTTCTCTTTAAACATTTCTTCTGTCTCTACTGTACTGTCTTCTTCATTCTCCCACTCTAATTATGAGTTGCTTAGAAGCCTCAGCATTCTAGACATCTTTCTCCACTTACTCTCTTAGGAAATGTATCCTCCTCTTATGACTAATCCTTCCCATTCAGATGCCATCTTTCATCTTGGCTCCTCATTTCCAAACATCTAAGGGACCAAGTCTCTAGGTGTCTTAACTTTATTTCAAATCTACGTTTGCTTTTATACTAATCACCTTACTATATGTAAGGCTTATGATTTTTTTTCAAATTTTTATTATCAAACTGATGTACAGAGAGGTTACAGTTTCATATGTTAGGCATTGGACACATTGCTTGTACTGTTTGTTACCGTGTCCCTCATTCCCTCCTCCCTTCTCCCCCTTTCCCTCCCCCCCGCCCCATGAGGTGTTTATTTCACTTACACCAAACAGTTTTGCAAGTATTGCTTTTGTAGTTGTTTGTCTTTTTTTACCCTGTGTCAATTTTGATATTCAAGGCTTATGATTAATTTATAAAGTTAGCTCTCTATGACAGTCTAAGACTCAAATGGATTTTGGTTTATTTTTCACTATCTCCTTTCTATAGTTCAGATCTCCATTCTGCAAGGGAGAAAACATGCAAGAAGCTATAACTTGTAATTTTCTCAAAAGCCTCAGATCTAATCTGTCACTTCCTACTTTGATAGGTCACTCCAAGCTGTCCTTTCCTGTTTAAGCTCACTGCCAAAAGCTGAGCTGGGTCATCACCTCTTTTAAGACCTCCTGCCATGATACCTTGCCTTCAACTCACTGTCTTTTTCATTAGTCACTTTGTAAATTGCAGCTTCATATCTACCTCCTCAACCATACAGTAGAGTCCTTATTATATTAAATCAAAGTCTCACCTGGTTTCCAAAGACCCACATATTTGTTCCACTTGGTCCATCCTAGTCTAGTATGTATAGATAATCTAGTTTTAGCTTGCTTTCCTATGACCTATACCTTACACACTTGGCATGATTATATTTGCAAAATAATTTGCTTGTTTGGAATTTTACCTTTCCTTCCAGCTGCTCAGCTCAAGCTCTCCTTCCCTCTTGAAGTCCTCTTTAATAACTCCAATCGTCACGGATGTTGCTAATTCACCAGCAGTGAATGCTAGAAGCAGCAGCTTAATGCCAGATGAACCAGCCCCTACAATAACTAAACAGATACTAGGTGCTGCCTGATTGTCAGAGGTCATAAGTACTTTACAAATGTAAGACAGATGCTAATACTAGTTTTGGTCTACGTATGAGAATGAGGAACACGGAAAGGTAAAATGAGTTTTCAAAGTACCCACGTAGGAGACAAAGGATAAAAGACAAACGAATACAACAGCAATACTTACAAAACTATATGCTGTAAACCAACTGTACAACTCATGGGTGGGGGGGGGGAGGAAAATGTGGAAGGGGGAAGGAGAAGGGGGAAGATGAGGGAGGGGGTAACAAGTTTGATAAGAAATGTACATACTGCCTTATGTATGAAACTGTATCACTTTGACAATAAAGAAGTAAATTTAAATTAAAAAAAGAAGCAAAAAAGAAAAGACAACAACAACAAAGTACCCATGTACATAGTGGAGATGGGATTCAGATGGAAAGATACTGGATCCAGAGCCAGAGCATTTAAACACTATACACTATTCTGTCATATCTGGGCCTCAACCATAGCTATCTACTAGTCCTTATATGTGCTGTTTTCTAAATCTGCAAGTAGAGTATAAATCCTTTGAGGCTAGAGACCATACACCATACTTACATTACTCTAGAGTATCTTGCCTATAGCTGGTTTAACAGCAACCACTCAACAAAAGTTTTAGCTGAATAAAGAACCAACTCAGGCAGCAATTTATCCAACACCCTGCTGGCAAAAGAAATTATCTTCCTCTACACAGATTTTCTTCTAAACAAAGAAAAAGAATAATGAGAGGAATGTAACAATCTAATAAATTGTTCTTATCTCTTGGGAATTATTAGGAATAAAATCATACTCTTAGGCTTGCCTGACCAAATGCTCTCAGTTTTTAAGTGAAATAGGATGACCAGCCAAGTCCATGGTTAGGATGACCTACCCCAGGTCACGGTCCAGTTCATGGAGTTCTTTTACCCTTAGTGGTCAGGCAATCTACCTCTTATTTCCATCTTAGAAGCATTCAGTTACTTGGTGTATTTGAAGTCCCTTTATGTCTTAAGATGATGGTGGTGGCATTTCAGTGTTTAAAGACTACTGTGTATGTTCCCAAGTCCCCTTCTGCAGTAAGTGTATACGATTCAGCTAGGAAACAAGGAATGACTGCTCTTTAGTGACAATGCAAAGAGGCCCAGAGTTGGATTGGAACTGAGTGGTAACTTGTAGAAGCCAGGCCAATACGGTAATTTGGGAAAAGAGCTTCAGAGTTAAGCAGACCTGGGCTCACATGCTGGATCAGCAAGGCCTCCCTAGGTCTCCGTCTTCCTGGTTCTAACTCAGGGTTGAAAATAACCTCACAATGTTGTAGAAAAACGTGACAAAAGATGGAAAGGTCTCCACACAGTTTCTGGTCCCTAGAAATAGCTAAGTAAGCACAACTATGGTTGCACTTGGATAGTCATACATACATACATACACTGAATTGTGCTGGCAAATGTCACCAGCAATGTCAAAGCTCTCCAAACCTCAGGAAGAAAAGAAGTTGGAAAAAACAACACACATCACTCAATCAGAGAATTTACTGAGTATCCATTAATACTTAGTGTAGTGTAAAGCATTTCTGGAAAAAAAAATAAGCACAGGCTACCTCCTGTCCCGGGAGTTTCCAGGTAGCTGTGGGGAGCAGGGTAGTGCTCTCACAGTTCACAGCAAGCCAACAGAACAAAACTGTAGCACTGGCTTGAGGAAGAAGGCAGCATAGGAGAGAAAGAGGAAATGACCAGGGAATGAGGGTTCTAGTGAGAGGTGGTCACAAAGAAATGAGCAAGGGTCACCCACATCTTTCCTTGAGGCAGGCAGGGTAGGGCAGGGGCTGGAACAGGTCTGGAAGGGCCCAGCTCTTAGTGCAGAGATGGACTGTTGTCTTGTTTTCTGGTGATCAGGTCAATTCCTTAGCCTGTCTCAAGAGAAAATCCCGTCTGGCTAAAAGACTGGGCCAAAGTGGAGGAGGTAAAGCAGTATAAAATACATCAAATCTTCCCTACAAAGAAGACAAGTTGTGTCCTAATTGCATTTTCCAAGAGAAAAGGCATTAGCTTCAACAATAGATGTTTTTCTGAACCAAAGAGCCACCCAGAGTCTTCTTTAATTATAAAGCCACAAACTTTGTAAATTATTATGCCCAACATTAAAAAAATGTGCAGAATGGTTTACTCTGGGGAATAAAAGAAATCATGAACTATGTCAGTGACAGGAAACTGATTACAAGAGGTTTAGGGGGTGGGGGTAAACAAAAAGGTGGGACTAGGACAGGATATCCTGCTTAGACAAAAAAAATCAAAGCTGACCTGACCTGAAACTTTGTGGTTATTCAAACACAATGATCTTAAACTCAGTCTGTCAAAGCAAGTTCAAAGTTTTTACACTAGGTCAAGGGAATGCCTTTCAAATTTCCCAATTGCCTCTAAAGTAATACAACAGTGGCTCAGTTATTCCTGGTAACACATCCTGCAGAAATTTCTACTTTAAGTTCATAAGGGTTTAGTGCCATGTTTTTTAAATTAAAAATAAATGAGAAGTCAATGGTACAATGGGTTGGGATAATATTCCATCTAAAATTTGAGAATGCCATGGGCGGGAGTTTGAAGAGGAAAGAGATGGGGGAATAAAGAGGAGTGTTATTCCACTTGGGAGTAGAAGGAGGAGGTGTGAGTTAAGCCAAGGAAGGTAAAAGCCAAGGGCCAGAAGTTGGCCTTGAAATATGGCACAGTCCTAAAGTCTGATTGAGATGTGTCCCTGGAAGGAATACTAAAGCTAAGAGGGGTGAGGAGATTTCCAGGGAGACTCCAACAGTAAGGGCGAGAAGAAGGGCATCTATGGAAGACCCATCAATGGATATTAAAACGTAGCCCCAAACTAGAGGGAAGAGGGGAACAAACTCAGCCAGTGGGAAGGGTTAGGGTAAGGTTAAACTCTGGGCACTGATTCTGGGGTCTTGCAGCCACACTGGATAGGCAGGAAGGTAAACTGTGTGAGTGTGGAGGGGGGCGGGGGCATTCAATCCTTACTTGAAGATGACAATAAGCAGATGATGAGGTCCCAGGGGAGCCAAAAGATGAAGACAGGATGCATGGATGGCTTGTGTCTCCCATCAACTAACCCCTGCTAACCAGTGACAATAATCCAGGATAATTGGCCACATGAAAGGATGAAATTAATGGAAATTATGGGTACTCTTACTAAGGAAATCTGACAATGGCCAAGGAGACTTGCCCTCAAGAGTAGATTAGCTGGCTAGAGGGCTAGGTTAGAGGTTGTTTGGATGAACTCTGCTTAATATTCTAGAATTCCAGACTCTCAACAATTTCACTTAAGTCTTTCAGATTTCCAGGAATAAAAAGAGGAAACAATATCAGAATAAAACTTCTGATTCATAGTGACAATAGAATGGACACTATGTCTGTGATATTCAATGGAGAACAAGAAGAAAGGCTGTGTGGAGGGCACTATGACCAGCTGCTGGTGGTGAGAACAACTCACCTGAGCAATAAATGGATGTCTTGGATGTAGTACAAAATAGAACTGATCTAACCCCCCAGAAAGGGCAGTGAGTCTGAATCAGTCAGGCCATATTGAGCTAAGCAGCATAACGGCAGGAGGTTTGGGGAATGTTCTGAAAACATTCTCATCATGCTGGGGGCTTAGAGAAGTTGAAGAAAGGATATACAGAAAGTAAGTACCATTTTGGAAATGCTTTTCTAACTGTCCTTTGCCTACAACCTGGCAGAGTGTCTACACCTCTGGGACTCTCATGGGGGCGACCGACACTGTGCTAAATAAGCACCCTTCTCTGGTTGGAGGAAGCTTCACTGTTTTCATATGCACTGCCTGTTCCTGATTATCCAGATGATGCAAGTGCTGGTCCCTTCTGCCAGCAAAGTGAGACAAGGAAGCCAAGTGACATTTCTGATGTTTGATGGCAGTCTGCAGTTCCTATTTACACACTTTAAAATCACAGAGGGTGACCATCTGCTTCCTTTTTGACAATTATCAAGAAACGTGGGATGCACAGTACAAGGAACTTGCTCCTAACCATTCACAGATATTCACCAAATGGCCCTGCCCAAATCAGTACAAAGGAGAAAGATGACCACGTGGAACACAAAACAGGATTGCTGGGGCAAGTTGTGCCGATGAAGAAGAAAGGTGCCCAGAGCAGCAGGGCACTGGCTGACTTGTCCTGACACCAGGCCCATCTGTATTCCCCAGGCAGAAGGGTGGAAGTGGAAGAAATCACTCTCCTTCCTTTCTCCAATCATTTCTAATCTTAAAAAGAGAGACGGGGCTAGGGAAAGGTGATTGAAAGTCCCTTTTCATTTTAATCTGCCTTTTAACACACCCTTTCCAGAAGGGAAATGGATATTCTGTATAGTTCATCTCCATTTTCCTGCTGGTCTGACTTGCTCCCCTGACTATTAATCTGGGCGAGCAGCGCCATGGTAGCTTGGCAGATAAACAAAGCAGCCCTTCCCAGAACTGTGGTGGAAGCCTAAAGCTTGAGACAGCAGAATACAAATAAGGCAACTTCTGTCTGGTGACAGAGGTGCAACAACTCTGGCTCTGGAAGGCTCCATTACATACAACAGGGTGGTCCAGGCAGGGCCAGCTGCTGGGGAGTCCTTGCCTCTTTCCAGACATCCCTGGGAGGACAAACTCCCCTCCTGGGTATGGGGTGTGTCAGTGTGGTCATTTCTTGGTGGCTTTTCATGGCTCTAGTTGGGAACAAGCACATTTCCTGCTCTGTATTTGAAACAATGCCTGCATCGGAAAGGGTTTGTTTTGCATCAAAGGATGGATTGCTTTTCTAGCATGGAAAAAATTAAATTCAATAATTAATAGGGCTTTTCCTCCCCCTTACTCCCCTGACATTTGCTGTTCAGTCACGGTACACTGTGAGGGAATGGCAATGCTGTTGTTGACAGAGAACAAGAAATTCATGTGCTGATGGGGGCAGAGAGAGGGCATCTCATGGTGAGATCAGCCTTGATCTGCCACTTGATTACTGGGGCCTCAGAGGCGGCTGATTAATAATTCTGCAGGAGCCCTTGAGCTAGAAAGCAACACCCTGAGTTTAATAAACCCCAGTTGTAATACAAAGGGAGGACAGAAATCAAATTCACAGTTCAGCATTGTGAAAGTCAGAATCTGAAGAAACAGGGATCCATTTATTCCTTTTTGTCAACCTAGCTGCTTGTTTGTGTTTAATGGCTACTATGCTTGTGAATCCAAAATCTGATTATATTTAATTAGTACAGGCATCTGGGATTTCTAATACACAAAGAGTTATTAAAGTAACAAATCTTTCTAAAATATGTTCTCCAAGAAAGAATGTGTTAATTTATGCAGCAACAATTTTTAACATGAAATAATTAACATGAAAACTGTAACAATTATGAATTCTTCCAAGTCTAATTTATATGTGAATTTTCCTCAAGACAATAATCCATTCAATTTAAATCTACAATACTGGGAGCATTTGAACAGGCACATTTTTCTTCTTCTATTTGATATACAAATGAGCCATTTTCTACAAAGTTCCAAATATCCCTATTTCTTCATATATTGCAAAGAATCACTTTTGCTTCCGTGGAAAAGGTCCTGTCACTTAGAACCTCCACAAAAACCAAGCAACTAAACAAAAGGGTAGAACAATTTTATATTCCCGTTCTTCATAATATTCAAATGAGGAGAGAGTTATGGAGACAGATCCTCTGCATGGGAGAAGCTCTGATCAGGTGAGTGGGTCATCAAAGCCCCAAACAGCATGTACATGTACACAGGAGTGTGTGTGTGCGTGCACACGCGCACATGCGCAACATAGCTATTAATATTGATCAGATCAAGAATATAGGGCTGGAGATGAGGCTCAAGTGGCTGAGTGCCTGTTCAGTAAGTGCAAGGCCTTGAGCTCAAGTGCCATTACCACCCCTAAAACATTACTATTACTTCCAATACCCATTACAACTAGTTGCTACCCCCCACAATGAACTCAGTATTTGCTTTGTGCTATGTGCTGTCTATCCCCAGGGAAGCCATACAAAGACTCTATGATGCAAATAACTATGGTTACAACTGTGTTCAGAGGAAATGAAGGCTCAGAGAGGTTAAGTAACATCCAATGTCTAACAGCAAAATAGTGATAATTATAAGATTCACAGTAAAATAATTCACTTCATAGCTTATACTCAAACAATCCAGGCCTTGTCATCTTGGAAGGGAAGCAAGGTAAATGGGACGAAGGAAAGAGGTCTGGCTATCCAAAAAGATACTAAGCAAAGTGTAGCTGGGAGCAGAGGGAAGAAGTAAATAATGCCAGTGGCTTGTCCTTAGGCACCTTAAATGTGACTGACAGTAACCTTATTTCTTTTTTAAAAAAATTAATTATTCATTGTCAAAGTGATGTACAGAGGGGTTACAGTTTCATACGTAAGGCAGTGAGTACATTTCTTATTAAATTGTTACCTCTTCCCCTATTTTTTCTTCCACTATCCCCCAGTAACCGTATTTTCTAGAAGAGAAAGCTGAGGCTCAGAGGCTGCAGAATGCTCTAAGAATACAGTAGAGTGGGCATCTGGACATGGGGCTATTATCTAGCTCCAGAACTTCCCCAAGACAATCCTGAAGTGTGGTGGGAACCCCAATGAAAGAACTATTAAGTGTTGGAGGCTTTTAGAGCAGCTCCTGCAATACTTGAGTTCCATGGAGCACTGTGTACACTCAGAGATCAGGAGACCATCTCTCCACTGCTGTAACACAAATATTCATAGTCATATTCATCTATTACGTGCTCTGTGTTTTGTGTCCATGAAGGCTTAAGGGATAGCATCTCTATAAAGCAGCAGCGAGACTGGCTCCATGGATACCCAGGAGAATTGTTACCAGAGTTCCTGTAAACGTGAGTGTACATGTGCACAGGTGCTGACATGAGAAATGGCTGAGAATGCCAGCCTGCTACTCAGAGCTGGTAAGGTTAAAAGCAATATGAGCAATACTGAGATAGGGAAAGTTCTTCTTCTTCTTTTTTTTTTTTTTGGCCAGTCCTGGAGCTTGGACTCAGGGCCTGAGCACTGGCCCTGGCTTCTTTTTGCTCAAGGCTAGTACTCTGCCACTTGAGCCACAGCGCCACTTCTGGCCATTTTCTGCATATGTGGTGCTGGGGAATTGAACCCAGGGCCTCATGTATACAAGACAAGCACTCTTGTCACTAGGCCATATCCCCAGCCCAGGGAAAGTTCTTAACAAAAGTTAACAGGATAAAAACAAAGTCTTCCCAAGACCATAGTAGCTGCAGTTGACTTGTAGTTGTTCAAGGTAGAGAGTTGTTTGGGAGCAAGTAGACAATAGCAGAGCAGTGGCTGTCCAGATGAATAGGCTGGCTCAGGCTATAAAATAGTGAAATATATTTTTCTCTTAAAAGGTAGATTATTTCTCGGGGCTGGGGATATAGCCTAGTGGCAAGAGTGCCTGCCTCGGATACGCGAGGCCCTAGGTTCGATTCCCTAGCACCACATATACAGAAAACGGCCAGAACCGGCACTGTGGCTCAAGTGGCAGAGTGCTAGCCTTGAGCGGGAGGAAGCCAGGGACGGTGCTCGGGCCCTGACTCCAAGGCCCAGGACTGGCCAAAAAAAAAAAAAAAAAAAAAAAAAAGGTAGATTATTTCTCTATTAAAATAATTTTTCTCTTAGTTTTTCAAGGCAATAAGATCTTTCCCAAGAAACCCACATCAATCACAAGAATTAAGATCGTAAGAACTGATTTTTAGGCTGGGTGGTAGAGGCTCATGTCTATAATTATAGTTACTAAGGAGGCTAGCATCTAAAGATTTCAGTTAGAAGCTAGCCTGAGCAGAAAAGTCTATGGGACTCTATCTTCAATTAACCACCCCAAAAGCTGGACTGGAGGTATGGCTCAATGGTAGGTCACCAGCTATGGGCAAACAAGCTTAGTGAGCATGTGATGATCTGAGTTCAAGCCTGGTTCTGGCACACACACACACACACACACACACACACACACACACACACACACGCACGCACACACGTACATACGTATACACAGGTGACATAAGAAAAATTTTATAATCCCTTCAAAAAAGTTTTACAGATGGCTTAGTTAACTCTCACATTGATTATCCGAGGTAATTATTTTTTGTTATTTGCATTTTTTTTGGGTGGGTGATAAAAAATGAAGCCCACAAACATTCAGTCATATGCCTGAGGACACCTTGTAAGCATGCTTATAAGGGTAGCACCAAAAAAAATGACACAGTAACTATTCTCCCTTCACCAAATCTGTGGGGCAGTGACCACTGCTAACCTAAGCCTTCCAGAGTGACCAGCATTTCCAGTTGTAGAAATCCCACAGACAGGAGAGTGTATGTCAACAACTACAGCAGCTTTATTTATAATAGCTCCAATAGAAATTATCTGTAATCATCCTGAACAGCAGGATAGGCCAGCTATGATCCATTTGTGGTAGAATATTAGTCAGTCATGAGAAGGCAAGAATTACTGCTATACTCAGTAATGGATGACTCTCACAGACATATGGATGAGAAAGAAGCCAGACAAAGAGCAATACTCTACTATTCATGCTACTAATACTCTACAATACTCTATTATGCAATATATACCATACTATACAATACTCTACTATTCATACTACTAATTTTTGTACAATGAGAGAGGGAGCAGTGGTTCTCTCTGGGGCTATGACTGGCAAGGGTAGGAATGAGGGGGGTCTACTGGTGTCTGTCTTCCTGTGTGTGTGTAATTTCAGGAACATACACCTACATTAAAATGCATTGAGTTACCTACTTCAGATCTGTTCATTTTCCTGTACGTTATGGCTTAATAAAAAACAAGAACATTTCCACAAAGGCAAGTGATTTACCAGGTAAGCCTGGTCTATCTGAACTTGTTAGGCTTAAATCAACATTAGTCAGCATTTGACTACTTGAAAGCTCATAAAAGGAAAAAAGAAAACCACAACTCCGTGGAGAATTCTTCCACCTTTTCTCATGTGTTCTGTGAAGGAACAGTGGCTGGAGGAGTTGTGAGTCTCAAGAAGCAACATGCTGGATGGTAGTCACAGGACAGGTATGGTGTATGAAGACACACATATGGAAGATGCCTGCATGTCCAGGGTCCATGCGGGGTATGATTAACTCTGGAAGGATTCTAGGATTCCTGGTAGAGAAGTGGTTATGAGCCAATCTTGGGATAGGGTATAGGTGATATGAGGGGAGGGATGGGAGGCAGAGAAGCCAACTGTGGCAGTGGAATGAAGTAACACCTCACCTAGCCTCTCTGGGCTTGGAGGCACCACCTCAGCCACCTCCAATCCAACAAACCCCAAACTAAATTCATTCTCCTCTGAAAGTGAATTCTCTTTCCAACATGCTGTTGATATTTCCATTCTAATGATGACCTACAGTTACCTGCTTGGGGAATCTTTGACTCCTCTTTCCTGTTCCTGACTATCATTTGAGCCTTTCCTTTGCATCTGAAACCCACTCATAACAGTAACAACATTTATTTACCTCTTTATGAGCTGGTCCCTGAGTTAAACATGCTATACTCATTGTTTCACTTGATTGTAAAAAATGCACAAACAAGTAAGATGCCTTTCCTTCTTACAGATAAGCAATATAAACTATGAAAAATTATACAGCTCCAGGTCAGTAGACAAGGTTCTGCCCAACTTCATGTGTCCCTCCTTTTGCTTGATGAATACCCCTGTGTGGTCTTAGGCTTCTTCTTCATCATTTTCTTAAAATTCTGGAACTGGGGATTGAACTCAGAGCCTCACATTCTCACTTGGCTTTTTCCACTCAAGGCTGATGCCACGTCTCTACTACCCCCCACCCCCTGTGCTTCCCCCCCCCCCCCCGAAAAACTAGAGATAAAAGTCTCATGGACTTTCCTGCTTGGGCTACCTTTGAGCCATGATCCTTAGATATCAGCCTCCAGAATAGCTGGTGGTCTTGACTTCCCCTCTGATATTAGGCTTCTGCTCACAGCTCAGGGATAGGTGGAGGTGGTGAGATGGACAGGGTAGGAAGACATGAACGTATGAAGGAGCAGACCAATTGGACAGCTCTTATCCTGACAGTGCCTGTGCCCTGTAACATCATACCTCACTGTTCAGGGGTGACAGACATTTCAGTGCACCCTGAGATGAGAAATTCAGAACTATTTTGCCAACAATTGTCTTTCATGGTCTTAAAATATCTGTGTTTGGCATGTGTTGCTGAACACTTCCTGTACTGTCATAATCAAGATGCAGCATAGCTGTGGCCCATGGGTAACATAAAACCCTACTTGCAAATATTAGGCACATGGACCAGCTGTCTGAAGGAGCTGATTAATCCCCGGTAGAAACTTCAGCATGCAGCCTGAATGCCATCTGCAGAGTGCAGCAGCAGATACATGCCAGGCCCTTTCTGCTTTGTGAAGAAGCCAAGGCCCGGCAAACACTTGGGAGGAATTCCACAAACAGCTGGGTTGTCCCAGAGCCGGAAGATCAAAGTCTGAAACACTCTAGTACACAGACTTTAGGAGGTATCCTCTAAAACTTTCCCATAAAGTAAAGGGAAAGGAGACTTCTGACTAATCCTCTCTATTTTTACTTTCTGTTCTTTTAATCACTCTTGATAAGAGACTAAGTATAGTAGCTTAGGAAGGGGTGAAAACAGTAAGCCAGGCTATACCTAGATTCAAATTCTGGGCCTGCTATTTAGGAGCTGTGTACAAGGGACTATCACTTGGAGTCTATTCCTATTGCTTCGTTCCTACTGAACCTGCCCTTTCTCCCTCATAGGTTGGGGGTATTCCACACACTTACCACCTCCCACCCTCACCAAAAGACACTCCTTGTTCTCTGTTGAGAACATCATTTCATTTCTTTGAAACTCCTAAGGCTTCACAGGTTTTGTCCTCCATTTTCAAGCCCTCCTATTTCTTCAGCGCATTTAATTCACTTTACTGATCTCTTTTCTGTATTTGGCATACATTTGAAGATGTTTGGGAAAGGAAAAAGAAGAAAAAATCTTTCTAGGAGAGAAGAATGGAATCTTAAGTAAAGGAAATGCAGAACAAAGGGTCTGAGGCGTGTTCTTTGAAAGGAGTTCAGACAGCCGCTGGGGGTGTGACAGTAGAAGCTGGCAGGAAGGCTGTCAGGACAAACGGCCAAGCAAGGCTGCAGAGCTAGGGCTGAGGACTGTGGCTGCTGACATTAGAGCAAGCTAGTGAGGACACCACTCACCCAGGACCACCCCAATAAATGATGTGTGACTAAGTCCCATACCTGTTAACAGCCCCTGCCACAGCCTCTACTGTGGGGGGCTTCTGGCCTGCCAGATTTTGATTTACTAGATGGTTCAAGGGTGTTAACTGCAAATTCCACAGAATCTGAAGTCTGGT
The DNA here is from genome assembly GCF_023159225.1 of Perognathus longimembris pacificus. NCBI lineage: Eukaryota > Metazoa > Chordata > Mammalia > Rodentia > Heteromyidae > Perognathus > Perognathus longimembris. The sequence continues at coordinate 34,638,302 of NC_063169.1, forward strand.
AAAAACAACAAAAACAACACAAAACAAAAAACCAACCCTGGATCTACGGGAACCCTTTCCTAGATCTAATATTTCAGGCCTTACAACCTTCACCCATGTTCCTTCCGGAGCTGAGGGGTGCATTCAGGCCAAGTTTCAGACGATAGTCACCTTGCCTCAAAATCACACCCATAATCCTCTCCCTACTGCCAGTGCCAATCAGAGCTGCTGTGTGCCTTTGGCTGGAGATATAGCATGCCATCTGCTTCTGTGTGTGTGTGTATGTGAGTGTGTGCATGCAAGCATGCTAACTGTACAGGCATTTGGCTCCAGGACAAGAACTGCCACATGTTGGGGATATTCAAATAGCTAGACATCTGACCAACATGTAATTTAGCTTCCGGACATTATCTATATTAGCCAGTGTCTTAGTTTAACACTTTCCTCCATCATTCAAGTTAGATAAAAAGAGAAAAGAACGACAGGAATGAAGAATTAAAAGGAAGAGGAGGAGAAGGAGGAAAATAACTGTGGAGAGCCATTATGAAACTAGTAGAAGCACTACTCTGTAATATACTCCAGTTACTGCTCAGTCTGACTTGAAATGACCATGCTTTGGTTACCACTGAGGAAAGTTTCCCCTTGCCTCATTTAGAAGCATTACGATTTACACAAGAGCCTATAGTTGACTGCAAACAGTCTACTTCATCCCACCCATTTGATGGTACTGTGTGACAATCCAGGAAGAAGGACTATCCCTGGGAACTATTCTTGTTGTAGGAACCCCCCACAAGCTTCCATAATGGGTTGGCTGTGGATTTGGTGTATATTATACTTATTATTTCTATGAACCTTTGTAGGGGCTGAGGTGGAGACAGATGAGGAAAGAAAGCAGGGATTTTCGAGGGACTGCACTGTTAGGTAACAGTTCCCTACATCTTGTCTCTACCCTTTCTCTCCCTGCTCTGGACTCATGAGGGCTCTGCAAGGGACACCTTGGGCTTCTGGCTAGGATAACAAGGCAGGACACCTGATGGCTGGTTGCAGAGCAAGGTGTGTATTAAACCTCATGTATTGCTGCTGCCTCTCGACCAGGAGACTCTCCTCACTGACTTCTGTTGCTCACTCCCTGCCCTTTGCCTTTCAAGTCTCAGCCCACTACTGCTGAGAGCTCTTAGTCACTGTACTCCGCCCTGTTACTTTTAGAGTTTTAAAACACCTTACTGATTCCTTTATGCCCCTTCTCACTTTGAGTGTGCACCCTGTTTTCTGCTGGGACCATGACTGAGTGAAGAATGAGTTATTACTTGATAGATTTCTTGGTATTCCAGAGTCTTCCTTCTCCCAAAGCATAGTATATCCTAAGCCTAAATACTGCCAGGAGGGCACACCCTATGTGCTGAAAAACATCTCATCCATCTACTGGACAATGGAGCTGTTAAACTCCTGCCAGATCAAAGAGCAGAAAACCTAGCTGAAGGTTGTTTCTTTTTAGTGGAAAGGTAAGGAGAAAAAGGTGCAGCTATTAGCAAAGATGCCATCATATGCCATCATTACTCAAGTGATCACCTTGTCTTGCTGTGTACTCATTGTCTTCAATCAGCCGGGCCAGCCCAAAGTCAGCAATCTTGCAAATTAGTCCATTCCCCACCAAAATGTTTGCTGACCGCAGATCTCTGTGGATGTAATTCATGCGTTCAATGTAAGCCATTCCTGCAGCAACCTGTGTACATCCAGGAACGAAGACAAGTATGTTACACAGTGACGATGTATTTACACGTACTACATCCATGGCAAAAATCAAGGGACTTTGGGACGTACCTGTGCTGCCATGTCAACAAGATTTGGTAATTTCAGGGCTCTTCCTTCTCCATCTTTTAAGAAATCAAGTAAACTCCCTATAAATGAAGCATAGAACAATTTTAATTTACTTTGAAAGACAAACATTTCCAACAGAGAGCTGTGTTTGGTTTTCTTTTCACATAACTAGGGCTTGAACTCAGGGCCTCTTGGTTGGTTTACCATTTGAGCAACTTTCCCAGTCCTTTTTCTTTTAGTGTTTTTAACACAGGTCTTGTGTTTTTATTTATTTATTTATTTATTTTTGTGAGTCCTGGGGCTTGAGGCTCAGGGCCCAAGCACTGTCCCTGGCTTCTTTTTGCTCAAGGCTAGCACTCTGCTACTTGAGCCACAGCACCACTTCTGGCTTTTTCCATATATGTGGTGCTGAGGAATCAAACCCAGGGCTTCATGTATAGGAGGCAAGCACTCTACCAATAGGCCATATTCCCAGCACAAGGTTTTTTTTTTTTTTTTAAATGCCAATTCTGGGGCTTGGATTCAGGGCCTGAGCACTGTCCCTAGCTTCTTTTTGCTCAAAACTGGAACTCTACCACTTGAGCCCCAGCACCACTTCTGGCCTTTTCTGTTTATGTGGTGCTGAGGAATCAAACTTGGGGCTTCATGCATGCTAGGTAAGCACTCTATTGCTAAGCCACATTCCCAGGCCCCGTGTTTTAATTTTTTTATTTGGGTGTGGGCTAGATGAGGCCTATGATCCTCTTACTTTCAGTTGTTAAGTACTTGGGATCACAAGCATACACAACCATGGAAGTCCCTGTGCTTGGTTTTCTGACTTTAAGTAGTTGAATGGAATGATTATATCAAAGGGGAAAAAAAACATTTTTTTTTTTTTTTGTTGGTTGGTTACTACTGGGTTTGAACTCAGGGCCTTGAGCTTGCCAGGCAGAAGATTTACTACTGAGCTATACCTCCAGCTCCCCAAACCACGTTTATATTAAACAACAACACAACAACTAAAGTAGAAAACATGAAACATTCTATGCCTTGAGAAGCAAATTGTACCTTTTGAAAATAAACAGGATTGATTTCATTTTTAAGGGTAACAGCAAAAATTTGCTAACACAAGAGGAAATGGAATTCAATCTCCCTCTAAGTCACAAAGATGAAGACATGAGGAACTATTGCTTTTTAAAATCATTCCTTAATCATCCCTGTGCAAAGGGATGATTAAATATATAGTCCAGTGAAACAATCCAAAGATGAGGTCCTAGACAAGCAGCTATAATAGCATAACTAGGGAACCCACAAGAAATGCAAACTCATAGGTCCCATCAAAGACACTAATGAGTCCAAAACACTTAAGGTCAGGTCCCCAAACCTGTGCCTTCAGAAGCCCTCTAGGTGATTTTAGCACAAGGCAAAGACTGTGAATCATTCAGCTAGCTTACCTACAGCTTTTTAATCAAAGAAGAAATGACATATCAGAGGAATATGGGTGGGCAAGCACCTCCTTTAATTAGATCACAGCCAGCTAAGATTTGAGTCAGACATCTGAAGCAGAATAGATAGTCCTTGAGAATCATTTCATAATGCTGAATGGAGAGAATTGGAACTAGCACCAAGGCAGAAATAATCATTTGCAGAAGTTGCAGGCTCATGATGGCCATCACAGATTTTTTTTTCAGTGTTTTAATCACAAACTTATTTAAAAAATAACCTTGGATACAAAGGGTGAACAATCTGCCAATAAAAAATTCCAATTATGTTTTAAAAGAAAATATGTAGAAGAGAAAAATTACATTGGTTTCCTCTGATGTGCAATCCATTGCCTTATAAGGCTGTTTCTTGTTTGATTCATCTGTTTTTCCAAAACAAAGTAATCGCTGGCCCCATCCCTAACAATGTTGGTTTGATTATAAAGATACACTCATGCACATTCACACATGTGCAGGCATCGATGGAGGGAGATAAAAGACATGATATTTCTTTATCTGATATTTAAGAAGAGTATATGTGTGTGGTGCGGGGGGGGAGTTGCAATGGCGGGAACTAAATTTAGCTCAGATACCAATATCTGCTGTTAATTGTTCTGCCATACACATTTTTTTTTTTTTTTTTGGCCAGTCCTGGGCCTTGGACTCAGGGCCTGAGCACTGTCCCTGGCTTCTTCCCGCTCAAGGCTAGCACTCTGCCACTTGAGCCACAGCGCCGCTTCTGGCCGTTTTCTGTATATGTGGTGCTGGGGAATCGAACCTAGGGCCTCGTATATCCGAGGCAGGCACTCTTGCCACTAGGCTATATCCCCAGCCCATGCAAAAATAATTTTTAACAGAAGTTACTGTATTCAAATCACAGCAGGTTATCCCAACCCTCTGTATTGCCTCTGCTATTAAATTGAGTATTTTAATTTTGAAGAGGAACATTCCTGACATGTGCAACATGCAAAGGACACTACATTTCACAAGGATTTTGGGGCAAATGCAATGTTTCTCTGTTTTACAAAGGTTTTCATTAGTGAGCCCACAACTGAAGCTCCCTGATGGGACCACCTGACTTATGTAAAAATGAAGAAAAAAGTAAGCAGGCAATTCCATATTTTTCTCTGAACACCCTGTCAGTCACTGTGAGGTAGAGAAGGGAGAAGTGTTGCCCAACCTTTATTCATATACTCAGTGACAATGTAGATGGGCTCCTCAGACACCACTGCGTAGAGCTGCACCAACTTGTCATGTTTCAACTTCTTCATGATCTGTGCTTCCTCAAGGAATGATTCAGGGGACATCGTGCCTGGCTTAAGAGTCTTTATGGCTACTTTTGTGTTTCCATTCCAGGTACCTACAAACATCCCACAACATTAAGTCAAAACCAAAGACATTTTTTTCCATGGGAAGAAAATTTTCATCAGTAGCTATCTGCATAAAGTTAGATTTTAGGTTTTAAAAAATAGAATATGGTTTTATGAACAGAGTCAATTGCAAGTACTGTCAAGTATTTCAACAAGAAAAGTGAGTTTATTGATGACTATGTTCAAATATTCATTTGATTTTTTTCTTATGTAATACATAGGACCTTCTGTTTCTGGTTTTTCATATGGCTTCGAATTAATGCCCAAAGCTCTCAAGCCTTGTCTACAGGGTTTAGAAAAAAGGATGGTGATTGAATAACCACCCCTTAAGTCATAGAATGAATCTGGAAGAAATCAGAATAAGTTCTCTTTTATGGAGTATGCTACTTAAAAATATATGTCAACATATTGACAATTCCTGAGAAATAGACTTGAGGCTTTTAACTGTCTACAAAATGATTGAGTTACTTGACTGTGTCCTTGAAGAGCTGAGCTAAGTATTCAGATAAGCACCAGCAAGGCGTTTGTGTCTCCCTCAGGTAAGGCAATTTCCTCAGGCTTCCTGATGATCAGCCACAAGTACAACAGCTTCTATCAGGTAGACTGAGGAAATGAAATAGCAACCAGGAAAGATCAGAAATATCTCAACTTCACATGTTAAGATGTCCAGATGATACAAAGGCAAAGCCTAATTTATGATCACGATGAGTTACCTCAACTGTAAAATGTAGAAATGGAACTGCATTATCTCCCGGGTCTCTTGTGATTCTCAAACTAAAAAGCAAAATAAAGCCAGGAGCATGAGTGGCTCATGGCTGTAATCCTAGCAACTTAGGAGTCTCAGATCTGATGATAACAGTTCAATGCCAGCCTGGGCAGGAGAGGCCGTGAGACTCTTATCTCCAAATAATTACCAGAAAACCGGAAATGTTGCTGTGGCTGAGTGGTAGAGTGCTCAGGGTCAGCACCCAGGCCCCATGACTGACAAAAACCAAAAACCAAAAACAAAAACAAAAAAAAAAAAGAAAAAAAGAAAAAAAAGAACAAAGAAAAGGCAAAACAAAAACTCTGGGTTTTATGTGTATTTCATTGTTAGTCCTATGACTTTTTTTTTTTTTTGTGGTGGTGGGGCTTGAACTCTGGGCCTGGGCACTGTCCCTGAGCTCTTCAGCTCAAGGCTCTACCAACTTGGGCCACAGCATTGCTTCTGGTTTTCTAGTGGTTAACTGGAAATAAGAGTCTCACGGACTTTCTTGCCCAAGCTTGCTTTCAACTGCAATTCTCAGATCTCAGCCTCCTGAGTAGCTAAGAGTATAGGTGTGAGCCATTGGCACCTGGCTAGTCCTATGACTTTGAAGGATAATTTCACAAAGGGAAAAGAAAAAGTCTGTCAATTTAGATTACATGATTTTCTATTTGAAGGAGAAGGTAAGGTAAAAATCAAGATTTACTTATTTAATCAATCTAATTTTAGTATCTAAGAATTCTTTAAAATTGGAGAAATTTTTGTTAAAAATATATTTCATATAATTATAACATGTGGCCTGTAAATAGCATAACTTGGGGAAGAACCAGTGGTTTAAAGAAGAGTGTGTTTATATCTCAAAAAAATCTTCTACTAAGTGTAAATGGGAAATTTGACAATTTGCACGTGTTCTTTGTTGTAAGCACTTTTGAGCCCTGTGGGGACTGTGACTGGCTAAAGGAGATGTGAAGGTGTGCTTGAACTGTAGATGACAATAGTAGAAAACCCTGGTTGCATGTCTACAGTCACAGGATTATGAGTGCTTAACTTTTGCATTAATTCCTGTCAAAAGACAGCAGAAGTGCCTGTATATACTTATCTTAGTGAGAAAATTCCTGGATCCCTTACTGAAACTGTTTTAAGTGCTTCCTGATTTTTGTTTTGTCATCTACCTCTTCAAATGTGCCCTTTTATCTATTTCCCTTAAGTTAGCCTGGACCAATCTGAACCAATGAAAGTGGGAGTTAGAGAAGAAACACTTCAGACTTAACCATGTCTGCTGGTTAACCCATTTCTTGCCTCCTGTGGTTTTGGATTACTTATTTAATTAAAAAAATTCTAAAATATGAGCTATGACTGCATGGGTATTTTTTCGTCTGTCATCCTGGAATCTGCTGGTTGAAACCCGTACTTTGGGATTTGAGCGTTTGTGCCCCCAAAATTTAAATAGTGAGATCTTCACCTTTCATAACAATCTGCATCTCTTTAATAATAGCATCCCTTTTGATGCTGATGGCATGAGATGATGCTGATAGTTTTATATTTCATGAGAAACAGAATTTTAGTGGACTGTGTCATAATTTAAAGTTGGTCTTACAGGATCTGATTCTGATTATGTGATTTGATTAAAATCCTTAGGACCTACAATTCAATTACTGATTGAGAAGACAAAAGGGAAGGAGTTCATATAAATATATCTTAAATACTTGATGTATAATAGTAGTATATAGACTAAGAAAGGAGAAAGAGGGAGTTGATAAGCTTTATTATTCTTACTGACTTAGGTGGGAACTAAGTTCATGGATTGTCTCTGAGCAAAGCTGCAAAAGCCCCAAAGGGGATATAGTAATTTCAAAGGCCAGTACATTTGGCCTTATCAGTGACAACCAAATAAAGAGAAGTAAGCATGTATCCTGAACATATATTATCTGCCAGAGACTTTAAACCCGTAGTCCCATGTAATTCTTAAACAGTCCTATGAAGTGGTATCCAGTTACACAGATGAGAAGAGTGAGGCTTAAAGATGTTCAATAAATCCCTTGTTTATGGTTATTTGGCTGGTAAAGATTAAATCTCTGACCTCGTGAGCAAGACACTCATAGTAGTCTTTCTCTATAGTAGCCCATATAGCGTATTTTATTTTCCCATTTCTTATGAAGAAAACATACCACAATGTAGGTTTGGGTTTCCAGTTCTGCAAGTGCTTAAACAACCACATGAAACAGAACAGTCACCATATTCGGAAACCATGATGGCCTGTGCCCATCTACTCATCCAGGCTAAGAGTCTTGGCCAATACATTCAGAATTGTCCTTTGAATTGGCTCTGAGATGCAGCCCAAACAGAAAATGTGCCCTCTGCCTTACCAAGCCACACTTCAGCAAAACAACCCTGCCCCAGCTTCTTCTCCAGACACAACGAGTGACGTGCAACTTCCCAAGCATCTTTAGCCAATCCAGAAGTTTGTGGAGCACAACTTGATGAAACCACAGTTAAGTTAAAACACAAACCATCAGCTTTCTCTATGGGAGAGGGAATTGATAAAGAAAACACAGTCCTTATAATCCATAATCATGCATGCACTAGAAAAGATGGAAGGTGACTTGCCCTTTGGGGCAACATTCAACAAATATTTGCAGCTGGAAATGAAGAGCAAGCCATTTTATGCAGGCTGGAACATTACTTGTTCAATGTATTGAGTTACAAACTGAGGTTCATGTCACAGTATAATCTGAGTCATCTGCCAATCTTCCTTACTTAATATCTCACACTGAAATTTTAAAATCAAAATAAAACTGATTATTTCCTACTGGTAGTAATTCAAATTTTCTTTCTACTCATAAAAGCTTTATTTTCACCTTCCATCTTTGATGTTTGGGATTCCCAAACAAAGAGCTTAATAGAATAATGGAGTCTCAGCGTACCCATCCATACTTCCCCAAACTGCCCATTTCCCAGTCTCTTGATCAACTGCAGGGATTCTCGAGGGATTTCCCAGACATCTTTGGTTTTGACAGACAGATCGGTAAGCCTTGGCATCCCTTTGTGGCAGGGAACAACTAGGCGGCAGCAGAGACCTGCAGCTCTCTCTGATGGAGCAGGGCAGCAGTGTGAGGGAGAGAAGAGCAGAACACATGTAACAACAACACACAGGTGCAAACCCACGCTTGCCGTGGTATAGCAATACTCAGACAGTGCTGCATCAGTAGACATCTACACACACCTTGAAGATTTGACATCGTGCAACAAAACACTCATTAGAGGTGGGATAGGAGACATTTTAAAATTTAGAATACTCTGTATGCCTACGTAATATATTCCATGCACAGATAGACTGCTTTTGTTTATGTACTAAGAAAACCATTTGCAGTCCAATGTGTTAATAACATGTTCTTTGGAATCCTGCAAGCACCCTTACTGACTGAAAAAAAAAGCACATATGTACCAAAAAACGTCAGTCAGCATGACTATCCATTTTCCCCTCTGTTATCTAGAGGATAGGAGATTGCTTTGGTATGAGGATATATGAAATTGTAACTGTCGTACAAGATCCTTTCACAGAACACTGAACTGTCACGCCCTTTGTAAAACTGAAGATTAAATCTGGTGGTAACCGGGAGGACACATATTTTTCTAGTAATTGCTTTGTTATTCTGATTCTGTTATCTAATCATATATACTTGTATCACTTGCTATTTTCCATGGGGGGAAAAATCCCTTAATGTCAGACAGGAGTCTGAATTAAAAGGAAAAAAAAAAAAACCCTAACATTCGCAGGAACTTGATGTGAAAAATAAGGGAAAATAGCAGTTATTATTTGCAGGTTAGAAGTTTTTTTTTTTCTCCCTGTTTTTTAAAAAGAATACGCCTCTTAGAATCTGGAAAAGGTAGGGAAAATATTGACTAAACATCAAGTCAAAAATTAGTCAGATAAGAAGAGGTAACAAGGAGAGACCTCAGGGAAGAGGCAAAAGCTACACAGATGTCTTGCAAGAAGGATGGAGACCTTCATGCCCCTTGAAGCCTCTCAGATCCAGGAAAGCAAATGTGGTGCTACTGTTCCTTTTCAGAGAATCATGATTTACTTTTTATTCTTTCCTGTTGGATAGAATCATATTCTGAGATGTTTAGACAGGAAATTATTTGTGTCAATATTTCAAAGGCATTTTATGTGAGAAAGGGGAAAAGCAAAAGCTAATATAAAAACAAATCTAACTCAAGATGGATTTTTTTTGTGAGATTAAAAAAATGTCTATTGTTCTCCATATCCCTTCTCTCCTTCCAGCTTTACGATGTTATTCAGGTGCTCTTTCCAGCACAATATTTTCAAATGATCCAAACCCTGGGGATCCTGCTGATGTTTGGCTGTAATAAAATATATTTCAGCTTTCGAAAAAATTCTTTCAACATGCAGACATTTTGAGTATATCAGTTAAGCTCAGGGAGATATCCTGCTCCATTCTCTCAAATAATTCACTAGATTCCATATCAACCAACCAAGTTAGCGAATACCCAAATCAACTATTATTCCAGTGTTACTAATTTTTTCAATTGCTTCTATTGCCATTTTCAAAAGATTGCTTTTTTGTGCTAAAAAAAATCACACACATATTTTCCAGTGAATGTGCATAAAGAAATAGTGGAGGTCATTGCTGGCCAAGGAGAGAAAACATTTTAGCAACTGCATACAAAGCCATATTACCGAATAGAATACACAGGCTACACACCTATATACCTAATAATTAGGTTTCCAGGAGCAACAAAATAATGGTGACAGCTGGGTATCAGAACAATAACAAATGTACTTTTGAAAAAAGCAGTTGTAATACAATAGATGTAATAGATGTAAGAGCCGTGGGTCACATGTGTTTTAAGTCTCGTTAGGAAATAGAACATGATGAATCGATTGTGAATTCAGCTCGTTAGGCACATAAAATCCTAGTGCAGCCCTGTGTCAGTAGTGCTGGTTGTAAAGTGCCGGGAGAAGCCCAGCATCCCCTGTGAGGGCCTGTCCAGTCACGAATCCCTCCCTGTGACAGCTCCCTTCCTCTGCCAATCTGAATTACATATTCAGGGGACTGAGAAAAGAACTTGCACAAGATTTTTAAGTGACGATGAAAACCAAACAGTTTTCAACTCGGGGAGCCAGAATGTTATAGAACCTTCCTTCAGACATATGGAACTAATAACTGTGGTGGAACAAAAATAATGATGCCTCTCAGCCAGCATCACCATTAAGGGCTGGCAAAGAAAACTGTTTCAGGGACTTGGTGCTTATCTATAATACCTTTTCTCCCTTCTCTTCCCCTCTCCCACTCTGTGTCTACCCACATCCTCCAGCATCTCACCATTCAGCAGGGAGTTAAAATCAAGGTTACCTGAGTAGTGCTGTACAAGCTGCTGAAGTGTTTCAAACTGGGCCCGGGTGGTGATATAGTATCCACCATTGTCAAGTTTGCGAATTTTATAATGTTTGACATGGTCTCCTTTCATATCATCCCAGTCACGGATGGAAAGTGAATAGGCACCTGGTGAATATGCAAAGTTTTAGCAATGGCAAACATTTTGAGTACTAGTTCATTTTTAGTAATCTCAATTATCTGATGACCATGACTAATAATGATCAACAACAACAACACAGATACACACTGGCTATTTCTACTCAGTAACAGAATAAATACAACTTCTGCTATCTTGCAAAGGTCAGAAGCTAGTAACAATAAAATTTTCGCCCCTGAGACTGAAAGCCTCCTGGCTAATTTTTTAAAAATGCTCTTTTTGTTACTTGGTGTTTCCTAACAGGGCCCAGTCTCAGTGTCCTAGGCATGATCAAGAATAGCATGAGAACTCTAGCTGAGCTTGACTTCTGGCTTCCTTTTCCTACAGGATACAGAAGAAATGGAAGAGTCATTCCTCTAGGGGAAGCTTCAAAGTTTTACTTCACTGTACCTTACATGTAGGAGTAGAGAATGTCTGGCCTGCGAACAATGGAAGGCCTCAGAATCATCTGGTATATCATGGCCCATGTGCCTGTACTGATAATGTTGTATGGCCTGTGAATGATGCCATAATATCCAAATAGCCATTCAGATAAAAAAGGTTCTTTGCCTTGCTATGGGGACAGGTAACCAGTGTCTAACACATTAAACTCGAATATAATGCTCTTTATCCCCTTAACCTCTCTTTTTTTCTTGGCTCTAATGGGGTATTAAATAATAAAAAGGAAAGAGAAGTCTCCAATTATTAAAAAAAAAAAGAAAACAAAACAACCAGAATGATTGGCACCCGAGGACTGAGAATTTCAGGAAATTTCTAATTTTAAATAACTTCTGAAACTGATCTGTGAACATAGATCATCAATGCTGCCTTCTTTCTGAGCCTCCATATTTTTCTTCTTTTCTTTTCTTTTTTTTTTTTTTTTGAGCTGTCTAAAGTTCTAGAGCCTGGAGGAAAACTGAAAATAGGACTCTATTCACAGGGAGGGGAAGAGCTGTGGCATTTAAAATCCTCATACATTAGAGATAAGCCTTTTATCCCCACTGACTAATGCACAGATTTAAATGACAAGTTATTTTACCTTTGGTGGTTTCACTCTCTCGGATAAGAAAGGTACCTCTTGGGTTCCCAAAGGACAAAAGCTGTCGCTCAGCATCTTTGCGGCCAAGTTTTCCGAAGTACCATCTTTAAATGAGATCAAGGAAAGGACATACTTTATAATGATTATCTATGCACTTAATAGCATAGCTGTTTTTGTCCATGAATCCCCTTCCCCTCCAATTTCGTCCTCAACCCTTCCTGACATTTTTTATTAGCTTCATTCAGTTTTCTATCAATCTATTTTTGATTCTACCCCTACTCCATCTCCTTCATTCCAGAAAAAAAAATCTGATTTGAATTGTAAGTTGTTTCCTTCCCAATAGGATGACAAGAAATGGCTTGTGTTAAAACTGCCACCTGCATATACAGAAAGAGAAATCTAAGACCTTGTTTTGAAATAGCAAATTTAGGAGATGCTTCCCATGCTCAAAGTACAAGACCCTTGATTTCTGAGCATAATTATAATCCCTGGGAAATAGCAAAACAAAATTATGGTACAGAGAAAGATCATTAATCAAGACTTCTTTTTAAAGAAGGTCATTCAGAACTGATAAAGACTAAAGATGGATGCCATTTTTGCTCAAGTTCTATCAAGAGGAACACAGAAAGAAATGTCGAGTCTGATCTTGATTTGAGATGACTGCTGCCCTTGGATCTTGTTTTGATTTTCTCTTCCTATCCAGCAGGTGTGAGGACTTGGACAAGTGAAAGGCATTTATCCAGCAACTGGACTGCGATCTGTCACTCGGCTTCTCTTTAGCACAGCTGCAGGGATTGCTTACTGCACATTTGAGATTTGTGCGGTCAATGAGTATGCCCTTACAAATAAACCAATGGCACAGACATTTTAGCACTTGCCCAAACTAATGACACTACTGTGTCACTGAAGGAGGCATCACCTCAAGTCACCTCAAGATCTTTGTTACTTGTCTTCTATGTCCTCTACCCCCACCGCCCTGCACTCTTTAGCCTCACCAATGTCTGCCAATGAGTTCACATTTCAGCTGGGTGCTGAATGAGCAGCAGGTGTGCCAAGAACTCAAGGGAGAATTCTGGAGCATTCCATTAGAATCTGTGTGTAGGAACAACTTCTACAATATTTAACTGTGAAAGAATCTAGTTTCTAAATGAAGTTTCAATTCATTACACTTGAACAAAGCTATTATGTGTTCACTGTCAAATGTGAATAAAAAGAATTTCATTGAAGTTGGAAAGACACATCATGATAACTTCTCAATGATTTTAGAGGTACCCAAATTTGCAACAATCCTTAGTCTACTTGGTGTAAAGAATATTACATCAATTATTTATGAAAATTCTTTCTGGGTTTGTATAAAAAATCTAATTAAATGCTGGATAAAACAGTGGTGGAAGGGACTTGTTAGGACAATGGATTATTCCTAAAGAGTAGTATTTTAAGATAATGTAAAACCATAAAACCACAGGCATTATTTTATGATTTATTTATTTATTTTGAGACAGGGTATCACTATGTAGTTCAGGCTGGTCTTGAACTCAACATCCTCCTGCCTCTGAACATTAACCTCTGTAATTATAGGCATGTGCCACTATACTCTCTAGAAATACTTGATTGCTTAAAAATAAAATATTAAAAAGTCTGACCATTATAAATATAACTTCAATATATAGCCAGTGAGTTCCTAGTTAAATCAAGATAATGCTACATTTTGGTGATTCTTTTCATTCTGAAAGAACACAAAGATGCTTGCAAACAGAAACTCAATACAAAGACATTTAATTCACTGATGATGAAACAGTAGAGAAATGAAAAAAGAACTCAGAAGAGTGAGAAACAAAACAGATCTTAGAAGTAATACAAAGGAATTAATGATAAGAAAATGATCCAATTGGGGATTTTCCTAGAGTGTCCAATCTAATCCTTCTTTCAGTGCTTAAACAAATCCATGGCAAAATTAAATATCAGAGCCAAAGGTTGGGCTCAGTGACTGACTTTTCTTTTTTGGGGGGGCCAGTTATGGGTCTTGGTCTCAGGGCATGAGCACTATCCCTGGCTTCTTTTTGCTCAAGGCTAGCACTCTGCCACTTGAGCCACAGCGCCACTTCTGGCCATTTTCTATATAGGTGGTGCTGGGGAATCGAACCAAGGATTTCATGTATAGGAGGCAAGCACTCTTACCACTAGGCCTTATTCCCAGCCCCAGTGACTGACTTTTCTTTATTCCCTTTCCAGTGAGGCAAGTATCCAAGGAGGAAGCAGTGTTCTTCTGTTCAGGACATCATTGACTCCCTCATCACCATTCAGAAGTTAGGGCTGAATCAAGCCACTCCATCATGTCTTCCCTTTGGCAATACCTGCTCATCTCCAAGTCTGGAGAACTAACAACAGTCACCCTTTCTAGGACTTTCAGCCTACTGACCATCTTCCTAAACTGCCTCTGATGGAATATTTGTGTCAACTAACTACAACTGAGACCCCAAACAAAGAAAAGGGTCACTTGTAATCCATAACTGCAGTATTTCCCAGGATGTGAGACTCACTGTTTATGATATGATTTTAACTGCAACATAGAAGCTATATTCTCAGCACTCCTTCAATATTTCTGATTAGACTGAGGAAAAAAATCCTAGTTAAATCTTCAGTAATTATTTGCTTTTCTCTACCCAGGGAGTAGACTGTAGACCAACTTTGGGCTGTCAATAATATACACTGCAGCTAGAATTTCATCATCTTTTCATTATTTTTTAATCTATGGCAAGTTATCAGGGTTTCATTTTGGGTACTGATACAGTCTCCAAATAATTACACATTAAAAAGTGGACAGCCCTAAAAAAATATTAAGTGAATAATAGTACAAGTATTATATTCCTATGACAAAAACCAGGGCATAAAGCCTGAGAAGCACTCCAGTGAATTTCTTCTTTCTCCCATTCCAGGTCAATGGCATTTTATTGAGGAAAATAACTTTTAAAAGCGGTTAAGTGAAAATGGCAAAAGAAAACAAAACATACTCTTCTGCTTGGATTGAGTCAACTGGAGCCACATAATTGCTGGGAATATAGCCTGTCTCTCCAGTTGTCAAGGAGCGAGCCTCCCACCAATCTCCTTCCCTGGAAAGAAAAGAGAAAAAGACATGAATACATCTGCAGTTAAACTCAGTGCAATGAGAAGTCCAACAGTGTCACCTAGCCCTTGTGTCACCCAATTTCTTCAGCTTTGCTCTTTTCTTTTAATTTACAATATAAGGTCCCATTTGTGGTTTACAATCCTAGTCAGCCATGAGTTGAGAACAGTAAGCTCTCAGGTGTTCCTGGTGAATTCAGAATGGAGGGCTCTGGCTATTAAGAGGGCTGTCTTGGGAAGTGTTTGTCTGAGTGGGAGACAAACTTGCATAAAGTGGGAGGGAACCAGGCTCTGCTTACTTTAGAAAAACTGTAGATGGTCTGGAAAGGTCCAGCTGGAGTAAGTGCAAGCTTTGAATATCTGAGTTGCCTGATTTCAAGAAAATAGAGACATACTTTCTGCAGGTAGAATGATCAAGACTGCAGTAGGACAGACCCTCCTCAAGTATTTTCAGGCCAATAGGTTCTGATACACAGGAGAGAGAGGAAGGGAAGCCACAACTGGGTGGACACACAAGCAAAGGAAGCACAACTGAGAAAAGTTTGCGGTCAGACCATTTTGTTCCATGCCATGGTATAGTCTTATTCTGAGGATTTCTCACAGGATGTGAAAGGGGAGGTTTATCACATGACTCTTATGTAGACTGTGGCTGTGATTTGGGCTGTGTGTCCCTCTACCAACCTGTAGACAGGTGTACATGTAAAGACCAAGAGAACATGATTGCCCTTCAGCATATGAGACCCCTCAACTCTGACACTACAGGTCTCTTTCCTTTTTTGGTACTTGGAAGCAGCAAGAGAAAATTTAGTGGCTTTAAAAAAAATCGTTTTTTGGCTTAGCTCTGTATCAAAGCATTTGGCCAGGCAAGAAAAATGTCTTGGCTTTGGACTGGGTAAAGATTCTCTCCAGGCTGACTAAAAGGCAGAGACTAACCAGCCTCTATATCGCACTCAAGCTTTTCATTGAGTTCTCTAAAGATCAGCCTTCTGACTGGGAAAGAATACAGAATGTCATAAATGGTGGCATAAGTGTTCAATGTGGGTATAATTCTGTGAAAACGTTTGCTGGCATAAGTGATAGTACAATTCAGAAAACCAAGGAGCTAGCAAAAGTCTTTAAAACTGATACTTTAGTTTTCTGATGTCTTCTTTAATTTTATTCACTGATATTATCACGAGAAGATGAAAATTTTCATACACAAGAAATCCTTAATCATAAATTCAGCTCATATCCAGATATTTATTATCAAATGTTTATATATATCAAGGAATCTATCTATCTGTCTAGTTATCTGAGAACTCACAACCAACTTTAAGAGCTAGATGATTACTAAGTGTGTGGAATCTATATCACGCTCCTATCCGTGTCACTCTGCTCTGCAGGTGCAACTCATGAAGCTAAAAATGTTATGGGCTGGTGCTGTAAATAAATGGCAAAAGTGCCTGCCTAGCATGTCTAGCATGTACAAGGCTCTAGATCCTATATCCAGCACCACAGGAGAAAGTTAATATCTTCACAGTTTACCCTGGTCCTATTTCTATACACCACTCCTCAAAGAAATACATGTAGATTTAAGTATCACTTAGAAAATGGTTTTGAAGATGTTATTTTCACTTTAATAATGACAATTGGTTACTGCTCTGAAATTCCACTAGAGGGAGACATTTCATCATATAAAACCTGTAGCTAAGCTCCAAAGAAACATGGAATCTATGGTCTCCCTCATAGGGAATAATTAGCACAGGTTTAGGCTAGTCACAGCAGAGGATCACAAGAGCCTAATAACTATGCCCTTATGAATGCATAAGATGATGCTAAGTGAAATGAACTCCATGTTATGTAAACGACTGTTATATCACTGTTGTAATTACTTTCAAAATGCCATGTGAAACTGTAGCTTCTATTGTTGATGATCCTCTTGTATCCCCTTCCTGTGGTTGTACCCACATTATCACTGTTTATCTGAGTACACTGGATACTGTATATACTGGTATTAGAACTAGGAAAGTGAAAGGGAATATCAAAATCGGGAGACAAAGGATAAAAAGACAAATAACTCCAAAAGCAATACTTGCAAAACCATTTGGTGTAAACCAACTGAATAACTCATGGGGGAGAGGAAAAGGGGAGGGAGGAGAGGGGAATGAGGGAGGAGGTAACAAACAGTACAAGAAATGTACCCAAGGCCTAACATATGAAACTGTAACCTCTCTGTACATCACTTTGACAATAGATAAGAAAAAAACCAAAAAACCAACCTGTTGCTATCATTCCTCGATCTCCCAACCTGGGAAATGATTCAAAATGGTGAGGAAAAAATTAAATGCTTGTAGAAAGGCTTATTTTTTTAAAAATGCAGGATAACCTTCATCACATTAGTTCTAATGGAATTAAATTAAGAAAAAGAAAGGCTAGCATCAACTTCAGGATATGTGGGAATGTCAACAGGGGCAGGAAGACAATTTGGGACAAGCTGCATCTTATTAAGGTGAGCTGGCGTTAATGAAATAATGCCCAATTCAGATTCAGCATTAACTGTCTAATTTTTATCTAGGCACCCAACAGTCTACCAGATGAGAACCCAACTAACCAGCTTGTTCTGAGGTCCGGTATCAAGAGTTTATGGTTTTCTTATGTGACCTCATTAATTTCATGAGTTGCCATCCTTGATATTTTTCTAGGTCACTCAGGGTCACTTTTATCAAAGGAGACACGAAGTGATAAACATTCAATGTATTAAGTAGCAAACCTCACATTTTTCTATATTTACCACACAATCTATTACTCCTATTTTCTGCACCAGAAAATTTGGTGGGCTTAAAACATTAGCAGTTGTTGGATAAGTGACTCAATCATTTATCTTAAATGCACTAAAAGCACCAAATCACTTACAAATAAATAGTGCACACTACAAATTACACTGATCAAGGAGGATAGGATCTCTAGTGTACTACAGTGTACTACCTTTTGCTTTCATACATGATTATTGTGGATAATTATTGAAGCTGTGCAGTCCAAATATTTCACCCTTAGTGAGATATTCTTAATTTCCATATTATTCTGGTTCAAATATCTGATTAACTACTGGCACTGGGTTGAGAATGGCTTCTAATTTTTTAGTAGCCCCTGTTCATCTGATTTAAACACTTATTAAAAGAGTCCATCTCCAATTCCCAAATCCCTTTGCAGGACTTGTGGTTCCAGCTGCTGGTAGCCTAGGAACCTTGGAGCCTATGTAGAACTAACAAGTGATCTTTTCCAATTGCTGCTAGCCATGAAGAGCCCAGCCATGGAGGATCCTTTTCATAACACATACTGAATACTTTCTAAATGTGAATGCTACCCTTCTACAGAGAGCTTTATCCATAACAACTTTACCAAACGTTTGGACGAAGTCTAAACCAGAAAGGAATGTTAAACAGGCAGTCTAGGTCCAACTTATAAAAACAATTGCATTTTAAAGAATGACCATTGTGAAATGGTAAATCACTAAGCATGAAATATAAAAATCAAGGTAATGTCTATTCTGAGCACTGACAACAGGTCATTGAAACATTGCCACTTGTGCTGGGCAGCAGATTCTCTGCTTGGGGTACAAGAGCAAACTTGCATCCAATGGGGGATGTAGTACTTTAAACAAAAACCCTGTGGCCTCCAGTTATAGCCTCTTTTTGGGAAGGGAGTGGGAGGACACACTAGGAGGTGGGGAGAACACAGCCTCATCCCTCTCCCTTCAGTGAAGAGAGCCAGAGGCTGGGGAGGTTGGGGGAGGGGAAGAGCCTCAAGCCATCTGCTTCTGTGTTAGTGCTTTGTTTTTCCTTCACCATTTTCTCTTCCCTGTTATTACCCTTGACTTCAGGATATTATATTTGTTACACAAACCTTATTGTTTTTTCTATAACCTTGAAAAGGGGCATTTAAATGGCACATAGGATGAGGAATGCCATTGAATAAAGGAAGAACATAAAGGTGACAAAAATTTTTGTAATTCTTTTTTCTTAAGAGAACAGGCTCAAAGGCTTACGTTAAGGGCCACATATGCAGATCACAAATACAGATAGACTGTATCCTCCCCTTAAATGTTTATCTAAAATTCACTTTGATCACATTGAAGATCCTGTCCAGATCAACAAAGGAAGAAGTCATGTCTTTGGTAGGGATTGACTTTGCAAGTGGCCTCCAAGTGATGTCCCAATCTATTTTAAGTATGGGAGACTCCCAGAATTGTTGTGTATGGTACTTGTCCTGTTCCTCGTGGTCCTTGCCTTTTAGAACTTACACACAGTTTCCAATATGCAATCAACCTTGCCATTTAGGGAATATTATATTACCTGGGGGAGTATATGCAGAATTCAAAGTTGATAGACTCTGACAAGAGTATTCATTAAGAATCAAATGAACAATAAGGAATCATAAATCAGAAGAGATCAAAGGCAACTTCCCTCCTCCCGAACTGCCCAGCCAATTTTCCAACCCATTTCACTTGATGGTTCAGTTGCCTCTGGTTGGGTTATGTGGACCTTTCCAAGGTCACACCTGACACTGTTCTCAAGATGCCAATCCCCCCTCCCACCCCTGGGCTCTGCCACCTGCTAGCTCTGTGCTTTGGGGCAGTTCCCCAACCTAGGCCTTCAGCTCCTCAGATGTCAAGATCACAACAGTTGTTGTGACAGAATAAATGAGAGCAATTGTGTTAGCACATGGCTGACACATAAGAAGCCTTAAAAAATGACAGCTGGTTACTATTTAAAAAATTCTTGTGTGGCTTCAGGAGGTTTCCTGCAGGGGAGAAGCAGGTAAGCTACTTGATCTAAATACTGGCTGTATCTTTAAAAATACTATTGTGAGATACATGTGACAGGAAACATATCACTTAAACCATTTTCAAGTGAGAAGCTACAATGTAGTAAGTATATCTACACCATTGTACAAACACTGCCATATCTGCAGTAGTTACATGCACATTACCACTTTACTCCATTTATTCCAATAAACTAAAAAAACCCAACAAACCCAAACCTACATGTTTTAGCAATGACCATAATACTAATAAAAAACTAGGATTATGTAGACAATGTCTGCTGACATTTAGAAGAGAGATACTAGCCTCCTGTGGGGCCCTCAGGTCTTGCTACTGGACTGTGGTATGTACACAGTGTATGGTACTGATAAGGGCACCCCAGGGAAAGTCCTAGGGGTTACAACACCCTCCCCTTTCCCAGGATATGTGAGATGGTATGCACAGGCTCATATCTGCTAAAGCTGAAGAGCTGGACTTCTGGTCCTCCCATCACTAGGAAATCCAGACTTGGTGACACTCAGCCCCTGGTGACATTCTTTCCCAACCACCAGGAAGCACACAAGAGGAGGCCTGAAATATTTGCATACTGATGTGGAACACTGCCCTTTTGGGGTGTGTGTGTGAGGAGCCAGGATTTCTCTGAAGGGCCCTCATCCATTGCATACTGTCTCATTTAGCAGAGGTAATATTTTAAAAGCAGAGAGAAATTTGACCCATCCCTGTTCACTACTGCTCATGGAGAAATTAAAGACAGAATTTGACAAGTGAGTGATTGTCTCTATTAAATCTCGTCGCTCCCTGTTTAACTGGTTTTCCTAGTGAGCATGGTTAAATGCATGCATTGTAGTCATTCATGAGTGGGTAAAATCACTTCTCCTTTCCTCTCACAAAGACACTCCCAAATTTTAATCACAGGGAAACACCTCTACAGGCATGTCACCCCTTGGAATGTTTAGCAGTTGTGAAAACAGAAGGAACATGTTGCTGGCCCAGAGTGACAGATTAAGCAGTGCAATATCAGATGCAAAGAAAATCTCAAGGTAGTGAGCACCTATTGTGGGCAGCCAGGCCATGTGTCAATTGTCTGAGAAGTGCAGATTTGTGGAGATGCTTGGGGAAGTGGAGGGCTAGGCTGATGCTTTTACCACCTTGAAATGAAATTCCAAGCCCCAAACCAGAGATTCTGCTACTATTGCATACTCTATAAAGACCAATGGTGCAAGGTGCTAGACAGTACTACAAAGCATCATGGGCTCTTTACTCAAATTGAATTGCTGGAGGCTATTTAAATTAGAAAGTGTTTGTCCTTCCTTCTTTCCTTCCTCCCTCCCTCCCTCCCTCCCTCCCTCCCTCCCTCCCTCCCTCCCTCCCTCCCTCCCTTCCTTCCTTCCTTTTTGCCAGTCCTGGGCCTTGGACTCAGGGCCTGAGCACTGTCCCTGGCTTCTTTTTGCTCAAGGCTAGCACTCTGCCATTTCAGCCACAGCACCACTTCTGGCCGTTTTCTACATATGTGGTGCTGAGGAATCGAACCCAGGGCTTCATGTATATGAGGCAAGCACTCTTGCCACTAGACTATATTCCCAGCCCCTTGGTTAAGCATTTCAAACGTCTGACTAGCTGGCTGCACACTTGCCCAATGTGAAAGGCAGGCAGGCTTTCCTTTTCCCTCCAAAACTTACGAGCTGTTCAGTATTTGGAATTTTTCTCCTTTGTGAAAACTTAGGTCATCTTCCGTCCGAGCTTCATAGTCGTAAAGAGCCACAAACAGTGTCACCCCTGGCAAAACAAGCAGAGAGATGATTATACCAGTGGAAATTAATTCCAAGAAATTAATTATTCTAAATTCTCACTCTCAAAATCTAGATTTACTAAGCACTAATAACATGGTGAGGTATATAATTATGTAGGAACATCAGAGTTGGGAGCTGAATTTAGGTCTTGGTTTTTGGAAGGGAAATGATATTTGATCTAATAAAACCTGGAGTTGAAGGATGCCTCTATGTATATCTCTGGATATGGACTAGGGAAGAGACAAATGGTGCATATGTGAAAATGGAACCAGGTAACTTGAGGGAATGGTGGGGTTAGAAAAGATGGGGACAATGGTGGGAGGGGGGTACACTGACCAAGAAGCACTGCACTCTTAAGATATGTTGAATAAAACTCCATTATACAACGACAAAAAGAAATGGCAGTGGCATTCAAGTTCAGGGTTCTTTCTTTCTTTCTCCCCCTCCCCCTCTTTCTTTCTTTCTTTTTTTTTGTGATCTGCTACAAATACTGACATCTGTTAATCCCACACATTCTCTTTCCCTTGGGAGCTCACATTAAGTTCTGGGTAAAATGAATCACTCTTTTTTCTGGTCTAACAGTGATATAGAATGAAACAGGAAATGTCTTCTGCGGCTTGGAGAAAACTAGAGAAGACTCTGTGATGTTCACTCCAACTGGAAGATGCCATGGCCTTGGTACTGTAGTGTGCAGCTGGCTTGATCTTGCTAATAATACGTTCTGCTTTTTCCGTGTTCTCTTCCTTCAACTAACTGTTTTGTAATGCTCACTCATCTCCACATTCATCCTATATCTACCTATCTGGTTTCTCAAAGAAGTCATTTTCATGATGCAGATGTTTGCTAACAACAACAACAAAGTATCTAGAGTACCATTTTATACCAGGACTTGCTCTGCACAACAGGCAAAATTCTAAGGTCTAGGCTGAACCTGATGATTTGCTTCTAACTAACAAAATGCACAAAGCTGACAGATATTTCTTAGGTGAATAGGTTTTACAAAATGGTAATTTCTTCCTAGCAGACTTTCTATTGCCATGTCAGCTTGGACAAGCTGGTGAAGCAAGATGCCATGTTGGCAAGACATACATGACAATGAACAGATTCACAGCCAGTGAGGAACTAAATCCTGCCAACACCACTTCATTCCCTGTTGAGTGGTGAGATAACTATATCTTGGCCAACAACCATGACTATAGCCTGTGAGGGATCCTGAAACAGTATTCAACAAAGTCATTCCTGGATTCTTGGTTCAAGGCAATGCAGATAAGACCTATGAGATAATGGGCTGGGAATATGGCCTAGTGGTAGAGTGCTTGCCTCCTATACATGAAGCCCTGGGTTTGATTTCTCAGCACCACATATATGGAAAAAGCCAGAAGTGGCGCTGTGGCTTAAGTGGCAGAGTGCTAGCCTTGAGCAAAAAGAAGCCAGGGACAGTGCTCAGGCTCTGAGTCCAAGCCCCGAGACTGGCAAAAACAAAACAAAACAAAACAAAAACCAAACCAAAGAAAAAAGAAATATGAGATAGTAAAACACAGGGTTTTTTTTGGGGGGGGTCATTTTTCATCCTTTTTATTATCCTTAAGTAGCTGAATACAATGCATCTTGATCAATGTCACCTCTTAGTTTTTATAGATGTTAAGTTTTATAGTAATCTGTTAGACAGGAATTGAGAATGAAAACGTTTTATGTCTTGGTAACCTAACTTCTTATTTTGATCTCAATATACTTGGAAGTATCTGATGTGGTGAAACAGTGAGCAGCTACTCTTTATCAAGCTGCCATGCCATTCAGGTAGGGAGCAGATGTGACCATGGGACTGGACAAGAGTACTGTACTTGGGGGCTGGGGATATGGCCTAGTGGCAAGAGTGCCTGCCTCATATACATGAGGCCCTGGGTTCGATTCCCCAGCACCACATATACAGAAAACAGCCAGAAGTGGCGCTGTGGCTCAAGTGGCAGAGTGCTAGCCTTGAGCAAAAAAGAAGCCAGGGACAGTGCTCAGGCCCTGAGTCCAAGCCCCAGGACTGGCCAAAAAAAAAAAAAAAAAAAAAAAAAAAAGAGTGCTGTACTCGGCAGAGGGGCAGGGGCTACGTTCCACCCTACCCCAAGTGGGACTTCTTGTAGTAGAGCTAACACTTGAAGATTTTGTTGAAAGGTTACCTTAAAACAGATATTTGGATACATCTATGCTAATACCTATTCTTACTAAATACTCTATTACATAATTTACAAGAGCCAAGCCCAGTCGACCTTGTGAAAGTCAAGGCACATGAAGACTGTCTCTCCTACTCCCTCTGCTTCTGCTGATATGTTCTCACAGAGGGTTTTTATATTCTAGGAACTGAGGAGGAAATCAAAGGTGGTTACAGAGAAATGCAAACATAAGGGACCTGGCTGAAAGGGACTGAGAGTAGTGTTGTCAGAAAGGATATGTGAACACAATGAAACCAAATAGTACAAGGTAGGAAAATCGGCCAACATCTGGAGGTACTGTCTTTTAGCTTTTAAATTTAATAAAGAATTGCATGGCCTCTTCAACTAAGGTTGTTTTTGACTGCAGTGCACATCCACATGCTTAAGGCAAGTAGATCGCTCCAGTGACCTTAATGCGTAAGTCAAGTAGATCTCACCAATGACCTTAATGAAAATGATACCTGCAGACTCAGGGATTCATATCCAACTTCATGAATGAATGAACAGGAATGGTGCCTGTGCAGCATAATTAGAGAGTCAGGGTTGCAAAGCACTCCTGCTTCTTAAAATGGAGATGTGCATGCATACACATGCGTAAGTGTACGTCTTTGGTGTGTGTGTGTCTGTGTGTGTGTGTGTGTGTGTGTGCGTGTGGGTGTGCGCGCACTAACTGTACTTCTGGCTCTTCTTTTCTTCTCTATCCTCAAGAGTCAGACATAGACTACCTATATCAATCTTTCTTTCTTTCTTTCTTTCTTCATTTCCAGGTACCTTCGAGGAAGGTAGGAGATCTGAGTAAGTGTATCATACAAGTCCTGGATTAAAGGGAAAACAGAAGTTGCCACAATACAGAGTGGGCATGGCTGTTTTTTCTACTGGGCAGAGTGTGATATGGTAGTGTAAGTGAAGAGACAACGTCCAAAGGTTCTGGACACTGAGATATATTAGATAGAGAGGGAATAGCCCTGCTTATGTTAACTCTCTGGGTAAAGCAGCTCAATGACTTCTAATATAAGACCTTAGACATCTGCTCCCAGCTAAAAGAGATGCTGCATTCTTTGAAACTTTTGTAATAAAGCAATTTGGAACAAATAATGTCAAATTATCTAGTTACCATGGTTCACATACTGGAAAAGGGCTTGGAAGCCTAAGGATGCATGAGATTACTTACAAATATATCAGAAAACATATGCCCGAGAACATATGCCAGATATTTTACAAAGTATTAGCTAAGTCAGCAAAAACACATGGCAGTGAGATAGGACCTTGTAGTATGAAAAACAAGGAAAGGGGGAGGGAGAGAGAGAAACAGAGAGAGAATGTGAGAACGAATATGGTCTTTTATGAACACATAAGACTCAATTTTAAAATATGCACAATTAAAAAAAGATAAATGGAAAAACTTGAGGGCTGAAAATCTTAGTCATGTGGAAGATATTGGCAAACTCAGAGAGAGATTGGCGATGAATGGTCAAAACATAATTTTGCCAAATAAGCCACCAACCAGGAAGGAAGTTGTAAGCAGGCTGAGGACAATGAGAGAGAAGACACCACTGAAGAAGTGGTAGAAATAGCTGGGAAATGCAACAGTATTTAGAGAATTCTAGGCCTAGTCTTGGAGGTTCTGATTAAAAAAATCTGGGATGAGGTTCTGGCTTCTGAGTTTTGAAAGAGCTGCCTTACTCACTCTGGGCTAGTTAACCAAAGTTTAGAGGCCCCTGGCTTGGTAAGTGTCATAGCTCACTAACCATGCAGACCACCAGCTTGGAGTAGGTACAGTTAGGCATGGATATCTGTACATAAGGTTCTAATGGGTCTTGATCTGGTAGAGGGTAGGTAGAAATTAACTAGTAACTTCAATGTTGACACTCTAGTCAAAGGGAGCAGAACACAAGTGTTAGTGTTTCTCTTCCTACCCTCACCTCTCCTGATAGTGGGGCTCACCTGTTCCTCCTCTTGTACGCAAGGTCCCAGTGTGAGACGAAGAGTTCACACCCCCAAAGACAGTGAGTCCTTGACCCCCGGCTGCATGGAAATTGTTGTAGTTTGGAATGGAGGTCACACCGAAGCTGGGGTAGTGCTGAGGAGTGGGGTCTGTGCCATAGCGGTACCCAGAGCTCTGGTTCAGGCTGCCATCCCTCTCTTCCGTCAGTTTTGTTGCTTCTTTATCCTTACATTGCACACAGCCCATTATCTAAATTCCTGCAGGAAACAAAAATGAGGCATGTGATTTTGGATGCTCCACAGTTGCTAGGTTGCTTTGTCACTAAAGAGAAATACGTTCTCAAACTATTTCAGGCTGATGGGAACATGAAGAAAGGAGGGACAAGGGCTGATTATAGGAGGAATCTCAACTCTCTTGGCTTATCATCACATTTGTTCTGCATATGCTCTGGATGATGGCAGCATCACAGAGAACAATGCTCACCACGAAGCAGTTTTCCTCCAATAAGGCCTGCACCCCTTAAAATTTGGGCACGTGTACGTGCCCAAAACTGCTCCCAAATGCCACACACTTGCCAATGATACTTACTATGCTATTACTATACTTCTACTAATACTTACTATTCTCTTTGGTCATGCCCCAAAATAATATAGATGCTATAAACTGAATCTATAAATAGTAGAATAAAAACTTTCATCATGATAGAGAAAAATCTATAGAGGGAGGGTTGTAAATGCCAGAAGATAGCAACTAAACAACTCCCCATCTTCATGCACAAAATGATGGCAAGTATCAAAAGTAAGAAATAGTTATTTAATGGAAAATGGTCTGAGTATATTTGCAGGTTATCATGACAGCTTATAGGAACAAAATAATTTAAAGTAGCTAATCAACTTTTCAAATTTTTGTTGGCCTTTGATATCCTTCAAAAATCATTTAAAAACATTTCCTGTTTTCTAGAGTTAGTGGCGGATTAAAAACTTGAGTCACTGTCATCATACACTTCTCAAACCTATTTTTTTTAACTCCTCATGTCAGTAAGCCTCCAAAAGACTCATTTGCTCAAGGCTGCATGCTGACAGGCATCCTTATGTGCTCTTTTCTCTTCTTCTCTCACACACTTACTACCTCATGCCCAACTTTACAGATCTTCAAAGATTCCATTTCTTCCCTACTCAACTTCAGGCTTTGGCACATAGCCTTGAACACTTTCTCCCTATTCTTTTAAACATATTATTATTTTTAAATAGTTGTACAAAGTAATTGCCATTCCACAAGGTAGTTTATGAATATGATGCATCTTATTAGTGTCACCCCTTTCGCCATTCTCCCCAGCCCTCTCAATCCCAACCCTTCCCTCAATTTTAATTTTGTAAGATATGCATTAATTTTTATCACTGCCCTTATAAGCCCTTATAAGACACCATTTCTCCTGCAAAGCCTTCCTAGATCCCAGCCCTCTCCAGGAGGTGATAGTGCATTTTCTAAAGGTTCCCATGGCATATTCATTTCTCTCTTAAGCTTTTTTTTGGTGTCGTTCCTAGGGCTCGAACTCAGCGTCTGGGCACTGTCTTGAGCTTTCTTGTTTAAGATTAGTGCTCTACCACTTGAGCCACAGCTCCACTTTCTCATTTCTCTTTTCATGGCACCGATTGTGCTGTATTACAATATGGTTTTTCCACTTGTCCCATTACCCACTGTCCATTTTCCTCACAGCTGTATGAACAACTGAATGAGATATGACTCAGTGGCCTATCATCTCCTTCTCTCTGTCCCAAAGCCAACCCTTCTCCCAGTGACTTCTATCAGCAGTATGCTCTGCATGTTCAAGTCCACTGTCATGTATGTGAGAAGTGAGTAAGAATCAGAAGTTCAAAGTAAGGTGGTTAAATGGCCTCAAGTTGAACTGCGAGCTGACAGTGACAGAGGGGGTAGGTAGAACTTGCAGTGGATGTAACTGACAAAACTCTGAAGAGCAGTCCATTTGGGACCAGAGTCAAATGTGAAACACATGACATCATGTATAATAACACATATTCATTAGGGAAGGCATAGCTAGCACAGAACAGGAAGAAACAGTGAAGAACACAGTGAAAGGGAATGAAGACACCAGTTTTCATATTCTATCTTGCAAATCATTATGGGAACTGCAATATGGGATAGCAAGACTCCCAGTGGCACTGGCTGAGCACTGCTGCTTAGCTGCACCAGGATGCAGAAGCAGGATCCAATGCTCTACAGCCCTTTCACACTGCATAAGTCAATTGACTTGAATGTCAGTTCTTGAGAATGGGAATGTTTGCAAATTTGCTTATTGCTCAAGCTGAGAACACCAAATCTGGAACACAGTTCCTTGTAAATCATTTGAGATTAACTTACAGTATACTGTGTCCAACATACTTTTTAACTGATGGTAAGTGAATAATTTTAACAAGTTTCCAACAGAAAATGCAAAATATCTCCAAGCATGATTTACTGATAGCATTTCATCATTTGTTGTCATTGTTGCTTCATGAGACTGATAGATACCTTGCTCATTTTATATGATTCTTTTTTTTTCAAATTTTTATTATCAAACTGATGTACAGAGAGGTTACAGTTTCATACGTTAGGCATTGGCTACATTTCTTGTACTGTTTTTTACCTTGTCCTTCATACCCTCCTCCCCCTCCCCCTTACCCTTTCCCCCCCTGAGGTGTTCAGTTCACTTACACCAAACAGTTTTGCAAGTATTGCTTTTGTAGTTGTTTGTCTTTTTTTACTCTTTGTCTCTCAATTTTGGTATTCCCTTTCAACTTCCTAGTTCCAATACCAGTATACACGGTTTCCAATATACTCAGATAAGATTACAGAGATAGTGTAGGTGCAACCACAGGAAGGTGATACAAGAACATCATCAATAATAGAAGCTACAGATACACATGGGACATTGAAAGTAGTTACGACTGTGATATAACAATTGTCTCCACAACATGGAGTTCACTTCACTTAGCATCATCTTAGGTGTTCATAAAGGTATAGCTATTGGGCCTTGTGATGCTCTGCTATGACTTGCCTAAACCTGTACTAATTATTCCCAATAAGGGAGACCATAGAGTCCATGTTTCTTTGGGTCTGGCTCACTTCACTTAGTATACTTTTTTCCAAGTCCTTCCATTTCCTTACAAATGGGACAATGTCATTCTTTCTGATAGAGGCATAAAATTCCATTGTGTATATGTACCACATTTTCCTGATCCATTCGTCTACTGAGGGACATCTGGGTTGGTTCCAGATTCTAGCTATGACAAATTGTGCTGCGATGAACATTGTTGTGCTGGTGGCATTACTGTGATTTTGTTCATTTTATATGATTCTTTCATAGTGGAAAGCTGCTCTGAGCTTCTACCAAGGCCAGACAGAAAATACTTCTAATCTCAACTGTTTTATTTTTTTAAATTGTTTTTAGGGATGTCTGACTTACTGTAAGAATGAAAGAATTAACATTTATGACAACAGTTCTCAACTAGGGCTAACTTGGTTACTATCTTCCAACCCAGGAACCCAGCAGGTAATGTTTGGAGATTTTTTTTTGGTTGTCACAAGTCAGGGTGGGGTAGAGGAGTATGCTCTACCATGGACTTTGCTAAATATTCTACAATGCACATTACTTCCTTATCCTCGCCCAAACAAATGATTATCTGACCCCAAATATTAACAATGCCAATGTTTAAAAATATCTTGATTTCCACAGTGGAAAGAATTTGTAACTGTATATCTGAAACAGTCTAACAGCTATTTTCAGTACATGTGTGTAATTAACATGCAATTTAGAATGCTTTCCTTGGGCAAAAAGGTGTACTAAGAAGAAGAAAGAAGTTTGGAAAAAAAAATCACACAAAGTGCTGATTCCTCTCTAGAAATGTGTTCTCTGTGAACAGAGAAACAGAATCTAAAGACCAATAAGAACTTTTAATTGTATGATACTGTAACCTCTCTGTACATCAGTTTGATAATAAAAATTTGAGAAAAAAAAAAGAACTTTTAATTATTCATCTTTTACCTCCTCCTCCTCCTCCTTCTTTTTTTTTTTTGGGTGGGGGGTCAGTCCTGGGGCTTGAACTCAGGGTCTAGGCACTGTCTCTGAGCTTCTTTTGCTCAAGGCTAGCTCTCTACCACTTGAGCCACAGTGCCGCTTCTGTTTTTTTCTATTTATGTGGTATTGAGGACTTCAATGCATGCTAGGCAAGCACTTTACCACTAAGCCACATTTCCAGCCTAACACACACACACACACACACACACACACACACACACACAATCTTTTTAATTCCAACAAAACAAACTTTACATCAGAATCCTTCAAGAAGATAGAAACCCCACATCTAACCAAACTAAAAAAGACAATCCTGGATAGGAAAGAAAAGATAACAAATAATATTTTGTTATTGTTTCACAGCTACATCCTGAATGCCCAAATAGCGCTGGGCACATGGCAGGACTCACAAATTTTTGCCTTGTGAATACATAAGTAAGCAGTCAAAATCATTTTGGAGAAAATAATCCTGTTTATAAAAGGAATAGCATTTCATGTATATGAAATTCTGAATTAAGTAATATTTCAAAAAGCTTGCTTATTCTCTTTATCAATACATATGAAGAAACAGAAATATGCCAGAAAGGGCAGGCTCAAGCCATTAAAAGTTATTCACAATGAAAATATTTGTACAAGAATGTGTGGTGTTCTTACTTCCACTTGGGCCAGGCAGACTAACCATTTTTCTGAGTCAAAATATGCCATATGAGTTGTGCTCAGTGTCACTGGGACCCTTCCACGAGAGGCATTCAAGCTAAAATGAAAACATCCTCATTCCACATAGTATATAACACAGAATGCACTAACACACTTTCACTAGATCTGTGGGTCACTGGGAAACTGAACAATGTCATTCTGAAAGTGGGATTCTAGAGATGCTCTGATTGGTAAAAGCATCATACCATTAACTCATGTCTACAGTCCTGCATACACTGTCATGTTCGGAAATAACTAGGCAAGAAATCTGTGCCAATGATCAAGGTATTTGTGAAGCTGTAATCCTATTCTTGAGTCCTTTTTGTCAAGTGAGGGGCCTTATTTCTATTATCAAATAAAACTCAACTTAAGTAAAATTTCCCTAATCCTGCGGATCTTTTCAAATATGCCAACAGCATAGGGGAAGAGTTACCCTACAGAATTCAAGGATCATCATACCCTATTCTCATGAGAATGGCAAACATGATCAAGTGACTACAGAACTTTATGTTGCTATGATGTGTCCTCAAATCTTTCACAGAGCTCTCTAGTGATTGACTGAGGCTGATCTAGCAGACTAAGTTTTCTGGCTACCGCAGGCAAGAGGCTGCCTGACCAAGGTGCATCTGGTTGGAAACATACTTCCTCCAACTTGTCTTCTCGATACACATTATACAAAGACAATGGTCTTATTTCCTCATATACCAATCCAACACACAAGTTCCAGTGCTATGGGACTTGTGAGAAGATTTTTTTTTCAAATTTTTATTATCAAACTTATGTACAGAGAGGTTACAGTTTCATACGTTAGGCATTGGATACATTTCTTGTACTGTTTGTTACCTTGTGAGAAGATTTTAATTGTGTGCAAAAATTGTTGCAATATGACAAAAAGGTCACTGGCAGTATTCTTTCTTTCTTTCTTTTGATATAGCTTCTAAGCTATACTTGTAGGTAGAAGAGGGGTGGAGAGGAGGAAAGGTGAAACTAACAATAATTTAACTGTAATTTTGGCAGGGTAAGGGTTTTTGCTTAGGAACCAACTTAAATGTGTGGAGAAGTGACAGCCCCCAGGCATAACTCTCCATACCTGTTCCTGATAGCCCAGGGGACAGTTCATGCCTCAGAGAATGACAGGTGAGGCCATATCTACTGACACTGAGTTGGCTCACTTCCTGTCATTCACTATCCTTTCACTTCTGGTTTTTCCTTTACCTAGGCAATTATCACAATGGAAATACGAGAACAAGGAAGAGAACTGGACTTAGAAGCCAAACAAAAGGGACTGACGTGAGCATAGATGAAAAGATTTAAAGCTGAACTACTGATCAACTACAGTTTAATACGCCTTTCCAGGAGCTAGGCAAAAACTTGCAGAAGTTCTTGAGCAAACATCCTTTTCACTAAACAGCAGTGGCATGAGGAAAAAGGATAAGATGTGATAGAGGCCCATTAGAAATTAGCTGGTTCAGTATAGAAGATTCATTTAAGGGGCTTTTTAACCTTGTAAAATGGGAAATATTCATAAGAATGGACCTGATGTACAATTGTAATTGTTACATTATCAGTGGAGAAAGGGAATCTCTTGGGAATGAAGGGAATCCTTTCCCAGCTTGCCACCATGTAACAACTGACATTCAGAGATAGCTGCATGCCATGCTAGTAACAATGGGAGTTGGGCCACAGAATCTCCTACCTGAATTTCCAGATGTCTTAGTATCTTTAAAATTCTTTACAGTGGGGCTTTCTTCCTTTGCATGAGTCAGGATCAACTGGTCCTGATAGTCCAAGGGTGAGTGTAGGTAGTGCTTCCTTGTAGGGACAGCCTGAGGGGCAGTGGAAGGTGAGAAGACTGAAGAGAAAGCAGAATTGTGCTGACCACTCTTGAAAACACAAGCACTCCCCAAGATTGTGAGGCAAAGATAAAGGCCCAGCTGGGCTGACACCATGGAGATATAATAACCTGGGGGTAGAACCACATGTAACACTGTTGTTGGGTCCATCCAGTGACCCAGCAGAGCTATGAAAAAAAAAAAAGGAGAATGCAGGGCTCTGCCCAGGTGGGAAAATGCTCTTTTTCCTGTCAGCTGCAGGGAAGGAATGGAAATGTTACCTTGTCAAGATAAGTGTTGTGGAAGGCAAAATTCTGAGCTGTAGCTCATTCTTCCTGCCTCTAGTGAAGAGATTCTGTATGTTTCCTGGGATTTGTGAATGAAAGACAGTTACTCCCATGGCTAGGCTATGTAATTTGTCACAGTTAACTTTAGGTGGGCTGATCTAGTCAGTGGAGCCCTCAAAAAGGACAGCTGTTTCTGAAGATGCAGATTCAAAGTATGAACATGAGAGGTAGACATCATTGAACACGAGAGGTGTTCTCCACTGCAGGTCTATCGAGAGAGGGGCCATCGGCCAGACAACTAGTGGTTCCCTGGATGATGAGCTAAGCTAAGAATGGAACTGAAACCCACTCAGATCTGGAAAATAGCAGGGAAGTGGGATGTAAGTCAAGGAACTGAGTTTGGTTAAGAACCTGAATGAACCCGGAAATAAATTCTTACCTAGTCAAACTTCCAGATGTAAACACAATCACTGATATTGATTTTGCCTTGCCTGGACTCATAGTCCACAGAAGTGTGAGCTAATAAACTGATATTGTTTTAAGCTGCTAAGTTTGTAGTACTTTGTCACAAAGTAGTGAAAAACTAGTATATTTTTAGGTGGCATGAGACCAGTAAATTCTTATAACAACTCTAAATTGTTATGAGGTTAGAGAAATTTTCCTATTTTTCCTGCATTTAAAAGGGAGCAAGAGAGATGTGAGGCAGCACACAAAACCTCTTTACCAGAGTTGCCTCCTGCACCACAGAACATAAACTAGTTTATGCAAGAATGTGTGTAAAATCTATAGGGAAGGATCTTCCGGTTCCACAGAACCCACTTTCATATTCATGACTAACGGAGGCCCTGATTTCAAGAGTGAGGGCTCAGCATCCCATGCATGTTCCACCCCATAACTGATAGAGTCTGTGCAGGTGCTGGGACCATGGAAGATATGGCATGTTACCTTTCCCTTATGGTTTGGCATATTAATAAACATTTGTGCCAACAACATTAAAACAGCCATCACTTTACTGATCTTTCCTAGTTATGGCAAAGATATTTATATACACCATGAGAGTGGTGAGCCAGGCTTTCCCTGCTATACAAGTGATCTTTCCAATTGCATTTAAAATATGATTTGCTTTGCAGACAAAATATACTGGAATGTAGCTACTACATAGATGGAGAAACTCCTATAATGCTCCCACCAAACATAAGTCATAAAATGCTCCTGTGAGGTGAGGAGACAGATGAGACTACACATAATGCCGACACTAGCCACACAGTAATGGGAAAACAGAGCCTATTTAAGAATGATTCAATAATAAGAGGTGGAGTTGAACCCATTTGATCATTATGCATGACTTTGCAAAGGCCCTCTTGAGCATAAGAATACATCTTGCCCTTTATCATACAGTCAGGGGGACAGAGGCTTCATAAATCACCAACAAAACACCAAAATATTTAAGAAAAATGCACGTTTCTGGTATTAATATTTTGTGAGTCCCTATCTCTGGCTTTTCTTGTTCAAATGGTCCCCTGGCTGAGCAGCAGCAGCTCTTTCCCCACCCACACAGCTTTCTACTCTCCAGTATGTGGAGAGTGGAAAGTACTTAATACAAGAGAGTAGGAAGCATTAAACCCCAATAGTGAATGTTAACCCTGCAGTCAGCTAACTGAGCCCTGGAACAGGTCCCAAACCTAAACAGCCAAACGAAGTTTTAACATTAAACCATGGAAAGACTCCAAAGGAAGGCAAGGGCATTTTCTTCCTGTGTTCATTTTGCTTTAGATATCAGGGTTAAATGTCAAATGATGACCAGGATGATATGTTTTAATCCTATCCATGAAAAAGGTTTTGGGGGAATGGGGCATAGACTGTGACAACTTTTCAGTTTCTATCTTTCCTCCATCTCAACCCTTTCAGACCACATATAATGCCACTGTGATAAACATTTTTAAATTTTATTTTATTTTGTGATATATTTCAGCAACTATAAAATCTGTTCTTTTCTAGGGCACATTCCACTGGATTTTAGGATATGTACAAAGAAAAACAACATCATTATTTAATTCCAGAACATTTTTGTTATCTCCAGAAAGGAATTTGTGTCTATTAAGCAATCACTTCCTCATTCTCTTGTCTCCCTAGCCTCTGATGAGGCTAATCTACCTATTATGGATATTTCATATAAATGGAAACATATAATATATAGCCTTTTATGACTACTGTTATTCGCTTGGGATAAAGGTTCATTCATTCATACAGCAGAATAATTAGTGTATCATTCTTTTTTATGATTGAAAACATTCCATTGTATGGCAATATAACATGGTGCTTACACATTGATCAGTTGGTGGACATTTGGGTCGTTTCTACTTCTTGGCTATTATGAATATTTCTGTTATGAACATTCATGTAGAAATTTTTGTGTGAGCATATAGTTTCAAATTTCTTGGGCTAATTTCTTAATATATGAGAGATTTGTATAGGTAAGAAAAGCCTTAATATTAGGTAACGGGAAAACACAAATAATAAAACAAAAAAATGTGACATTTATGGGAAAATATTGCTTTCAGTAGTAATCAGAGAAACACAGTTTAGATTGAGATTCTTATCTTTCTGAATACACACACACACACACACTCACACACACACATACAGAGTCCATGTAATAGTGATGAAGGTACCCTGAAATAACTTTTACAACTGGAGAATGAAGACTGAGATTAGTGTAGAGCTTTTTGGTTAACCAACTTGATAATATAAAAAGTCTTAAGATGGTTGTTTTTGACCTGTGAAATCTGTGCTGAAGAAGTACCTTTACAAAAATGACACATGAAGATTTATTGTTTGACAAATTAGAAAAGCTGCTATTTGTTTAAATAAAGCATAAGGTAAACCTATGTGAGAAGTGAAACAAATTAAAATTTACATTTATAGGAATCAGTGATATAGGAAAATGTTCATGTTATACTAAGGAGAACTGCATGATTGCAACCATATTAACAAATACCCAGGAAACTCTTCATGGGAGACTGTTCTTTGTTCTGTTTTCTAAAAACCTATTTCTTATTCTCAATAATGACAAAGTAATGTTTTTATAATGAGAATACATAGTGTTTATTTTTTCATAAAAATCTTTTAGAGTTGGAGAATGTGTCTAAATAAATTCCAATAAATAAATAAAAAGGAAATCTTTCTTCACTCAGTCCCCAATTGAACTTGCATGTAAGTTAAAACAACCATACACTGAGGATGTATACCACATGAACTGAAAACTTAACAGAGAAAGGGAGTATGGTGGATTCCAAAGCCTGTTAAAAGGCAACTTCCAGCTGGGTGCCAATGGTTCAAGCCTGTAATCCTAGCTATTCAGGAGGCTGAGATCTGAGGATTACAGTTCAAAATCAGCCCTGGCAGGAAAGTCTATGAACCTCTTATCTCTAATTAACTAAAAACCTGGAAGTGGAGCTGTGGCTCAAGCAGTAGAGTACTAGTTCTGAGTGATAAGGCTAGGGGACAGTGTCAAGGCCCCGAGTTTAAACCCTAAGTACTGCGTGCACAAGTGCCCCTGCATCGCCCCCCCCCAAAAAAAAGAAAAGACACAACTTCATTTTTTGGAAGGTGTAAACAAAAGACAATACACTTCTAAGAATGTTTTATAAACCTCTGTGCTGAGAAGTGATCAGAGCAAGGAGAGGTGGTAGGTCTACATGGATGAACAGCTGAAGAAATTTAATTAAGGATATAAATAAACCAAAGATACATACAACCAATCAGAGGACATGTGTGGAATCTTGAATTAACAGAATCTTCTTTTTTCTTTTTGCCACCAATGTCATAGAGCACTTCTACATCTTCCCTTTTCACTGGTCATTTATTTGTTTGTAGAGTCAGAGCACAGCCAAAATCTATAGCCCTGAGAATATGGCTGTGAGGCACATTGCTTTTGAACTGGATAGTGGGTTTTGAGAAACTTCAGGCCTCAAATCCTAGGTATTTAGGGGAAGCCACCAAACCCTGGATGACAGACATCTCACAAGTGAGTCATGAGACCTATGTAGGGTCTTCTCTCCTGGTAAAGTGCTGAGCTCCATGTACCAACCCAGACCTTGGAAGGAGTGGAGGAGGGACAAGAGCACTTGTCCTTTGGACACTAGTTGGTTGTAGAGGCAGAGGCCCATCCCTGTGCTTGTAGCCTTAGCCCCTCCCTGCTCTGACGTTCAGCTTGGGGTTTTGAAGCTCGGACTTTGACTAACTGTCCTTTGAACTTGGGGCAATCCGTTAAGGCACAAAATAGTTAAGCAAGACTAGTTTATGACCCTTGAAAAATTTCAGAAATACAAAAGATCTAACTAAGATGTTTTTTCCTATGGCTGATATTCAGTCAAACATTTTTCCACCCTCTGTGTTTTATTGAAAACAACCATAGGAAAACACAAACAACACAAAATGTGGTTTCTCTTCAAGAAGCAACAGAGAAGAACAGTAAAGCCAGTGTCACATCCAGGACACAATGGCAGAGTCTGGCTTGCTGGGCGATGCCTGTTTCAGGAACAGTTGTGACAGAACTGGCTGGGGACCAGGGGTCAGGGTGTCATCTGGCATGGGCACAAGCATACACATTAGCACAAAGCGGCTGTCTGAACAGGCATCATCTATGCCCCCTCCCTGAGAACACAGAAAATGAAAGTCCGAGAGGTCCCTCTCAGGCTGAACAAAACCAGCTCCATGAATCTTTCTAGTTTCCATAGATGTTCCTTGCCAGATGATTTTGCAAATCTGGCCTTATCCTTTCAAAACGCAGTGAATTTACCCCTTTCTTTAATTCACCATTTCCAGTCAAGATCAATTGTATCAAAGAAAGAAAATGGACAATGAATAAGAAAATGTGCCTCCTTCTCCTCCCCCTCCTTCTCTTCTTCTCCTTGCCACCAAGGTCATAGAACAGTTCTACATCTTCCCTTTTCACTGGTCACTTATTGGGTTATAGAGTCAGAGCACAAACAACACCTATAGCTTGAGAATTTGGCCATGAGGCTTTCCACTGTTTTTGAACTAAGATTGGCATCTCCTCTTTAAAGAATCACATGGAGCCCAATCTCTCTGCCTCTGAGTCTTTGTGTTGGCTCCTTATTAAAGCTGCAAGAAATCAGCAACACTAGCAGAGATAACTTTTATAGGCCTCGTAGTGATTTAGATTTCAATGCTCCTCTGCAGCTGTTTTGGTGTGAATGCTGATAAATCAGGCAGTCAGAAAACATACTCCTCTGCCACCATAACCCCTACTGGGATCCAAGAGCCAATAAGAGCAGTGAAGAACAAGAGAGAAGGAAGTGAGGTACACCCCAGACAGCCTCCTCCCAGCACAGGCCGACAACCTTGATTTTTGAGTTTGGTATTTTCCTTAGTGAAGTTTTATAGGGGTATGCCTGCATGGTTGCCAAGCTGATTATCACAAAGACAGAGAGGATATTAACAGAGGGTGATAAATATGAGGAGGAGAACATGGAGCCATCTGAGGGCAGTGCATACTGCTTTCTTTCTCCAGCAGCATGTAACAGCCAGCATTTAGGATGACAAACTGGAAACTCTGACTACAGTACTTGTTAATGGACATAGTTTAAAAATCTGTTAGAAATCCAGTCCATTCCTATTCTGTTTTTAAATTAAATCCAAAAAAGGGAACTAAAGGCTATGTGTCATCAGCACATATTTATAAATACTACTACTCATAAAATGTATGGTAAAACAATTAGATGGTGACTTTTCATTTGGCATGTGATTTTTTGAGTGTTGTCATGAAGAGCACTTAAATGTGAAGTTATCTCCTTACATACAGCACAGCAGTTTTATCTGTGTTGTTAGTCTAAGAGCTTGTAGCATTCTAGTACCAATTAGGGCTGTGCGGGGCTTGAAAGAACACAGATTTGACAATCACGAACACCAACTCTGCATCACTGAAAATGAGTTGTGAAAAATGCAGGTGAGGGATATTTGTCCCACCAAATCCACCAGTTGTTCCCCAGTCTGCAGTAAAAGTTTTACCTAGGTCTACAACTATGCAGCCAAACGCTGCACTTTCAGACTCTTGCAGCTCCGTGTGGCCTTGTCACCTCATCTGGCTAACGGGCAGTGAGTGAGTGGATGTGATAAATCCAACTCCTGCATACTTAAAATAGGATTAGGTACCTTCAATTTTCCTTTTTGTAGGCTGGAAACCGCAGGTTGTACTGGTGAATTGTTTCAAAAAGGCAGAGGAAAATGCTAGACAAACCTCAGGACAGAAAGAATTTGGGCCCTAAATGGTCTCATTCACCATACGTTGAACCTCATATGAGAGAAACATGCAGATCTACCTTATATGAACCATTGTATTTTAGAGTGAGTGCAGAGGGGACTTTATGTTTTACAACAGCACAAGGAGCAAGTGAATGTAACATAGGTAACATAGGTAACAAAGGGAGGGTCTGTTGGGCCAGTGTCCCTTGTCATTCTCCCAGCCTCTACTGTCCACTGACCTACTTTAACACTAACAGTTAAATCTGGATTAAGGTAAGTCAGTAGGATAATGACAAATAATAAATAATAGCAATTCCTACCATTCATTGATAATTTATTTTCAGCATGGTGCTTTCAATATGCTAGCTATTTCATTTAATTCTCAGAACAATCTTGCAAGTCTATTTCCCAACTGAACTTTGATCTCACAGAATTTAAGTATCTTGCCTGTCCACATCCTGGGGATTTGGATCTGAATCCACGTTTACAGCAATCACACCTTCTACTTACTATACTGAATTTATCTTTTGGGAGGCATGCTTTCTTCCTAGGCACTCTTTGAGATCTAGCAGAGGTTGCTTCTTAAGTCTCTAGAAAATCTTCCTGCTTTGGAGGAAAGGCCTGGAATCTGTGCCATTAGGCTAGAATAAGAATGTTGACATCTGTAAGTGTTAAAGCATGTCCCTTTAACACTTTGAGGCTTGGTTTTCTCATTAGTTTGCAATAGGCTTCAAACAAGAACTCTCTAAGATTCATGACAACACCAACATTCCTAAAGCCAAAGCTTTCTGTAGATATTTAAGCAGTAGACTGGCACAGAACATTTCTCAGTGTTCCTAAGCTAAACTTTAGGAGTCACAGGGCTCATGCAATGACCTGACCATGTGATCAAGCAGGTTTGGCAATAAATATTCAAATGCTTCTTGCCATGACCAGAGCCTTGACCATGACATACAATGTGGCTTTTAATGAGAAGAACTGAGCATTATTACTGTTTCCTACAGTTATTTAATCCCTGGTAATATACTTTAAATCGTTCTTACTTATAGTTGTCAGAAGATCCAAATATGTTCTCTCTATTCCCTTGTTGCTAAAATAAAGAACTACTTGTGTGGTGGCTCAACCAGCTTAGCCAATGGTAACAAGCTGTAGTCCTCACCAACCTCCTTCTTCATTACACAGAGAAGACGCGCCAATTCTCTCCAGCTTGGCCCTAGGGGGTTATTAGGTACAGCTGTCTTCCTTCTTAGCTGTTGGGGATGAGGAAGTAAGATAGAAAACAAAAACAAGAATAAGGAAACTTCCCTCTACCCCTAAAACAAAAACTAGGTTTCAAATTTTTTTTGGCCAGTCCTGGGGCTTGGACTCAGGGCCTGAGCACTGTCCCTGGCTTCTTCTTGCTCAAGGCTAGCACTCTGCCACTTGAGCCACAGCGCCACTTCTGGCCATTTTCTGTATATGTGGTGCTGGGGAACTGAACCCAGGGCCTTATGTATACGAGGCAAGCACTCTTGCCACTAGGCCATATCCCCAGCCCAGGTTTCAATTGTTTTATTTCCCTTGCATTTTTGTCTTTCTACAAAAACCTTTGTTTTATATCCAGTCTTACTTCTGCACTTTTTGGACAAGGATTTTGGACCACTCTCTCTGACAGGCATTGTGCAAAGGGCTATGGATATAAGGTGTAGTAAACATAGTCCCTGCCCTTGAGAGACTTATATATATTTAAGATAGAATAAATCAATGACTCAGGTTGAGGAGGGTAGACAGAGGTAGTTTATTCAGGTCAGTGATTAGGAAGGTAACTTAACATCAGTTAAAACAAAGAAGAATGGGCACTCCAAGCAATCTGAGGGCAAATGGTATGATGCTTTATGACCATATTTATGGAACACTCAACCATGTGCCAGATATACTGTGAAGCTCTGGTCACTAAGGGTTAAGAAGGTAGGTTTCTGCTCAAAGGGATCTTATAGGTCAATTGAATTGAAATAGGCAGTTGTGAAAGTAGATAGAAATGAAGCTTAGGAAGCAGGCAGAAACCAGATCATAAATGATTGCATCTGAATCCTTTATGCTGATTGTTCACTACGATGCCTGTAGTTTTGCTCTATTGTGCAATATGCAAATTATCTCTTGTGATGTGGATGTTATTATTTTTATTCTTACCAAGGGCATTATTTTATAGATGGGGAAATGCATGTAAGGAGGTCAAGTAACTTGCCTCAGATTGAGCTGGATTTTAGCCCAGACCTTATTGAATCTAAGACTTATACTCTCAACCATGTGGTAATAAGCTAAAGCATTTGTACATTATCTACCTGGCATTTATCCAGTATTAAGGGGGAGTGAAACTGGGTCTTAATAGACATATATTGAAACTGAGACAAGAGAAGCATGGGAGAGCCAGAGAAAGGCCAAGAGTGGGAGGAGTGCATTCAGGTGGCTGGATAGAGAAGCATCTAAATAAGACATAACTTCCTAAGCTGGACGAACAACTCTATCCATGCTAGTTACCTGTCTGCATAATTCATACCTCATTATTCATCCGCAATGATAGCAAGGCAGTACCTTTTGTTGCATTTGAAAATAAATATCTGAAACCATGGGTAAGTATAGAGGTGGCTTAGTACAGGGCTGTGTAAGTTCCATTATCTGAGAGCTAGGCATGGGAGATAAAAGCTTGTTGTGAAGCTATGTAGGTGGTTGCCTAAACCCGTCAACGACTGATAACAACAGAGCTTGACATCTGAAATGCAGGACACCAGAAAGACAACAATGTCCATTAAAAGAGCATGGAACAACTAATATATAACAACTGGCTCATGTTGCAAGAGGAGCCTGTGGGAGATGCAAGGGGACCACCACCTCTCCTCCAGCTGTAGAGAGTTTGTTCTGTTAAGACAAACAGGAACATCTTTAGAATGATGCACAATTGGCAGTGACTTCTCAGTTCTTCAAGACCAATGTAACTTATTTTACAACCATGGCAGCTCTGCTCACCAAGACAGCTAGCTCAGTGCACTTAGGGGATGGAAATTCTTGCTCATCTACCAGTTGCTCATCACCAATTATCAGCTATCAGAAGAAGCACTATGCCACAGCACTAAGCAGAACTGGTTTGTTCCAGAGTACTCACCCTGAGCTTTTGTGGAGCTGCCTTCTAAGACATGTTACAATAACCTGACTGTGGCTTTGTGCTTTGCTATAGTTCTGGCTCAATACAACACAAATTCACTTAGCAAGTAACAATGGCAAATACTTGGAATAAGCCCAGGCAAAGGTTCTTTCTCCATGATTCTTTGTGGTTTTATTTTGCCAGTCCTGGGGCTTGGACTCAGGGCCGGAGCACTGTCCCTGGCTTCTTTTTGCTCAAGGCTAGCACTCTGCCACTTGAGCCACAGCCCAACTTCTGGCCATTTTCTGTATATATGGTACTGGGGAATTGAACCCAGGGCTTCATGTATACGAGGAAAGCACTCTTGCCACTAGGCCATATCCCCAGCCCCTCCATGATTCTTTTTGACCATGGTTGACCTGACATGCTGATCAGAAGTCAAGGTGGATAAAAAATGAACTTGTGTACAATCAGCTTATATGCTCTTGGTAATCCTTATCCCACTAGTTTTCACCTGGATATTTTCCCTGGATACATGCTCCTCTAGACTCTGCCATTACCTACCTATTTGGCCTGTGTTGTAGCTAGAGGAAAACTCATTGGGCACAGGTGCATCCTTGCAGGCTGCGGCCCTTGGTCACAAACAGCTATTCTGGGGAAATATAACCCAATTTCAATGCTCCTTGACACTTCTTCCCCCTTGCCATTCCTCTTCCTCAGTTACACTGACCACTGGGTGAAGTTTGGCTTGGTATAACTTCAGTCAAATCCAATCTCATCTGAGAAGTGGCTTGGAGTGTGTGGCTATCATCCTTATTTTCCATGGAAAGATCGAAAGTGCCTAAGTGTGTTCCCAGACTGGGTGCTGCTATGAAGTGCTACTCCTGCCTGTCCTTCAGTAAACACTTCCTAAAAGACGGGAGGAAGGAGAATAATGAACCTGTTTAAGGGGAGAGAAGGGAGCTTTCTGCCTCTTTGTGGAAGCTGCCTTTCCCAACTGCTTTGCCTGTCCTTGTTCAGAGAAATTGTGTGGTAGTGTTTCCCTGTCACCTCTCTCTACCATTCACTTCTGTCAACAATGGCTTTCACTCTTCCTCCCTGTCAGGGGAAGTATACAGATTGGCCAGAAGTCTGGTTATTTTACTCCCATAATCCTATTTTGAAACTAAAATATCCCCAGGGTAAAATGCTTATCAACATGATGCTACTGTTCTTTTTGGTTTAAAAATATCTTGAAGGTGTCCAAAGCTTTATAGACTCAACCAGACATCTAAAACCTGCCCTGTCACTTAGCACCAGTAATGTACTTGTAGGAAGCCAACAGCAAAGTTCATCCTGACCTCTGGCT
This sequence comes from Perognathus longimembris pacificus, assembly GCF_023159225.1. Lineage (NCBI taxonomy): Eukaryota > Metazoa > Chordata > Mammalia > Rodentia > Heteromyidae > Perognathus > Perognathus longimembris. The sequence continues at coordinate 34,681,734 of NC_063169.1, forward strand.
ATGTTGTTGTCTCAAGAAATGTGCAAAGATATGGCTTACTTAAAATACAACACAAGAGTCTGCTTTATGCTAACTATTCAACCTTATTTTTTCTTTACTGCCACCTGTTATTGCCAACTTCAAGGCTTTCTTCTTTTCTTGAACTTTAGTAACCCTATGCTATTCCCTGGTTCCTAAAGTGCATATAAGCTGGAAGTTAATAATAAACGGGGCTGCAGTCTTGAGCTGCAGACCTCCCGAACCCCATCTTTTGTCTCTTGTCTTATATTTTCCTTTTTCTTTAATCCTCGCCCCATCAATCAGGATTTCCTTTCGCTGCCAGCTGGCTTCGGCAAGTGGCGCCCGAACAGGGACCTGAAAACCTGGGACTACGGCAGAGGACCCCGCTGAGGTGAGGACGTCCAATCACTTGAGTAAGAGAGCCGGAGAGAGTATTGTTGGGAGTAAAATATTATGGGACAAGGTAACAGCCACACGCTATACGTGCAGGCTCTCAAAGGAATGCTTCGTGCCCGGGGAGTGAAAGTGGGGCAAGGTCAGTTAGAACGTTTCTTTCACTTCATCGAGGGAGTATGCCCCTGGTTCCTGGAAGAAGGAACCATTAACTTAGAAGTTTGGCAAAAAATAGGGAAAAGGATTCAGGGACATTATGACACAAATGGCCCTGAAAAAACCCCAGCGGACGCTTTTACTCTGTGGAATTTGGTCTGAGACTGTTTGGATACTAGACATGAACAGGTTAAATTCAATCAGTCGGTCAGAGCTGTGTTTGGTGGCCACAGGGTTGCATTGGGGTAGCATTGGTGTCTTCTCCTTCCATGTCTCAGAAACTGTCGTGGCTGCTGCAGAGAGCAGACTTGGTTGGCCTTTAGTCTGTGTGGATTTTGTGAGTAGGAAGATGGTTAAAGGCCCAAGCCTTCTAAAATCTTTTTAAAGTTGTCACCCTGCTTAAACCAGTAGGGCACCAGCCTATAAAAGCCAGAGTACTCAGAGTAAGCAACCAAGGAATACTGGGAAATTTCAAATGTTTTTAACCAGTCTGTGTAGAAATTTGCAGGCAACCCAGAAAGAGGTGTAACAATCTATCCAGGGGACTCTGAGAAATGCCACTACAGCCTTGCCCAGATCCAACCCATCTCTCCTGCCTGCCTCCATCACACATGACTAAGGAGGCCTGCTGATTTGGGATGGAAGACACAGCCACTTCAGATCCACTGAAGCTGAGACTTTTACATTGTCCTGACCCTTTGCCCTCTTGATTGTTATTCATTTGTGTTCTTTTCCACTTGCCAGTAAAGTTAAATGATATGATTTGATTTGATGGCACATGGATCTCATTCAGTCTGCTGTTCTCAAAGTGTTACGGCAGAACTCTGGCAAGCATTTGTTGCTCAATTCTCAACAAGTTCTGTAACAAGTTCTATAAGCTCTTCTCCTATTGTTCTCCTGTTGCTTTAATTAAAAATAAAAAGGGCTTTTATGGCTAAGACTCTTGTGTTGTCTTTTAAGTAAGCCATATCCTTGCACATTTCTTGAGATAACAACATAGCCAGAGGTCAGGATGAACTTTGCTGTTGGCTCCCTTTTGCTGCCGGCTGGCTCCGGCATGTACTCAGGGTGGAGACAATTTGTTTAGCTTAAATTATTAACTAAGTGCAGGGTTCTGGCAAGATGGACATATGTGGGAGACACTGGGGTATGCTGAGAAGAAATCAAGGTGATAACTTCAGATAAATACAATGGAATTTGGAATGGGTTTCAGGATACATAAAGCCTGCCAGTGCTTTCCTCCCACAGGGGAGGCTGCCTGATGCTCAAGAGCCCACTGACCCAGCAAGGCCCATACCAGGCAGATGATTATATGACATGGAGGTAGGAGAGGGATAGAAGTGATTCTTCTTTTAATGGGTTCAGTTCCACTCTATTAGTTTCATTCCTTTCTTCCTTTCTTTTTCCTTCTAATCCCCCCAGTGTCAGAAGGGTAGAATGCTATGGTTGAAGGTTTCTATTTTGGGTAGGTGGCTAAAACTATCCTGGCTTCTTCCTTGTAAAATGTGGATTACATAAAAATATGGGTTTATTACTGATTACCAATAGGAAATTAGTGGTACTTAACTATTTGTTACCTGAAACAAAGGAAAGAGCCAAAAGGACAAGACTCAAGCTAGTGCTTGGGGATTTTCTGGGTGTTAGGGTTGGTTTTCCAGTCCCAGGCACAAATGACATCAGTGATGTTTTTGCTGCCCAGGAGATGGCAAGCTGGCTATTATAGACATCCAGCCACCCCACCAAAGTAAAAAATGTGAAGTTGGAGATTATTGAAGGGGTTAACTGAGATGAAATATGGTGATTAAATTAAAAGAAAATGAAAAAGGGAGTTACTGCATTTCTGCCTGATTTACCTGATTTCAAGTCATCAAAGGATCTACTCACTTACAAAAGAAACAATGAAATTCTACAAATGCACAATTAAAAATACATTAGTTGGAATTTAGGGATAATTATCCTTAGCATAATTCTTGGATTAAAAGAATTCTTAATCTAGCCAGGCAAAGATGGCTCATGATATAACTAGTTACTCAGGAGGCTGAGATCTGAGGATCATGGCAAAAAAAAAAAAAAAAAAAGACCATGAGACTCTTACCTCCAATTAAACAACCACCGAGTAGCCAGAAGTGAAGTTGTTGTTTCAGTGGTAGAGTGTGTACTTTTAGCAAAAAACCTAAGTGACAGTGGCCAGGCCCTGAGTTCCAAGACCTAGTAATAACACACACACACACACACACACACACACACACACACACACACACACGCATCTCAGTCTAGCTGGATATGGTGGTTTATACTTATAACCCTAGTTATTCAGAAGGTAGCAATCCGGATTTCAGTTTGAAGCCAGCCCAGCCAAAAAGTTCATATAGCTGAGTGCAGTTGCGCACCTGTAATTCCAGCTATATGAGAAATATAAATAGGAGGATTATGGTCTAGGCTAACCTGGGTATAAATGTGAGACTTTGTAACTTAATCAAAATAGGGCTGGGAGCATGGCTTCCAAGTAAAGAGCTTGTCTATCAAACATGAAGTCCTTAGTTCAAACCCCAGTATCACAAAACCCCCAGTCTTAATAACATTCTCAAAAGTCCAATTATAAGGATCATTAAAATTAAGTCACTAAGAGCTCTGCTCTGATGATTGACAGTGAAGAGAAGAGCAAATGGATCTAAGAACAGATAACAGGGATTAAGTTATATTTAGCTCCACTATTACCTCAAAGTTATGAAAAGACAGTCCTGGCTTAATATGATGTTCAACCAGAAATTCAGAAGGAACAGGAACATGCAGGTTTGAGTCAGCCACAGTCAGATTCCTTATATATCACTTCTTTGGCTTCATGAGTGTCCTTGACCAAAACACCCCACAACACCACTCTCTCAGCTCAGTAGTTTTGGGAAAAGTGGCTCAAAAATATCTTCACAGACTGTTGGGTTTAATCAGTCACTAAATATTGGGCATGGGCGACCATCTCAGAACCATCCGAGCAAGGTCTCTTTGGGCCTTTTCTACCCCTGCTGAAATGAGAACAAGGTTACACACTGACCCATTGACCAGAACTAGTCTATTTAGAGGAATGTGGTTCTGCAGATTTCTGGGTTAACTGCTTCTGGAGTATGGAGTTTTTGAGGTAACGGTTCTTGCTAACCACCCTACTGACCTATGTGCTCAATGCTTTTATGTTTGCTTGAGACAGGCACTCTACAGTCAGTTATAAAAAGGAGAAAGTGACAGGAAAAACAGCTGACTCAGAATTTTCCAGAGATCTCAGAGATCTCCAGAGTGTCAGGGGCTATGTGGTTTTTGTGGCTGCTTAAGCATGATGTCCAGCCATAGGATAAAGGTCTGTGTATCCAAGGTGAGTGGTGCTATGAGAATCTAAGTCCTGTGGCTGAGAAGTGGGCAGTCATTCCTACAACACATAAAGATTCTGTCTTTCAATTATCTGCTGAAAAAAACTCTAAAATGCTCCCAATTTCTGGGTGGAGACCTAATACTGGGAGTGGCAATACAAAGAAGAAAACCAAATTACAGAACTTGGAAGGTTACTTGCAAGGGTTTTTTTCTTTTGAATTCTGCCTAATTTCTCTTTTCTGTTAACTCCTTCTGTAACTTTTTTTCCCCCTTGTCATTGTCAAGAATGGAAGAATCTAAGTAGAATGGAGAACACAGCTTGTCAGTGTAGGGATTTAGCTAGTGACAGTTGGCAAATGGCAATCCCACATAAGAGCCATGTAGACTTCCTACTTAGAACTCAAAGACCAAGAGGCAAGACCACAAACACACATACGACAGAGCCATTTATGAGGTCAGGGAAAGAACAGACAATTAAGACAGCAGCCCCCTCTCCAAATGCCTGTATGTGAAGAACATGGGTCCAAGTGCATTATCTGTTGTACATCTGTGTTTAATAATTACGTGAAGGGCTGGAGGTGTGACAAGTTTTACAAAGCCTGCCTAATACTGCTAATAATGATAATAATAATAAAAAACAATCACAACCCGAGGATGAAAGAAAATGTTAATGGAAACATATAATGTTATAGTGAACAAATTGCAAATATGTGTTCCTTCTTTTTTTTCACATCTGCCCGATATTTTACTGCATTTACTGATCAGATGCCAATTCTGAATTCTTAAAAAAACATTGTTGGAGTCTGACAGATTTTAATTTTTTGTCTCCATACAGATACACAATATACAGTGACTTTCAAATATGCAGCAAACCTGGTATAACTTGCTAGTGAAATTAGTTTTTCTGCCTAATTTATACCTCAAAGCACCTCTATGCCTTTTATGTCATATGTATTTGAACTTCCATTTTGGTAATTTTGGAATACTCATTCATTTCAACAAATCACCTACAGAGAGTATTTGAACAACATTGCATGTGCAGGCTGTTTTTCTCTTCATTCCTAGTCCTCAAACAATACAGTATAACAACTGTGGGGCTCAAGACCCCCGTCCCCCTGCTTCACCCAGGGAGATGCCTGATCCCAAATTGTGAAAGACACTCCCCCTGCCCACAGAAGGAGCAAAGTGTGTCTTTATGGACTACGCTAAGATGAGGAAAGATGCCGAACCCTCCCCCGTACCCCCTCATGTGTCTGGAGTAGACGCAGGACTTCGGGGAGCCAGTTTGGATGTTCCACCAGTCTCAAAGAATTTTAATCAGGGAGGGGTTTATATAACGGTAATGGCAGGCAGGAAGAGGAGGGACTACTGAATATTAGTGATTGGCTTAATGGGCTTGTCCATCAGGTGATGTCATGGAACTTCCTCTATGGGCGGAGACCACAGCCCCCCCAAGGACTGGGTTTCTGGGTCTCCAGTGCCATTATGACACACACGTGCTTGCCCCCCAGGGCGGGGGCTTCTCTTCAGGTTGAGGGCGGAAGGAGGTGGGACGGGCTAAAGCCAGCTGTCCCCCCTAAAAGGCACAGCCATCTCTGACAAACAACTATTTATATACCATTTCTGCTGCATAATATGTAAGTTATCTGGAAGTGTTTGAATGTATAAGGTGTTCATTCTTTTTTAGTGAAATGGTAGTGGTTAACACACAGACTAAGCCAAAGAACTCATAGAAGCCCTACTTGTTAGGTTTTTCCCAGAAAATCTATTTAAAAGAGGGAAATAGGACAGGAACAAGAACCAAGTTTTCAGAACCTATTCTACCCCAAGCATTGGTCTAGATGACCTATATTTTATATGTTTAATCTTTCTTACTACAAAAAAATCTATAAACTCAAAGAACTAAAGCAAGAAGAACAAAACAGCTAGGAAGTGGTAGAGTTATATTTTAAATCCACAATTTTATTTGCTACCATGTGTATTCTCTAACATTCAAAATGAAAACCATTACTGGTGGAATTTAGAGTGGTGAGTCACTATCTCCAGTACAGATCATTCCCTGACTTTTTTTTTTTTTTTTTTTTTTCTGAGACAGGTTTTCACTATGTAGCCCAGGCTGGCCTAAAACTTTGAACCTTATTTTCTCACCTTTAACTACTAATATTATGGGCAAGTAACACAGAATTTTCCAAGAAATTTAGTATTACATTATGCAAGTTGAATGTGGTGGCAGATGCTTGTAATCCCCATTACTCAAGAGGCTGAGGAAACAGGATTGTTAGTCCAAGGTTAGCTTGGACAACATAGGTAGATTGTATCTATTAAAAAATTGATGTCATATATGCAGAAATCAAAAAATTAAATTCCTCCAAAACAAATCCTCAAAGAAACAACCGCCCACTCAACAAGTGGGCTAACGACATAAAAAGAGACTTCTCTGAAGAGGAAATGAGAATGTCCAAGAGACAACATGAAGAAGTGCTCTACATCACTGGCCATAAAAGAAATGCAAATCAAAACAACATTGAGATTCCACTTCACCACAGTAAGAAAGTCCATTATCAGGCAAACTAACAATAACAAATGCTGGAAGGGATGTGGCCAAAAGGGAACCCTACTACATTGTTGGTGGGAATGTAAACTTGTTCAACCACTCTGGAAAGTGGTTTGGAGGTTCCTCAGAAGGCTAAACATAGAGCTCCCCTATGACCCAGCAGCCCTACTTTTGGGCATCTACCCAAAAGATCACAAGCAAGACCACACTAAAGCCACCAGTACAAAAATGTTCATTGCAGCACAATTTGTCATTGCTAAAATATAGAGACCCTGAAAGGAGAATAAGAGGAAGGAACAGGGCACAATTAATGTAAAGAAGGATAAGAAGACCTCAAACAGGGAATTCGGAACTGTTAAAACTGGATTCCAGCCAGGCACAGGAGGCTGAAGCCTCTAATCCTAGCTAGTCAGGAAACTGAGAACCAGAGGATCATGGTTTGAAGCTAGCCCAGGAAGAAAAGTCTTTGAGACTCCATCTCCAATAAACCAGCATAGTGCTGAAATAGAGGAGTGGCTCAAGTAGCAGAGGGCCAGCTGTGAGCAAGACAGCCAAGCGGGAGTGCTAGACTCAGAGTTCAAACCTTGGTACCAGCCAAAAAGAAATACTGGCAACTTTTTATTGAAATACAACTGTGAATATGTGTCAGCTTTAAAGTGATTGCCATCTTCTCAGTTCAGCAAATTGATGAGGGAGACCAAATTCATAGGCTCCTGCTTGTCAACAATGAAAAGCTCTGGCTCTCTTACTCTTGGTAAAATATGTAGGATTTTGTTTATTATAGAAAAAAGAGGTCCAAGAGCTCTTGCAGAATGAAGCTGGGTCTCCAAACTGGAGATCTGTCCCTTAGGTCAGCTTCTGAGTTAGGCATCTGATGTGGACTGAGGAATTGGACATGCAATAGGAACAAGCTCCTTTTGCTGACAATTTTGGCCTTTTATGAGTGACTGGATCGGAGCCATCTTGCCTTTCCCAGAGGAATAATGCAGTTGCAGCTGCAAACACAGCTTCAGTAGCCGATGTCCTACTGTTAAATGTTTGCTTTCAAATATTACACCGGCTGAACAGATATAGCTGTCTGGATACATATACCCCAGCATCAAACACCAAGTTCTCTGTCTACATTACTGAGCACACCTGTATCCCAGCAAGGATTTAAGAAAAGACATTCTTCAATCCTGTCTGAGGTCTGGACAGTTGCTTACTCCGTACATTAGTGATATGTTTCTACAGTGGATGGCCACTCTTAATCCTCACATATTTCACAGTGGCTTTCAGCCTGAGCTGGTTTGTGCAGACGACAAAAGAATGGCTACTTGGCAGATAATACTCTCCAGGGCTTAGGGAAGGCACTCAGCTGGAAAGATCTGTTTTTGCTGGGAATCGGAAGTGCTTTTCCAGCAATTATTTGATCTTTCCTGGGAATGCATTCTTTTGAACACTCTCCCAGGCCAGTGAGAACACATGGGCTCCCAGCATCATCACTAACCAGACATGGGATTTTGGAAACGTCATCTTTTACTGCATCAGTTTCCTTGTTCATCCGATAGGGACAATTATCTCTCCTCCTGCTTGGTTCATAAGATTGTTGTAAAGATAGAGAAAATGGAATATGAGACAGTATTCAGAAAATGTAAAATTCAATTTACTGTTAGGTAATATTTCTATCATGTTTTTCCCATTTTTTCCTGTCTTTGTTTATATCATTCATGGTATGTTTTCATTTTTGTGTAAGAATTTCTTCATGCAGAGGAGAGGTAGACAGTGCAACCCTAGCAAAAGTATTGTCACATTCTCATTACCACTTGAAAAAATAAAGCAAGGGGAGTAGAGACAGACTCCTGTAAGATTATCCTACAATGTCTGCTTTTGCTAGGGTCATAGAACATTCTAGAGGCTCCACAAAGAATGCTACTGCTGTAGTGTTGACTGAATGAATTTATCCATCCAGCTACTCATCTACCCTCTATTTATGGGCCAATTTTCCAATCTATATTCATGGAACATAAAGATATCAACCACCATCAAGATTGCTGAAGCACATCAGTGAGAGAGGCAGCAGCCACAGAAAGGACTTGCTCTGTTCCAATGTTATATAAGTGTTAGTCTTTAGAGACACACATAGTGCTCAGGGAATTCAGTTATGAGATCACTAGTAGCTTGGGGAAGTAGGGTTGGGATATCACTACATGAACATCTGAAATGGTGGGCCCAATGATACTGGAGGTAGTAGAAGCTTTGGGGTGTGGTTATAGTGGGAAGGCCTTTATCATTGGTGGTGTGCTTTTGGCAGGTAATTTTAGTGATAGTTCTCTTAAAAGTATCATTATAAAAGCCTGACTTTGGCTTCTCTCCATCTTTTCTTTTCTATTTCCGGTTTGAGATCTAATCAAATGCTTGCTCTTGCCATTGCTATCCACACTATTAGGTAAGCACTATGCTGTTTCAGAACCTGCAAGTTCAAATGAAAAGTTTTTATTTTATTTTATTTTATATTTTTTATTTTTTTGGCCAGTCCTGGGGCTTGGACTCAGGGTCTGAGCACTGTCCCTGGCTTCTTTTTGCTCAAGGCTAGCACTCTGCTGCTTGAGCCACAGCGCCACTTCTGGCCATTTTCTGTGTATGTGGTGCTGGGGAATTGAACCCAGGGCCTCATGTATACGAGGAAAGCACTCTTGCCACTAGGCCATATCCCCAGCCCCTGAAAAGTTTATTTAAGTAAACTTTTTTACTTCATAAGAAGTGTATCCCAGGTATTTTGTTACAGTGGAGAAAAGCTGGCCAATCTGGCATCTGAGCTGGGATTGCAGCAATGACTTGTGAAGGAGAAGGCTGGTGAAGTTCTTCTTAGCCTGAGGAACTATGCTAAAAAAATGCGCAGATTCAGGAAAAAGCAGGGAACATTCCTGGGCGCAGCAGCCTTGTTTGGTGTAAGAAAACCCAAGAGTGAGTGAGAAGAAGCAACTAGAAAGTAAGGCTGAAGCTAAATGTGAAAGAGGCAGACCATGAAGACTTCTGAGCAAGAGCTACACACTGGATTTGTATGTTTCAAAGATTACACTTAACAGCAAGAAAGGATTGGTTGGATGGAGAAGGAGGTAGTAAACCATTTAAAATTTGAGGCAAAATGATATTTCTCAACACTTTTCCAAAAGTTCTGTCTGTAAGAGCATTTCCTTCCTATATTGTGGAGCAATTCAACCAGTAATAAATAGGGGAGCAAATAAAGGTTGTCTAAGAAATAATACATTTCAAGTAATAACTATTCCTTGCACAACTTATGAAACATTTATTTCCTCTATAACCTAGGAAAATATTCTCTAAGCAGGAAAGCACTCTATATTCTCAAATGTGAATGATATGTTGGTTATCATGAGGAAAATATCTCACAAGTTAAAGAAAATTCCTAACATTTTGGAATCCATAAGCCCAGTGGATTTTTTAGTTCCCTCCCTCCCTTTCTTAGCCCTTCTATGTTTCTGTTGATTTCTTCCTTCTTCCTTTTCTCCTTTCTTTTTAAGCTTCCTCCATCCTCCTTTCTGCTTCTTCTGCTTCCTTCTTTCCCATTCCCTCATCCAAGTTTAGATATAATTTATATGCAGTGTAATGTATAGCTTTTAAGATTATACTTCAATGAGTTTTAAACACAAAAAACTTACACCTATGTAACCTAAACTCCTATCAGGATATAGGCCATTTTCTGGAGCCCTAACAAGATCCATCTGTGCCTATCACAGATAAACAAGGTTGTAATTTCTACCACAGATTAGTTTTGTCTTGTTCAGAACTTCCCATTGGCATAATCACACAATATGTTCTCTTTTGTCTACTTATGTTACTCACAAAATTTTTTTTGACATTTTCCTATCATATTGTTCATTCATAGTTTATTATTGCTGAGCAGTATAGCTTTTATTACTTTATTCATTGTAGTAACTTTTTATTGCTTTCTATGGTATGATTGCATTACTATTTGATACTTTTTTTTAGTAGTTTTTTTCTTTTTGCTAAATAAAGTATGCAGCTGTCTACCCAAGGTAAAGCAAAAGAGAAAAGACAGTGGCATGTGAATTCAGGTGAAGTGGCCAACTATGTATTAACTTCATCTTTGGAATCTTCTAGTAGCAGCAGGGTCTAAAACTCAGGTTGCTATCAGGACAAATGAGAGAGACACCCTTTTATTATCTTAGAGCTGTGTATCTGGACCATAGAAGCAGATGAAAAATGGTTATTAAAAAAGATGCTAACTCACTAACAATTTGAGCAATTAGGATGAATGTTTATACAAATAAGTTAGGGAACTAAAATATGTTTTTAAAATTAAAATGTACTTACTGAGGTTTGTACATGGTTCAATATTCATATCCATTCCCTGTCAAAGGTCTCTTACCCAAGTAACACTTGGTATATATATAGAATAATGTAGTATAGCACAGAAAATTCAAAAAATATTAAAGTTTTCTAAGTTTTCTACAACAGAATGTCATCATGAGCAACATGTAGCCACTTCCACTTGGTATGATTTTAGTTGTGTTCAATCAACAGATAATATCTTCAGGCTTCAAGGTAAGTAGATGAGTTCCAGCTAAAAGGATTTATTATTCAATACAGCCAACAGGCAAAAGTCGGGGAAAGAAAGAAGTTAGTCTCAAAAGAAAGTCTAAGAACTCTATTTTCCTTACTTAGTGGAACTGTTTAAAAGCAAAAGATCCTAGATGATATGCCAAGAGCTTGTTTTGTTTTTTTCCTGGACAGTTGTCAAAATTTACAATGAAGACTAGATATGACTATGTTCTGAAGACTTGAAGTGCTTTATTTGGGTCAGCTCCTCCTGCTGACATTGTACATTGTCTCTCTTCCAAAATTAATGAGTACATTGACTCCAACTTCCTAATTACAATTGAGAGCAGTGTTGGTTCACATTGCCATGCTGAAGACATACTTTAAGTTCTTAGCTCTGGGTGGAGCCTGATTTGATTTCATGAATCATGAATAATATCCTAGAGGAAAACGTGGTAGGCTTTCCTTCCTCTTTTCAGATTGGATACACTTACTAGTGCCCTATTTTTCTGAAACAATTCAATACTTACTAAACATCAATAAATGGGTCACATACTGTGCTCTTAAGCTTCATTACAAGTCTCTGAAGTAGGCACAATTATTGCTCCAGTTTTGAAGCTGAGCAAAATAAAACAGCCTCAGCTTCATCCACTACTGTTCTGTGTTGCCTTTCCCTTGCTGGATAGAAATGGAGGTTAAGAGATGGAAATGGTGATGCATGAACAAATAGAAAGCAAAATGTCTTCCCTCTTTGATCTGTTTCCTTACGGATTTTAACATTACAGTCTGTAATTAGGTCAAAAAGAGATTCCACTGTTGAGAGCTATAGCTAAAGTTGAACAACTATTTCTTAGAAGATTGTTAATTAGACCAACTTGGGATGCAGGCTTTAGAAGACATAACTTTGACAGCAGTTACATTATAAGACAGCTCATAAATAAGAGCCATTTCAAACATTATCCACAGGAAACAGCTGCAGCTGGTAAGGGAACTTTTGACATTAAGGAAATGTAGAACTTCATGGAATTGAAGGAAGGCAGGAATAATATATCACCTAGGAACACTATCTGAGCAAAGAGATGGACCATGTTTTCAGTAGATTCACTCCCTTTACAGCATTTCATGCTTGACTACATCTCTGAGCTTTCATAAGACAAGCGTGGTGTATTATAAACAAACATTCAAAGAAATGTAAACTAGTGTTTAGAAGATCTTCAAGGGCAAGGGGCTTGAGGTTTTATGTACAGCTTGGGCCTGATCAGCCAAATAGAATAGTACTACCTAATATGGTTCAGTGAATACTAACCATATGTGGCTGATCCAACCTGAGATGTGATGGCAAGCTGATAAGATATAATCACACCTTAAAGGTTTAATATGAAAAATTATAAAATATCCCATTATTAAATTTTAAAATATCATTATGTGGTGAAATGGTGTTTCGGATACACAGTCTTTAACAAAGTATATTATTAGCACTAATTTCTCTGTTTCTTTTTATTATTTCAATGTGGCTAGGGATATTCAAAACTACTCATGTGGCCTGTATTTGCCCATGGGTAAACATTGGTCTAGAGACTTTAATCAGAAGTGATAAGCCTACTGAAGTGGGACATTTCCGGGGAGGAAAACATCATGCTTTTACAGAGGCAAGTATGCACACTGCTGTCCTACCCTTGCACACTGGTAAACAAACAAGTAAACAAACATTTGACCTTCCTGGTTCTCAATCTCCACAACAGCTGATTCAAGAAATCTTGAACATTTCTTCTAGTGATGACATTTAAGAGTCTCTGGCAAGTTCCTAAAAGCTGGGAACTCAAGGGTGAACTTAAAAAGTAATAAAATGAAGCCTAATATTTGTTCAGTATTTACAGTCCCAAAAGCTGCTTGCTGATCTCTCATATGTGATGTGCCTTTGTCAAATCTTTCTGAAACAACAACTAAAATTTAAGTGCAATAACAATCATGTTTATGATACAGTGATTGGTATACCCTTAAGAAAGGGTGATAGTATTTATCTGTATCCCAAACAGGTGGGTTTTATATCTCAAGATTATACTGGCATGTGGAAATGCAAGAGCTCTTTAATAACCCAACAAAAGTGTATCATAAGGTAAAATTTAAATACACTAAAATTTAAATAACCTATCCTCCCCCTAGAGAGGAAGGATGAACATATATTCCTTTAGCTTAGGCTCTACTGTTTCTTCTCATTTTCAAGCATCTAACAATCTGTTGGAAATCATTCTGCACCTTCTGGGTAAAATTATACACTCTCCTCTACACTCTTCTCCCTCATCCCAATTTTTTATTACATGATTACAAAGTTTTTCCTTAAAAAGGAAAAAAAATAGATAACTCAATTATAATTAACAGGATACGGTTTCTGTTGGGGACTCAGTTTTGGCCTTAATGGGGGAAGGGCGACAAGAGCTCCCAAGACGCTGCCCTTCCCCCAGCCCTGGGACAGTGTTAAAGCTAGCCACTCCCACCTTCCGGCCTCAACTGGAAGAGAAGACCCCGCCCCTGGGGGAGGCAAACACATGCGTGCCACCATGATAGGGGTTATCCAGCCCACAAAGGAAGTTTCATGACATCACCTGATGGACACGGTCTTTAGCCTATGAGTGGCCCGTTGGCTAGTCCCCCTCCTTTCCCGCCATTATCGCTATATAAACCCCCTCCCAATTAAATCCTTTGAGATCCATTCAAACATCCAGGCATCTCCCTGATGTCTTCTTCCACCACCGGACCGGGGGGAGGGGAGACATCAGCAACCTTTCCTCAACTTAGCGTAACCCATGAGGGTAAAGTTACGCCTTGGCCTTCTGCTGGAGGAGGACAAGGCCGAGTGCTCTTTCATAGTTTCTGGGGTTCAGGCATTCACCTGGGAGATAGGGGGAAGGGGGTCCTAGAGACTCCAACATTTGGGCATCTCCTCCAGAGAAGTGAGGAGAAGGGGTCTCAGAGGCCCGACAGTTTCAGCTCAAAACCAGATAAATACATTTATGTATTAGTAACTATTTTAAGTAAATGAATTGTCAAGATCTATGTGTGGAAACAAATATAAAACTAAGAAACTGTAGGAATAATTCTTGCATATTGACCCCAGGATAAAAATCTTGTTTATTATTCAGACCTTAAAGAAGATTGCATGACTTTCCCTGAAAGGAATCCTACAGTTTCTATCTCTACTTGCACAGAATCTCCCTGTCACATCTAATCAACTTGATATCTTTAATTTCTGACCATACAGGGATAGTGTGCTACAAATTAATATACATGTGAAGTAGTCCCTGACATTATCTGGGTGGACCCAGATTCCTTCCATTGTGACTTTCATGACCAGAAGAATATCACCAACATTGATCATTTTGTAGGTAGTCAAATAAATACTGTGTGAGAAAATAACCTTTACAGATGAAGGCTTTTCTTCTCTCCTCCTCTCTACTTTTTCTTTTCTCCTCCCTTTTTCCTTTAGCCCATCTATAATGGTAATACAAGTCACATACTTCATTAACATTGAGAGCAAGTTGAAATTTTGACTAATTGTTGAAACAAATAACAGGTATTTCAGCCATTTCATTTTTTTTTTTTTTTTTTTTTGCCAGTCCTGGGGCTTGGACTCAGGGCCTGAGGTCTGTCCCTGGCTTCTTTTTGCTCAAGGCTAGCACTCTGCCAACTTGAGCCACAGCGCCACTTCTGGCCTATTCTATATATGTGGTGCTGAGGAATTGAAGCTAGGGCTTCATGTATATGAGGCAAGCACTCTTGCCACTAGGCCATATTCCCAGCCCCCATTTCATACTTTTGTGGAACTTATTTCAGAAATCCAGAAAATAACTCCAAAGTCACAGAACAACGAAGGATCAAGTGGCTGCCTTCACTTTAACACTGGTGGGTCTTAGAGTTGGTAAAGCTATGAATAACATGTCAATGGGTCTATTGTGCAAGGTAAGTTTATGCTGAAAATGGAAAAAAAAAATGATCCTGGCATTTTCTGGCCCTTATATACAGAACCATGTTAAAAAATAAACAAAGCATTAAGAGAAGCAAATTAAAGTCAACCGTTTTTTAACTGGCTTTTCTTTTTACTGAATTTGACAGTCTTATTCCTTATTCCTCTATTTCACTGAACCTCATTCCCAAATACTGTACTGTTTTAGAGGCATAGGTGAGGGTGGGAAGGGGAGGACAAGACAGGATGTCTGTGAACTATAACACATATTAATCTGTTTTCTCTGTGAATTCTTTTCAGGGTCTTTGTGTAGCAACAGGAAGGATGTGGTTCCCTTTCAGATTCAAATGAGGCAAATCAGTCGTGGGCTTTGGCTCCCAGTGGACAACATCATGCTTATGTTACACTGTAGCCTGAGAACCACAGAGCCATCCTCCCCAATTGGAATGACCAATTAATTTATCTTGGGGCTCAATCTGTATTTTAAACACCAGATCCCTAGACCACATCTTACTAACACAATAAAGAATTAACAAAACAACTATGTCTACAATATAACTAGAACACACTTCTCTGTTGAAAAGACCTATGTTTCCGTTGTACTCATAAATATTTTAAGTTACATGGGACAAACCTGCAGAAGTAATTATTTCTTTTTTCAAGTTACTTCCGAAGTCAGAATAATGTGGCAGGAAAAGCCCATAATACTGTTTTCCCACAGAAGTGTAGACAACTAAGTGGTGATTTATTTGTGATGTAGTAATAATGATAAAATGCTATCTAATTATAAAACAGGTGATTATTACTAATATCCCCACAAAAAATCAAAACAACCGTAGAAAAGACTATGGAGTAATACTAGATAAACATTTTAATACTGAACTTGGGAACTTTATTAGCTTAACTTGTGATGCTTGAAAGTTATTTTTTCTCTTGTGAGTCAGTCTTATCCATCTATCCATTCTTCCCTCCTTCCCTTTTTCCCTTTTTCCCTCCCTCCCTCCCTCCATCCCATATGTCCTGACTATTGAGACTAAGTAACTATTCAGACTAGTGATCCAACAAGATGCTTAAACAATCCTTTCAGAACTAGAGAAGATTTTGATAAAAGACACATAATTATACATAAAACAACTGGAAGTTGCGCTTGGAAGTTGCATGTTGCTAAGAGGAACTCAGGGAAGCAAGAAATCTCTTTCAGTGAAGAAATCTTTCAAGACTTCATTAAGGAGAAATATTTAGCTTACTGCTTGAGAGAAGAGCAAGAGTTCTAATTCCACAGATAGGTTGGGAGATTATTTGCCACAGCAACAGTCAGAATAAAGATAGGTATCAGAGTGGCCTGGGAGACACTTAGGAAAGAGTGAATCCACTAGGTGGCGTAGGGTCTGAACAATGAAGCAAGTGATGCTCTAAGCAGCTGGGAAAGAGAAGAAGAAAAAAAGCTTTTAAAGTGAGCTTAAAGTGAGGCCCTGAAGTAAGAGTGACAAAGTATGGCAGAATTAACTCACAATTACTTAGCCAAAATAACACACGGAATAGGAAGAAGTTTCAGCAGTTCAAATTAGTGTTAGTGAGAATAAGATGGAAGTATAGTCTAGACTGTCAGCTGGTAGAATACAATTGGGGGATTTAATTGGTTAATAATATTTGAGTTGAAATGTTCCAGTATATGATTATTAGTACAATTTAGGTAAACTGTTAACTTGAATATCCACAAAATGGTAGTAAATGTGTTTTGGACAAAATGAGTCCTATATAGAATCTTAACAATTTATTTTTTGTGTGTATTTAAACTTTAAAAAAATTTTATTGTCAGACTGATGTACAGAGAGGTTATAGTTTCATACCTTAGGCATTGGATACATTTCTTGTACTGTTTGTTACCTTCTCCCTCATTTCCCCCTTCCCTCTCCCCCTCCCCCCATGAGTTGTTCAGTTCATTTACACCAAATAGTTAACAATTGATTTTTACAAGGAAAAAAAATCCATATTCTCACAGAAAATGTGTCAAGACATGACATATGAAAACAAAAGTAGCAGCCAGCTAAAGTGTTTCTGCATTTAGTCTAGTCCTGTGTGAACCCTCATACAGGATAGTTTCATAAAGAAAGACAGTTACTCGACTTTGCATTTGACAAGAAAAATAAGGCTCTTTATGAACTTGAGCCATACGTCAACCAGAAAGGCTTGTCACAATACCTATGGGAGAGAAAATAGGAAGGCATATAGGCTGGACATGGGCAGAAGGTAATAATGATCATATTTAAATGAAGTTGACAGGTTTCTGTTCACCTAGACAATGACCTCTGAGAGCAAAGAAAGGTTGAAGGGTCTAAGCCCTTCAATAACTTCGTTAAATCTTAGTTGAAGATATAGAAAACTTATCTGGAAAAATGTATAGAAGAAATCAACTACTGGAGATAGGGAACATTACAAGTGACAATCCCAAGATATAAAGATGCCTCGATAGGCATTTTTGAAGTATCAGGGTAAAAATGAGATGACAAAATTAGTAAAGAAAACTTGGAGGGATTGAACAAATAAAAGTTGTATAAGTTCAGGATGAGAAACAGGTGGTTTAGCAGCAGCATGTGTAAAAAAGATTTGGGGATGTTAGCTGGAAGTAATCTCAATGTGAGTCAATTGTTTAACATGATTAAACACTGTGTGCTAATGTGGTATTTGTTGAAATACACCATTAGGGTAAGCCTCACTCAAATTGGAGCTTCCAAAACCCTGAGAAAGTGGGTGGTTTTTTAAAAAAATAAATATATACTCACATTGGGTAAAGTTGTTTAACATATATAGCTCAACTTAACCAAACAGATTTTTCTGTTCATCAAGGAAGTTCTCCCTTTGTTAGGCCGAGCAAATGAGGCTAACAGTATGCCAAACTAGAAGTTGCATGTGCCTATTCTTAGCAAGATTAAACTTCAGCCACTGGGCATGGAGGTGCATACTGGTAATCTCAGCACTTGGGAGGCTGAGGCAACAGACAGTTCAAACTAGCCTGGGCTACATGATGTGATCCCACCAGAAAAAGACTGAAGTTTGATTCTTTAAATTTTAATGACAACATGGCACCAGCAAAGAGAGACCAGACAAAAGAACAATATTGACTCTATTCTTTTTTTTTTTTTTTTTGGCCAGTCCTGGGGCTTGGACTCAGGGCCTGAGCCCTGTCCCTGGCTTCTTTTTGCTCAAGGCTAGCACTCTGCCACTTGAGCCACAGCACCACTTCTGGCTGTTTTCTATATATGTGGTGCTGGGGAATCGAACCCAGGGCTTCATGTATAGAAGGCAAGCACTCTATCCACTAGGCCATATCCCCAGCCCCTTGACTCTATTTTTCATCAAACACAATGCTGAACAATATGAAAATATTACTTGTATTATTTGTCTGAAGGTGGGACTCCCTAGGTCCCTGAATAATTTTGGATCCCAATCTGGGGTTTGCTTTTCTGATGGCTTCAGAGAGTCATGAGGATGAAGGGTGGTATGCCTATGACCTAGCCAATTTTTTGCAAGCACAGTAGGGTATGGTTCCATGGGGAAGAAGTCTTCTGACTCATTTTACTACTTCTCTCAATGTATAAGCTATGGATTACTACCAAACAATACTTCACGTTGGCAAATGAAGGCTAAGTTTCTTATTAATTCTCTATGAGAAGCATAAAAAGAAAGCCAGCACAATTTCTAAATTCAGATGGATTATTTTTGAAACAGGAAATTTGTTGCTATGTCTTGTTCTCCTCCCTATGTTGTTTGTCTTTTTTTTTTTTAAAGGATCACATGGATCCTGGTGTACATGCTTAAAAACAATCAGCAAGAATTATAGTTCTATTCTCATTTGCTTTCCTCAGGGGAGAGAGAGAGAGAGAGATCATTCAATGGGAAGGAAGATCAGCTGATTTTGGCCGGAATATGGTATTTTCTTGTGAGGTAAGTTAGGCCGAGAAACAAAAGATGGATGTTTTCCCTTATATGTGGAAGCTAGATTTAGCTCATAAACTTGTAATACATTGGGTGGTATGCAAGTGTATACAAACATATTAACTAAAATAAGGGAGAACTCAAATAGTGTAATTCCTTCAAAAAAGCAAAGTCAAAATTCAGCAAAATCAAACACCAAGTAGGGGGCACTAGAAAGAGGTGGTGTGGGGTCAGGGGCAAAAGGATAGACAAATGAGGAGGAGAAGAGGGAGAGAATGCAGTCAAGAATCCAATGTATATACTACAAAATTAAGAAGATGAGGGAAGGAGAAGGTAGGGGAAGTATGGGTGAGAATGCTGAAAGGGATGACACTGATCAAGATATATTGTATTCATGAACTGCTTTGTTAAATGGCAGCTGCTCTAATTATATAAAGAAAATAAAAAGAAGAGAATACCATTCAGAAAGTTCTCATCCACTGATGTACAGACACACATTTTTTTCCACTTAAACATTTCTTAAAACAGTGTGTGTGTGTGTGTGTGTGTGTGTGTGTGTGTGTGTGTGTGTATTAGTAGAGTTCAAATCTTGACTGTATGGAATTTAGGACTTTTTCAGAAAAGAGTTATGATATTGAAAAGGCATAGAATTATGTTTGTAAAACAATAATGACAGGAAAACAAGATTGAAAATAATTTTACTTAGAAAACATTTAACATTGCCTTTACAAAAATGGCTAGGCACTGTGGTACACACCTATAATCCCAACACCTGGAAGGCTGAAGCAGGAGGATAAAGAATTAGAAACCAAACAATAACAAGAAAGAATAAACAAAAAATGATTGGTTATAACATAGAGTATTTTTTTGAATCTTGTTTTATTGTTATTATAAAAGGGTTACAGTTACATAAGTCAGATAAAGAGCACATTTCATTTTGGACAATGTCACCCCTTCCCTGGCTCTTTCCCAAGTTTTCCCTCCCAAGCCCACCCACAAGGTATATAGTTAATTTTCAATATAGTTTCTAGTGAATATGGTTGCTGCATTTGCTCACCACCCTTTGTCCCTCCATTTCTGTTCCTTCTTTACTCTCTCAAAGACAGATGAACAAACAAACAAGAAGAAAAACCAACAATAACAAGGGGAACCCCCTTTCATTTCCATTTCCTGGAGTTCATTTTGGTAATAGGAGTATTTTCTTATGATTCATTTCTAATAATGTCCCAAAGGTGGCAGAAAGTATCAAGACATTAAAGATGTTCAGGCAGTTTCCCCAATGTCTCATTGGGAGACCAGATTTTCTTTAAGATTCCTCAAGATAAGCATTACGATTTTATACTTTTTTCCTTTCTAAAATAGCCCATAAAGTTGAAGCTAACAAGGTAATCTGAAAATGAATGCTTTGCAAATATCATTTCTGAGAAACTGGATGCTTGGTTGCTTAGAGACTGAAGAAAAGAAGCTACGTTCCGAAGGAAAAGGGACAAAGTCAAGGCAAAATTTCTTACTACTTCTGGCTAACAGATATACTCACGTGCAATGAAAATCATCAGAATTACAAGGACAAATTGACAAACTTACAGGGAGATTTTAACGGCACTGCTTTCTTTTAGAGATGGATGGAGTAAGAAGGATAGAGAAGACTTCAATGTGAGTAAGAGGTTTTGTTTAATGGGAATATTTGAAACCCTGTCCTCTCAGACCCCAGCAGAAAAGTTATGTTACAAAATCATGGAACATGGGCTGGGAATATGGCCTAGTGGCAAGAGGGCTTGCCTCCCATACATGAAGCCCTAGGTTCGATTCCTTAGAACCACATATATAGAAAACAGCCAAAAGTGGCGCAGTGGCTCGTGTCAGAGTGCTAGCCTTGAGCAAAAAGAAGCCAGGGACAGTGTTCAGGCCCTGAGTATAAACCCCAGGACTGGCGCAAAAACAAAAAAAAAGGAAACAAAAAATCATGAAACAGTTTTATAAAGTGGACCACATATGAGGCCATGAACCAAGTCTCAAGTTTAATTTATGGAACTGGTATTACATAAACAACATGCTCTGACCACAGATTTTTTATTTTTGTTCAAAGATCACTGTAAAAAATTATCATTCATTTTAGAATTTAAAAATGACAGCTGAAGCTCATCAAAGAGGAAATATTATAACTTTTTTTTTATAACTGAGTGATGGACATGTCAGATTTCTACTCAAGTTATATTTAGAAGAAAATACTTAAATCTTACCCTAGCAAGAAAAGATTGAAAATTAACAAATATCCTACTCAAGAAGTCAGAAAGTAAACAAAAAATTCAAGGAAAATAAGAGAGACCCCCCCCCACACAAAAAAAAAAGACAAAGTCAGGAAACAATGAATATACTAAGGAAGATTAACAAAGGAGATTAGTAATAGGAGGTGGCTTGGCTCAAGTTTATACTGTCAGGTAAGTATAAAGCATTGGGAAGTTCAAACCCAAATAAAATTCAATAATCACCCAAACTGATTAATAAAAAGGTCCTTATAATATTAGTAATGAAGAGATTATAACTGCAGATCCTGCAGCTTGTTATGAAAACTGTATGCCATTAGGTTAAAAAACATTAAAAAACTACAAAGAAACATCCAACTACTTATTGAAACAAGGAGAGTAATTTAAATTTTTATAACCTTAAAATGATTCTTCAGTTAAAAATCTACTGATTCTATTAGGTATGGGGTGGCTCACATCTGTAATCCTAGATACCCAGGAGGCTGAGATCTGAGAATCACAGTTCATAGCCAGCGCAGGCAGGAAAGTCCATGAGATTCTAATTTCCAATTAACCACCCAAAAGCTGGAAGTGGAGCTGTGGGCTCAAGTGATAGAGTGCTGGCCTTGAGTGGAAAATCTAGGCACAGTACCTAGGTTCTCAGTTCAAGCCCAAGTCACACATACACATACACATCTACTATCCCTCTACCAAAGACAACAAAACATGAGATTGAGATGCATCAGAGAAAAGGTCACACAAAAGCAAGAAACAAAACCAAAACAAACAAAACCCCCACAAGACAGCCCTGGTTTTTACACAAAAATCAAAACAAACATAAGTAAAAATAGGTAATATTTTTTACAAATCCAAACTCTTACATAAGATTCTAGTAAAGATATATGTGTATGCATATGTGTGTTTGTGTGTGTGTGTGCAAAATGAATGATCTGGTTTTACCAGTAATACAATTTGTTTTTGGTGGTGGTGCTGTGGTTAGAACCTGAGCTATATCTCCAATCCACAAAAATATTTTAACTCTAAAAAATGGATGACAGTAACTCTCCCATATTGAGAATTAATGAGAAAAACCTTATCAATAGATAAAGCAAAATAATTCAATAAATTTAATACTTCGTGATTTTCAAAAAACAGCACCTCTTAGTAAATTAGTATCAAGAGGAGTTTTCTTCAGATCGGAAGACCAGTGGATTAGAATTGAAGACCCAGAAATAAAACCGCACTCTTACAGCCAACTGATATTCGACAAAGGAGCTAAAGGAGCTAAATGGAATAAACATAGCCTCTTCAACTACTGGTGCTGGGAGAACTGGGCAGCCATATGCAGAAAACTCAAAGTAGACCCAAGCCTATCACCATGCACCAGGATTGACTCAAAATGGATCAAGGACCTCAACATCAGACCTGAATCCTTGAAACTACTGAAGGACAGAGTAGGAAAGACACTAGAACTTATAGGCACAGGAAGGAACTTCCTGAATAGAGTCCCAGGGGCACAACAAATAGGGGAAAGACTCAACAAATGGGACTACTACAAATTAAAAAGTTTCTGCACAGCTAAGGTCATAGCCACCAAAATAGAAAGACAGCCAACGATATGGGAAAGGATATTTACCAGCACAGCAACAGACAAAGGCCTGATATCTGTCATCTACAGAGAACTCAAAAAACTAAGCCCCTCCAAGCCCAATAAACCTATTAGGAAATGGGCAAAAGAGCTAAAGAGAGACTTCACAAGAGAAGATATAAAAATGGCAAAGAAACACATGAGGAAATGCTCAACATCCCTGCTAGTAAAGGAAATGCAAATAAAAACAACCCTGAGATACCACCTCACCCCAGTTAGAATGGCCTATACTCTGAACTCAGGAAACAACAAATGCTGGAGGGGCTGTGGGGAAAGAGGAACCCTTCTCCATTGTTGGTGGGAGTGCAAATTAGTACAACCACTTTGGAGAACAGTATGGAGGTTTCTCAAAAAGCTCAATATAGACCTACCCTATGACCCAGCCATACCACTCCTAGGCATCTATCCTAAACAGCAAAATCCAAGATATCAAAAAGGCATTTGTACTTCCATGTTTATCGCGGCACAATTTACAATAGCTAAAATATGGAAACAACCCAGATGCCCCTCCACAGACGAATGGATCCAAAAAATATGGTACTTATACACAATGGAATACTACATAGCGATTAGGAATGGTGAAATACTGTTATTCGCAGGGAAATGGTCAGAACTCGAACAAATAATGTTGAGTGAGACAAGCCTAGAACACAGAAAACAAAGGGGCATGATCTCCCTGATATATGACTGTTAACAAAGGGAGATGGAGAGACAGTAGAGACCAAGTCTGTGAACACTGTATATGTGCTTGATACATTGTATATTGCATATGGGTCTACCTGACCTAGACAAGGGATGGAAAAACAGGTTGTAAGATATCACAAGAAATGTACACACTGCCCTACTATGTAACTGCACCCTCTTTGCACAACACCTTGTAAAAAAAATTTTATGTTCAATTAATAATAAAAAATTAAAAAAAAAGAGTTTTCTTACATTAATAAAAAGTAATTATAAAAACCCAAGAATAAGCATTATACTCAAGGGCAAAATGTTTGCAATAATTCCTTAAAAATCAGTGACTAGCTAATGGCATGTGTTATCCCTGCCTCTTTTAATACCATATTACAGGCTTCAGTCAGGGTAGTAAGTAAAGAAAAATATAAGTTTCTAAAACAAAAAGAACTGAAACCTATAATTGTTTAAAGAAGATATGATTAGGTACAGAAGAACTGGACAGAAACACAGATAAAGTTTTGAATTTGTCAGAAGTGGCTTCAGAAATCAGCCTAGTACTCCTTCAATAGGAAAAATTGTGTTCCTGTATGCCAGCAACAGTTAGAAAATGTAATTAAAAAAATAGAACACTGTGCCTGTTTTTCTTGACTTTGATCTCCTGCTCTTCAAGAGGCAGCTCACCTAGATAAGTACAGGATGATAATTAAGAAATAATTAAGAAAAACAAGTAACCTAATTATATTGCAAAACTCTGAGAGGCAAGGACTACAATTTCATGGGAAGCACTACAGGATTCTTCTCTAGTCTATGGTTCCCATGGAAAAATTTCACTTAGGAAAAATGTGGCATTGTGGACAGAGTTGCCTTGAACTGTGGTGAATCACACTTATTACTGGAGATACAATCCGGAAGTTCCCGGCTTCTATAAATCAAACTTTGGTTCAAATGAAAAAATTAAACTGTCATCTTCTCTTCCACAGAGCTTAGAAGAAAGGCAGCAGGAACTTACCTTTCAAAGTGGTGTTCACATGTGGAAGGAGTCAGGTGTCAACAAGTAGACATGCAGAGAAAGTGTTAAAAATGGTCTTGAACACATAGTTCTTTCATGTCTATAAAGATTATATTGAGCATTACTTGGAAAGCATGTGTTGAAATTTCACTACAAGCAAGCACAGAATGACATTTAAATTCTAAGAACCACTTGATCCAGTGTTAATTCTCATTTCATATTTGGGGCTCTTGGTCCACATTGAGGTAATTTTCTATATTCATTTGCATTTGACTTGGCAATTCACTCAAAGACAATAAAGTTACCCGGCTAGGGGTGTGGTTTAGTAGTAGACTGCCTCCCTGGCAAGTGTGTGTGTGTGTGTGTAGAGGGGGACAGCTAGGAGGCCCTAAGTTCAAACTCCAGTAACACAAAAAAAATTGCCTGCAAACACTATATTGTCATATTGTTCTATAAAAAGATAAAACCCTAACTCACTGAAAACAACCAGAATAAACAAAACTAAGATGTTAATTTCCTGTTTCACTTAATTACTATTTGACTGATTAATTGGTACATTCTTCTAGATAGGCAATCTACCACCTGAGCCCACGTTCTTATGATGGAACAATATCTACTACTAAAATACACAAAACATTCATGATATACTGCCAAACTTAACAAAGTAGTACATGAAACACTTGGTGCAATTTGAAAACACTTTTAAAATTTCTACATTTTTAGCAGCAAGGACATTTGACAAAATACTAATAGGTGAGTTGTTTTATTTGTTGTCTTCTTTTTACTTCAAGTTACTCTACTCTGAGGGTATGTATTAACATGGATATTCTTTTTTAATTTAAACTTTATTGTAAAGGTGATATAGAGAGGGGGAAAAGTGGGAGAAAATGAGGGAGGGGGTAACACTGTTCAAAAAGAAATGTAATCATTACCTGACTTATGCAACTGGATATTATTAGTTTTTAAACCACTATAATGAAATACCTAGAGTTCATATAGCAAGAGCCTTGGGGATTCCTCAGACATTTACAAATGAAGTAGAGTTTCATGGTAGTCAAAACAGCCAACAAAAACCAAGTGCCCTACTGATAATTATATGGAGAGCCTTGTTTTCTCATTCCTGTTCTGCAGTGGGCATTTAGACTGGGGTCCACCAGTGTCCCCATAAGACAATGAAAAGGTCCAGTGCCAGTTCAAGAACATGTTTACTTCCTTACTGACCCCCACACAACCAGCGGGGGGCAGTGCAGAGCTCAGTCCAGCACCTGAAGTGGCAGGACATACAATGCTAGGCATAAACAAAAATTTCTTGTTACTCCTTCATTAAGTCACTTCCCTGCTCAGCAACTTTATCTGGATCTGAAGTGGAGTTTCCAAACCTTCCTCTATGTCCATTCTCATTGAGGATTATGGATCTTTCTATTTCCCCTTGGCTCTTACTTTTCAGGACTTTGGTAGCTATGCTATAAATCTATTTATTTACATATTCATTGTCTTCAAAACATAGTTGGGAAGAGTGCCAGATACTTATTTAAACTTACAGTTGTATGTCATGTTTCCCTAACTAAAATGGAAGCTCCCTATGGGAAAGGTTGTCAGCTACAGTTATTTGTCACTAGAAAATATAGCAGTACACACAGAACATGTTGGGAAATATTTGACTGAAATATGAAAAGGAAAAGGAATAAAACAGAGGGCCGCAGTTTTTATTCAGTTACTCTTACTGTGTGGTTCAATGAAAGATGGTATAAAAAGAAAAGCTTGTCTATCCTAGAGCAGAAGATCACAATAGCTCAATAGCTATGCCCATATGAACGTATGATCTTAGTACCCCAGATACTATATATATGTGTATTGGAACTAGGGAAGGGAAAGGGAATACCAAAATCAAGAGACAAAGGATAAAAAGACAAACCATTACAAAAGCAATACTTACAAAACCATTTGGTGTAAACCAACTGTACAACTCATGGGGGAGGGGGAGAGGGAAAGGAGGAGGGGGAGGGGGGAAATGAGGGAGGAGATAAGTTGAACAAGAAATGTACTCACTTCCTTACATATGAAACTGCAACCCCTCTGTACTTCATTTTGACAATAAAGATGGGGGGGGGCGGAGAAGAAAAGCTTGGTGCCGGTGGCTCATGCCTATAATCAGGAGGCTGAGATATGGGGATCACCATTTGAAGCTGGACAGAATGGAACAAGAAAGTCCATGACACTTTTTATCTCCAATTCATCACCAAAAAGCTGGAAGTAGAGCTGTGGCTCAAGTGTTAGAGGGCCAGCCTTCAGTGAAAAAGCTCAGGGATCGTGTCCAGGCCCTGTGTACAAACCCAAACCCCCCTCCCCCCAAAAAGAAGAAAAATTCTGGCTCTGGCAGAGTGAGTAGAGCCTTCATTTTTCTCTGAGCTTCTGTCAGACAAAGCAAGACACTGATGTATATGAAAACATCGTTCTAAGTTGTACAATATTTTATAAGAAGTACAATCATCATCATGTACATTACCCATATCTTACTGTGAAATGTTGAGTCAAACAATAAACACTCAAACCACTCCATTTTGCAAGCTCCTGCAACTGGCAGCAAAATATTTCCAGAAAAAAAAGCTGACAGCCTGACAAAACCCAAATGGAAAATAAAAATAAGCAAGAAAAGTTACACACCCAAAGAGAGAGCAAACCCACACTGCTTAAGGGAAGAAATCCTTTCATTGTCTCCACACTTCCATTAACCTGAATTTAAGGAAACCCAACTACTGGCTCCAGGCAGCTGTGGAGAAGATAGGGCATGTCTTCTCAGTGCCCGGATGGCTGCAGCAAGTAGGGATCAATAAGAAGGACAGAAGCAACAGGAGTAAGGCTTAACTGCAAGTCCAACCAAATTGGTATGTATTGTGCAAAACTGAGCAAGTAAGCTCTTTGATAAGTGAGATTGTGTGAAATAAAAGAAAATCATTCTGAGGGGAAGGTACAGTAGCCTGTGTGGGCAGGAATGCCACAACAGTTCACTCATCCAATGCAGTCTAAGACTTTCCCCACATGGGGAGGTGCATGGAGGCCAGGCCACAGTCAGGCTTCTGGTGGGAAAGGGACCAGACACAGGCACCCAAACTCTTAGTGTGGTGTAAATAAGCCTCCCTTAGCAAGATTTCCAAGTGGCAATCTTAGTTTTTATAAATGCCAACCTTCTATTTTAGTCTTGCTTTGATCATTTCTCTTCTGCTTTCCCTACATGAATCTCCTCAATCTTATGGCCTTCAATCTTCCCTACTCTTCACCCTTTCTGGGTGACTTCTGCTCCTGCAGAGGACCTTCCTCTTTCTCCAGAATCTCAGGATGAAGTGCCAGACTTTGAAGTCAGGCCTCACTTTACCACGTGAACCCCACTTTACCACGTGAACCTGAGATAAGCAGGCCTTGTGAGCAGACCCAGGATAAGCCCATTAGGACCCAGTCGGTCTAGAACTCTAACCGCTGGGAATGCTTAACTCTGACCACCCCTGGGGTGCCTCGAACCCTGAGCCAATCAGATTTGTACCTGTGTCCTAATCTTGCTTGCTTGAACACCTGATTGTTGTAACTTTGTTTTTTGCCTTTATAAGCCCTGTGTAATCGTAGCTCGAGGCTGCCTCCTAACCTCCGCTGTGTCGGTGGGTAGGACAAGGCCCGGGCCACGGCCCCACTTGAATAAAGTCTTGCCTTGCTATTGCATTTCGGAATGTCTGAGTCTCGGTGGTCTTCTTGGTGGTGGTCTTGCGACTTGGAGAACCTCTGATCTGATGTGTAATTAGGTACAATAACAAAAACATGAAACCACACAGTATCTCAGACAATAGTCAACTTTCAGATGCTAAAAATGTGGTTTAGAGAAGCAAAGAGACAAGATGCATCTAAATCACCGGCTGATGTTAGGCCTATGCTCTGAAGACAGCTCTCCTAATACCCTATGACATGTCTCAGGCATGTCAGAGAAAGGAAACCAGCATTTAGTAGCATTCTATGAGCCACTTCCTTGAGGCGTAGGTGTACTCATATACTTTACTCTGACCTATGAACTAAGTTTAAAGAAACCAAGCAACTTTCCCCAAATCTTAAGACCAATAATGAGGTAAAGTTGGGATTTATGCCTGGGTTTGGTTACCACCTGTTCTGTATTCTAGCCCTACTGCCTAGAGATTTCAGGATAAAGGAAGGAGGAGGTAGAGTATTTAGGTCATGACACAGGTTTTTTGTTGTTGTTTTTTTTTTTTTTTAAATAATCTGCTCACGGTACAGTTTAGGAGCAATATAATAGAATGAATATTAGGGAGTTGCATGGGCTCAAGATTCAACTGGAATTTTGATGGTTTAGACTCTTCCATAGTTATTAGCCTGGCTAGTTCACCATCCAAGCAGAATCTGCACTATACCAGAGTATGTATGTCTTCATTTTCTGTCATGTTAAAAAATGATTCTACTCTTCCATAGGAAGGAATATATTAAATATGCATATATACGTCAACATGTACCTTTGTGTAAATCATGAAAGAAATGTTACAGAAACCAAGCTAAGTGTCTTAACTGGGAAAAAGAATCATCTCCCATTATCTGGTTACTCATTCCATGAGTAGACATGCAGAAGCTTGCTGAAGGAGGCCCACAACTGAGCAGCCTCCTCGGAGAGGATTTCTGCATTCTCCAAGACCTCACCACTAGATGCTGATTCCTTATTTCTTCAGGTACTCTATCCCTGGCTTGTGATTTTTTTTTAAGGTTAAAATTCAAGCAAGGGTCAAATCTCTCTTTGGAACAGATATCAAAAGGATAGAGATCTGAGAATAGGGTGTGTGTTTCATCTACCACTGGATGCCTTGCATCCAAGGCAAACTTTGTTTCTGCTGGAATTTCACTTCCAAAAAACTTTTATTGTGAAAAACTTCAAAGTTTTAACAGTTTTTCAGTAGACATCCTTATAGTCACGGTCTGGCTTTTGATATTAATATAACATGTTTGCTTTATCATGTACCTGTTCATCCATCCATATCGTAAAGCTTTCAACTATTCTTTCTCTCCATGGTCTTTATTCTTCTAAGGTACACATTCAGTGCATCTGGGAACTAGTATCTGCTTCAACACTTACAAAGTGTTCATACAAGGTGTATGATTTCTTAGCGCTTATAAACTGTGGGCCACGATGTCTAGGAGTGCTGTGAGGGGGCAAATACTATATGGGAAGCAGCTGGCCACCAGATGAATCGGTACATGGCAGGGATATTTTAGTTGTCTAAATATGTTTTCTCTGTCTGTCTATCTCTCTTTAGCTTTCTTCCTCTCTCATCTATAAAACAAAACTGAATTAGTCGTTAAAAAAACAACAAAAATTTTGATATAGATGGAGCAAGAATGGCAGCTTGTTCAGCATGGTTGGAGCTGAGTGAAGGCTACATGGCTGACTCCTATGATGCACTGCTTACTTCTGTAAACTTGGAAATCTCACAATAAAACAAAATGTTTAGAAAAACAACTGGTTGCCAAATTGCATTAAGTTTTACAAAAGAGAGTTCTGTATTTCCTATTCTTGAGAGATTTAATGAGAAAGAAACCTCTGAGGAAGTAGTCGTAAATTCTCTCACTCTCAGTGGGGTGGTGTGAGGAGGGAGGAAGATACAGCTTCGTATTTTATAAAAGCTCCCAGGGGATTTGGTTCACTCCTGGGTAAGAACCTCTACACTGGCAGAAAAGTGAGCAACCACACTTTCCAGCATATTAATTGTGAGAATAAATGCTTTGCATAATGCAAACCTTGTGCCTCCAGCTAATTTGCAGGCAGATGACACAGTGTAAGGAGTTTCTGATTTAGTAGAATAAAAACTATTTGCAACCAAACGGCGTCCCTCTGTGAAGTCAGTGGGTTAACTAAGGACCCAATTAGACTGCATTCTCCCACATCACTTATCAACTGTCTGAACTTGTAGAGCTAAGGGGTGCCTTCAGTGACTTTTGGAGTTAGGAACCAGGAGGAATTTGGAGGAAAAAATCCTGTGAACAATGTTAAATAGAGAGGTAAAAGGAAAGGCTTCATTTCTTTCTTTTAAAACAAAAGTGTCACCCTCTTGTTCTAGATGCTTCCCTTCCCTGCTGAGGTGCATTATCTTGCTTCCCCTCCATGGCAGCTGGAGGCAAGAAGGGGGGTTATAGTGGAATCACTGGGTGAGACAGTTTGTCCAGAGCACTCTCCAGGGGCAGCACTGTCTCTGTGGGTGGGATCATGTGGGGGAAGCTTGACTGAGCAGGCCAAACCAGGCTACCACAAGGGAACAAAGTAACGGGCAATTCTGTGGCCTTCCTGAATGAGAACAGGGAAGAAGGAGGGCTAAAGAGAACTTTACACTTAGGAAATATGTGCACATAAACACACAAACACACTCAGGATCTGACAGAATTCTTTATGTCCATGTGTGATGGACTGAACTATGCCCTTATAAAATTAATGTGAAGTCCTAACCCCCAGTGTGACTGTATTGGAGACAAGCCTTTAATTAAAGTTAAATAAGAACAAGGAGTTGGCCCTGATCTAAAAGGACTGATGTTCTTAAAAGAAGATGAAGAGACACTAAGAGTGCACATTATAGAAAAGGCCATGGGAGGACTCAGTGAGAAGACAGCCACCTGCAAGCCAAAGAGACAAATTGGCCAGAAATCAACCCTGCTGACACTTTGATCTCCGACTTCCGGTGTGCAGACTGGGAGAAAATACTCTTGTTTAAGCCCCAGTCTCTGGCATTTTATGGCAGCCTGAGTTGACCAATACACCAAAAGCCTTTTCCTTCATGTAAATGAATGCCTTAAAGTGACTTTTCTCTGGCTTGTACTCCCCGTTCCAGAACATATTCAATACATTCTTCCGTTCTTTTTCTTAAACACCTACAATATGAAAGACACAGTATATAGGGCAGAGAGGTGAAGCAGTAAGTAGGTAGCATTTAAGATGAGCCTTGTTAGTACATTGAATTTAGAGTCTAATAGGTGGGTGAAGGTATACCAAGTCCAAGAGGGAAGAAGAATGTGCTTGAAGTCTACCAAAGGTACCAAAGATGCTTTGGCTTTACTATGGGACTGAATACAAAGTGGGGCCTTTAGTGGTGGATTGGAATGATCATGGAGGCCTTGAATGACTGGTGATGGTGTTCAGACTTTTTTTTTAGGGAAGGAAGGAAGCCTGAAAAGGATTGAGACAAGAGAATAACAAGATCAGTACGTATGATAAAATGGGAAAATTGAAGAGTCTGGACACCAAATAAGCATTTCTTATGCCTGGCATCATGTTAGCACATTTCTTATCTCCTTTACTTCTCAAAAGAAACTATTTTGGATGTACAAAATTGAAGTTCACAGAGGCAAAGCCCAAGACCCCACAGCTGTCATCAGGGGAACTCAGTTTTAAGCATGAGTCGAGAATGTCTTATCCATCCTGCCATTTAAAGCTCCAAGACAGCACTCAGGTCATCATCTTTTTCCCTTCTAATCACACTGCTTTTAGAATTTGGAAGCAGGCAAATTAGTCACAAAAATTTCCAATGCACAGATCACTTCTCAAATTGTCACTTCATCTTTTAAACAAAATGATATATGAACAGATTCATGTTGACCTTTTCTATTACAACAGTCCAACTGTTGAAAATGTCTTGTAGGATCAAAGTAACCAACAATGTTAAAAATCAGAAAGCTGCAAAGATGTGCAGTAAGAGCAGCGGCCCCCTATGTAGGTAGTTACTCTTCTCATTGTAGTATTAGCAGCCATTCTCAATGCTCTCTACAAAATCAAGTTGTGTCTACTTTCTGTTGCTGTAATAGAACATCTGTAATTGGGTAATTTGGTAAGGATAGAAGTTTATTTTGTCTCATGGTGCTACAGGTCCCAGAGTGTATCACTGACATCCTCTTGTTTTTATGAGGAGCTAACGCAAGGTGCAAAGGCAAGAGGGCATATGAAAAGATAGGTAACATGACCAGAAATGAGAGAGTAAGCAAGAGAATAGGGAAGAAACAGACCTAAGTATATAACAATCAGAATCATGAGAATGAACTCATTACTATGAGAAAGACACAAATGTCTTTTAACAGCCTAATTATTTCTAAGACCCAACCTTTCAACATGGCTACAAGTATGAACAAAGCTGCAAGCTAAGTTTTGGTGAAGACAGTCAAACCAGAATAAGAATCCAATATCCAAGAAAAGACAATACTGCTTTCTAGTTTACACGGATGACCCACTGCATGAGAAAGGATGCCATGATCATTTAATTTTTTTTTTGTCTAGTTTCTCTTGAAAAACTTCAGCGATACTGAAAATAAGGAAGAATAAAGCGTAGGTCAGAAAGAATATTCCTAAAATATAAAAACAAAATCTTGCCATAGCAAATACCAGCAGAACTCACTCTTATCTCCAATTAACCAGCAAAAGAGGAAGAGAAGGCATCAAATTTGTGAGCACCAAGCATGAGTGGAAAAAGTTGAGCAAGAGGCCCTAATTTCAAGCCCCAATACAAACACAAATAAAAACAACAGAAACAATAACCACAATAATTACTTTAGAGCAAGTTTACTGAGACATAAGTTTATATATAATAAAATTTCCCCTGACTGTTTATAAGTAGATACAATTCAGTCAGAGCAGGTAGTTCTTACACACGCAACACACAAAAGCTTCAGGTTCAGAACCCCAGAAGTAAGTAATATTTTGCCACTGCATTTTCTATTTCTTTCTCCTATGCTAATCATTTCTCTCAGTCAATTACTAGTATTGAAGATGAAACCAAAACATTTCTATTCAGCAACATCCTTGGAAATAAAACCTAAGTACTGAGAGAGTTGGCTGGATTCAACTATCATTACTGGCTATTAAGCAGATCTCCAGCTACTGAACAATATTATAAATTGAATAGAAAGTATCCACATAAGGAAATAAAAACACTTTCAAATCAAATGGGTAAAAAAATAATGATTTGAGGGAGTGTATCATTGCTTTAGTGAGAGGGATGAGTATGGAGAAAAGTGCCCACAACATGCTACTCTGGATCAAAACATACTATTTATTTATTTATTTATTTATTTATTTATTTAGGCCAGTCCTGGGCTTGGACTCAGGGCCTGAGCACTGTCCCTGGCTTCTTTTTGCTCAAGGCTAGCACTCTGCCACTTGAGCCACAGTGCCACTTCTGGCCATTTTCTGTAGATGTGGTGCTGGGGAATTGAACCCAGGGCCTCATGTATATGAGGCAAGCACTCTTGCCACTAGGCCATATCCCCAGCCCACAACTTTATACCTAAAGCAATTTAAACAGCAGTTTTTTGAGAATCTATGCATAGTAATGTCAATATCAAGTCACAACCTAAACAATATAACACTGAAGGGAATTAGAGGGAATTCAGTTCTCTTCAAAAACAGGGGCCGGTTTTGGTGTCATCCATCCCTTTCAATGGCTGGAAGTCAGCAAAACAAGTGCCATATATTTTGTCTTCTACATCAATGAGAAGGTATAAAATGTCCTGACAGAACATTTCAAATTCCAATTCTTACAAATCAAGGTTTGCATTTGGGTGAAATCTGCTATACAAACTCCAGGAGCCTGTCACTATTCTTTTATCACAGTCCCCCTCACAAACCCATGGAAATTCAAGTCTAATAATTCAGGTAATGGGGTCCTTAAAAGAAAAAAATGATAAAAATCAGCTTGGTTTTGAAAAAATGCTATTGAGTTACTCTTAAGGGAAGGGGAATCCCGGCAAGTGTGCTTTCCACTATTATTTATAGGCAGCATGTGTTGATCCCCAGGACTGGAGGGAAACTGCTGGGCTGGTCCTTATGGTCACAACAAGCATCTCCCTGTAATTAGAGTGCCAGAGGAAAAAGTGACACAGAGAGGATAGAAATATGGGGCCTCACATTTTAGGAAAAGTAGAAAGCTGATGGATGAGATTTCTCTCAGGAGATTAAAAGACCTTGGCTATGTCTGACTTTGGACTCTGTCCTATACCTTGTTATGCTGTCTAAGAAGGTAGCCAGTAGCTACTTAACACCAAAACGTGGCTTGTCCAAACTCAGATATGCTGCAAGTATAAAACACACTGGATTTTAAAGATTTAGAACAAATATATTTCAATTACTTTTTTGTTTTTTGAGACAAAGTCTCAGGATGCTCACTATTTCTAAACTGTTCAGAAAACGTATGTAGTATGTAATATATATAATATATGTATACATATAGATGTATGTATAACTGGAAGAGTGAATAAAAACATGGAAAATACAGAACAAATTGTGAACTTAGGCTAATAAACTTAGAAACACTTGTTTTTATCATACTGCTAGTTAGTATATTTGCAATTTTACAAATAAAAAACTGGGAAAGAAAATGCAAAAGAGAGAGAAACAAAAGAAAATAACAGCCATCTTCCTCCGCCGCCCCCCTGCCCCCCCCAAAAAAAACAGGAAAGAAGGATTGGCTAACACCACCCCTTAATTTTCTGAAACGTCCATCAACAGTGGCATCCAGATTGTCTTCTTAAGTCTTCAGTTGTCCTAACACCTGAGCCCTGCCTCCAGTCCTTCAATAATTGTCTATATGACTTTTGATCAATTTGTTGTGTGCTCATTCAAATGAACATAGCCATTGTCTCAACTTCTTTGTTTGGACATCAAAACCAAATTTTAAACAAAGCTCTCCCAGGAACTCTTATGGTATGTAGGAAGCCTAAGATAGGAAATAAAAAACTTCCCCAAATAAAGATAACCTCCAAACAACAATGAAACAAACTACTGAAATTGACACCCAAATCCCTCTCAGGATGGCTTTAAGCAGGTAAGATTGGATAGAAGGTTGTATGTTGAGTGTCCTATTGGGTTCTGACCTTTTCCAAAGACAGAATGATATTTTTGGCCTTAACTGGGCATTCATTGATGGAAGAAGAGCAGGGACAGGGCCCATCAGGCCACTGAGGTTTCAGAGCCTGTGTCCTTATATGACGTACTGTACTGTATTCTACTGCACAGATCACCAGTGGCATAACTGCAAAACAACACTCTAAATTCAATTTCTAGGTTCCCAGGGAAGCAGAAATGAATACTGTGATGCCTTCAACACAGAGGTCTACATTCAGATAGTGTGGTGTGTGTCTGGCTCTATTGCATATTCTGTGAAAGCTCAGAGGTGTGTTTTGCAGCAGAGGTGCTACGGACACTGTGCCAGGGGCATCTTTTTACTGAATGTGACTGTTCCAGGCACTCAGCACCTTTACCATTCCTGCTCTGCTCTCTATAGCACTATAGGTCAACAGTACCTTCCAGTCCTTGAGAGGACAGTAAACATGCCCACACATCCCAAATGCACCCTGCCCTAACACTCACTAAACGTAGGATCTTTAGATTTTTAGTGATAATACTGTCTCTACTATCTCAGAAGTTCTTTAGGAAGACCAAATGCACTGCAGCTCTTTATAAACTTAAATAAGCTCCATAAATTACATCCTAATCTACTTCCAAACAGGCAGGCCTGCCAGCAGAGGCAGGGTGGGCTGGGGCCTGACCACCCAGATCCCAAGTGGACCTATCACAGTCTTGGCAATCAAACCACCCAATAAAATATATGGTAGCTACTGACTCAGAATTAACTGGGAAATCTTGGTTTAGACATGTTGCCACAGATAAAAGACAAAGCACAGTATAAATTTCAAAGTGTGGGCAGATGGCAAAGCCAAGGGCTACTGAAGCAGATGAGCAGGATGGCATCCTCTGAGCACTTCACAGAATCTGGTTTAGGATGTCACCAAAACTATCCTAGAATGAAAATGACATCTCTCTTGGTGAGCAAGTGATAAAAGGATTGTAGGATGACTTCAGGGATCAGGATTACAAAGCTGATGACACTCTGCTCTCCTATGCACAGGGCTGATTTTCAAAATAAGTACTTTAATCACTAATCTCTTGGAATTTTCAAATGTTTTCAAATGGAACTCCTAAAAGCTGGGCTATACAACTGCATACAACCATTTGTGGAACTGTAAATCCTGAGCAAAAGCCAACAAGGGGGAATGGGAGGAGGCATTCTCACAATTTAGTTCCTAAAACCCCCTGGAGAGTCTCTTAGCAGGATGACACCACCATAGGGGTCCTGGTTCTGCCAGCTGGGGTGGGTTCAGGGAGCTGCACTCTGTGTGTGTGTGTGTATACATGTGAGCACACACTTGTATGTGCACATATGCCACACACTGGGGCTGACTGAACTGAAGACCTTGAGATTGCTAATCAAGTGTTAGAGCCGTGCTTCTCTTTTGTTGTCTTTTTTTAAAAGTTGTTTCCCAGAAAGGATCTGGTGTTTTTTTTAGCCTGGTGCCAACCTTAGACCAGGATCCTCCTACCTGGGCCTCCCAAGTACCTAGGAGTACAGTCATGAGCCTCTATGTGCTTTTGGAAGTTACACTCTTAAACAAGTTTTTTTTGGGGGTGATTTTGATGAAGGGAGCTAACAGTCACTTTATCTGGGAGACTGATCACTTTCCAGAGACGACTTCTTGGAGTACTCCATTTTATCACCTTTACAACTCAGAATTTAGATGAAAAAAAGTGCTTCTTCTACCCATAGATCGCTCATTTAACTGCCCACAGTGTGTGTGTGTGTGTGGGGGGGGTTACAAATTTGCCCATTTTAACTTTTTATTTCTTTTTCTCCACACAATGTATAAAAAAAGAGAAGCTAATGTCAGTGTGTTGATTTGATTTATCAATTACTTTTAAAGTGGTCCTAGGAAACATTGATTAAACAGAAAGTTCTGATCACTACTTTAGGGCCCAACGCCTCAAGCCTTAACTGAAAAGTGAAAGAGGTCAGGATCAGACAGACAAGGTAAAAAGCAGTATCTAGAAAAACAAAAGTAAATAACTATTCGGGCCATCAATGAAGTGGCCCATGAGCTTACTCATGGCCTACAGGAGGTGCTGGACATGTGGTTATAAATGGACAACTTTTCCAAAGATATTTCCAACAATATTTCATGGTAATGTGGCATGTTTCATAGTTATTCAGCTGTTTACTTATTTGACTTTAGTATATTCCTCCAAATTCTATTCATCTTAAAAATATAAACTGACAACGTAAAGCCTTTAAATCTCTGGACTTGGCTATCTGAAATGAGATCTTTTCATCCTTTTGTTCTCTGGCTTCCCAGACCACATTTTCCTCATACTCTCATTAAAAAAAAAGACTACCAGAAAAAGGAAAATAAGGGTAATAAAGTCAAAAGAATATTATACCAAAATTCTTGGTAAGGAAATATTTATATCCACACTACATGCCACACCCTTTCTGGGAAGATACTACTGGACTAGAAGTACATCCTAAAATATACCTTACAAAAAAGATAGTTATCCTCCCCAAATGGGCCCTATAATTAAGTAAAGCCTTTTCAAGTGGATTGTTCTATATCACAACTTGACATAAGTTGCTTAATGTCTGCGCTTCAGCAAATGTAGCCATATTAGACTACAAAAGTTCTCAACAAATCACATTTAAACCACATTGTGGTATCACTAGCAAATGGGTGCAAGTACAGTCCTGTGTACCAAAATACCCAGCTCAGTCATCTGTAATGAGATCTCTGTCCTCCCTAAGCACATTTTTATCACACCAGAATCACTACCCTTGATTCAAAAGGAAGAACCAGCCCAAACCAAAATGCCATTTATTCTCTGAGGTCATATGAAGACACAACAAGTATCTAGGGAAACCAGGGCTGAAATGACATCTTTCATGTGAATGCTGCTATGATCATGGTATGTGAGGCCTGCTTCCTTCTTTAGTAACCCATCTTTCAATATCAGTTGCCAGAGACATACCTGTCTGAATGGATTCATTTAGAGCAGTATTTGCTTTCAGTTGGGATTAATAGAAAAATTAATTTCTATAAGCCTTTTAGCTCTCTGAATTCTTAACCAACTTTTTTTGTGTGTGTGTGTGTTTGCTGGTCCTAGGGCTTGAACTCTGGGTCTTTGTGCTGTCCCTGAGCTTTTGTACTCAATGCTAGTGCTGTACCACTTGAGCTACAGCTACAGCTCCACTTCCAGCTTTTTTGGTAGTTTATTAGAGATAAGAGTATAGGGTAAAAAAATACAAACAACTACAAAAGCAATACTTCCCAAACTGTTTGGTGTAAATGAACTGAACAACTCATGGGGGGAAAGGGAAAGGGGGAGGGGGGAGGGGGAATGAGGGAGGAGGTAACAAACAGTACAAGAAATGTATCCAATGCCTAACGTATGAAACTGTAACCTCTCTGTACATCAGTTAGCTAATAAAAATTTGAAAAAAAAAAAGTCTCACAGACTTTCTTGCCTGGGCTGGCTTCTAACTGCGATCCTTTGATCTCAGCCTCCTGAGTAGTTAAGATTACAATACAGGCCCGAATCACAGGCGCCTGGCTGAACAAACTCTTTTACATACCTACATACATATAATTCAAAGTTGAAATATTTAAAAATCTAAACTCTCAAAATGTTGACTAAATTAGACATTAAAATTTTACCACTATTGCTAACATCAGTTTGTTAGCCTTAGCACTACTGATATTTCAGGCTGGGTCCGTGTGTGTGTGTGTGTGTGTGTGTGTGTGTACGTACGTACACATGTTGCTGTCTTATACATCTTGGGATATTTAGTTGCATTTCTGGTGTCTACCCTTGTGTATGCCAGTAGTACACACTCTTCCCCTCAGCTGTAACAACCAAAAATGGCTCAGAAATGACCAGATGTCCTTTGGAAGGCAAAATTGTCCCATGTTGTGAGCCACTGCTATTTTTAAGTCTTTCTTCTCCTGCCCCAATATGACAAGGGAAACAGAAGTCTAAATTTTTCAAGGCATTCACAAGTTATAACTTTTAAAAATTTCAAATTTCCTGATACATGAAGTATCAGGATTTGTGAAACACTTCTGCCTTAAAATATTAATAAACAGCACTAGTGCTGTCTAATACTATGGGTTGCAGGTCCTGCCTTCATTTCATTTAGTACATCAAAGAGAACAGATTTGCACCCTAAACCTCTGGACTGCTATCCTCCTGAATGGAGATTTGGGAGTTCCATTCTTAGAAGCCCAACAGAAATCCTTCACAACCCACCACTAGCCCTCAGCACTGATAGTGCCAAATGAGATTAGAATTAAGTGTTACTAACATCATCTACAGAGGCAATGTGTTTGGGTCAGATCATTCAAACACAGTTCTCTGTACTGGGCATGTGCAAAGGAGAAGCATGGTAAAGCAGATTCTCCTCCAGGAGGTTCACAGGGTATGAAAATCACACTGGAGGACCAAAAGTCCAAGAATGTATGGTGGGAAGTTCAGCTGGTGACTGAAGGAGAGTATTCAAATATATGGTGATGGGTAGGTGGGAAAATAGGTGGGCTTATTTAGAGACTGACTACTCGCAGTGCGTGATTTAAAATATCCCTATTTATTATGTTCATTTGATCCCCCAAGCACTATGACAAGATGGAATAGCATCAAGTCCCTGTCCCATGAATCACATACCATAGCTCAATCTAAAAACTAAAATGTTTTTTCTTTCTTCTCAATCTCCTTCCTCGTTTCTCCATTCTTCTCTTTCTGTTTAATAAGTTGAAATAAACTTGTTCCCTCAGTTCTTACCATTTGTTTTGTCTAGCAGTTTATTTTTTTTCCATTTTAAAAATTAAAGTTAAGTTTGGTGTGGTGGTACATGCCTATAATACCAGCCCTAAGTAGGATGAGGTAGGAGGACTGTATGTTCAAGACCAATCTGGTCTAGCAGCAAGATTCTGCCTCTAAAACTAAGAAAGAAATTAAGGTGTAATTTACATATAGAAAAATTATCCTTTCTATTTTACATTTCTTTTTTTTAAAAATTTTTATTATAAAACTGATGTACAGAGAGGTTACAGTTTCATACGTTAGGCACTGGATACATTTCTTGTACTGTTTGTTACCTTGTCCCTCATACCCCCCTCCCCCCTCCCCTTTTCCCCCCCTGAGGTGTTCAGTTCACTTACACCAAACAGTTTTGCAAGTATTGCTTTTGTTGTTGTTTCTCGTATTCTATTTTACATTTCTGTCATTTTTTATGCAAACAGTTTCATCAATACTATCATAATTAAGATATGGAATAATTATAATGATGTATTTCTCTAAAATAATTTCCTGTGTTTAGTTATTTTGTTTAAGATAAAAAATATTTTCACATCTATATGGCATATAGTATGATAATGTCAGACATGTGGAAAATGTAATGATCAAATCTGGGTGAGAAGCATATGTATCTCCTCATAAATTAATCACTTTTATGTAGTGTGAACTTTTGGATAATTTCCCATTCTTCAAGCAGCTAATTTCCTGCTTCTGTTTCATTTCAACATATAAGTCATAAAAGTTTCCTGCTTTGGAAACTTTTTATTTTGGTATGCAAGTTTATTATTTGTTTTACATGGCTGGCTTGGTACATACACTAGATTGCCACAAGCATTCTTTGTGTGTGTATTGTGTGTGTGTTGGGGGGGGGGGGAGTTGGCAGTACTGAGTTTGAACTCAGAGTCCTGCACTTGCTAGGCTTGCTTGCTTGGCTAGGACTCTACCACTTAAGCTGTGCCTTCAAGCTCAGCTTTCTGGAGATGGATGGAGTCTCATGGACTTTTCAGCCTATGCTACCTTCAGATCTCAATCCTCAATCTCCTGAGTAGCTAGGATTACAGTTATGAGCGACTAGTGCCTGGCAAGGATATTCTTTACCCTATGTAAAGAAAGTTTCCTAAATCCAGCCTTGCATGTTAGAAAACATCACTCTACTTAACAACATAAATAATAACCAGAAGAAAAAAGGCTATTTTTTAGCTGGTGCCTATGGCTCATGTTTGTAATCCTAGCTACTCAGGAGGCTGTGATCTAAGGATCTGAGGATTGTGGTTTCCTGCCAGGCCAAGCAGGAAAGTCCATGAGACTCTTTTCTCTGGTTACCTCTCCCTGCTAAAAAACAAATGAATAAACAGAAGTGGAGCTCTGACTTAAGTAGAAGTGCTCAGGTCCTGAGTTCAAGCCCTAAAATTGGCCAAAAAAAAAAATCCACTTGTCAGGAAGCTCCAATTCAATATCACATTCAATTACAAAATTCCATTCCATTTAAGTTTTTTACAGATGTAAAAGATGCGCAGCCCAAAGCAATGGCCTGCCTTCATGAATGACATTTTATTTTTAAAAAGAAATAAATGCACCAATACATACCAAAATTTCTGCAACTATCACAAACTTTATATACACCACATGTCTTCTAATACGGCAGCAGGACTGGTCCTGAAAAACATCACAATAGACAAAACTAATCATCCAACAGACATAATCTAATCACATTGTGCTTCTCTGGAAACAGTGATACTCTCTCTCTCTCTCTCTCTCTCTCTCTCTCTCTCTCTCTCTCAGTTTTGGGCATCCATCAATGTAGAGAACTCCAATTATCAGGTCCCCCTTTGCTTTTCATAGGAAAATGAAAACAATTCACAAATTACCTCAGTACAAGCTAAGAAAGAAAGAAAAACTGTACAATAAAAAAACCAGAAATTGTGTTTATGTTTGAATTTTGATCCTTTACAATTATTAATGAAAAATACCTAAAACTGAACTCATAGCATTTTTTCCTAAAGCAACTCTTCTTTCCTTCTTTACCCTCCTTTCTCTTCAGCTCTCTGTAAGTCCTGAGCAAGTTTGTAAACTTTTCTAGAGTTTATTTTACTACTTGGGACATACTGACAATGGTACTAATCTCACAGGGATGCTATGAGGATTAAATAATATCAATTTAATGGCATACAAATGACACAGAAAAGTCTTAAAATAGCACCTGGAACACCATAAGTCCTCAGTAAACATAAACTTCTACTATCAGTGTTCTCACTCTCCAGGCTTGAGGCCTCAT
Organism: Perognathus longimembris pacificus; assembly: GCF_023159225.1. Classification (NCBI taxonomy): domain Eukaryota; kingdom Metazoa; phylum Chordata; class Mammalia; order Rodentia; family Heteromyidae; genus Perognathus; species Perognathus longimembris. The sequence goes on from NC_063169.1 coordinate 34,724,195, forward strand.
ATGGCCTTCTTCTGCTGTAAACCAGGACCTAAACCTGCTGTCAAGTTGCACTATTATGCTAGGATTCATTGGTCCTCTTCCTTCTCATCCTGATACTCCATGGTTTGGATCAGGCCTTGCAGAAACCAAGCCTTTGGCCTCTAGTTTCTTCCATTCCTACCAAATCTCCTGGCTCTGCAAAGGATCCTTTATAAGCACAACTTGCACCAGTCCTTCCTTGGCAAACACACCTTTCAATGTTTCCCATTACCTGCACAATATGTGTAAAATCATGTTGGACTGGGACTTCAGCGACCCCATTTTATTTCCACATGTTCTCACCAAATTTGGAAACATCTAGCCATTTGTCTTGCTGCTGAGTCTCTAGGACATCTTCTCTTCCCTGCTCCTTCTGTCATCTTTCTGACAGTAGGAGGCCTAATCACTTTCAACTTTTTGTACTGTGACAATCTATAGACATATTTCTTGGAATGTTTTTAAAAGCCTGAAATAGATAGGCAAGAAGCACAGGATTCAAAAGACGAAAAGTATAATGATACATACTTTATGAAACTAGGATGAGCTTCTTTCAATATCTTAATATTTCATAACAAAACCCTAATAACAATAGAAATTTTTCTATCTTGATTTACCCAAACTTGGTATTATTTTTAACTCTTCTTTTTTACTTTAAAATTATATTTTAGGTCTAGGAATATGGCCTAGTGGTAGAGTGCTTGATTCACATACATGGATCTCTGGGTTTGATTCCTCAGTACCACATATATAGAAAAAGCCAGAAGTGGTGCTGTGGCCCAAGTTGATGGAGTGCTAGCCTTGAGCAAAAGGAAGCCAGAGACAGTGCTCAGGCCCTGAGTTCAAGCCACAGGACTGGCAAGAAAAAAATTATATTTTATTTGATACACATATTTCCCATTTTTGTTGTGTGGGAAAGGCTCATTGCCTCAATCCTCTCATGAATACTAGCATGCACAATAAGGAGGTATTCATGAGGATTGCCTCACTCAATCAATGAATTAGAGTGTAATATTTCTTTTCCTACATGGGCTTTGCTAATATTAATATTATCTCATCTCTTCGGCAGCCTATGAGGTCCTAATTATGTAGATGTATACCTAAATGTCCTATACTCAAACTATAAATGACTTAAGTGAGTGAATAAAATGTTTTCTTTTTTTCTTCCGAGACTGAATGCTTAGTCTATGAGAACATACCAGACATTCAATTATTCCATTAACACATGGCCCATGGACTACCTGAATGAGATACATAATTCTGCCTTCTGGAGCATCAAGTCTAGCAGTTTTCCAAAGCTAGTTTAGGATAGCAGAGAATTTCTCAATCTTTCAGGGACTCTGAACCGATAAATTTTTCTAAATGGATAAAGCTAGTTAAGAATTATCTGGCATTCATCAGTAGCCAAACTACAAGCTGGTTTCTTATCATTCATACAGATGTGAGCCAATGGTTTGGGGTCAAGCAGATTAAATAGACACAACAGTAGGGAATTCCATCTCTCCAAGCACCTTCCTGAGAGATGTCATTGTATATGAGGTCAGAGATGGCAAGTGCTAGAGTGACCATCTCAGGAAGACCCACTCCACACTTGGCTACAGGCTTCAGTCTGATGCCACAAAGTCTGAGATAGACAGCTTCACAACAGGCATTGGACTGTCCATCTATCCTTTTTTTCTAAATAGCTGCAGCACAGGAGTCCTGTGTACCTTCTGTCAAATAAAAATAATAAAAACAAAATAGTTTATACTTTTCAAATGAAGAATAATGAATTGTGATAACGAATAATGATTTTTCTCCCTTGAGAATCACTTGTCAGGGCATTGTGACCATTTGCTTTGGCAGAAATTCATCATTGGCAGCACTTTCCACACCTGACATCATGTCAAGTGACTCTTAGACCAAGTGGGAGTGTTCTCTTCTTCCCCTACTAAGACTAATGTGCTCTCCACTCTAAGAACAAAGGCTGAACTTGGGATATTACTATTATAGTTAAGAACATTTAAAACCATTTCACTTGAATTGAGTCTTTTTTTTTGGCCAGTCCTGGGCCTTGGACTCAGGGCCTGACCACCGGCCCTGGCTTCTTCCCGCTCAAGGCTAGCACTCTGCCACTGGAGCCACAGCGCCCCCTCTGGCCGTTTTCCATATATGTGGTGCTGGGGAATCGAACTGAGAGCTTCATGTGTAGGAGGCAAGCACTCTTGCCACTAGGCCATATTCCCAGCCCTGAATTGAGTCTTTTTGAGACACACTGGGTATATGGCATTAATCACTAATAAAAATAAAAATAACTGAGTGATTACAGGGAAGAAGGCATGACTACTTTATCCTCTGTTTCTAGAACTACAATGTACATACTGTCATAAATGAATAATAACGTTTTTATGGGTATTCCCACTCAAAAATGTGTAACCCTGTGTACTTTGTGCTTTCAACACATACCATGGATTTATTTACTTCCTAGTTTCAAGGCAACCTTCTCATTACATACTGGGATTCATTTCCATAAGGTTTCATTCCCTCCATAAGGATTCATACCCTCTTCCTCATTTCTAAAAAAAGTCCCCATATTTCTCCAGCCACTGTGCATCACTTGAGAGAGTTTTAGAAATGTTGGCTCTGAAGTCCCAACTGAATATATTTTATAAGATTTGCCTAGTAGTCTATGTATATATTAAAACTGGAGAGCCCCTAATCAAGAGAAACCAGCCATTGGTTCAAGAATAGATGTGTGGCTCAATTTTAAACCGATAAAATATGAAAAATGTTTTGCTGGGAGCTTTTCCACATTATTCTGGGAGAAACTCCTTCCTTCTGAATGCTGTGTGGGTGTAATGCTTGGAACTTCTGTAGCTGTACTGCCACAGCCAGTGATAGATAGTTCAAGTTATTACATGAGTTAAACTTGAAGTTCCAATCAATTTCTTATTAAGTAGACCTCCTTCAGTTGGATTTTCAACTATCTGGAAATTTTTCTGAGGAATTAATTCCGAAATAAAACACTGTGAAAACTACACAATGCCACATGTTGAGTAATCCAGACAAGGCAGTTGTAGAGAGACCAGATCAAGTTTAAAGATGCATTTTGCTCAGGGAACTGACCCAGTAGTATTTTCAAGTTCGGAAAATCATCATTCATTTGTGCATTTCAAAAGCTTTTTAAAATCAGTTGGACTCAATGAACTAAAGAAAAGCTGAACACTTTCCAAATTATTTTAACCAAGGTGATCAACAGTTGCCTTCCCAAGAAGTCATACAGATGTCACTTCCTGCAAAGACATAGTAGCCTAATTGCTCAGCCTCAGCCTCCAATAGGGAAGACAACCTTCAATATACAATTACTGAAGGATAAATAAGGAAGAGCTTATGTCTCCCAGAATTTGTTTCTGGATCTGCTCCAATTACTTAGGGAAACAGAAAAAAAAGCACCAGCTGGTTTGGGAAAAGTGTTGAGAAATAACAGCTTAGGCAGCCACCTCTACTATTTTTTCTACACTTCATTGGTAATTAGCAAAGAGCTCTCTGAAGAAACCAAATAGACTGGCTATTATAAAAAATACAGTTATATATGACTTTAGTATAACTTTGTTTTGCATGGAGGAATGACACAGGTGAGGAGAACTAGATATCTAAACTAACATTACCACTGGTGTGTCCTAGCTTCTTAGCCACATGATGATATTATGGGTTTGGCTAATTTCTCAAACCCTTTTTTTTGCTTTCTCTTTCTTGATACTTCACATACTTCCACTATGCCCAACTACTTCTCTATACAATGAGTGTCAATGTTCCCAGGCCATTTGCTACTCTTAGACAGAAAGTGCCTTCAGGGAGGGGCTTTTGTTTTGGTCATAGTTATGCTCCTGATGCTTGTACAGTGTCTGGCACAAAGTTCATGTTGTCTTTTGAACAAATAACCAAAATCCCTCATCAGCCTGAGTATGCCTCACAGGAGTTCTTGCTGTCAACTCCTAATTCACCTCTCTCACTTCGGCCTTTCCTACTCATTTATGCAAATGAATTACAGGGCTTAGGTCCTTCCTAGAATGTCTCAGGTGAGAAAGACTTAGTGTGCCAGCTTAGTGTGCTTTCTAAGTGAAAAACTGGGTCCACTGAAGCTATGGTGGGCCGAAGGTCTTACAATTAGTGGGCAGTAGAGGCAGGATTTTAGCCAAGGCTGCTCAACAAGTGCTTGTGCCTCCAAATGTATATAACTAGTGCAAAAACCTTCATTGTCTCCCAGGAGAACTTAGTGCAAAGTCTGGTTATGGCAGACACTCAAAAATATTTGTTGACTGGTTGAATAAATTAATGAGTCGCATGCATATACTAATAGGCTTCAGTTTTCTAAAAGTGAAACACTTTTCAAAAGACAGATACAAAATGGACTTGAGAGAAGCGGCAATCATTTTTAGAGTAAGAGTAAAATCTTTCCCGAAGTAGCATTTGTGAGCTGCTTCCAGGAACCGTGGGACGAGACTGATGGAAAACTTGTGACGTATAAGGTCAACCCAAACCCTTCAACTTGGCTCCCCAAACCACCTACTGTCATTCCCAATGTACCTTTCAGACTTAAGCCTCATTTCTTCTTCCTCTTTCTGGCCCAGCCTTACCAGAGCCATTCCCAGCACCTCTTCCTCTTCTAGGCCTCCTCCCTTTCTTCCCTCTTATGTACCCTTTCCTTCACTTGAAAGACTAGAGAACTAATCTATCCTCAAGGTAACTCGAATGACAATGTCTTTCTAAAGTTCCTGTCCAATCTCCTCCCCTAAAATCAATCTTTCTACCACAAACCTTACCATACTATCTGCCCCCTGGGAAACAGCCAACTTCTGAGGGCAAGGACCTGGTCTAAAGTTACTTTTAAACCACAAGACCTGACTCCAGCACAATGCCTTCAACAAAGAGAGTTACGTTGCATTAAAGTCTTTATTTATTCCTCTTAGTTCGTCTTTGAGACCAGATTATGTAGGTTTCACAAATAAGATTCCAAGTCTTCTACTGAGTAGGCTGCTCATATAGCCAGGGCTCTCACACACTTGCTAAGAAATGATGTAAATCTTTTGTTGAATCTTATTCCGTAAAGCAAAGAAGTGTGTGTGTGTGTGCGTGCGTGTGTAGAGGAGCAATGAGTAGGGGGCCAGTGAGTTCTCCTCTTCATAGCTCTCTTCTGGCTTGGGCTACCTGTGTGAGGCACATGCCGGAAACTTGTATACATAAATAACAAGGCATTAAAAATATGTTCCTTCCATGCTACAATAGTCTCTGCAAACCTAAAGTCAATTGTCTAAAAATTTTGAGATCCAAATGGCAGCAAAGCACAGTTAAAAAAGCAAACACAAAGCCCAGTCACCAGGGTGGATGATGGGAATGAGAAAATACAGTGTTCCTTAGGAAACACAGCCTACTTTGAGCCCTTTTCATTGTGGGATTAGTGCAGAACTCTGGGAAGACTGGACTGCTGACTCCACCACCCACCCAGTCTGTCAATTCTGGCTTCAATCCAACCAGCTCTACAGATGCAAGTAAGGTCGTGGTGGTTCATTTACTGGAGTGGGAATAAATAGTAGAAGTGTGGGGAGAAGATTGAGGAAGAGGAAGAAGTGAGTAGAGATGAAAACCAGAGATACTCAACCCCCAAAAAAGATATTACTAAGACAGACTAAGAAGGTGGGAAGGTCAAACTACAAACGTGTGCTACTCTTTCCATTGTGACTGACAGCACAAGACGGGTAAGAGGTTCACTGGGAGCAAGCAAAGAGCTCTTCCTTTACTAGGAAGGGCCTGAGTGTAGGGCTCCTAGGATCCTTAGCTCTGATACTGTAGTAGAAAGATACAGACTTGGGGCTCAGAGACACAAATGCCTCTGTGGTAGGCTGTGCACCTGCAGGGCTACAGGGGTAAGAGAGCACTGCTTCGCCACCATAGCTTCCAGCAATTCTCAAGCAACAGTAATACGAATATCATTTCATAATACTATCATTAAACAGGTCAAGGGTACCTAGTTCATTTGGGGAAGAAATAAATGAAATAAAAGGCATTGGAATATAATGAGTCAACTGTCTGAGCTGGGGAGTTTTTCTTCTGTAAGAATATTAGAATGAAGTATACATATATAGTAATCATATCTTTGCTTTCTTTCTAGCAATGGACTCCTGCCAATTTATCAACATCACTTAGGTAACAACTAGGAAAATAAAATAAAATACGAACTCTGTTTCTGTGGTGTATTTCTGATTTTCTCTCTTAATCTAATGCTGTTTCTAGGGACTGGTAATCATGTCTTGGACATAGCACTTTGCTACAATTCAAGTGCAACTTCTGGACATGTCCTCTTGTTACATTCAGCAGACACCATTTTTATGATTCCCCAAATTGATATTCTGGAGTGGCTTCTGGGAAGGCTGGGAAAATGCACATAGTGTCACAATACTGTGCAGATCAAGGTTCACAACGTGTTTGGAGCCCTAGGCTGGATCCCAGAATCTTGGGGTGAGTTGGAATGCTAGACACTATCTAAGTTTTAAAGTTATAAATATTTTTTTAGTAACATAAGTTGGTGTCACATCCACATATGCAAGCATGCACTTTCAAGACTCATGCTAAACTCTGGCATGCTAGATAAAAGAACAGAACTGTTCTCATTCTAGGGAAGATAAGCTCCCATTCCCCTGGCCAACTTCCTGGCCCAGATGGCATTTTGGGGTAATCCTGAGGTTTTGAGGGCATTGACAATTCTCCAACTAGTCCTTCCCCTACACACTTGAGTCAAGTCCATTCCATGACTTGGCTCTCAATGTTGAAACATTCGTGACCCTATGGCTCTTTTATCTTTCCTCTACCAAGAACACTCATGGTAGAAGAAAGAAGGTTCTTTAACTATACATGAAGACCTCATGTTTTAAACAATGTACCTCTCAGAAAGACAAACACATTTTTGGAGTAATCACTAGTTTATTTGTCAAGCTCTGATTTGAGGTCATTAAGATTTTGATGTAAGTCTCAGCCCTGATAAGCTTGGTAAACTTGAAAAACTCCCTTAATGTTATGACATCATAAACCTAGTAAAAGTTTTCCTTCTTCTTTTAGGTTTTTATTTCATCAAAACAATCTTCACCAAAAGAATCTCAAGATTCAAGTCCAAGGAAATGCATGCAAACTCCTTATACTGAAAACTGTGAAAGATAGCAAGAAGTTCAAGAAGACTAAATAATTAGAAGTTAATACCCTCTACATACATTAGAAGTCTGCATTTTTTAAGATGTCAATTTTCCCCAAGTTAAGCACTTGTATTTTTCTCTGGTGGAAATTAATGAACAGATTCTAGAATTTAAATAGGAATGCAGAGGGCCAAAAGCCAACAAAAATTCTGAACAAGAAAAACAAGGCTGAAAGACTTTATCTGACAGCAAGATTCATTAAAGAATAATAGTAATTAAGAGCAGTATTTGTGTAAGGACAGACAAGTAGACTGATGAAACAGAAAGCCCCAAATTAGAACTACATAGTCACCTAATTCATGTGAAGATGGCATTAACTTTCCATAAATAGCTCTGGGTTCACTGAATACTGTGTGTTGAATCGTGTTTGTTTTAACCTCCATGTACCTCAGACTGTATATTTCAAAATGGGACTGTGTGGGGCACACCTGGAAGTCAACTAGCTGGCCCCGCCTGTTTCTCAGTCTTGGGGCCACGTGTGGCTAAGATGGCGGTGCTTAACAACAACGCACAGCTGCTACAGGTGTCTTCGGTTATAACCCGGAGGCGGTTCTGTGGGCTATGACGCCCCGGCTCTTCTGCCCTTGATGGACAGCTCATGCCTCCTCTTCCTGCCGATCTTAGACCTGATTGGCTCCTGTGCCTTATATTAGTGGCACGTACTTCCCCAATAAATGAGATCTTGCGCCCACTTAACTCCCAGGCCGTCTGATTGTTCTCCGGTGAGGGAGGGCTGGGTGCAGGCGGCTGCCGACCCTTCTCCTTTCCGTGCTTGCCTCGCCCTAGTCGGGGCGAGGCATGCCTTCCCTGTCTCTCCAGCAGGTCAGGGAGCGCACGGCAGGGGGGTAGGGGGGGTGGGGATTAGAGACAGGACTGCAGCAGTATATATTTGATGAGGTTATACTGGATCAGGATGGGACCTGAATCCAGGCAGACATATCCCTATAACAAGAAGGAACTTTTAAAATTTATTTATTTATTTAGGCAATAATGGAGTTTAAAGACAGGGCCTCACACTTGGTAGGAAGGCACTAACTTTTAAACCACACCTCCAGCCTCACTCCCCTCTCCCCAGATGAAATCTTTCTATTTATATTTTCTGTTATAGCTGGAATAACAAGTGGGTACCACCACACCTAGCTTTCTCTATTGAGACGAAGTCTTGTGAACTTTTTGCCTGGGCTAGCCTTGAACTCTCCTGAATTCAGTCTCCAGAGTAGCTAAGATTACAGGATTAAGACACAGCACCCAGCTACACTGCTGTTGTTTTAAGCTACACAATTTGTGAGATTTTGTTATTGTAAGAGATACTTAGTATATGTATTATTATTTTTATCTTAATTTAGTAGCTGGGTTTCTGTGGCTCACCTCTGTACTCCTAGCTACTCAGGAGGCTGAGATCTGGGAATCATAGTTCAAAGATAGCATGAACAGGAAAATCCATGAGACTCTAATCTCCAATTATCTACCAAAAAGCTGTGGAACTTCAATTGTGGCTCAAGTGGTAGAGCACCACCCTTGAGTAAAATGCTAAGGAGCAGTGTCCAGGTACTGAGTTCAAGCCCCTAGTACAAGCACCAAACACAATAAAACAAAAAACAAAAACAAAGTTCAACTTGCATTATATCTTACACTGTGATAGTAGAACTAAGAAAAAAATTGAGAAATGATTTCTTTGTTCTTTCATATGGTTTATCCCCTGTTGTCACTGTATCTGATTTTGGGACCGTGTATATATGTTTATCTGAATTAGGGAAGAGAAGGAACATCAAAATGGTGAGACAAAGGATAAGGGGTAAACCAATGCAACAGTGATACAAGAAATTAACTTGTGGGAAATTAACTGTACAACTGGTGAGGGTTGAGGGGAAGGGAAGGTGGGAAAAAGAGTGAGGGGATAACAAGTTTGACAAGAAATGTACTTACTACCTTCCATATGTAACTGTAACCCCTCTGTATATCACCTTAACAATAAAATTAAATTATAAAAAAAGAAATATTTGAATTAAATAATTTTAAATAAATTTGGATCTAGGAAACAAAAGCCTATCATACAGAAACAAGAATGAGTAAACTACAATTTATAACAATACAGGGATATTTCTTCAAATATAATATTCATAAAACTCACCTTTGGTGCAAGAAAGTATGTTACTAGTTACTGATGGTGGAAGCTGGGAGGGCAGGGGCAGGGAAGTCTGAGCTTCATTCCATCTGGGTTTTGGTATCAGAGGAATGCTCACTTAGTGAAAATTCATTCAGTGTATTTAATAATCTGTGTACTCTTCTACACATGAATGCTACAATTTCCTTTAAAAAAATATCAGAAAGAAATCTTGGTGTTAACCTAGTAAAGCCAAAAACAAAACAGTTTCTGTAAGTACTAAAACAAGCAAAAAGAATACAGAAATTTAATTTAAGCAGATAATGAAAACAATTGGGACACTAAAAACCTAAAAGTACCATTTCATTCAATTGTGTTTTTTTAAAAACAATTCTATTTAAGTAACTGTCATGCCAAAGCTGTTTTACTATATGTTGGGATAGCATAAAGCAAACATTTTCAAAATAATATGTTTTAATTTTGTCTTGCTGATGTTTAAAGTAAATTCTGGGTATACATTGCTCAATCTTTTCATGTATACAAAAAATATTTTCCTGGGACCTTGAGAAAACCTAGGAAAAAGGCATTTCCTTCTGGTGGCTCACAGTAGACACATACTTCCCTTCAGGATCACTGCTTAATAGAGATTAGCTCATTTCTGCCTTTTCAGACTTGGTGTGTGAATAAAAAGGAAATTCCCAAGAGACAATCTGAAAACAACATCCAGGAAATCCTTTCTGCCTTTTATTTCTGGGTCCTTCAGGTGCCCATTCATTTGTGCATATACTCAGAAAGTCAGGCCAAAGTCTTGCCCAACTTCAGAGAACCACAGAGCTTATCCTTCCACCTTGGGAGCAGCCTGATGTTGGCCTTCCATGAGGTCTCCTCCCTCCTGACACGGATCAGATTCTGTAGCCCCACAGACCACTTACATAATCCTTGGTGAATAGAAACCATATGGCCAGACTGGTGTGTTCTTAGGGCCCTCTGATGGGGAGATTTACTTGTGCAAGTAGACTAGCATCTGGAGAGCAAGCCACCTCCACAGGAAATGAGGCAGGGCCATGCATACTGTGGCCCACATAACCACAGCCTACATTCTGTCTTGCTTTGTTCTGAAACCATGTGAAGACTAGAGGATGAGGGGTTCCTCAGAAGACCTCGCTCACTTCACCCTCACCCTGAGAGGAAGGCTTAGGGGCCAGGCCCTAGAGTTGGGCTGTTCTCCCAATCCACCATGTGAAAAACTAGGCCTTGATCTGGTTGTTTTATTTCCCTAATGCTAGCTTCTTAAAGAAGACCCTCTTCTCATGCAGGCTCTGTTTTCTTGTGCAGACTTTTCCATGTTAACTTTGCCCCTGGCTCCACTGTCTGTTAAAGAAGATATTGTAGGTTTTTAAGAGAAGAAGTGCTGGGTTTTCGTTGTTGGGTTTTTTGTGTGTGAGTTCTAGGGATCTGGGCTTTGTGTACCTTGTGCTAGTACTTCACTACTAAGTTTATTCCTACTTGTTTTGGGGTAATATATATATATGTATCTATATATGTATATATATATGTATACCTATATGTGTATGTGTGTATGTATACACATACACACATATATACATATACATATATACATATATGTATATAGATACACACACACACACACACACACACACATATCGTCCCTCCTTGTCCCCTGCATTAGAATTCTTACATAAAATTTTAACACAAGTTTCACGGATATTTTTCCCTTTGAAAATACAGATAAATCACAAGATGAAAAAATGGTATCAGTTAAGAATTTACATGAAGAGGAAAATCTCCCAGGGCCAACTCATTGAGAGTCTTTAGCTAGATGACTAAGCTCTGCCACCCAGCGAGAGGTCCCAAACTACAGCTAGTGAGGAGACCTAAGCAACTGCCTGCTGGCTGTGTATGGCCCATTTTTACACAATTGAAAAAAAAAACAACTTAAAGAATATTTGTTGACACATGGAAGTTATATGAAATTCAAATTTCAGTGCCCATAAATGAAGTATTTCGGGTTTTTTTTTTTTTTCACACAGTCATTCCCATTTGCTCATGCTTCATCTGGAGCTGCTTTCAAATGACAGTGGCTGAACTGTCTTAATTGAGACTGTATTCCCTGCAAAGATATAACCAGTTACTATTTGGTCTTTAATAGGAACAAATTGGTTTATAAAGTCTGAAGCTACCTAGGGAAGACAGGAACTTACACAGAAGCCAAGAGCAAGCCTAGGAGCTTAGGCAGAAAAGCCTACAAAACTCTTTCACCAATTAACTAAGAAGAAAAAAAGACCCCTCTCCAAATATAATCATATTCTGAGATGTACAGTTTACTGGGGGCTTAAGGGCTAGTGAACAAATATATTGGAAAGACACATTTCAGTTCATAACTACTTTGTATTTTTCTCTTTAATTAAAGAAAATGGTGGGCATACCAACCATGCTGAATTTTTCAGTATATTATATTGAAAGATACTATTCCAAGGGATTGTGTTGGCTTCCCTAGTTAGAAGTTGGCACCAGTACTGCCTCTCCAAATAAATAAATAATCAGAGAAGTAAATGTTTGGGCATCAGAATGTTTACAATAATGTTATTTATAATATATGAGAGTATTTAACAGCATAGTAGAATGGTGACTGGAAGGACAATGCTAGTCTGTTCAACCAGTGGAAAACATCACATTATTATTTAATCATGTAAGAAAATGAAAACTAAATGAAAGAAGCAAGACCAAAAATATAAATATCACATGTGTTGTATTATGTGTACCACCCACACAAAAAGGGAAATAAATAGGTCTTAACATTGTTAGCTCAATGTTGGTATGATTTTTTTTCCAAATTTTTATTATCAAACTGATGTACAGAGAGGTTACAGTTTCATACGTTAGGCATTGGATACATTTCTTTTTTTATTTCTTTTTTTTTCAAATTTTTATTATCAAACTGATGTACAGAGAGGTTACAGTTTCATACGTTAGGCATTGGATACATTTCTTGTACTGTTTGTTACCTTGTTCCTCCTCCCCTCCTCCCCCCCTCCCTTTCCCTTCCCCCCCCCCCCCGATGTGTTCAGTTCACTTACACCAAACAGTTTTGCAAGTATTGCTTTTGTAGTTGTTTCTCTTTTTTTCCACCCTGTGTCTCTCAAATTTGGTATTCCCTTTCAATTTCCTAGTTCCAATACCAGTATACACGGTTTCCAATATACTCAGGATTACAGAGATAGTGTAGGTACAACCACAGGAGGTGATACAAGAACATCATCAATAATAGAAGCTACAGATACACATGGGACGTTGAAAGTAGTTACAACTGTGATATAACAATTGTTTCCATAACATGGAGTTCATTTCACTTAGCATCATCTTATGTGTTCATAAGGGTATAGCTATTGGGTCTTGTGATGCTCTGCTATGACTTGCCTAAACCTGTACTAATTATTCCCAATAAGGGAGACCATAGAGTCCATGTTTCTTTGGGTCTGGCTCACTTCACTTAGTATAATTTTTTCCAAGTCCTCCCATTTCCTTACAAATGGGACAATGTCATTCTTTCTGATAGAGGCATAAAATTCCATTGTGTATATGTGCCACATTTTCCTGATCCATTCGTCTACTGAGGGACATCTGGGTTGGTTCCAGATTCTCGCTATGACAAATTGTGCTGCGATGAACATTGTTGTGCTGGTGGCATTACTGTGATTTTGTTTGTGGTCTTTTGGATAGATACCCAAAAGTGGGGCTGCTGGGTTATAGGGGAGCTCTAGGTTTAGCCTTCTGAGGAATCTCCATACTGCTTGCCAGAGTGGCTGAACCAGTTTACATTCCCACCAACAATAAAGTAGGGTTCCCTTTTGGCCACATCCCCTCCAACAATTGTTATTGTTAGTTTTCTTGATATATGACATTCTTACTGGGGTGAGATGGAATCTCAATGTTGTTTTGATTTGCATTTCTTTTATGGCCAGTGATGTAGAGCATTTTTTCATATGTCTCTTGGCCAGTCTCATTTCCTCATCAGAGAAGTCTCTTTGTCAGTCTTTAGCCCACTTGATGAGGGGGCTATTGGTTCTTTGCGGTTTTGTTTTGGAAGAAGGTAATTTTTTTAGTTCTGCATATATTTTAGATATGAGGCCTTGGTCCGTTGAATGGCCGGTAAAGATCTCCCAGGCTGTGGGCTTTTTGTTTATCTTGTGAGCTATGTCCTTTGCCGTGCAGAAGCTCTGCAGTTTGATGCAGTCCCATTTGTCCAACCTTTCTTCGATTTGTAGCCTTTCTGGGTCTTTGTTAAGGAAGTTGGGTCCTGTGTCAAGGAGCCCAAGTGTTTCTCCTACTCCTTCCTTTAGTGTTTTCAGGGTGTCTGTTTTGATTTCGAGGTCTTTAATCCATTTGGAATTGATTTTGGTGCAGAGTGATATATAAGGATCTAGTTTTAGTTTGTTGCATGTGTTGAGCCAGTTTTGCCAGCACCATTTGTTAAAGAGGCTATCTTTCTTCCATACTATTGTTTTAGCTCCTTTATCAAAGATTAAGTAGGCGTAGTTCTGTGGGTTCATTTCTGGATCTTCAATTCTGTTCCATTGGTCTTCAGGCCTGTTCCGGTGCCAATACCAAGCTGTTTTTATTACTATAGCTTTATAATACAGCTTGAAGTTGGGTATTGTAATTCCTCCAGCACTGTTCTTTCTGCTTAGGATTGTTTTTGCTATTCTAGGTCTTTTATTGTTCCATATGAATTTCTGGGTTGCTTCCTCTATTTCATTAAAAAATGGTGTTGGGATATTAATGGGTATTGCATTGAATTTGTAGATAGCCTTTGGCAATATTGCCATTTTGATTATATTAATCCTCCCAATCCAGGAGCATGGGAGGTTTTTCCTTTCCTTAGTTCTGACTTAATTTCGTTTTTCAACCTTTTAAAGTTCTCATCAAAGAGGTCTTTCACTTCTTTGGTTAAGGTTATTCCTAGGTATTTTATGTTTTGGGGGGCTATTGTAAAAGGAGTTGCTTTCCTGATTTCAGCCTTGGTCTTTGGGTCGTTAGCATAGAGAAAGGCCGTTGATTTTTGAAGGTTTATTTTATATCCTACAACTTTGCCAAAGTTTTGGGTCAGCTCTACTAGCTTGGGGGTAGAGTCTATGGGATTCTTTAGGTATAGGATCATGTCATCTGTGAAGAGAGAAAGTTTAACTTCATCTTTTCCTATTTGGATCCCCTTTATATTTTCTTCTCGCCTAATTGCTCTGGCTAGGAATTCTAGTACTATGTTGAAGAGCAGGGGAGAGAGTGGACATCCCTGCCTTGTTCCTGATTTTAGAGGGAATGGCTTTAGTTTTTCACCATTTAGAGTTATGCTTGCTGTTGGTTTGTCATAAACTGCCTTGATTATATTCAGGAATGTTCCCTGGAATCCCAGTTTTTCCAGGGCTTTTAGCATATGTGGGTGCTGGATTTTATTTGGTATGATTTTTTTAAGTAATTAAAATATTTTAATATCTGCACACCCTGCAAAGCATCATATTTGTTGGTGTGATTAAGAAATAATTTTATCTTCTTTATAGCTTACCACATTGTCTACAATAAAAATTTCAGAGTCAGAAAGACACTGGAAACCTGTTTAATAAGCCTGAATCAAAGAGAAGGAACACCTATCAAGCCCCTACTGTGTATCTGTAACTTGTTGAGGATGTTGAACAACAGAATCCTCTGATGACATGTATTATTTTTACTATTTACTATATTTATCAATATTATTTTATTAATTAACTTAAACATATACATTAATATAAATTAAACATATCAGTTTATTATATGTTATTTTAAAGTATTTCTAAATTCACTTGCAAAGAGGTTTCAAAATAGATTGAGCAATGCCAAGGAAGTCACCAGATAAGAAGATATTATAATGAATGCTTTAGCTGTGACAACACATTCACTGAACAAGTATTTATTGTGTCATGCTCCAGGCACCTTGTTAGGTACTATAGGGTCAAAGTAGGTCTCTTGGAACCCATGGGGCTGACACTGGTCCTACACATCAGACCTCAGAAGGATGCAGAAGGCAGGGCTGGGCAGAAATCCTCCCTTGCTGTGTGACCCTGAGCAAGGCTGACTTCACCTCTCTGGTTCCAACTGCCTCATTTTTTTTCTTATTTATTGTCAAAGTGATGTACAGAGAGGTTACAGTTTCATATGTTAGGCCTTGTACTGTTTGTTACCTCCTCCATCATTCCCCCCTCTCCCCTCTCCCTTTCCCTCTCTCCCCATGAGTTGTTCAGTTGGTTTACACCAAATGCTTTGCAAGTATTGCTTTTGTAGTCGTTTGTCTTTTTATCCTTTGTCTCTCGATTTTGATATTCCCTTTCACTTTCCTAGGTCTAATATACAGTTTTCAATGTACTCAGATAAGATAGAGTGATAGTGAGGGTACAACCACAGGAAGGGGATACAAGAGGATTATCAACAATAGAAGCTACAGTTTCACATGGCATGTTGAAAGTAATTACAACAGTGATAAAACAGTCATTTCCATAACATGGAGTTCATTTCATTTAGCAAACGAGGATAATCCTGACCCAGTTCACAGCACTGTGGTACAGATAAGTGGAAAATATTCTGGGTGGATTTTTATCTTTTCAGCTCCATGTGATTCTATGGCTTCCTTCCTTTGGAAGCTGTGTATTTATTCTTTAAGAAAACATAAGGGGCTGAATATCAATTCATTACTTAAAGGGATACTTCTAGATACCCAGATTAACAATTACAGAAATGAATACCCATTTCTCCCATTAGCCTGGACAAAAGTAAAGGGAAGTCAAAAGTTTTGGGAAAGTTCAATCACTTTCCAAGGGCAAAGCTAGGTGAGATGCTGCCAGTTTGGGGACTAATATAATTATGATGAGCATTTCAAAAAGATATAAAATTGATTTTTATAGATCATGGTTTTCCATCTCCCATTTAGCAAAGAAAATTTTACAAAAGCAACATTTAAATAATAGACAAGTTATAAAAAATTCACCATTTCTAAGGAAAGATGAAGGGGCACTACAAGGATAGACATTAAATCCTAACCAGGCACAAATGTACAAATATCTCCTGGTCTTTCAAACTGAGCTCATTTTCCAAAGTACTGGGAACATCTGCATAATCTAATTCCCTGTAACAGACAGAGGGTTGGAAAAAATTTGAGGCAGATGGGAGGCACAGAAACCTGAAGCTAATGTATGTTCAAAGAGATATTCTTCTTCACTTACTAGGCAAATATCTGATCATATGTATATTCTGATCAAGGAGGTATAGACCTAATTCTTTTTTTTTGGCCAGTCCTGTGGCTTGGACTCAGGGCCTAGGCACTTTCCCTGGCTTCCTTTTTTGCTCAAGGCTAGCACTCTGCCACTTGAGCCACAGTGCCACTTCTGGCCGTTTTCTGTGTATGTGGTGCTGGGGAATTGGACCCAGGGCTTCATGTATTCAAGGCAAGCACTCTTGCCACTAGGCCATATCCCCAGCCCTAGACCTAATTCTTGCTATTCACATTTTATTCAGAAAATTAGGGGTATTTTCTAGTTACATAACACATGTCTCTTCAACAGTTTCCAACTCTCATTGGACCTTCTGCCACAATAAGACTTGATATATAGAAAGTTCAGATAACTTCACCGATGCTTGCACTAAAACCCTTCACAGCTCAGCTCTTCCTTTCTTGAGTGATGTTACATGAATAACCACCCCAGGTAGGGGTAGGCACAAATACCTCAGGTGAGCAAATACCTCTATTCACTTCTTTCAGTCTGGTGGGTGATAATGAGTATGATTCTCATTCTGCTCTATCCTTGTTACTTTCCAGCCTCTGGGAAGTTACTTCTCAGATCCCCAGTGTAAGAAAGCAGCCCCAGGCAGCATTTCCAATTCTGATGACTGATTAAATACGGGCAAAACTTACAACTTCCAGCCTGGTGGAGCACTTCACAAATGGCAATCAAACTGTATTCTGAAGGACATGATGAGTACATTATGACAGATTCAATAATTGCTCTACTTTTTAAAAGGAAGCTGTAAAAATTATTTTTAAAATGCTTGTTGATGCCCTGTGGGTATGAGTCACTTTGTGAAACAGGATCAAAATGGATCTTCTATTATGGGTTTCTGCTGGCACTTTGATTCCAAACAACTTTATTAATGTTAATAGGAGTTATGCACACATCAATGAGATAATAAATTTCTTGGGTTTAGGGGAGCTTCAAATTAATGATCTGTATTAAGCAATGTAAAATGCCTTTTAATTTTCTTTCAAGTAATGAGACACACCATCCCAGAAGAGCTAAAAATTAGGCACAGGTTTCAGCCAAGGGAATAGAAGATGCAGGAGTTAGGGGAGGGGGAGTACAAACTCTAGCCCACTGGAGGTTCTGCAAGGTCCTTGGCAGCAAGAGGCATAGAGAGAGAGCTTCCAGAAAAAAATAACAAATGTGATGAAGACAGAAGGAAATGCACAAAAAGTGAGGTGTATACAGAAATAATTTAGTATTATCTAAAATCAGAGTGATTGCAGCCATGCTTCCAAAATCTATCACTTCATCGTTGCCTTTTTTTCAGAGCATAAGTTAATACTATTCATTAACTTCCAAAAATAACAAGACAAAATGGGAATTTAAGTTGTAAGAATGATGCAGCAGAATTCCTAATGAGCAGGTTATTTTGCAGTGGCACAAAGCCCTGTGTAGAATTTCTGGAAACCCAACTTTCAATTTAACTCTCTCCTGCCCAGGCCTGTGTTTCTCTCTGTACCTCTTGTCATAAGAAAGTATGAGCCAGATTACTACCTCTGAGGACAAGGGGTATGTTGCTGTGGGGCTATAGCCAACATCAGCAGAAGTGGAAAATGTTGAACCTATGAATTAAAGACTGTATGTAGATCAAAATTTTAATGTACCAATCTCCTCAATATATTATTTGCTGCTCCATACTTAGTTAACTTCCTTTTCCTGCCTTTTACCCTAATGCTTTACAGAATGGAAAAAAAAAAAAAAAAAAAAAACCTCTGCTAATAAAGAACAAGATTCACATCATTAAGGACAGAGACAGATGTAAGAGGATATTTGTATATAGCTGCTGAGAATCTTTCATTCAGGATGGACTGGAAACATGGCTTATAAGGCTTATAAAGCTTCAAGTAGAAAAACAACTTTATAGGGTCAGGAAGTAATGGTTCAGTATCTTGGTTGACTAGTGACCTCTTACACTTGGCAAGAGTTAGTGTATTGCACATTTTTGAATCTCCCAAATAAAGACAATTATTTTATTTTGCAGAAGATATCTGTTTAACTTCTTGGTTGCACAAAACATCAGCTCATTTTTAATAAGAATCTCATAATAAAATGTATACATTATGCTTTATGTCTTGAAAAACCATCCAGTGAGGTACAAGAAGATTGTAATATAGTCCTGGAAACATGGCTTGGTTTTACTCATTTGTCCAGTTACTTAGTGATATTTTTAGATGTGCATTTTCATAAGCATTCAAATATTCTAATTTTAACATTTTTCTATTTTACCTACTGTTACATATTAGCTCTATTCTTCCCTAAAAACACTAGGTAGTTCCACATGTCTTATGGAACTAGAGGAATGGCTCTCAGCAATAGCTGAGAGGACAAAAACCAAGTGAGAGTGGGTTGCCTTGAGTTCAAACCAAGTACCAACCCCAAGGATCCCTCTCTCCTCCTCAAAAAAAGCATTGCTTGTTGTAGTAGAGCTGATATTCAGATATTCAACAAGCTCAGTTTTTTTTATTCCTTTATTGTCAAAATGAAGTACAGAGGGGTTACTGCTTCATATGTAAGGCAGTGAGTACATTTCTTGTTAAACTTGTTACCTCCTCCCTCATTTCCCCTCTCCCCTACTCCTTTCCCTTTCCCCTCCATACTTGTATTAGAGCTAGGGAAGGAAAAGGGAATATCAAAATCAAGAGACAAAGAATAAAAAGACAAGCAATTCCAAAAGCAATACTTACAGAACCATCTAGCGTATTGCGTTTAGACATTCTAATGTAAAGCCATTTCCATCAAAATTAAGACAGGGCTCCATACCCAGCGCACATTTTATTTACGATTAGGTAGTTTTTCAAGAGAGTTCCCCATTTTTCCTGTACCATTTGCCCTGTCACTCTAAAACTGAACCAATGGTAAATTGTATGACAAGTAGTTTAATTAAATATTTTATAAGGACAAAAATCTGAATACCAAAATCCAACACAACTTCCTACGATTTAGATGTACCTATGAATACATTTGTCACTCTGAATTATCAGTAAACTGGAGGAGACAGAGCTGTGTCTGTGGTCCAAATCACACTTAAAACGCCATGAGCCATTGTTGAGGGCTATGGCTCACATCTATACTCCTAGATACTCAGGAGCCTGAGATCTGAGAATTTCCTTTTGAAGCCAGCAGAGGCACAAAAATCTAAGGCTCTTATCTCTGATTAACCAGCAAAAAGCCCAGAAATGGAACTATGGTTCAACTGGTAGATTGCCAGCCTTGAGAAAAGCAGGTGAGCAAGAGCCCAAGGCTCAGAATTCAAGCCCAATACTGGCACAAATAACAAAAACCACGAGTTAGTTACAAAAACAGTGAGTGCATCTGACATTGTGACACATAAAAATGTAGCCTGGGTTGTATACTGTTTGGGGGTTTCCTTCCTCTTACTTCCACTGCTACTGGTAGGCAGATAAATGTTTTGGAGACAGCCTACCTGTGAGCAGACTTTAAGGAAAAGGCTCTGCCTCTGCATTAGCTTTTGTGTGCCTGACATGAATTTTCTGGGCCCCAGGGAAAGATGTCTGCACAGCAGGTGACTGAGCAGGATACAAGATACTGGGTGAGTGCTAATGAAGAGAACAGAATAGTATCTGATGTTATCTCAGCATTCAAAAATGTTTTAGGCCTACTTGGCAGATATACACAACCCAAGTCAACTAATAGTGCAATGCTTAGCCACTACCTACCCAAGAAGGGCACAAAGTGAGTCTTGAAGTAGAAATTAGGTAAAACTTCTAGATTTCTTAACAATATATGCTTTCCTTTGCTAAGAAATCACCAACTCTGGTAACAGATGATGACTGGAATCTAGCTGAAGTTCCTCTCAATGAGTAAAACAGAAACTAAGCAGCTTTGCTATTTATCTACTTTTCTTGAGTAGAAAGGTTCCGTTCACTTTGATTCCTCACAATACCCTCCATTTTCCTCAAAACACTGCTTCCCATCAGCTATTCCAAGAGCATGCAGCTCTTCAGCCTCTGAGCAATGTTCTCATCTACACTTCTGTAGATTCCTCAAATTAGGTTACATTCAAGGGTGCAGCCTGGAAGGGAATTCCTTTAAAATTATTAGTTCAATTACTTCAAATTTTTTGCTTCATTAAAAGTTATTTTTACTCCAAATCATGCCACATTCTCTTTTTTAATTAGTCACAAGACAGTGAGTGTATCAGTATTAATTGCAGGAAGGGGTTTCACTGTGCTTATTTCCATAGATGCATATAATACACTTTGATCAAATTTATCTCCTTTATTGCTCTCTCTGATCTTCCCTTTTAAACAATTTTAATGGGTTTCATTATTCTATTTTTATTAGCATATGTTACACAAGGGGAGATTTCATTATAACATTTCTACTCATGTATACAATATATTCCATTCAATCTCCCTCGTTCCTCTATCACTCTCCCATTTTTCTAGTTTTATACATACATATGAAGTACTCAGATCACATTTACCTTCTCCCATTACTCTTTCCTTTCACTCTTCCCCCTACAATTGATTCTTACCCCTGTTTTATACTCGTGTCATTTATTTTTTAAAGGTTTACTTTTCATATACTAGACAGGACACATAGTGTTTGTTTTTCTTAGTCTGATTTATTTTCCTTAACATAATCATCTCCAGTTCCATCCATTTTACTGCAAACAGTCTAACTGATTCTTGCTTATGCTGAATAATAAACCCATGAATATATACCACATTTTCTTTATTCATCAACTGATGGGCATGTAGGCTGATTCTATAATTTGGTTATTATGACTAGTGCTTCTATAAACAAAATTATGCCTCTTTTATGGCTGACTCTGGAAATGAAGTTTTAAACTACAAATCTTTTATTTTTTTAATCAGTTAATACATGTCCAAGAATATCTTACTCTCAAGCCACTCTGAATCAACAACTGTAAAATACGAAGCTAATCATATTTCACCCAATCTCATTCATCACCTATCTTCATCCTTTTAGTTTCACGTTATGTCTTTTGATTGGTCAGGAGAATTCAAGTTTAACTATTGCTATTATAATCAAGTATAAATGTTGAAAGGAAGTGGCTTAATTCTTGGGAATAGGTGAGGAAATGTAGCAACCTGAGTGATAGAATGTCTTTGCTTACAGAGAGGACTGACTGGTTAATGTTAAACAATATTAATCCTGAGATAGGAAGAAAGGAAAAGTAAGGAAAGGAAAGGAAGGAAGGAAGGAAGGCAGGAAGGGAAATAACTTGCCAAGGAAAATTTTATTTTTAAAGCCAATGGTACAAATGCAGAGTTATCTGAAGAAATAATCTGTGGAACACAGAAGTACACGAACTTCAGCTGCTCAAAGAAGCCATGTTACATAACTATAGGATGAAGTGCTTTTCAAAGAATTACCGGAAAATATCCATCAAGTAAGGAATGGAGCAAACCACATGAAAAGAGAACAAGAAAAGCATCATCTTTTCCATGGATGACCTTCTCCCCTCTAAATAGTTTCCCATGTGCTAATTTACTGAACAAGTAGGACAGTGTTCACTCAGCTACTGGTGTCGCTGAAGTCTTCTCATCCTCAAATTCAGTTATATCAAAAGCTGCTAAAGTAAACCAAACAAACTTTAAAAGAATATTTCATTCCTATGATTTTAAAAGCCAAAAATCATTTGTGGGGGAAGGGGACTGATAGGGAAAAGACTGGGAGAAAACGAAGGAAAAGATGACACTGTTCAAAAAGAAATGTACCCATTACCTGACTTATGTAACCACACCCGTCTGTACATCTCCTTTACAATAAAAATAAAAATTTAAAAAGGCCCAAGAGGCGATTACATAGACTTGAAAATAACAGAAGAAACACACTTAAGGATATATAGAAGCAGTGCAAAGCTATGCTTTGGGGGGCATGTCCACATCCCCTATTTTCCTGGTCCTTGAGAACCAGGGTAGAAATTTCTACCTGAGAAGAAGCATGTTCCTTCACTCTTCCTGTACATTCCTGGCTTCCCAACCAATCCCTTAAATGGTCTCTGGGAACTCATAAACTATGTTTGATCTATTATATTTCTGTCCCAGAGAGGGTTTGAAAGACCACATTAAAAAGCCAGTGACATGCATTTGGGGGAACAGTGTACTAAGGAATTGAACTCAGGGTCTGTGCTTGCTAGACAGGCACTCTCCTGCTGAGCTATACCTCTAGCCCCTTTCTTGTGCTGGTTATTTTTGAGAGAGGATCTTGTTTCCCTTCTTGGGCATGTACCTGGGCCACAGTCTGCTTATTTAGGCTTCCCATACTTAGCGAGGCTAACAAATGCATACCACAGTACCCAGTTCATGGTTGAGAAGGGGGTCCTGTGAACTAACATTCAGCTTTGGTTTCTTTTTAAAGCCAGAAAATAGAGACATAGCCTTAATTGGGGGGGGGGGGAGGCAGAATTTTTTTTAAAAAACTAGAATATAAAATGCAATCTGGCCTCTTGGTGAGGAATTACCTAGGCAGTAACTGAGCAACTGAAACAAAAATGAAAGCCGTGACTCATTGGAAGAATGTGCCCCTTTCCACAATGAGGTAATGCTGCATAGTGTGGAAATGCGGAGGCTTTTGTTTTGTTTTGTTTTGTTTTTTACTAAGAATCCACTATATCAGCACCATGTAATAAAAAGAGCTCACTGAGGGTTGAAGGAGTCCTGATTCTGTCCCTGCCTTCCCCAGTTATTTTTCCCTGTAACTTGAGTGCTCACATTACTGCATTATAAAGCAAAGTAGACAGGCAAGGTGAATCTTATTATAATGCTTCCCTGTTCACTTCTTTCATCCTAGCCAGGGAGTAGGGGGAATTTCCGGTATTAATTCATCTGAAGGATTTTTCAGAGAATGAAGTACTCTGTGGCTTTAACTCAGTCCAGAGCCTTTTGTACCATCGAAGACAAGATAACCCAAGTGTTTGCAAGCCTATAGTGCATATTCCATAAATGATCAAGGGTCATTAGAAATGCCAACTCTGAAGGCTTCTTTTCCATCAACTCAGAGGCTATCACAACCCGTCTTAGCCTTGGCTTCCCATCACTAAAGTCTCCACAGAACTGCTAAATGTTAGGTACTCAGCCACTGTAAACACCTCCAGATATAATTAAGACATCAAACTAAATCTGAATTTCAGATAGAGAGTTTGGAAAATACTTATATTTAAAAATGATCCATTATATGAAATTCAAATTTAATTAGGCATCCTGTGTGTTTCTGTTAAAGCTGGCACTCCTACACATGATAGAGGCTGCTGTTGTTGGACTTAGGTACTGGGTTGCCTCACCCAATAGCCTTTATGAAGAATCAAACCAGTGCCAGTATGACTACTGGTCTTGGAACAAGAGGCTATGGGGTTGAAGCCCTTTATTTCCCTAATTGTTTCCCCCTCTACCACTGCCCCTTTCTGGCTCTATTAACTTCATATCACACACATCCTACCCAGGCTCCTTCCAACCATAGTCCCCTTACCCTGACTGATGTCAGTCTGGTGGAGTTAATTCTGTATACAGATC
Organism: Perognathus longimembris pacificus; assembly: GCF_023159225.1. Lineage (NCBI taxonomy): Eukaryota > Metazoa > Chordata > Mammalia > Rodentia > Heteromyidae > Perognathus > Perognathus longimembris. The sequence goes on from NC_063169.1 coordinate 34,748,382, forward strand.
ACCAAGTACTTAAAAGAGTCATCAACCCACTCAGAAGCAACTGCCTTTTTATTTTTTAAAGGTTTCTTAAAGCCTCAAATTAGTATGATCAAATTATAGGTCTTCTAAATCATGAGGTAAAAAATGTAGGCTGTGTAGAAGGAGGGCATGACGATTAGCATGGGGCTGTTGGAAACTGACCCTCACAATGGCTTCTACTTTCTGGTTTTCTTAATGGTTGTTCTCTTCTGAGCCCATAAGCAGTTCTCCTGATGGTTGAAGGCCCTGGAGACAAGGGACAAAGGAAATGGGAAGTGTAATGGGATGCAGTAGGAAGTTGGATTGATTTATTAGCTGGTTTTCTTATATTATCTTAGGCCTGTAGATCCCTCTAGGAGTCTAGAGCCAACAACATCTAATATAATTTAGATTGTAGAAAACACAAACCCTGACTTTATTCTCCATTTCGATATTTTGTGTTTAGAGATAGGATACAATTGTGCATAAGCTTGCAACTCTTGGTGTCAGGATGCTGGTCAAAAATAACCCCTGGAGCCATTAGGAATCACCTCTTTTGCCAGAGAAACCTAGCTGGCTAGATAGCTCTGAAAGTGAACCTTTGTAGGCTCACTAGTACCTGTGACATATATATCTCACCATGACAGGGGATCCTTCTCAGGTCCAGCTCTGTCTTCCTAAAAGGAATTGTCTCTAGATTATTTTACCCAAAGGACACTTCTTAGTAGCCGCAAACTATCAACTAAAAGCACTTCACAAAACACCAAAGGAAGGGATCTAAAATGAACTAAATGGCAAAACAGTAAAAGAGTTTACTTTCCTTCTCAGGCTATCTGCGTTAGTAGGGTGTTCTTCCCTAGAGCTGTGAGGAGGATTGAAATGCTATGAGTCTCTTCTCACTGAAGATTCTCCTCACCACTGAAGAGGAGGTAAATTTTTACTAAGTTGGAATGGAGAAATTTGATCTGATAATTTTGCACACCCACTTCAGGGCAGCTAGAAGCACCTGGGGTCTGCCTCATTAACTCAGCAGAATATACGTCAATTACTTCTGTATTTTGTCCTGAGATTGGGATGTGAAATATTTCAGATGATAATAAAGTTTTGTGGGGTTTTGATGAGGGCCTGAAGGACAGGAAGTAACACTCTCTGAGGATGTCACATGTCCAATTCATCTTTCCAATAGGCCAAGGAGAAATGTACCCCATGGTCCAAGCTGGATTTGAAGTTGTGTCTTTTGGGCATCAATGCCCTCTGTCTGCCACATCCTATTTATTCTACATACACTCATAGAAGTGAGCTTCCATTTCCCCAGGTCAGTGCAATACCAATGCTTTCTCTGGGCATGCTCACTGATGGACAGGGACTGAGTACTTCATAGACTTATAACAAAGGCTCTACTGAAGACTTAAAAATTTTTGTAAGTGTCCATTATTTAAGTGATTACATTTCATACATTGAGATATACTTTGGTACTCCACAGGATTTTTTTCTCAACAGATAATGGTGAGGAACTAACTCTCCTTGGGAGACAGACATTAGGCTATATTATAGATAGTAGGAAATGTGGCCTCTTCTCTTCAAAATCTTGCACAAGAGCCAGAGTGCTTTGGCCCTTTCTGCAAATATTCAAAGGGAGCTGAAATGGTAATTGTCTCTTTTCTTTCTTCCTTCCTTTCTTTCAAGTTAAAGTTTATTATTATTGTTGTTGTTGTTATTACTATTCTTTCCCTTGGTAGGCAGGTGTTTTACCACTTGATCCATTCATCCAGTCCTTTGTGATTCGGTTATTTTTGAGCCAATTTCACCTTTTCCCCAGGAGAGCCTGGACTGTGATCCTTCTGTTTATACTTTATCCATAGCTGGGCTGACAGATGGGCATATATAACCATAATCAGCATTTTTCTGTTGAGATGGGAGTCTTGCCAAGATTGGCCTAGAACCAGTCTTTCCAATCTCGGCCTCCTAAATAGGTGAATTACAGACATAAGCTACCAACATTAAGCTTGTTTTCAAGTAATTCTTATTTACAACCAGAAAATATTTCCCTTGACCACTCACTATTGTAGCCCAGGATGACCTTGAATTAGTGATTCTTATGCCTCACCCTTCTAAGCACCAGGATTTTAGGTGTGCAGTACCATACTTGGTTCAGACTGACTCTCTTCTTCTCTCTCTCCACCCCCCTGCCCCTTTCTCTCTACTTAAAAAAATGGTACCAGGGGTAGAACTCAGGGCTTGATACTTGGTAGGCAAGTGATTTACTATTGTACCATACCTTCAAGCCCCTGACTCAGATCGTTTCCCCTTCAAAACTGTCTTAAGAGTTTATATGTGGAAGAATATGAAGCTTCAATTACACACACACCCTAGCACATATGTAGCAAAAGTGACCCATCTTTTTTCTTCTTAATGTATATGATTTTCCAGTTAAGTTTAACCTTTCAACTACCACTCAACTAACCCAAGTTTCACTAAGCCTAAGAAGTTTGCCTTCTTTACTCTTTACTTCAGTGGGTATCCAAAGAGTAACTTAAAATTTTATCTTTAAGGGGCTGGGAATATAGCCTATTGGCAAGAGTGCTTGCCTAGCATACATGAAGCCCTATGTTCGATTCCTCAGCACCACATATACAGAAAAGGCCAGAAGTGGCGCTGTGGCTCAAGTTGGCAGAGTGCTAGCCTTAAGCAAAAAGAAGCCAGGGACAGTGCTCAGGCCCTGAGTTCAAGCCCCAGGACTGGCAAAAAAAAAAAATCTGTTTAAACTTACAATTAAATGATCCTAAAAAAAATTAATAAATTATCTTTAAGCCTGTCTTCTCACTTGGTCTCCTATGTTCCCTGAACTGTCCATGTGGTTGGCACAGGGAATGGTGTATGCTTCTAGGGAAATCCAGATTATTTCAGAGGCAGTCAGAGTGGTATTGAATAACAACCTATTGAATGTTGAGTAGTATTGAATAACGGCTTATAACCACAAAATGAAAACCTCATTCCTTTTTCGATACTTTTCCAGCTTTCTGAAATAGCAACATACCAGGTGGTTGGTGCCAGGTCTGTAACACCTCTCTGTAATACTTGCCAATCCTTTCCCTTAGCTAGAACAGTGCAGTCATTGCTTGAGGTCTCCTATAGGCAAGGTATCTTATCTTCATTTTATCTCAAATGATACTGGTTTTCTAGTTGATGTGATCAATACAATTTCTTTAACAATAAAAAGCTAGAAACCATAAATTTAACAAAGAAATTTAATATAGGTGGCACATTTGGCATATGAATGATTAAAGTTTGGGGATCATGTATATAATACTAAGTATACCCTACGAGTCAGAGACACTGAGGTTTAGTTCTAATTGCCATAAAATAGGCAATAATGACTAATTTTATTGCCTTACAATCAAATAATTCTTTTATTGAAGTTAGTAAATCAGCTTGCCAGAAAGTTCAAACTCAAAGAGAATAATAAAAATTTTGTAAAACTGCTTTGTAATTTGAATCCTATCTTGTTTATAACATAATAGAGATGGCTGTGACAAATGATTAAACATTAAGGTGGCCTAAAGATTTATATTAACAGTAGGCTGAAGATAATGGAACATAAATTATAAAGTGAGAGGAGGAGATGCTTCTGATTTGTCACCACCCCCCCTACTCCCCCCCCCCCCCCCCCCCGCCAAATACCCCAGCCCTCTGATTCACGTAAGGCCTTCATTGAGAGTACTCTAGAGCCATGGGACAAATTAAATTACAAAGGCAATCTGTCATGGTATCTGAATCCTTTTGATGTCAGATGTGGTGAAAAAAACCTGCATATTCTGTGTTACTGATTAGGGAAAACACTTTCAATACTCACCTCCTACGTGAACTGTAAATCTCTGGCATTTCTGCTCAACTCTGTTATATCTTAAGTCATCCAACCCCCCAAATTCTAATCTCTTGAAAAATTCACAAGTGTTCCATTCCAGTTAAGACATCAGGAATCACTAAATGAACCAACGCATGGTGTCTCTTTGACTGGGTATAGTCATGTCCTCATTCATGCACAACTGCATGCCTGGGATCACTATACCTCCACTCTAAACCCACACTGTTGGTGGAGACAGACATGGAGGTTTCCAAGCACACTGACACTCCACAAAATGTTCTGTCCTCCTGAATCTTTAATTATGCCCTACTTTGCTAATTTTCACATCTCATCAGACCTTACTCTGGAGTTGGGGCCCTAGTCTTTTTTTTCCCTTTATTGTCAAAGTGACGTACAGAGGGGTTACAGTTTCATATGTAAGACAGTGAGTACATTTCTTGTTCAACTTGTTACCTCCTCCCTCATTTTCCCCCCATCTCCACCCTTCCCTGTTCCCTCCCTCCATGATTTGGTTTACACCAAATGGTTTTGTAGGCATTGCTTTTGGAATCATTTTTTTTTTATCCTTTTTCTCTTGATTTTGGTATTCCCTTTCCCTTCCCTAGTTCTAATACATGTATATACAGTATCCAGGGTACTAAGATGAGATATAGTGATATAGGGCCCTAGTCTTTATGCACTGTTTGTTATTTAAAAACTGTTTGTTGTTTAAAAAATATTTCTACAAAGAATCCATTGTTCAGCACTCACTATATAACTGCATAATACACTGGCAAGCAACTGCTTCTCTATGAATAAAAGTGTTTTGCTTGTTTTTAAATCAAAGAATAACTAGAGTTGTTTGGCATTGGGAACAGACCTGCCTAGTACCAGCTAATACATATCACAAATACTGCTGCCCTTAATTTTTGCCCCTTTGCCAAACATGATAAGTAGTTATGAATTCTAGAGTCACACAAAACAGAAAGATTTGGGTTTTGTTTTGTTTTTGGTGCCACTCCTGGGCTTGAACTCATGGCCTGGGCTCTGTCCCTAAGCTTTTGTGCTCAAGGATAGCACTCTACTACTTGAGCCACAGATTTACTTCTGGCCTTTCGGTACTTAATTGAAGATAAAAAGTCGCATAGACTTTCTTGTCTGGGCTGGGTTTGAATCATGATCGTTGTATCTCAACTTTCTGAATAGCTGGGCATGAGCCTGGCTAGAAGGACACTTAAAAAATATTTCATTTGTAAATTTTGTTAGATCTAAGATGATAGAACTGTAGAGAATAAACACTTTAATATTACTTAAGTCATAAAGTTTAGATTTGAGAGAAAAAGTTTTAATATACCATGAGGTACTAGCTAATTTGGGGGAGAGGGGGAGTTCATGTAGCATAAAGTTCACATTTATAAATAAAAGTATTACCAATAGTGAACAATATTGGGCCCAAGTTCTTTGTGCTCATTATTCTAACTAAATCCAGTTTCACAAAGAAATGTCTGTGAAGACAAAGGGCAGAATGGGAGTGTATGTTTCATGGTCTTGCAAAACATGTCTTTACTGTGTAAACTTTTGAGTGATTGTTCAATTCTGTTCCCTTCAAGGGGACTCTGTTCTGCCTGCAGCTCAGCAACAGGACATGTGACTAGAATTTATCTACCACATATGACTCGACATAGGTAAACAACTGACCTATGACAGGCTGGTCCCTCTGCCGGCTAGGAGTCTACAAGTAGTATAGCTCAACTTAAAATGAAAAGATGAGTTATACCACTCAGGTTGCCAGTAATCTGGAATTTGAAAATGGAGAGGCTGACACTAGTTATCTGTGGTTTGCTAAGTTGATAGGTCACATAAGCTTGCTACTGTAGGATCCATCTCGGGAAAATGTAAGCAGAGGAACTGGTCTACAGGTCTGGAAGAATGGCATAGACAGACATAAAGACAGAAACCATAGAATTAAACATTAAAAGTAGGCTCTGCTTTTTAAGACTTTCTGGCTCCCAAGTGAGTCCTTGCTATAGTTCCTATTCTTAACTATAAGATCGCTTTGTTCAAAGGCAACAAAATCTTTTCGTTTTATGTTTTTTTGTTTGTTTACTTTTTTCTTTTGTGAGAGAAGGAATGGTACTAGAGGGTTTGAACTCAGGGCTTCATGATCTCATTTGGCTTTTCTGCCAAAGATTGGTGCTCTACCACTTTAGCTATACCTCCATTTCCAGCATTTTGGTAGTTAGTTGGAAATGAGAGTCTCACAGACTTTTCTTCCCAGGCTGGCTTCAAACCATGATCCTCAGGGGCTGGGGATATGGCCTAGTGGCAAGAGTGCTTTCCTCGTATACATGAGGCCCTGGGTTCAATTCCCCAGCACCACATATACAGAAAATGACCAAAAGTGGCACTGTGGCTCAAGTGGCAGAGTGCTAGCCTTGAGCAAAAAGAAGCCAGGGACAGTGCTCAGGTCCTGAGTCCAAGCCCCAGGACTGGCAAAAAACAAAACAAAACAAACCAAACAAAAAACCCCCAAAAAACCATGATCCTCAGATCTCAGGCTCCTAAGTAGTTGGGATCATAAGTGTGAGCCACCAGTGCCCAGCTCTACCTTGTGTGTCTTTAACAGTTTTCTGTTCTTGCAAGTGAACAGAAGTTCTAAATAAGACAATGACTGACATAGGTTCCATAGGCTGACCTATAGAACAGATGATTATGGAGAGAATGTCTACAGTGATATATAGCAAGCCGGTAAGTGAAAGAAGACTTGTCAGCCTTCAGACAACAAGATCAACACTCAAAGGCCATAGCAGTTTGAGAGAATAATCAATATGTTGTTATTGGTTAGTTATCTGAAGGTTTTCTATATAGGATTTAAAAACAAAACATGTAAAAGAACAGATAGGCTCAAACCAAGTAAATCAAAGAGACAGGGCTAACAGTCACTATTATGTAGTCTTGGCTGAATCATAAATGGAGAACTCATCTCTTTATCACAAAATGGGGCTATGTTTATTGTTAATATTTAGAAATATTAATGTGAGGTATAAATTAATACAAAAGAGTAGTGATCTTAAAAACAGCAACCATCCTTGCATAAATATTGTCTCTATTACTATCTCATGGTCATGAAAACTTCCACAGTAGGTTACCTGAGGCCCAATCATGCTCTTCTTAAAATACACCTTCTGGTTGAAATGTGTGTGTGTGTGTGTGTGTGTGTGTGTGTGTGTGTGTGTGTGTGTGTATGTGGTGAATTTTAGAGGACAGAGTTAACAAATACCTGAATAGACTAAATATTCACAAAGACAACCCCCTCCCCAAGCCAAAAAAAAACCCCCCAAAACACAAACCACCATTTCGGGTAGAAAATGCTTCTCAATTGCTTTATAAATAAAACTAATAACTACTCACACAGCGTATTTTAGAATGAAGAAAAGCATGTACATTAGTTTCTTGGTGAGTGGTGAAGAAAAATGAGGCTTGCATTTGGTATACCTGATGATCTTGAAATTGCAGCATAAAGGAAGAAAGCTATGTTCTGGCTCCTACAAAACATGCCCAAGGACCAACTATGCATATGCACAGTGCACAGAGATGTAAAAGTAATTATGTGGGACTGAACTTGGCTTAAGAATAACTTTCTAAAGAGCTTCCCCTATCTTCTGGTGCAAGTCAGACAGACTTAGAGCTAAAGTGTCTTAGGTAAAATACAAAGCAACTGCTATCAGCACTGAGTCTACATGAGGAGGGGCATATGGGAGAAAGCAGGGCTGTGACTGGCTAGGCAAGAGGAGAGTACGCCAGACCTCTGGGAGGAGGTAGGGCAGATGGTCATGCTTCAGAGTTGTGTATTAGAAATGCCCAGAAGCAAAACCCCAGGACTGTTTCCTCTAAATGGGTGTGTTAATGGCTCCCATGGAGTGGGTATAAGAAGCCTTAGCACATATGCCTCTCTACTGAACTGGCTGTAAATAACCCATGTGTTTGTCTGTGCCATCTGCTTGGTGTGTGCTTTGTGGACCTGTGTAGGAAATACAAAAGTGGGGATAGATAAATACAAATACTTCAGTTTCAGATTAGAAACCAAATATGCTTAAGAGTTGAATTATTACACTTATTTTAAAGAATAATTAAATCAGAGTTACTCCGTTTGTTTTTAAAAGGGAGGGAGCTATCTTCTCAAAAGCCCAACTGCAGATCATGGACAGAGTGAGAGCAGAGACAAATCTCCTACTACTGCAATTAGTCAAAGCTTAAGTCAGTTATTTTTAACCAGATTCCACCACAAATGTTTCATTTACAAATAAGGGATGTGTCATTTACCTGCTGCAGAGCAGTATTTGAGAATTAACTGATGTATACAACATGAAGTTCATTAGATAAAAGACATTATAAACAGATGAAATATTTTTATAGAGGGAGTCATGCCCTCTATAAAATGTTGAGCATACATTACATGTGATTGGTGCCCTCATACACACAGTGAAATTGCTCATGCATTTTTGTTTCTCATAATTACATCAAATATAAATTCACTATTAAAAAGTATGTACTATGTCCTTTATTTCTAAGTTTAATAAGAAGATGCCTGCATGTTATAAAATCATAGACTTAATGGGTTATAAATAATTTCCAAACGAAAAAGTTAGATTTATGTTTTTAAAGCTAAATATTTGGCATTTTCCTGCTTCTAGATCACATCTTCTAGATGTGATCATCTACAACTGAAAGGGTTCAATCAAGAACCCAACAATTCCAGGAAAATGCTATAAAACCCAGGATGAGCAAATGACCTAGATTATGAAATGCAACACTGAGAGAAGAATTGTATTTCTCTAGACTCATTTACAATCTATGCCTCATCTTGACTTGGTCTCCAGAAATAATATCCTCTATAAATTAAATCTCCAGAGTAGCTCAAATAGTTCACCCCTCTAGGCTTGTTTTGTTATTTACAAAATGGAGATCACAGTAACCCCTACCTCATGAGATTTCCTAGAAGCACTGTAAAGGTCTTAGCACATTTCAAATTCTGGTTCTTAATTAAAAAGCTAAAATGACTTTGTTGAATGGCAAATCTTTGTAAAACTACTCAAAGAAGTAAGGATATATTATAAATAATTAAATATATAAACCAATTTCTTAAATAAAAAAGAACTTACAATGGAAAAATGTTAATACAAAATTTTGTATGTACTACATATATATGTATATATAATATACACATACACACTGTAGAGTTAAGACAAAATATTAATCTAAATAAGGAATTTCATCAAAGGATGTCAATATTTTTGAGAATTAATGCCAAATTTAATCAGCATTTTTAACATAATCAGTCTGAAGCTTCTATACAACTCATTACTTGTACCATAACAAAAATGGAAAATATCAATAAGACAACATCTTTTCAACTAAAATGATATAGCATGGAAATTCTACTATAGAGAGAGGAAAAACATGCCTACTGAATATATAAGCATGAGTTCAGAATTCACCTGAATTCAGAAAACTAATGCAGGATGCGGCGACCCCACTGAAGAGCCTGCCTAGCCTGGCCATTGCTGTGGCCTGCTTTTCCTTTCTGGTGCACTGACTCTCGGGCACCCACTACGTGTGCTGTAGCAGCACCCTGTGGTCCTCCCCAAAAGGAACCATATTCTTTTTTTCTATTATTTTACTTATATACCTCCTCCAGCCATTAAGTAGAAGACTAACTCTGCGTTATGGCATTATGTTTTCGAAAATGAAATGGGAGCTTTCTGAGGAAGATCCATTTTATTAGTCGTAGAGATGGTTTTTCTTGCCAAAAAGAAAGAGAAAAACAATCAAGTGGTGCCAAATTATTTTCTTATCTTTGGCTGCTAGAACATGGTTGCCATGTTTCGCTCTCTCCCTCTTTATTTCTCTGCATGGATTTCTTTGAAAAAAAAATAAAATAAATGTTAAAAAAAAAAAAAGAAAACTAACGTCGTACCATTGAACCATTTCAACACACAAGGCAAAGAACTGGAAAAGCGACAGTCCTGGATATGTATGCATGTGTTTGGCTGCTTTAAAGGAGATTTCTCAACAGGCTTCTTCGAAGGTTTTACTCCCCTTAACATAAATTTGATAAACAAAAATATTCTTTTGGTGATACTGAGGTTTGAAGACGGGGCCTCACACCTACTTAATAGTCAAGTACTCTACTACTTGAATCACATACCCCTTTCCCCCAGCCTTACAAAAAAAATTCTAACTTCAACTACTCAGTAATCTCAGGAAATCCAGCTCAGCCATACTAGAAGTGACTTAAAGCCAAAAATGATGCCTTTTCAATAGCCACATCCGGTGAGTATGAGACTACTTCCATGTTCTCCTGAAAGTGGGAGCAGTGTGGAATGGCATCAATAGTAGGCTGTCCAAATGTTTCCCCAAATACAGACAGAGGGCCAGGTTCTTATTTACTACATGGCAGATCTGGACAATGGGTTAAAAGGAACAGAAATGTTTATATTTTACATTGTCAGAAATATCTTTTAATTATATTTAGTCTTCAGTCTAATAAAATAACTACAAATAAATAGCAAGCAAAATCCTCTATTAAACTATAAGAGGTAAATATAAACAACCACCCTTTGTCATTGTTGAATAATGAAGTATATACATGTTATGAGATACAAAATGTTGTACAGTGTGATTATAGTTCAACTTTTTGTAAAATACATAGCTAGAGAAATAATACTGGAATAGAATACCTCAAAGACCTAAGATATTGGTCATCTTTGAACAGAGTCATATACATGTCTGAGTATTTCAAACTTGGTTAAAATCTACAATAATAAATATTGCAAATGTAGTATTAGGTGTCAGGAGTAGGTGATGTCTGAACCTCCTACCTTTGCAATGTGGGCATATCAGGGTTACACTATAGGTGTGAATGCAGAGCCCGTGAAAGTTAATTGGCACTAGAAGGGTGGGAGAGAAACTGGACCCAGGCATATCTGTCTCATGACCATCATGCTACTTTTGAATTTTGTGGCCAGGAAAAAAAAGACAGTATTTTTAAAAAGTAAACAAATATTACACAGCCAGATGATAAGCTAAATGTAGACAATATCCTTCTGGGTATTCACCTTTATGATTTTTATCAGGTACTGCTTAAAGGCTTCCATGATTTTTAAAAATATTTTTAAAATTATGGCATCTATTTGAAAATGAAAGGAAATAAATTTTTAGAAAACAAGAAGCAAGTATACTTTGGTTGGGAAAAGTCCTATTCTTTAAATGTTTATTGCAACCACTGAAGTTATGAAAGATGAAAGTATAATATTGATGGCAACAGGAGGACAAAAGTTAAGATAATGTCTTGTCTTCTTGATTTCTCAAATATTGCTATACCATACCACAAGTTCTCTACAATGTACCCCAAAGAGAATGAATAAAAAGCACATCCATTTCAAACTAGTTGCAACAGATACCCCAGTAGCAAGAAAAGAATATCAATACCTAGTATTTCATTATTTTTACTTTCTTTGCCCACAACCCTTCTAAACTCAGCCTTGTTAACTTTCTTTCTAACCCTCATAGCTCAAGGATGCTTGCCTGGGCTCTGAATTCATCCAAGTGTATTCACCATTGATGTTCCCCATCTGTCAGTTCCACACACAAAGACCTGAATTTATTTCATAAGCAAACATTGTTTTTCTTGAATGCTGGATTGAATTTAAAGTAAACAGCTCATATTAATAACTAATAGCTTCTGGTCATTTTTTTCTTTCAATTCAAGAGAAAGCACAAGCATTCCCCAGTAAACAAATAACAGTGTCTCTATTTGGATTCCAATAAGAACAACGTGACTTCTCCACTGGGGCATTATCTGTTACAACAGTGCCTGGTTGCGATTCTGGCCCACTTTTGAGAGCAGTATCCTGGGCCAACCAATGTGCATCTATGCTTATGTGTCCTAAAGAATTAGCCAGCTGTGAGATACCATTTATCTGAATGATAGAATTTTGCTGAAAGTTATCTCATGCCACGATGATGCATGGCTTCACCAAGCCAAAGTAACTTTTATATCCTTCCCAAATAAGTCTTCATACAGAGGGCAAGATCAAAGACTTAGAGAAACAACTTCTGGGGAATAAAAACACTCATGTCGACTACTCTTTCCTTGCAATTTCTGGATGCAATGTCAAACTGTGGTGTTTCAAAGGACCATATAAGGTCAATGCACATGCCATTTCAGATACCTCAAGGCATGAGGTTGTCTGACTTTATCTGACCAAGTGTAATCATGACTTAATGTTGAAAAATATATATTTTAAAGAACATTTGTATATAAAGACAATCTGACTGGCATGAGCACTGAGTTACGCTTTTCAGGGTAGTGATGGTTTGTAATCACACTTGTTTGATAACAACACCACTCATTCAAACAATGCTTGGCCAGCCTCTTGGCCAGTGGGTCTTCCACTAGTCTTGCCTAGGTTTAATTTCTCTTACCCTAATAATCCTACTCTGGAGGCGCAGAACATCAGAGTGAGTGGGGCACCTCTCTCTCCTCCCTCCTTAATATCCTATGTTCAATTAGGTTGCCATCAGTAGTCCTGGAGATTTGGTCTCAAAAGGCTCAGTTTTCACCAAGGGTTAGTGCAGATGAAATCACATTCCCCAAAGGAGCCTATAAACTCAAGTATGTTATACAAATGTAACATACAGGTATGGACATAATTATTTTCTATTCCTAGTTGAAGTCATTTAACTCTTACACGAGATATAAATTCTTCTGTAATCTGGACTCATTTTAAGACTCCAACTAGATAGCTCCTGAAATCAAATATTCTTTCATCTCTGAACCTATCTTTATAACCTAGCACCTAAGTCACCTTCTCTAAATCTCTGATGGTAGCAAAGTAAGTCTTAGATAGTACATGAACACCTTAAGCAGAATTTTAATTAGTTTTACAAATATATTAGGTTACAGAGAGATCTTTACATAGTTTCTAGTATCTTGTTCCCAGACTAATTTGTATGCCTATTCCATTCTCAAATATATGCAAGTAACAGATCACACACCTTGACATGGACTGTAAGGATCAACAGATTTTAGTTTAGTTTCAATAACAGAGCAGTCTTGCCTCCCTTACTTTTTTAAAGTCCCCAATGTAAAGTTAAAATATTATTCTCACTCACTCACCCTTGGTGTGTCTTCCAGAGGATCTGGCGATGACAGCATTATTAAAAGTATTTAAAAGTCTCATTTCAACATGGGAGTGAACAACTTATGCAAACTGACAAAAACAGTTTCAGAATAAGTTCTAAACACCCAAGTGTTATTTTGTTCACCCCACAAACTCAAGAACATTATGTGACCATTACACAGGGTTGGATGACAGACATCCCACAACTATTAGATGATAGATGTTTTCAGTGGCTTCTTCTTAAATCAAGGCTATTCATAGTGGCATGCCACTGAATAAGAGTCCTCAGCAATAGACTCAAAATGTATTTGACAAGGCTCATTTGATAGACCTCAACTATTTTCCTCCTGAAGAGATGCTGGATTAAGGCAATTCTGTTTATACAACCCATTCCCTTTAAAGATAAATGGCACTTTCATGAAGAATGAATTGCATACAGAATGCTATCCTGCCTTGGCAAGATGCCAAAACACACTCTCATTTAAAATGCACAAAACATAACAACCAGCCACCAATATTTTTCTCCATCAAAACAAATGACATACAGTTATCTTTCTGAAATTGTGGGGTGATCTGAATAAGGAAAAGCAAAATTAATATGTTACTATTTGGGACTGGCATGAGCAATGGATCAACTGTACCTTCATAATTACATTAATATGTTTACTATGGAGCATATGATATTTAAGTTTGAATTTAAGTTATGATATAATTTAATACTATATCATAAAATGATCAACTGAATGGGCGAAAATACTATTATTCACTCATTCTCTCAGTGAATATGTACTGACAGGCACTTTAATACAGAGAAATATGAAAAGTTACTCCCTCTCATCGGTTCAGAATTTCAGAGAAAAAACAGATACTAATCATAAAAACAGCATGGTCATATAACTACTGAAAGTGCTATCCTAGGAAACACCAACATTCAGGTAGTGGCAGCTCACAAAACAGGTAAGACAGAACTTGATTTATAAGTAGAGTTACCCCAAATTAAAAAGCAATATCTGTAACACAATCCAACTTGTATTAAAAACTCTACTGCACACATAGAAAATGAAAAAATGCTCAGGGGTTAACTCCAGGAAAGTGAAAAAGATGGTTTAAAATAAGCAAAGCCACAATCTTTTTAATTTCTATACCTTTATATTGTCTAATTAAAAAAATAACCCGTATGTTGAACACTTAAATAATAATGAAAAACAGTAGCTGAAGGAGACAGTGGACAGCCCTGAGAGGAAGTCCTGAACAATCACACCACCAGACATCTTGCTGATGGATGAGGAAGAGGCCCCAAGAAAGAGCAAGAAACCTCTAATTTGGGACTTGGCTGTTTCAGTGGGTCAGCAATGGTGAAATAAGACTGCAAGCAGGGTGAAACTAAGTTGTGGAAAATGAGTTGTGGGGACAGACCAAATGCCACGTGGAAAATTGAGTTGTGGGGACAGACCAAATGCCAAGTGACAGGCAACAGAAGTGCCTCCTCCTTCTCTCTTCTACCTCTTGACAAATGAGTACAGAAAAAAAAATTGTCCATTTCACAAAAAGCTAATTGCAAATGTTAACCTAGATTGTGACCAGGACTATAGCTGCAGGGACTCACAAGGAACCAGTGGGCCCAGAACTCATCTATGGAGGAAGCTAACAGGTAGCTCTGGCCTCAGAGGCAGCTACTGAGAGACTGGCCCAGACTATCCTATTTCTCTCTCTCTCTCTGTGTGTGTGTGTGTGTGTGTGTGTGTGTGTGTGTGTGTGTGTGTGTTCGTGTGTGTATGTCTGTGTAGGGAGATGGAGAAACGGAGAGAAAAAAGAGGCAGAAAAGAGAGACAAAACTAGGAAGAGAGAGAGAGAGGCAGAGTGAGAGACAGAGTTAATGAGATTAACTCTGGCAAGCATTCCATAACTGAAGCCACACTCCTAGCCCAAGATTTCCCTATTTGGGAAAAAAAACCCATAAATAAAAAATAAATTTTTTTTTTTTGTTGTTGTTGTTGTTGTTTTTTTGCCAGTCCTGGGCCTTGGACTCAGGGCCTGAGCACTGTCCCTGGCTTCTTCCCGCTCAAGGCTAGCACTCTGCCACTTGAGCCACAGCGCCGCTTCTGGCCGTTTTCTGTATATGTGGTGCTGGGGAATCGAACCTAGGGCCTCGTGTATCTGAGGCAGGCACTCTTGCCGCTAGGCTATATCCCCAGCCCCTAAATCAAAAATAATTTTAATAAGAAATAATGTTAAATACTCTAACTTCAAGATTCTGGCTTAAATTTTCTAAAAAAAAAAAAGAGGAAAGAAAACAACACTAGACTAGGTAGAATATGTCTGTGGGTTATTCTAGCATTGAGACTGTAAGTTTGATATTGAAGAGAAAATGTCAAGTAAAAAATAAATTATACTTTTCTTCTCTCCTTTTTAAAGGAATGAAAACTTTACATAGGATTCTCTGCCTCATTTTTAAGATATCCAATATTTGAATTAAAAACGGTTCCTTCCCTCTGCTCCCCATAGTCATAAGTTCCATTTGGTAAGCATTCAAGCAAACTCTTATATCATGCTAACCTAACAGAGCTCAGATGGCTGCTGTAAGTGTTAAAATATGTGTCTGGGTAGGAAGCACACATTAACTAATGCTTTTTAAAAGGAAAATGTATGATGAAGGACAAAAGATTCTCACACAAAATATATAAGCTCAAGTTGACTTTCAGTTTATCACATTTCCTCAGGAAAGAACTTCCTATTTGCAGCTGACTTATATTACAATAACACACCCAAAAATTTCATTAAAACTATTTTTAATCAGTTCAGTGTATCATTATGGTTCAGGAACTGAAAGAAAGAAGTACACCAAGTCATCAACTGTGAATATAGGGCAT
The DNA here is from genome assembly GCF_023159225.1 of Perognathus longimembris pacificus. Classification (NCBI taxonomy): domain Eukaryota; kingdom Metazoa; phylum Chordata; class Mammalia; order Rodentia; family Heteromyidae; genus Perognathus; species Perognathus longimembris. The sequence goes on from NC_063169.1 coordinate 34,764,278, forward strand.
TCAGAAGTCAAATGGCATCTATAACTGAAATGTTGCAACAACTAATACTCTCAAAAACTTCATCACAAGGGGGTTAAGTAGAAAAGGACAGTGATAGAGGTGGTGAGACTGGAATATACTGTAAATATATTAAAAATATAGTGTGAATGTATGTAACAACAACAACAAAACCTTCACTACACAGTCTGGAAAACTGCAAAAACAACCGTTGTAAGATGTAACAGGTGGGTTTGATAATGACTCATCTGTGATAACATCACTGGGCAGGCCATTGCCGTACAATCTATTTTAAACTCCCTTCACTTTGATCTGGCATTCATTACTTATTTGGGGGCAATCTGGATAATGATAAACATGTGTGCCTCAATTTCCAAATGATTTTCTTCTTGAGGTAGTACACAATCTCAGGTTTGTAGAAGGAAACCCTTGGGAAAGCCCTCTGTAGGCCAGGCTTACCTCTGTATACCCTCTACTGCAATCTAGGAGAAAGCTATGATTGGTCATATCTCTGAAGAGAACAGAAGCCGTTAGGTCCCTTGTTAACATTGAGGGATACTGTCTAGGATTCTCCGAACATCTTGTTTCTCTGTAGGACATTTTCTGCCATGAGCTCTTGTCTCCAGCTCCTGTACAGTTCAAATCCTGACTGCCTTCCATGGCTCACTTTATTTCAGCTGTTTGCCTTATTTGTTCTCATTCATTACTCTGAATTTCCCTTTTTGTTCACTTAGGATTGGATTTAGTTAATTACTTTTCTCTGTTCTCTTATTTCTCCTTGCAGGGCTTTCCCCTTTACCACTGTCTACCCAAGTTAACATGGCTCTCATTTAAGATGTTACCAGAGAATAACAAAATGCATTATTGTACACCCTCAACCTCTAAGGTTCTTATTCATATCAAGTTCACAAATTCACACAATGAACCAATGTATTTGTCAAAAAACATCTTTAGTTATACTTGTGACAAAAGAACTGCTTAAAGTTTCCTGTATTTTTTTCTGTGCACTGTAAGCATTACCTCAGATGACCAGACCTAACATTAACAAGATAGCTAAGATGAAAAAAGTCAGCCTGTTATGTCAGAACTGAGCTCTCTGTAGCTTGCTGGATACCTCCCTGAACTTTGTTTCCAAACAAGACAAAGTTTCTATTCCCTGGGCCTTTTTTTGGAGCTGGGGTGGGGGTGGGGGGATTCCCTGTTTCCATTTACCTGTTATGCTTGCAAGATGTGCTAAAACCAAGTTTAACCACCTCAATAAAAACACCACAGTCAGTTTCATAATCTGGTGCCTGAAATAACATGGAGTCTCTGGTGCTACTCTTTAAGAGATAGCACCATTTGGGACAAAGAACACTATTAGAATTAAACAGACATGGGGCTCAGATCCTAGCATTTACTTTATCACATGATACCAGGTTACTAAGCTTCTCTGACTTCAGTGGGGGTTTTTGTTTTGTTTTATCAATAAACTGAAGATATCAAAACCTATCACACAAGATTTTTTTGTAAGGACATTACACATGGCAATATAGAAGATAATGCCTAACACAGAAAGACAACGATGTAAGGGAATGGAAATGAATACATTCCCAGGCTTCCTTTTCCCTGCTGCTGAATGGAAACTCTAGCTTTGATGGTGCTGATCTTTGCCCACCTTTCAGGTCAGGTTTCTGATGGAGAACCAGGAGGAAAGGTGGAAGAGAAAGTGGGCTATAGTTAGAAAAGGTTGGGGGACAATTGTGTAAGGGTTGTAGAATATGAGGAAAGCTGGATGGAAGTATAGGGACCAGGTTCTATGGTACTGAAAAATACAAGTAAAGATTTTACTATTTTGAAATTATTATTACTAAGCTGTATTCCTTTTACTCCAGCATCATCATGAAACTGGATATGCAAGTATTAGGAGCAAATGGGGATTTTTTTTTTTTGCCAGTCCTGGGGCTTGAACCCAGGGCCTGAGCACTGTCCCTGGCTTCTTTTTGCTCAAGGCTAGCACTCTACCACTTTAGCCAGAGCATCACTTCCAGCTTTTTCTGTAGAGGTGGTGCTGAGGAATCAAACACAGGGCTTCATGCATGCTAGGCAAGCATTCTACCACTAGGCTATCTTCCCAGCCCCAGGAGCAAGTATTTTATGAGGTTTCTGTTTTAATTATACAAAGGTAGGAGTGGAAGTGGTCCACAGGCAAGAGGGAGGGGAAAGTAAACAAAAGAGGCCTCCTGTCTCATTGCAAAAGGAATGTAGGGAGGGCATGACTGATGGTCACAGGCTTGACCATAGGCGGGGTATCCATCTGTCATTCACTGATTCTGGTGAGTCATAAGCATTTCTGTGTTTGAGTTTCTGCCCTTGTAAAATGGCAGGATGGGAGGGATCATTATTATGGCACAGCAGTTGGCCTTTTAAAAGCTGGTTTGGAGGAATGCCAGCAACTGAGGCCTCCCAACTTTGCCTCCTACTGTTTCTTAGGCAGTAGAAGTGAATGTGCATTTGTACAAACATCTAGCATGCATAAATACATACATACACAAACTCTGGAGCTATCCCTGCACCACTATTGGATCGTGAAAGCCTTCAAAATGCTCATCTAGTTAATCTCTCCATGTCAAACAAGAATATCCCTGAATCGAAGAGGATAAACAGACTTCTTTTCTTAAAAATCTCTAAAGGAGCCATTTATAGCCTCCCTATTAATGAAGTACTTGATTTTCTAATAATGGAAATGATTTTCCTTGCTACATTTATACTCCTGCTTATTTTCCCCACTTTCATTTCTACAACATTCTGTTTTCAAAAAGGACACAGCACTTTCTTACCACTACCTAATTTGCTTGTATAGTATACTTATCATCTTATCTCTTTTTGCCTAACTAGAATAAACAAGTTTCTTCACCCATCATTCCCAAGTACCCAGGACACTACCTACCTCATACCAGGTACTCTTCAAACATTTGCAACTAGAAGCTGAATTCTTTGCTTAAACTCTGATAAAAATCACAAACTTATGGAGCTAGAAGTGTTCTTAAAAAAGGGACATTGTAGAGTTAAGAAAACTGAGGCTGCTGTAGAGGAGTAGCTTACCTCAGTTTACATAGAGGTTTCCTTCCTCTCAGTACTTCCATATGCAACCTCGATCCTGGGGAAACAGGCAGCCCCATTGGGAGGTAGCCAAAGAGAAGCCAATTTTGAAGCTGAACTCATTTAAAGCAAAAGAGTCAGAGAATAAGCTATAACATTTATTTACAGAACAGTAAAGCCCTGTAGAATAATGATAGTTTGTGAATCAACAGCAGCTTTCATCATCTAATGATCTCAGAAATGATCTGTGAAGTTCCTGTCCCATAATGTGAGGTATCATTATTGGCTCTAGGTCAGTGAGCTAAGAAGCTGGCTGCTCCCTGGCCTTATAGCAGGCTGGCTCAAAGACTCAGTGGAACCCTCAATCCTCATTGTAGTTTTTTATCATCTTTACCAACATCCAAAACAGTTTAACAAAATTTTAAGTGCTACAATAATTACTCTAGTTTGGTGGGGTTGTGTTGTTGTTGTTGTTTGTTTGTTTTGTTTTGATTTTGGTGTCACTAAAACCATTCAGGCCCAAGATAACTTATGGACTAGTATACTGACTTTGAGCATTTGAGATGTTGAATCGTGCAACTTCCTAAACTAGTCCTAAACGTGTCCTAGAGAACAGCCAACCACAGCAGCATCTGAGGTACACTGTAGCTTTGGGGATAAAGTTTTTCTGTCCACAGTATGCTACTACCCTGGCCTTGTATATCTTATACCTTTGACATCAGGGGAGGACAAGTAAACTTAGTTGTAGTTTCTGCCTCCCCACACAATTATAGTGCTTACAATTACCCCTCAATTATTTAAGAACTATACTATGGTCCAATTAGAACAAGTTAACACAACAGGCTCTTCAGAGGAGCCCATGAAAGCCTGCCTAGACAACATTCCTTCTTCTTGGGGGCCATGGCTTAGCAGTGGATTTTGAAACCTGAGGCTTCTCATCACAAGCTTCCCAGGCCCAGGTACAGAAGTAGAGGACTCTCCCTTGTTCACTCTCCTAGCCAGAATGATGCCAGGCTAAGCAGTGCAGATTCATATGCCACAGCCCCACAGCAGCCTACTGTCCCACATCAAGTTCACGGAGTGAGTCTCTTTTGATGTAGTTAGTTGGCTGAATGCCCTGTGAGCTTCCTCCCTTCTGCAGTTCCTGGAACAGTAGTATTGACCTTGCCCTTGGACCAGGAGCTTTGTGGTCCAACTTTTCAGCATCCTGAAGTTTTGGCCCCTTTCAACAATGGAAATCTTTACTGTGTTAAACAGTCTTGCAGTAAGAATTCTCAGAACCTTTATATTCGTGTGCATTTGCAACACTCAAGAAGAGGTCATATCCAGCAGCTCACCCACAACACACTCCATTTTCCACCTAGCATCTTGTAGGACCAGAGAGCTTCAGCATTCACTTTAAGAAATGAGCTATAAAATGAGACTAGTTGAAAAATGTAAGATCTTGGTGAATTTGTTGTTGTTGTTGTTTTACAATTACATGAAGGAAGGCAAGATTTCAAGGCTGAAGCCAGATTTTCAAAATAGTTGCAACTCCCCATCATTGTCTGACAGAGGAGAACCAGACTCAGCCCTCAGCAATATCATTCAGTAGCTGATGACCTAGAACAAGTACAACTTAGTCTCTATGGGTCTCTAGCCTTTCACCTGACACATGAGAATAAGACTTACTCAACCATTTCACCAGTTTATGGTATGAAATAGAAATAATAATAATGCTGATAATGATAAAACTCACATGAAAGAATCTGGAAAGTATCAAAGCCCATCCAAAAGGTAAGACATTTGGTAAGACTTGCTAAAGTGTACCACAACTATTGAAGGTAGAAAGGCAGGTCCCTTATGTGAAGAGCTCAGAAAGTCTATGAGGCATGGAACTGACACCAACAAGCATGGAGATAGAGAGGGAAGAAGAACCATAGACTGAATGCTTGTAGTATAGCAAAATAGAGACTGTGGGCCAGAAACATGGTGGGAAGCTGATTTTATTGCTGTCCAACAATAGACAGGTTGTTTGACCTTCCTGACTTACAGACTGCTTGGTTGTCAAAATGAAGGAGTTGAAGGAGATCATCTCAAAGGTCATTTCCAGCTCAATGAGTCTATGAAATATTGAAATGGGTAAACATATATTATCTGCTGGATTCCTCTCTCAGACACTTAAGGGCTGACAAGTGCCTGGCTGGGTAATATACACAGAGAAAAATAAACTGCTGTCTTGGTGTTCCATGTTGAGCTCTGAGAGAGTGCATATCATTAGAAGACGGGACTGCCATGCCTACTTCCTCAGTAGAAATCTCTTGTCCTTTCTCCTCCTGTTCTTAAAAAAAGTAAATGTGGCAAAGGATGGCATTGATCAGCATTCATTGCATTCATAAATGGCTTTGTTAAATGGCAACTCTTTTGTACAATTACTTAAATAAATAAGTTTCCAAAGTATTTTTATTGATCTACTGACTCAGTGGAGTCAGGTAGATGATATGGAAATAGTATAGTATAGATCTGAGCAAGGAAAAAGGTCTCAGGGAATTACCTCTTTTTTTCTGAACAATTACTTTTTTATTGTCAAAGTGATGTACAGGGGGGTTACAGTTTCATGAGTAAGGCAGTGGGTATATTTCTTGTACAAGTTTTTACCTCCTCCCTCATTTCCCCCCTCCCCCTTCTGCCTTTCCCTCTCCCCCCATAAGTCGTTCAGTTGGCTTACACCAAATGGCTTTGTAAGTATTGCTTTTGGAATGGTTTGTCTTTTTATCCTTTGTCTCTCGATTTTGATATTCCCTTTTCCTTCCCTAGTTCTAATACCAGTATATACAGTATCCAGGGTATAGAGACTTTACCCACAGAACATGCAAGATGCCTAGATACTGATGGTTGGCAGTCCGAAAAACTACCTGAAAATCTCTCTTAGAGAGGTAGGGTATTAGCAGTGCAGGAAAATGGGATGAGTTCTCAAAAGGGAAATCTAAGCATCACGGAGAAATGAGGCCAGCCTGAGTTAAAAGCTCACAAGACCCCATCTCAATGAACAGCAAGGTAAGGTGGTATATTTCTGCCATTCCAGATATGGAGGTTGGGATCAGAAGGATCTTAGTTCCAGGCCAGCCTGGGGGGGGAAAATTTCTTTCAGGAGCAAGGTCTGAATAATCAGCATTGTGGTATATGCCTCATCCAAAGTATGGCAGGAAATGTAAGAAAGAGAAATACTGTTCAGGCCAGCCAGAATACACGAGACCATATGTCAAAAATAACAAAAAATGTGGCTTGGGTGGTAGTACACCTGCCCAACAAGTAAGAAACTCTTAGTTCAAGTCTCAGTACCACCAAATTAAAAATACAATACAAAACAAAACAAAAAAGAAAAAAGGCAAAGACGTAGCAGGAGAGCCACTCCCCATGGAGAACTGGTAAGTTAATCTGATTGTATAGCAACAGAGAACCACTGCAGACAGACAAGATAGGGATAAGATATAAAGGCAAGTAAGACCATACACAGGCAAGACTCTTCCTTGAAAATGTGGGGCGAGATGGAAGTGGGTGTAGGAAGTCGAGGTGGGAGTCCAGGCATGAAGAAAGTGGAACAGCTTGAAGGACTGGGGCTTCATGCTTGTGCTCAGGTGGTATTGATAAAAAAAAATAAGGATGAAAGTGTTATGTCTGTTAAAAGTACACATGGTAAAAGGCACTGATGTATTAGAAACTGATATATTAGATGCTGGAGTTCAGGAAGCAGGTTTGTTCTGAGAGAACTCTGTATAATTGAGAAGGCTGGGCACAAAAAGCTCATGACTGCCTGAAATGACTGAGAAAATAATGGAATGTGCTTGAAACCAATGGCAGTGGAAAGGGGATCTGTCACAGTCATATTGAATTTTGAATGAAGACAGCTAGTAAAAATTTCCCCTCTGTGGACATGTTGTTGACATGGGCAAGAGGGAGACTAGGCAAGAGAGTGGTATGCAAAACAGAAAAGGGCCATTCATACAGTTTGCATTTGAGAAAAAGGATTCCTATCATTGGGCCTTGAAGAGGCATTCAGGGTGTCTAGTCAACATTCAGTATTTGTGCTTGGAAGGTTTCTCTCCTATCTACTTGACAAATCAGCCATGTTAGGGCACACTAGGAATAAGGTATTAAAATTATATTTATTACCAAATTTAAAAACTCTGTAATACTTAGGCATCTATCATCTTGCAGAAAATCAAAAGTGTAAGACAGCAAAGATTATTAATATTGGCAAATATTTACTTCTGATACTTTAAATTTAAATTTTAAAATGTTAAAAAATATATACTTATCTAGAGAGGGTCTTACTATGTAACCCTAGGCTCAAATTCAGTATTCTCTTACTCCAACCTCTTGTGTGGTGTGATTACAGGCGTATATCCCTACATCCACCTTAAAAGCATATTTAAACCACTGCAACTAAAAGTTCTTTGCAAAAAATTTAATATGTATGGTCTGTCCTTAACACAAGGATATCAGGATTTGCTAATACCTGAATTCATAGCGAAATCAAAGACCCTGCCAAGAACAATCATTAGAGCTACTCTTAACAGTCATGACCTTTTTATCTCCCCCAACCAATGTTATCACATAGACTATGCAGTAATAACTAAATGTGACATGCCTCTGTTACTATAAATAAATATAACACATTCTCCCAACCCATTTAATTACCATTCACATAAAGCAGTGCAATGAACAAAACTGTCTGAATTCTGAAAATGGGAAAGCCCTCCTGTTTCAGGTAGTTTTACAATCCTAACAATAGACTTAATGAAGCCTTTTAAAAGAAGGACAATTGCATTAAAATGATTGGGGCATATAAAAGTTCATTATATAGATCCTACTCTTCTCTGATGGATTAAATGCCTCATCACATACTCTAGAAGAAAGAAGAATAAAGGGAAGACACAATATTCTGAGTGTTGAACATAACAGACCTAAGACTTAACCTGGCTTCATAAATCACTTGGGACTACACCTTATATCACAAGCATAACCAAGATGTGCTTGGCTTGTCAGGAAAATCAGGTCATTAGGAGTGCTGCTTGTTGAGTATGAACTGACATTATGATATGTTGGTGAAGGTAAACATCAATTCAGCAAGCTGATAGAGCTTTTTTTCTCAGAAAAATAGATTAAGAGGCACAAAGACAAAGTCTTTCTCCTGGAGAGTCATCTAGTACTTGTAACCCACTATATCTAGGTGTTTCAGCATATTGGTGTTGTGTTAAATTTATTCCTACATGTATTAAGCTTTCCTGTTATAACTGGAGACAGAAATGTTTGACTCAATTGCACAAGTATAAGCTGCTAATATACAAAAATAGATGTGGTTTGTGTCTACTGATCTTGTATGCTGTAACTTTCTGGTAGTTTTATACACTTACACATCTTTCCCAGTTTCCCAAATACTAGGATTTGTCTGTATAACCTACCATAATTTTCTGTGAATAAAGCAGCTAGCTTTGCCTCTTCCTATCCAATCTTCATACCTTTTACTTCTTTTCCTTGCTATCTTCCCTTTCATTAAACAACTTAAGTAGGCAAGTTCTCATAACTGTATTCTAGCTCGTCTCATGCAGGTTTTGGCTGGTGTAGAACTGTGAAAACTGGGCCATGAGGAACTGTGGCCATGAATAGAAAGATGCTGATCTACAAGTCAGCCACAGAAAACAAGAGGCCTGATTCAGAATTTACAACTGATATCCTAAGACTTAATTACTCATCTCTCTCAAGATGCTCATACTTTAAAAAAGAAATGCACAAAGCACTTTTGAATCTTTGGAATTTTGAGCTAAAAGGAGGTTTAGCATGTCTAGTCACTTTCCCCAGATCAGCTAAAGACAGAGGAAGACACTGCTATTCTGGGCAGTACATGAACTGAGAGTAGAGGAACTTGGATTTTAGCCATCAGTAGACCAGGAAGGGACTCTTATTTTTCACTGGATATCTATGTTTCTGGGGATATCTCAGGTGTTCTGAGTTTTGGTCCAAGTAATAAATAACATAAGCCCAAATGAACAGGGACCTCTTTTATTGAACCTTTGCTAGAGTGTTCCTATACCTAAGTAGATTAACCAGAGTATTTAACAAATCTATAGGTGATTATTACTGTTCAGAAATGAACTCGATTCTGAAATACATTACAGACCAGGATTTCAAAGAGTATTTCTGTTCTTGTTCATCACAACATGACCACATCAATAGTTTCAGTCTTGAAAAGTCAGTTTTATATCTGCCCTGGAGATCCTGGTAGATGTGTACCCTTTCTTTTGAAAGAACTTAGCAGAGTCAAAAAAAAAATCACCAACCTATTTCAGAAACATACATTCTCTCCCACCATAAGACAAGAGAAGTTAACACAGATAACAAGCATATTTCTGTGTGTTCAAATACACACAAATATGTGAACAGCTGAAATTCTAGGAATCTTAAGGAGTCCAGTTCTTCAAATTTCTCCTCTTGTTACAAAGCTTAAGCTTTCTTATGCATCCATCATTTCTCTAAAATAATCAGCAGTTGTCACAGCTAAAACAGAAGTTCTGTTTTACTGAGCATTTACTGAGATCAGAACCAAGCTACAACTGGACAAAATAGAAACCAGACAATAAAGGACAGCACTGCTGGATGTGGGTGTGGATTGGGTGAGGCTAGTTTCACCAGAGAAGAAGAAGTAGGGAAGGGTAGGAACCACAAACCACATAGGGGACCTTAGAAATATCATGGCAGTTGAGTAGCAGCAGCCATGTGAGGATGGATAAAACATCTAGCTTCTGAGACAGTCTACTTCAGTTAAGTAGCTTGCCAAGGTCAAACTGCTGGTTAACGATAGAGTGGCAATTTAAATCCAGATTGATCTCTCTAAAGTCCGTCCTTTTAATTAATTTTATTATGAAAGCTATATGACCCCATTAACAGACATAGAAAAGAAAATCCCATAATCTTATAACCCAAATACAACTGTTAGCATTTTGGGGTGGTTTTTGTAGTCTTTTCCCACATAGGCACTTTGCCCTCAGAGCTAAACTCATTATTTCACAAATGATTTGGTATCCTGATTTCTTCCTCTTTGACATCCTACACATGTATCTAACTTACTTAGTAATTTTGATAATTATCATGTACTAATACATTAATTGTTCATCACAGTTTATATAATGAAACTTCAACTGGTGAAATCTGAGGTCCTTTTCCTTTTTTTTTTGCAGAACATGAATGTTACTTTCAGAACACCATGCAGCCTCTGCAAATGTATATTCTCACCACTGAAAGTGTCAAACAGACAATACTACTAACAGTGAAAAACTGTTATCCGGATACACTAAAAATGCCATTGTCAGTGATTTATCCACTCTAGAATCAAATAAACCTGTTGACTGTTATTAATGAAGAGTAATCCAAAAGTAAAAAAGTTAAAATAAGCTATACTTCTGAGCCTCTAAAGGACATGGGCTTTTTTTTTTTTTTTAATGGTTTAATGCTCTACTTTCAGTCTCATAGGAATGGTAGCAATAGAAGTTTCATCTTACTAACAAATTTCCATTTGGAAGTTTGAAAATTCTCTCAAAACACATCCCATCAGTTTTACATATCAGAGTAGTCAGAATTTGCAAACAGATCCAAGAAGTTTATCAAGGACGGTGGCATATTTCATAGTGAATTTGTGCTTCAAAGTGCCACAGACCCATTTTTTTTTTTTTTTACAAATAATGCTATGAAGTAAAAGAGACAGAAACACAAACATCAAATGTAAGTTTGCTGAATTAGTGAGATACAAAGCACTATCATCAGAAGGATCTCCTATGTTTGGAAGAAAACAATTGCCAAAGGCTGTTCTGAAAGTTTTGTTAGAATCCAAGCCACTGGTTTGATGTGGAAATAGCACAGTTCAGTGACAGCATCCACAGACACATAAAGGTGAAACTGGGTGAAAATAAAGAGAACTAAGTATTTCCATTTCTACCAAGATGAAATCTGCTCCATCATAACAATATGGCTCCCATTCATATAATACAGCACACACACAGGTGAGCACACATGCACGCTTGTGCATGCATGCGCGCACACACACACATACTTAATACTTAATAGTAAGTTATTTAATAAAAGTAAACCTACAGAAAAATAAGGAAATGACAAACAGAAAATTCATCAGTTCTTCAAGATACTTGTATTTCAGTTCTTATGCTGCAGGATGGGAAGTGGAACATTTTATTTCCCTTTCTTTCACTTGTGCACAGTGTAAATACCTAGGTAAGTGTGTAGGTATGACTCTCATGTACACATGTAGTCCCTTAGATGCATATATACTTCTTTGTATGTCTAACACTCAGAGCCCTGGTCTCCCCTCCCTCATCACCTCCTTCCCACAACTTTGAATTTTTGCAGCACCTTGGGCTCAGACCTTCTGATTTCTTCCTCCAATAAAAATTATTGCTTGATGTCCTTTGCTCTAAAAGGACTCACCTTGTATTTATCCAGGACACCACTGATGGGAAATAAATGGTAACTTTACTAAGTCAGCAAGGGTTGTTCTAATCTTGCTGAAATCTCACTGGAGGCAGGAGTGGCCATTTCTAATCTGTCTATTCAGAGTACTCTTTGCTGAGTTGTACCAAAGAGCTACAGGTGGCAGCACAGGCTGGGGTCTCCCACATGCAGCTAGCCCCAGGTTACCTGCTGCTCACAAGAAAACTGTCATGTTATTCAATGCATCCCTACTTTCACAAACCACCCTTTCTTCATTTCTACAGAAATCTGTCGCTCATTGTCTCAGATTTGAGCTGAAATACAGTTAAACATTAGATGTAATGATAGCGGCCTACAATTTACCCACAAACAGGCTCCAACACTCAGGGACTGGGGCTGAATCTTCCTAAACAGAGAACAACTAAACTTCTAACAAATAACAAGTACTTTTTCTTGAGCTGACATATTTTGCTATGTTTGGTCTGAATTGATCATTTCTAAAGCTTTTGTCTTTTTTCCTTGAAACTACATTATATAGTGCTGTTAAATATCATCTAGAGAACACAGAAGTTTAAGAATATTTTCTTCTCTGTTGTAAAAGCAGAATAATTTAAAAAGATATCGCATTGACCCATAACTAATAGTGATTTATGCTAAACTTGAGAGACTGTAGAAAATATGGCAACTGTCAGGTATATACCCTCCCTGACACATCATACTGCCTCATGTTCAACTATGAAACCATGTCAGTTTTATTTGGAGGGACTACTAAAATAAATTGATGTTTTATCCCTTCTGTTAACATGAAACACACACACACACACACACACACACACACACACATGCCTCTCTTTTCCTTTCAGCAATGGCATCCTTTGCAACTTAATGAACATCTCTACATATTCTGAGAAGCTGTGTTCACCTAACATTGAGGACTACTTCCAGAGACTCCACAAACCCACAAAGGAGGACAAGTCTTTATAGAGGTGAGCCCCGAAAAAAGAAGATCAGTATTTCATATCTGAACACAAAATTTCAATCCTTCCTCTTAAAAAATAGTCACACATTATTTAATACTTGGGAATTAGAGCTCAGAATTGAAACCTACTGTCACCAATGAGGACATCCAGGTGTCTGTTCTTTAAAGCAGTGGCTAACCAAGCACCTTACCAACTTTCTCTTCTCATTGTCACTGCCCCCACCTCAGGGCCTAGTTACAGGACCATTAGAAAGATACATCATAGATGCAGAAGACCTTCATATAGATCTGATTATTTCTATTTTGCTTTCATTTGTCTTTTCTATTTTAATACAAGCTTGCAGACACCAGAATTAGGAAGAAAAAGTGAATTTTTCCTAGAGCTTCTGGAGATAGTGTGGCCCTGCTGAGACCTTGATTTTGGACTTCTGACCTCTACAACTGTGAGAAAATAAATCTCTGTTGTTTCAAGCCACTAGGTTTATGGAAGTACTCAGATTTGAACTCAGGGGCCTTGAACATGCTCTGTAGGCATTTTACAACTGAGCTACACCACCAATAATTTGTGGTTATTTATGGTAAGTTGTGGTAGCCACAGGAAATTAAACAGAAGTTTTCAGCTTAAGTAAAATTTGTGGGCTAAAAGTGGGCAATAATAACCTTCTTTAAGAGGAAAGCTTCAATTGTTATGTGTTGTTCTGGCCTAGGCTATACCAGCCTCAGAACAAATACAGCAATACTTTTAAAAGTGTTTAGGGACAGTGGCAACGACATCTTTTAAGCTCTTCTTCACATATACTTTATTAAGAATTTTTCTTTCACATGTGATTTGGGCAGACAATAAGACTATGCAAGACTGACAACAAATTGATGCTGACCTATCTATACCCACCAGTCCTAGCTACAACAGAACAAATTATAAAATAACCTACAGTTAAAAGGGTAAGTGTCCACAGAAAACAAATGGTACAAAAGAAGCAAGGACTCATCTTGTTCTCTATTGTTAAAAAGGCAGCAGTCTCCATACTCACTCCTGGCAACATCCAGCTGTTATCTTCTGAAATGATGAATGCTACTGAGATGATGAATATAATAAAATAATGCCTGGACCTAGGAACCGGCAAGTTTCCTACAGGCTCCCCCATACCTACTGTCTGCAGAATGGAAGGTACTACCTCACATTGTCACTGGGTACTCTTCTGCAGGTACAGATCAGGTTTAAAGACATTATTGCTTCTTAGTACAAAAATCATATCTACATTTAAAACCACACACAAGACAATAAAATCTTTTTAAATTCAAATGTATGTATGTATATATATGCATACACACACACTTGCCAGTTAAGCTACACAAGGCTAATAATGATTCATTTGTTTTCTGCTCTATTGAGCCTTAGTGTATCCAGGGAGTAGAAAGAAAAGGGTGTGCCAAAAGCTGGGAACAGTTGAACATGCCGTCATCCAAGGTGCTGGGGAAGTATAAATAAGGGGACCATAGTCCAAGGCCAACTAGGCAAAAGCATAAGTCTGTATTCAAAAGAATAACCAAGCAAAAGCCCTAGTGGTAGACTTACCTGCCTTGTAAGTGGGAAGCTATGAGTTCAAACTCGGGCCCTATCAAAATGAAAGGAAAATTATGGGAATATTAGTCCTTGGACAAATCATTCTGCTTCTATTGAGCTGCATTTCTGTCACAGGCGAAATAGCTCAACTGTACAGGAAAATGCATGGCCTAAAACACTGATTAAAATGAAATGTTCTCAGAATAGCTAAAGCAATTCTACGCAAAAGAAGTGGCACAGGAGGTATCACAATACAAGACTTCAAGCCTTATTATAGAGCCATTATAACAAAAACAGCCTGCTACTGGCATAAAAACAGACCCGAATACCAATGGAATAGGATAGAAGAGCTGGAAATAAATCTGTGTACTTTTAAAGTCAGCTGATATTTGACAAAGGAAATAAAGACATACAATGGAAAAAACATAGCCTCTTCAACTACTGGTGCTGGGAAAACTGGGCAGACATATGCAGAAAACTCAAAGTGGACCCTAGCCTATCACTATGCACCAAGATCAACTCAAAATGGACCAAGGACCACAACATCAAACCTGAATCTTTGAAACTATTGAAGGACAGAGTAGGAAAGATGCTAGAACTTATAGGCACAGGAAGGAACTTCCTGAATAGAGTCCCAGGGGCACAACAGATAGGGGAGAGACTCAACAAATGGGACTACTACAAATTAAAAAGTTTCTGCACAGCTAAGGTCATAGCCACCAAAATAGAAAGACAGCCAACCATATGGGAAAGGATTTTTACCAGCACAGCAACAAAGGCCTAATATCTGTCATCTACAGAGAACTCAAAAAACTAAGCCCCTCCAAGCCCAGTAAACCAATTATGAAATGGGCCAAGGAGCTAAAGAGAGACTTCACAAGAGAAGAGATAAAAATGGCAAAGAAACATATGAGGAAATGTTCAACATCCCTGGCAGTAAAGGAAAAGCAAATGAAAACAACCCTGAGATACCACCTCACTCTATTTAGAATGGCCTATACTCTGAACTCAGGCAACAACAAATGCTGGAGGGGGTGCGGGGAAAGAGGAACCCTTCTCCATTGTTGGTGGGAGTGCAAATTAGTACAACCACTTTGGAGAACAGTATGGAGGTTTCTCAAAAAGCTCAACATAGACCTTCCCTATGACCCAGCCATACCACTCCTAGGCATCTATCCTGAACAACAGGTCTCAAGATAGTAAAAAGAAATCTGCACTTCCATGTTTATTGCTGCACAAATCACAATAGCCAAAATATGGAAACAACCCAGATGCCCCTCCACAGATGAATGGATCCAAAAAATATGGTACCTATACGCAATGAAATACTACATAGCAATTAGAAATGGCGAAATATTGGAATTCGCAGGGAAATGGTCAGAACTTGAACAAATAATGTTGAGCGAGACAAGCCTAGAACACAGAAAACAAAGGGGCATAATCTCCTTGATATATGACTGTTAAGGTGAGTGGAGGGGGAGACAGTAGAGATCAGGTTTGCAAAACTAAAAACTTTTTGTCAAATGGTATTTCCCACAGGTTTGGGTCAGCAACCCTACATTATGAAACTAAAACCAAACAACTACTCAACATATAAAGGTCAAAAATAGACCTCTCAGTGGATCACAATAGCTCAAAAGCTATGTATGTATGTTCATATAAGATATGTATGTTCATATAAGATAAGGATAAGCAAACTCTATTGTTGACGTTACATTTAAAGTCCTAGGTGAATTTCCTTTGGTGTAGGCCACGTGGCTACTGTATATGTTGTTGGTACACTGTATATTGTATATATGTCTACCTAATCTAGGGAAGGGAAAGAAAAACAGGGTGTAAGATATCACAAGAAATGTACACACTGCCCTATTATGTAACTGTACCCCTTTTGCACAACACCTTGTCAAAAAATTTTAATTAATAAGTAAATTATTAAAAAAAACAACAACTCAGCATAGAAATACCCTATGACCCAGCCATACCACTCCTAGGCTTCTATTCAGAACAACAGGATCTAGGATACCACAAAGACACCTGTACATCCATGTTTACCACTGCACAATTCACAATAGCCAAAATATGGAAACAACCCAGATGCGCCACTACAGATGAATGGATCCAAAAAATGTGGTACCTGTACATAATGGAATACTACACAGCGAATAGAAATGATGAAATAATGGCATTTGCAAGGAAATGGTCAGATCTTGAACAAATAATGTTGAGCAAGACAAGTCTAGAACACAAAGAACAAAGGCACATGGTCTCCCTGATATGTGGTTGTTAGGGGAGGGGGGAGAACAGTAGAAATCATGTCTGTAAAATAACAAACTTCTTTTAAAATTGTATTTCCACATGTTTTTGTTAGTGACTCTACATTATGTTGCTAAAACCAAACAATTACTAAATAAACATATAAAGGTCTAGGATAGACCTGTCAGAGAATCACAATAGCTCAACAGCTATGTACATATGATTATATAAGATGAGGGTAAGGAAAATGAACTCCAAGAGATGGAAACAGGAGGAATTTATTGTTGTCGTTATGTTTAATGTACTAAGTGAATTTCCTTTTACATATCCCCTGTGGTCACTGTATATGATTTTGGTAATTGGATATTGTATATATGCTTATCTGGACTAGGGAAGTGAAAGAAAAATGAGGGAGGGTATAACAAATATGACAAGAAATGTATTCATGACCTTATTATGTAACTGTACCCCCTCTGTACATCACCTTGTCAATAAAATTTAATTTAAAAAAATGAAATCTTCTGTATCCAGGACTAAATCACCCATCCGAATCTTTCAACTCTTTCATTGATTCACTATGGTAACATTTTTACATGCAGCTCTTCCAATTGTCATCAATATCTGCTTACATCTAGAATGTCTAGAAAGAGGGATCATTTATTACCTTGGGAAATTTGAGTTGATAGAGGGCATATTTTATTCTTAGATGGCAGCACTTTTACAACCCAGATACTTATGTAAAAAGAAAAAGTCAGCTATTATAGGTAATGCATAATGACTACTGTGGGGTCTAGAACCTGCCTCCGAGTCTAAAACATAACTCTAGGCATATTCCTCCCTCCTAAACTTACTGTTTCCTCTAAGCCAAAGCCATTGCATTTCTCTGACCAATGTCCACCAGGAAAGTGGGTTGTATGAAATGTGACCCTCACAAATGCACAGAGACTGGGTCCTCCTATGCCTCCATCCTCAGCAGCATGGATGAGGGAGGCATGGCCTCCTATAGTCAATGGGACAGGCAGCCCCAAACACATGTATGGGGAGGCCAGGGACAAGTGCTACATTCACACATGAGCTGTCCTCTCCAGTTGCTACTTACTGGGAAGCACTGCAAGCATGAGGTTTCTTCACCTTGTTCCTTAGCTCCATTCATCTACTTCCTTAGATAGCAGGGAGCTGTGCTGAGGGTTCTGTCCTTCTCTTGCCTCTATTTTCTGCCTCCCTAGAACAACCATCACACCCAGGAAGGCACCCCCCCCCACACACACACACTTGCCCTGGTGACACATACATGTAAGACTCTACAACTAGCACTTTGAAGTCTTTGGACACCACTTATAAGAAATGCTGAACTGATGAGCCCAGGAAATCCTATTCCCCTACTAAGAAAAAAAACTTGTATGAATTTGTTTTTCCATCACTTGACCTTGATTTCAGATGCAGCCTCAAATTTTACTCTCAATTGTTTAGAACTAGATCCCCCACCCCCAGACTACTATCCCCACAATAAAATTTCAGGTTTTTTTTTTTTAATCAGTTCTCTTGGGACTTAAGAAAGACTACAGCCAAAGAAGCACTGAAAAATAGAGCAACTACCATGTATGTTCTATATCTACAGAAGAACACATGCCAAAGGATTCACTAAAAGGAAAAGGAAATAATTCTAAAATAGAAGGTTGTTTTTCCTGTTTATTTTTCTTTTTGAAAGACATGTTGTGTGTATGTTTTGGAAGGCCTATATGCCCATCAAGTAGGCAGTAGTAGTATTATGGCCTGAATGCAGCTGTCAAAACCCTGTGAACAGTTGGAATAGTAATACAGGAATTCTTGGTCTCTCTGAAACTGCAGAAAGGAAAGGGGCCTCTCATGGAAGGCACTGAAATCCTTTTAATCACATCAAACAAAGGCTATCAGGACATGAGAAAATAAAATCTCTGCTTAGAGAGTAGTTATGACCAAAGTAGACATTATTTCATTTTATTTTTTGCCAGTCCTGGGGCTTGAACTCAGGGCCTGAGCACTGCCCCTGGCTTCTATTTTTATTTTTATTTTTATTTTTCCCTCAAGGCTAGCACTCTGCCACTTCAGCCACAGCGCCACTTCTGGCCATTTTCTATATACGTGGTGCTGGGGAATAGAACCCAGGGCTTCATGTATTCGAAGCGAGCACTCTTGCCACTAGGCCATATTCCCAGCCCCATAGACATTAACTTAATTAAATCCATTTAAATTACTAAATAGGGTAACTCAATTGTGTTAGCTTACTCCACAAAAAAACTTACATTTTTGTTCTTCTATAATCTCATTAAATATTCTTCCAAATTTAGATGCATATGGATTTCACTTTTGGAAGACACAGTTCATACATTTAAAACAGTGACTTATGAAAACCACATTCAGAACTGCGCTCCTGAAGAATTCTAGACTATTCTGTGTAAAAAAAAAAATATTACTGAGTTAAGTGTTGATACCTATAATCCTAAATACTCAGGAGGCTGAGATTTGAGGATTGCAGTTCAAAGCTAGCCTGGGCAGGAAAGTCCATGAGACTCTTGTCTCCAATCAACCATCAAAAAGCTAGAAGTAGAGCTGTGGCTTAAGTGGTAGAGCTAGCCTCAAGAAAAAAAAGCTAAGGGACAGCTCCCAGCACCAAAAAATATAAATAAATAAAATTGTTTTAATATTTCCTTTGTACTTGGAAAGCTTCTTCCTCTTTTATTTTTTGGTCTCCTTTTGCTTGCCTGAATTACTTCATTCTTATCTATCTGTTTGATTGCAACTTTGTACTTTTAGAGATCACCAAGAAATGGTTGTCTTATTTCTATATAATCCTGTGGCTTCTACAGATAAAATGCCCAGAGAAGAAAATATGTGGCCTCTGGAGTGTACAATATGATGTTTTTCACTTTGCTAACTTAGCAAAATGGTTTTCTTTGGCTCTCATTATCCATCAAATTTTGGAATGTGTCATCATTCATTCTTGTCAGCGGACATTTTACAGGGCTTACTATAAGCCATGCATAAGCCCTAGCTTATAAGCATTTTGATCCAAGAAAACTTACACTTCAATAGGGAACACAGCTATCTGGCAGATTCTGTACCAAAAACTATACAAAAATATGACAGCCTTGAAGAAAACACACAGAGATGTGGTAACTCCATTTAGGTTACGGAGCTAGGGAAATAAATATCTCCCTGGGAAATGGCAATGTCCTTTCATTACATACTCATAAAAGTTTTAGAATTAGGCACACAAAGATAGTGTGTCAAATATTATCAATTCCAAGGTAAGGTGAGGTATAGGAAAGATCTAGATCTGATTAGATTCCCTGTTTTAACTGCAGTGCCTGGAGCATCTCATGGTGAGGGCTGTGGTACTAGGCTTTGTGTAATATGCACAAAGCACTCACTTCATCGTAAATGTTCAATGAACTATAAATAGCAAGTAACTCAGAATTGATACTGATTTATGTCTGAGCTTTGCCATCTCAAAATAAAGCTTATTTTCCTTTAGACTTCTGCCTTTACAGAAACAATCAACAAAAAGAAGAAACTCCAAAAAACTATTCTAAACACAAACACTAATGTCCATGATTTTTCTCCGCTCAGGTGACCATCAGGTATCATTTATTTATAGAATATAGGTATTTCTATACTATATTTTCATGACAGATACATAAACACAGGCAAAAAGTAGAGTTAGTAGGTTGTGCTCAATAGCTTTCTATCGCATTAGGAAAGGAATATGCATTAGGGTTTTGAGAAGGGTAAACGCCTCTAAGGCAGGTAAATGTTTTTCATGTCATTAACTGCTTGATGGAGAGGGAGCTGGAAAAGCCTTTTAGAGGAAGCTTAAATTCACTCTGCAGCCCAAGAGGCATTTCTCACCCCTTGTTTAGCTTTCCTTATTCTGAGCTTCCCAGGTACTTGCAAATACCCACAGGACAGGGCAAATGACACTGTTCACTCCTTTATTGGACACTCACTGCTGCCTAGAGGTACCTAGAGCTGGAGAAGCCTCATCTTCCAGAAACTCCCAGTTCTCCACTAACCTTATTAAGTATGCCCTCCATTGACCACCACATTAGTGGTGAACAATCCTTTTCCTACTTTGGTAGAAGGCCCAATGTTTCAGATACTAAACTTATTCAACTTAAAACTAAGATATATCAGAATAGCAATCAGAATGGAAGAATGTCTCATGTACTCAAATTCAAAAGGAGAAATAACCCAAAGTCTTTGGTAATGATGATTAAGCGGCAGCCTCAGAAGGGTGAGAGAATTAAGGACCATTTCTCAGAACAACTGAAAAATCACACTGTGGTCAATATGGTTTGGTAGGAAAGAACCTGGTGACCAATGAGATCTGCATAAATACAGCCTATCATTGGGGAACGTGAAGCACATGGGAGATGAGAGAAGAATATCCAGTCAACGTTTGTAAAAACAAGAATGAATCTATGGCTCCTTCACATATTCCCTCCATCAGGAGATTTTTACATGGTCCAGCCATGTCTGAGCTTCTGGAGCCACTTCTGCAAGTGGCATCATAATTACCTGAGTAGTATAACAGGTGCTTAAACTACTTATACTAAAACCACTGACTGCCTACTTGGGCTTGCAAATTAACTGAAAGCAGGATAAAAGCTATGCATCCCTGCCTCCATTTTGTATCTACGTCCTTTGCCCCAAGTCACTCTCCCCTATGGACACTTTATAACCATCTTGGAACCCAGGAAGCAGCTGACAGAAGGCCAAATCATTTGTCATGCATCAATAACTAGTCCTCCTGACCAATCCTGAGACAATGAACTATCAGACTATCTACCATCACCTCTAACTTGGAACACACCTGTAACTAGGACTGTTTTGCAAAGCCTTTTCCTCTTTCCTTTGTAGCTAAAGAAATGCTGTATTCCTATAGAATTTCCATGTAATAACTCCTATTTCTGCCTGTTACCATCTCTCTTTATTTGGTGTAAAGAGATGAATGGATGGTCTTGATCTAGGAACTCCTGGAGTTTGGGGCCTGGGTCCTAAAACTCCAGTTTTAGTACTTGTCTATCACATCCATTTTTACCTCAACAGAGTCCAGCATGTAATGCCCAATGGGCACCAAAAATGTTAAGTGAATGAGAGAATCATCTTTTATATACAGTGGCCACAACTGGAACATACAACTAGGGTGAAGGTAAGTAATAGGGAAAATGACTATGAATGGAATAATGGGGTGGGCCCTTAAACAGTCTAAACACAGAGCACTGTCCACCTATACTGGCCTGAAAGCTCATCAGCCCTGTGATAGCTGTTCCATTCTATTTTGGGGGAGATGGGACTCATAGCTAAAAGATATGTCTCCATAATCACCCAACTTGAAGTGAACTAGGATTTTTAAATTTTTATATTGTAACTTAACTTTTCTTTCAGAAATCTATAGGCTCAATATTAGTCATAAATTGAAAGTAGATGTTTAGGGTTTAATTGGAATATTATTTTTTTCATTTTATTGTAAAAGTGATGTACAGAGGGGTTAGTTACAGAAGTAAGGTAATGAGTACATTTCTTTTTGAACAATGTGACCCTCTCTCTCACTAAGAAATGATTCTTAATTTACAAGGCACATGCCTTTGATACAAAACTTGTTGACTTACTTTTTCCACGTCTAGATCAGCATCCTGCTTCTTCAAAGACTGTAGAAGAAAAAAAAATGAGATATCAAAAGATTATTGACCACTCGTTGCCTGTAAACCACCCACAAGGAGCCACCATAGAATTTCCATAAATTACAATTTGCCCACAGATTTTCTCACATTCACACACTTGTTGCAAAGCCACACTTGCCACAAACACCTGCCTCAAACTGTAAAGACCTATCCCTATACAACCAAAGGAAGCCAACATGAAACTTTAACTTTCTGGAACCAGAAAAAATAGGAAAGAAATCTTGAGTGTACACATGCACACACACACACACACACACACACACACACACACACACACACACACACACACACACCCCTCTTCTTCCAGGTCTTTATATAAGTAATTCACAGACAGGACACATTAAAAAAACAGTCTTCCAAATTAAGTCTTACTCAACTTAAGTTTTGGTAAGATCCAAGCCCATATTTGTCTAAATTGCTGTCTGCCAAACTAACATTTTTTACTTTGTGCTGGTGTTTGTTTTTGAGGCAAGTTCTCTCTATGCTAGCCTCAAACTTGCAATCTCAGTGCTAGGATTACAGACATATAACCACAATGCCTGGCCTCAGAAGCCTTGATATGATTTCTGATTACCATTAGGTGGGTTCCCCCTCTGCAGAAAGTTTGCCAACCCACTAACCAGTACCATCCTATCCCTGAAAACTACCTTAGAACTCTGTGCCATCTCCCTTGACAAAGCTGTGCAGACTGATGACATAGATTTCTATACTTAATCCTAAAAGTGTCAGGTGGAATAAGCAAATTTCCAGTTTGTTCATGCATTTGCCTTCCAGCTTGTCAGTATTAGAGTACTTCATTTATCATTTGCAAGTTTAGGTCTCTGAATAAACCTCCAACTTTAATAAGTATGGAAAAAGAACAGTTACATTGCTGATAACAATGTCAGGCAGAAACTAGGCTTGAGTTGAGGAATCTGAAATTTTAAAAAAATGGTAGGTGCATTTTTCCCCCCTATTTCAATAGAGACTCTTAAGCTTTCAGTGTGATTTTCAGTGTCTTTCTTCTTGGTCTACGGTTTTAAACAATCACATAATAAGTTACTATTCCCCTCAAAACCATCCGCCTCCAAACACACAAAATAATATTTTCACTGTTTGAAAAGACACATAATTAACAGTAACATCTTTGTTTTGTTTAATCAAAGATGACTCAGAATGAAGTGGAGAAAAATGACCATAGAGAAGAGAATTAGTAACTCATATATTGTAGTCTGTAGATGGACATTAAAATCATAAACTTACTGCAGACAAACAAGAAACCTACCATGGAGATTGGAGGGGAAAAATGCAGTAATTAAGCATGCTACTATAGCTGTGCCTTAGCAACCTGGCTCACTCATCTCTTCTGGCTTCTGGAACATGCTGCTTGCTCTCTCTTAACCAAGGAGACACTACAATCTATGTCCTTTCTTCTGGTTAACCACTGGGAATCTAGCACTACTATGCTGTGCAAAATGGAAATTTAACTACTCCCAATAATCAAAAGAGTATTTCAGTGCTACAAGAAATTTCTACTGACTGAAGAAAGCATGCTTACATGGAAATTAAGCTTCCAGTCTTGAACACTTCCATAGAGATTTAGAAACATTTTGATTTATGTCACAACAAAGAGTTTTCATTTGCAAGGTAAAAGCTTCCTTTCTCTGCCACAGAAAGAGCACTTGAATCTTTCTACTTTTTCAGTGCAAAAAAGAAACTTAATACCTCTCATGCATAGTGCAAAACCACAACACAGGATGCCCAATTCACAACAGAGTGCAAAGGAATGAGCCTTCACTCCACAGCACTTTAGCAACTAGTACCAATAGGAAAACTGAAAACCCATTTGGAGCTGCTGGCTTACTACTGCACAGTCTAATCCCTCCATGCACATACACATCACCATCCAATTTCTTTTTCATGCTTATGAAACAGATGGAGTTAAATAACAAAGACCATTTATGTATCATTCTGTACCATAAACCCAAAGAGGGATGCCATAGCTTTAAGCTTTAAAGACAACCGAGTAAGATAACTTTAAATTCATTTTTAGGCATCAGTGCTATTGTTTCAAAGAGGATTTACATGGATAAAAAAAACCCACTACCTACAAGTGATATTGATTTGACAATCCCATTTAGAATGAAGAGTGGTATCTGTCTCTAAAACCATACATTTTTCTTAAAGTCTGTTTCTGAAAGCTAAGAATACGTTTTAACCATCAAATGTTGAAATAGAAACACTTTTTATTAAAATGACCTATTTTTGAATCAGCCATTTATCCCAAATTATCTGTATTACAAAGGGTAATTTTTGAAATCCAAATTTTAGGTATCTATGGCTTAAAGAATGATAGATTCCTCTTACTCCCCATGTGTGAATGTGTCTGTGTGCATAGATACTGATATGCGTGTCATTTATATAGGTATTACAAAACAGTTGCCTGCCCCTTCAGTTGGGGACTTTAAGCTGTTGAGTTTTTCCCAACTTTTATTCTTCCTGATGAAGTGGTATTGATGATTTGGTTGACAAACATAACTAAAGTGACCCAGAGACTTCAGTGAAAAAGGCTATTTATAAATGTTGCAAATGGCTTACATGAGATCAACCCTCCATCCTTGGAAGAACATGCAAATACTCCAAAAATAAAACTTTGACATCTCACTTGATATAGCCATCCCTTCAGTTCTCACTGCTCTTGCACCTCCAGATACTTAGAGCATATCAGCTTGAACTTTGTAGCAGTGCAGTGAGGAAAGACCAGTTCCTGGTCTAAGGAGCACTGGCTACATATTCAGTGGATGTCAAAAGGCTGGTGGTGCTCCAGGGCAGTGAGGTGGTTAAGGGGCTGGCAGTAGCTGGAAGGAGAAATGTAGGAAACTGAGGCAGATGCCTGATTGTAGTAAGAGAAGGTATTTTCTAGCTGAGAAGTCAGCAGGAGTTAGAAGGGCACTTCTGTACTGTGCCATTATATTTTGAATCTCTCTCTGTCCCATGGAAGAACAGAAAGAGAGACTCAACTCCTCAGTATATTCCTGACACTGGGCTAAGCATTGTCATTCCAATCACATGAACCCTGCTGGTAAGTATAATTTTTTTCCAATCAGCGTTCAGGACCCAGCTCACATTCTTCTTTTACTCTCATCTTCTCTTCCCACACTTCTCTGCAGGACTAGCTTTCTTCTTGGCTATGTGATTACTGTAATTTATCCCAGCCCTGTTTCACTGTTTCCCTACTAGACTTTCAGCTCTGTCACTGGTCAGAACATCACTGAGAACGCTGCCTGAAACACGCAGGGGCTGAACTGGTATCACCTCTGCTGATAGATGAATGAAGGGATACAAGGGGCAGTGACAGAGTAACCAATGAAAAAGCACTAAATCAAACCAACCCCACTCTTTCCTCATTACAGACCGGTATTTGTGTTAGAGGTGTGGGGATGGAATATGTAGGTCCAGAATGTGACCACAACCCACATACAACACACACTTAACTAGAAAGTCAATTTCCTCTTTAAATTGTCTTGGGTTTTTAATTTTAAATAACAGATATATAAAATAGAGCTCTTGATATTGTTTTTCATATGAACTAGTGATTTTATTATTAAATATATAATTGAGACAGAAATTTCATATATTATGGTCATAATCATATCTGATATGTGATGAATGAGACTTAAGGGTGAGGAAGAACTCAACAATGATTTAAAATCATCATTCAGGTTTTTGTTTATTTTAAAAGTGGGAACTTGTGAGAGAAATGAGGTGTGCTTTTGTCTTGCCACAGTGTCTTCTCTGTTTCAAATTCAACCCTTTAAAATACTTGCAAAAGATATAAAATATTCATTGACCTGCCAAAAAACATCTGCACATTACTGGACATGTCTTCACACAGTCACATCTGAATAACTTCTTTCTGCTCCAGTGATCATAGCTGTATTCAATCACCACTAAAGTAGGAATCTCATAACTATATGTGGTGTGATGTCAGTGGCAATGGAGGATGAAATAGCCATTTGATAGCAACTTCCATATCAGGCCTGTCAACAGGGACAAGTATGCCTCCAGTTATTCTTAACTTAGTATCCAAGGCACAAGAAGGACCAGGCAGGGCCAGACTCACTATAGTTGCAAAGAAAGCTAAGACACATACAGAGCATACACAGAAGCTCCTCACTGCTCTTGGGCACATGAGGCAGCCTGGCTTTTTGCCCAATGCCCAGGAACAGGCCCACTTTCATGGTGGGCTTTCCAGGCCTGTGCAGCTGCAGACAGGCACACAGTCTGTGGGACCATCCATGCTCAATACCACCATGAGCTCCTGTTTTCCCTGACAGCTGGAAAAGGCTCCAGAGACAGGCCCCAGGCCAAACAAGGCCTTTTGTCATAAGGAACTTATTTCTCTCTGTCCTGTTTCACCGGAAGAGAGTAGTTCCCTCTAGCCCTCCATTCTGGCCCCAACTGGCTTATTCTCCAAGCAGGATGTATACACAACCTACTTAATAAGGTCAGATACAGTGCTAACTGCAGTCTCTCCTCCTGGCTTGTCCATTCCCCAGTCCAGGTGCATGGTAAATATATGTTCCAAATGTTGAGAGACTTGGGGCAACAGTGAGGCCGATACAAAATAAGATCATCCCAGGAGAATCTTCAACACCCTGGCTTGAAGGGGAAAGTGCCTAGGGTAAGGAGGATGGCAGAGGTGGCTGGGGAATGTCCGTGGTCTTTATGCTGGGATGATGGCATAGGGTTCAGCTAAGGCTATATGTGTTCTCATTCCTATTTAGTTTATACTTACTTTACCTCCTTAAAAAAGGTAATATATGCTCATTAAACTTTTGTAAAATATGGCACACACGTTATGCTAGAGCTCTTTCTTTTCTGGCCAGTGTTTCTATGCATATGGAAATGTTAGCATGGATTGTCAGCATCTTCATCGTGCATTCAATAAAGGAGAGAACATGTAACATTTGACAGAGGCAACCAGGAAGGGAAGTACTGCAAATGAGAACCATGTACCTGGCATCATTAACTGAAGGGTCTATTTCAATTAGGAAGGTACAAAATATAGTCTCTACCACCTACTGATGGCTCTCACCAGTGACCTCTGCAGTATTCTCTACAATAAAAAATGACTGTTCTACAGCCAGAGAAGAAGCAGTTGGCTAGGAAACTAAGTTCTATCCCTGGCTCTGCTATTTACATGCTTTGTGATTTGGTAGAAATGAGTACATCAAGGGTTAAATGCCAAAATCCCATGGGACCAGGAACACAGAGTCAATAAGTAAAGCAGGTGAGGTGAGACAGGGGTATGCTAACACCCTCAACACCCTCGCAAGAGGCCAGTACCACATGGCCCAGACAAACTTGCTATGACTAGACAACAAAAGTTCAGTTTTGACAGTTTCTTTTCCTCAAGAAGCTGAAATTTCCAGTTTTTACACAAAACTATTCTATTTTAAATAATTGGTTTAATTTTTTAATATACCATATAAGTTATTAAGTCTATGCCTCAATTTTTCTTACTGTTAATGTTAAGCAGAAAACTATTCACTCTCCAATAGAGGTTTATTGAATAATCAGTTTTTCATTCCTATAATCCTTGGTACTCAGAAGGCTTAAGATGTGAAGGATCCAGTTTGAAGCCAGCTCACAAAGTCCACAAGATCTATCTCCAATTAATCTGGCATGGACCAAGTGCTAAAGCACCAGCTAAGTAAAAAAGCCAAGCAAGAACAAGAGGCCCTGCATTCAAGCTCCAGCTTAAAAGAGATTTCTATTACCATATAACAAAATAATACAAATTCATTCAGATGCATAAGGCAGGGTAACACATTCTCTTCTCTTTGTTTAAACCAGGCTTGACATAAACAGATTTCAAAATATAGATTTGCTCCTGAATTTAAAAAATGTTAGCCTTAGTAGAATTACAGCTGATGATACCAGGTCCATTGTAGTGAATCCCTGATTAGAAAGGCTCTAGCTGCTCTCTAATGCTGTGTGAGGCAGGGGTGTAGACCACCTTTTCCAGAAGAACTACAGTAATAGGCAGCTGAAAAGTAGGGTGATGGCCAGAGGAGAGTGAAATAAGGAGAGTATATCTTTTAGGTGAAATTGCAAAAGTGTATTTGTTAAATGATTATCATGTTAGAGCAAAAGACAAAAACAAAATCCCAAACCCAAGTTCCAAATGAAGAAATTGTGTCAGAAAACTACTAGAAAGTGCTGAATGCAGTAAAAATTTTATTATTAAGAGTAAAGAAGCCAAGATCTAGTTAGTTAGATTTTCCTCTAAACAAGAAGTCAGAAAAAAAGGAAAACTCTTTACTATAATACATACTGCCCTACATTTTTACTGTGCCATTTCGGTATTTGTCCTTTTTAGCCTACTTCTATCACAGTTCTCTTTGCTAAAATACATTAGTTGCCATGGAAACAATGTCATAGTGTGTAAAACCATTTACTGTCCTTGGAAGGCATTCATGATAAGACCGAACAGCAGCATGTTTTGAAAAGGGAAGCAACAGAAAACAGTTGTGTGAAAACAGAGGGTCTCAAAATCATGGCTTCAAAGTACTTCTCTCCCTCCAACATCCTCTGTCCCTGAAAGCTTTGTATATCAGTTTCCCAAGCCATCTTGAGAAGCACCTTTCCAAGTTATGTAGGCCAGAGATACTTAAATGAAGCCTTTGATCTCAGGTGCCTGAAACCAATTGAGGGGCTGCAAAAGCACAGACTCGGAACCATTGCATCCACCACAAGAGCTATGCAAATGTAATGACTTAGTCCTGGAATACATTCTGTTCTAGCTTTGTTATCAGAGGTAGAAATAATACATGGGACTGAAAGAGGAATTTCCTAATGGCCATGAATTAGCAAGCCACTCCTGTTTAATCTTTTCAACTCCAGGTCTACCACATTAATTCCACCAAGAAGATATATTAGGTATCAGGCATGGTACCTCATACCTATTATTTCAGCACTTGGGAACCTACAGCAGGAGAATTTGAGTTCATGGCAGCCTGGACATATATGGAGATACTGTTTCAAAGACAAAACAAAATAAAAAGTGTAAATAGATACCACTGTAGCAATAGCTATGAACACATGTTCTGTAGTGACAAAATAACCAGACAGCCACATATGTGTCCTCTGGAAGTTCAATATCCAGGGGTAGATAAGGGGGCAGGGGCAAGAGCACAAAAAGTGTCCTGACCCAGGTGCAATGCTGGAATTTATTCTAACTCCAACAGGAAGACATTAGTGAGGGAAGCAATATGATCTCTCAGCTGTTGTGGAGAAGAGACTGAACAGGTCAAAACAGAGAAAAGCAGAACAGTATGGTTGAGGAATAGTACACAGTCCAGAAGAAAAAAGAGAGCAAATAGCAGATGGAAAAATGCTTCTACCTACAGGACAGTAAACACTTCCTTTGTCTGTGAAAGAGCTAGGTTACATCCTTAATCCCAGCAGTCCCTCAGGGTAAGCATTTGTACAATCTGTTTCACTTTGCAAACCAAGTATTATGATTAGTTGCGTTAAAGTACACCACTTCAACCAGGTGCTAGTGGCTTGTGCCCGTAATCCTAGCTACTGACATCAGAAAGATGATGGTTTGAAACTGGCCTGAGCAGAAAAGGGTAGAAAAGCCTTCAGACGCCATCTCCACTAATAATCAGTAATAAGTACAGGTGGAGGAGTGGCTCAAGTGGAAGAGTGCAAGTCAAGCAAGCTCAAGGACAAACTTTGAGTTCAAACCTGAGAGAAATTTTAAAAATAAAACAACAACAAAAACCCCCACAACATCCACCATCCTTGTGTTTTGTAATTTGCACTTTGCCTTTGCAATTTCTGCCACTGTCTTGGATACCATGACATACTGTATGGAGACTTTTTACCAAAATGTAATTAAATCTGAAAGATGACCAGTAATACTCATTTTTCCCTATCCTTTTAAAATCTGGATGCCCTATCTCCCTTTTAGGGTCACCATGCAGGGTGCTCACCAATAAAACAAAAAGCCATTGGATCCAAGAAGCCCAAGGCAGCTCACCACCCAATCTTGACCAGTCATGGGAGAACTCTTACACAATGCCGCTCTTGACAGACAATATACTCTGAGCCTGAGTAGCACAAAATACTAGTAAAAGGGAAATGTACAATGTACATGAAGTATTTGCAGAAAACAATGTTACTACAGATCTTTAAAGGCACAGTCAGAATGCTCTGATTATAATGGGGGGTTACATTATTTTGGGGGGAGAGGTTATTGAATGGTTATTCTATTTTATTTTGCAATACCTCTTTTGGCTTCAATGAGCTAAAAGACAATGCAAGGTTTAAAACAAATGTTAGGAAAGCACTGAGTCACTAAGCTATATCTCTTAGCCCAGATTTAGTTTTCCAAGATAGTTGGTAATACATGTTAATTAGCATAATGCTTGTTGATATTTATTATGGACCACAGGAGCCACAGTGATATCTCTGACTACATAAGTCATAGTCACACTCTGCTAAAAAACCATTACACCTACTTCTAGCATTACTACTTATTGTATTAAGAACACATGCTGGGCTGGGAATGCAGCTTGGTGGTAGAGTGCTTGCTTAGCATGCACGAAGCCCTGGGTTCAATTCCTCCATACCATGTAAACAGAAAAGACTGGAAGAGGTGCTGTGGCTCAAGTGGTAGAGCTCTAGCCTTCAGCACAGAAAGGCTCAGTGACAGAGCCCAGATCCTGAGTTCAAGCCCCAGGATTGGCACAATAAATAAATAAAAGAACACATGCTAAGACAGCTCTCCAGAATTATCTGTTAGAGCAAGTGTCTTATTCTAAATTAACTTGTGTTTACTTTGGAATTACTGTTGTTTTGTGCATATTTGTAATGTAGCTCGCGTTAATGTATTAGCTTCATAAGTAGAAGAAAAAACTTCATAAACAGTTAAATTATTTCAGTTTTATCAGTATTATTAGGAATTTTAAACAAAATCAATTCATTCAAATAATGGGTTTTTCTTGCCATTTGTTTCACAGGATCAAAATTAACTTTTAGAGATCAATCTGTCACAGGCAAAAAGAAGTATCTATTGTGAAACTATTACTATAAATTGAAAAAAGTTCAACAAAAGACATGAAATGACATTTTTGCAGTTATGATTCAAATACGTTTTGTGACAATAAAAATAATGTTCTTACTCTTGAGGAAAACTATGGAGCAGAAAGTTGTTTAAGTTTAGGATGGCACAGGCATAAATGGCTATAGCCTACCAAATGCAGGGGAAATTGACAGTTTCTTTTGTTGCCTGTCAACACTTGGATTGTAGAAGTGCCTGATAAATTACTCTTTAAATCAACCTGATGTGGCAGTAATATGACGACAGACAAGTCCTCTGAAATTTGAGTGAATTCTGTTTCTATGTGGTTGGAAATCTCTATATTTTTTGGTAGTACCAGATTTGATTCTTGGCTTCATGCTTGTTAGGCAAGTGCACTACCGGATGAGTTAGATCTGGCCCTTTTTCACTTCAGTTATTTCTCAGATAAGGTCTCAGGTTTTTATTGTTATTGTTTTGTTTTTCCCCAGAGCTAGTCTCAAAACCATGATCCTCCTGATTTCTGCTTCCTAAGTAGCTGAAATTGCAGCTGTGAGCCACCACTCCAGCCCTAGTTGGAAATATTTTATAAAAGCAGTGAATGAAATGCAAAAGTATAGTTTTTGAAACCTTTAGCCAACTGCAGTTACTGAAAATAAGACTTGTAAGCAGAAGATTTTGGAATTTATCCAGTGAAGCAAAGGAGGAACTGAACACATTAAATGATAAGAACCTGAATGGCATCCAAGATTCAACTCCAAAGTTACATTACAATGTTTTGTAATATCATGACTTGTAGAAATCTTTTAATGCCGCTCCTAGAGTAAATGGATATGTTTATACTTTGCCCCATAATGAAAGGAAATTGAGAAAATCTATGGTTTTGTATCATCTAAATGTGACAAAAACACTCTAAAGGACTATGGTCCTTATTTTCTTAGTTTCATCTTGGAAAAACACTTGCTGAAGATAATAATTCTGAAAGAAGGAAGAAGACTTGTGCAAATACTGGGCAAAATATTTACACATTTCAAAAGAAATTGTCTAGAAAAAGTCTCCAGTTAGCAGAATTTGCTCTGAGTTTATCAAGGACTTTGTGCCTAAAGAATGAACAAGCGTCTCATTTTGAAATACTGTGGTGTACACGTAAGTGCCCATTGAAGATATCTATTTTAAATATTAATGATAAACACAACTCTGAAGGGACTGCAAGCAACTTTATGAGAAAATTAAAGACAATTTACTCTCCATAATAAATATCAGTGATATGATTATTAGAGACATGGCTAAAAAAACTGACTAAAGTAAGTGGGATGTCTAGTAAAAACTACTGCCTATCCTCTTACTACTTCCCAGGTGGCTCATACACAGGCATTTTCCTCTAATGCATGTAGGCATGTGTTTTAAAATTTTAGAAACTTGTATTAGAAATTCACAGATTCACAGATTGCCTTAAAATTGTTTTTAGAATGTACAAATATACACATACCTACTGACACTATTAAAGAAAACGGAAATTAAAAATAACTTAGCAGGCAAGGGTAAAGAAAAGTAGGCAGAAAAATAAAAAATAAGCAAATTAAATATATTTTAGTGTGAAAACTATAAATGGAACAAAGAAAACCATAAAATTTGTTTCATCAAGAAAAATATTTAGAAAACTTATTTTAAATAAATTTGAAGAGAATTATTTCATGGGTCCAAAATATTTTTTAATCTTCCACTTAGTAAATTGTTTTTTAATTCCATAATTTTATTTATTTAGTAACTTTACAAAAATTTTAAATCATGGTCCTCTATCTGTACCTCTCTTAGTTTCCACTTGTTTTGGTATTTACTCTAAAGTGCCCCAGTAATTTTCTTGTAGGAAATATATAAGCAACATCTCAGTAGACAACTCCCACTATGCCCCCAACCAAGGCATGCTTTTAAAATAGGCTTAGATATGTCCCTTCCAAAACTTCAAGGTATTTCAGAAAACAACTGGTTTTAAAAAGCATCTTCTAACTGCATCATCATCCTACGAATGTCAAAGAGATAAAATGTAATTAAAAGAGTTTTCCTCTCTCTCATTTGAGTGTTCTGGTAAGTGCTTATGAATTATACTTGGAAATGAATCTCTTTACACACTGGCAGTTTATTTAGAACATAGGGGTTGAATTAAAATAAAGAGCATCTCCCCTTGTAGTTGGAGACATCCTTTCTAGTATCCATCCCATTACCTTTAAAACATGGAAGTGAAAGATCACACATAGGTCCCCACATTTCTAGTATTCATTGCATTATCTTTAAAACATGGAAGTGAAAGATCACACTGTTCCCCACATAAGAGCAAGCTCATTGAATAAAGACTTGAAGTTCTCACAATTTCCACTGACCTGAGGCCCCATGGCATCCTAAGGCCTTCCTTCTAGAACCATGGGAAGAATTACCACTAACTAAACAATAGGAAATCAAAGGCACCATTACACTTTTGAGATAGAAGCTGCTCCTCAACAGGACCAAACTTCACACTTCTTGCTCAAAATACATATAAACACAGGTACACTAAGCCATACTCTTTCTCAAAGGAAAAGAAATGGTTGAATTCAACCCGGTTAGAATAATTACATTTTTTGCTTATGTTAAAAAAGACTGCTGCTTACAGGCAACTTAAGAGTCTTCAGAGTAAAAACTATACTTGCTTCAGGCAATTAGTCAAATTAAACCACCAGCAATTGCTGCTTAGAGCTGTTCCTTTCCCTTTCTGTCTTTCTCTCAAGAAAGAAGATAGTGATGAGGAGAGGGACTGATTCACACATACGTTCCAGGTTACATTATAAGACGATTTTCTTCCAGAGTTCCAGACAGGATGCAGAGCACAAAGTGCCTTCTTTCTTTGGGGGCTCATTTTCCCACCTAGCTTCTAACATGTCACTGATCCTCAAGTAGAAAATGGGGAACTGGATTTCAGTGACAATGCCTTCTTTTTTTTTTTTCATTCCATTTTTTTTTTTTTATTGCCAAACTGATATACAGAGAGGTCACAGTTTCATACTTTAGGCATTGGATACATTTCTTGTACTGTTACCTCCCCCCTCACTCTCCCCTCCCCCATCCTCCTTTTCCTTTCCCTCCATGAGTTAGTTGTTCAGTAGATTTACACTAAACAGTTTTGCAAGTATTGATTTTGTAATCATTTGTCTTTTTTACCCTGTGTCTCTCGATTTTGGTATTCCCTTACAGTTTCCTAGGTCTAATACCTGTATACACGGTTTCCACTCTACTCAGATAAAATACAGAGATAGTGAAGGTACGCCCACAGGAAGGGCATACAAGAGGACCATCAATAATAGAAGCTACGGTTTCACATCACATGTTGAAAGTAATTACAACAGTGATATAACAGTCGTTTCCATAACATGGAGTTCATTTCACTTAGCATCATCTTATGTGTTCATAAGGGTATAGCTATTGGGCTCTTGTGATCCTCCGCTGTGACAAGCCTAAACCTGTGCTAATTATTCCCTATGAGGGAGACCATAGAGTCCATGTTTCTTTGGGTCTGGCTCACTTCACTTAGTATAATTTTTTCCAAGTCCTTCCATTTCCTTACAAATAGGGCAATGTCATTCTTTCTGAGAGAGGCTAAAATTCCATTGTGTATATGTACCACATTCTCCTGATCCATTCGTCTACTGAGGGGCATCTGGGTTGGTTCCAAATTCTAGCTATGACAAATTGTGCTGCGATGAACATTGTTGTGCTGGTGGCTTTAGTGTGTTCTTATTTGTGGTCTTTTGGGTAGATGCCCAAAAATGGTGCTGCTGGGTCATAGGGGAGCTCTAGGTTTAGCCTTCTGAGGAATCTCCATACTGCTTGCCAGAGTGGCTGAACCAGTTTACATTCCCACCAACAATGAAGTAGGGTTCCCTTTTGGCCACATCCCCTCCAACATTTGTCATTGTTAGTTTTCTTGATATAGGACATTCTTACTGGGGTGAGGTGGAATCTCAATGTTGTTTTGATTTGCATTTCTTTTATGGCCAGTGATGAAGAGCACTTTTTCATATGTCTCTTGGCCATTCTCATTTCCTCATCAGAGAAGTCTCTTTTTAAGTCTTTAGCCCACTTTTTGATGGGACTATTGGTTCTTTGCGGTTTTGTTTTGGAGGAATGTAATTGTTTTAGTTCTGCATATATTTTAGATATGAGGCCTTTGTCCATTGTATGGCCGATAAAGATCATTTCCCAATCTGTGGGCTTTCTGTTTATCTTGCGAGCTATGTCCTTTGCCCTGCAGAAGCTCTGCAGTTTGATGCAGTCCCATTTGTCCATCCTTTCTTTGATTTGTCACATTTCTGAATCTTTGTTAAGGAAGTTCCGTCCTATGCCAAGGAGCCCAAGTGTTTCTTCTACTCCTTCCTTTAGTGTTTTCAGGTTATCTGTTTTAATTTCGAGGTCTTTGATCCATTTGGAATTGATTTGGGTGCAGGGTGATATAAGGATCTACTTTTAGTTTATGTGTTGAACCAGTTTTTCCAGCACCATTTGTTAAAGAGGCCATCTTTCTTCCATCCTATTGTTTTAGCTAACCTTTATCAAAGATTAAGTAGGCATAGTTCTGTGGGTTCATTTCTGGGTCTTCAATTCTGTTCTATTGGTCTTCAAGCCTGTTCTGGTGCCAATACCAAGCTGTTTTTATTACTATAGCTTTATAATACAGCTTGAAGTTGGGTATTGTAATTCCTCCAGCACTGTTCTTTCTGCTTAGGATTGTTTTTGCTATTCTGGGTCTTTTATTGTTCCATATAAATTTCTGGATTGCTTCCTCTATTTCAGTAAAAAATTGTGTTGGGATATTAATGGGTATAGCATTGAATCTGTTGATAGCCTTTGGCAATATTTCCATTTTGATTATATTAATCCTCCCAATCCAGGAGCATGAGAGGTTTTTCCATTTCCTTAATTCTGCCTTAATTTCATTTTTCATGTTTTTAAAGTTCTCATCATAGAGGTCTTTCACTTCTTTCATTAAGGTTATTCCAAGGTATTTTGTTTTTTGAGGCTATTGCAAAAGGAGTTGCTTTCCTGATTTCAGCCTCGGCATTCAGGTCATTAGCATATAGAAATGCCATTGATTTTTGAGGGTTTATTTTATATCCTGCAACTTTGCCAAAGTTTTGGATCAGTTCTAGTAGCTTGGGGGTAGTCTATGGGGTTCTTTAGGTATAGGATCATGTCATCTGCGAAGAGAGAAAGTTTAACTTCATCTTTTCCTATTTGGATCCCCTTTATATTTTCTTCTTGACTAATTGCTCTGGCTAGGAATTCTAGTACTATGTTGAAGAGAAGGGGAGAGAGCAAACATCCCGGTCTTGCTCCTGATTTTAAAGGGAATGGCTTTAGTTTTTCACCATTTAGAATTATACTTGCTGTTGGTTTGTCATAGACTGCCTTTATTATATTCAGGAGTCTTCCCTGGAATCCCAGTTTTTCCAGGGCTTTTAGCATAAATGAGTGCTGGATTTTATTGAATGCCTTTTCCGCATCCAGAGATATAACCATGTGGTTCTTTACCTTGCTCCGGTTGATGTAGTGGATTACATTAATTGACTTGCGTATATTGAACCAACTTTTTATCCCTGGGATGAATCCAGTTTGATCATGATGTATTGTGGGGCACACCAACTGGCCCCGCCTGTTCGCGCCCTGGAGGTGTGTGGCTATTGCGCCCGAGGGAGTGAGGCCCTGAAGAGCCCCGCCTGCCTCAGTCCCTGGGGGCGTGCTTGTTTACACCGCCTCCTGGAAGACGGATCCAGGTTAGCCCCGCCTGCCTTCCGGGTCTGGAACTGGAAAGGCGGCTCTAGCTGGCCAGGCCTCCCAGCCTTAAGACCACTTGCAGCAAGATGGCTGCCGGCAGTAACCTGGGGGCGGTCCTGCTAGTAATGACGTAGACTTAGGCTGCCCCTTAGGGAGGTCCCATGGCCTTCCACCCTTGACTGACACCTCGGACCGCCAATCATAGCCCCTGGCTAGGTATGTTACACCCTCCTCTTCCTGCCATTGCCCATACTTAAGATCCTGTCCGCAGCACTAAACTGAGAGCAGTCTTGAACTTCTCCCGAGTCGACTGACTGTTTAACCGCGGCAGAAAGGTTGGGTTGGGCTGCCTGCGAGCAACTGGCGCCTCATTACCTATTCTGGGTTCACCCACGGCAGGGTGCGCTTCCTCACTGGGGTGCAGGGACCCATGCAATGTATTTTTTTGATGACCTGTTGAAGTCGATTGGCCAGAATTTTGTTGAGAATTTTTGCATCTATGTTCATCAGGGAAATCGGTCTACAGTTCTCTTTCTGTGATGAGTCCTTGCCTGGTTTTGGGATGAGGGTATACTGGCTTCATAGAATGTGTCTGGTAGTGAACTTTCTCTTTCAATTTCATTGAAGAGTTTGAGAAATATTGGTGTGAGTTCTGTTTTGAAGGCCTTGTAGAATTGTGCTGTGAATCCGTCTGGACCTGGGCTTTTCTTGGACGGGAGATCACTTATTGCCCTTTCTATTTCAATGCTCGATATGGGTCTGTTCAGAAGCTTTAAATTTTCATGGTTGAGTTTGGGGATACCAATTTTTTCTAGGAAATCATCCATTTCTTCCAGGTTCTCAAATTTGTTAGCATAAAGGTTTGCAAAATAGTCCCTTATTGTGTTTCTGAATTTTGGTTGTTTCTGCGGTGATGTTACCTGTTTCATCTCTGATCTTGTTTATCTGGGTTTGCTGCTTTCGTTTTTTGGTCAGGTTTTTTAGGGGTCTGTCTATCTTGTTGATTTTTTCAAAGAACCAACTCTTTGTTTTGTTGATTCTTTCGATGGTTTTTTTTTTTTTTGTCCCTAATTCATTTAATTCTGATTTGATTTTAATTATTTGCTTCCGTCTATTGACTTGGGATTTGGCTTGTTGTTCTCTTTCAAGGAGATTAAGGTCCTTCCTTAAGTTGTTGAGTTGCTGTTTCTCAGTGACAATGCCTTCTGAATCTCTGTGGAATCTCTGCATGCTCCTCCTCCTAACCCTGGAAATGATTTTGTTCCTTCATGGACAAAGAGTAACTGTCCTGCAGCTTACCCTCTTGCATCGCTTGATGTGCAATACATGCTCAGCTTTCTGAAAGAAGTTCCTTACAATCCAGTTTCCTTCTAACAAAGCTTTCCTATTAAATGAAGGACTAGGCTAATTCTGGTCTCTGAAACATGCTTGCAGGGGCTGTTTGAGATGTCAAAAGTGGAACAATGTCTTCTTTGTCCTTGACCATGTTCTGTCCTCCCCCTGAAGTAAAGAAATCTTTAGCCTCAATGGGGGAGATTCCTAGGGCAACAAGAATTAGGAAGGGGAAGTAAATTAAATACTAGCTCAGAATATTTATTTCCAAGGTCTCAGGTACAGAACACTCACATGGGTTTTTTTTGTTTTTGTTTTTGTTTGTTTTTTTAGAGCCAGTGTTGTGGCTCACATCTACAAGTCTGGCACTTGGAAGGTTGGGGATAGGCTAAGCTTCATAGAAAAACTTGTCTCAAAACAAAAGCAAAAAGCAAACACAAAAAAATCCTAGCAAAACTGACTTGTCCTTCCAGAAGACATGGTTTACACATTTGAACCAAGATTCCCCAAGAACACAGGAGGATTCTATTTTTGTCATTATTTTTAATGTTCTAGGTGAATTTCCTTTGGCGTACCCCATATGGTTACTGTATATGATTTCAGTACACTGGATATTGTATATATGCTTACCTGAACTAGGGAAGGGAAAGAAAAATGAGGAAGGGTGTAACAAATATGACAAGAAATATACTCACTACCTTATTATGTAACTGTTCCCCTTCTGCACATCACCTTGTCAATAAAATTTAATTAAAAAAATAAAAGTAATTCTGGATTTGAAAAAAAAAATAAACAAAAGATTCCCCAAGACCTTATTTGTCCATTATCCTGGTACACTCCTGATAGAGATCCTTGACACTTCTTTCTTTAGTGAAGGCACTGAGAGCACAAGTAGGTGTCTTAGCAGGAAGCTTCCTGTGGTAGCAGTTCTGGATCTCAAGTTCATAGAAGAATTATTGTGAAAAAAAGAGCTTCTATAATAGCTAAAGATTAGAGAAAGAAGTTGGCACTCCAGCTCAGTTACTCCAATATTTTCATGGACTAGACTCTTCCCCATATGTCATTTGGGGCCAAGGCACAGTTAGATAATATTTGGGGCTGAAGTTTTCTAAGTGCCAGTCTTTCTTTGAACTATACCACTGAATTACCCACAGCCATCCTTTTCCCAGATGTTGCTGAGAGCTCAGAAGACCTGACTGTGTTCATTCTACCACAGCTTTTACAGATTCTTCCAAGCCAGCCCTCATTGGCCTTCTTGGGCTAATTCTCAGCCTCAGAGAGAACTACATCCAATGCTTGGCACTTAAAACCAGGAGTGTGTTTAATAATCACTACAAGCAGTAGAAATTACTGTTAAGAACATCTCCATGACAAGATGGTTGATATATGACATATTATCTATGCCTCTGACCTAATTTACCATCAGGATTAAAAGGTAGACTCAAGCTAGGTGCAGGTAACTCACACCTGTAATCCTAGCTACTCATGAGGCTAAGATCTAAGAACTGCAGTTCAAAGCCAGCCTAGACAGACAAATCTGGGAGTCTCTAATCTCTTAAAAACCACCAAAAAGCTAGAACTGGAGTTGTAGTTCAAGTAGTAGAGGGCTAGTTATGAGTGAAATTCATCAAGCAAGAATGCAAGGCCTAGAATTCAAACCCCAGTACTGGCATACACTTCTGCACATGTGTGTGCCTACACAGCCCCACCCCCCATACCCACACAAATAGAATCACTGCAATTTCACCCAAAGAGGTGCAACATAAGGTAGAATCTAAAACACTGTGCACAATCAAAACCTGAATTCCACGTGATTCTGAGTATCCATCAATGAAGAGGACAAAAGGTTTTTGCCTACATTAAGTGTAACATTAGAATAGAACTGAAAACCCAATTTGCAAGCTTAGGATCAAAATCAACAAGCATTTATTAAGTGCAGCTTAGTGTAGTGGTCCATAGCCTTCTAGAAGCTTGCTACTAAAAATAGGCAGTACTGACACGGACATGTGCAAAAGTGACTGAACATGAACAAACTGAGTAAATAAATACATGAGGTGGGAACATTATATGCCAGCACAGGGAAAAGTGTATTTTCAAGCATGTAATCTTCTGCACTCGGGAAGAGGCAGAAAAAGGGCTTAAATCGTAGGCAGCACATGGTTAAACAAGGGGGAAAAAATCACCACCACTTCCCAAAGATCATAATAGCCTTTCAAACAACAGCATACAATGTGCACCACCCCCTCTTCACTACAGCAAATGCTAGCCTTCACTCAT
This sequence comes from Perognathus longimembris pacificus, assembly GCF_023159225.1. NCBI lineage: Eukaryota > Metazoa > Chordata > Mammalia > Rodentia > Heteromyidae > Perognathus > Perognathus longimembris. Next base: position 34,804,837 of record NC_063169.1, read on the forward strand.
AGAAAAGATTTTTACAGTTCTCCACTGCTCTCCATCCCAGGTACATTAAGCCTGACATCCAGGTGAGGTCTAGACCCTGGGAGCCATTAATAAGGAAGCAGTGCTGGTTAACAGGTAGCTAAGATGATTCTTAATGAATGCCTGACATATACTGCCTGTGGTGCTGTTGTGTCTTCTGTTACAGAAATGACTGGAGTAGTCCCTCCTCCAATCATGGAAAACATTTTATAAAGCTTTCCTACCATTCTTTTTTTTTTTAATTTAACTTTATTGTCAAGGTGATATACAGAGGGGTTACAGTTACAATGTAGCGAGTACATTTCTTGTCATATTTGTTACACCCTCCCTCATTTTTCTTTCCGTTCCCTAGTTCAGATAAACATACATATAATACCCAGTGTACCAAAATCATATACAGTAACAACAGGGGATAAGCCATAGGAAATTCACATAGTACATTAAAAATAACAACAATAAAACCTCTTGTTTCCATCTCTTGGAGTTCATTTTGCTTAGCCTCATCTTATATAATCATATATACATAGCTGTTGAGCTATTGTGATCCCCTGCTAGGACTATCCTAGACCCAATCTTGACTTTTTTTTCCCCAATTTTTTATTATCAAACTGATGTACAGAGAGGTTACAGTTTCATATGTTAGGCATTGGATACGTTACTTGTACTGTTTGTTACCTCGTCCCTCATACCCCTCCTCCCTCCTCCCCCTTTCCCTTTCCGAAGGATAAACAAAGAGAAGCTGAAGCTGAGCTTCAGTGTCAAATACTTAATTTGTAGGACAGTAAATTCTCCTTCTCTGCTAAGGAAATTCTTCAAGGATGCCACACAGTGACCATAATGGATGCCTACACTGACACACCCACAGCCCAAACTGCCTTCTGTATGGCTGAGGCTCCCATAGGACTATTGTTTGAGAGGTGTGGGCAGTGCTGAATAAGTGAATGGATCACAGTCCAAAGCCAACAGGGGCAGGAAAGTCCGTGAGACTCACACTGTCAATTATCCACCAGAAAACCAGAAGTGGCACTGTGGCTCAAAATGGTAGAGCAGTAGCCTTGAGCTGAAGATCTCAGAGACAGTGCCCAGGCCCAGACTTCAAGCTCCACAACTGACAAGAACAAACAAACAAGCCCCTAATGGCAGAAGGAAAGACATAATTACTTTCCTGATCACCCTAAATTTTAAACAAAAAAGCTCAAGATTCTGAATATAGAATCAGTGAACACATGCCATTCTCAGGATGTACCAGAAGTTCTTAGCATAGTATTGAACAGGACTATTACCAAGCCTAAACCATGAGAATCACTAAAAAATAAATTGGTGACACTGGAAAATATGGAAGCTCATTTTCCAAAAAGATGCCAACCTAGAACTGTAGAATGCCAGGAAACCAGCTGCATATTCCAGGCCTTGCCCTAGGGATGTGCCTAAAGAAATATTTGCTGAGCATTTACCTTATAACTGACATGCTACAGATGGGCAGGCACAAAGGTAGAGCATCAAGTAATTGTTAGGCACACATGGGGCCAACAGATTCTGGGGAAGACAAGAAACATACTTACAGATTTCTTGGAGAGCTGGATTCTAGTCTCAGTTAAATTAGGAATTTCAAGTATGAATTTGGGTCAAGTGATAAAACTGATATCTAACATTTATTAGGAAGCAATTGAAATACACAAACATTTAATTCAAAAGAATGAAGAGATTTGGATTCCAGCTGGGCCTTGACAAATGGATAAAATTCTAAGGAGAATGAAAGACTAGAAAAGAGGAAAAAAAAAAAAAAAAGACACGTTAGTGCAGTGATAAATGAGCCAGGTATGGCTGAGGAAGAACTTGGAAGCTGTAGAAAGCACTGGAGTCCAAGCTTAGGAATTTGGTCTTTCTGTTCCTATTCATTGGGTTGTTAGTAAAAACGGGACACAGAAAAAAACCCATTATGAACATTTTCCAGCTCCTCCATTTTGACATGGATCAACACCTCCTCAGTCTAGAAAGCATGAGAAAGAAGCAATAGTTCTTTGCAAACCATGGAAGAACCTGAGAGATGTATCAACAAAATAGGAGTGAAACAAAAGTACATAAAGAAGAGCCACAGAAACACATTTTCAGGGAGAAGACAATGAAAAAAGACAGAGAAACAGAATGTTAGAGTTCATTGCTAACTCAGCTTCAGAGTTGTGCATCTGAAAACAATGAGGTGCTGTGTTGCATTTCTAGGTTAGAAAACACACTAGACAATACAAGATTTTACCCAATGGACTATGCTAAACCAGAGAAGTAATGAACATAAACCAGCACTCTTTCAAATATCCTTCTCTGTTATGTATGTGCTTTAACTATAGGCAACATCCATAGGCAACATATAGAATTTCTGGGCAGAGTTAACATAAAGTTGAAGCAAAAAATCAAAGTTTACCAGTGACAGTATTTAAAACTGCTATTGCTTTTAGATACAACACTTGCATTGAAATGAAGGAACTTGGTGTTTATTTGCTTTTTCAGTAGAATCTAAACTGGGCAGGATTTTACAGAAACACAGATTCAGTAACTTTTTCTGGTGATTAAAAGAAGGAATGGGAAAAGTTCCCTAGGCTTTGTTGTGGGAAAAGAGATCTGGTTCATTTTTAATTTTTCATTAAAGCCCTACTTTTCAATATAAAGCAGATGGAATCTGTACATAACTCCTGAAAGCCTACTATTTTGAGGTACTTAAAAGATGGGAGCCCTGAAGAAAATGAAAGCATCTGAATTTATCCCAGATAAAATCCCAGCAGCAGATTCAAAAGGCAAAAGCACTTAGACAACTTTAAAGTATAGGTTAAGATGTCTCCCAGTGATGGAGCCTGTGGTTCCTACTTACTGGCTGGAAAAACATTTCTGCCCTTTCCACCTGTTCCCACGCTGTAGCTGAGGCTCCCAGTGCTTCACTCCCTGTCTTCAGAAACGGACTCCTCTATTCTCACCACTCTGCCCAGATTACAAAAAAGATGTCAAAGTGCTCAACCACTCCCTATCTCTGCTGAAATGAGGAGGCCTGGGAATATGTGCTCCATTGGTCCTTAGGTAAATACTGTTTTAATGCTACTCTTCTTTTTTTATCATGAGATAAGACCTAGTTCAGTATGTTCTGTTTGTCTCTCTGCCGGGGTGAAAGGAAGAACAAAGGGTTGATATTGACTGTGCTCCAACTTTGAGGAGCTGAGAATGGAAGCAGATTCTGAGTGAAGAACACAGATGCCAGAGCCAGACTTACTGGGTCCAGACCCTGACTAAATCATGTAACCTCTCTGCCTCACTTTTCACATCTGTTAAATGGAGTGACAGTACCTCATCGAATAGGGATGAGTGTTGTGTTTGCTAACCAACTACATATAAAATGTAGTTCCTGACTTGCAAAGATCTCATAAGTTAGTGGGCTTTAACTCATGCTCAACAAAAGGCCAGCACATCCCTTCCACCTAGATCACTCCCTTTTCTTCCCTCTGGGTCAGGCTTTGATGAGGATGATGGGGAGGGGTCACCAAGTGCTGGGGGAGCCCAGATGAATGAGTAATGAGAGGATTTCCTAGGAGGTATCTGGAATTAAGTCATCAGGAGTACAGATTCCACAGCAGTAAAGGTGCCTTTGTATCACTCAACACATGACTTATATAAGAAAATGCAAAGCAAGGGGAATGAGTCAGTAAGGTTTGCCAGAAAGGAAACCCACCACAAGGTTCAGGCCGAAAGGAATTTATTGGGAGGAAAGCAAATTGCCAGCCTGCACACACAAGATGGAGGTGTGGGAAGACAGAGGGGAAGGAAGAAGGGAAAAAGAAAAAGGGCAAGAGAGAGTAAAAAGGAAAGAGTAAAGGAAAGAGAGCGGAGACTGTGTTGAGCCAGACTATATAGGAAAAGGTGGGAGATATGGCCAGGTGGATTGGATGTGACCTCAGAGAAGGAGGTAACTGCCTCCAGGTGTGCCAGTTACCTAGTAACTCAGTACTGGGTGTAGACAGGTGGGGGGCATCTGCATGGAGCCCTACCAGGTATGGACCTTGCAGGAACAAAACATCACAACTTGCAAAAGCAGTTTAGGAGTCACACAGGACTGGCCTCACTAGTTACTAGCTGGGTGACAGGGGCAAGTTACTTCACAGCTCTGAGCCTAAGTGTCCCCATTTGAAATAATGGGAATAATAATAACTGTGTGTAGCACATGGAGCTGTTATGATTAAGTAAATTATTGTATTTGAAGCACTGAACAACAGGCCTCCAGGGGTCAACAAAAGGTAGGTGCTACTATTCCTCTGATATCCAAGGAAGGAAAGGTGAGTAGCTGTGGAATGGTGTGTATGTTGTGTTTTGTGAATATTGTTTTGTGGTATGTGTGTGTACACGTGTTTAATACCATCAAAGAAAAGGGATGCAAGGCCCAAAATTAGTAGCTCAGAAAAAGCTTTCTAAATGGAAATAAGGGCCTTTATCATACTTTATTTTTCTTCCCCAAAGCTTACAATACGTATGTGTTCAATATGTATTTGCCCCAGTTAATGAGTTCTGCTAGAGGTCATGGGCATGTAAAGGCATTGGGGACAAAATGGAGTCTTTGCTTCCTAGTAATACTCAGAAGACAAGACAGCTTTCCCATCCCCAGTAAAGCTCCAAGCAGGCCACTGAGAGACAGGCTGAAACGAATGGCAAGCACTCTCAAATATTACAACTCTGAGTCTTGCAAACATCGTTAAAGTTTCATGAGTCAGTAAGCATTATCTTTTCTTCCCACGTTTTTATTAGACCATAAATCCAGTTCAATTTATATCCTTCCAGGATTTCTGCATTCTAATCAAGTCCAGAGTGTCACTTATTCCTAAGTTGTCTATACTGTATGTCACTCGAGTCCATGTAGATAATTCTGTAAAAGCTACTTATGTGTTTTAGTAGCTAAAAATTAGATTTGCTGAACTGAAAACACTTTAAAAATGATTTTACTTCTTTAAATAACTCAACTCACTTTTTTCCAGAAATCAAATGTGCAACACTCACAACCACATTTCTTTCTAACTCTGTAGCATTCCTTCTTCACAAAGACAGAATACATTCTGAAGTCAAACTTAAGGGACTTAATTGTAAATAGGTTAGAATTCTGCTTGTCTGACTAAAACAAAGAAACCTTTTTATAGGGCTAGTTTCAGAATGCTTTTATGTTTCTTTTCTCAAGGATAAAGAAGATTCTGCTTACAATACTATTCCAACCATACCATGTGAATGAATTTCCTACCTTTCCTAATGATTCTTTTTTTTTTTTTGGCCAGTCCTGGGCCTTGGACTCAGGGCCTGATCACTGTCCCTGGCTTCTTCCCGCTCAAGGCTAGCACTCTGCCACCTGAGCCACAGCGCCCCTTCTGGCCGTTTTCCATATATGTGGTGCTGGGGAATCGAACCGAGAGCTTCATGTGTAGGAGGCAAGCACTCTTGCCACTAGGCCATATTCCCAGCCCCCCTAATGATTCTTGATTTAGAACTGACCATCACCCCAATCTCTTTATAAAACACTCAAAAGTTCCTTGGATGCACACAGTAGATCCCTTCCTTAAAAGATACATATATAATGTATATCCTATATAACATAGACCTGCATATGTGTACACATAGCAATGCAATCACTGCAAATGTTCATCTGCTTTTTTCTTTGCATGGGGTATAATTTTAAATGCTTTACATTTGTCAAATCTTCACCTCCTATCTCAAAGATCTCCATTTTAAAGACAAAGAAAGGGAGGTACAGAGAGATTAGGCATTTGGCCCAGCTGGAAAAGGATCACACCTGGATGGTACTCCAACCTCATGCTCTGAACTTCTCTCCTCACCTGAGCTGTAATGTTCAAAACATGCCGATATTGGCACTTGAACAAGTCATTTAACCACTCCAAGCTTTCTTATTTGTAAGTAAAATGACCATGCTGACTACTCAATCTCTAAGATTCTGTGTTGTGTTCCCTACACCCTTGAAAAACTCCTTAAGGTGGTCTCTTCTGCTGTATGTTCTACAGGTTTTGAATTATACTTCTCTAGTCCGGGCAGCTGCAGATTGCTGGACTTCTTTGTTCCTCTGGTGTTGCTCTGGTCAGGTTCACAACTTTTTGGTGCTAAACCTAAGTGTACTTTTTATCCCACAACCTGTGAATGCTAGGGCCTAGGATGTTAATTTCCCGAGGCCTGTCCAATCCTCAGAATCTCTCCCACTCAAGACTGTACTCCTCTTTGGTTCCTGGACTCACCTCAGCCCTACCTGCTCTTTCTACTCTACATACCCTCCTCAGGTGACCTCACCCACATCTCTGCCATCAATTATTTTTTCATTTTCTGCTAATCAATTTATATTTAAATGTGAATCCTCTTCCCCTACTCCAGATTCATCTAGTCACTTGCCTAGGAGACTCACCACCTAAAAGTCCAAAGTGTCTTTGAGGAATCCATCTCTCTGTGTCTCAGTTGTCTTACTAAATTTCTTTCTTGATGTCTCTCTCCACCTACTTTCCCAAAGACTACTCTACCACATCCATACTCTGTTTAAGCCTCTCTTGCTCCTTAGCACTGTATTCCTTCCGTTCAGACCCTCCTCTGGTGTTCATCTCAGTTTCCAGAAACAACCATCTCTGTATGGTTGTCTCTGGGGCAACCTACCTCAAGGCCAAGTGAGCTCTATAAAACATAAATCAGAACCAAGCAAGGTGGATCATACTTATAGTCCTAGTCATTTGGGAGGTGGAGATGAAGAGGATCTCAGTTGGAAGCCAGGTGAGGCAAAAAGTTAGTAAAACCTCCCCCATATTGATTAATTAAGTGGGTATGGTGTTCATACTTGTTTCCAGCTATGTAGGAACCATACATAGTTTGGGATTGGCTCCAAGCAAAAGCATGAGATACTACCAGAAAAATAACTAAAAGCAAAACAGAGCTGGGAGAATGGCTCAAGTGGTAAATCATCTGCCTAAAAAAGTGTGAGGCTCTGAGTTCTGCCAAACATACATACATACACACACACACACACACACACACACACACACACACATCTCCAACTGTAAATCTTAAATGGCACTCAGGATAAAGTTAAAAGAATCTTTTCACTCTCTCCTCTAGCCCTGTTTTATTTCTTTATCTTATCACTATCCCATCTGACCCTGAATTAACTGCTGTGACCCAAATTCTCTGTGTATTCACCTTCTGTCCTTTTTTTCTTTCTTCTTTTTTTTTTTTTTTTTTTTGAGCAGCAGCCTTCCCACAGCACCAATTAATTCTTACTTGCAGATATTTTCTCCCTCACCCTTCTCTATGCACTGCCTTACTTCTTTACTGGGCTTATTCTTCCTACTAGGTAGGCAGGTTTGTTTGGTTTTGGAGACAGCATCTCTACATGTAGCCCAGGCTGGCCTTAGCTTACTATCTTTCTGCCCTAACCTTCTGAGTACTGAAGTTATAGGCGTATCCTCATGCTTATCCTCATGCTTCCTTCTTAGTGCTCTTACAACTAATACAGTCCCATAGAATTAAAACATTTAAAACAGTTCCCAGAGACTTGGAGCAGAATCACACTTCTTTACTTTGGAAGTGATCAGTACCTGGAAAATGGTAAATGCAACAAGTGAATACACGGACAGTTAATTCGGACAGACCTATCTGCAGACCACAGAAGGACCAACTTAAAGTAAAGAGACACACAACGAAATGACTCCCAATATCAGCATGCTTTCTCATTTTCATGTGTTGTTCTACTTTTATTTCCCAAACAAGTAAGAGGTGACGATCTAACTGGAAGGTACAAACATATTTTACCTCATTTTCTGAAGTATTTTTACCCAACCCCCTCTTCACAGCCCATATATATTTTAATTAATATTATCATTATATATATAAGTAGTATTTTGAACACTGTCTAGTGGCTTTGGGCAATGGCTTTGGAATCAAATTAATTGGGCTTGACCTTGACTCTACCTCTTATAGCAATCTAGGATCTTGAGTAAGTTACTTAACAAATTACTGAAACTTCAATGTCTCTCCTGTAAAGTGCTAATTATATGTGAAACCACTTCATGTCATTATGGTTGAGATTGCAATTTAAACTGTGCATAGCACATACAAATACTTAATAACTGTTAGCTACTACTTATTATTTTTATCTCCTCTGGTAGACAGTGAGCTCTTGAACAGCAAGACAGTAGAAATATTCATTTTCCATGGTTCCATCTCCTCAAGTCTTTGCTCAAAGTTACACACTAAGGTAACGTATATAGAAGAGATGTATATAATGAAGATCTCATAGCAGAAAAGAAATGCATTATTAATCATGATGGACATGATTGCCCCCAAAACTTGGAGGCCAATGGAGAACATGGAGCGTTCAGCATACTAGCAGTTCCCTTCTTCTGGAGGTCTGAAAGCACACTTTAGCCTGCAAGGAACATGCTGGACTCAAAGTTACAATGGGCAAAGCCCTAGGTGGTGCTGAACTGCTGAGCTGCCTAAGCCTCTGGCTTTCCCATTAACAAGCTGCATGGTTCAGAAGGACAAAGAATTTTACCTCTTAAGTCTGCTTAAGAAAAAGATGCAACATTCAATTCCCAACTAAAACTATAATTGTCACAAAAGAAAACTGCCTCAATAAATAAACAGGGACACACAGTAAGCAAGTATATTACCTACAATCTAAAGAAACATATGCAACTCTCACACTCTCATCCAAGCTGGTTAGGCCCCAGGAGGCCCTCATCTTTTACTAATGTTTTGTATCAATTTCTTTTTTTTTTTTTTTTTTTTTGCCAGTCCTGGGGCTTGGACTCAGGGCCTGAGCACTGTCCCTGGCTTCTTTTTGCTCAAGGCTAACACTCTGCCACTTGAGCCACAGCGCCACTTCTGGCCATTTTCTGTATATGTGGTGCTGGGGAATTGAACCCAGGGCCTCATGTACACGAGGCAAGCACTCTTGCCACTAGGCCATATCCCCAGCCCTGTATCAATTTCTTAATTTTCTTAATAGCTCAAAGAAAGAATGTAATTCTGTGATTTCTAAGGCTCCTCCTCAGCACTTTGGAAGTCTTTAAACACACAAGATTAAAAAAAACTAGGCTAAGAAAGGTGCATCTGGAGTAAAAGAACCACATCAAAGTCTACACAGCAAGCACAAGATGGCAAGCAAAGGATTACTCAGTGAGAAGTGGCCTCTTGAAAGAACAAAAGCCAGATTTTTGAAACATGCTTAAGATAAAAATATCTGATTTTATAAAATCAAAAGAACAAAAGAAAACATGGGTGTCAGCTCTTGGTTTCCATTTAATTTAATTCTCATCAGCCTACAAGCTTCCTGAGGGCAGTGGATATGCCTTGTGAGTGGCAGTCTCTGGCAAACTGTTCATCCAAAATACTTTATTGTGTTTTTCTCTTTTTTTCTGGGCATATGGCTAACCTACATCTGTCAGGCTCCCTTGCAATGAAATATGGCCACATAACTAAACCTCATCTAAAGAATATGAGGTAGAAGTGATGAGTCTTCCTTCTAGATCAAATTATTTCAAAGTTGGGTACACCACTCCACTCATTCTTTTGTCTTGTCAGTCAACCAAAACAGTATACCATGAAAATGGTGGAGCTACAAAATAGACATGGAACCAGAACCACTGAATAAGGAAAGACATCTACTGACTAGAACCACATATTTGGGACTATTACACAATCAAGAATGAATGTCTACTGTCTCTGAATCATTACACATTTTCTATACTTGCTAATGTAAACCTTATTAAAACAGGTGTTAATTACATGCCAAGGACTTGACTTAACTCACATTTATTGATCATTAAATGAAACCACTGGATATCTACTAAGATAAAACTTGCAGAAAATGAAATAAATAAGATTAGGTTCTTTTTTCATTATGCAGTAGAAAGAATCACACAACAAACATAATGCCTTCTGATGAGGTCTGAAGCCAAAATTGGAGCAATTTGCCTGGAAGAGAGAAGATGGGAGAAGGCTTCACAAAGGAGGTGACATTTGTGTTGGACCCTAGTACTCGAACAGGACTTCATGCAAGTCAGATGGGCATGGAAACCCCAGACCCAGGGTAAGGCCGAGTGTGCATTTGTACACTTTCAACTTTATCATTAAGTCTGTTTAACTTGGTCAACAGAGGATGACTTTACTGTGCACTGACTTTCCTTTCTGGGTCTGGCATCTAACAAACAAGTCTTTGTTCTTACACTAACACTCATTAACCCTACTGAGATTTTTAATGTAAAAAGTTCCACAGTCCTTACACAGTGCAGAAACAAATACTTAAAGCATCCAAACAACAACAACTCTTTTCTAATAAAATTCTTAGAAAATAAACTTGAGACCATTTTGTTACTTTTAGTAGTTGAAGAACTGCTCTCTTCAGAATGGTGGGACCAACCTACGTTTGGCCATTATCAGTTAAGCATGTGCTACTGGCTTACAAAATGGACTGTTAAGCGCACTATTAACATGAACACGTCCACCTTGAGAGGTACATCATATGGTTCAGAGTTCAGTTTTACATCCTCTATTCATAGCTAAATGCCCCCAAATCTCAGAGAGCTAAACCACTTCCTCCAAAAGTCCATGAGTTCCTTTCATGGTACCCACAGGCAGAAAAGGGAGAGGGGCAACACAAAGGGCAGAAAGTACTGCAGTTACGTGAGTGGGGAGATGTGGCCATCTGAAGGCTACCATGAAGCAGGCAAGGCAGAACTCAGTCCTCAGTGGTCTTCTAAATGTCAATTCAATGCTTTTTTTGTTTTTCCTAGGTTCCCAGTTATTTAAGTAAAAAAGGCTAAACTGCATCATTGGACAAACCAGATTCTGTTTCAAAAGGTCTCAGCAAAGTGGCCTCAGACTTGAGAGAAGCAACAAGCCAGGGCTGTCTCATTCTTGTTCACTTAACTGCTATTCAAAAACAAAATTCTTCTGATCCCCACATCAATTTCTCCTACCTCAGCTCTCACTACCTACCACCAAAAGTGGAGGGTAGGGGAGTAGGTAAGATACCACTACCAGAAAAGTAAAGAGGCTAAAATGATTTTCCTCCTAAATATGAGAAGCATTGACAGTCACCATTACTCTCTGAATAGCAAAATGCTGGCACCTGCTACCCTGAATTGAGGCGGGGGTGGGGTGGGGGGTGGAGGTGGTGTGCTTTCATTTTTTTGGTAAATGTGACAGAAAAGACTGAGAGATGAACTGTTTCATCAAAAAGAAAGGGAAGCCCCAGGGAAGAAGAGAAACAAAAAGCATGGTGCCTATCCTTGGGTACTTTGTGTATCTTCTCCCTATGCACTGAAAGGGCTCTTTGTGTCACACACACACAGACACAGACACACACGTATATACACACATAAACATACACACACGGTCTTGATTTATTGGAGGAAGGAGGGGCAAGATGGATGATTTTGTTATCTTTCTTTCCAGTGAATCCCACTAAATTTCGCCTGGGCCCAAGCTCCACAGCCTCTTTCTAGCCCAGTCCCCTCTGCCTGTAGCCGCAGAGATAAGAGAGGGGAGGAGACCAAACAAAAACAGCCACCAATCTAGGGAAGTAGGGAGGAAATACAGCTAGTGTGTGGGGAAGGGAGGAGAAAGGGGCCTGGAGGAGATGAGATGGGGGCCAGAGGAAAGGGAGGCAGAGCTCCCTCAAAGGGGAAAGGGGAAAGGGTGGGTGGATGGGTGGTGGCACAGGAAGAGTGAAGGGGTGGGGGGATGGGGGAGGTGTGAAGGAGATGCCAGAAATAGGCAGGAGGATGCTCTGGGGAAGGCGACTGCCTGGGCCTCGGCCTCGCAGGGAGGAGGCCTGAGAGGTGGAGGAGTGGGGCAAGGGTTTGGTGGAGAGGGAGGCAGCACGGGGCATCAATTATTAAGTGATTACATCATCCTTGACATTAAAACACACACACACACACACACACACACACACACAGAGCCTAGGTCCCCGCGGGGGGCCTCCTGAAAGGAGGGCGGGGGCGGAGTCGGGGCCAGCCTCGCCCCCAAGCCAATTCCTATTTTCATCGGGCACCCACTCGCAATCGGGGACGCCACCCCCACCCACCGCCGGCACCCCGCCGCCCCACCATCCTTGCACTTCCTCCGGCCGCACCCTGCAGAAGTGTTCCGCGAGGCGGCCGTTTGAAGATGCCTCTGAGCGCGGCCAAAAAACCCGAAGCCCCACCAGGCAGGCGCCGGGGAAACGATCACGACCGAGGACCGCAGCAAGAAGCCCCCCCACCCCCCCACCCCCGGCAGCGGCGGCCCAGTACCCCGGCGGTTCCGCAGCATCCCCACGGCCTCCCGCGGTGCATCCCCCGCCGCCCGCTTACCTGCGCGGCGCTCGGGCTCTGGAGCCCATTCACATGGTCCTCTGCTCGCCCTTGTCCCGAGCGGCCGAGGCGGCTCTGGTGGCTCGGCAGTGGGCCCAGGGCCGGTGGGCCTCGCGAGGCGCCGAGGGGGCGGCGCCGGGGCGTCCCTGGCCCGGAGGCCCGACCCTCGCTGGCGCGGGCGGCGGCTTTGTGTGCTCCCCGGAGTCCTCGGTGCGCTGAAGGCTGCGCCGCACTCCCGGACGGCTGAGGAAGGACGCCGGGCTCCCAGGGCAGCCTCCCCTTTTGCTTTCGCGGCCGGCCGGCGGGCGGTCTCGGCGGCCTTCTGCTGGCGGCGACCCCTCCTCCTCTCCCGCTGCAGCCCCCTCCGGCCGACTCCGCTGACAGATGGCGCAACTGCGACGACGCGCCGCCGCCGCCGCCGCCGCCGCCGCCGCCGCTGCTCACAGCTACTCCCGCTGATGCTCCGGCCCCTCCAGCTCCTGAGGGGAGTGAAGAAAGGGCGGGGCGCGCCCGAAGAATGACAGGTCTTCTTGCCCTATCAACAAGCCACTTGGGAGCCGCCGCCCATAGCTATTGGTGTCTGGGTTGGGGGCGTGATCCATGGGCGGGGCCTCCAAGTGGGTTGAGCGTTACTGTGGCAGCGGGCATCCTGGCATGTGTGCCTTGCAGGGTGTGCAAGAGGACTCGAGGTTGGAGGCGGAGGGGTGTGAATGAGTGAGTGTGTGTGTGCGCTTGCGTGCTTGTGTGTTAAGGGTTAAGGATTGTAGTTGTGAAATAGTGGGATGGGGGGGGGGGGCAGGGAGAGTAAAGAACTGCAGTTTCAGCTTTGCTGCTAGAGATTGACACCTGACATTCCACCAAAACCCAGGTAACCTGTCCAGAAAAAGGGATATCTAGTCTTTTGCATTTGAATGTAGGAGATAAGTGGCTACAAAATGTCCAATGGTCAAACTAAGAAGAGTGAAGAGCAAAGTAGAATCTCCATCGTCTAAACCTGGAAGAGCAAAAGTGTATCTGAAAACACAAGTGACAAAGAAAAGGGGACCAAAAAAAAATAGTATCATTTTATGTCTTTTACTTTCATGGCTACTGGAGAACGCCTGGAGGAATTACTGCTGAAATGAAAGGGACAAGCAACGAAAGAACCCCAAATCACAGAGTACATTTTTTTTATCTTTTGTTTATCTCCCCCAGACCAAGTTTATTGTAGCCACGGGTTTTTAATATCTCACATTTTGTTCTCTCCCTTCTTCCGTCAGTCACCAGTCCCTTCTTCTCTCTCTCTTCCCCTCCTTCCCTCCGTTCCTTTCTCCATCCCTCCTCTCCTTTCCTCTTTTTCTCCTTCCTGGAGTCTGAGCTTTTACTCAGATTTTCCTTGATGCTATAATAGCAGGCTTAAGTATGCAATTGGGACTACATTAGTCTTTATTTCCTACCCAGCTTTTCTATGGCAGGATGTAACTTCATACAAAAAAACAGCAACAACAACAACATTGGCTTCCTGATTTTCTTTATAGGTAATTCCTGTTTACTAAAGGTTCTGCTTTAAGACATACTCAGAATCATTCTCCTTAATGATTTTGGCAAGAGCACTACCCTTCCTCCTCAGCAAATCTCATGTTCTAAGAAATAAAAGTGAGTCAGCTTTGGCTTCCAAGTTCAAAATCTATATTATCTTTCCTGCCCACTACATTATTTAAACTACAATTTTATAGTGATTTTTTTCTTTTTGTACACATTTTTAAAAAAGCTGCCAATGTTTGTTAAACTATCTCCTCTTTATGGGTAAGGAAACTAAGGAAAACAGTGACACATAAGCATATAAACTCCTCAGAATTCTATGCTTAATCTTTGTTCCATGAAATCTGGAGAAGGTGGGATAAATCTACCTCTTATTTGTAACGGCCTCAATAAGTCACATTTTAAAGACTGTGCCTCTAGTAGCTTCTTTAATGGTGAACAACAGAAAGATAATATGATTAAAAATTCAGATTAACCAACTTGCTTCACAACTTCTTCCTACATTTTGTTATTCTTTTCTTACCTTTCCTTTTATCTGCTCCTCTTAAATGTAGTGTTAAGTGGATTTGGCCTCCTCAAGAGGATTTGCTAATGGTCTGAACACATGTATAGAGTACTACAAAAGATTTGGATACTATTTCCTATTTTTATCTGCTCTGTAGGTCTCTACACAAAGATTAAAGATTAAAGATCTTAGAAGGAAAGTCATATTTTCCTCTACAAATCTCGGGTCTGCTTTTCTGGTTTTACTAAGGATAGCTTCTGATACATAAGTTAGAAAGTAAATGCTATTCTAGAATTTCCCTTTGATTTGATTTTTATTTTTCTACTTTCACCTTAATTGCTTTAACTTTCCTTAAATTCCCTTAAGTTTTCTTTCACCTAAAAGAGTTCCACTCTTTTATATCCTGGAATTCTTTGTTTTGTCTCATTTGATTTGCCTGTTCTTTTGCTTTCAGAATCAATTTTTCCTGTTTTTAATGTTGTTACCAAAAAAAGAAACAAAACCCAACTTCATTCCACTGTGTGTGTGTGTGTGTGTGTGTGCAATACTAGAGTTTGAACTCAGAGCCTCACATTCTCATTTGTCTTTTTCTGTTGCTCAAGGCTTCCACTTTGCCACTTAAGCTATATCTGGACTTCTAGCTTTTTTTCCGGTTAACTAGAGATAAGTCTCACCAATTTTTCTGCCTGTGCTAGCTTTGAATCTCAGCCTCCTGGGTAGCTAAGATTATAGGCATGATCCATCAGCACCCAGCATCATATTCCAATTTCTTAGATCTTAAGTATCAACTCACTCACTAGCAATACAACAAGACTAAAAGTTCTTTGTACAGAATTTTTACAAACAAACAAAAAAAGGAGCACTTCTGGGCTTTGAAAAGTTTGCAAATGCCTTTCTTTGTGGTTCAACTTCATTTGCTTTCCCAAGTCTTGCAAAGATATAGTTTGTTCAATTACCAAGTTCTCAGACAATAAAAAGGATGCAGGAAAAGGATACTCAAAATTGATGTAACATTTCAATAGCATTTATGGAGATACACTTTTTACGCAGCCATTTTACTTCTGACAAACAGAGAAACAATTTTAAAGATGTATTTTTAATGACAGTAATCAGAATATTGTTTATCATAGTGAAACATTAAGAAAAAAACCCTAATAAGGAATGTGGTGTGTAATTTATGTAATAGGTACAATAAAATACTATATAGCCACAAAAGGATCACACAAATTAAGACAAAAAAGTGAACAGTAAGTTAGTATTGAATATGTGTTTGTGTATGTTTACATATATACAGCATGTTTTTATACATATTTCTTTTCTTTTAAAACTTAATCTATATTGGTATATTTGAAGAGCCACTGGAAGAGTGGGAGGATTGAGAATAGTCTTTGGTTCTTTGCTTGATTCTCAAGAGAAAGTATGGATGACTTTTTTGGGTACGTTCAAGTGTTTGGGAATGAAACGGAGTCAGCTTTGAGAGTGGAGATGGAAACACTTTTAATGTCATAGAATTATTTTTCAATATGCCTCCTGCATGAACACTGTAGGTGGTTAACAAGGCAAGTTTATGTGCTGTAAGGTGGCTTATGCCTTTTATGTGCATCTTAAGTAGTTGTAACTTCTCCTTTGGACTCCTCACATCTCTACTTCTGTGCTGCACTCTATGCAGCACAGAGAATCTATGAGATTCTTCCCATGTGGCCTGGCCACCAAAAAGCTGGCTTTTGTATAGTAACTGTACCCAGTGCCTTCTGACTCTGCTATTTGCAAGGACAGGTTAGTTTGGCCTGATGGTCTTTGGACAGCTGAACTTGGCTTGGGAAGACCCTTGAGCACCGTATTAGGAAAGGACAAGGTGGTTTTCTGTTTGTCTTTGTAATCTAGTAGAGCCCCTAGAATGATTTAGTGATTCAGATCTATTTTTGGTCTATTTTAGTCCTACAAGAAAAGATGGTATCTCAGCTTTTTAATTATGTAGTGATCTACATCTGTAAGAAATGCAGGTCAGATCATATAACATGTGTCTTACTACTTTCAAGAACTCACAGTATTCTATCTGTCAGGTTGTCAAGGCTAAAAACGAACAAAAGGAAGATAAAATTATTGTGTCAGTCAAAGTTCCTAGTTGCAAGCAAAAATGTACTGTGCCTAATGTAAGCAAAAGAGGAATTTGTTAGAAGGCAGTTGGGCCCAGTGTGGTGGTACACACTTGTAATCCCAGCACTTGGCAGGCTGAGGCAGGAGATCATGAATTTGAGGTGACCCTGGCAACATAGGAAGACTGTTTCAAATTCAAGCAAACAACAACAAAAAGGAGATTAGGTGAGGTGGTGAATTCATGAGTATACTGGAGAGCTAAGCTCAGAAAACAAGCAGCAGCCAAGAATTACGACCCAGAGGTACTGGTTAGTGTAAGGTCATGGGCCTGACACTGCCAAACTTCTATGATGGCCAAAAACCAGGTGCCACTGGATGTGCAGCCTAAGCTGTCCCTTCATCCTGTGTCTCTTGCGAGAACCTCACATTCCTAGGGGGGAGTGACCAAGGGCTATCAGCTGGAGTGGGAGGGAGCTGGAGAGTCAGGGGACAAGGAAAAGGGAAATGTATTTTATTCCTTCGGCTTATGTGGGAAATGGTAAGGGTTTGCTTGTTGCACCACTCCCTCACCCTCATCCAACTCAAATAACAAGTATCTCCCAAAATGAAGAAAAAAATACTGAGCTGGAATTTTTTTGAAATGAAAAGTGACCAGTTCAGTTGTCCACCTGGTACTCAGTGTTTCGTGATTGCATGTCACTGTCCCTTGAACAGGAGTTTTCCCTTTTCTTTCTGGTCATCTTGACAAGAGGATGACAGGCTGAGTGCCATTGTACATTCTCCAACCAAGGATCACATGCCTATTTGAGCACAATGGCTTGAAAGAACATGAATGGTCTTTAATTCTCATTTTATATATTAGTCGGAGGACTAATTGCCTCTGAGACTGAACACTAGGATTTATTTCCTGCGGGGATGTGGAGCTTCAAAGGAGCAGGAGAATTGATGCAGTTGTTGCTACTATCCTGAGCTTCAACATGAGAGTGTCTGTCTATTAAAGCCTCTTCCTGTTTATTATTCTTATTGGTGTAAGAAGCACTCACTCTTGAAGTGGGTGCCCAGCTCACAATGACTCTTTTCTAAGAAGTTCCCAATGCCCAGGAATAGGTTCTGCATGGTCATATCCACATGAAGTAACTGTCATGCACATGAGATTAGGACCAGGTCTGTATCTAGAATGAGCCAAGAATTACTTACTAAAACCCTAAAATTTTTTATAAGAGTTATGCATATCTAGATATATTACTCAAAAATACCAACGGCTATAAATAATCTCTAAATTTCAATGACTTTACATAACAAAGTACTTCTCTCTCCAGTCACAGTCCAAATGGATTTTCATAGGCAGGTGATCACACACAGTGATGCCTTAAATGGGGTTTTCATTGGAATCTGTTCAACCAACTGGGAAATGGAGGAAAGAAGAGAACTTATGTGGCAGGGTTAAACAGGTCAGGCCTGAAAGTGACACACCTCATTTCTGGTCACATTCTATTGGCCAGAATAATCACATGACCAACTTGTATGCCAGGGAGCCTGAAAATGGGCCTAGTGGATTTCCAGAAGAAAAACAAAAGAGGAAATGGTTTGGGTAATTGTCAGTCAACAACATTAGACAATGATAAAATTAAACAGTTCTCTCAGAGACAATAGATACACATTGCATATAGATATCAAATAGGCTTGACAGTTCACATCTAAATTTTTAAAATAATTTTAAAGTAGTATTAGCTCTCTATTTCCTAAATTTTATTTTGAATATTGCTTTATAACTTGGATAGTACTTTGTTTTGTTTCTTTTGTAATCCAACAGTCCTTATCAAGCTAGACACACAGAGGGCAAAGATTGTTTTTGCAATCCTCTTGCACCCTAAGAGTGTATAAGTTTTAAGTTTGCTTCCAAACTTACAACTTCATAATAGTATAAGAAAGGCAAAACTTCCTTTTTGAGAAATCTCAGATACTACTGCTTGTCCCTCAGAATTTTTATTCCATGTGGATATAATTTGAAAATGTTTCAGTGTACCTCATTCTTTGCCTATATCCTATCTTCTCCAGATTAGTGATGGCTGGGCCAAGTCAGCTCTGCTAAAGTGGAAGATGGTGGGATATGAGTACTTTTGACCAGATGCAAAGATATTAAAGTATTTTAAAGTATGATCTACTGCAAATACTTCAATTTATTTAACTAGTCACCCATAAATGATACTTAAGACATTCCTAGTTTTTTATAATTACAAAAAATGCTATTGTCCTTTTGTACATGGGTAAACAGTGTGTAGAATAAACAGCAAGATATCAACTTCAAAATGAATTCATATGGACATATTTTGTGAAATTAATTAGATGAGTGTTAGAGGATTCTTTTTCGTAGTGTTTTGGTTTGTTTTGTTTTTTAATTGAAGAGTGATCCTAGATAACTCACTATGAGAGTAAGGATGGGAAATGGACAAGGATAGGAATTTACCAGAGAATGCATTATCAAACTATCTTCCTGTGGAAAAATAGGTCACTGCTCCACTGGGTTTCATCTAGGAGACCCTGTGAATAAATAAACATCTGATTCTTTTAAGCAGAATACAGAGTAAGTTGAGTGTGTTCCCACTGTGTTAGCCAGGGTTCTCCACAAAAATAGAATCTTTAGGACACACACACACACACACACACACACACACACACACACACACACACACCATCTAACTTAATATAAGGAACGGGTTGGCGCAAGCCATTATGAAAGCCAAGGAATCTCATTGTCTACTGTCTGCAAACCAGAGACCCAGGAAAGCTATTGGTGTAGTTCTCAGAACCAAAGAACCAAAGATGTGAACAGGAGAAGATTGACATCCCAGCTCAAGAAGTCAAGAACATAAACATCTCCTTCTTCTGCCTTTTTGTTCTATTCAGGCCCTCAACAGATTGGATGATGCCCACTCATTGGGGAGAACAATCTGATTGAGTCAGTTCACTGATACAAATGCTAATCTTATCTGGAAACACCCTCACTGACACATTTCAAAATATTATGTAATTGGAGCACTTGTGTCCTAGTCAAATTAACACACAAAATTAACTGTCTTATCTTGTCCACCCAACTCACCGTTGTGAAGACATAAATTCCAGATTTCCAGCTTGTTCTGCCAGCAGACTGAGTTGTGCACTTATGGTCAGAAAAGACTATTCACAATAATGCAGAAAGGCATAGTAAGCTTCCCCACGCAAGTAGATGGAAATGTTAATCATATTTGGTGAATTAAGAACTAAAAGTGTCTACTGTGGTAACCTAAAAAGGAATCCAGTTGAATCTATTTGTAAGAACTGCACATTTTTACTGAGAATCATAAACTAAAAAGAATTAAATGGAATGGTGGACCATGTTCCTGAGAGGAAAGACTTAATGTTAAGATCTCAATTTTCCCAAATTAAACTATAAATCAAGTGCAATTTTAATTCAAATTCTACTGGGGCTTTTTTTTCTTTCTCCTTAAAGTTTATCTGAAAAAAAATGAATGAGAATGGATAAAATATTTTGAAACCTTGGCTGTAATCAATGGGTAATAACTTTACCAGGTAATAAAACAGAGCAGTTCTTGACCCAGGAATAAAGTGAAAAATAAAGGGAATTTTCTAAAGTTTGCCAAAACATACCAAATACATACAAGCATATAATATGTGTTATATGTGGCACTTCAAACAAACAATAAAAGGAATCTTAGATAGAAATTGCTGGGATAAGTTAAATCTTACATCATATCACATAACAGAACAAATCCAAAATGAACTTAAGATTGAAATATAAATAAATCAAAGCTGAGCACTGGTGGCAGGCCTGTAATCTTACCAATTTAGAAGGTTGAGGTCTGAGGATCACAGTTCAAAGCCAACCCAGGCATGAAACTGTTACCTCAAATTAACCACTAGAAAACCAGAAGTGGAGGTGTGGCTCAAAGTAGAGCTAGGCCTTGCTTTGAGCAGACTCAGACACCCCTGCCCCCAAATCAAAATACTCAAGTACTTGATATAGAATGTAAGAGTGGATATTTGGGACTCAGAATAAGTAAGTCCAGCTTTAACATGACACTTCATTTTGAATCTTAGAAGAAAGTCAGACTTGAGTATATGAATGTGAAAACATCTAAGGGTAAAAAAAAAAACAAAAACCACAAAGAAAACAGTAGAAAGACAATGTTTAATATTTGAAGACTGCATGAACTCCTTGAAAATCAATGAAAAGTCTTAAACCACCAGTAAAAATTAAACTGGGAAAAACTTATTGTTCAGCAAATATTTTTATTTTAATGTTTAAGTTTTTATTAGTGGTACTGAGGCTTGATCAGGACCTAATAATTATTAGGCAGGCACTCCACCACTTGAGTCACACCCCCAAACCTTTCAAGCTTATTTTTTCTAGTAGGGTCTCATGTTTATGCACAGGCTGACTTATACCTCAATCCTTCTTTTGTGCTTCCCGTGCTGCTGGGATGAGAGGCACACTGCAACACCCAGTTCTTTTTATCATGTGAGATGGACATTGTGAAGTATTTACTTGGACTGGCCTTGAACTGAGATCTTCCCAATCTTTGCCTCCTGGGTAGCTAGGATTATGCATGTAAGCCACCCTACGCAGCCCTCACAAATATTTCCTAAGAGCCAAGTTACATGGTGAGGCATTGTATTAGACACTGGTTGTATACTAATGAATAAAACATAGTCTCTTGAGTTTTAGAGTCTAATGAGTGAGACATAATTCTTAAGAAACTAATAGAAAATGGAACAATGAAAGTTATTGAAACTGGCTTGGGAGGGGGAATCAAGGAGATGAAAGAGAGTGCTAAGGAGGTAAGTTTGATCTAAAGTCTTTGTATGCATATATAGACATGTCAAGATGAAGCTTCTTTATACACCCAATTGATGCAAACAAAAAGTGGGAAATTTTTAAATAAATACAATAAAGAAATAAATATAGCTGAGCATTGCTGGCACAGGACTATAATCCTAGCTACTCAGGAGGCTGAGATCTGAGAATTGAGATTCAAAGCCACCCTGGGCAGGGAAGTTGATGAGACTCATTTCTAATTAACTACCAAAAAGCTGGAATTGGTGCTCTGGATAAAACTGAGCACAAAAGCTCAGGGACAGTGCCTAGGCCTTCAGTTCAAGCCCTAGCTAGGACTGGCAAAAGGATAAAGAAAATATATATATATATATATATATATATATATATATATGTGTGTGTGTGTGTGTGTGTATGTGTGTGTATGTATGTGTGTATATGTTTGTGTGTGTATGTGTGTGTGTGTGTGTAATCACCAAGTGTCATCAATGTGTGAGGCAAGGCAGGGGAACAGAGATATGGTGGTGAAGTACTTTGATAGAGGGCCAGGAAAGCTTCTGTAAAGAGTAATAAATACATTGAATCCTTTAGCATGAGAAGGAATTTGCTAACTAAAGCCAGTCAGGAAGAGTAGCAAAAACTTTGTTGATTAAAAAACAATAACAACTTGTTAAAAAAAAAAAAGGAGAGACCAGTGTGATGAAGGATATGACAGGCAGAATGGTAAGGTATGAGGCTGAAGTGGAAAGCAAGGGTTGAATCATGCACACATCTGGATTATGATAACTAGTTTGCAACTTACTTTCAAAGTTATGAGAATCTAATGAGGGGGTTTTAAGCTTGAAAATAACCTGATCATAATAACCTGATCAAAAGATTCTAATATATAGACAAAAGATTGGAGGGATATAAGATATAAAAGAATACACAGTTGGCCAAGTGGGTTGTTGTGGTGGGACTCTAGGCTGGGCTAGATAATGTTAATTTAAACTAAGGTTTATAGGGGAGACAGGGAGGAATACAAGAGTCAAGATACATTTTTGTAAGAGAAGCCCATGAGCTCACAGATGAATAAGGAAGGAGGGCAAGAGGGAAATAAATAATGATTTTCATACTTTTTTTTTCTTTTAGTTGTGTTTTCATCTAAATAGTTCTAAAAATGGTGGTGACATTTTCTATGACAGTCAAGTCAGGGGAGAGAGCAAGTAGTATTTATTTTAGAACCTCTGAAGGTGAAGGTTCCTGAGATACTATTAAGCTGTGAGTCTGCAGCCCAGGGGCTTGAAGGAATAAATGTCATAATTAGCATCTGTAGTGATCAAAGTTCTGGGGAGTGAGTGAGATAAAACAGAAAGGGCTCAGGACAGGGAGACAGGGTGGGTAGATCAGAGAGGCAAGAAGGAAAACTAAGGAGATAAGGAATCTTGGCAGGTGAAGATGAATGTTTCAAAGAGGACAATTGGTAAATGGTGTCAAAACTGTAATACCAAAAGTTATAATGGAATGAGGGTGTAAAATGATCCCAGGACTTGGTGAGTAGAGACCACAGGTGAATTGGTGGTAACAGGATTAAAAGTCATTGAATAGTGTGGAGGTAGGAACCAATATAATACAGTGGTCCTAAAGTATTCCAGGGAAACTTGGTCTCTGGCTCTGCTGGATACCAAAATCTGCAGATGCTTAAATCTCTTCTACAAAATGGTCTAGTATTTGTGTGTCACTTATTCACATCCTCCTGAATTCTTTAAATCATCTCTGGATTATTTGTCATACCTAATACAATATGGATGTTATGTAAATATGTGCTAAAGCTACGTTCTTGTACTGAGTAATGGATGCAGCTATACATGTTTGACCTCCAGTTGTTGAGTCCATGAATACCTGGGACTAACTTTAAACTTCTTTAAGAAGTTTGATTCTAAAGATGTACTGGAATGGGACATCTCAAAACCAAAACAGAAATGTCCACGAACAAATGCCAAAACATTTTATCTCAATGGTAGCTCATAAAAGTCAAGTTAAAATGGAGAAGGTAAAACGTTTTCTAAACTATCAAGCTGGCAAAACACTGGCTATTCAAAGAGGGGATTCCACACACTACTGTACAGTGATTATAAATTCACATACCATTTATGAATTCATATAACATTAACCATTTTGTTGCAGCAATTTCATTACTCTGAACACATCTGAAAAGTTAATTGTGAATGTGCAAAAAGATAGCTGTAGTTTTGTCCCCGTGTCATGTGAAATAATTTAAAACAGTAAGATTTATTGCTCTCCTAAAACAAATAGTCTCGATAAGCTATTATTGATCTTGATCCCTCTTAGTAGGGACATGAAGGTATAGATCTTCTGCCCTTCCGTTTTACCATCCATTGCATGCTGGCTTTTCATCTGAGGACTCATCCCCTCATGGCTGCAATGTGGTGGTCATAGTCACAAAGCTAAACGATACTCAAAAGCCAGAAATGTAAATGATAGTGGTGGTAGTTGTGATTGGTCAAGGGTTTGCCAGGAAACCAGACCTCCTTTCATACCTCATGCTTTTTACTATTGGGCTTCCCTTTACATTGCATTGGAAAGAATCTCCATATGCTCATCTTTGTCTGGACTACAGACCACAGCTATTTCTCTTGATATAAAAGGCTTTCTACTAAACCAGACACTGGTGACTCACACCTCTAATCTTAGCTACTCTGGGAGGTTGAGAATTGAGGATTATAGTTCAAAGCTAGCCTGAGAGGGAGAGTCCATGAGACTCTTAGCTCCAACTAACTAGCAACAAGATGGGAGTGAAGCTGTGGCTCAAGTTATACAGTGCTAGTCTTGAGTGAAAAAGCTGAGTCAGCACCCAGACCCTGGGTTCAATCCTCAGTATACACACACACACACACACACACACACACACACACACACACAGAGAGAGAGAGAGAGAGACAGAGAGAGAGAGAGAGAGAGAGAGAGAGAGAGAGAGAGAGAGAGAGAGAGAGAGAGAGAGAGAGAGAAACTCTTCTCTTCGCTGAATATCTTCACAGAATGGGGATTGTGTTGGTAAGCAAAAATGGAGTCTGCCCAGTCTCTTTAACCTGATCCCTGAACTAGCATACCTTGCCATTTCCCTGGGTACCTCTAGCTAATGTTTTTTTCCCCTTGCATTTGTATCCCTTCTGTTGTCCCAGTAGTTTCCCCATCATTTCTTATTAGGACACTGTAGGATTGTTGAGTCTCTACCCTGGACAAATGTATTCACCAGTTTAAAAATTTTAAATGCTATTATATCGTCTTAATTGTCCCCAGAGTTCCAAACAAACAAACTGCCAGTGAGCCTGAAAGTTTGATGACCATTTTGGAGTTGTGGCCAAACTTAAAATTTTAATACAACTTGAAGTTTATTGAAACTTGCACATTGGTCACACATCAGAAATATGAATCTATCTTTCTTTGCAACCTTTAAAGAAAAAGGCAATACATTTAAGTTATATACTAAAAGCTCTCATATATTGCTAGAGCCATTACACATACACATACACACACACTCATTTACTTTACTTGCACCATTTTTGGGAAAATTCTTCTTGTAGTTCAGTTTCTAGAGCTTATTTTGCTATGAATATATACCTCATGAATTTGTAAACCGAGAAGAATTACTGAGAACACATATGTGGTCCTGTCAAACAAACAGTTGATTTTAGTATTCCTGGAAAAGCTTAGTGAGAACAACAAAAAGGTCCAGTGAACTACAGGCGATATTTGATTTTTAAGGAAGTTACTAGAATGTTATTACTTTGTGCAGGATTAGGCTACCTGAAAGACTAAAGCACACAAAAATTGTAAGCATATGAGGATACTGATTACTTTAGCAAGTACCACATTATATTTGTTTTGCTACAACTAGTGAAGTAACAAGACCAATCTCAATGATTCCTGGTAGAACCTGGTTAATAAGAATCCATACATATTAATATATATATTACACATTACATATTAATATATAAAATATACACAATAATTAAGATATGTTAATTCCCTTGGAATTCCTCTTTTTCTTATCTTCTATCTAATGGTGCCCAATATCTTTTTTTTTTTTTTTTTTGCCAGAATCACAGTTTGGGAGTTGTGCCTACATTTCTGTTAAATCTTTTTAAGACTCAAAATTGCCTCAGGATTCATTCTTTTGAAATCCATTAAGAGGGTTTCCTCTTTGATCACCCAGTGTTGTGTGTTCTTTCATTCTTTGTGTTCCCATAGCTGTTTCTACTGTGTCTTTCAAGTCACACAATACAGTGACGAAGAGAGGGGGAAACTGGCTGAGATTTTGAAGACTGGAACATTGGGCCCATGCCAGGAAGCATGAGGTTGATTCCCCCCTTTGCTCATCTACTCAGATCTTGGAAGTCTGGAAAGGCTGAGGGAGGCTGGAAATGACATGAAAAGCTATCTTTTGTCAAGAGATAGGTTTGCACACAGGTTTGCATTTTTTGAGTCATCTTATTTGATATGATGTGAAGGAGTTCTCTCACACAGCAAATTCCTGACAACTGGTAACTGTGGAAATAGCAAATTGTTCTGGTTATTCTTAATAGCTTAACTGAATCTGGTTCTTTCTGATTAACTTTGCAGCTCATGGTATTTTCCTCAAGTCTGTCCTCTGGTTCTTCAGGAAGGAAGTATGTGGCTATATATTTAATTAGATACTCATTAAAGATTGGCCAGTCCCCGGATGCTTCCCTGGGAGGGGCTGCTGCTGAGAAAGGACAGGCTTCTAGCAAGGAGCACAGGAGGTCAGAGACTACCCACAAAGACTGGCTTTTGGGAGAAGAAGGAGGGAAGGAGGAGGAGCAGAGGATGAAAGTTCCCTCACTGTATTTCTAAATCCTCCTTAGGACTTTATTGCTGCCGAAGCAAGACTAGAATGTACAGTTGGCATGCCATTTTAGTTATGTCAATTGGAAAAGGAGAAGAAAAATGACTAGTCACTTTAAGGTTTCAAAACAAAACTAGCAGCAGAGGAGCCAAGTTATTATAACTGTTATTATAACTATTATCACTGTCCATCCTAAGGAAAGGTGAGTATTATTTTGTTCATGTATGCTGGGGAAATTTCTGTCAAGCTACACAATTCAATACTTCTGGGAAGTGGTCCCATGGTAAGGACAGCTCAAAGGGAGCATTATCTTTTGCTTGGCACTCTGTGTTCTGTTAGAGCTTTTTATAAAATCCATACATAATTTTATTTTTAAAAAAACCCAGCAATTCAGTTTTAAAATGAGCTACTTTACTGAGAGAGAGAGAGAGAGAGAGAGAGAGAGAGAGAGAGAGAGAGAGAGAGAGAGAGAGAGAGAAAGAGAGGAGCAGTATAGGAATGTTCTTGTTCTAGAGTAACCCACTTCTATCCCAAGAGTAAAATGCCAGACCTGTCCATTCAGATAGGGAAAGGACAGGGAGAGGGACCATGTGATAGTGGACACTTATAAGCAGGAGATTTGAGGGGGTTTTTTTGTTGTTGTTCTTCGTTTTTTGGCCAGTCCTGGGGCTTGGACTCAGGGCCTGAGCACTGTCCCTGGCTTCTTTTTGCTCAAGGCTAGCATTCTGCCACTTGAGCCAGAGCGCCACTTCTGGCCATTTTCTGTACATGTGGTGCTGGGGAATCGAACCCAGGGCCTCATGTATAAGAGGCAGGCACTCTTCCCACTAGGCCATATCCCCAGGCCTTGAGGTTTTTTTTTTATTTGTTTATTAGTTGAACACAAATTTTTTTACAAGGTGTTGTGCAAAAAGGGTACAGTTACATAGTAGGGCAGTGTGTACATTTCTTGTGATATCTTACATCCTGTTTTTTTATCCCTTCTCTAGGTCAGGTAGACATATATACAATATACAATGTATCAAGAACATATATAGTATTCACAGACTTGGTCTCTACTGTCTCTCCGTCTCCCTTTGTTAACAGTCATATATCAGGGAGATCATGCCCCTTTGTTTTCTGTGTTCTAGGCTTGTCTCACTCAACATTTTGTTCGAGTTCTGACCATTTCCCTGAGAATGACAATATTTCACCATTCCTAATCGGTATGTACTATTCCATTGTGTATAAGTACCATATATTTTGGATCCATTCGTCTGTGGAGGGGCATCTGGGTTGTTTCCATATTTTGGCTATTGTGAATTGTGCCGAGATAAACATGGAAGTACAAATGTCTTTTTGATATCTTAGGGTTTGCTCTTTAGGATAGATGCCTAGGAGTGGTATGGCTGGGTCATAGGGTAGGTCTATATTGAGCTTTTTGAGAAACCTCCATACTGTTCTCCAAAGTGGTTGTACTAATTTGCACTCCCACCAACAGTGGAGAAGGGTTCCTCTTTCCCTGCACCCCCTCCAGCATTTGTTGTTTCCTGAGTTCAGAGTATAGACCATTCTAACTGGGGTGAGGTGGTACCTCAGGGTTGTTTTTATTTGTATTTCCTTTACTGCCAGGGATGTTGAGCATTTCCTCATGTGTTTCTTTGCCATTTTTATCTCTTCTCTTGTGAAGTCTCTCTTTAGCTCTTTTGCCCATTTCCTAATAGGTTTATTGGGCTTGGAGGGGCTTAGTTTTTTGAGTTCTCTGTAGATGACCGATATCAGGCCTTTGACTGCTGCTGTGCTGGTAAATATCCTTTTCCATATCGTTGGCTGTCTTTCTATTTTGGTGGCTATGTCCTTAGCTGTGCAGAAACTTTTTAATTTGTAGTAGTCCCATTTGTCGAGTCTTTCCCCTATTTGTTGTGCCCCTGGGACTCTAGAAAGCTCCTTCCTGTGCCTATAAGTTCTAGCGTGTTTCCTACTCTGTCCTTCAGTAGTTTCAAGGATTCAGGTCTGATATTGAGGTCCTTGATCCATTTTGAGTGGATCTTGGTGCATGGTGATAGGCTTGGGTCTACTTTGAGTTTTCTGCATATGGCTGCCCAGTTTTCCCAGCACCCGAGGTTGAAGAGGCTATGTTTATTCCATTGTATGTCTCTAGCTCCTTTGTCGAATATCAGTTGGCTGTAAGAGTGCGGTTTTATTTCTGGGTCTTCAGTTTTAATCCATTGGTCTTCCGATCTGTTTTTACACCAATACCATGCTGTTTTTGTTATGATGGCCTTGTAGTGGAGCTTGAAGTCTGGTATTGTGATACCTCCTGCACTGCTTTTTTTGCCTAGAATTGCTTTGGCTATTCTAGGTTTTTTGCTGTTCCATATGAATTTATGGATTGGTTTCTCTATTTCAGTGAAGAATGTGGCTGGGATTTTGATAGGTATTGCATTGAATTTGTATAACAATTTGGGCAATATGGCCATTTTCACTATATTGATTCTGCCTACCCATGAGCATGGGAGGTCTTTCCATCTCCTTGTGTCTTCTTTGATTTCCCTTATTAGATTTTTGTAGTTTTCATTAAATAGGTCCGTCACATCCTTGGTTAGGTTGATCCCTAGGTACTTTATTCTTTTTTTGGCTACTGTAAATGGAATTGTTTCCATAATTTCCTTTTCTGTTTGTATATTGCTGGTGTACAGAAAAGCTGCTGACTTTTGTGGATTGATTTTATATCTTGCTACTTTGCCAAATTGGTTTATTAGGTGTAGGAGTTTGGGGACTGAGTTTTTTGGGTCCTTCAGATATAAGATCATGTCGTCTGTGAATAGGGATAAGTTGATTTCTTCCTTGCCGATGTGGATCCCTTTGATGTCCTCCTCTTGCCTTATTGCTATGGCTAGGGATTCCAGCACTATGTTGAACAGAAGTGGGGAGAGTGGGCATCCTTGTCTTGTTCCTGATTTTAGGGGGAATGATTTAAGTTTCTCTCCATTTAATATGATATTAGCAGTTGGTCTGTTGTATATGGCTTTTATTGTTTTGAGGAATGTTCCATCTATTCCTGTTCTCTCCAAAGCTTTTAATAAGTATGGATGTTGTATTTTGTCAAAGGCTTTTTGGGCATTGACTGAGATAACAATGTAATTCTTAATTTTAGATCTGTTTATGTGGTGAATTACGTTGATTGATTTACGGATGTTGAACCATCCTTATGACTGTGGGATGAAGCCTACTTGGTCATGATGTATGATTTTCTTGATCAGTTTCTGGATCCTGTTAGCTAATATTTTATTGAGGAGCTTTGTGTCTGTGTTCATTAGTGATATTGGTCTGTAGTTCTCTTTTTTTGTTGGGTCTTTGCCTGGTTTGGGAATGAGTATGATATTAGCTTCATAGAATGAGTTTGGGATTTCTCCCTCTGTTTCTATTTCACGGAAGAGTTTGAGGAGTATTGGTATTAGCTCCTCACTAAAGGTTTTGTAGAATTCATTTGTGAATCCATCTGGGCCTGGGCTTTTCTTAGTAGGGAGGTTCTTGATTACCTCCTGTATCTCACTGTAAGTTATTGGTTTATTTAGTTGATTTATTTCTTCTTGGTTCAGTTTGGGCAATTTGTACTTCTCTAAGAATTGATCCATTTCTGTAAAATTATTGATTTTTGCTGAGTAGAGGTTTTGGAAATAGCTCCTTATGATTGTTTGAATATCGTGTGTACTTGTTGTAATTTTTCCGTTGTAGTCCTTGATTTTACGTATATGAGTCTCTTCTCTTCTTTTTTTTGTAAGTCTTGCAAGGGGTCTGTCAATTTTGTTTATTTTCTCAAAGAACCAGCTTTTAGTCTTATTTATTTGTTGAATGGTCTTTCTATTTTCAATCAGATTTACCTCTTCTTTAATCTTTGTGATCTCTCCCCTCCTAGTCGTTTTAGATTCTGTCATTTCTTGTTTCTCCAGTTGTTTTAGTTTCATCATGAGGTTATTCACCTGCTCTGCTTCCATTCTTTTAATGTGAGTGCTGAGGGCAATGATCTTGCCCCTCAGTACTGCCTTAGCTGTGTCCCATAGGTTTCTTTGTGATGTGTTTTCATTGTCATTGTGGCTTATGAATTCATTGATTTCATCTTTAATTTGGTCTGTGGCCCAAGTGTTGGATAGCAGCGTGGGGTTTAGCCTCCAAGAGTGTGTATAGCCTCTGTGGTATCCTTTGTTGTTGAGGGTTACCTTTAATCCACTGTGATCAGATATAATACATGGGATGACGTCAATACTTTTGTATTTGTTGAGGTTCTTTGTGTGGGCTATGACGTGGTCTATTTTGGAATATGATCCATGAGCTGCTGAAAAGAGGGTGTGTTGGGTCTCTGTAGGGTGGAAGGTTCTATATAGGTCTGTTAGATCCATTTGGGATATGGTGTTATTTAGGTCCTCAGCTCCCTTACTAATCCTCTGGGTGTTGGATCTGTCTCTTAGGGAGAGAGGGGTATTAAAGTCACCCAGGTTTAGGCAAGTCACAGCAGAGGATCACAAGAGCCCAATAGCTATACCCTTATGGTATCACATAAGATGATGCTAAGTGAAATGAACCCCATTTTATGGAAATGATTGTTATATCACAGTTGTAACTACTTTCAACATCCCATGTGTATCTGTAGCTTCTACTATTGATCATGTTCTTGTATCACCTTCTTGTGATTGTATCTACACTATCGATGTAATCTTATCTGAGTATATTGGAAACCGTGTATACGGGTATTAGAACTAGGAAATTGAAAGGGAATACTAAATTGAGAGACACAGAGTAAAAAAGAGAAACAACTACAAAAGCAATACTTGCAAAACTGTTTGGTGTAAGTGAACTGAACACCTCAGGGGGGGAAAGGGTAAGGGGGAGGGGGGAAGGGGGTATGAGGGACAAGGTAACAAAAGTACAAGAAATGTATCCAATGCCTAACGTATGAAACTGTAACCTCTCTGTACATCAGTTTTATAATAAAAACTTAAAAAAAATGAAGTCACCCACTATGATTGTGTTTGCGTCTATCTTGTTCTGTAATTCTGGGAGAATTTGCTTGACATATGTAGGGCCTCTTTTGTTCGGTGAGTATACATTTATCACAGTGATGTCTTGATTCTGGATTTTTCCTTGTATTAATATGTAGTGTCCTTCTTTGTCTTTTTGAGTTGACTTTAATGAGAAGTCCAGCTTGTCTGAGATCAGAATGGCTACACCTGCCGTTTTAGTGGGTGCATTTGCTTGGTAGATCTTGCTCTATCCTTTCATTCGAAGCCTGTTTTTGTGTCTTGCTGTAAGGTGGGTCTCTTGTAGACAGCAGATGTCAACTTTTTGTTTGCGAATCCATTCTGCCAGTCTGCTCCTCTTTATCGGGGAGTTTAAACCATTTATATTTAAAGAGATCAAGGATAAGGGTGATTTTTCTCCTTCCATTTTCTTGTTGGGCTGTTTTTTCCTCTTTTTTTTTTTTTTCTTGTCTTTAGTGAGCTGCTCTTTCTGTTGGACTTTGGCTATTGAAGTTTATTTCTGATCCTGTCTGTGTGTCTTTCACATCTCTGTTGGGTGGGGCTCCCCTCTTAGAATTCACTGTAGGGCTGGTTTTTTATTCACATACACCTTTAGCTCTTCTTTGGTGTAGAAAGATCTGGTTTTCCCTTCGAATGTGAACTCCAATTTCACTGGATATTTGATCCGAGGTTGCAAATTGTTAGCCTGAAGTACTTGGATGGTGTTCTTCCACTCACTTCGAGCTTGGTAAGTTTGTGTGGATAAGTCAGATGTTATTCGAATCCTCTTCCCATTGTAGGAAGTTTCCTTCTTCGCTTTGGCTGAATTCAGAATTTGCTCTTTAATCTTGAGGTCTGTAGTCTTGAATATTATGTGCCTTGGGGTGGCTTTCCTGGGGTCTGGCCTGCCAGGTGTCCTATAGGCTTCGGTTACCTGGATGGGGTTCCCTGTGAGATTGGGGAAGTTTTCTGCAATGACTTTATTGAGAACATGTTTAAGCCCTCTGCTCTGGTATTCGGCTCCTTCTTCTATTCCAATTATGCGCAGATTATATCTCTTGTCTTTGTCCATTAGTTCCTGGATTAGTCTGCCCTGAAGCTTCACCTTTTCTTGGAGTGTGGTCATTTTCTGGTTGTTGTTGGCTGCTTCATCGTCCAGGTGAGAGATTCTGGATTCCATATGGTCCACTCTTTGTGTTATGGTTTCAATTGCGGAGTTTATGGATGTCAGAGAGCTATTTATGGTTGTCATATCAGCTCTGATCGTGGAACTTTCTTCCTTTAAAGAGTTGTATTTTAAATCTATTTTTTCATGCATTTCAATTCTCAGGATGTGGAGATTTTCTTTAAAGGCAGCTTGCATTGTATCTATTTTTGCTTCCATTTCTTTAAAGGAGGCTTGCATTGTATCCATTTTTGCTTCCTTTTCTTTCTTGGCTTCCTGGGTGTCCTTCAAGATTTCCGCTCTAAACTCCTGGAATTGTTTTCTGATTTCATTCCTGACGCTTTCCATCATTCCTGTTAACATGGTCTCATTTGCTTTTTTAGTCTCCATCTCCTCTTCAGTCGTGCTGCTTTTTGCAGCTGGCGAGTTGGCTTGTCCTTTGATGAACTGTGTTATGTTTCTTTGTGATTTGCACATCTGGAGATCTGTGGGTGGCTTCTCAGGTTTGGTTTGTAGCTCTTCCCTCCCTCCTATGTAGGCGTGTCTACAGCAGCAGGTGCTGCCGCTGTGGCCCCGCCCACCAGTGCAGGGTAAGCCTACCAGAGCGGGCGCTGTCGCCAGGGGCCCGCCCTCCTGTGTGCTGTGCGACCACTACAACAGGCACTTTAGCAGGGTATGCCTCCCAGAGCGAGCCTCGGGTTGTTGGGTTGTGTTTGCGCCCTCCCACGAGTCCGTTGGGGGGGCGGTATGTGTGGGGCCCAGTAGGATCAACTGTCCAGGTGTGGGTGAGCACCCTCAGACCTTGCCTTTGCTGCGAGGGGGGGACGTGATCAGGCCCAGGTGTCCCTGCTGTGCTGGTATTGCCCACCAGCGCCTGTGATTTTAGTTGTAAGAGTCCGCGAGGTCCAGGCGCCTCGGGTGGGGCTTGCACTGCCAGCTGTTCCCCCCCACCCCCCCCCCCCCGCCCCTGTTGGGAAGGGGGCGGGGCCGGTTCTGCCATTTCAGGAACCTGTGGGACCTTGGGGCTGCTCCGCCCTTCCCCTGCTAAACTGACTTCCCAGCGCCCGAAGGGAGCTTCCCACCTGATTTGGGGGTTGTTTGTTCCCACGGGGTGGGGAGGGGGAGGGAGGGAGATCTAGCTTCTTTGTAGGGTTTGGGTCTCTGATAGCTGGTCTCCCGTTGGGTGAGGGGGTAATGGGGTACTCACTGATCCTGCATTGTGTGTGTGTTCCGCGCAGCCGTTGGTCCTTCAGGGGGTGGCGAAGTGTAGTGGTGGCTTCCCCGGTTCCCTCCTTCTGCCGCGCTGGGTCCCCCTGTCTGAACCCGGTGTGGACCCAAACTTCTCATCACTGCTGTTGTGTGTCTTGGTCCGCACCCTCCCGTGCAGACCCACCTGACTGTGGGGTCTCCCGCTATCTGGATTCTGCACTCCCGGCAGCCTGTTTGCCGATCGCCGGGTTCCCCTTTCCCAGCCTGGCCCTGTTTGGGCCAGGGTTGGCTGGTGGGGGGAGGACCCTGGAGATTCTCTGGCTCTGTGTAGTTTTTCAGCTCTTCTTTTTTGCTCCTTTTTGTTTTCCTGCGTTTCTCCACTGCTTCTGGCTGCTGGTTTTGCTGGGTTCTTGATGGGGTGTTGGGTGTTGGAGTTCCCAGCTCGCTATTCAGTTGGAGCGAGTCGGGGTGCCTCCCTACTCTGTTGGCACCATCTTTCTCCTAGGAGATTTGAGTTTGAACAGAGTGTTACATACTCAACATGGATACTTTTTTTTTTTTAGGACTGGATCCAATTCTTTCTTTTTTTGTTCTAGAGTTTTATTTACTTGCATTTGAGTAGTGATGTAACACTCTGAGAACGAACAAAAGCTTTAGGCTTTCCAGAATCTTATTGCTCAGCCCAGCTTCCGAGGTCTCCCTCCCACAGTACAACGTGCACTGTTTCAATGAGATTCTTCTTTCCTTTTCAATCTCTGCATGTAAATTGAAAACTAAACAGCATGCATGTTAGAACCAACAAAGACTTGGAATAGATGCACCCTCTTCCCTTTTGAGCTCTGAATACAAATTATGACTTGGAAGAAGGAAGTATGTGTGGGTGGGTGGGTACATGAAATTAAAGGGCATATCCTACCCTTTTACAATTAAATGCAAAAAAATTGATATTTCTCATGAATAATGAAGCACCACCAAAAGTATTTCTTGATTTCTACAATTGAAATACCTCTAGATTAAATAATGAATATTTCTTTTGCAAATCATACAATCATTTTCGGGCCCATCTTATTATATCTTTTGGGGTGAGGGCTTTTGAATAGAACCCAGGGCCTCAGGCATGTTAAGTAAGAGCTTTTCCACTGACCTACAATTTCCAGTCTATTTCTTTTCTTTTACAAGGCTTTAGCTCTTTTCATTTTATTCCTTCTTCATCCCTATCAGATAGACTAGTTACATATCCATCTTAAAATAAAGAAAGGAAATTCTCCCAGATTTTTTGTAACCCCCTCTCTTTCCTTTCACAGAGAAGATCCTTGAAGAGGTTATTCCCCCAACACACACACCTGCCCCCAGGCAACAAACCCCCTCCCTAGGCAGTCCAATAAATACACTTTAGCCTTCATTCTACCCCACTCTCCAGTGCTCTTTCACCATGTTACACTGCTCTTTTAAAATGATTTTTCTTTGATTCCTTCCATGTTTCCTTCTGTTTCCTATTTCTTCCCCCTTTCATGTATTCTTCAACTTCAAATAGTAGCATGTTTCAGTTCTCTCACTCTTCTTGAGATTTACATTCAGATATTCCTGGAGAAACTACTGTAAACAAAAGAGAGCCCCTGCTCACTGAACTTTCAGACTAATGGCAGTTACTTTTACATGGGTGCTAATGAATACTGAGACTAAAAGTACATCCCAGATCTTCTTTTGAGTTCTGTTTTACTGCACAATTCTACTTTCATGATTCATAGCCACCTGAAACACACATATTAAAAATAGAATAATAGCAGGGGGCTGATAGTTTATGCCTATAATCCTAGCTACTATGGAGGCTGAAATCTAGACAATCACATTTTGAAACAAGCCCAAGTGGAAAAGTGTTTGAGATGCCATCTCCAAAATAATAATAATTTTTTAAAAAGCCAGGCTGGAGGTATGGCTTAAGTAGTAGTTTCAACAGAGCCAGCGCAAAGCCCTGAGTTTACCCTCCTAGGACTTTGGTCACTCTGGTTAGTTATCCAGGTCGACAACTTGGGAGAATTTCTTGCTTTAATCTTCTTAAAGTTTTAGCCTATGTATCTGATTTATTACTACAATAGTTATATGTTTGTTTGTTTCTAACATGATTGGAATCTTCCCTCAAGGTTCCTCATTCCCAATGTGTCCATCTTAATTCTGACCCATATCATTTCTTAAGTAAAAGATCGTCCTCTTTCTAGATCTGTCTTCATATTTATTTTCCATATTCTTGAATACTTTTGAAATACAAGTATGGCCTTATTGTTTATCCATTTAAAAACCCATTTGTTCACAAGGAAAAATCTGAATTTCTTAGTATGGATTAAGCAAAATACTAAGCATACATAACAGGTTTCATTCTGTTCCTCACACATTTCATTCCCACCATATTGTTTGCCCTGTGCATTTATAAATAAGAATTAGTGAGTTACCTGACCTTATTGGCTGTTCCCATGTAAAAATTTAGTTCATTTTTTTTCTTCAGTCTTTTTGTCATCGTGGTCGTCATCATCATCATCATCATCTAGAGAACAGAATCAATGAACAAACAGGCTGCTAACACACTGGCAACCAGCCAAAAACTACAACATGGGTTAGAGGGCATATATTTAAGAAGCAACAAAAACCATTTGGCATGCATAGCCCAGAAGAATGACAGGAAAGAAAGGATGTGGTGATTTATAAATAACTAAGGGCTACTGAAAGGAAAAAAGGCAGCATTATATTGGATATACTTAAAGAAGTCAAAACAAGAAGTGAAAAAAATACAATGTATCCATCATGTGGGTAAATTGGCTCTTCAAGCAAAGTAAGAAATTAAGTTATAAATATTTAATGCTAACTCTCAGGCACTATATTAAGATGTTCTATATATTTGTCCATTTGATCCTGTAACAACACACTGAGAAAGTTTTTGTTGTTGTTGATTTAAGATTTTGGAGGAGAAAGGGCCTAGAAAAGTTAAGTGTCTTTCTTCTCACTGAGGAAATATATTTACTATTCAGAGTAAAATACTAATTAAAATTTATAAATGTTGACATTTTCCCAAAGAGCTTTCAAATATAATACTTTCATTACTCTTCCCCACAGTCTTGTTATAATTCCTATTTCTACATGAGGTTGGGACTTGATTCCTATTTCTTGATGAGGTTATGTTACTTGATCTATAAATGGTACAACTGTGTTTTAAAGCTATGTAAGTCATAGCTATAAATAGATGGCACTCAAAAAGACATGCCTGACCTAAATACATGAAGAAATACTCAATATCCCTAGTCTTAAAGGAAATGCAAATCAAAGCAACCCTTGATATTCCATCTCACCCTAGTAAAAATGGCTGTCATCAAGGATATGGACAACAAGTTCTGGCAAGGATTCACAGAAAAAAAGAATCTTATTATATAGCTGGTAAGAATGTGCAACCATTATGGGAGACAGTATGGATATTCCTTAAAAATCTAAAAATAGAACTACTCAGCAATACCAGTAATTAGCCAGTAATACCACTCTTGAACATTATCCAAAGGATTTAATATTTATCCAAAATATTGCATATTCATGTTATGAAAACAGCCCAGATTTTCCCCTACAACTGACATTTGTATCAAGAAAATTATATTGGGATTAGGAAGTATAATATTACATTGATTACAGGGAAATAGATGGACCTGGAAAAATACATTGAGTGAAGTAAGTTGGGCTCAGGTTCAGAGGTGGAAATTAGTTCTGAAGTAAAAACATACATGAAAACACACACAGAGCCATATACGTGTGTACTGATCAAATTTACTAAACTATGATAGAAGAAGGGATCCATTCCCATGGTATAGTTCTTTGAACAATTTTCAGACAAGTTTAACAAAATGGGAACTAGGAAGCTGAAACATGTCTGAGGAAGGTGAGGGTTACCGGGAGTGAGGTGGATGAGTGGAGAGATGAATGGTGAGTGAAAATAGTCATAATACACAATGTACATATGTGAAAATGGAACCAGGAAACTTGAAATGGCAGAGTTGGGATAGTTGTGAGGGGGGGCAGAAGGATGGAAAGTGTGACATGGATCAAGATGCATTAAACTCATAAATTGACAGATTAAATAGAAGCCTCTTTGTACAACTATTTAAAGATAATGAATAACGAGGCACTTAGGCTCATACCTACAACATTAGCTGCTCTGGAGTCTGGGATCTTAGGATTTCAGTTCAAAGCCAATTAACCATCAAAAGAGCCAAAAGTGGAGCTGTGGGCTCAACTGGTTGAGTACTAGTCTTGAAGAAAAAAAGCTTAGGGGCAGCGCCAAGGCCCTGCATTCAAGCCCCAGAACCAGCACATTAAAAAAAAACAGATAATTAAAAGATATTTTAAAAAGGCAGACCTGAACTCCTTTCAATTAGTCCTTTCCCCATCTTCACCCCCACACAAAAGAATGTATTATCAGTTTTATTAGGATACAATTTTTTATACCAAGGATATCCCCATCTAAAATGTACATTTCAGTGATTTTTGCTATATTTAAAATTGTATGACCATCGCCCACTTGAAGAAACTCCATACCTATTCTCTGTCATTTCATAATCTTCCCCACTCCCAGGCCCAAAAAGCATTAATCTTTTTTCTTTATGAATTTGCCTACTCTGGACATTTTATACATGTGGCTATATAATATAGGCCATTAATGTCTAATTTCTTTCTAAAAAATATGTTAGTGAGGGTCCTTCTTCTCATGTAAAAATCTCTTTATGGATAAATAATATTCTGTTAAAACATTTTGTGTATTCATCAGTTGATTGACATTTAAATCATTTCTCTTTATAATTAAGTTACTATGAAAATTTTTGTGTGAAACACACACATTTAAAAAATAGCCATTCCAGGAGTGTCCTAGTGACTAGTTTTATGGAAGACTGGGCCTATCATGTAATCTGAGAAACAAATAGGCAAATTATATGATTTAATAAATTTGGTTAATATTCCAAAAAACAAAAAGAGCTATATTCTCTGTTACAGTCACTTTATTCAACAGAAATAGCAAGAAAATCTGTTCTAAGGAAACATGTTTAACTTTTCTGCCCCATGTTCCTTTACTTCTTTAATGCTGGAAACTTTTCTTTTTTAATTCACAGAACACTATTAACGTTCTGAAGAACTAAGGCACTATGAAACACATTTTGAGAAATCCTGCCCCAAATATTTAGCAAAAAGGAGCCTTTCAAGGAGTGAGGCAGAATGTTTGGAGTTGATTCCAAGATGCTCCCTTCCCTTAATCGAATCCAGCATCTTTGCATAGGCAATGCACGTTATAATAATAGAGCTAACATTATGGCCCTATTTCTATTTTGAGTTGGGAAAAATAGGTTAAAATTTTCTCCTTAAGTATGGCTTTTTGGGGTAAAAATAAGCACTAAGCTTCTCTGGCAGCATTGCCATCTGTCTCAATGTCAATCTGCAATGGGTGATGCACATGCCAAGAAGGAAGTTTCCTTCAGGGTGTGGCTCATGGCTTCGTCATCTCTAATTACCCTAGCATCCAGCAGAGGAAAAAAAAACCCTTAGCATACACCATATACCCAAAGTGTCAATGAAGGAGGTATGGGCTATAGACTTTTGTACTATATATTTATGCAAATAAATTTGGAGGCCTCACATTTTATGAATAAATAAATGAGCCCTGGGTCACAGCTAATCCATGTGCCTTGACTAGATTCAGACCTGTGACTTAAAATTTTGTATTCTTTCTAACAAGTACAATTTGGATTGGAAACTTATTTTTTAAATAAATTACAAATGAAAATTTAAAAGCTACACTTTTTTTTCCTTTAGAGAATTGGACTTGAGCTGAGTTAAAGGGAACTATTCCAAGATGCCAAAGCCTGGGGTTTTCTTTCGTTGGAATGGTAGAATCTGGGAATGTAAGCAAGCCCTGGTCTTGGTTGAAGCCTGAAGCTACCAGGACCTAAGCAGTGAACAGCAAAGAGAACTATGAAGGCCAAGTGATGAAAGCTCAAGGGCAAACATTATGTAGAGCTGGGCTGAACTGTCATACATCTCATTTTCAGCAAAACTATCACCAAAAAAAAAAAATTCATCTAAATACAGCCCCATGCAAAAAGGTTTGAAAAGATGAGCAGCTTGCTTTTCCTTTGTGAGCTGACTGAACTATTCAAATTTCACTGCAATTATACAAGTCTGGGGTGGGAAGATAAAGAAACTTCTATTTATGTGTGATAGGAACCTATATTCAAAATAAATATGATACTTCCTAAGAGTAACATATGTACTTGAATTATTTATTAATATCCATAATGAAAGGAAGATATTGTTGTATTAGTAATTAAGTATAAACCCAGGGACCTTGCAGTCTTTCTTGTCATTTAGGCATAACTTTGATCCTCTTAGAGATGAAAATTTCATGTCAGTAGATTAATGGAAAGCATTCTGGGCAGGCATTTTACCCATTTTCACTAGAAGTTACAAAGGTCTTCAGGTTCATGCCTGAGTCTCTCCATAACCTATTTTCTTGAATTTAAAATGTGAATGTTTAGTTTATTTTCTCTTCACTGCCATGCCAGCCCAGTATACCTCACCCAGTATTTAATTTGATAGGAGCACACTGTACTTTGGAGAATAATAATAGCAATTCTGCCTAACACTGGCATGATGCTAACTTCAGTGTTCAATATAAATACTTGCTGAATAGAACGGAATACCTAAAATAGAAGTGCCCTTTCTGGGAATGGGAATCAAGTGTGAAAAGTGATCTTTCTACCATTTGTTTGTAGAAACCTACCAGAAAAGAGGCTCTGTAGCTCATAAACCAGGGGTCAGTTCCTTTCTTGGTATAGAGGACTCTTCTTTCCAGACTCTACACTTAGTCCTTGACCCTAGCCTGCCTCCCAGCAGGAAGAGGGACTTGGCCCTCACCAGTGAAACTTGCAGGAGTTGGCCTTGGGAATGGGGCCACTTAAACCCTTGTATGTGGCCTCCTAAGCCATTTTCCTTCTCATTTCCTGGACAGTGTGAGGGCAACTCATCCTTTTATGGCTTCCTCTTTCTTCAAGCAGGACACCTGTTGGCATAGATTTCGGTGGAACAACCTTTGACACATACAATATCCTTTCTATTAGAGATAACACATAACTTTAAAAATATTGAAAAGTGTTATACAATTATGGCAGATACCAATGATTTGTTTTCCTCTCCAAGTCTTCTGACCACATTCTGATAGATTTAGCAAAGAGATCAGCAGAATATATATAGCAGTGTCCCACATGGATACAATACAACTTGAGAGACTCAACCTAGAATGCAAGGAAGCAAGGATAAACTTTGGGGAGACACAAATCTGGGTTTGAGTTCCCATTGAGCTTATTTATGTCCCTCCAGTTTTCTCAAAGGTAGGATGGGCAGGTAATGCCTGCTTTCCACCAATTTGTTGAGAGTTAAATAAAACAAAGTATAGAAAGTCTGCCAAAGTTTCCCAGAGGCCTTGAACTCAGGAGATGTACCATGTGTATGCTGTTTTACAGAATAAAACTTGAAACTCAATAGAAAAAAGGTTTATTCTTCTCCTATTTGGCAGGTCCATGTGATAAGTCAACACTTTCTTTTAAATAAACCTGGCAATTTCTGCCCATGGGAATCCTTAGTGCCAACTATCAAGATGAAGTAGGTTGGTCTTCGGTTTGCTTGAGAATATAATACAATTTATCTTTTCTATACTTGACTTGCAAAATTATTTGGCTTTTACTTCACATCAGTGTGATAAATTTGGCACCACAGATTCTTGTTGGGAGATTCATAGTGAATAAATTCTTCCAACTCCCAGTCAGCATCATGAGTTTCATTCCTCCTGTTGCTTTGAGTACCTGGGTCATTTACCTACTTCCTTCTTTCCTTTGCCCCTCCAGAAATATAGACAGATAGATATGTGAGTAAAACTTGTTCAAGTTCTATTTATGAAAAATGGTGGACCTCCCTAGAAAAGAGTATGCTGCTTTTCAGCCTAGTCAAACTGCAAAGCCAAATAAATCACAATGCTCTCTGGAGACCTCAGTATTTACATCAGGACCCTGTTACTGAGACCAGCACTTTTCAGGTATGTGGGAGAATCTATTTCTTGCAAGACCCATGGGTTGCTTCTGTTTTGATGCTATAATTGTGTGCTTTAGCTTAATCTTATAAGCTGTCTCAAATCCTTTTGAAAGTAAGCTGGTTGTAAACCCTAAGTAAATAAAATTCCTGCAGCCACTGTAAGGGTGGCTTTGGGCTCCTATGCTCTCTGACCACCCCTCTCTCCCACTTCCTGCCCTGGGCAGAAGCTATTGCCTCCCTGAGGGTCCCTGAAGCTCCTTGGCAGCTGTGAGTTCCCTAGGGAGAAAGTGTTCCAGTGCTTGCTTATCATAAAGGTGGAAGGGGTGGGAACAGCTAGTGTGAACATTAGATATATATTTTATTTTATAGTTCAATCAGACATCCTACCTTTTATCATATGCATAGTAGGTTGGATGAAATGTTGCTTGAAGTTGGATGAATTATTCCCTAAGCATATTCCTGACATTATACAGCTGGACAAATGCTTGATTAGGAAACTTTGAATTAGATTCTGAATTCTACTATTTAGGTCAGTGTTTTCAAACCTGGAGACAAATTAGAGCTAACTGGGAGGCTTTAAGAATATGATGCCTAGGTTTTACCCCCAGACATACAATTCACCATCTGATGTGGGCCTGAACTTTTAACATGTATCCAGAGTTGAAAACCATTTGCCTAAACCTAGCTTTAATCAATCCCATTTTTCTACAAACCCTGTTGTATTGTGGGTATATGACCTCTCCATGCTTATCTTGGATACCAAAACAGCCCCCAAACCCTTTTTTGCCCCGTCCTCTGTCAGCTCTTTGCACTGCTACAATTCACCTTTTTATACCACCAACTTAACTTATTATTGTTATTATTACATAATAGTTATTGTTATTAACAATTGGTAAGACTAGGGCTTGAACTTAGAGCCTGGGTGTTGTCACTTAGCTTTTTCACTCAAGGCTGGTGCTCTGCCACTTGAGTCACAGCTCCACTTAGGGCTTTGGGGTGGTTCATTGGAGATAAAAGCCTCATGCATTTTCTTTCCTGGGCTGGTTTCAAACTGCAGTCCTCAGATCTCAGCTTCCTGAGTAGCTCGGATTACAGATGTGAGCCATTGGAGCCTGGCTCTGACTTATTTTTTTACCTCATGTAGCAGAATGTCTATCATAGGCAGGGTCTCTTTTACTTGCATAATGGCAGTCACCAAAATTTATTATGGAGTAATTACATGTCAAGTACTGAGCCAGACATAAATACAGTTATCATTTGATCTTCACAGCAACCCAAGAGGTAGGCAGCAGTGTTATCCCCATGCCACACAGAAGAGATTGGGATTTCCAGAGGAGAAATAAATTGCTCAGTTTTACAGACAGTGTGGGATAGAGGCAGGATTCAAGCAAGTGCTCAATATAGCACTTGAGCTATATCCCCACCACTGCAGGCCGGATTTAAATGCAACTTTATCTGCTCTCTACACCATTACATTTTACCACTTGTTGGAATTAAAGATAGGAGAATAAATTTATAGATTTATAGCCTCTTCTTTCAGAAGTCTTACTAAAATATTTGGAAGAATTAACGAGCCTTACATTTCCAAGTACAAAGAAAGTAGAAGAGAGGATACTAGTCAAAACAGTTCAATTCTATACCAGAAGACAAAGGAGAGATGGAGAAAAGGTGTCTTATTAACTGCATGGAGGATGTCATGTCTTATTGGCAGTAGTGGTGTTTGAACTCAGGGATTTGTACTTGCTAGACAGGTGTTCTATCACTTGTGCCACACTTGCATACCTTTTGCTTTAGTTGTGTTTCAGATAGGGTCTTGTAGGTTTTGCTGGGTCCTAGCTTAGGACTACCATCCTCAGACTTATGC
Organism: Perognathus longimembris pacificus; assembly: GCF_023159225.1. Lineage (NCBI taxonomy): Eukaryota > Metazoa > Chordata > Mammalia > Rodentia > Heteromyidae > Perognathus > Perognathus longimembris. The sequence continues at coordinate 34,848,391 of NC_063169.1, forward strand.
CACCCCTATAACTGGGATCACAGGTGCACTCCATCATGTCCAGCCTAACAGTGATGTATCTTACAGGACAAATGAGATAGTGTACCAAAGAGAAGAAAAGAGTAGGTTAGTCCTATAAAATCCTGGAGAAGCTCAGGAAAGGAATCTAGTATAGCTGAGTGTGATATGTTAAATATAAGATTAATAGTCTATGCACTTGCCTTACAATGTAGGCATAGAATGCCAGCAGCTGTATAATCACCCCTAGGCAGAAGGCAGATGCGTTACTTGAGGAAATGGGCAAGAAGCGCCTCAGGATTCAGAATCAAGGTGCATAGCAAGGTAGGTGTTTTAGTGCTGGGAAGGAATTAACTGTAAAGCTACCAGAAAAACGAATGGTCAGACTCCCAGTGCCTTTCCCTTTCCCTTCTGTGCTCCCAGGATCCCCGGGGAGGGTGGGGGGGGGGAGGCTTTCTGATCGGTGATCAAAGGACTCTGCTTGAGAAATGAGTGTTTTTTGGGAAAAGATCTACACTTCATGCTAGCTTTAGGATGAGTTCTTTGCCAGTCATCTTCAAAGTGAAGTCAATATGGAAAGAGCTAAAAAGAAGGAAGCCTTGCATTTGGTTTCTGTTGCTGCTACAAAAAATTTATCACACACCACCCTAAACAACCTTTCAGGTCTGTAAACTCAAAGTCTGACTTAGATCATGTTGGACTAACCTTGAGGCCTTAACAGGCCTGCAGTCCTTTTTGGACCCTAAGGGAAACTTGCTTCTGCGCCTTTCTCCAGCTTCTAGAGACCTTTGTTAAGGTCTCCTCTCTCCATTTCCAAGACCATCAGTGTTGTTAGAGTTCTACTCCTGCTGTCTTACATCGATGTCTCTTCTACTTTCTTTTGCCCCTCTTAAGGACACAGGTGATTACACTGAGCTCATCTAGATAATCCCAGTTATTCTCAAATCCCCTCTTGCCTTTTCAGTGATGAAGATCAAACCCAGGGTCTTGTGCAGACTAGGCAAGAACTCTACTACTGAGAGTTATTCCTCTAGTCCCTGCGCTCCTACCTGAAAGCTACCTGATTAACAACAAGAACTTCTGGCATCTTAATTGCCCTTTTGCTATGTGATGTAATATATTCATAGGTGCTAGGGATGAAGGAGTGGATATCTTTATGACCCATTATTCTTCTGCCTTCAATATTTTCCAACATAAAAGAGGGAAAAAAACAAAGGAAGTCTGAGAAATTTGCCACAATCATAGAGACATAAGGAATCATGATGATTTGTGTGGTGTACAGTCCTGATGAAATCCTGGTTCAGAAAAAACACGTCACATAAAAATATAGAAAAATTAGATATGGATTTAAATTAATGACAAATAGAATAGGCTCCTTAATTATGACAAATGTACTACATTAGTAAAATGTAATATTATTAATTTATTTATTATTAATAGGGAAATTGGCTGTGTTATATGAAAAAAAAATTCCTTACTATCTTCACATTTTTTTCTAGAAATCTACAACTATTCTAAAAATACAAAAAATAAAACGTTTTTTAAAAAGGAAAAACAAACGGCTGGGAATATGGCCTAGTGGTAAGAGTGCTTGCCTCCTACACATGAAGCTCTTGGTTCGATTCCCCTGCACCACATATATGGAAAACGGCCAGAAGGGGCGCTGTGGCTCAGGTGGCAGAGTGCTAGCCTTGAGCGGGAAGAAGCCAGGGACAGTGCTCAGGCCCTGAGTCCAAGGCCCAGAACTGGCCAAAAAAAAAAAGGAAAAACAAAAGTAAAGTATGCCCTAAGGTAGGGCAGAAATCAAGGTGTGGAGGAAGGTTTCTTATTATAATGCCTTTTTGAAAACTACATTTAAAAATGATGTACATGTACCATGGTAAAATATGAACATCTATAAAGCTATATATGTGTAGAGGAAGAGGTGTGTATATCTATAATTTTTCTTCTTATTTCATGTCTTCCTTGTGAGCCAACTTCTCATCTTTGCCCAATACATTTTTTTCCAAATCTTTAGAGTCCAGGTCTAGCCTGGTGTGGTAGTTCATGTCTGTGGTACATATCAGGAGGAGGACAAGGCCAACCCATGTTACATAGTAAGACTGTGTCTCAATAAATAAATAAATACTCAGATGACATGTCAATGGCTCTCGGGAGTCTGTGCTAGCTCTCCAAAACAAAATTAATCACTTATTTTGGTTACCCTTGCATCTTCACCCACTCCTATTGTCATTATTATTATAAGCACATCACACCTATTCATTACTATTTGTTCAGTGTCTATCTCCCCTAGCAGAAGGTAAACTTCTTGAAGGCAAACATTTTCTCATTCAGCTTTGTGTCTCCAAAGATGATACAGTACCTGTCTCAGATCAGACTCTGAAGAAGTATATACTGAGTTAATGGCTGGGAAAATTGATGAACTGATTCTCATTTAATACATTCATGAATCAACAAATTAATTAATCAATGGGAAGAGAATTGCTGGAGAATTGCTAGTTTATTCAGCTTTTGTTGCCAGCTTCAGTTTAGACAGAAAAAGAAAGAAGGAATTACACTTAGGATTCCTGACACTGACAAAGGTGATCATATCTGAATATAAGATCAGATCAAGAAAATTACAGTCTTAGAACACAGAGAGAAGAGATAAGCTTGTGCTTAAGTATTGGGTTTGTCTGCAAAAGAAAAAACTATATGAATTTGATATAAGCTAATTGTAAAATAGTCATAAAATACAAGGAAATAGAGTAGGAAAGTATAGCTGGGTGGGTACATTGATCAATGGTAAAGCACATACTTAGCATGTGTAAGGTCTTAATTTGATCTTCAGTAAAAGATAGACAAATAGACAAACAAAACAAAGAACAAAAAGGAGGTAATGTGCTCTTGACTGAAAGGATATCTCCCGGCCATCCCAGAGGACCATGTGGAGATAATCACAGACAGGAGAAGAAGGTTCATAAGGAGGTTTATTAGTGGGGCCATAGCTCCCACGGGAGAGGGAGCTACATGGAGTCTGCACCTTATCCAGGTGGCAGCTTCTCTCTCTGGGGGTAAAGGGGAAGTAGGTAGGTAGTGAGTAGGAGTGGCTCAATAGGTATGGGTGGATCTAGGGGCTAGTGGGAGGAGCTGAGGACCTGAGGCTAGGGAAATGCTAACATTGCAAATGGGAAAACATGTTAATTTATCTATTAGAATGGCAGAATAAATTACCTGTGATGCACTAATTTTAATGATATAAAACATTTAAAACATGTATATAATTAAATGCAATGCATCAATTTAGTGTAGTATATAACATATATAGTATATTCAAACATGAAATAGCTCTGTTTAAACAGAGTTTTATTTAAATCCTGCTTTGCCCAGTCATATTTCTATAAGGTGTAACTCCCTACTTCTTGTGAAGTAAAATTCAAAGTCTTTACCATAGTCCCTAAAACATCAAAGGTATGCCCCTGCTTGCCTTCCTTTAGTTTCCTTCTTCCCCTGCCTTTGGTTCCTTTTGGTTCCCTGTAGGGCCCAGCTCCTTCCTTGCTTAAGAGCCTGATGCTTGTTCTTTCTTCCTGACTAGATTTTCCCTCTGCTCTTTTTAATCTTAGTTCAAATGGTCTGTCGCCCCTTCCCTACCTTGCATTTCCCCCCTACCCACTTTGCTCCATCCCAACCAACCCCTCAGGAAGATCCCCCTGGGCCATTTTATCTTAAATAGCACCATGTCCAAGTTACTCTTTCTTACATCATCTTGTGTCAGTTTATTGCATTATCCCTGTTGATAATTAACATGGTGTTTTTCTTTGCTTGTTTTTCAGAGCTTGACATTGTTTGTTTGTATTTCTAGTATCTCCTTGCTATAAAACAAGCACTACTTTTGCCCCAGGTTAACATTGAGCCTTAGAATTCCAGTGTTAAAATCTGAGAACTTCACCATCTACTCCTGAGTCTTTCCATAAAGGAATCAGGAAGGGGGCACAAAACAGTTAGGAGCTAGTTGGTTCACCATTCTCTTTTCTGTTCTTCTGACTGGCTCAGGAATGAGAAGGGCATTGTCAATAGAACCAGAAATGAGAGATTCACTTTTTTTTTCACTTTGGGTATGAACCAGCCTTCCCTCTGTCCATAACATATATTAATATGTAATTTTTCAAGTATTCAAAATCAGAAACCCTATGTGCAGAACTAGACCACAAGTATGGTCTGAAAAATACCTGCTAGTAAACAATGTAGCCTGAACTAACCTTCCTTCCTTCCTTCCTTCCTTCCTTCCTTCCTTCCTTCCTTCCTTCCTTCCTTCCTTCCTTCCTTCCTTCCTTCCTCCCTCCCTCCCTCCCTCCCTCCCTTCCTTCCTTCCTTCCTTCCTCTCTTTCTTTTCTTCTTTCTCTTTTGAGTATCCACTTTGCTGCTCTTGGACTCCAAGTTCTGCCTTTTGTAGGGGACAAAGAGAACTTCCCAGACTGCTTCTCCTAAAAAGAAAAACACCTTCCAGACTTGGAGCCCCAGCAGACAATATATTCCCAACAGAGTGGAAACATGTGCTTCATTATGCCTTCTAAGAAATGTTGCTCTTTAACTGTTTCACTGTCAGGTGAATTGCCTTTAGAAAAAAAGAAAGAAAAGGAACAGAAAAGAAAATCATTCATGGTCATAATATGATACAAATTTGGGGTTCAGGAAGTAAGAGGATCTGTTACCAATATATGACAGTATTTTCTAATTGTAGTCAGCAAAAATATGAATGGACACCAGCCTGAAAGGCATTAAAAGCATAACTAGTAAATAAACACAGGTAATGTTCAACTTAAAAAAATGTAAAGACATGCAGATCCAAGTGATTTAGTGGTATCGCCAGATAAACAGTAAGTTAGGAATCATTATATGTAGTAGAAATTTAAATTTAATTTAACTAAAGCTAAAATTGTTTTGCTGAATGATATAGATGTCTTGAACAATAAGAACTTTCTGGAAAATTTAACATTCACATAGGAGCCATGAAATTGGCTTCCATAGTCATTGCCTTGGTAGGCTTATGTTTGGGAATTCCAAAGAAATTTTCTAAAGAAATATTTGAAAGAAAGAAGAGCTTCTTTTCACTAAGATATTTTAGCTATTCTGTCTGCAGTTAGAACCAGTAACAACAAACCCAAAACAACCTGGAAATAATGGAAATGTCTTTTAGTTGGTAGAATCGGCATTCTTTGATTCATATCTTGGCAACCAACATAGTTATAGAGACTCTATGTGCATATGAAAATAAGTATTTAAATAACATTAAAAGAAAAATAGCATTTCATGATGATAATAGTAGTACATCTTGGAAAAACAATCAAGTGAAAAAAAGAAAAAAAGCCAGTCTCACAAATAAATGAAAAGATGAATGTTTGTACACATTCCTGAGAGATGAATCATAACATAAAAGAGAAGGCTAGGAATCAGAGCCTGGGAGTTGAGTTCCCTACCAGCTCTGCTACTTGCTGGAACCTTGGTTGGGTGACATGTAGAACCAGTCTTCTCATCTGTCAAGTGGTGGTGGGCTCGGGAGGCAGTGGGTGGGCATATATGATAGCTACCTCCTAGATGTTGGTAGGATTAAGTGAAGGTAGGAAACCACAAGGTTCCTTTGTAAAGGATGGAGCTCTGTCCAGGTATAAAACTGCTATTATTATTATGGTAACATCTGCAACTGACTTCTCCAAACACTGTTTTTCATTTATAAATATGAATTAACCAGAAATCAGTATTTGCATAATTTTGACAGCCTAATGTATCTCCAGAATTTAACCTGTGTCATGGAAAGGAGGGATTGGCAGCCTCAAAAAAATAATCTAAAAGTGTCCAAAGTGGCTCCAAATTCCTGCTTTTCTTTCAGCCATCTGTTCCTTACTTCCTTATGTACCCCCTTCTCCAGAATCCATTGGTTCATCTACTCCTCTCCTGGTTGACCTGGGAGTGTCAGATGTCAGAAAAAGAGTCCTGAAAACCAACTTGAAAGGCCTTGCCTGAAAATATGGTGCTTTGACCTTGTAGCTCTAGTCACCAGTTTGTTTTCTTTTCTTTCTTTTTTTTTTCTATTTGGTTGTGGGGTTTGTACTTAGGGTCTGGCTGTCCTTGAGCTCTTTTATGCTCAAGGCTCTACCACTTTGAGCCACCAGTGCCACTTAGGGGTTTCTGGTGGTTAGTGGGAGATAAGAGTTCCAGGGACTTTCCTGACCAGGCTGGCTTTGAATTGCAATCTTCAGATCTCAGCCTCCTGAGTAGTTAGGACTACTGGCATGAGCCACCATCTCCCAGCCAGTCACCAGTTTCTTTCCCTGCTCTGGGCTAATTTCTTGCCTATTGCCTGACAGAAGCAGAGTTTGTTTTGTTTCACGCTATTAAGAACTAGCTCATGGTAATTCTTTGTTTTATTGTGTAGGTGCTTTTTTAACTTGGTATTTAAATTCTGATAGTCCCTTCCATGCTGTCATTTGCAAACCTGACTCTAAGAATACCAAATTATAAAGAAATTACAGGAAACAAGTATTTTAGACATTTTTGTTGCTTTCAATCAAGTTGACAAATTAAAAAAAGCATTACTTGAGCATTATTTTCTTAAACATCTGGTAATTAGACATTTTGTTTCCATCTTCTTGGAATTCAATGAGTTTCCCAAACTTGCTGATTAATCCTAAAAGAACACAAAGCACAAAGAGAACTGTATCTTCTAGCAGAACAACCTTAAATTTTGCGTTCCAGAAAGTCTCTTGATGAATGTGTACCTGCTAGAAATAATTTTCATTTGTGTTCTCCTGTGAAGTTTACTTTCTTAATGTAGTCACATAGGCATCTCAAGTTATTTTCACAATCCTTTCTTGTCCATTTCTGAAAGCCACAACAAAATATTCCTGGTAGAGGTGTAGTAGTTAAGAGATTTTTTAAAGTGGTTGCTTGACATTAGCATTGCCATTTTCAGGGTAGCTGCCATTTGACAAGAAGTTCTTCTGGCTAAGTTGCATCCTATTTTAAGATTTGTTTATTTATTTATTTAGTCAGGTACCAGTCAGTGGCTCACACCTGTAATTGTAGCTACTTATGTGGCTGAGACCTGGGGATTGCAGTTTGAATACAGCCCAGGCAGAAAAGTTTGTGAGATTCTGGTTCCCAACAAAACAGAAAAACACAACAAACAAACAAACAAACAAACAGAAGTGGAGCTGTGACTCAAGTGGTAGAGCTCTAGCCTTGAGCAGAAAAGCTCAGGAACAGTGCCGGGGCCCAGAAATGGCAGGTACGCTCGCGCCCGGCGTGTACACACACACACACACACACACACACACACACACACACACTGTTTTTCTTAGGGGCTAGAGGCTTGGCTCAAGTGATAGAGAACCAGTTGGTTGTGTGACAAGTTGCTGCTTTGGCCAGGTATCCTGATTTTGGTTCATTGCTCTGACTTTTTTTAGCTCCTTTCAGACTAGCCAATCACACAAGACTGTGAACCTAACCAATCTGAACAAAAGGCAGTAATACATTAAGGATAAAGCCTGGGCAGGTTGCCCCACCCAATATGTTTGCTTACTTGGCTTCTTGTCAGTAGCACGGCCTTCTCCAGAAGTAAACTTTGCTTTGCTGAATGCCTTTCAAGTTAGTGTCCTTCATACATACATGACACCCCAATATCCTGAGACATTTCCATCAATTGTGTGGTCATTTCCTAGTGGCACGATGCCTGGCAGTATCCTCTTTTCCCTAATTACTCATTGTGTTTCCTGCCATTAATTCATTTTTTTGCTCCTTAAGAAAGACAGATTTAGACATTTCAAAAGAATGATTAATTTCTGCTATGGCATCTTGTCACTGTAATGTTCAAGGATGTAAAAAATAGTTTATTTAGTTTGCTAGATACTCTTTTAAAGAATAATACAATTATCTGCCACCAATGACCTCAAACTTTTGGGAGGTAGAGAGTACAGTCTAATTTGAAGTTACAGTTAGAATAGGATGAACTCACAGTAGATGTTGCAAGAAGCACTCTGGCAGAAATTTGAAGATTATTTGGAAACTGATTAGTGTATTCTCTTAAGTATATATCCTGCTCATGAATTATAATTAGCATGGTGTTCTGTCACACTGTATTATCAATGGCTTTCATAAATATGCATTGGGTTCATAATTACTCTGTAACAACTGAATGCCAGCCACGTGCATGTTCACTTTTAATTGCTTTAGAGCTCTGCCAAAGACTTAATTACAAAGGATTTGTAATTGTTCATAAGGCTTGTTGCATTGTGGAAGATGTAGCATTCTAAGTTGTTTATCTCAGTGCTTGCAATGCTTACTTTCATGCATGTTGTGTCCATTTATTTAGTGAATTCAGTGAAATTAATTGGTGTATTTTTTCTGGGTTCTGAAGATGAGCAAAAGTATCACAAAATATCTCACCTCATGTTTTATATTCAAACTCAATAAACCAATACCTTTAAATTGGAGAAACCCATGATGAGAGCCATAATACAATCCAGAGAGAGAGCTGGCAAGAAAGTTTGACAATGTTATTTCTCTAAAACTTTTATGTAGCACCAGTAGCCAGGCACCTTCATGTAATTTGAGTGAAATGTATTGGAAATGTATTTTTAAAGGTAAAGAGTAGAGTCTGATTTCTTCTATTGAAGGATAGATGTGTTTCCCAAAGGCCCATAGGCTAAAAGTATGGTTACCAGCCTGTGCCTCTATTGAAAGGCCATAGAACCTTTAAGAGGGTGGCCTATTGGAAGAAAGTTAGGTCATGGGGGCATGCCCTTGAATGGCTATAGGGCCTCAACTCCTTTATCTTCCCTTTTCAATTCCAAGTGCTCATGAGATGAGCAGCTTCCCCTACCAAGTGTGTCTACCATGATGCTTTCCCTTGACACAAGCTCCCAAAGCAAGAGATTTACTAAACCAAGAGCCTAAGCTTCTTTACTCCTTAATTCCCACAGAAATTGAAAATAGCTTAATGCAACAAGGCACTGACAAATGCTTTTATAAGCTCCAAGATGCTACAGAAAGATAAAATGTTTTTGTATGTGTTGTTCACTAATGTTGAGATGCTATCATTTTTTTGTTATTTCTTTTTTTTTTTTTTTTTTTTTGCCAGTCCTGGGCCTTGGACTCAGGGCCTGAGCACTGTCCCTGGCTTCCTTTTTGCTCAAGGCTAGCACTCTGCCACTTGAGCCACAGTGCCACTTCTGGACATTTTCTGTATATGTGGTGCTGGGGAATCGAACCCAGGGCCTCATGTATACGAGGCAAGCTCTCTCGCCACTAGGCCATATCCCCAGCCCTTTGTTATTTCTTCTAAAGCTTGATTTCTATGCTGCCCCATCCCCAACCCCAAGAGTTACAGGAAAATATATGTATATCTTGTTCCAGAAGTGATGGATAAGAATCTATGTCAACAGAACCTGAACTTGGTGAGATATGACCTTTGCCCTTGCCTTCCCTTTTGGACAATTTTGGTCTTATCCCCATTTGTTTTTCTCTATGAAGCTATTTAAAATGAAACTATATCTACTTTCCCAAACCATCTGAGTGAAATAGACACTGGAAATTCTATAGTATTTGGTTTCAAGAAGACAAAAATACACACAAATTGTATCCATTTAATTTTTATTTTAAATCATCTGCTGGGATTCCTTCTAGAAACATAATTGTGTATCAGTTAACAATCCGACTTAGACTATATGTATAATTTAGGGCAGTAAAATGACTAGGGAACACTTTCTATGATTGTAATTTGAAATGAAATATTTAGAAACTGCTAAATGACTTTTGGCCAAACCAACTAAATAGCTAAAGCATCTAAAGATGCTTGATGTATCTAGCCCCTCCGATCAGGTATCTCTTACTATTGGGTTCAGATGGCTGACCAGTGATATTTCAATTACCTATCTGTTTAGGTATTCTAGTTTAATATGCCTATCTTTTATTCTGTGGTATGTTAAGATATTGGTTAATATGTGTCTGCTTCATTTAGAATATCAGTTTGGTTGCAAGTGACAGAGACAGACCCAAAATAACAGTGGCTTAAATAAAGATAGTTGTTTATTTTTGTTTTAGAATAAGGTCCAAGATAGTGTAAAGATTCTCTTTTACTAAGTCATTAAATCATGCTTTTTTGGGTGCCATGCTTTTTTGTTTAGGTCAAGACAACTCACCTCCTTTTCTATAGTCTACTAGCATGGAGGAGGATATATAAGTGAAGGCCCTGGCCTATTTCTTCAAGGCATACCTGAAAGTTGCAAGCTATCATGACTGCTTAGATGTCATCTGCTGTAATGATCACATGTTACACCTCGCTGTAAAAGAGCCAGAAAATATTGTTTATTTTGGTTGGCTCTGTGTCTAGCTAAATAATCAGAGTACTACTATTGCAGGAGAATGGGAGAATAGATAATTAGGGGGCAACTACTGATTTTTTTTTTTTGGTTAAATATTGCCTGAAAAGAAGTGGAGTGGCTCAAATGGTAGAGTGCCAGCCTTGAGCAGAAAAAGCCAAGTGACAATGCAGGGTTCAAGCCCCAGTACACCACAAAAAATTGTATAAAATGTTCTTATCCTTAAGACCAGAACAAAAAAAATAAGAACTCCAGTCCAGAAGTATGAGCAAAACTTGGGAACCTGATACAAACTCAAATTACTCCCCCCTTGCTCCATTGACTCCTGAACCAGAAACTCTGAGATGGGGTCCAGAAACCTTAATCTTAACAAGCACTCTAGGAGATGACAGTGCCTGTTAAAGTTTGAGAACTGCAAATATGCTTTTCCAAACATCCGGGGGTGGGGGTGGGAAGGCTAGGCACCCCAGTGAGGGATGAACCAGGAAGTCTTAGAGGTGGTTAATTCCTGATCCTGGTGAAATCACTCATAGAAAAATCACTCTTCCAGAAACAGAATAGGGCTGTCATGCAAACCTTCCTTTGCTACTCCTGTTATACCTGCTTGTCAACAGCCCCTTGTTTGCCCATGTGGAATGGTAGACAGGGAAAGGCAGGTATCTGATCCTTCAATTTGTCTTTCATCCACATGGCTTCTTCTGGAACTCACAAGCTCTAATCTTCCCCTCTCCATCCTAATTATTTTTGATAGAAACTCTGCAGATCATCTGTCCCTGAGTGTATATCCAACTTCTCTTACTGTAATATCTTTTAATCAAGCCATCAATGAGTTAATGTTCCTCAACTTCAAAAATAAGGGAAAGGGAAAAGGTGAATTTAAGATGAATCAATGCAATAGGAGAATTCTGCTTCTTAAACATCACACTCTTCCCTCTACCCCTTGCACCCTTCGCTGTCAATATTGGTGTCTATCAGCTGGTAGCCAGACACTTGAACAGACTTTGCCAATTAGAGAAATCACGCCTCTTGTTTGGCAGGCACATTCTATTGTGCTTGGGCTCCCCAGCAGGGAGCCATATGACTTTTGGGCTAAGGATTTGCCATTGAAGAACAAGGGGGCATCCATGAGAACATCCGATGTTTGATGGGAGACCTTCTGAGGACTCCCTCAGGTAAAGATGAAAGGTAAGCTGTGATTTAACTTAGGTGTAAATTGGAATGATTATTGCTAAAAAAGCATTGTATTCCATTCAGAGGAAAATTACCCTATTTTTCTTGGCAATGTTAAAACCTCTCTCTCTCTCTTTCTCTCTGTCTGTCTGTCTCTCTCTCCCACTGTGTGTGTTTTAAATTTTATTTTATTATTACTCTCCCTGCCCCTTTTTGTGGTAAAGTCTAAATTTTGCTTGTCTAGATAAGGAAAATTTTAAAGGAGAAATAACAGTAATAACTCCATACAGTTGCAACAGCTTGGCAAGCCCTTTCATTTCTGTTTATCCATTCATTCTTCAGGGTAGTTTTGAATGATGTTGGGAGAACAGTCATGGTATCATCATTTTAGGGATCAAAGACACTGAAATTCAGAAGAATTCAGTGATTGGTCTTCCCTGTGGGGGAGGAAAAAAAAATAGAAAGCTGGATTGAGAATCTAATTTTAATCCTGATAGTCAATAGGCTGGATTGGCCACTTGATTGCGTGTGTGTGTGTCCATACTGGAGCCTGAACTCAGGGCCTGGGAGCTGTCCCTGAGCTTTTTTGCTCAAGGCTGGCACTCTACCATATGAGTCACATCTCTGCTTCAGGCTTTTTGGTAGTTAAGTGGGAATAAGAGTTTCATGAACTTTCCTGCCCAGGCTGGCTTTGAATTGTAATCCTCAGATTTTAGCCTCCTAAGTAGTTAAGATAATAGCCATGAGCCATCAGCATTTGCTTAATTACCTTCTTGGAATCAAACTTGTTCATCTGTGATTCAAGGGATCCCAGAGGTCTTGTTTGATTTCAACTGTCCTTATTTCCAAGACCACTCAGGTTATATGTGACTCAAGTGAGATAAGACCACCTTGTGACTATGTCTTATCACAGAAATTGGTGAGTTTATTTTTCCTTTTTCTCTCTATATGATGTCAGTACTAGGGTTTGATGTCAGATTTCTGTGTTCTCACTGAGCTTTTTCATTCAGGAACCATGCTTCCAGGCCAACATTTTGCTTCTTCTTTGTATTCCCTTTCCCTTCCCTAGTTCTAATACCAGTATATACAGTATCCAGGGTACTCAGACGAGGTACAGTGATAGCGCTGGGACAACCACAGGAAGGGGAAACAAGAGGATCATCAACAAAAAGAAAGCTACAATTTCATATGGCATGTTGAAAGTAATTACAATAGTGATATAACACTCGCCTCCATAACATGGAGTTCATTTTGCTTAGCATCATCTTATGTGTTCATAAAGGCTATTGGGCTCTTGTGATTCTCTGCTGTTACTAGCCTAAACCTGTACTAATGGGACTGGGAATATGGCCTAGTGGTAAAGGGCTTGCCTTACATGAAGCCCTGAGTTCGATTCCTCAGCACCACATATATAGAAAAAGCCAAAAGTGGCACAGTGGCTCAAGTGGTAGAGTGCTAACCTTGAGCAAAAAGAAACCAGAGACAATGCTCAGGCCCTGAGTTCAAGCCCCAGGACTGGCAAAAAAACACAACAACAACAACCAAAATCTGTACTAATTATTTCCTATGAGAGAAACCATAGAGTCCATGTTTCTTTGGGTCTGGCTCACTTCACTTAGTATAATTTTTTCCAAGTCCTTCCATTTCCTTACAAATGGGGCAATGTCCTTCTTTCTGATATAGGCAAAGAAATGCAAATCAAAGCAACATTGAGATTCCATCTCACCACAGTAAAAATGTCTATCACCAGGAAACATAACAAGTGCTGGAAGGGATGTGGCCAAAAGGGAGCCCTACTACATTGTTGGTAGGAATGTAAACTTGTTCAGCCACTCTGGAAAGTAGTATGGAGATTCCTCAGAAGGCTAAACATAGAGCTCCCCTATGACCCAGCAGCCCAACTCTTGGGCATCTACCCCAAATATTACAAACAAGAACACACTAAAGCTACCAGCACAACGATGTTCATCGCAGAACAATTTGTCATTGCTCAAAGATGGAACCAACAGATGCCCCTCAGTAGATGAATGGATCAGGAAAATGTGGTACATATACACAATAGAAACAGTGTACTTTTAAAACCTTCTTCTATACAACCAGACATTTGATTTGGCACAAGGACAATCTGCTACTCATTACAACAGTGACTGATAAAAATAAATTTTGTTTTGATGGTTTGTAAGCCTCTTGGTTGAATTTTTTTAAGTAATTGAGAATTTATACTTGGGTAAATTATGCAAATGAGGGTCATGAGAAAATGATAAATAGCATCCTCAGGAATACAACTAAGGATTCTCAGTGTTTTTTTCTTTCAGTTAAGGGTTTTGTAGGAAATCTTTTTGCTCAGCAGGCATGTTTCTGCTTTTATTTGCCATCAACACCTAGACTGGAATGCTCCCTGGGGAACAGTAGGCTGGAGGTAAACAGGGCCAGTGAGGCAGGGGGCCCATGCAGGGGGGGTGGGAGGCTCTGCTGATCTCATCTATGATGAAGAGCTCAACATGGAATCTGAACTGTGTCCAGCACATGTACATTATTATCTTAATTTTGATTAGAGACACTGATAAAAGTGGTGCTATAAAGAAAGTCTTAGGGACCTATCAGGGTTATTTCTAGTTCTCTGTAATTACAGTTGGTCATACATAAATCCACATATATTCATACCCCTTGGGAATTGCAACACATTTTCACAAGGACATCTATGGTGGTAATAGGTAAATCAAGGTTTGCTTTTGAAACATAATACTGTCCTGGTATCTGCTTTCTTTTACCTCCCCCCTTCTCTTTTATTTTTCAGCCCTAATGGTCCCCCATTGTTAGGTGCTAAAGTTCTCCTGCAGCCTTGATTGCCTATTCCTTACAGTGGGGCTTTCATAGTACTTACCTGGGGCTTAGCTCTCAAGCATGGGGGAGATGGAGTACATTTGAAGGCCTGGGAGCCTGGGGAGTACTATCCCATTCACCCCTACTAGCTTCCTATTTCTGATGTAGCATAGGATCTTGGAAGGGCTTACAAGATCTGCCGGATCCGCATCTCCGACTTCTCCAACTTTTTCTCTCTCCACCCTGGACACAGCCCCAACATCTAGATATGTTCTTTTCTATCTTGTCTCCCTGCCTTTGCATGTATTGTTTCTTCCACTTACATGGTTGTCCTCACCACCTCCTCGCTTGGTGAATACGGTCCTAATCTTTCTGCTACACATGCTTCATCTAGAAACTTTTATCTGATTTTCACAAATGCCTGGGAACTCTCGGAGCAGGCTTATTACTTGTATTATATTTTAGCCTACTAATATGGCTCTTGTTAAGATGTGACTTTCTTTAGGACAGGGATCATCTGTAAGACATTTGTCTCTGTAGATTAAATTCCTCTCAAGATTTTTTACAGCATTCATTTGGTACTCCATTTATTTAGTGCACAAATGGACACTATATTCTGACAGTACTTTGTTTCTAGCATATTGAGATCTTCTTTTTCCAGCTTATTTTTCCACCTTAGAATGATCACTTCTTTGTACTCAGTCTTGTTTCCTGGAGTATATAGTTTAGCACCTAGTCATATGTAGTCTCGTTCTCTAATTTGTAGGTAAATCAGGAACTCAAGCTGTATTATTTATCTATTGTTTGTACTGATTTAAGACAAAATTTAGAAACTGAAAACAGTCCCATAGGTCTGGTGGACTCTGAATTTGGGAGCTCTTGTAGGTGCTGGTCCTACATTAGGATATCTCAGGTCATTAAACTCTAGCCATTTGCTAGGGCTACAGTCATTTGAAAGCTGCTAGAGAAGCTGTCACTAAGGTGACTACTCACATGACTGTTAACTGAAGGACCCAGTTCCTTACTATGTAGACTTCTGTGTAGGGTTTTGCAGGCATCCTTACAGCATGGCAGCTGGCTTTCCCCAGAGTGATTCACAGAGAGATGAGGAAGGAAGGAAGAGGGAAAGAAAAGGGATTTAAAAGGAATGAAGAAAAAAAAAGGAATGAAGGGAGATACATTCTTTTTATTATCTTTCCATAGTCTTCCATCATTACTATAGCTCTTTTTCTTTGCTTATTAAAACCAAGTCACTATTCTAAGTGCTGTTATTACAACACCTATTTGACTTTACTATACTCAGGCTAGACCTGACGTCTCTCAAAAAGGGTCTAGAACCTAAATACTCTTAGTGTAGTATCAATTAGCTTTCTGTCATCATAGCAAAGTATCTGATGTAATTAAGTTATAAAGAGAAAATATTTATTTTGGCTTATGTCTCATAGCTGTTTTCTAGTCCTACAGTGAGCAGCTCCATTATTGCCTCTGTTGAGGGCAGTGGCTCATGATAGAAGTGTGTGGTGGAAGTGCATGGTGGAGCACATCACTGACCTGACTGGAAAGCAGAGTGGGCTAGAGTCAGGAAGAGATCAGAGAGGAGGAGTGTCTCACAATTTTTTCAAGAGCAAATACGAAGTGACTTACTTCCTCCCACTAGGTTCTTCTACTTTCAAATTGTATAACTTTTGGAACCAAGCCTTTAACATAGACTTTTGAGGAGCACCTAATCAAACCATAACTGTCTTAGACACCCTTCCACTATGGGCAAATACACAAGGAGTACTTTCTGCAATAAGAGAATTTGGCCCCAAATGTGTATCTTTTTATAGGCACTTAAATATAAATGTGTGATACAGAACATATACTTCTTAGCATCTGTAAAAATACAGAAAAGAGAAGTATAACCTTAATAGCAAATCTCTTATCAAACTTAGGTAGTATTTGTCCAAACCCAGTAGGAATTACCCTTCTATTTCTTATTTTATTCAGGTGACTGTACCATCTACCCCAGGTTTGTATTTAAGTGTTTCCAAAGTCTATTCTTTGCCCTCCCACGGAAACATTAAACTTATGGAACTTTCCATATATCAGATACTGTTCTGCTTTTATTGATTTTATTAGTTCTTTATTAAATAATTAATGTTTATATCAGTCTTACAACAAGGCACTAGTTTTGGTTTATTGATAAAGAACTAAACTGCCAAAGAATTAAGTAATATACCAAGGTAACTTGGACTGTGAGGTGCAGAGTCAACATCTGAACCCTAGCAGCCTGGCTCCAGTACCCAGTGCTTAAATCTTCTCACCCCTTGTTATTCTTAGGTCCACACATGCCCTATAGGAGCCAAGTGTTGAAAGCTTGGTCACCATCTTGTGGCACTCTTGGAAGGCAGTAGAATCTTTAAGGAGGAAAACTTGGTAGGAAGATGTCAGGCTTGGCAATGTGCCCTTGGAGAGGATATTAGGGCCTTGACCCTTTCCTCATTCTGCTTACTGGCCACTGTTGAGTGAACAACTTTGCTCTGCCACATGCTTCTACCATGATATTCAGCCTCACCACAGCCCTGGAACAATGAACCAAGTTACGATGCACTGAAAATTCTGAGACCTTGATACAAACCTCTCCTGCTTTAATCTGAGTTTTTCAGGTATTTTGTCACAGTGAGGAAAGTGGACTTATACACATTTCTCATCTTCGAGAAATCAACATCTACAACTCTAGAAGCATGTCATAATTCTTAGATAAAATGGGCTAAAATATAATATTGACCTTGTCTGGGAAGAAAATCCTTCTCTCCATTTATTGGTAAATTCCTTTTCTCTTCATTTAATGTACATATGGTTCTCAATAAGCACTCAGCATTACTGAAAGGGATGTACTTCACCTCCAGCAGTAGAAGGCTTCATGTGGCACAGGCTCCCTGATTTAAATGTTAATCCCTTGATGCAGCCTGTCAGCTAGGCAGCCAGTGCCTTAGACTTCTCAATAGGAATTACAAGCTGGCATTCTTAGAGGAGCTGGTGGAAGTCTCTTTCAATAGAGGAGCTGGTGGAAGGC
The DNA here is from genome assembly GCF_023159225.1 of Perognathus longimembris pacificus. Taxonomy (NCBI): domain Eukaryota; kingdom Metazoa; phylum Chordata; class Mammalia; order Rodentia; family Heteromyidae; genus Perognathus; species Perognathus longimembris. The sequence continues at coordinate 34,865,794 of NC_063169.1, forward strand.
ACTTTTCAGAGTGACAAAGATAATCCTCTACTTCCCCTTTCATCTCCTTACTTCTCAATTATTTGATATTAAAATTGCACTTACATTTGAAGGGGGAGATAGTACAACCTTTATGCTCTACCTCTGATTATAGGCTGCTACAGAGAAGGAGGGGCCATGAGGTACACACCAAAGGGTAACTTTCTTAGAGCTTCAGTCCACAGGCATTTTCCTCATTTAACATATATTCTTCACTAAGCCAAAAGGATTTAACAGCAAACACATGTCAGGAGGTAGGAAAAATGCGTCTGGGTAGATAAGCAGAAAGGAATCTCTTTTCATTCATAACACAAGCTGAGATCATGCAACAATGCTGAAACCAAGAGATCCTTAGAAGAGAATACAGTGAGGCATTTCTGTAAAAGTTGTGACAACTGCTTTCGAAGAGATGTAAGGATTTGACTTGGAACACTAATGAATGGCATGACCAGAAATGTTGGACCTTCACTACTCACCTGTCAAGAGTCACTTTCTATCCTCAAGCCTGCTCAACCCTGCTTACCAGGGAATCTCAGGAAGTTGATCCAGTTAGGCCAGGTCTGAGACACTTTTGCTCCCTGGCCAGTGAGAGATCTGAGTGTGAATCCTGGTACACGATTCACAGATGGACTCAGACCTCTAATATCCAGGTCTCATCATTCAAAATCAATTTTCCTACATCATTTGATTTAGAAATGGAATAACTACCAGATCTCAAGAAACAACCTCATTTTTAAAATGTAATAATTTCCATACCCCAACATACCTCAAGCTGTGTATTGATGGGTATATGTTGTTATATGTTATAAGTTGTGTATTAAAACTTACTATAATGAGCATGGGTATATGCATATCAGTTCAAATTGCTGCTTTCAGTTCTTTTGGGCATATGCCCAGAAGTAGAAGTGCTGGATCATATAGTAAATTTGTGTTTAGCATTTTTAAAGGAAACTTTATAGCATTTTCCACAGAGACTGTATCATTTTATTCATTAGTTTTGAACAAGTGCAGAGGGGTTGCATGGAGGTCTGGAGAGGGTGACTGGGAACAAGCAAACTCATCACTGTACAGGGCCCTTGAAATGCATTCACTGATGGAACCAGGAGAGCCTTCCCCTAAAAAAGGTATTGCACATTTCAAAGTAAAATAAAGTTCAAGTGTGTGTGTGTGTGTGTGTGTGTGTGTGTGTTTTCTTATCCTTATTCTAGCTTAGACAAAATTATCAGTTTATATTTGCCTTGGAACTCGTTTCTCACTTTCTCATATTTAGCATGCTACAAGTAGAGCATTCTTAGTAAAAAAAAAAAAAAAAAAAGAATAAATCTGAAAGGTTTTGATCAGTGACATGACCACATAAGGGGAGAGGTTTCATGCTTACCTTCCTATGACAGGTGGCAGTCAAAACGCAAGCACACAAAAAATACTGTATAAAATTACATTCAGGCTGTATGTCAAGGTGTATATGGAGCATAAACAAATTTTTGGTTTAGGCTTGGGACTTATCACCAAATATCTCATTAGGCATATGCAAATACTCCCAAATCTGAAGTGCTAAAACTTTTGGTCTGAAACACTTTGGATAAGGAACATAGAGCCCACATTTCCACCCAGTCCCAAGTTTCTTGGACTATATATATTTACTTCTTGGGTATTTTTGTCCTCGTTTTAGTATTTTTATCCACATTTCAAGTCGTTAGACATAATTTTCAGTTCTACCTCTCAAGCCCAATATCTCATTTGCAAGTGCTTCCCATGTATCCATCTACCATAGACTCCAGAGCACAAGCAGGGCCTCTACCTCCTGAGGACTGGGACATTGGGACATCCTCTTGTTCTGGTATTCAGTACAGCTTGGACTGTGGGATGCAAAGTAAGAGCACGAAATGAGTTAAATAGGAAATTTGGGCACGATGACACACTCCTGTAATCCAAGCTAGTTGAAAGGCAAAAGCAGAAGGCTCTCAAGTTTAAAACTAGCCTGGCCAAAGGTATCAAGAACCTGTCTCAAAAACAAAATGTCTAATGAAAAAAAGTGTAAAAAGTCTGGGACCAAGGATGGTGCTTGAATCTTCAGTACCAGAGACAGGGAGAGGGAGGAGGAGGGGAGGAAAGGATGTGGAAAGAGGTGGGGGACAGAGAAAAGGAGAGAGAGAGATTATTGCTCTTATTGCCTTCAGCTGAGTAAATGGGATGATCCAGGGGTCCTGAGAGTTGGATCTTTTTGAGGAAATTACATCTCTAGATTTCTCAATTCTGTAGATAGGTAATAATCAGTTCTGGTTTCCTCTTTGGGAATTAGGGAGAATGTTTACATGGAATATTTGATTTGAATGGATTGCTTTCAAGTTATTGGAAGAGAAAAGATTTTTTTTTGAGAAAAAAATCTTAGAAGAGCACTATGTGGGAAAAGAGAATGTTCCTTTTTCAAATCACTCATTTTACAAGAAGTGGCATGGAAGGAAGAGAAGCTTTATTCAGTCCATGATCTAGCACAAAGAGAGCACTTATGCTGGCTATAATTTTGATTACTTTGCAAAATCTACTTTAACATTTGGTATGAGTTCAGAAATCTATTTGTCATATTAAAAGTCAGTGCTGTGCACTTATTTGGAGTATTAAGTTATATTGTTGTTAGGTGAATGAATAATGACATAACGAAGTCGGCATATGGATAGAGCACAGGGCATGAAGACGAAATGGGCTCTGTTGATGAAAATGCAGCAATGGCATAGGAAAGAAAAAAGCAGGGTATGGCTTAGTTAATTCAGGAAACTAGGTAACTTGTTTGCATTCTAAGGTATTGAAATTAAAGTTCATTGCAATACAAGCAAAATGCTACAGAAGGATTAAAATTATAGATGAATAACAAGAAGCACTGTACTTAAAATTGCATTACAGTAACTCATGACTTTGCCCTTTCCCTGGCTTCCTTTTCTGGGGCATAGCAGTTGGGTCACTTTGTGCAACCCTGTTGCAGTTACCAGTCCCAGAGGCCTGGACTGGGCTGGTGTAGACTCTCCTAGAGATATGAATTGGAGTGGGCTAGAAGCACAAGGAAACACACCCAGACACCCAGACAAATAGACTGAATTTATCAATGACATAGTTTATCAGAGTGTCTTCTTATTTCTGCATGTCATATCTACCTGATTTCTGTGTTCTCAAGGCCATATTGTTCAACTTTAACTTCCTTTTCTCTGAATTGCTTTAACTTTATCCAGCAAATTCTTTCCCTTCCACCCAGTTTCACAGAGTTAGTTTCTATTAATTCCTAGCTGTCATATTCAATGGAAGTTATTACTACTGTTAACACCTTGGCTCTTGCTTTCTGTGGTTTGGAATATATTATCGGCAAAATATTTTCATATATGCCATGTTAAATATCATGTCAGTGAATAGAATTGTTAGCTATTTCTTATTGGTTGCACAACCTCCTACCACACAGGCTATGTCATAATTTAAATTACTTTTTGTAGGGTACATAGTTTTTCTAGACAGACTCTTTTCCTTCCCTTCCTTCCTTCCTTCCTTCCTTCCTTCCTTCCTTCCTTCCTTCCTTCCTTCCTTCCTTCCTTTCCCCCTCCCTCCCTCCTTCCCTCCCTCTCTCCCTCTCTCTTCCTCTCTCTTTCTGTCTCTCTTTCTTTCTATCTTTCTTCTTTCCTTCTCTCTTCCCTCCCTCCCTTTCCCTTCCTTCTTTTCTTCCTTCCTCTTGTCCTTCTCTCTCTCTCTTCCTCCCTCCTGTCTGTCTGTCTGTCTGTCAAGTTTTAGTAAGGATTTTAGTATAACAAGGTTAAAGGAAGGAGAAAGAGAAACATTTTCTGATCCTCATTCAGGAAATGGGAATTAACTCCTGCTCTAGAGGTTTTAGTATTATAAATAACTAAAACCTCATATCCATTCTGGGTTTGTTTTGTCAAGATAAATTTCTGGACATATGATCACTGAGTGGAAGTATAGGAATATTCAGGTACTTTGGATTAAAAGCTGTCAAATCCGGTCTCTTTAGAAGTCTAATTGCTACCAGGACATACTCAAATTATTATTCTTATACAGACAGTTGTTGTGCAGGTTATGCCATCTTGTTCTCAGCACAATGCCTAGCATGTTTGTTCTATGAATAATATTTATCAACTACTGTCTACCAGTAGCTGGTAACATGCATTTGCTTATTTTGCAACTCTTGTTTATATGGAAGTAAAATCACTTCCTTAAGGTCCTTTGTCTTAGTTGGATCAGGTTACTGTAAAATGTTTTCATAGACTGAGTGATTGATACAATTTACTTCTCACAATTCTGGACTGTGAGACGTTCAAGAGCAAAATGCCAGTACATACTGTGTCTGATGACCCACTTCCTGGTCCGCAGATGGCCAATTTCTTATTGTAGCAACCCAAGTGGAGAGAAAAATTATTTCTCTTGCATTTTGTTTTTCCCCCCAAGGGTACTATTTCTATTCCACTCTCCTCAAAGCTCCTCTTCCTAATATTGTCACACTAGGGAATAGGATTCACCATATAAATTTGGTAGGAGGTGAGGAAAGAGACACAGCATTTATTACACAACCACATTCACGTTAAAAACAGAGTAGAGTCTGAATAGTGATAATGTATCTCCAGTCTATGCCCTAATTATGGACCTTTTCAATGAATCATCAACAGCTTGTCTAAATATAACTTCCCTAACATTGTTACTCCCTCCAAGTCTCAGTCTTATATGATGAAAACTGTCTCTGGATGGGTGGTGGTGATAGTTCCACAACTATATGGATAAATTTAATTCCACTCTACAGCCTCCTTAAAGATGGCTAAGGTAAAGAGGGTGCTGATGGCTCCTGCCCATAATCCTAGCTACTCAGGAGTCTGTGATAAGAAATACCATAGTTTGAAGCTATCATGGACAGAAAAGCCTGTAAGACAATTGTCTCCAAAATAACTAGTAATAAGCAAGGTTAGAGGCATGGCTCAGTGATAGAAGATTAGCTGAGTAAGCAATAAAGCTGTCAGCATGTAGGCAGAGCAGGGGAGAGCTCTGATTTCAAATGCCAGTCCTAGAAAAATTAAAGGATAAAATGTAAAAGGCATATATAATAAATTTATATATTGTGTGTTTAACTGCAATTAATTTTCTTCATGAGGCCTTTAACAGATCACAGATCACAGTAGATTAAAAAGCAGAATGGTCCTGGTACTGGTTGTAGCTAATGTCTATAATCTTAGCTACTCAGGAGGCTGAGACTTGAAGCTAGTGGTTCCAAGACAGGCCAGGCAGAGAAAATCTGTGAGACTCTTATCACCAATAAACTACTCAAAGAAATCTGGAAGTGGAGTTGTGGCTCAAGTAGTAGAGTCTGATTCTGGAACAAAAGAAGGTCATGGACAGTGCTTAGGCTTTCAGTTCAAGCTCCAGGACTGGCATTAAAAAAAAATCATACCATACAGAGAGAATGTACATGATACGAAAAAATATCAGGAAGTTCTACAGGAAACTTTGTATGGAAAATGGTACTCCCATGCTTTCTTGATGTCCATGGAATGCTTCACAAGTTTAGTTAGCTCAGATCATGAATTTCATAAAGAACACTAAAAGTAAGCATTTCCTGATGACAGTATACTATCACTATAAACTAGTAACACATGTGATAATTTTTTTGTCTCTCAAAATGGAAAAAAAAAATGGGCTGGGAATATGGCCTAGTGGTAAAGTGCTCGCCTCATATACATGAAGCCCTGGGTTCTGAAGTGCCAGACTTTGAAGTCAAGCCCCACTTTACCATGCGAACCCCACTTTACCACGCGAACATGAGATAAGCAGGCCCTGTGAGCAAACCCAGCACAAGCCCATTAGGGCCCAGTCGGTCTAGAACTCTAACCACTGGGAATGCTTAACTCTGACTGCCCCCAGAATGCCTCGAGCCCTGAGCCAATCAGATTTGTACCTGTGTCCTAATCTTGCTTGCTTGAACACATGATTGCTGCAACTTTTTTTTTTTTGCCTTTATAAGCCCTGTGTAATCACAGCTCGAGGCTTTCTCCTAACCTCCGCTGTGTCAGTGGGTAGGACGAGGCCCGAGTTGCAGCTCGCTTGAATAAAGCCTTGCCTTGCTTTTGCATTTCGGAATGTCTGAGTCTTGGTGGCCTTCTTGGTGGTCGTCTCGCGACTTGTCACAACAGCTCGACTCCTTAGCACCACATAAAAAGCCAGAAGTGGCACTGTGGCTCAAGTGGTAGAGTGCTAGCCTTGAGCAAAACGAAGCCAGGGACAGTGCTCACGCCCTGAGTTCAAGATGACTGGCAAAAAACAAAACAAACAAACAAAATGGAAAAAACACAACAAAAAATTACCCACCCAATAATGGAGAAGGTATTTCCAATGCCCATGTAGTTATCCTACAGGATGGGACAAACATCCTGAAGAAGCTGATCTGAGTCTGTCTTATCAAAGGCATGATGACATGCTTTTCTCTTACTGTGTGATCTGTAATTGACATTCAGATAACTAGGCAGGACTAATAAAGAGTTGGTAAGTGGAAGGAGGTAGGGAAGGCATAAATCATCTCAGGAGGAAACAAACAGTTTAGGGGATGAGAGACTACTCTGCTAGAAGAATGGCTTATGGAAGAAAAAGATTAGTGGTGAGTATGGAAGAGAAGCAGAGAAAACTTGTCTTCCAGGTCTGGGAGCTGTGCTTCCTTTGACTTCATAATCCCATATAAACTGAAACTGAAACTGGTTGGAGATGTGGCCCCAGTGGTAGAGCCCCTGCCTAGCAAATGAGTAGTCCCTGAGTTCAAACTCCAAAGCTGTCAAAAAAGAAAATGAATCAAAATGAACCTCACTTTCACTTTGTAAGGAAAAGTGTTTAATATCACTTCTGGAGTAGGTCTGTGTTATTTTGAAGAGCCAGACTTTGAAGTCAGGCCCCACTTTACCATGCGAACCTCACTTTACCACGCGAACCTCACTTTACCACGCGAACCTGAGATAAGCAGGCCCTGTGAGCAAACCCAGGACAAGCTAATTAGGGCCCAGCCAGTCAAGAACTCTAGCCTCTGGGAATGCTTAACTCTAACTGCCCCCAGAATGCCTCGAGCCCAGTGCCTCAAGAGCCCTGAGCCAATCAGATTTGTACCCGTCTCCTAATCTTGCTTGCTTGAACACCTGATTGCTGTACCTTTGTTTTTTGTCTTACTTGAACACCTGATGGCTGTAATGTTGTTTTTTGCCTTTATAAGCCCTGTGCAATTGCAGCTCAGGGCTTCCTCCTAACTTCCGCTGTGTCGGTGGGTAGGACGAGGCCCGAGTTGCAGCTTGCCTGAATAAAGTCTTGCCTTGCTTTTGCATTTCGGAACGTCTGAGTCTCGGTGGCCTTCTTGGTGGTCTTCTTGCGACTTGGCATAACACTGGTAAATATTACACATACAGGGTACTTGATAAATACATTATTGGTACACTGCTCCAAATAATGGATCTAACATGCCAGAAAATTCAACAATGTCTTCTCCCTCTGAAAAGTATAAGGTAATACCCTACAAAAATGGACCATTCATGTGTCACCATTACCACAGAGAAAAAAAAGTATCTCTGAAATAAGTGCTTTTCTCCAAGAGCCTTGTTTGATCACTTCAGGAAGTGGAGGCCTTCTTCACTTTTGGAGGCATTACCATCATAAAGATGATGGCCTCCAAATCTTGATTTTTTGGGAATGAGGAAAAAAGAATATGAAAATATCCTAACAAATCCACAGCTTTTCAACTTGGTTCTGGACCATATTCTATTGATCCAGCGTGTGGGGGTAAGGTTAGAAACCCTCTCCCTTGAAAGGATCTTTAGGACTGCATATACTTCCTTGCCTTCTCAGAGGGAAACGACGCCATTCTCAGAAAAGTACTTGGTGACTAGCAACATCTTGATTCTGTTTTGTGATAGTGTCTATGCCACAGATTTTTAACACAGATAGAAAACACAAAGACAAAATATGAGCATTTGAACCATGCTTAGCCTCATATGGCTGGCTTGTCTGCTGGTCATGTCAAGTGAGACTCTCCTCTCTCCTCCTTTTCCTTACTTCCTTCTTCTAGAAGGATTGCTTTAGGCCTTTTGCTCACTTCCCAGCAGTCTATTCTTCCAGTAGAGCCACTGATGTCCTGACCCTTTACTCACTTCCCCTCCCGCTGCTACCTATCATAGCTGATTGATTGAGGGTAGATTCCTAACCCAAACAGGCCAATCAGATTTTCTCTCCTAAGACTTTGACACAAGATATTCTGGACAGGGATCAAAGGTTGTTGGATCTAGTCTCAATGTGGCAGGAAGAATTTCTGTTTCTTCTCCCCACCTAGTCTATGATCTGAGACATCTCTGCCCTAGCAATTATATTATCATGAATAGTTGTCTTAATATAGAAAGGTGATCTGGGTGAGTCCAAGGAAATCATTCTGGGCCTTAAAACCATGGGGATGAGTAGGGAGAATTGAAGCATGAGTGAAATTCCACACAACATGGCTGACTTGAAGATGAGAGACCACCTGAGAAGAAACTGCAATGGCCTAGAGGAACTGATGGAGGACCCAGCTGATGGCCAATGAGGAAGGAGGACCCAAGACATGTATAAGAAAATAGATTTAGCAAACAACCTGAATCCATTTAGACACAAATTCTCCTCCTAGAGCTTCCAGATAAAAGTTTAGCATAACAGGGAAAAACTGAGAACTCAGCTGAGCCATGTTCAGACTTCTGACCTATATAACTATATGACTGCAATGTAATAAATGTTATATTCCTTTAAACAACTACATTTGTGATCATTTAATATGGTAGCAAAAGAAATGAATTCCCAGAGCAACAGGAATGTGTTTGGAGAGGGTGTTAACCTTCTGTATCTGAGGCCCTAGTACCATTTCATTCCTTTCTTGATAGTTTTTATGTTGTTCTATAGCAGTGCAGGTGTCCTCCACTAAAGTTCCCAATTCTTGCTGAAAGCCATTGGATTTGTTTTCTGTTGTTGGTGACCCAAGAACCTTAATAAAAGAACATGTGAACTGTGTCTACTGGTCTGTTACAGCGTGGATTTCAGTGTGATTCTGGTACCCATAAGTGTGGTTTTGTGAAGACTGAATCAACTTTGGTAGTCTTAGAATCTTAACTGAGTTGAAGATGATTGAAAATGATATATACTGCTTTTGTTGGGATATTTAAAGTCATGTTTTTAAATAATGTTTTGAGATGATGACAATATTAACTTTGCTCTTTGTATATGTCTATCTATAGAAACCCAAATGACTTTGCTCATGAATACACATTATTTGCAATTGGCAAGTTCATTTGGCTAGGACACACAAGTACTCTGCAGTTCTCTGGAAGGCTGAAGACTGGTTTATACTGGGTAAAAACTAGGTGAGGCCAAATCATATTTTACAGTTTCAAGCATTTGTGGGACTTGAAGAGAAGCCTATGAATTTTTTCCTATACCCCTCCTCCTTAGCTCCAGCTGGCTAACTATGGTATATAGATCTCATCAGGGACCTTGCCAACCTGGCCTTTGGCCAGGCAGGGTAAGGGAACAGAATGACACAGATGCCCAGGTGCAGACAGCTGGCTTGGCAAAAGAGAAAGGGCTGATTGACACAGAGGAAGAGGAGGAGCTAGCCAGGAACACTGTTAAGACCTTGGGAAGCTTCATGAGCCTGGACCCCCCACTCTGTTCTACAGCATCACCCTGCTTCCTAAGGATCTTGATCAGAAGAGAGGATGACCCAGAAGCATCTACTGAGGGGCTAGGAGTGAAATAGAAGGGGGATGGTGGAGAAAATACACAGGACAAAGATGTCCCCTTTAACACATAACTCTCTTGGTTTTTGCTTGTTTGGCAAAGGAAGCCAGACTGAGGGCTACAAACCCTCTTTCCCAATGTTTCTGTGGTTGCCACAAAGTACTATAATCTTTTCTCTGAACCAGTACTCTTGGTACAGAAAGCACAAGTCCATTTGGTTACAGTCAGTGAAATACAGTCTTCTGGGTGGGATGTGTGGGAAGAGGAAGAAAATAAGGCCAAGGACGGGGAGGAGGGATTGTGTGTGGCTCTGTCTGAGCAGGAACAAAGAACAGCTGTGTCTTGGATGGTCTCCTGAAGGAACAATTCTATTCCATCCTATTTTTTCTTCAGAAGCAATTCTAAAACACACAGTACCCTGAGATTTTTGGAGGAGTCTCCTTGGAGTACAAGGACAAGAAAACCCAGGATAATTTGATACCGTTACTTAGCCAATATAGGGGGCAGAGTTGCAAGCTCAGTTTGCTCAAGGGCTACCCTGGGGGAAAGCCTAGCTGAAGTCAAGCTGCCAGCCAGGCCTCAGGCTTAATTAGATGGATTTAGATAGAAACCCAGCAAACAGATCCCTTTGGCCTGTATTTCTGTACTTGAAGTTTGATTTTTTTTTTCCTTTTCTCCTAACCAGTTTCTCTAGAGCTTAGTGTAGCCATTTATAGTATTTCTTCACAATGGGAAAGAAGTAACAAATTGGCTGGATTCCTACTAAAAGTCAATCTTGGTCCTCCATTGACAGGAAAACCTCTTATCTCCCCTATTTTCCCAAGAGAGGCTATATAGATTAGGCTTTTTGCCATTTTTCAGATCTTTCCCCAGGCTTTAAAGCAACTAGATAGCTATCTCTTAAGATAAAGGATGCGTTTTTTTGTTCTTTGATGAATTGAACAGAGGGATAAAATATTTTTGATTTTTTTCTTTTTGGCTTTTGTTTACCTACTTACAGTGTTTCTGTAAATACTAATTTTAATTACTCTTTTCAGTGTTCCAGAGACTTAAGGAATGCTTATGGACTACATAAACTAGTTTTTCCTATGTCCCTTGGGCTCCCAAGCAATTCCTGCTGCATTAGCTGGATGGTGAATGTGCTCAGTCTGGCTTTAGTTCTAACATGTTTTGTTCTTTAAGGAAGAAAGCGGTTTTTATTCACGGCTGACTTGGGCTGTCTCCTGCTCTATGCTGCCATTGACCTGTCAGCTACCCTTCAACTCTGCTGATCACAGCCTTCCTTTAACCATTTAAAAGGCTGAAGGGGACTTTTGACACTTAGTTCAACTCAGATTTCTCTGTGTGCTCTTAGATGGTGTCTCTGGGGGCTCATCCATTTGACTCACAGAGTCAATGCTTTTATCAGCCCTAGGGCTCTGCTGGGGAGGCAGCTACATGTTCCAGTTCCAGCTTCAACTCTTAATTGAGAACAATGACAGCATGTATTTAGAGAGAAGAGAGATCTCTTAGGATACAAAAAAATGGTGATTATAAAATCTGTCTTTCTAATAGATAGTATTTTGAACAGATTTTTAGTTATACAGGAAACCAGCTCAGGGACTGCTTTACAGATGGGAGGGTGTAGAAAATTCTGTGATGGCTGGTCTCTACTCTTTCTTGCCAAAGGGGGACTAAGGGAGGGCTGTATGGCTTCCTGTCCTTGCTGCTGCCTTCCTCTGCCTGAAATGTTCCTCAGATGTTCCCTTTGTTCTTTCAGGGAAGTAGTAAGAGGATGTCACCGCCCCCCTCAATTCTCAGGGCAGTGAATGGACAGGGAGAAAGTGGGTGGAAAGAGTAGCCTCACCCTGAGCACTTGCACCATGCCTGGTCTGTCGTAAGCATATTACTTCATTATTTTGAGTTAGAGCTAGTGTCCCCTGCCTCCCTTGTTAACTGCGACAAGATTCCTGCTGTATGAGAGTAGTTTATTTCTTGCTGGAGCCACTTCAGAGAGTGGCTGTGAGGGCATACCACATGTTGAAGCCACTCTCTCAGACATCCCTGGAGTAGAAGGCAGTGTATAAATTCTGTTCTAATGCCTAGTGTGGTGTGTGTGTGTGTGTGTGTGTGTGTGTGTGTGTGTGTGTTATCTCCTCTTTATGCTCCTGCACTCTTAAGGCTGTCCTTTCACAGCTTGTTTCCCTATCAGAGGCTGGCTGGCTGAGAGTCCAATGCAAATTACGTTTTTCCCAAGTTGCTTGCTTCGGAGTTCCTGTCCTTACCACCTGCTTTTCTCCTTTTGATATATGTTTGGATGGCTATATCACCATCGCCACCACCACCACCACCACCACCATCATCATCTTATTATTACTATTGTTGTTGTTGTTAGGCTACCAGCTTTTAGCTCAGGCTGGTCTTGAAGTTTCATTCCTCCTGTCTCAAACCTCTTCCTCCACCAATCCCCAACCCACACAGGGCTGAGATTATAGGTGTCCATTGCCATACCCAGTTTTGAAAAATTATTTTCTTCTTGAATTAAATTTGCCAACACTTAGAAAATTTTTGTATGGAATTTATTTTTATTAATTTGCACACCTCTCTAATAAAAGGAGTGCCTGGCATGCAGCGGGCACTTTAGGAGAATAAGTGTCTGGTTGATGCCTACTGACTGTCATTGATGGCTAACTCACGTGTTTCCTTCTCAGAAAGGCCTTCTCTGATGGCCTTGTCTTAAAGGAGTATTATGCACCACTCTCTACTATTTTTCCCTGTTTCACTTTTCTTGTAGCAATTATTATACTACATACTTCGTTCATTATTATCTGATTCTTCTATTTAAAGGTATAGTACAGTGGTTTGGGATCTATTTTGGTGAACTCCTTCATATATTATTCTTTTGTCGTTTTTGTAGTATTGGGTCTCCCTAGAGCTTGCTAGGCTGGTGCTCTACCACTTGACTCATACCTCCAATCTAGCTTTTTTCTGGTTATTTTGAAGATGGTGTCTAGCTAATTTTTCTGCCCAAAGTAATTTAAAATTGAGACCCTCCAGGTCTCTGCCTCCTGAGTAGCTAGGATTATAGCTGAAACACAGCTTCACCTCCATGTTCTCAATGTCTAGCATATAATAGGTGCCCAATAAACATTGATTTCCTGGACACCACACAGAATTTTCTTTTCTAGCTGGCAAGTATACTGGACATGAACTCCTATTACATACTTTGCCCAAGTCAGTTGTTAAACATATGTTACTAATTACTGTTGCTCAGGAACCAAGTCAACTACAGAGCAGCTATGCAATGCAAAGGGCGAGTGTCTACACATTCCATGTCACTTTCCCTGGCTAAAAGGCAGAGCGACTTGGGATTCTGCCCTCTTCCTCAATACCAATGCAATGGGAGTGACCCTGTGTGGACTCCAGATTCTTCTTCAAAGGAATAGCAACCTCTTTTTTGCTTCTTGTAATACATCCTACTGTGAGGAAATCTAAGAAACTATGGGGAGAGAAATTCCCTTCAAGGAGAATTGAAGTCACCAACTGATAACCATAGTTGAAGAGCCAGCTTCAACTTGCCATCCCTGTGAGTCAAGCCATCTTGGAGCAAATCACATAGCCAGCCCCACACAAGCTCCACAGCAGATGTCTTGTGGCTCAGAGTTGAACCATAAGTATGGAGAAGGTGAAATCCTGATAAAAATGTATTACACAGGACGGAACTTCCTTAACAAAGACCTAGAAAGGCTACAAATCAAAGAAAGGTTGGACAAATGGGACTGCATCAAACTGCAGAGCTTCTGCACAGTAAAGGACATAGCTCGCAAGATAAACAGAAAGCCCACAGACTGGGAGAAGATCTTTACTGGACATTCAACAGACAAAGGCCTCATCTCTAAAATATATGCAGAACTAAAAAAATTACCTTCTTCCAAACAAAACCGCAAAGAACCAATAGCCCCCTCATCAAGTGGGCTAAAGACTTACAAAGAGACTTCTCTGATGAGGAAATGAGACTGGCCAAGACACATATGAAAAAAATGTTTTACATCACTGGCCATAAAAGAAATGCAAATCAAAACAACATTGAGATTCCATCTCACCCCAGTAAGAATGTCATATATCAAGAAAACTAACAATAACAATTGTTGGAGGGGATGTGGCCAAAAGGGAACCCTACTTCATTGTTGGTGGGAATATAAACTGGTTCAGCCACTCTGGCAAGCAGTATGGAGATTCCTCAGAAGGCTCAATATAGAACTCCCCTATGACCCAGCAGCCCCACTTTTGGGTATCTATCCAAAACACCACAAACAAAATCACAGTAATGCCACCAGCACAACAATGTTCATCGCAGCACAATTTGTCATAGCAAAAATCTGGAACCAACCCAGATGCCCCTCAGTAGACGAATGGATCAGGAAAATGTGGTACATATACACAATGGGATTTTATGCCTCTATCAGAAAGAATGACATTGTCCCATTTGTAAGGAAATGGGAGGACTTGGAAAAAATTATACTAAGTGAAGTGAGCCAGATCCAAAGAAACATGGACTCTATGGTCTCCCTTATTGGGAATAATTAGTACAGGTTTAGGCAAGTCATAGCAGAGCATCACAAGGCCCAATAGCTATACCCTTATGAACACATAAGATGATGCTAAGTGAAATGAACTCCATGTTATGGAAACAATTGTTATATCACAGTTGTAACTACTTTTAATGTCCTATGTGAATCTGTAGCTTCTATTATTGATGATGTTCTTGTATCACCTTCCTGTGGTTGTACCTACACTATCTCTGTAATCTTATCTGAGTATATTGGAAACCGTGTATACTGGTATTGGAAGTAGGAAATTGAAAGGGAGTACCAAATTTGAGAGACACAGGGTAAAAAAAGACAAACAACTACAAAAGCAATACTTGCAAAACTGTTTGGTGTAAGTGAACTGAACACCTCCGGGGTGGGGGGGAGGGAAAGGGGGAGGAGGGAGGGGGCTATGAGGGACAAGGTAACAAACAGTACAAGAAATGTATCCAATGCCTAACGTATGAAACTGTAACCTCTCTGTACATCAGTTTGATAATAAAAATTTGAAAAAAAATGTATTACAGACAGGCAAACAATGAAGACATCATGTAAAGAGTTACCCAAACTTCAAAACAGTGAACAGATAAGTATTATGTTTTAAGCCACTAAACTCTGGGTATTTGTTTATATTACAATCAATAAGAAAAGTATTTAGATAAAATCACTTCATGTCTGGAGGTGGCCCATCTTTAGTGCATTCTGATGGGCTGGGTTCATGTCTGGTCTGAGCCTTAGTCAGTAAAAAAAAGGCCTTAAAAAGATGTTGTATGTTCCCCTTGACACCCCCACCCCGCCACCACATAGTGGGAAGATGTGGGGATAAGCAAAGAATAGCTCAAGGGGGCACACAGGGTTTGAGCCCAGTGGCTGGGTGGATGATGGTGCTAGCAAAGTCACTGAGAGGCTCATGGGGGAAATTGAGCATTTTGTTCTGGCCATGCTAAGTTTGGCACACCTGTTACACAGCCAAGAAGGAAGGATATCCAATAAACAGTGAGAGATGTGGTATGTGTAAACTTACGAGAGGGGTTGGTGTTAGGGATGTACAATTGGAATTGTCAGATGGTAGATGATATTTGAAGCTACACATTTTACCTCACAACTAAACTTAGGGAATTGGAACAAGTAACTGGAACTATGGAGGAATGGCCAGTAAGGTAGGAGAAGAATTAGGTAGTGTGATTGTAAGATCCATCCCTGGGAGGGCTTCAGGCAGATGCCCCCCACCTGTTTAAGTCTGCACCCAGTACCTGAGTTACCAAGGTAACTGGCACACCTGGAGGCAGTTACCTCCTCCTTCTCTGAGGTCAGATCCAATCTATCTGGCCATATCTCCCACCTTTTCCTACATAATCTGGCTCAACACAGTCCCTGATGTTTCCTTTTGTCTCTTACCCTCTTTTGCTCTCTTTCTCTATTTCCTTTTCTCTTTTACTCTCTTGCTCTTTTCTCTCTTTTCCCCTTCTTCCTCCCCCTCTGTGTCCCCATGCCTCCATGTTGTGTGGGCTGGCAGTTTGCTTCCCCCACCTCCCAATAAACTCCTTTCTGCCTGAACCATGTGGCAGGTTTCCTTTCTGACAAACCTTACTGTAATGTTCTAGAAACAATGAAAGCATGGTTAAAGAAGAATGGAAGAGATTGACAGTGTAAAATGCTCCTGAGAGCATATAGAAGACACAGAATTGATCATAGGGCTTAGGA
Organism: Perognathus longimembris pacificus; assembly: GCF_023159225.1. Classification (NCBI taxonomy): domain Eukaryota; kingdom Metazoa; phylum Chordata; class Mammalia; order Rodentia; family Heteromyidae; genus Perognathus; species Perognathus longimembris. The sequence goes on from NC_063169.1 coordinate 34,881,852, forward strand.
AGATGGGGTCCATTGGTGACTCTAATAAGGGATGATCCAGTAATATGGTAAGGATAAAATCTAATAAAAATGTCCTAGAGAGAGGTGTGGGTTGAAGAAATGGAAATGTTACACTACAGCAACTTTTTTTTTTTTTTTTGGCCAGTCCTGGGCCTTGGACTCAGGGCCTGAGCACTGTCCCTGGCTTCTTCCCGCTCAAGGCTAGCAGTCGGCATGCCACTTGAGCCACAGCGCCGCTTCTGGCCGTTTTCTGTATATGTGGTGCTGGGGAATCGAACCTAGGGCCTCGTGTATCCGAGGCAGGCACTCTTGCCACTAGGCTATATCCCCAGCCCTACACTACAGCAACTTTCAAGGAGTTTTTTTTTCTGTGAGCAGGAGCAGAAAAATGGAGGGATAGAGAGTGTCACAGTTGGAGAAGGACTGAGTCAGAGGAAATCCAGCAGATGTGCAGCCTGTTGATTTATAAAAAGAGAGAGCAAATGAAGATTGATGAAGGTAAGAGGAGGAATTTGAGAGCCAAAGCTCTGAGTAGATGGAAGGTGATAGAAGAAATGGGAATCAGTTCACAGTGGAAGGTTAGTCTTAAATGTTAATATGAACATAACATGTAATTTCACATGATGAAAGCATAGTGTACAGCTATGGATGTGTGCGGATTGTTAAATTTAATCATGGAATAATGAAATTATTCTCATCAAGTTGGGTTTATTTTGTTAGTAAAGCAAGCTGACATTTTCAGAGAGAGAGTAGGATAGGAACATGGTGCTGGTGATATGAGAAAAGAGAAAAACATGAGAAGGTTTTCCTAGAAAGTAAGAAAGTCAATTTTTTTTTCTTTGCCAGTCCTGTGGCTTAGACTCAGGCCTAAGCACTGTCCCTGGCTTCTTTTTGCTCAAGGCTAGCACTCTGCCACTTGAGCCACAGTGCCACTTCTGGCCTTTTTTTTATACATGTGGTGCTGAGGAATTGAACCCAGGGCTTCATGTATACAAGGCAAGCACTCTTGCCACTACTAGGCCATATTCCCAGCCCAAGAAAGTCAACTTTTGATAATCCATTTAAAGAAGCCAAGTTAGTTTCACCCTTATTTTTTATCCTAAGTTAAAGATAGACCCATTTTTATAGTAGTATCTCTCTGTCTCTGTTTTCTCTGTCTTTTTTATTTCTCTGTGTCTCTTTGTTTTTGTCTTCTCTTCCTTTCTCCCCCCTCTGTCTCCTGTCCTCCATTCAACTGGAGATGGAAATTTTAGGTTGGAATTAGAATTTTACCAGGCATACCACATATGAAGAAAGTGATAGTGTGCCTCACTGTGTCCTATGATAGAGTTAATAGGCAAAGCCAATGTAAAATGTGGCAGGAGTGTGGGTAGAGGGGAAGCAAGTGGGAAATCAATGAGAGCTGTTAATAGGAAGTCCCACTGAAGTCTAAAAGTTGTTGGTGGGAGGGCAAGTGAGCAAGGATAGATAACATTTAGTAGATAGGGACATGAAAATCAGAAGCTGAAGGGTTGTGATCCAGAAGTCAGTAGTTGAGTATATGGAGGAGGGATCATGGGTGGTTATAATCTCATGGCATGTTCTCCACAAGGAGGTAGGGATTTTTTTGTATAGGAGGAGATAGTAGATGTGGTCTAGAGGCCACAATGGAGATGCACAAGCTTGTGGCCCTGTGTGACAGATGTCCATGGGAAATTGGCCTCCAATTTCAAGAGCTACTAGTAGAGGAAAGCTCAGCGTTTATTCTTATTCATTCTACTGCCCCCTTTTATGACAAAGATAACTGTATAGCTGTGATATATTGCAGGAAAAAGGGCAAGTAGCACTAAATTGTTGAGTCATGGCCACCCTAAACGTCTCAATGGAGCTGTTTGCTATTTGGACCTTCTTTGGGGACATTATAACCCCACAGCAACACAAGGGGAATGCTAGATGTTGCCTTCCAGTTGCAGTTGCAGTTTTCCAAAATGGTGCACTACTCTTACAAACACCATGTCAATTTACACAGAAGCACTATTTCTGGAAATTCGGTGTATTTTAAAATGGTGTGAAAATACTTTGGTTTTTTTGTAGAACACAGTTAAATTCTTGGTTCAGATACTTATAAACAGTTTTGTAAATCTCCTGACTGTTTGGCAGGACACAAAGCAGTCCTTATAGGGAGAGATGTGTTACTGTTCATTGCACCAGTTCTATCTGCCTGACAGAAACACACAATTGTTGTACACTAATGTTTCAAATTTACTGGATGCTTTAAAAGAATATCCTTAAGTAGTTATACAAAGGGATGTCAGTTCTATGTGTCAGTTTGTGAATACAACATCACCCCTTCCATCATTTTCTCTCTTATCTCCCAATCTCACCCATCCCCTCAATTTACCTGGCTCATTTTCACATAGGTACATAGAATATTATGAGTTCATTCGCCTATACTTCCTCTCTCCATTGGCACTACCCTCCTCCCCTGACCTCACTCCCCCACCCCCCCGGGCATTTGTTCTTACTTCCTAGTATTTATCTTGTTAAAGTGTAAGTTGGTTATTCAAAGGAGTTACACCATAGAAATTCTCCCCTGCGTATCACATACTTTAGTTAACGTGTTTGTATATATATGCATACATATATCCACTTGTATACATTCCATGTATATTTATAATTTAAATCTAACGTCCATGTGTGAGAGAAAACATGCATCCTTTCTCTGAGTCTGACTTGCTTCTAACCACTGAGAAAAAGTAATGGAGTAGAGTTTAGAAACAAAGGGGGAGATGAAGGGTTTTGTGGATAACACTTTATCTCCTGTGAGCCTTAACAGGCAAAAGGGTGGGAGGCTTAGAAAGATGAGGACATAGTGGGAGCTCTGGATGTAAGAGCCCAGGTGGCAGGAGGGTGGACTCCCCTTAGTGACAGTAGGTTGGGAACCAAGATGTGAGACCTGACAGGAGCCACTCCAGGAGGTCTCTCGAGGGAAAGGGGAATCAGGTCAAGTTGCAGCTTCCTTCTGCATGGGCCCTGCAGGCAGTTTGCTGTGGAAAGGCCAGGCTGTACTGAGCCTGGGGCAGGACCCTCTTAAGGGAGCATTTCTACACAGCTCTCCTAGTTGTCAGCTTAATAACTGCATAATGTTCTTTGGTGCTGGTTACCATGATTTATTAAAGCCTTATGCGAATGTTGGAAATTTAGGCTGTTTTCTTTTTGTTGTTGCTATTTAGAATTAGTTACAAAGATTGTTTTCAAGCATGTGTCAATGTGCTTCAGTTTAAATATCTCCTAAAGATAATCTAAATAGTCCGTGGATGTGCACACCTTTATAAATTTCCGCATCTTGCCATTTGCTGTACAGCAGAATGCTTTTAAGCCAATTTACGATGCCATCAGAATTTGGGAGCATATTGGTTTTGCTGCAAGCTCATCAAAATTAAGTGTCATTTAAGCTTTTTTTCCTCTTACATTGATGGCTGTAAAAAGCAAGATTGCTTTTAATTTAGTTTTTTTAAATTTTCAGCAAAAAGGGGCTTTTCCATGTTTATTTACTCTTTGTATTTCTCTTCTGGGAATTGTTCATCACCTTTGTGCATTTCCCTTTTAAGGTCTCAATGATTTTTGTTCTTAATTGAGCGAGCTTTTCATAGCATGCACACACGTGTGGGCGTGCGTGTGCACGCACACACACACTCACATTTATCCATTGCCATTATTGATGTGTGCCTTCTGTGTGCCTACCCTACCCCCTGCCAGTCTGTTTTCCTTTTTGACACTCTGCTTTTGATGAAAAGCTAGGCAATGTTCAATTTATTTTTAATGAGTTGTACTCCTAAGCAGGGTCTTTCAACTTTGGCTGTACACTGGAATTACCAGGAGAGCTTTAAAATCTACTGATGTCTGGGTTTCACTTCTGATTTAATTGGCCTGGGCATTGGGGTTTTTAAAAGCTCCCCAGGTAGTTCTAATATGCAGCTAAGGTTGAGAACCATGATCCTAAAATTTGTAAATTTGTTGTTGGGTTGCAATGTAGTTGGAGGTGGTAGTGGTGGGTGGATTAAAGGATGACAATGGGCCTACTTGCAGTTCCATGATGTGTGTGTGTGTGTGTGTGTGTGTGTAAAAGTTTAGGCTTTCTGTTAGTATAAATAAGTCTCAGGACTCTTTCTTGGTTATAGTTTGTGTCTCTGGGGCTGGCCTCCCCTCCCTCCCTCCCTCCCTCCCTCCCTCCCTCCCTCCCTCCCTCCCTCCCTCCCTCCCTCCCTCCCTCCCTCCCTCCCTCCCTTCCTTCCTTCCTTCCTTCCTTCCTTCCTTCCTTCCTTCCAGAATCAGGGTACCTGTGTCCTCTGATTTCCCAACATAATCTTCTCCTCAAAGACCCATTGTGACACAGAACTCATTCAAGCTCATAGCTTTGTCAGTATATACCCAACACTGAAGTGATGATTTTTCAAAAGAGAACTAATGATGCTTATTGAAATGAATTCCAAGAAATGCAAACAAGAAGTTTATCATTTTACTTGTGTGGTTCCTTTTTTCTTTCTGTTTTTCCCTTTTGTTGCTGTTTTTGATTTCTATATTTTTTGTCTTGTATGTAGGTTTTTTTTTTAATTTGGAAAGGGAAAGGGAAGCACAGAACTAGTGGGACAAAGGGTGAACTGATTCAGTAGTGATACTCACTCCACAATATATTGGAAATGATCTAAACACCCTGGAGGAAAGGGGAAGAGGGACAGAAAAAGTTGGGAGAAAATAGGGATGGAGTGACACTTAGAATGAAATGTACTCAATACCTAACTTATATAACTGTAACCCCTCTGTACATCATCTTCACAGTAATTTTTAAAGGAAAAAAAGAGAATTAAGGAGAAAAAGACTTTCCCAAGACTTTTCACAGCATCTTCCAATCTTTTTTTTATTTTTCTACCTAAATATGTTAGAGGCAGAAATTACCTTTGTATCCTGAATATCCCCAGTTCTCTTTGGATAATGATGTGGTTACATCAAACTTCATGTCCACACTTGACCAATTTGCTACCTCTACTTACTAAGAATGACTTTAGACTTCATTTGTTTACAGTTGTTTATTTATGTATAGAATCTCTCTAGCCTTGAACTCCTGATCCTCTTTCTTCAACCTCCTGAATACTAGAATTACAGTTGTGCGTGGCCACACCCAATTTCTGATTACTGTTATAAGTTCACAGAGTATTTCTTATGTGTGCTTTGAATCAAATCCAATCACATTTTCTACATTAGCCTTCTCACTGACATTGGCTTCTGTGAAACAATTTGAGGATGGATGAACCTGCCTCTGTCAGGAGGATCTCTGCTACCTTGGGGGCTCCCTTGGTCTACATAAGACTATCCATGAAAGCACCTGAATTTCAGAACATAGTTTTAGTCAAGCTGTCCTGGGAAGCTCATCACAGATTCTAGTGTGCAGTCTCTGGGATGAGGAGCAAGCAGGGCTCTCTAGAGAGAAAGTTGAAGAAATAGAGCCTTGTCAAAAATAAATGCTAGGGTGAAATGGAACCTCATAGTGACCATTCTGCTTCCCAAACTACAGCCTAGATTGGGATGTAGCATGGGTGATTGCAAAGAACAACCAGAAAATGAATACTGAGGAGAGTGGTAGGAAAGGAGTGCATTTACTTACTGGTGATCTGTTAAGAGACTTAGATGCTTTAAGAGACTGAGTCCTGTGGAGACATGACTGTGTTTCTACAAAGTCTAGTGCATCCCCAAAGTAGGTACATAGAAATCATTATTGAACATACACAGAGTCATAAGGATTTATTTCCCAAATCCTACTTTACTAATTAAATGTCAAATTTCTTTGCTACTTGATAAAACTCTACTTCCAGGGTTGTAAAAATAGCCAGGTTCAAGTGGCTCACACCTGTAAGCCTAGCTACTCAGGGAGCTGAGATCTAATGACTAATCTTTGAAGTCATTTGGGCAGAAAAGTCCATGAGCCCTTTATCTCCAATTAACCAGCAAAAAGCCAGAAGTCAGAGGTGTGGCTCCAGTCGTAGAGTACCAGCACTAAGCAGAAAAATGCAAGAGCACTACATCCTAAATTTAAGCCCCAAACTGTAAACACACACACACACACACACACACACACACGCACACACACACCATAAATAAACAATTCTGCTCAAAAGTTGTGTTGGGGGACAGAAGCACAGCTCAATTATCTACACACTTACTAGTCATTTACTAAATTTACTAGTCATTTACTACATGAATCAATGAGCAATGTTCTGCTTGTTGGCAATTTTCACAATGCTGCTTGAAAAGTAATTGTTACTTTGAGGGTTTGTTTTTAGGGTGTTTAATTTTTTGAGCTCTAAGTATATTTTGAATATGAGGCCCTTTTCTGATGCCTAACTAGTAGAAATCTTCTCCCATTCCATGGGCTTTCTACTTATTTTGCTAGCTATTTCCTTTGCCACGCAGAAACTCATCAATTTGATGTAATCCTAATTATCCAGTCTTTCTTTTATTTATTGTGATTCGGATCTTCACCTTAGGAAGTTTCAATCAGTGCCTAGGAACCCCACTGTCCCACCTATCCCTTCCTGTAATATCTTCATGGTATCTAGCCTTTACATTTAGGTTTTTGATCCACTTAGAAGTAATTCTGGTACAGAGTGATATGTAAGTTTCTAGCTTCAGTTTCCTACATGTGTATAGTCAATTTTGCCAGCACCATTTGTTAAAGAGGCTGCCTTTTTTCCAACCTGTGTTTTTGACTCCCTTATCAACTATCCATTTAACAAATAGGCTAAAGACTTGAAGAGAGACTTCTCAGAAGAAGTAAGAATGGCCAATAAACACATGAAGAGATGTTCAACATCTCTGACCATAAAAGAAATACAAATTAAAACAACATTGAGATTCCACCTTACCCCAGTTAGAATGGCCAATATCAAGAAAACTAACAATGACAGATACTGGCAGGGATGTGGCTAAAAGAAAATACTAGTACACTGTTGGTGGGAATGTAAACTTGTTCAACCACTCTGGAAAGCAGGATAGAGTTTCCTCAAAGGACTAAACATAGAGCTTCCCTATCACCCAGTAATTCCACTCCTGGGCATTTATCCACTTGATCACAAACCAGGCCACACTAAAGCACAACCACATGTATTGCAGTATTATTTACAAGAGCCAAGATAATTGAATCAAACCTTATGCCCCTCAGTGAAGGAATGGATGAGGAAAATGGAGTATGTATACACAGTGGAATTCTATGCTTCCATCAGAAAGAATGACATTGCCTCCTCCATAAGGAAATGGAAAGATTTGGAAAAAATTATATTAAGTGAAGTAAGGCAGACCCAACTAAACATAGGTTGCACAGTTTCCCTCATTTGTTGTAACTAGAAAGTGCCTATCAATGTACAAGTAAACATACTGGATAGTAAAAGACAAAAAAAAATACACTTGGATATGATACATTATACAGGACTCTAGACATTCACACAGTGAGACCAAAAGAGGATATTCTTAAGAGAAGATCACAAGGGCTCAATAATTATTTGCATATGATCATATAAAATAATATTTATCGAAATGAACTCCAAGAAGAGGAAAAAAGAATATTCTGTTATTTTGTTTTCTTCTTTGTTGCTTTTTTGTTCTCTGTACCTTTTGTGTCTTATATAGATTTATTTATCTTTGAGAGAGTAAGGGGGAACACAGAAATGGTGGGACTAAGGGAAAATAAATGCAGCAATGATATTCACTGGATAATATATTGAAAATGAACTATACAACTTTGGGGGTGGCAGGTATGGGAAGGAAATACTGGTAGAGAAAGAAGGAAAGGGGAACTCTGCACAAAAAGAAATGTGCTTATTACCTGGCTTATATAATTATAACCCCTCTGTATATCACCCTTACAATAACAACAACAAAAAAGAGTCATTAGGCTAATAACAAGATAGTTCCGGGGGCTGGGAATATGGCTTAATGGCAAGAGTGCTTGCCCTAGGTTCGATTCCTCAGCACCACATATATAGAAAAGAAGTGGTGCTATGGCTCAAGTTGGCAGAGTGCTAGCATTGAGCAAAAAAAAGCCAGGGACAGTGCTCAGGCCGTGAGTTCAAGCCCCAGGACTGGCAAAAAAAAAAAAAAAAACCAAAAAGATAGTACTGTATCATCCCTTTGTGAATGTAAAATGCCTTTCATTTATTTTATGATGTGTAGTAGAGACCATGCTTTATCAGAGCTGTTAGTTTTTTTCAAAGCTGTTAGTCTAGAATGTTTTCTTTCCACATGATGATTGAGAATTTAATTTTTTAAAAATGGGTTCCAAGTATCACATATTGAATAAAAGGAAAAGAATTAAAACCATAATTAGCTAAAACATACTTATTTTCTTATACTAAATTAAGCAAACACTGTTTACTGTCTATCACCTCTGACTTGATGAAACAGCTGGTAAGCAGACATTTTGATGTATTTATATATTGGATATATACTACTTAAAATTTTTTAAACAACTTGTAGAGGCTACTCTTGAGTAAGCAAAGATTTTTGAATACTTTTCTACAGTTTTCACAGTTTTTAGTCATGGAAGTACAATAAGATTTTGAATCAGATTAAAGATACTTTAATTAACATATATTTTAACATTTAAAATAATGTAATAAAATAAAACAAAAATAACTTTCTTGCTTGGCCTAAGGAAGAAACCGTATAGAATACTTTATTGTCTGATACTTCAGAAAGTCTAGATTTTTTAATGTAAAGGATACAATAGGCTAAAAACCACCAATGTTTGATTTTTTCCCCCAATAATTGCCAGTCCACAGGTCTATTATTGATATCACTGGGTACATTTAAAGAAATTCTGACATTATTAACAAATAACAGGATATTTATGTGTTGAAAATTTAAACAAATACTATTTATTTGTTTAGTTTTTCATTTACTTGTGGCTTGAACTCAAGGCCTGGATGTTCTCCCTGACCTTTGGAGCCACACATCCAATTCTAGCTTTTTTACTGGTTCATTAGAGATAAGAATCTCACTCACTTTCTTGTCTGGGCTGGCTTTGAGCCACCCTCCTGAGTAGCTAGGAGTACTTAGTAAGCCATCAAGGCCCAGCTTAATGCTTTTTATTTTTAAATAGAATTATCACATGATGTCTGAGTACATCTGAGCTATTATAGATTTGGAGTTTAATTTTTTTAGAATATACAAGGATAGATAGTTAAATAATCTTATTAAAAGCAATTATAAAATATTAAGAATGCAGCATAGAAAAATATTTTAAGAAGATGAAAAAGTAAAAGAAAACATTGTACAGAATTATTGGGTCAATTTTAGTAAACACAAAATTCTGACAGTAAAATTATCTTTACTAAACTGCTATGCTCAGTAAACAATGTCTACGGCTTGGCCAACACAGATTAGGAGCCCCTAATCTCTTAGGAGGCCCCTACTCATAAAAACCAAAGCTTCAAAGGAATCGGCCCTCAGGATGAGGGTGACCTAACAACACACCTTCCACTTCCATTTCCATCTGCAGTGGAATGCAAGACAAGTGCCTCTGTTTCAGCAGAACCAGTACTGGGTGAACTGGCTTGGATACACCTTAGCCACAACATCTTTCAAATCATCTGAGTGGTTTGAAAATTTCAAGCTTAGGGCTGAAGATGTCGCTCCATAGTCAACTGATTATGTGGGATGTGCAAGGCTCTGGATATCAACCCCAGCACTGGAGGAAAAAAGAAAAGAAAAAAGAAAGAAAATGAAATTTCAATCCTAAATTTACATTAGGTCTGGAACTGGCAGTGACCCCAGGCAGCTGAGTAGCAGGGAAGCAAATTCTATCTGAATAGAAACCCCTTTATAACAGACCTCAAAAGGTTGAGATTCATAGATTAAAGCAATCTAAAGAGGACAATCAAGCCTCACAATTCCTTCTTAAAATCTTAGATTGTTAGGGCAAGGCCCAGATGCAATGGACATTACTGAGATTAATGAAGACATCTGAACGTAGATCACACATTGGATGTTATACATATATCCATTGTGAAATTTTATGAGTGTGATGATTACACTGTGATTATGAAAGAGTATGTCTTGGCTTGTAGGAAGTACATGTGAAATTGGTAGGCTGAAGTGTTATGCCTCAGTTAACTTTGAAGACTCAAAGATTTAGCAAAGCACAAGTGTATGCATGTCTTTTGTTATTTGCAGTACATGCTCAGAAACCAAGAAGGTGGCAAAATATTAAGAGTGCGCAAGCTAGGTGTACAGATATATACTGCACTCTATTTGCAACTTTTCTATAGGTTTAGCATTTTTCAAAAGAAAATCATCATGGGAGGAAGAAAGAATTGTCATTACTTTCATTCAGGGTATGAATGCTGAACTTTTTGGGTACTTTCCTGAATGGAATCTTTTGATTCTACAACTATGTAGTGATTGGATAATTAACAAAAAGATCCAGTTGAAATAGAGATGATGCCCCCTACCCAAAGGGAAATAACAAATTTCCTTCCACTTTACTGTTAATGGAATGGCAGAGCAATGTGCCCAGCATTGTTGCATAGAGTCCTGTTTTGCCCAGTGCAGCTGTTCCCTGGCATCTCAGAAACATAAATCCATCTTCTCCCTCAAGATTTAGCATGTTTTCAGACTACTGTGTCGAATCTTACTAGGATCTAAGAGCTATTGGGAAAGTATGATTCTGTAGAACAAGTACATAATTGGAGATAAGCAAAAACAATCTCATTGCTAAAAATGGAAACCACTAGTTAACTCTCCAATATTTAAAATATAGGAGTTGGGTTTGGTTTCCAGTATTGAGGGCCTAGGCTTGGCTTTCTTCTCTTTGTTTTGGTCATCCTCTGCCCAGGAATGGGCAGTCAGAGGTGGGGAACAGGCTTTGAAAAAGGCCTTCTTTCTGTCTGTCCTCAGAACTTTGTATTTTTTTTCTGAGAATTTCTTGTTATTTTATCTCTGGTTCACTAGTTCTCATGCCAGGCTTCCTGCCAAGATTGTCTTTGTTTTTCCCTGGCCTTCAGTCAAGTTTTTCAGCTCTTTGCAAGAGCCTTTTCCCGTCTGCTCGCCCATCACTCACTCTTTTCCTTCTGTCTTGTCAGCCTTCCCTTTGTCCTTTTGGCTTTCCTGCTTGCTCTTCCTGCCAGCCAGTCTGTACTGTTTTCCCCCGTGCTTCCTCTCATTTTTAATGTAGCTGTATTTTTTCTAGGACATGGAAATAGACAGATGAAGGGGAAAGTTGTCCTGGATCACACAGATACAGACACAGGATGGTAGGGTAAAGCACTAACATAAGGAAGTGTCTCTTTGCGGTTTTTCTTTCTCTAAAAAGTTTTAATGGTCCATATAATATGGATTCACCTTGAACTACAGACTATAATGTATAGCAAACAGATCAGGATTGAAAAGTAGCTTCATGTTCACAGTGTGAATGTGAGTAAGTGTATGCTTTGGATATGAAATGTCATCCAAAGGAGGACATGAAGGCTCTGACCTCATCAACTGATGAATCTCTTGGGAGATGATTAAACCTAGGATGTAGGACCTAGTTGGAGGGAGTGGGTCTTTAGAGGCATATCTTTAGGCACACCCTGGTCTCTGTCTCTCTTTCTGTCTTTCTCTGTCTTTGTCTCTCACTCTCTCCCCCTCCCTCCCTTTCTCCTTCTCCCCCCTCTCTCATTTGAAATCAGGGCCATGTCATTGTCCCTTAGCTTTTTCACTCAAGGTTGATGCTCTACCACTTGAGCCATAGCTCCACTTCCAGCTTTTTGGTAGTTAATTGGAGATAAAAATCTCACAAGCTTTCTTGCCTATGCTAGCTTCGAACTTTTCTCCTCACATCTCAACCCCTGGCATAGCTGAGATTGCCTGGCTTCTCTGTCTCTTGTCTACCATGAAATGAACCAGTTTGCTCTTCCACCTACTCCTCATCTTCATGCCCTGCCTCATCGTGGGCTCAATGCAAGGGAGTCAGGTGACCATGGACTGAGTGAAGCCACTGAAACCAGGAGTCCAAATAATCTTTCCTCCTTAAAAATGTTGACTTTTTAAAAGATGTTTTGTCCCAGTGATGGAAAACTGACCTACCCAGGTAATTATTCTACTTCTCTATATTTCTGTTTTTTTCTCATCTGAGAAACACTATCTACATTTCCTTAAATATAGATGCCAGGAAAAAGAAATGGAACAATGCAATTCAAGTATACTGTTGCTGTAGAGGACTGCAGAAGGGTGAGCTTTCCCCCAGAAAAAGCTATTGTCCCTGTCACACCTTCACTGACCAGCAACCACTTTCTCTCTAAACCTTGTGGTGTAGGATTTTACACTACATTTTAGGCTGACCTTATTGTCTTTCTGTCTGCTTTTTTCTTTCTTTTCCACCCTCCCTTTTCCTCCTTTCTTCCTTTTTTTTTTTGGCCAGTCCTGGGCCTTGGACTCAGGGCCTGAGCACTGTCCCTGGCTTCTTTTTGCTCAAGGCTAGCACTCTGCCACTTGAGCCACAGCGCCACTTCTGGCCATTTTCTGTATATGTGGTGCTGGGGAATCGAACCCAGGGCCTCATGTATATGAGGCAGGCACTCTTGCCACTAGGCCATATCCCCAGCCTTCCTTTTTACATTTTATATATTTCCTTTTTTCAACTTTCTTATTTTCTTTTCCATATTTGTCTCTCCCACGGAGACTTACACATATCTAGGATAAAAGGTAAGATTAGTAGCTGAAAACAAATTGGAGAATCTGGAAAAAAAAAAAAGGAAGAATTCCTAGGACCTATTGATATACCCAATAGATCCACAACAAGTAATGAAATAGAAAGGGCAATGAAAGATCTCCCATCCAAGAAAATCCCAGGACCGGATGGAGTCACCTAATTCTGTAAGGCCTTCAAAGGAGAACTCATTCTAATATTCCTCAAACTCTTCAATGAAATTGAAAGGGAAAGATCACTGGCCAAACTCATTCTATGAAGCCAGCATAACCCTTATCCCAAAACTAGATAGAAACTCATCAAAGAAAGAGAAGTATAAACCCTTCTCTTGGACGAACATTGATGCAAAACATCTCAATAAAATTCTGGCTAACCAAATTCAACAACTAACCAACAATTATGATCAAATGGGATTCATTCTAGGGATGCAAAACTGGTTCAACATACACAAGTCGATTAATGTAATTCAATACATCAACAGAAACAAGGGCAAGAACCACATGATCATCTCAATAGATGCAAGAATAAGCATTTGACAAGATACAACACCCCTTTATGATGAAAGCTTTGGAGAAGTTAGGAATCTATGGAACATTTCTCAATATAATAAAGTCTGTATGTGATAAACCTACAGCAGCATTATGCTTAATAATGGAAAGTTAAAGCCATTTCCTCTAAAATCAGGAATGAGACAAGGATGTCAACTTTGTCCACTCTTCTTCAAAATAGAATTGGAATACCTGGCAAGAGCAATAAAGCAAGAGAAAATCATAAAGGGGATCCAAATAGGAAAAGAAGAAGGAAAACTGTCCCTCTTTGAAGATGACATGATCCTGTACTTAAAGAACCCCATTGTCTCCTCTCCCAAGTTACTTGAACTGACCCAAAACTTTGGCAAAGTAGCAGGGTATAAAATTAACTCACAAAACCCGTACCTTTTTGCATAGTAACAATGAGAAGAATGAGGCTGAAACCAGGAAAGCAACTCCATTTTCAATAGCTGAAAAAAAAAATACCTAGGAATTAAAAACCTAAAGCAGATTTATAGAAATGGATTTATAGAAATGGACAAAGAAACCTTTCATGCTTCTGGATTGGAAGGATTAAAATCATGAAAATGGCAATACTTCCCAAATCTATCTACAAATTCAATGCAATACTCATCAAAATCTGAAACATTCTGCAATGATATAGAGGAAGCATTCTAAAAGTTCATATGGAATAATAGAGGACCCCAAGTAGCAAAAACAATTCTTAGAGGGAAGAACAGTGCTGGAGGAATATTGATACCAAACTACAAACTCTATTACAAAGTCATAGTAATAAACAACAACCCGATTAATAAATGGGCTATAGACTTAAAAGACATATGAAGAGATGTTCAACATTTCTGGACATAAAAGAAATATTAATCAAAACAACACTGAGATTCTACAATTAGAATGGCGTGTGTGTGTGTGTGTGTGTGTGTGTGTGTGTGTGTGTGAATTAAAAATGATAGATGCTGGCAAAGATGTGGCCAAAAGGGAACACTACTACACTTTTGATGAGAATGTACACTTGTACAACTACTCTAGAAAGCAGGATGGAGGTTCATCAAAAGAGTAAACATAGACCTTCACTGTGATCCAGCAATTCCACTCCTGGGCATTTATCCAACTGACCACAAACCAGGCCACACTAAAGCTAATAGCATAACCATGCTTATTGCAGCTTTGTTTGCCATAGCCAAGATGTGAAATCAACCCAGATGATCCTCAATGGATCAAGAAAATGGGGTGTATATACACAATGAAATTCTATGCTTCCATCAGAAAGAATGACATTGCCTCTTTCATAATGAAATGGAAAGACTTGGAAAAATTATATTAAGTGAAGTAAGTGAGACATAAAGAAACATAGGTTGCATAGTTTCCCTCATTTGTTGCAACTGGAAGATGCCTATAAATCTACAAGAAAACACACTGGATAATGAAACAAAAAATAAATACACTTGGACATGATACATAATACAAGACTCTACATATTCACACAGTGAGACCAAAGGAGGATATTGTTAGGAGATGATCACAAAGGCTTAAAAACTATGTGCATATGATCGTATAGAATGATGTTTACCACAATGAACTTAAGAAATGAGTTTTTAAATTTCACTTTCTGCGTTTGTTATGTTTTCTCTTTTTTGTCCCTGTTTGTTATTTCTGTACTTTTTGTCTTATATGTAAATTTATCTGTTTGGGGGAGGGTAAGGGGAAGCACAGAAATAGTAGGACAAAGAATGAACAAATGCAGCAGTGATACTCACTAGACACTATGTTGAAAATGAACTATGTAACTTGTAGGCAGGGGGTCAAGAAGGAAAATACTGAGAGAAAACCAGGGAAGAGGTGACATTGTTCAAAAAGAAATGCACTTATTACCTGACCTATGCAACTGTAGACCCTGTATATCACCTTTACAATAGAAATAAATTTTAAAACACATTAGTGGCTGAAGGGAGAATGAGGGTAGAGACAACATAAAGTAAGGGTCAGAATGAAATGAATAAATGCACACCATGATTAGACATAATTGCTACTTGAAGCTAGAGTTTCCTAGCAGCCAAAGGACAAATGAAAAGAAATAACTAAGAGTAATGAGGTCCATGAGATTAGAGAAATAAATAAAAAATTGTGATTCTTTTCCTGAGCATTTATATGGATTCTCATAAAAAGGAAACTAATTTGTAAAAAGAAATGATGTGTAGCAGGATAATGTGTCTACTTTCATAATTGATATGATAACAAACTTTAGTGATTGTTTCTTATGATACTTTCTATATAGGCTGGCAACATATGACCTATACAAATCCATGATGCTGAAGTGTTATTACAAAAAGCTTAAATAGTGTGCTGTATGCATACAACCCTCTAAGGTCTTGCATACTCTAAGGATAGACTTTAAAATAAAATATACAGAGAAATAAATAGACACATCCTTCAGGCAGTGTTCTATAGACAGTATCTCTGAGAAACAGGCTTTTGAAAAAAAGGTGGTAGAGTTCAAGGCAGGTCCCGCAGTTTGGATTCTCTGTTGTTAATTAAGGGCAGAGAGATGTGACTGCAAGTTAAGCAGAAGACTAAGGTTATTGTAACTAAAGAGCAACATCCAAGCAAATACACTTGGCTGAAAAAAAATCACCCCATGTTTTTCATGTGAATTTCTGAGAGATGATCTACAGGCGTGGTCAAAATAGTTGTCAGTTCTGACACTGGATAGTTCCTTGTGGTACATTACTAAAGGATGAGGAAAGTTTTGGATTTAACTTTGGGGGAAAAAAAGAGCACAAGCATGCCCAGAATGAAAATACACCCAAATATTGACAGCAGAAATTTCTGGGAGTCAAATTTTGTGTGTGTGTGTGTGTGTGTGTGTGTGTGTGTGTGTGTGTGTGTGTGTGTGTGTGTTTACAATGCTTTTTATGAGGGACAGATGTTATTTGGTTTATAAGAATAAAAATAAAGCAATGAAAGTTATTTTAAGAGAAAAGCAGCTGCACTGAGCTGTTTGTACACATGTATGAAGAGGTAAATGCAGCAACAAGTTCCAATTATTTTTTTTAATTCCAGCTGAGTTTTAGAATGTTTCAGGAATCATTTTAAATTTAGTGATGCCCTGGCTTGATCCCAAACCAAATATATTGTAATCCCTGAGACAAACACTCAGGCCTGGGTGTTTCAAAAGCCCTTGTAGTCATTATAACATGCAGCTGGGTTCACAGTCTCTGCTCCACACTGTAGAACATGGCTAGAATAACTTAACCCTGGACAATATTCTAAGCAGGCACTGTTTTTATGGCTCTCTGTGAACTGGTCCTTGGCTTCTTGTCTAGCATCATATCATTCAGTAGCTTTTAGCACAGTGCCAGGAACATAGTAGGTTATAAATTCAAAACAGAGAAGGACCAAAAGAATCTATGAGGGCTGGGGATATAGCCTAGCGGCAAGAGTGCCTGCCTCGGATACGCGAGGCCCTAGGTTCGATTCCCCAGCACCACATATACAGAAAACGGCCAGAAGCGGCGCTGTGGCTCAAGTGGCAGAGTGCTAGCCTTGAGCAGGAAGAAGCCAGGGACAGTGCTCAGGCCCTGAGTCCAAGGCCCAGGACTGGCAAAAAAAAAAAAAAAAAAAAAAAAAAAAAAAAAAAGAATCTATGAATCATAGTTTGCTGACTGTGCTCTTTCTCTTACCTTTTCTTTCACACACACATACACAAAAAGATATCTATGTTTAAGCAATAGAATTTTCTATGAATTTCTGTACTTAGTAACTGTATTATTACTTTTGTTTTCTCCTTTGGTGGTTCTGTGATTCAACTCTGCACTTCACTCTTTTTTATTATTAATGTATTTATTTATTGTCAAAGTGATATACAGAGAGGTTTCAGATTCTTGAGAGACAAGTCCTCTATGTGAGTCATGCCCTCATCCCTTTTAACTTTAGGGTTTTTTTTGTTTTGTTTTGTTTTTCTTGTACAGGATCTTGAGCTCGTTTCCCAGTCTGGCTGGCCTTGAACTGTGACTTTCCAACCTAGGCTTCCTGTGTAGCTGTGTGAGCTACAGACACCCAGTTCACTGATTGGTTTTAATGTCTCCATAGACCCTTTGATTACAGCTAATGGTAGTTGAGGTAATTGTCTTTCTCAGTAATTGAGATTTTATTCTACTTGTAATCATTGACTATAAGGACAATCCACATTCTAGTCAACTTTTTGCTTGACAAGAAGAAGGGGTCTCTTTCTGGATAGTATTTCTATGGCTGTGAGTCAATGTTTGTTAACTACTCAAGGAATGAATAATAATAATAAAAGCATAACATTAATGTAGAAGATAGTATTTCTATTTCTGTTTAGTGTGTTTGAGGAAAAGGAGGGGTGCATACAACCATGCAAAAGTAGTATCACAATAATGAGACATTTGTTACAGAAAGAAAATGTAGACATGGGGACTGAGATGTGATTCTGGTTTCCACCTTTTGGGATAAGAAAGGACTAGCAAAGCAGAGTTGGTAGCTCTTTGGTCCCAACACAGCTGGTAAAGCAATCCATTAAAAATGGAAGTTGCACATACCAATATGTTGGCAGTATTTTTTATTAAACTTTTTTCTTTATTGTCAAAGTGTGGTACAGAGGGGTTATAGATTCATATGTAAGGCAGTGAGTACATTTCTTGTTCAACTGTTACCTCCTCCCTCATTTTCTCCTCACTCCCCTCTGCTTTTCCCTCTCCCCCCAAGAGTTGTACAGTTGATTTACACCAAATAGTTTTGTAAGTATTGCTTTTGGAATGGTTTGTCTTTTTGTCCTTTGTCTCAATTTTGCTATTTCCTTTCCCTTTCCCAGTTTTAATTCCCATATAAATAGTATTCAGGATATTCAGATGAGATATAGTGGTAACATCATGGAAATCAATTCCAAATGTTGGCAGTTTTGAGAAATCAAGATCCTAAAGGTAAAGAGAACTAGGTGGGTTTCTCAGCACGCCCTCATCAAAATTTTCCACCAAAAGGTTTCCCAGTAAATTCATCTTCTACTCTTGGGGCACAATGAAAACGCTCAGCTAACCAAACTTGTGGTCCTAGTTTAGAGATTTCCCTTCATATTTACAGACTGAGGTTGATCAAGTGAAAAGTTGACACACAACCTCTCCTAGCTCCTGAATTGTGATAGCACAGAGCCAGACTAACCAAGGGAGGCAAGAGATCATTGTGTCAGGGCTCAGCCTTAGTTTCTGCTTATGAAGGTACAGAACCACCTTAGCCTTTCAACTAAACATGTGCGATGTCTTTGAGTTTCCTGCATCAGTCCAGAGTTCTCTTCAGTTCAGATATCATCAGTGGCACACTGGAAAAGTCTTGATATGTCTTTCTTTAACAACACAAAGAAGACGATTGTACTTAGTCTTCGGGGACCTGGGATCTAGAAAAGGTGTGCTTCTTCTGGGGTAGCTTTCTTTCCTTAAAAAAGACACCCAGCAAACTTCTAACAAGTTGTCTTTGTCAAAAAGATGGAAATTTTCTTCCAGGCCACAGGCTAAAACTATGAGTTACCTGGTAGAAATTGGTTCAGAATAAATGTATCTCTCTTTCCTGGCTCCTTTCTAACAATCTCTCTGCTGGTATGTCTGTTTCTCTCTATGTTTCTGTCTCTCTTTTTACACACACACACATACACATATACACACACACAGGTGCATGCATATAGATACATGCAGACTCCTAATAATTGGATGTTCCAAAATTTCCTAGCTAAGAAGCAAAAAAAATAAAATTGGATGAGCAAAAATGATTCAGCTGCCTTGGTTGGGAATTTACAGTCAAAGAACACATTTTCTGGAAGAAAAGTCACATTTCCCAAACCATTGCCAAAGTAAAATGAATATCTACATGTCTGCCTCAGAATCTCCATGAGTCTGTGTTTGAGCATCTGGCTGTGGCCAGTGGGTATGTGAGCCCCCAAATATATTGATTTGTCTTTGTGATATAACTTTCTGACAGCCATTGATGAATTTCAGTTTTGGGTGACACAAGCATCCATGTGGTCTAATGAACTTGACCCAGTACCAATGGTTCCCATCTATAATCCTTGCTACTCAGGAGGCTGCTATCTGAGATCTGAGATTTGAAGCCAGCCTGGGCAGACAAGTCTATAAGACACTTCTCTCCAATTAACCAGACAAAGCCTGGAAGTGGGCGTGTAGTTCAGGTGGTAGAGCCACCAGCATGAGTGAAAAGGTTGAGTAAAAGTTCAAAACCTGAAGTACAAGCTCCAGAACCAGCACAAAACAATAACAACTACAACATACTTGGCCCAGGTTCTACAAAAGCAATAGTGTGATGTTTTTATGTGAAGGGAAGTTCTATTTAGGACATTCTGCATAAAGCCAGAGTTCAGTGCTGATGTGTAAGTAATCACATTTACATGACATTCTAGAAGCAATTCAGCCTTCTTCAAAGGATGGCCTTAGAGAGCAAGAAGAAAAGTTTGGGATCTTTGTAGTCAGTGTCAAGTGAAACTGAGCTCTGAGAGCCTAGAACTCTCTTTGAATTTTGGGGTCCTTACCTGTGCAATCAGATGGTAGTAGTTTGTAAATGAGAGTGTTGAAAGGATTAACATTTTTGAAATATTAAATGCTATTCTCTTTGGCCCCAACAACTATTGTCTGTGACTTTCTTCTAGACGTTGAAGAATGTTGGGATGATAATTGCAGGAAGAAACTTCTTGGGAACTATATGTTACTGCAAACTCCTTCACTCTGACTCTGCTTCCAGAATATAAGAGATGGCCGGGGGCGAGGGGGCGAGGCATGGGGAGAAAAGGAGAGAAAAAGAAAGACAGAATGTCTTGTTTAGTTTTGAGATGCTGTCCTTATAATTATGTTAGCTTGCTCCTAGGGATACCACAAAACAATGCCATTAGGTTGTTCGAGGAATGAAATTATTAATGAATCACTCTCTGGTTTCTCTTCTAAACCACTGTCTTACATTGAAGGGAATGAACCTGAACTTTTTCACAAGTGGAAATATCTTTATACAGGACGTTCATTGTTTTGCAAATAGGAGAAACCTCAACAGCTCTGAGGGATATAATTAAACTTTCTTATTATCCAACAAGAACATTCTCCAGAGTGTTGTGATGATACATATACGAGTGACTTGGCAGAAGAAAGGAAGCTCGGGATGAGAGCAAGAAGCCAGGGAGCAGAATGGCTGTACCCCTATTATACTCATTCTGCCTTTTTCTCTTTTCATTGTCTAATGGCTCTCTCAGATTTGTGCTTTTCCTCAGATAAACATCCTAGGCAGATACTTAGTTGTGGGTTCCCAAGACTCTGCTTCCTCCCTCTCAGTTATCAGTGTAGTGATTTCAGAGTATGAGAGCAGATTCCACTGCCACTGAATCATATACAGGCCCAGGGCCAGGTGGATGACATCAGAACATATGGTTTGTTTTGAAGGCAGAACTTGGCCTTGGAAATGAGAGCAGGATCTCTAGTGGGAGAGTTAGGGATGCAAAGGCCTAGAAAGGACCCCCCCTCAGAGAAACCTCCTTTATCTTTCACCCCCAGACAGAAAGTCATCTAAAAATTTTTGAATGTTTATGCTGGTCTAAAATATTTCTATGAAAGCTCTTGTAGAAAGTTGTGATTTAAGTGCTGTTAGAAGAAGGCTAGATTTTCACACAAGGGTTATATTTCCATACTAGGACTCATCATTTGCTATGATTTTATAAACTCAAGCTTTCCTATGCACAAGAACATATGTGAGATATTTCTTCATTAATTACATTTATCTACTTGTATTTGAAAATGGTGTATCCCTAGATATGTGTCTATCGAAACCCACCATGATATTGGGATATGGTCATTTCTATGAGTGTTTTCTTTGATCAAGCAATGGGACAAATTTCAAATCACTTTATAAGTTGATATCATATTTGAGCTTTATGCAGATCCTGTGGTTTCCATAGTAATAAAACCACTTAGTATAAGAAACATGTGGAAGATTATAGGGGAAAAAAAGGGAATCTCAGTGAAACAAAAGAAAGAAGCTGGAGTCAAAATTTCTGGAACCACTATAGATTTTTATTACTGCTTTATCTCAAAAGACTAGTATAAGCTCCCTTGTTGCACTATAAAGTATAAGTATAAAGTGTATCCATTTTGTCATAACATTTCAGGATCAAAAGTCATCTTAATGCAAGTTATAGTCCCATTTATGGCTGTACTCCTCACTGCATGCGTGCGTGTGTGTGTGCACGTGCGTGCACCAGGACCAGGTCTTTCCCTCTAAGCCTCTCTCTCTCATTCAACTTTCTTGCTCCACGCTGGCAATCTATCATATGAGCCATGCCTCAGTTCAGCCTTTTGCTAGTTAATTGAAGATTGAATCTCTTTTTGCTAGTTAATTGAAGAATGAATCTATTGGACTTATTATTTTTTTGGCCTGAGTTGGCTTCAACCATAATCCTCTATATCTCAGTCCCCCTAGTAATTACAAGCATAAGCCACAGTTGCCAGGCCATGAATGTGTGCATCTGTTCATACTCATACATGTTGAAGATCTGTGGTCTTTTTGTTCTCAATTTGGTGCTATCTCAGAACAGGACATAGTCATGATATGACTTTCTAAAATATCTACTGTTGTATCTATCTATCTATCTATCTATCTATCTATCTATCTATCTATCTATCTATCATCTATTTATCTACCTATTCAAACACTACAAGTTGAATCTTTATCTGGAAATATAGTAATGGTGTACTTGACAACACCTAATCTAATGATGTACTTGACAACATCTAATCACTCACAAGTGTGAGTGACTCTTGAATATCTCCTGTAACAGAGTCCTTATATCAAACACAGAGGCATAGGCATATAATTATGCCGGGTCTATGAGGAGCTTAGTGTGGAACTTTCTGAATCTCTTACTAGGTCCCCCTGTGGTAAATAGCTCAGATTTCCCACATTCTCAGTCTATAGGACACTCAACTGGCAATAGATCCCTTGGCTGATAGCTTGTAGGATATTTTGTTAGAGTTGGACTATGGGACTTTTATGAAGTTCCATGAAAGAGAAAATGCATGTTCCTCCCCATTCCCATCCCATTTCTCTTGGCATTACTCTTGTTGCTCATCTGGTAATTTGCCATTTGAGCCATGCCTCCAACCAAAAATGTATGTTCTTTTTGTTTCACTTAAAATTATTTACTTATTGTCAAAGTGATGTACAGAGGTTAAAAATGTATGTTCTTAACCCATTAATCCATTTCTCTACTATTCTGATTAGAAGACCTGAGTAGGCAAATATAATCCTATAAAATTAACCTGTGACTTTATTTTTAGAATGATGAGAACAGAATTTGTGTCAGATTTCAGTTGCTGTAACTAATACCTGAGATAAATAAACTTAAAAAGAGAACTTTTTTTTTTGCCAGTCCTGGGCCTTGGACTCAGGGCCTGAGCACTGTCCCTGGCTTCTTTTTGCTCAAGGCTAGCAATCTGCCACTTGAGCCGCAGTGCCACTTCTGCCACTTCTGCTGGGGAATTGAACCCAGGGCTTCATGTATACGAGGCAAATACACTTGCCACTAGGCCATAGTCCCAGCCCAAATATATATATATATATTTACTCCATGTTGGTTTGGGGCCTGTGGCCCAAAATACTATAACTGAGAGCACATGGCAGAGAAAAATTCTTGCCTCATGGTGACTGGGAAACAAAATGAGAGGCAGAGAAGATACTAGGGTCCTAACATCCCTTCCAAGGGCATATCCCCAATGACCTAACTTCTTTCCACTAGGCCACACCTCTTAAAGGTTCCATTATCTCCCACACTGGTGGCCAAGCCTTGAACACATGTAGGACCCTTAATCAGTTAGGGATTTTAAGAGGACATGTATACTCTGATGGGTCATTAACTAAATACCAACTTTTCTGGGTGATTTCTTTTCCCCTTTGGTTATGTTAGAAACTCGAGTAAAGGGGAAGCTCTTTGCTTCAGCTCCTCTCAGTAGTAGGTGTGGAGATTATTAGCTCAAGATGAAATGTTCAAACATCTCCTTAAAGTCTGGCTGCCAGAAACCATCCCCCATTTCTCACGAAACACTTCGGCTGACTCTGAATGATGGATCTTTGTACAAGGTCAGGTGTTAGGTGTAGGGTTGTAGCCTGTTTATGAAGATGTACCCAAAATGACATCAAAACCTTGCAAGGGGTGGCATTGACCAAGATGCACTGTATTATTCATGAACTGCTTTGTTGAGTGGCAACTCCTTTGTACAACTACTTAAAGATACTAAAAATATTTTTTAAGCATAAAAAACAACCTCTGGAAAGAAATTCTGGTAATTAAAATCTCTTGCAACTTTGTCTTTGAGAAGGATTTTGTCTCATAAAAGGAATCAGTAATAAATGTGGTCTAAGTGCGTGGCTGAAAATGTACACTGTGGTTAGGGATGTAAGGCTGCCTTCATTAAGCCCCCTCTGTTCTTTCTATCTGGGGAAAAGCTTTCTTCCTATGCACTTGTCTCTGTCTCCACCTCCTCTAAGACCTAGACTGCTCAATCACTCCTTTTCTGTTCCAAGTGACTTTCTTATCTGGCTTCTTCCTTTTATGAACAACTATGTACACATTTCCTTGAACCTAAGGAAACAAAGTATACAAATAAATAAAGCTTTACAACCAGCTCCCTCTTTTTGACCTCTTACAGTCAGCCAAAATTCCTGTGGAGGCAATAGTCACCTCCAACTATTCTACTGTATCCTTTCCTACTTGTTTACACTATCCACTAGTCTTGAACTCCACTCCTAGTCTGGGCTCTATCTCATTCTCTCTTGAGTTGTTCCTATAGTTCTATTTCCTACAAATTCTTTGCTATTTCCCTTATAGTTTATCCTTCTCAGCCCTCCTTAGAAGTTACTTATCCAGATCTTCTACCTTCAAATAGTCTTCATATTTCTCACTGTGTATATTTTCCTAGTGAAATACTATTGAAGATGACAATGTCATTTTTTGTCAGTCAAATGTGATCATATGTTGGCAATTTCCTCTGGTCTCCTGTTGGCTTTAAATTGCTGGGCTTCTCTCTATCCCTCCCCACCCTTGTGGGGAGGGGTCCTGGGCTTATCTATCTCCTCTGCTGGGGATCCATACTCACTCTCTCACATCCCCCTGGTCGGTAGGGTTCAGACGCGGGAGCAGGGTCCCGGGTGCCTCAGGTCGCGTGCGGTCGCGAGAACCCCTTGCCCACCAGCCCAAGGAAGACACGGGCATGTGGGGTCTGGGAGATCGTCTCTGGGATGGTTCTGATTTATTCAAATGAGAAGCCACAAAGATATACCCCAAAGGCGGGCACAGGGAAGGGACAACAGATTGGCCATGAGATCTGTCCATCAAGTGATGTCAGGGGACCTCCCTTGTGGGCGAAGGCCCAGCCCCCCAAGGATGGGCCCCTGGGGTACCCATCTGCCATTGCACACGTGCTCACCCCAGGAACAGGGGCTTCTCTTCCTGATAAAGGCAGGAAGGGGAGGGGCCAGGGCCAGCTGTGCCCTCTTAAAGGCACAGCTGACCCCAACAGTCTCCTTTTCCAGTTCTGGTGTTTCTCCTAAGATTATACTTATATTTTTAACAGTCAGCTTGACATTTATAATGGGAAGGTATATTTAGTTCATTTTCTGTTACTATAATGAAATACACAAGGCAGGCTAACTTTATATAAGAAAATAAGTTTATTTAGTTGACAGTTTTGGAGTCTGAATGTCCAAAAATGAGGGCCATATGGTAGATGGAGGTAATGTGTGCAGGAGACTGAGACCACACCTCTGTGGAAAACCAGATGTGCTGTAGTTCTTCTGTCCTTTCAGGGATACAACTCCAATGAACTAAGGATGTCTCATTAGGCTCCACCTTCTAAAATCCTATAACCTCTCATGGCCACACGTGAATCAGTGGAGACCAAATTCAAACCTTTTACAAACCATACCAGGTAGTCTTCAGTCTTCTCAAATTTATTACATCCCAAATGAAACTGTTTTATGTCTAACCACTTCTGCCTGAACTATTCTTGATGTTAGCTCATGGTTTCACGCTCTCCTCAGTTTCTCACTTTTTAACACAAGAGTCACGTTTTAGTTCTTCCTCTCTTTCACCTTCATAACAAATTAGTTACAATACCAGAGGACTCTGTCCCTTATATATCCCCACTGTGCTATTCTTAGCTGTCACCATTGTCTACCTGGGGGATTTCAGTTGCTTCATTATCTGAAGCCCTTTCTAACATGCACTTTGCTCCAATCCATCATTTAAACTGTGTATGAATCTTTGGTGTGCCTTCAGAATTCATGGCTTGAAAACCTAGTCACTAATTGTGTTACTATTAGGCAGGCATACTTAGATGTGATTAGCTCACAGGGGTGGAACTCTCATGAGTAGGATTAGTGTCCTATATAAAGAGGCTGCAGAGAACTCCCTCCCACCATGTAAGAACACAAGTAAAAGTAGTGTTCTGGGAAATAGTGAGTGTATCTTGGCCAGACACTAAATCCCAGTATCCCACCTCCAAAATGGAGAAATAAATTTCTACTGTTTATATTCTACCCAGTTTTGTGTGCTGTTGTAGAAGCCCAAAGAAGCTAAGACATACTACTCCCAGAAATATCTTTCTCAGATGCAAATCTGACCATTGAGTTTTAAGGCTCATCCCAATGTAATTCTGTCCTTCAGCTGCAGCTCACCTTAGGCTTCACTTGTCATCAAACCCTTCACCCCATTCATTCTGATGGAATGATCTATTATTTCCTAAAATACCAGACTCTTTCATAACCATGTGACTTCTTCTGTCTGAAGTCTTCTCTACATTCTCTGTGGAACCCATAACCAGCCCCCTGGAGGCAGCTGAAAAGCTACCTCTTCTATTAAGGCTTTCATAAGCCTACCTACTAAGCTAGTCCTTCTCTGACTCCCACAGGCTTGTCCACATTTTTGTTCTAGCACTTTGTGAGTCATCTAGTAGCTTGTTTCATTCATTTGTATATTGGCCTTCTCCAATAGATTCTATCTTTTATTACCTATACTAGGTGTTCAAAATGTTTATTAATTGATTAACATAGTTGAAAGGGTCTTGAACCAAGACCAAAATTCTAGGATAAGATGATTAAGGAGTTCTCTGGTCTAATTTTTTTTTATGTACAAATTTGTAATGGTGCCCTGGAAATAAATCCATTCTGCTTTTTGTGATTTTAAAATAACAAAATAAAATTCACAGAATTTGTTTAATAAAACAGAGTACAAGTTAGATCTCTAAAGCAAACTAAGATGTAGGAATGTGGCACATTTTGTTTTTAACATATTTTCACTATCATATAAGATGTTACAACTTACACAGTATTTTCCTACATTCAAAGTGAATTTGTTTTGTAGTAGTCCTAGGGCTTGAACTTAGGGCCTAGGTACTGTCCCTGAGTTTTATTTTTATTTATTTATTTTTTGCCAGTCCTGGGCCTTGAATTCAGGGCCTGAGCACTGCCCCTGGCTTCCTTTTGCTCAAGGCTAGCACTCTGCCACTTGAGCCACAGCACCACTTCTGGTCTTTTCTATATATGTGGTGCTGAGGAATCCAACCCAGGGCTTCATGTATAGGAGGCAAGCACTCTTGCCACTAGGCCATATTTCCAGCCCCTCCCTGAGCTTTTTTGCTCAAGACTAGTGCTCTCTATTACTCAGCCACAGCTGTACTTTTGGCTTTTTTATTTTTTTGTCCTGAGGCTTGAACTCAGGACCTCGGCACTGTCCCTTAGCCTCTTTGTGCTCAAGGCTATATTGCTCTACCACTTAAGCAACAGTGCCACTTCCAGTTTTTTCTGACTAGTTTATTGGAGATAAGAGTCTCTCTGACTTTTCTTCCCAGGCTGGCTTTGAACCATGATCCTCAGATCTCAATTTCCTGAATAGCTAGGATTACAGGCATGAGCTACCTACCGAAGTATGGAACTTCTGGCTTTTTAAGGTAGAGATCAGAGTCCCATGGACTTTTTAGGCCAGGTGGGCTTTGAACCACAATCCTCAGACCTCAGCCTCCTCAGTAGGTAGGATTTCAGGTGTAAGCCATCAGTGCCAGCTGGATTTCTTCTGTTGGTTTGATCATTTGAGTTGGTTCCCTACCCCTAGGATTTAGGAGCAATTTGGAGACCAAAGAATGTAAAACAAAAAGAAGCCAAGAAGCCAAGAAAGGAAGAGCAAAAGAGAAACATTTTTCTTTAGTATCTATCCTTAGTCAGCATTGTATCACTCCTTTCTGACAGTGTCCCAATATAATCTTGAGAGCAGGAAGGATGGAAGCCTAAGGTTGTTAGATATTTGTCTTCAGCGTGCTGGCTGCTGTCAGTGCCCACTGAAGTAGAAGAGAGGAGGAAAGATAAGCTATATTCAAATCAATGGTAGAAAAACTGAGCATGAATGAGGTCAGCTTTTCTTAGTACAATGGAATAGAATATTGGACTTGGTATAATATGGGGAATGAATGTGCATCTACCTTACCTGATCCTTGCTCAATACACTGAATGCCAATCCCTGATTCATACTTGAGCAGTACTAAATTATTTATATTTCCCAGCATATAATATATTTTTCTTCCTTTTCTGCTTTTGTTCTTGTTGCTCCCTCCTCCTAGAGGACCACTTCAGATTCTCACATTTATTTTGATTAGTGAATCCCTAATTAGGATCAATTTCATTATAACTTTCTTCAGATAGATCTCTGACCCATTTCTTTCCCTCCCTAATGTGTGTTAAATGCTATTCTTTTTTTGTTTGTTTTGCTACATTTAGGTATTGTTTACTCTTTTTAACAAATTATCCTTAAATAGTAATATGAAGTGTTTTCAATTTAACATGTCAGTTTTAAGTACAGTACAAGTTAGATACTAATTTTTAGTGTTACCATGTACACTTAGACAGGTTTTTTACTGTACAAAAGTCCTTGAAAATAGAATGACTCCATGAATTTCAGAACAAGCTGTATGTCCTAGTGTATGTCTGGGGGCTGGGATTCTTGATGCTATCTCAGATCCACATATATTCTTGTGTGTTCAACCATTCTTCTTTCCTGCTCTCCCTCTGTTAGGTTGAAACAGCCTAGTTGGCTGTGGGATGAGAATGAGACCACACATGAAATGTCTCAAGGCTGAAGAAGCAGCTTCAAATAAGGTGTGGCTATAAAGGCAGGCCTCTGGTCCAGGCATTTGGTAATCAGAAGTTCAGACTCTCCCTCTCATACTGACTCAGCCTGTGGCCTGTGGATGACTCGGTTTCTTAACCTTAACACAGGGATAATGATACTTGCTGCTTTGTGAGGGGCTATTAATTAAAGTTATCCAATAGCGTGGCAATGCTGGGATGAAAGGGGTTAAAAACAAGTGTCATTGTGAGGCACGGTGGGTTGTGTCTTTGCCATCTACATTGTGATTAGAACTGAACAACTCTCAGCCTTAATTCCATCTCAGAGCCAAACAGAGGAAGACGTAAAGATGTGGGCTGAAGTCACCTTGCTCATTTCTAATCTGTCCCTGTTTGTCCTTTGCCCTGTGACATTCAGGACTCATTCTGTTCTCATTTGTGGCTGAGGGGGAAATGTATAGGAAGCCATTTCCTCTGTTGTCTTAGCCAGAGGATGAAGAAAAAAGAATGGAGGCAGAAAGGTAAATTGTCTTAGAACAGAGGCTCTGTGTAAGCACAACTCATTTTAGTATGGGTGTTGGAAGCCATATTGGTACCCAAACTAAGATTAAGAGGAAAAAATGAATTTGCCATGTAGGACATGAACTCGCAGGCTGATGATTTTACCTACTGTTTTGTAAATAGAAAAGAAAGTTGATTATCAAATCTCACAGACAGCCAAGTTTTCCTTCAGAGACATCTTAACCATTCACTCTCCCCACTTTTATCACCCCATCTCCCCATTCCACTCCTGAGATCTTGATAACAAAGAACGCTTGTGGGGCTATGTGCAGTGGATAGGGAATAAAGGAAGTCTGGGTGGGTGAAACTTAGACCCTTTCCCACTCTATGAATGACCTTTCTTGAAAGACCACTGAACACAAACTTGCTTCTGTTGATCCTCAGAAGCCTCACGCTAGTGTGTCTTCCTGGTCTATGACCCTATCCCATGACCCTAGAGCACTTAGGCACGAGAAACCACACATGATGCAGTGCTGACAGAGCTGTGGCTTTAGAGAACTCCTTCCCTGTCTTTGTTCAATGGTGCTGGCTAAGATCCTAGAGTGACTTCTGCTGAATAAGACAAAATGATGTCATGTGTGAAGCTAATTTTCTGGAAATGAAAATCACAGTCTCTTGAAGGTTTCTCAGGTCCCAGAGATAGGCTGTGAACATCTTCTCTCTATGGGTGTTAGAGCAGTGTCATGTATGATGGATCAGACTCCCTCTGTGTCTTTTTGTGTAAAGAGATTTAATAATTCAGAAAAATGACAATTCTGAGAAACCCTGAAGAGCTGTAGATACCCTATTGAGATCAGGGAATTCATGCATCCATTCTAGAGTTGTGCTGATTTATTGAACACATTCTGTGTTCTTCTTGAGCAAAATTCTTATGGTCCTGGCTACCATTCTGTTGGAGAGACATCCAAAGCAGAGGAAATCACTTACAACATTACTGCTATAAAGACCAGCTGCATTTGTAACTGTCCTGCATCTGGGATTAGGACATTGGTCCAATTTGGATCCTTGTGTATTCCTTTCTCTATGTTTGGAGGCATGAAAGGGCCAAAAAAGAGGAGAGTTATTGATTTCTACTTAAAAGTGGGAGTGAGATTCAAAATATTTGATAATTAGTATAGCGCAGGTACTGGCTAATCAGAATGGACATATGATTCCTTCTGGCTCAATAGCTACCCATTCATTACAGAAGTCTCAGATGGTGTGAGATTTCCTAGTGCAGGTGCCTTATGGAAGAGTACAGAAGTACTGTTTGATATTGTACCCATGGAATGGCTGGATCGGGCAAAGCTAGATGAATACCAATCCTACTCTTGAAAGAATCTATGAAAAGGATTTGCTTATGTGAAATATCAGTCAATGCTCACTGATAAAAGATACAATTTCCAACAAAGTCCCTATTGTAAATATAAAAATTGAATCTGCCTTAGAATTCACAGCTGCTGAATATCCACGACTATATTAGATAACTCTGAAGATATGATAGCCTTATGAAATTATCACATGTGGAAGCCAGGTTGTACTAGAGCTGTCAGGGCATTAAGCATCTGTGACAATAAAGTCACTTTTGAAAAAAATATGTACTGACCCTGGGATGGGCTTTGATGTGGTGACATTTCCCCTTGGAGCTGCTCTTGCCTGGTCAATCCTTTACATAGCAATGGCTGTCGTAGAAGCCACTGCTCCTTCCCAGGTAGAAAGGACACACTCTTGGCACAAAGCATTTGCTAAGTGATCCTAGTTGTGGCTGTTGGGGAGGTAGACTATTACTGGTCCTGCAGGTTCCTAACTTGTCATCTTGGCTGGCAACAACCCCTGGCTTTTATTGACGGCTTAATTGGAGAGTGTCTGATGCCTGAAGGGCTTTGGGAGTTGACAACCTTGAAAAGGTAGAAAATAGAAATTGAATCAAAGTAAACTATTTCCTCTGCATTCTTTACTCCCTCTTAGGTGGAAACTGGCAAGAAAGATTATTTCTGTGGGGTACCCAATAATTGTAAGGCTGGCTAGAATGGTTAGAGATTGCTTAAAGAATTACCTACCCACTTAGAAAACAAACAGCCTCATCTCATCAAATTGTCTGATGGAAGAGTTGTCAGTCCCTTTACAAGGGACTTGCCCCACCCTTGGCTCTTGTTGGACCCACTTTGGCAGCATATGAACAATGGTGGATAAAAGATGGCAGGTAAGTTTGTTCATAGGCTTGCCGTAGTACTGTGATGTGATCCACATTGGGAACTGGGCCAGTCTGGTTTTTTGTCTTGGGAATGTGACCCAGGAATTAATGAGAGTCTGGGAGGGGGACAAGTGGGTACAGTGGTGACAGTCACTGGGTGGAGTGAGAGCTTAGGCATTCATGGCAGTGCATGTTAGATGGTGGGAGAGAAAATAGACACCACAGAAGTGTGATCTCTTCCACTACTACTTTTGCTGTTACAAATGGGCACCTACTACGTGTCAGCCACTGTTCTAGATCACAGTACTAAAGAAAACATCCAATTCTACCCCTTGAGGAGCTGGCATTCAAAGGAGGTAGACATGAAATAATCAGGAGAACTTAGAAATAGATGTTAAGTAATAATAAGTACTGAGGAGAAGGAAAAATAGTGTAGGAAAAAAATGCAAGGAGAATGGATGGAACAAAATGGGTGAAACCCAGGCATCTGATTGATCAT
This sequence comes from Perognathus longimembris pacificus, assembly GCF_023159225.1. Lineage (NCBI taxonomy): Eukaryota > Metazoa > Chordata > Mammalia > Rodentia > Heteromyidae > Perognathus > Perognathus longimembris. Next base: position 34,913,519 of record NC_063169.1, read on the forward strand.
GGAGAAGAGTAAAGGGTTCAGGGCTGGGAATGTGGCTTAGCAGTAGAGTGCTTGCCTAGTATGTATGAAGCCCTGGGTTCGATTCCTCAGCACCACATGAACAGAAAAGGCTGGGAACTGGCACAGTGGCTCAAGTGGTAGGGTTCTAGCCTTGAGCAAAAAGAAGCTCAGGGATAGTTCTCAGGCCCTGAGTGCAAACCCCAGGACTAGCAAAAAAAAAAAAGAGTAAGGGTTCATTGCATGGCTTTGGGGCATGTTTGCTTATTTATTTGTTTGTTTGTTTATGTATTTATTTATTTGGGGATTGAACTCAGGGCACGGTTCTTTAGCATTAGTTATTTTTGAAGTACAATCATGTTTTAAGCCAAAGCTGGCCATGGGCTAGGACTCTTCTATTTGTGCTTCCCTATATCACTGGGATTGACAGGTGCTCAATGACTCTGTGCTTCCTTTGTAGCTGGGATAGCAGGCATGTGTCATCATGCCCAGCTACTGAGTAAAATGGAGTCTCACAAACTTTTTTCGTGTGTGTGTGTGTGTGTGTGTGTGTGTGTGTGTATGTGTGTATATGTGCTTGTATAGGCTTGAACTTGGCCTCAAACTTTTTTTTTTTATTGCTCATGGCTGGCACTCTACCACCTGACTCCAATGTACCATTTTTGCTGGCTAGTTGGAGATAGTCTCTTGGGTTTTTCTGCTCATGCTGGCTTCAACCCACAATCCTCAGATCTCAGCTTCCTGAGTAGCTAGGATTACAGGTATGAGCCACAATAGACTTTTTTTCCCTATGCTTGGAGTAGCCTTGAACCACAATTGCCTGATATCTATCTCCTAAGTAGCTAAGATTACAGTATTGGTCCACTATACTGAGATAATTGTTTAAATAACAAAAATTAGAGTAGGTGAGGAAATGGTTTTGATCTTGTTGGGAGAGAAGGCTTCACTGAGAAGATATTTGAGCAGTCAAACAAAAGTGTAAGAGGTGTCTGAGGAAGAGCATTTCAGGCAGAGGAAACAAATGACCCTACTGCTTGCTGCCCCACCCCCCGCCCCCCACCCCTCTGTCCCGTGTCCTCAAGCAGCTTGGCTAAAAGAATGCACTAGGAGAAAGGGGAAGCATAGGGTCTGTGGATTGCAGTAAGCATTTTTCATTTTATTCGGAGTGGGATGGTGACCATCAGAGCATTTAAGCAGAGGAATAATATGATCTCACATGAGTTTTGCAAATCCTGAAGCTTTGAGAGCAAAGGTCCACTAATTCCTATTTAAGGATCCATGTGAGCCCTTAGGCCATTTCTAATGAAAAATTCTGTTTTTTAGATGGAACTAAAAGCCCCATTTCTTTTTTGTTCCCCTGTGTGTTTTTACGATAAATCATGTTGGAGCTAGCTTAAAGGTCTCTGTTCCTCAAATGGAAATGATTCCCAAGTACAGCAGCATTTTCTCACTGTGTGGCTGCTCTCTTGGAGAGCAGGAGGGGTGTGGTCATGAGGACCTGGGCTGCTCTTCACTCCATCCCAGGAGAAGAGGGGAGGCTCACAGTCTAAGTGAGGAGATACCACCCTTGGGCTCCCAAAAGGTCTAAGACTTGTAATTACCTGGAAACTTTAAGACAAAAACCCATGTAGACCAGTCTGTCTGTCTGTCTCTCTCTCTCTCACTCTCTCTCACATAGAGAGAGTGAGAGAGACAGAGACAGAGACAGAGAAAGACAAAGAGAATGCCACCATACTGGGGCTTGAACACAAGACCAGAATTCTCTCCTTTAGCTTTTTTACTCCAGGCTGGTTCTCTACCACTTGAGCCACACTCTTCTGACTTTTTGCTGGATACTTGGAGCTAAAAGTCTTATGGACTTGGATGCTCAGGCTTGGCTTGAAATTATGATCCTCAGATCTCAGTCTTCCTGAGTAACTGGGATGGCAAGCATGAACCACCATCATCCAGCTAAGGTATATTTATTTATTGTAAAATCTTATGCTATGGAAAGACATTCTCTGGGCATCACAAATACTAAAAAGTGAACCACTACCCAGCAGTTATTAGGTATAGATGAGTAAAGGTTGCCATTAAGGAGAGGAGCTTTTAATTATTATCATTCCTTGCTGTATTTGATGGATAAATCAGGCCCCTTGCGTTTAGGGGCTTGTTGAGCTTGACATTTATCATATTAATAAAGTTGGAGTACTATCTAAAAATAGCACCCAGTGCTGAGTCTCTCTAAGGTTGTCAAGCCTGCCACTCCCTGAGCCAACTTCTCTATCCATTCAGATTTAAACCTCAAAAAGCCAAGCCCACAAATAACTCCATGGAAGAAGCCAGGACTCACATATGTAATGGGCTGCAGGTGCCCACGTGACTTCCCCCATGGAGAATGCTGTGAAACCAGTTTGCCAGGGAGTGCTCATGCTCTTACTAATGAATGAACAAGTATGAGCTGGATGGCTTCTTCTAATAACATTATTTTGTCTGTGGCATCATTTCCTACTCAAGATGGATAAATCAAATGTGACATTTACTTTTCCATGTAAATATTTACTGGAATGAAAACTTTAAAAAAAAAAGGATGTTTTAGTTGAAAGCCACTGGGTCCTTTATACCTTGTGGCAGGAAGAAATGTGGAAGTAATGAGGCTAATTAGTATGTATGTGGTATTCATCTACAATCCTCTGTGCTCTCCTCATATTTATAGACTATCATCGCTCAACATCTATAAACTACCCCTCCTCTGTGAAATTGGCCAATTTCATTAATCCTGTGTTACAGAAAATGATGGCGCAGGCAGAAAAGGTGGTTCCGTGCCTTAACATCCATCATGTGGCTACAGAGGAAGAGAGAGAACACTGCTGCTGAAGAAAATAAAGAAGCAGTGTTTGGGGGAGTGGGATCTACCCAGATCAGTTTGATATCCCAGGCAATTCAACCTCTTTCTTTCTCTTCTTTCTTTCTATCTTTCTTTCTATCTTTCTTTCTTTCTTTCTTTCTTTCTTTCTTTCTTTCTTTCTTTCTTTCTTTCTTTCTTTCTTTCTTTCTTTCTTTCTTTCTTTCTTTTTTTTTTTGTGCACGTCCCAAGGCTTGAACTGAGGGCCTGGGCACTCTCCCTTACCTTCTTTGCTCAAGCCTGGCATTCTACCCATGGAGCCACAGCTCTACTTCTAGCTGTTTGTTGGTTAATTGGAAATAAGTGTCTCAGACTTTCCTGCCCAGTGTGGCTTTCAAACTCGATCCTCAGATCTCAGCCTCCTGAGTATTTAGGATTATAGACGTGAACCACCAGTGTTGGATCCAACATGGGTTTTGAACCAGGATCAACACTATGCCTTCCTCTGTTAGGAGCATAAGAGAAAAGAAAACTTTCACTTGCCTGTTGGGACATTTTTTTTGCTTTCTGCGTGTGTGTGTGTGTGTGTGTGTGTGTGTGTGTGTGTATGTGTGTGTTACTGGAGATTAAACTGAGGATCTTGCACTTGTTAGGTAGGGGCTCAAGTACTTGAGCTATCCCCGCCCCCAGTTCTTTCTTTTTCTAGTTTGTCTTTAAGATAGGCAGTTTTGCCCTGATGCAACTTGGATGTTGACCCTCCTACTTCTGCCTCCTGAGTAGTTGGGATTCACAGATATGAACCACCACATCCAGCCCTTGAAAGGCATCTTATTTTCTTTCTTTTTCTCTTCTTTTCTTCTTTTTTTTTTTTTTGACTCAGCCAGAACACCTGCACTGTGGGAAGCAAAATTATGGGATGGCCTTTGAAGTCTAGGTTCTCTGTAGCCAGGGCATTTATCCTTCCAGCCACTATCTAGTAGGAATTTGGAGAAAGGTTATATTGATCTTAGGCAAACCTTCCTTTGGGGAAAATGGTCTATGCAGTGAAACAATTATGGCTTAGATGTGATTGCCCTTTCCATATGAAGCACATAAGTCAGAATAATCCTAGTTTATTACTATGTGTAGGGAAATAATGAAAACTTATCATTCTGTGCACAGCTGCCAAAAACCTGAGAAGAAAACCCATTCTCAGAGGATGATCAGCTAATGTCATTCTATAAGTAATTACCACTTTGATATGTTAAAAGCCAAACTATTTTGTCCTGGTTTCTCATCAAGGTCACCCAAAGCCAGAGTCTGGTGTTTTTCTGGGTTGTCGCTCTTCAGTTCAACACAATGCCAGAAACCATCTTTTCTGACTTCACATGGGAGCATTTTATCATTTCACTTCCTTTAATAGTTGCTTTAACAAATAAACAGGATTTTTTCTTGGTTAATATAATAAGACATTTCTCCTCATTTTCTATAGTCCAGGTGGTTTCCTCCTTTGATGATGCTGAGATTCAAGTTTTTCTGCAGTATCTGATTGCCCCTGGACCTTACCATCTTGTCTGCATCAAGCTGGCAAAATAGGAAAGATAACACCAAATCCTTCCCTCTAAATTGGATGTCATTTCATCTGTTTATAAAACCCTAGTGAGACCCAGCGTCGTGGCTGCTTAGGGGCAAGCATAGCTGTGACATGTGGTCCCTGACTGAACAACCAATTTTCAGCAAGAATGCCACACTGTGTGGAAATGCTGGTGGAGCTCTGCTATCTCTGCCCCACTTCCTTTAGTAACGAAAGTAACAAATGTGGGTTCTTTCCCACAATACTTTAAAACTTAGTGTTACATTAAAATGGTATCCACATTTTACCTTTTGCTTCTTGTGCAACATCTGTTGGAAGTCAAAGGGCAAGGAAATCAAAGGGTTTACCTACCTATTGTGTGGGTGCTGACAGGCTAGGACTTGTTCAGAAGGCTGGAGAAATTCTGTTTGCATGAAGTACTGATGAGCTTCAAGGAGAGGCTGTGGGACGCTGAGCTGAAAATAGCCATAAGAGTTCTTTACCTTTTAGTCAGTGAATGGCATGAGGATGGAGCCACTCACCCTGAGAGAAGAGAGCTACACTTTCAAGGCTTACTGATACTGCAGGAAGAGTATGTCTGGATTTATGAGATCAGAGTTGAAGTAATGGGCAGTGCTTTTGGAACTAGTGAGCCATGTACTACTGAGAAACAAATCTTTACACTGTACTGTATACATATGACTTTACTAGTCTACCATTTTTTAACACTGTTATCCCAGAGAGCTTTTCCTAGGAATATAAAAATTGTGGATATTTTTATTGATCATTGTAGAGTCATCAACTCTTTAGTAAAGAGAATCAGGTGACAGTTTACACCTTAAGACACTCAGGAACTCTTGCTTCAAAATTCTGTGTTGTTTTTTCCACCAACTCTAAATTATACTATCATACTTTTTACTGTGCTTTACATCATACTTGCCTTAAATTAGACTTCAAAATCTTGATAAATATACTTCCTTATCACTCCCATCTCGATACATAGCTCAAGCGAGCCTGGGGATTGCTATGTCATCCAGGCTGGCAGAGAATTTGAGATCTAGATGCCTCAGCTTCCTCATTGCTGAAATTATAGATGTGTGCTCCTACCCCTGGCTAAGAGTAGTGTTCTTGTTCAGTGATCTGAGCAATAAGCTGAGCTCTGACTTACCAGCAGGGTTTTTGGTGATATTTTGTGCATCCTGCATTTCTTGGTGCGGAGGATATATGCCAACTTCCAAAGGGAAGGGGAACTGTACTAAAATAAAAACATTACTAAAATGACAGAGTGGCTCTATTGGCAGCTGAGTAGGCCCAACTGTCTCCTACTTTGGATAAATAAAAATCTTTTTAACAGTGGTGTTGGGAACCCTTCCTGTAGTCTATGGAGAAAGAGGCTAGGCTACATCTCAGAAAAACAAAAACAAAAAAAATGACTAGAGGAGCTGCAGACCAGCCAGAAGGCAGAGAGGGGGTTCTTGCAGGGACAACTTAGAGCATAGTCAGAGGCAGAGGTGTAGAGTGAGAAGTGACCACCTAGAGGCATCCCAGCCATTGCAGGAATCTTGCACAAGCAACAGCGATTGATGATGATTCATGAATGGGATGCATGAATCTGGATCCTAGTTGTTTATCTTCACACAGGATTCTCCAACTCTTACACATAGAACATTCACATTTGTGTCCTATAATTATAGGAATAGAGACTGAGTTTTCAGCCCAGATAACCTGCAGAGGGATAATATGTGAAGTGGGCTAGTACCAGGCAGAAGACCTGTGGAAGCAGATGGGATGGCAGGAAAAGAGCCAAGGGAAAGAGGCTGTTTCCTTTCCCCACTCATGTGATCCTCAAGCCCCCAGGACTCTCCCATTACAGGTTGCAGATGGACATGGATTCCTGGATGGCTTAGGAAAGAAGAAAGGAAACAGGATTTGGAATCTCAGTGGGGCAAAGTTCTGCACAAAGGGTCTCTGAGAAAACCTTCACTTTCCCTGAGAAAGCTATCAGGCCATTGATCAATTGTATTATACATTACCGGAGCTAGGCAGCTCCAAGGATCAGGGAAAATTGGAACTCGTATAAGGAAGGGGGATTTGAAGGGGATAGAATTCTTGGGAGACATTCTGTGGTGTTTGGCACACTTCAGAAGAAAGCAGGTGTGGCAGGATGTTACGTGAGGCTCTGAAGCTAGAGGAAGTAGCATGACATTCAGCAAGTACATGCGTGGGCTGTTCAGAGGTAAGAAGAGAGACAGGCAAACCTACTTGAAAATTTCTCTCATAGACTAGAACTAAGCCAATACTGGCTCAATATTCCAGATGTTTTCATCTACAGGATGAAAATATTTGATGAGAACTGACTGTTATAGGTAGTTGAGACAAGAGCTATTAAGAATGAAACAGAGAAACAACAAAGACTTAAACCTTAATAGCAGCTCCTTTAAAAATGGTACATACTATCTGCTTGGGGATATAAAGTTTCTATACCCTCAGACTCAACTGCTGAGAAACCACACTGAAAACCAAGAGGTTGGGTTTATATGGGGAGAGAGAACCCTGTCCATGCACTATAAACTCTCTTTCGGAATAATCTGTTGTCAAATGGAGAAAAATTAAAACAAGAGTCAGAGAATTAATCTTGTTAAAGATTTTTGAGAAGGACAAACTAATTCATTGAGTGGAGAAAGTTCAAGATAACAATTTAAAAAAGAAAGAAAAAGAGAAAGGAAGGAAGGAAGAAAGAAACAAAGAGAGGAAGGAAGGAAGGAGAAAGAAGAATGAAATGTACTCTTTATCTGACTTATACAATCGTAACCCCTCTTTATATTACCTTTACAGTAACAATAAATAAATTAAAAGAAAAAAGAAAAATAAAGAAGGAAGCAAGGCCAGAGGCAATCCTTTGAAAGAGCTGATCCTTGTGGACAGCAGGTGTGAAAGCTATCTAGAATACCCATACCATTGAAAGTGACTGTTACACCTTCCTTATAGTAAATATCCATTTAATAGATTGATAGATCACAGACAATATTTGCGTGATAAAAAACATTTAATGAACTTACCTTTCATACAGAGAAGTACAAACAGGTATATAACTGAAAGGATTGACTTTACTCTTACTATTTGTGTGTGTGCCAATCATGTAGCTTAAAATCAGGGCCTGGGTGATGTCTCTGAGCTTTTACGTTCAAGGCTAGTGCTCTACCATTTGGGGGACAGCTCTGCTTCCAGCTGTTTTGGTGGTTAATTGGAGAGAAGAGTCTCGCAGACTTTATTGCTTCAGCTGGCTTTGAAGCACGATCCTCAGATCTCAGCCTCCTGTGTAGATAGGATTGCAGGTGTGAGTCACTGGTGCCAAGTTTATAATCTCACTTTTGATCAAATATGTCAATAAACAAAGCTGTCCATGGTTTAAGACTGCATACACACAGAAATGTATAATTCATAATTTATTCACTTCCTGATGGATGGATGCAATTTGTTCCTTTGTCATTATCCACTTTGCTACTGTGAATCTCCCCAAGTGATCAAGTCATTTTGCACTCACAGTTTCAAGCCCTAGCCCTGAGTTGGAACAGGTTTAAAAATCATGGTAGGTCGTAGCCACCCTTTATTGAACAACTATAATAAGAACTATGTTCTTTTTAATCCTCACAGCAACTTTGCAAGGTCACCTGATACTCGGGATTTTAGATGAGGGAGGAGTCGCCTGCCTTAGGTAACAGCTGAGTAGCTGAGCTAGAATTCAGCTCCCAGCCTTTCTGACTCAGAACTGACTATGAAGAATGTTTAAGAAAGATCAAGAAGACTGGAAGGGCCTTGGCTGTCTCCTAGTCCCAGCCTCATGGTTTCAGAGGTGACAGAGAGAACCTGCAAGATTCTGACTTGCCAAAGGCTATGGAGCTGGGTTGGAATCTAAGACCTTGCCTCCTAAGGCTACCTTTCTAGTACACAAGAAACAAGACATGTTCCGGGCCACTTCTTCAAAAAAAAAAAAAAAGCTTATTTAAAAAGTCTAAACTTGCCAGGTGCTGGTGGTTCGTACCTATAATCCTAGCTACTCAGGAGGCTAAGATTATAGGATCTAGGTTTGAAGTCAGCCCAAGCAGGAAAGTCTTTGGGATGCCTATCTCTAATTTTTAACCACCAAAGAGCTGGAAGTGGAGCTGTGGATCAACTAGTAGAGCACTAGCTTTGAGCAAAAAGGCTCAAGGTCAGGATTCAAGCCCTGTGAGACACACACACACACACACTCACACACACACATCTAAACTCAGAGTGCCTCTGCTTAATCATGAAAAGTGGCCTCAAGATCTGGCTCTTTGCTAATATAAAGTTTGAAAACCTCCAGTCTATACCCCAGGTGCCTCTATTGCATTGGACAGCCCCCAAACTCTACCTTCTTCCTCCATCTTTCTCCCATGGAAGACCTGGGGGCCACCCTTTGTGCTGTGGTTATCTTCGTTTCTTCCCTCTGCCTGTGCAGGTATTGGTGAGAGACAGAGCCTGTTAGTTTTCCTAGGCTATGATGAAAGATATCTGGGATGCAGGTTACAGGGCTCTCTATTAGAAGTCTGAGAAGACAAGGGAAAATACATAATGAACAAACAATCATTTGCACATTTTTAAGATATGAAACTATCTTCTTCTGAGGTAGCCTTCTTGGAGAAGTACAGCTGTTGAACTGGCAAGGGTGATAAGCATTCTTAGGCCGGATGTACCATGCGGTGAGTTAAGACATCAGGAACCACGTATCTATACAAGAAACCAAACAGGAAATTTTGATATGAATCATCAGAAAAGCAGAGTATTCTGAGAAGGGGCCATGGGGCTTAGTCAGAAATGAAGTGTGTGGTAGGTTGCTTCAGTATAGTGCACAGGAGAAATCACATTTGCTGAATCTAAGGTGGATGGATGAACAGTGTCTAAGTTTGTGTAAAGCGGATGGCAGTGGATTCTGCTGATAGAGAAAGAATGGCTTAGGAAATTGGAAATGAACTTCAGCTGTAGGCACTGTGAAAAGCGGCATATTGATTTCAACAGCCAGTCAGGCCAGGTGTTCTGTTTTTGAGTGGCTGTGAAAATCTTTAGTGGATTGTGTGGCGTCAGCTCATTTCCATTTATCTAGTTACTTCTGCAGCACCTGCTAGTGAGGGGGCTGGGAGATGATTAGGGATATTATATCTACTGAAGGACACCAAATTGTTGGGAGTTACATGAAGATATGCAGGGTTCCAATCAGTACGAACACAATCTGAGTGAATGAGAGGCATCCCTGCTCTCTGAGGTGCTTTATGGGACATTCAAGCATTGTCTCTCTAGGTGAGAGAGTCCAGCAGTCCCAAGTTTCTACTCTAATTGGTTTCTCTCATATATGTAAGAATTAAGACAGGAAGGTAGGGTGGATCATTAGGATTTCAGGGTGCTGGAGGTACTGAACACTACTGAGAGCCTGGACCTTGGAGTCTGGAGGCCACACTACCTTTCATTTACACCAGCTACCCCTCCTACCCTCAGAACTGACTTTTGCATGGATGAAACTAGTATTGACAATATATGTTGTCAAGGTTCTTTGGAAGCCATTGAATTCATATTCCATGAGGCCACTAATGAAGTACTGCAGAGGGAAAAATTAAGCCCTGGACTCAGATCTAAGGATGTTGTTTGTAGGACCTCTCTTGCCACTGAGCACTTGGGTTTGTCTTTTTGTTCTTTCACTTTCTGTTCTATGAAGAGGCTAGAATAGACACCTCTGAGGCCATTCCTGTCTACAGAGATAGTAGGATACTGTCTCCTGACTGCTTCCTTGCCTCTAGTTTCTGCCATCCCTTCTTCCTGCCATCATGGGTAGTTGAGCATCAACTGTGACACTATGGAAAATAGTTTCAACAGATAAAAGCTCACATAATCCCTATAGAGGATACATTGTTAGTTTTGTTTTACAGCTAAAAGAATTAAGGTTCAGAAAGTATTTATCTCCATTACGGCTATACCATTGTAGGTGGCTGAGCCAAAACAGAAGCCAGGATTGCTTTCAAAGTGTGTGGTCGTTCAACATGGGCAAAGGATTTGAAGATTCTCCAAAGCAATACGTGAAAAGGTGCTCAGCACCCTTGAACATTAAGGAAAAAATCCAACCCAATGAGAGATATCAAAACATATCCATTCAGATGGCTATTAATCTCTCTCTCCCTCCCTCCCTTCCTCCCTCTCTCTCTCTCACACACACACACAAACACACACACATACACACACAGAAACATAATGAGTATTGTCAAGATTGTAGTGTAACTGGAACTCTTGTGCATTGCTGATAGAAGGGAAGATGGAGCAACTACTATAGAAAAGATAAGCAGTCCCTCCCCATGTTAAACGTAGAATTATCATGTAATTACCTAGTAATGTTATTCCTAAGAATATATTCCCAGAAATAGAAAGCAGGATTCAAATACTTGAACACTAATATTTTAAGTAGTATTATGCACAATAGCCAAAAGACGTGAATCTGTCCATTGACATGTGGATAGAGAAGCAAAATATGGAATATATATATACATATATATATATATTAGAATAAGATTTAGCTCTAGAAATGAGTGATTGACATGTTATTATATGGGTGAAAATATGTTGAGTGAAATAAGCAGACACAAAAGGTCAAATATCATATGATTGTATTTAAGTGAGATACCTATAGTGGGTAAATACACAGAATTTGAAAGTCCACTGGGGAATAGGCTAGTGAGAAGAAAGAGAAGTGTTTAATGTTCATAGAGTTTAGGATGATGGAAAAGTTCTGGAAATAGACAGTGGCCATAGTTGTATGTAAATGTGAATGTGCTCAATTTCATTGAATTGTATATTAAAACCATTTAAAGCTGGTTCCTCATTTCTGTAATTCTAGCTACTCAGAAGGCTGAGATTTGATGATCCTAATTCAAAGCCAGCCCAGGCAGGAAAGTTTATAAGACTCTTATCTCCAGTTAATTAGCAAAAAGCTGGAAGTGGAACTGTGCCTCAAGTGATAGAGTGCTAGCTTTGAGTGTCCAGGCCCTGAGTTCAAGCCCCAGTATCAGCACACACACACACACACACACACACACACACACCCCCCACAGAGAGAGAGAGAGATTTAAAATAGTCATATGTTATACAAATGTCTTAGTTTGACTTGCTGTAACAAAATACTTTAGACTGAATCATTCATAAGCAATAGAACTAGTTCTGTATGTAGAGTGGAAGTCCAAAACCAAGGTACCACCAAATTTAGTGTCTCAGTTCCTCATATATGGCCTTCTATGTTCTAGGAGCAGCAATTCCATTCATGGGGCTTTGCCTTCATTACTTAATTGTCCAAAGATCCTACCTCTTAGTACTATAACACTGGGGATTAGGTTGCAATATATGAATTTGGGGAATGGAAGAGAAACACACATTCAGATCACAGTGGTATATTTTACCACAGTATTTTTAAAGGAGTACAATTAGATAGTATACATGTTATGTCCCTCCACTTCCACCTTTAGAAGTTTTCTCTTTTCTCTTCCTTGTGCAGCTCAGCAATGGCACCTCAGTTTGGTAGCCCTTACCGATGGGCTACTTTCCCCTACAGAAGCCATTGTTCATGTCTGTATTCCAGCTCCTGTTCAGCTGCTTCCGGTTTCTGCAGGGAAAACAGTCAAAGCCCCCATTGTTAAGTAATCTTTCTCCAGTGAACACTGGTGCTTTGGGCTCTATCTTTCAGGAGTTTTCTATAAAACTTGGAGTCATTCCCATTGCCTTCAAGTTGAATCACACTCTGTGTTGTTTGGTGACTGCTTGTGCCATCACTATGGAACATCTCCTTCAGACTGAGATGGGAGGACATGAGTGAGGATACAGCAAACAGTAAGGAAGGGGCTTTGTAACTCACCTTGAAATAATGACAATGACTTATATGTCCACTCTGGCTTCTGTATTGCCTCTGGTCTGTGCTGAGAAGAAATTTCAATGTTAGGATTAAAGGAAGGCCAGATGAACATAATTAGGAGAATAAGATCTGTGGTTCATTAGTAATGGCCTTCCATTAGAATATTGCTTTTTTAAAGAAACATCTTTAGGAATCTTACCATCAAGAGGGGGGCAATAGCCAGGCTCTGGTGGATTACATCTGTAAACGTAGCTACTTGAGAGGCACAGGATGGGAGGACTGCTGGTCTAGGCCAGCCACAGCAGAAAAATTCATCATTTTTTTTCTTAGTTGTTTTATATTTCAGGAAAAGCACAAGCTTGGAAGGATACAAATTCAGTGGTGTGGTTGGTAGTAGCTAGCTTCAGGTATAGTCTGTATTTCAAGTCTATCTTATTGGGCATTTCTAGGATACAGTTGGGTGCTCGGGGAGGGAGGGAAAGCATAGGAATAGGAAAAAGTGCTGAAATCACAAATTACTCAGTACTTAAAAAACATCTAATCCATGTTCAGCATCTTTGGTGATTTACTTTGAGCCCACCCTATTCTTCCATCAGTGTGGTGAAAAGCAGTGTTTTTGCTGGGAGGAGGGGCCTGGCGTGGGTGGATCTACACTCATCTATCTTCCTCCTGCAGAAGCCTGCAGGTTGCTCTCTGCACTGGCCTGGCCTCCTCCAGTCATCTGGGGAGCTGCAGTTTGGTTGTAATGAAGAGTGACCTCTAGTGTATGGCTCAGACTTTGCATTTGGTTCAGAACAGAAATAGCAGAGATGGGGAATTGTGATCAAGTTCCCAGAGAACAAAAGCAAAACATATATTTTTCATTGTTTTCTGTGATAGAGAATCTCAGGACTATCACCAAAGAGTTCTTTGGATTTTTTCTACTCACTCTTACCAATGCTGGATATGTTACCCAAAGCCTGCCCCTCTCCCCTTTTTTCCCTATTTTTCTCCAAATTCATTTCTTCAAATTCATTTTCTTCAAATTCATTACTGGTACTGGTTTTAAAAGCTGTGCTGCTGAGCTTGATTGCTAACTCAGAAACCCCGCTCTCTCTCTCTCTCTCTCTCTCTCTCTCTCTCTGTGTGTGTGTGTGTGTGTGTGTGTGTGTGTGTGTGTGTGTGTGTGTGTTTGACGGTAGGAGGATGGGAGCTCAAAAAGCTACATGGGGGCATGGGAGCAACCAGCAGCTCCTGTTCACTCTCGGTTCTTGATAGCTATTCCATGAGGGAGGCTAGCTGTCTATTTCTGTGTGAAGCTTTCTGTTGGCTATTGAAAACTTCCTCCCTCTGATTTCAGTTCTTCTAAAGAGCAATAATCAGCTGGGGAGGGTACTCCCCTCCTCCCTGCCCTCTGCTTCTGGCCTCCTCTTCTACTCCTCTAAAGCCAGAGCTTGTATCTCCAGAGCCATGTCCAGGCAGAGTTAGCTCAGGCTGATGGTGTTCATTTGCAGTTAAGAATGGAACCAGAGGCTGACCTTCAGTTCTGTCAGGAGCCAATAGAAAGAGAGGCTAAAATCACAGTGCCTGTACTGTGACCTTGCTGTTTGGTGATGAGAATCAAGGTTTGGGAGTTGGGGAATAAGTGGATATGTTTTCCTGCAATTTCAATAAATTAACTCCAATGTAATCATACTATGTTTTTCCTTCAATAGCAGCCCGGCCTGCTATTGCCTTTAACAAAGTCAAAATGGAAATGCTGCATGTTTGGCTCCTGGTTTTCAGCTATGAGTGCACACTTGTGCTTGGGCAGTCCCTGTTTTTGTCTGTGCTCCTTCTTCCCCTCATGATTAGATGAGGGCCTGAACATTTGCTCAAAGTCTTCATTCTCAGGGTCTAGTCCACCTGCTCTTTTGGTGCACAAGCTTCCAGAGACATTCTCAAGGGAAGAATGAAAATGTACATGTCAGAAACAGGAAATAGGTTGTGTGGAATGCCCTGTGTCCAATTTCTATTGGACTTCTCCTAGTCTCATTAAGCAATAACAATTGCACTCCCAAAGATTCTGTCCTTGGCCAAACTCTAGCTAAGCTCCTCTGAGCCCTCTTCTGGAGTAAGCTTCAACATGACCTATATAGATGTGAACAAACACATTGGTTTTAAATGCTCAGGGCTTAAGCTAACTACCTCATCTGCACATGCATGCCTGCTTTAGAAAATTTAAGGCTATCTAAAGATTTTACTGTTTTTTCCAGCCAACACCTGGAGATGAGAGTGCCTGGCCCTCAGTCTGTGGGAGGTAGGAGCCTGATTACAGAAAGTACTAATTAGCAAACCCAGATGGGTTTCATGTGAACCAACCCCTCTTCTTACTTTATGTAATTTTTCACATCTCTGACTCTACCCTTCCCACTATGTCATGTTCATTACCCCTTTAAAACTCTAAGTCATTCCTACAATTGAGGTTGATTTCAGTTTATGCAGGGCCTTTTATTCTATTGTAATAACTATTAATGCCTCAAGTATGTCCTTACCATTTTATCATCTGGCTTTATTTATTTTCCTTTTTGTGGCATTCAAGATTAAAATCAGGGCTTTGTGATTGCTAGGCAAGTACTTTGCCACTAGAGCCACATCCCTAGTCCTTTTGCCTGTTGCAACACATAAAGTATCATGCTATCTTTATCCAGGCTGTCCTTGGACTGACATCTTCCTAGCTCTATGTCCCAAATAACTGGGATTAATGGTTGTACACCAGGCTTGTCCTTCACTTATCTTTGATAGTACATTCAGTAAATAGCCTGCACTAGTTGAACACATAATGGGTACTATTGTTCTCAAGGATCTAGTACCACAAAGCCTTTTAAATGTCTACATGTGTCCCCTTGGATATAGGAAATCACTAAGACATATAATCCCAGCTCTGCTTGGGAAAGTCAACAGGGAACAGAGCACCATAGAGGCTATCCTTACTTTCTTAAAGCCAATTAGATAAAAGACTCTTTTTTTTCCTTTCATTATGGAATGATTCTGCTGCAGTTGATTGAGAGGTTGACCTTTTTATCTTCTTCTTAACTTCCTCAATCTTCAAAATGTCTTTCCTTGTTCATCTCACATTCTTACCACTGACCTTCTAAATGGAGGATAGCTGCAGGAAGAAAGAACTATACTCTCTGTGGTTTGAAGTAAATTTCTCCAAATAGTTACATGGCTTATTCCTTCACTTCATCTAACACTCTGCTCAAATGTCACCTCCAAAGTGAGGCCTTTCCTGCCATCCTACCTAAAGTTCCACTTCCACCATCTTCCACCTTCCCTTCCCCAACTTTATCTTGCCTCTATCATACTTCATCACAATCTGATATATGTTTATTGTCTGATGTCTGTTCTTCCTCACTGTACTGTTATACTTCAGGGACTCCTAACAGTGCTGAGCCATCAGAAAATTATTTAGATAGCCTTGGAAAGTTCCACCCAATGCCTGGAGATAATGTCTGGCTCTCAGCCTGTGGGAATTAGGAGGCATTCAGTGACCAGGATTAATATATGTATTGCTGTTAACATGTCTTTCTAGAAATGCTGTCTTTTTCATCATCTTAATTTTTGTCCTTCACATATAGTTTTCTATTTTCATTTTTCTCAAGCTCAGATTCTTATCACTTTGCTATGGCTTGAATTTTTAATGTCTCCAAAGACCCATGTGTTAGTCTCTACCCCTTAACAGAAAGTAGGAGAGCTGGGTGCCAGTGACTCATGCCTGTAATCCTAGCTAATCAGGAGGATAAGATCTGAGAATCATGTTCTAAGGCAGCCCAGGCAGGAAAGTCCATGAGACTCTTATTTCCAGTTAACAACCAGAAAACTGAAAGTAGAGCTCTGAGTTCAAGGCCCATGACTGACAACAACAACAGAAAAGTACAACATTTAAGATATTTAAGAGGTGGAGCCTAGTGGAAGGAAATTAAGTCACTGGGGCTGTGCCCTTGAAGATGTCTCTTTGTTTCCTGGCCACCATTAGGGAAGCAGTTCCATGCACTCTTACTATGATTTACTGCTTTGCCACAGGCTCAAAGTGACATGACTAATTGATCATGGACTGAAACCCCTGAAAGCATGAATCAAAATAAGCCTTTCCTCCTTATAAATTATCTACAGTGATTGTTAGTAGTGAAAAGCTGATTAAGACACACTTGTTCATTGGGGAGCTCATCTGTGTATTCTCAGACCTTTATTTTCCACATCTATGTTCCCTTGGAATCTTGTGTTTAGATCTCTGGTGGCCATTTCTGTGTAGTTGTTTTATTGTCACCTCAGACTTGCAAATCACCTTCCGCTGTTGGAGTCACTATCCCTATCAATGTCAGCATTTTTCTTACCAATGAAGCCTGAAATACAAGCTATTTTCATTCCTTTCTTTAATTTTTTTTCCTAATCAGCACCAAGGACTACATTTTCCTCTTCCATAATTAGTTACATTAGAAAATGTTTGTTTGTTTATTGCTTGATATTTGTAAAACATGGTGTGAATTCTGTTTTCATAGAGTAGTTTATAATCTATCCTGGAGGGTAAAACATATTTAGAAAGCATAATTTAAGCCAGAAAGATAATGAAATGCATATGCGGATATATGAGAACCCAGAAGTGGGAAAAATTATTTACATTTTGATTAGAGAAGAGTTCAGGGAAGATAGAACAATTGAGATGGACTTTGAAAATCAGTATTTGGAAAAATATCAGTATTTGAAAAATCAGTGTAGATCTTGGAGAGGCCTTTCAGATAAATAGAATGAATGAATAGAACACAGGAAGACATCCATGTCTGGGAAGAGGGAAACTCTATTGAGTGCAGACAGTGTCTAGAATGCACATGGGAGAAGAATGGGAATTAGGTGGAAAAAAGAAGTTGGGGACTTTTTATTTTATCTTAAAAGATTGGAAAGAGCTTTGAGAATACTGAGAAGATAAATAATACATCAGATCTATGCTTCTGGATGGCAATTTGTAGGCTGGGTTATAGATGAGAAAGGCAAAGCAAGACATACACATCTAACTAGAACATTGCACCCTGCACAAGGGCAATGGGGATGGAAAGGTGGGCCCATGAAGATGCAGTTGTCTGAAAGGTAGAAAGGACAGAACCAAGCATTCAATTGAACACAGAGAACCAAGGAGAGGAAATATTAACAAGTGGGATGCTGAGATTTTGGACCCAAGTGTCTAACTGCCAAATTAAAAGACAGGAACTTACTGAGGACCAGAGTCAGGAGGGAAGGTTGTAAGTTTAGTTTCACCCACTATGAGTTCAAGGTGACAGTGGTATTTTCAGGTGGGTAGTTAACAGTTCCAGTATGTAGTTAAGCATGAGAACATTAAACTCATTACCGGATTGGACATAGCAATAACAAGTGAAGGCCATTTACCTCCCTGTCAAGGTGGTGTGCTAAGGTCATAAAGTCAGTGTTGATTGCTGGACTGTTGTTAAAAAAAGAAGAAAAGATGCCACAGATGGTTTTGCTTGAAACACTTGTGCTGATTTGCTAGAAGAAGGAGAATCCCGAGGAGGGGCATCAAGAAAGGAGGAGGGAAAGAAGAATGTCAGAGGAGACATGGAAGAGTTGTTGGCACTGCCAAGTGCTGCTAAGATGTAGGAAGATGAGAGAAGCTGTCAGATAATGTGATCTCATGTCCTCACTTCATTCTATGGTCGATTTCATTCTCCTAGTAGAGGTCCTCATTTCACAACCTTGAGATCCTCTTCTCTCTAGCTTTTCCCATCTCGTATAGTCCACCAGCAAAACAATCTTTAGAGTGGGGCATAATATAATTCTAGTATTGAGGAGGCTGAGGCAGGAAGATCACAAAGTTCAAGACCAGCTTGGGCTACATAGCAAGACCCTATCTAACACAAAACAAACAAAAAACCTGATTTTCTTCACATGATATCATCTCTGTTCTGTATAGAGGCAGAATGGTGTCTTGGGCACTAGGGTAGACTGAGGGAAATCAAGAATCCTGGTTCCCTTGTCTCTCCACTAACTTGTCAAGGGTATTTGAGCAAGGCACTTGAACTTCAATCATCTTCTAAGCTCTTTTCTTCACCAAAGCCCAGGGGCAGTAACCAGGCCCTTGGTTCAAATCCCAGGACTAGAACACAAAAACAAAACAACAAAACATTTCAAGTCATTGTTTGTTGTTGTATATATGTTTAAATGAAACTCAGGGGTTAGTGGGTTTAAAATTAGAAAAAAAATGCTTTCTTTTCAGGAAATATGAGGATAAAAGTCAGTAGGAACCTAAATAAGGCAAAGTGGATGCTTCCAGTGAGGAGAGTTCTCTACAAATTTCTCAGATGATAAAAGCCTAATTTTTGTCTGGGTATCGGACGATTTCAAATACATTTGTGGAGATAAATCCTTGAGGAAGTAAACACATACACTCCACAGAAATAGAAAAACCAAATAAAAGTGCTTACAGCTGAAACCCAGATATTTGCTGCAAAACAATTAGAATTAGCACTGCTGACGCATTCCTGAAATAGATGAGCTGCACATTAGCCTTCTGTGAATTTGAGCACTGAGGCATCATTACACAAATTACATGCCTGGAGAAGGGGCTTTTCACCGGGATGAACTCATGAAAAGAACACTTAAACCCAAAGCAATTTTGCCTGTCTGTAATTTGGCCTATTCCCCTTGCTGTAGTTGAAGATATTTATGCTTGAGCAAAACTCCCAGTCCCAATCTGATTTCTCCCTTCTCTCAATCCAGCCATGAAGTCGTGAAATTCCCTGTTTGGGACAATATGATTTGCTGCCCTGGAAACACATACAATATCATAAATTTATCTTGTCCCGTGAGATCAAAGAGGAAAACTAATAATGGTAATATTTTTCAGTTCAATAATGCCATTTATCCAGCAGTCAGTGACGAGGAAATATCATTGATTTGCAGGTGAGAAAAAGTGAACCACTGAGTTCCTATGCCTTGGTCTGACACTCTTGAATCTTACACTGTGACAAGAAAGTCTAGATATTTCTCATCCCACCCAGAACAACTGCTAAGGAGCCAGATTCCAGGTCTCTCTTAACTCTCTTTTTGGATAGGGATGAAGAGTAGGTTCCTCTCCCAGTACCTAGATGTCACCAACGGTTCCTCATTACACATTTGATGGAACTTAGCTTGATAAAGTAAACAAATAGAAAGCCCTGGGCAGTTGTCCCAGGGTGAAAATGTTTATACAGGAACATGAAGAAGCCTGAATAATAGTGCATTAACACATAAACTCTTCCATTCAGTCCCTTCCTCCAGTCTCATCCACATGTCCATTATTCTCTTGGCTCCTAGCCACAAGTGAATTGTCCTAGAAACTAATGGTACTTCAGCCCCAGGTAACTTCACTTGTGCAGAGCACTTCCAAGGACCTGGGATGGACCTTTGTAAAATGATCACTTGACTGGCTTCTTTCTCTAGTATTTCTTTCTCTAGCATTAGAGTGGCCCAAACCTTTCAGAATTCTGACATGTAGAAGTGAATTAGAGATTCATTTGGACTTGATATTTTGTAGTCACTTCTATTAATAACTCAATTACCATTTGTCACTCTTTCTGAGTAGCAATGGTTTTGGGGAATATTCCTAATGTCCACTGGGTGCCAATCCCCACATGTACTCAGAGAAATCATCATTTCTGGATATACTTTCTATGATGTTGCATCTCCCTTCTCCTAAAGAACTAGCCTCTCTTTCTGTTAGTTGGTAGGTTTAAGATCCACAAACTGGCTTACATTTTGAACTTGGACAAGAGATCCTGACTTTTTATTTAGGTGAGAGCCATCAGTCTCCTGATCTTTCATCTTTAGTTTCCTTTTAATTGCAGATTAAATTATACTCTTGCTGGCCAGCCATTGACCCTGTCCTGGAATGTTTTTCCCTTAAGAGAAGAGTGAGGTGCTAATGCCTCTCAGAGGATTCAGAGCAGTGTTGGAATTTGAGATTTTGAAGGCATTATGTTCCCATCCCATGTACCACTTAGACTTGGTAACTTCCAAGATGGAGTTTAGCCACAAGGCATCTCTTAGAAGTGACCTTGTAGGTCTAATTTTTACCTTCCCATAAAAAGTAGGAAAAAAAAAAAAACCAGGCTCTCTTGTCAAGCCATAAAAGTGTGAACTGTGGCTCTGCCACTTACTAACAGTGGATCATTGGTCAAGTTATCTAATGTCTCTGAACCTCAGCTTCTTTATTTGTCAATGGTGCTAATACAATGCCTGAGTTGGGGGTTGTAAAGCATCCATAGCAATGCCTGGCCCACTTAGGAACTATTCTGCAAGTCTTTGTTCTCTAGGCTCTTTCATTCAGCAAGCCATACTCATTTCCTGATGTGAGCTGTGGTTCCTGCTGCCTCTGTGCTCCCGCTACACTCCAGCTGAGCTCTCTTCTTTACTGCAGCAATCAGCACCTTCACTGTGGAGATTTGTGATTGTCTGTTTATCCTGCTTGACTCCTCCAGGGCCCAAGTGCGTACTTTGTTACCGCTTGGCTCCTGACACAGTGCAGCTGTTTGGAAAACATCCTTTTGAATGAATATTGAGCTCACAGAAACTAGCTCACCCTTGGCTAGGTCCTGAAGTAATTTTAGAATCAGCTTTCTATACCAAGCTGTTGCTGGCTTCTGTTCGATGTGCATATCTGAATCCCTTGCTATGACACCACTTTCTACCTAGGATCCAGTGGCAAATAACTCCCCTTTTCCCCCCATATTCATATGATTGCTGTTACTGTTCTTTGTTTCATCCCGTTCCCAGGATTCTGGACCCTTGCTTGCTCTGTCTGTGACTACTTCTTACCTCGTTTCTGTTTCCAGGTTGTTTGCATCTGAAAACCAGAACTGCAGGTGCTGAAAATTTTGGTCTGCTCCCCCAGGCAGATATAAAAAAAAATCCCTTGTTTCTGCTTTAGCTTCCTACTTATCATTTTTTAATGGCCCCAAAAGTCCTAAGACCCCTGACCTTGTAACTTGCATGCTTACCCAGTGTGGCTCTGCCACAATGTCTGTGTCAGCCAGTGTGCTTCCTGGTGCAGGAGCTGCCGAGTGGGCTCTCTAGGTCCTCAGTATGGTTCTCTACCCAAATTATCATCATGTAACTCCATGGCAGCCTCAGGTGTGCCCACATTCTGACAGTCCTGGCCAGTAATTATTCCTGATGTTTCCCATCTCCTCACCTCTTAGGGCAGGTATTTGATTAATGCTGCATAGCCTTCTGGGACAGAGATGGCTTAGCCTTGTCCACTTCCAGTCTGATGCCCACAGCAGAGAATGCTTGTTGGGCACAGTGCCAGACAAGGCTGTAGTCTATTATCAACCCACCTGCCACTACCAATGAGACTGGACTAATCCCAGTCTTGCCCATGCTTCACCTCTTATGGCATATTGTTTGTGACCATACCTGCAAGGAACAGTCAGAGCTTCTCGCTTCTCCTGGTTGTGGAAAAGAGGCCTTAATCTCCTCTCCAGTGGTCTTACAGAGTGGCAAGTTGAAAAGCTGGAGATTCTGAGTTTCATACAAAATAACCCTTCTAGATAATTAGGATTTTCTTTCCCCACATGCACATTGTGAGGGAGCCTGGAGTTCAAGGCTTAGCCAAGTTGCCTTATTGGAATGGGGAGGGATTCTATGATCGATGACCAGGTCTGAGATTTTAGGAGACTGACCTAGGGAGGAATGAGGGTCACTGGTGCTGATTCAAAGGAAACCCATAAGAAAACACTGAGACAAAGGCTAAAATGAGAGTAAAACAGAGATTGCTCAGGGAACATGAATCTGGAGGCCTCAGGAAAAGTGCTTGAAAAACTAGATATGAGACAAATTGTCAGAGAATGGAGGTATAGGACAGAAGCGATTTGCTTGGGATGAGGGAGGAGCCAGGATCGCTAGATCTGATCTGGCTCAAGATGTTGTCAAAAGCCATCAGTAATATTGTAGTGTTTATAGCATTGCACATGAAATGAAAGGCTGCTTGATACTGTTAAAGGGTGATAAAGAAGGCCATATTGCCCAGAAATACCACTAAAGATTTTTTTGTTTGTAGCTTACATAGGTTCCATGCTTATGTTCAAATACATATGCTAAATTAAAGTGTACAAAGTTCATAATGGCCTACTACAAGCTCACCAATTCATTTAGCATAGCAGGGAACCAATATGGTAGCAAAATCCACATCATGTTGTTTCTTCCTCCCTTCCTTCCTCCCTTCCTCCCTTTCTCCCTCCCTCCCTCCCTTTCCTCCCTCTCTCCCTCCTTCCCTCTTTCCTTCCCTCCTTCCTTCCCTCCTTCTTTCCTTTCCTCTCTTTTTTGATGTACTGGTACTTGGGTTTGAACTCAGGCCCTCATACTCTCACTTGGAATTTTTGCTCAAGACTCTATCACTTGAATCACAACTCTACTTCTGTTTTGGGGCTGGTTAATTGGAAGTAAGAGACTTGTGGATTTTTCTGCTTGAGTTGTCTTCAAACTTTAATCTTCAGATCTCAGTCTCTTGTTTCCAATTCTTGGAATTCATTTTTATATGCTTCATTATATATGGTCCGATTAGTCTTGTGTGTAAGTTTATCTGATCTGTGGAAGGGAAAGGGAATCACAGAAACAACAGTACAAAGAATGAAATGAACTTTATAGCTGTGGGGGAGGGGAGTGGGAAGGGGAAAGCGGGAGAAAAGGAGGGAGGGGTAACAGTGTTCAAAAGGAAAGACACTCATTGCCTTACTTATGTAACTGTAACTCTCTTATTCATCACCTTTATAATAAACATATTTGTTAGAAAAAGATCTCAGTCTTCTCAGTGGCTAAGATTACAGATGTGGGCTACCAACAAATGGCTATAGTGTTTTTAAAATTCAATATTTTTATTTTAATAATATATTTGATGAGGATGGGATATTATTCTTTTTTTGTTTTTGTTTTTGTTTTTTGCCAGTCCTGGGCCTTGGACTCAGGGCCTGAGCGCTGTCACTGGCTTCTGTTTGCTCAAGGCTAGCACTCTGCCACTTGAGCCACAGAGTCACTTCCGGCTTTTTCTATATATGTGGTGCTGAGGAATCGAACCCAGGGCTTCATGTATATGAGGCGAGCATTTTACCACTAGGCCACATTCCCAGCCTGGGATATTATTCTTTCTTCCAAGTTTTCTGTGGTAGATTTAGTTTATGTTGATGGGGAAAAAGCAAGGCACTTGAGTGTGACATTGATTGAAGACCAGCCTTAATCCAGGGTGAAGAAGACCAGGCTGGTGCTTGTCCTCATTGCCTAGTCTACAGATTCATCAGCGCTTACAAAGCAGTGTTGGCACCAGGTCTCTATTATTTTAACTCTCCACCAGGGATAGAGAGCATAAATCATTTTTTGTCCCCTTTGCCTCATTTTTTTTTTGTCCTCTAGATACACTTAGAGACTTATGGCTCCCTCTAGTCTCTTTTCTTACAAACCAAACTCAAGCCATCTTAACTGTATTTTCTCACAAGACTTATTTTTCAAAAATTCAATAGTTTTCATTTTTTTCCTCTGTAACTTCTTTGATTAGATTGCATTGATTTTGAAACTTGGACCTAGAAGAAGAATATGCTTAGTTTTCCCACTAGGTTTGTACTTAGTGAAGGCCAAGTGGAGAGTAATAAATACATGCCTTCTTGGCCTTAACAATGAGATCCCTGTGTACCCAGCCCAACCCACGTTGGTCTGTAGTTGCGGCAGAGCCCACTGTGGGCTTCTAACCATTAATGAACTACTCATGCTTAGCCAGACCAACAATCTCAATTCTCAGCTCATATAGAGATCACTTGATTTTTCTTTATTGTGTCTCAATTTTATTGATTTGGATGTGATCTCTAATTTTTCTTTAATTTGTTGGTTGTGGGACTTGAACTCAAGGACTGGGGGCTGTCCCTGGGCTTTTTCCTTAAAGGCTAGTGCTCTACCACTTTGAGCCAGAGCTTCACCCCTGGATTTCTGGTGGTTAATTGGAGATAAGAGGCTCATGAACTTTCCTTCCCATGCTAGATTCAAACCATGATCTGAGGATCTGAGTCTGCTAGGATACCAGGTGTGACCACCAGCACCCAGCTTCCAATCTCTAATTTTGACACAAAACAAGTATGTTTTATTAGCTTCCCTGCCCACTAAGCAACCTTTCTTTGGTCCTGATACTTGTTCTGGTAAGGATCACATCTTTTGAGTACATATAAAATTTTCTAAAGAGAACTTTTCACTAATTTATTCGTACTAACAGTAGTGACTGAGATGCTATTATGTGCAAGGATTTGGAGGAGTTAGCTGAGAATGAGACAAGGAAGGGTGGTTTCTTCCTTCCAATTTGCTAGGAGAGCTAATAAGAATCAATTTTATCTTGTCTTCACTTCTCAGACATATTTCAAATTCAGAGAAAGGACACAATAAAGGTTTAGTCTGTAACTGCCAGAGTGGATTGACTGCTTCCAATAAATAACTACTTTCTCCCCTATTACATCCCTCCGCCCCATGCACACACTATGCCTGCTAATCTAACACACAGGAGTTTTTGTTCTATAACTGGGAAAGAAAAAGAAGGCAAGGGATGGAGGAGGTAATGTGACATCTGCCGCAGGCAGCCACGAGGACCAACTAAATCCCGTGGGTGCCAGGGATGCATGCTTGGAGCCGATGAAGCCAGCTTGGAGAATTAAATGGGTAGTATCTGAGATGAAAAGCTGGCGATTCTGGCTAGAATGGGCATCATGGGTAGAGATTAGTCGAAAGTAGAAAAAGGGAAAATAAGTATTTTCCTATATGTGTTACATATCAGCAATGTATCGTGTAGATATCTCTGACGGCCTAGATTGGGCTCTTATCTCTTGCATACATAATTTCAATAATGTGGTGATACTTGCTCACAGAAAAATTGTCTGACTTTTTTTCTTGATCATTTACAAATAGTAACTGTGACTCATTAACATGACTTGAACTCCTATGTAGCTAGGCAAAGTTCTAAGCATATCATATATATTTTCTTATTTCATCCTTATAATCATCTGATAAAATAGACACAAACGAGAACACTGAAAACTAGTGAGATGAAGTGGTTTGCCCACATAGTTAAGTGATAGAGTTGGCTTATGAATCCAGATGTCTGATTATAGTCCTGTACTTCTAACCACCCTATTCTACTACTTTCCTACAATGCTTCAAGTCAGGTTTGATTATTTCTGTCTTCACAGTACTTTGAGTGATGATGTCATTACAACTTTTTTTTTTAACTGGACCTGCAGTTTGAGAGAAAAGAGACAAAGATATTACTCCTTGCTCTCATTTCCTTGACCAGTTAAACATGTCTTAGTTATTCCACAGGATTTATTTTTTACTCACTCCCTGCCCAGGCATGGAAAGGACAGTGAATCTTCAGACACAGGTCAGACATGCATGCTCCAGGAGACATCGAAGACAAATAATCTGGAAAATCACGTTTCCTATGTCTAATAAAATACGCCATGGTAGAGTAGCAATTATTGTTCTCAATCCAGTTTCAAAACAATTAAATTTTGTAAAGTTGGTGGATATTTATTCAAATAGCTTGAATCTGAGCCAAAGTTGTATGAAGATGAGTCAAAGGAAATATTTCAAACTAGGCTTTTAGCTTGTTATTTTAGATTGACCGATCATCTTTGACATTCATTCTGAAAATTTAATTGTTGCTCTAGTAATTAAATTCAGGAAGACTTCTGATCACTGAAGCCTACTAAATGCAAAAGAGTAAAATCACATATTTAAAAAGAAAGTAAGATAATAAATACTTTTACCCATTAGTGCTAACTATATAGTAGCATTACAAAAATTAAATATGACACTCAATTGACTCAATTATACTTTTTAAAAGCACTGGCTGTGGGTCCTGCATCATTCTAAGTAATGGAGTTGGAGATTCTTGTAAAGTTTGTGATTTTGTTTTGATTTCCATCTATGTTTAAATTTGCATGTTTAAAGTTGCATTTTCCATGGAGTAGCGTCATCTTTTGAGGTACCTGGTACACCAAGATTCTCTCAGGAAAATCATTTTCTGTAATCTCAGGTGAAAACTTGTCTATCACATCCTTCTTCACAGATAGACTATATAATCCTTGACAAATAACTAACCACTCCCTAGTCTATCATTTGATAAGCCTGGGTTTATCTTAGATAGATTTTGCCTGTCAGTAACATAAACATTCTTACTAATAGCCACAGGATATGGCCTTTGTATTAGCAGTTATAAACAGTACACACAGGTATAACTCTCCAGGTTTGTGTACCTTACACCTATTTATGCACAATGATTTCTCTAGGTTGTAAGTTGAAGCTCCATGAACCATCTTCAGTTGGGGTCTTTAAACCTTCTCAATTTTACCACTACTAATTCTACTCAGTGCTCCTGAAAGCTCTGTCATCCCACAGAGAAACCAGAACCAGAGGAGGTGCAGAGGTGAGCAGTCTACTCTCCTGAGCTCTCAGAGTCCTCAGATGTACGGTGATCATCTCCCCCATCTCCCTTCCTCATGACCCAGACTCAGGCCTGTCTCTAGACAGAGTCACCACCAGTCCATACAGCAAAGTGCTTACTTGATTTACACACCAAAGCAAATCCATTAGCTCACATAACGGACCTATCCAGAACAGTCTAACTTCAGGAATGGCTGAATTCAGTATGACATGACTACGAATCTGTAGCTCTCCATGTCTCTGCTTTTTGGTTTTTTTTTTTGGTTTTTGTTTGTTTGTTTGTTTTTGGTTCTCAGGCAAGTTGTCCCAAACCTTCTGCCCCATCAGCAGCTCCAGGCCAACTGCCAGCAACTTCAGGCAAAGAGGAATGAAATATGGAGTATACATCTTGTGATTTGGTTTATATCCACCATGGATGGTGGAATACAACAAGGTCCTACATGACATGGTGGATTTGGCTCTAGAGAGTGACAGTAGAAAGGAGGTGGAAAGTTAAAACTAGATCACATCTGTAATCTTAGCTACTCAGGAGGTGAGATCTGAGTGGATCATGGTTCACAGCCAGCCCTGGCAGCAAAGTCCATGAGTCTCTGATCTCCAATTAACCACCAGAAAACTAGAAGTGGTGCTATGTCTCAAAGTGGTAGAGCACTAGCCTTGAGCAAAAGAGCTCATGGACAGTACCCACGCCCTGAGTTCTAGCCCCATGACTGACAAAAAAAATAAAATGCCAGTAGAAGAGACGGATGCTAGGCTGATCCACACTCCAGCCATCATCTTTCTACTCTTTTGTTCTTCTTCTTGGTGTATCAGCCTCTGCCCTTGGAGCCCAAGTTCCATGTGCCCACTGCATTCTCCACTCCAGACAGAAAGTGTCTTTTCAAAAGTGAAACAATCAAGTTATTTCTTAAGGAGTTGTAAGAAAAAAATTTCCTCTCCCACTCCTTGCTTGAATGTAATCTCTTATATTTCCCTCAGAAATAATTTCTAGTGTTCTTTAATCTGCACATAAGGGCAGGTGTTGTCCTTGTCTTTATGTATTATTTATCACTCAGTTCATGGCAAGTCTCTGTTTATCAGCCTGTGGGTATAAGAAGAATGTAAATGAGAGTATGTGTATGGTCAAAGTAGTCCTTTAGGGAACTGACTCCAGAAAGGGGTGGCTATGGCGGCAGCTTGGCATTGGGATGTTAGAGGAGAAATAGACTGTTTTGGACATGACTCTAGAAACACTGAGGGCATTCCATGACCCTCCATAAGTTCTGCAGCTTCAATCCCACCCAGTTACGAGCTTCTAGCTTTTATATGATGACAGTGTGATAATGTAGAATGTTGCTGAGCACTGATGGCTCATAATCCTAGCTACTCAGGAGGCTGAGATTTGAGGATTGTGGTACAAACTTAGCTGGGCAGAAAAGTCCATGAGATTCTAATCTCCAATGAACCATCAAAAAAAAAAATCCTGGGGAGGAAGATGGCGCTGCCACAGTAGGGAGGCACCCCGACTCGCTCCAACTGAATAGCGAGCTGGGAATCCCAGCACCCAACACCCCATCAAGAACCCAGCAAAACCAGCAGCCAGAAGCAGTGGAGAAACGCAGGAAAACAAAAAGGAGCAAAAAAGAAGAGCCAAAAACCTACACGGAGCCAGAGAATCTATGGGGCACCCTCCCCCCACCAGCCGACCCTGGCCCGAACAGGGCCAGGCTGGGAAAGGGGACCGGGCGATCAGCAGACTGACTGCCGAGAGCGCAGAGTCCATACAGTGGGACTCCATGGACACTAGGGAGAGTGCGGACCAAGACACATGGTGGCGATGGGAAGTTCGGGTTAACACCGGGAACGGACTTAAGCGGCTGGGGAACCCAGTGGTGCAGAAGGGGAGAGCTGGGGACGCCAGCACGACCTTTCGCCACACCACAGAACTCCACCCCCGAAGGACCAACGGGGGCGTGGGAAACACACACAATCCAGGACCAGTGAGTCCCCCATTACCCCTCCCCAACGGGAGACCAGCTATCAGAGACCCAAACCCTACAAAGAAGCTAGATCTCCCTCCCTCCCCCTCCCCACCCCGAGGGAACAAAGAACCCCCAAATCAGGCAGAAAGCTCCCATCAGGCGCTGGGAAGTCACAGGAGATTAGCAGGGGAAGGGTGGAGCAGCCCCAAGGCTGCCCAGGAGCCTGAACTGGCCGAATTGGCCCTGCTCCCTTCCCCACAGGGGCCGGGGGATGGCCGGCAGTGCAAGCCCCACCTGAGGTGCCTGGACCTTGCGGACTTTTACAACTAAAATCACAGGCGCTGGTGGGCAACACCAGCACAGCAGGGACATCTGGGCCTGATCACGCCACCCCTTGCAGCAGAGGCGCAGTCTGAGGGCGCTAACCCGCGTCCGGACAGTTGATCCGACTGGGCCCCACACATACCGCCCCCCACAGCGGACTCGCGGGAGGGCGCAAGCACAACCCAACAACCTGGGGCTCGCTCTGGTAGGCGTACCCCGCTCAGGTGGGAAGGGCCACAGCAGCAGCGTCCGCTCTGGTAGGCACGTCTACAGAGGAGGGCAGAGCTCTCCATCAGCCCATGCCCACTCAGTTTGGCACATTTCGCACAAGTGGGTGGGCCACCCCTTAACAACACCGGCCCCGGAGCAGTCCACACAGGAAGGCGAACTGCCTGAGAGGTGAGCTCCTCTGACCAAAATACAGAGTGGAAAAAAGAACCAAAGAAGAGATAAGCCTCCATGCCATGCTGAATCAGCGACCAGCAAACCCCCAACAGGGGCACGCTAGGGTCAGCACAGCACAGCAGCAGGACACTGTCCCGCAGAGAAAGACACAGAACCTACCCGCCCCCAAATGCAGGGAGAGTGACCACCTCAGGAACAACCGAGAAGGTCACACTCACCCATTGGGAAGCAAGGTCCAACAGCCAAACCCAAACCCAGAGCCAGGACACCAGGACACAAGGCTCCCACTGATGGACCAGCACAAAACCAAACCAGGGAAGCCACCCACAGATCTCCAGATGCGAAAATCACAAAGAAATATAACACAGTTCATGAAAGGGCAAGCCAACTCGCCAGCTCCAAAAAGCAGCACTACTGAAGAGGAGATGGAGAATAAAAAAGCAAATGAGGTCATGTTAACAGAAATGATGGAAAGCGTCAGAAATGAAATCAGAAAACAATTCCAGGAGTTTAGAGTGGAAGTCTTGAAGGACATCCAGGAAGCCAAGAAAGAAATGGAAGCAAAAATGGATACAATGCAAACCTCCGTTAAAGAAGACCTTAACATCCTGAGAAGTGAAATGCATGAAAAAATAGGTTTAAAATACAACTCTTTAAAGGAAGAAATTTCCACGATCAGAGCTGATCTGTCAACCATAAATAGCTCTCTGTCATCCATAAACTCCGCAATTGAATCCACAGCACAAAGAATTGACCATATGGAATCCAGAATCTCTCGCTTGGACGATGAAGCAGCCAACAACAACCAGAAAATTACCACACTCCAAGAAATGGTGAAGCTTCAGGGCAGACTAATCCAGGAACTAATGGACAAAGACAAGAAATATAATCAGCGCATAATTGGAATAGAAGAAGGAGCTGAATACCAGAGCAGAGGGCTTCATCATATTTTCAATAAAGTTATTGCAGAAAACTTCCCCAATCTCACAAGGGACCCCATCCAGGTAACCGAAGCCTATAGGACACCTGGCAGGCCAGACCCCAGAAAAGCCACCCCAAGGCACATAATATTCAAGACTTCAGATCTCAAGAATAAAGAGCAAATTCTAAAAGCAGCCAAAGCAAAGAAAGCAATTTTCTACAATGGGAAGAGGATCCGAATAAGTGCTGAACTCTCCACACAAACCTACCAAGCCCGAAGTGAGTGGAAGAACACCATCCAAGTACTACAGGCAAACAATATGCAACCCAGGATTAAATATCCAGCGAAATTGGAGTTCACATTTGAAGGGAAAACCAGATCTTTCCATAGCAAAGAGGATCTAAAGGAGTATGTGAAAAAAACCCAGCCCTACAGCGAATTCTAAGAGGGGAATCCCACCCAACAGAGATCGTACAAGACACACAGACAGAAACAGATAGAAACAACAATAGCCAGAGCCAAACAGAAAGAGCAGATCACTAAAGACAAGAAAAAAAAAACAGCCCAACAAGAAAATGGAAGGAGAAAAAACACTCTTATCCTTGATCTCTTTGAATATAAATGGTATGAACTCTTCGATAAAGAGGAGCAAACTGGCAAAATGGATCCGCAAACAAAAAGTTGGCATCTGTTGTCTACAAGAGACCCACCTTACAGAAAGGGACAAAAACAGGCTCTGAATGAAAGGATGGAGCAAGATCTTCCAAGCAAATGCACCTACCAAAACGGCAGGTGTAGCCATACTGATCTCAGACAAGCTGGATTTTTCATTAAAATCAACTCAAAAAGACAAAGAAGGACACTACATTTTAATACAAGGA
The DNA here is from genome assembly GCF_023159225.1 of Perognathus longimembris pacificus. Lineage (NCBI taxonomy): Eukaryota > Metazoa > Chordata > Mammalia > Rodentia > Heteromyidae > Perognathus > Perognathus longimembris. Next base: position 34,944,769 of record NC_063169.1, read on the forward strand.
AAAATCCAAAATCAAGACATCACGGTGATAAATGTATACTCACTGAACAAAAGAGGCCCTACATATGTCAAGCAAATTCTCACAGAATTACAGAACAAGATAGACCCAAACACAATCATAGTGGGTGACTTAATACCCCACTCTCTCCAAGAGACAGATCCAACACCCAGAGGATCCGCAAGGGAGCTGAGGACCTAAGTAACACCATATCCCAAATGGATCTGACAGACCTATACAGAATCTTCCACCCTACAGAGACCCAATACACCTTTTTCTCAGCAGCCCATGGATCATACTCCAAAATAGACCATGTCATAGCCCACACAAAGAACCTCAGCAAATACAAAAGTATTGACGTAATCCCATGTATTATATCTGATCACAGTGGATTAAAGGTAACCCTCAATAACAACTGTTACCACAGAGACTATACACATTCTTGGAGGCTAAACCCCACACTGTTATCCAACACTTGGGCCACAGACCAAATTAAAGATGAAATCAATGAATTCATAAGCCACAATGACAATGAAAATACATGACAAAGAAACCTATGGGACACAGCTAAGGCAGTACTGAGGGGCAAGATCATTGCCCTCAGCACTCACATTAAAAGAATGGAAACAGAGCAGGTGATGAAACTAAAACAACTGGAGAAACAAGAAAGGACCGAATCTAAAATGACTAGGAAGAGAGAGAACACAAAGATTAAAGAAGAGATAAATCTGATTGAAAATAGAAAGACCATTCAACAAATAAATAAGACTAAAAGCTGGTTCTTTGAGAAAATAAATAAAATTGACGGACCCCTCGCAAGACTTACAAAAAAAAGAAGAGAAGAGACTCATATACGTAAAATCAGGGACTTCACCGGAAAAATTACAACAAGTACACACGATATTCAAATAATCATAAGGAGCTATTTCCAGAACCTCTACTCAGTAAAAAACAATAATATTACAGAAATGGATCAATTCTTAGAGAAGAATAAACTGCCCAAACTGAACCAAGAAGAAATAAATCAACTAAATAAACCAATAACTTACAGTGAGATACAGGAGGTAATCAAGAACCTCCCAACAAAGAAAAGCCCAGCCCCACATGGATTCACCAACGAATTCTACAAAATCTTTATTGAGGAGCTAATACCAATACTCCTCAAACTCTTCCGTGAAATAGAAACAGAGGGAGAAATACCAAACTCATTCTATGAAGCTAATATCATACTCATTCCCAAACCAGGCAAAGACCCAACAAAAAAAGAGAACTACAGACCAATATCACTAATGAACACAGACACAAAGCTCCTCAATAAAATATTAGCTAACAGGATCCAGAAACTGATCAAGAAAATCATACATCATGACCAAGTAGGCTTCATCCCACAGTCACAAGGATGGTTCAACATCCGTAAATCAATCAACGTAATTCACCACATAAACAGAACTAAAATCAAGAATCACATTGTTATCTCAGTTGATGCCCAAAAAGCCTTTGACAAAATATAACATCCATACTTATTAAAAGCTTTGGAGAGAACAGGAATAGATGGAACATTCCTCAAAACAATGAAAGCCATATACAACAGACCAACTGCTAACATCATATTAAATGGAGAGAAACTGAAATCATTCCCCCTAAACTCAGGAACAAGACAAGGATGCCCACTCTCTCCACTTCTTTTCAACATAGTGCTGGAATCCCTAGCCATAGCAATAAGGCAAGAAGAGGACATCAAAGGGATCCACAACGGCAAGGAAGAAATCAAGCTATCCCTATTCGCAGATGACATGATCTTATATATCTGATGGACCCAAAAAACTCAGTCCCCAAACTCCTACACCTAATAAACCATTTTGGCACAGTAGCAGGATACAAAATCAATCCACAAAAGTCAGCAGCTTTTCTGTACACCAGCAATGTACAAGCAGAAAAGGAAATTATGGAAACAATTCCATTTACAGTAGCCAAAAAAAGAATAAAGTACCTAGGGATCAACTTAACCAAGGACATGATGGACCTGTTTAATGAAAACTATAAAAATCCAATAAGGGAAATCAAAGAAGACACATGGAGATGGAAAGACCTCCCATGCTCATGGGTAGGCAGAATCAATATAGTGAAAATGGCCATATTGCCCAAATTGTTATACAAATTCAATGCAATCCCCATCAAAATCCCAGTCACATTCTTCACTGAAATAGGGAAAGCAATCCATAAATTCATATGGAACAGCAAAAACCTAGAATAGCCAAAGCAATTCTAGGCAAAAAAAGCAGTGCAGGAGGTATCACAATACCAGACTTCAAGCTCTACTACAGGGCCATCATAACAAAAACAGCCTGGTATTAGTATAAAAACAGATCGGAAGACCAATGGATTAGAATTGAAGATCCAGAAATAAAACCGCACTTAGAGTCAGTTGATATTCGACAAAGGAGCTAGAGACATACAATGGAATAAACATAGCCTCTTCAATTACTGGTGCTGGGAGAACTGGGCAGCCATATGCAGAAAACTCAAAGTAGACCCAAGCCTATCACCATGCACCAAGATCAACTCAAAATGGATCAAGGACCAAATATCAGACCTGCATCCTTGAAACTACTGAAGGACAGAGTAGGAAACACGCTAGAACTTATAGGCACAGGAAGGAACTTCCTGAATAGAGTCCCAGGGGTACAACAAATAGGGGAGAGACTCGACAAATGGAACTACTACAAATTAAAAAGTTTCTGCACAGCTAAGGACATAGCCACTAAACTAGAAAGACAGCCAACCATATGAGAAAGGATCTTTACCAGCACAGCAACAGACAAAGGCCTAATATCTGTCATCTACAGAGAACTCAAAAAACTAAGCCCCTCCAAGCCCAATAAGCCAATTAGGAAATGGGCAAAGGAGCTAAAGAGAGACTTCACAAGAGAAGAAATAAAAATGGCAAAGAAACATATGAGGAAATATTCAACATCCCTGGTAGTAAAGGAAATACAAATAAAAACAACCCTGGGATACCACCTCACCCCAGTTAGAATGGCCTATACTCTGAACTCAGACAACAACAAATGCTGGAGGGGTTGCGGGGAAAGAGGAACCCTCTCCATTGATGGTCGGAGTGCAAATTAGTACAACCACTTTTGAGAACAGTATGGAGGTTTCTCAAATAGCTCAATATAGACGCACCCTATGACCCAGCCATACCACTCCTAGGCATATATCCTAAACAGCAAGTCCCAAGATATCAAAAAGACATTTGTACTTCCATGTTTATCACGGCGCAATTCACAATAGCCAAAATGTGGAAACAACCCAGATGTCCCTCTACAGATGAATGGATCCAAAAAATATGGTACCAATGGAATACTACATAGCGATTAGGAATGGTGAAATACTGTTATTCGCAGGGAAATGGTCAGAACTTGAACAAATAATGTTGAGTGAGACAAGTCTTGAACACAGAAAACAAAGGGGCATAATCTCCCTAATATATGACTGTTAAGAAAGGGAGACGGAGAGACAGTAGAGACCAGGTCTGTGAAACCAAAAACTGCTTGTCAAATGGTATTTCCCCCAGGATTGGGGGAGCGACCCAACAGTATGTAACTAAAACCAAACAACTACTCAAAATAAAAAGGTCAAAAATTGACCTCTCAGTGGAATACAATAGCTCAAAAGCTATGTATGTACGTTCATATAAGACTACTGTCGACATATTGTCTAATATCAACATTACATTTAAAGCCCTAGGCAAATTTTCTTGGGCCTGGCCACGGGGCTACTGTATATGTTCTTGATACATTGGATATTGTATATATGTCTACCTGACCTAGAGAAGGGAAAGAAAAACAGGGCGTAAGATATCACAAGAAATGTACACACTGCCCTACTATGTAACTGTACCCTTTTTGCACAACACCTTGTCAAAAAAATTTGTGTTCAATTAATAAATAAATTAAATTAATAAAAAAAAATCCTGAAGTGGAGCAAGTGGTAGATTACTATTCTTGAGTGGAAATAAACTTAGGGACAGAGGCCAGGCCCTTAGTTCAAGTCCAATACCCAGAATATAAAATAGAAGGTTGGTTTAGCTTGCATCTCACAACTGGTGAAAACCCATTCTCTTACTGCATTATTTATCATTTCCTTAAAAGGGAAAATAGCCAGGAATGGGCACCAAGGTAAGATTCATTCATTCCTTTCTCCTTTTATTTGGGTATAGGTGTTATAGAGTATGCTGGTAGAAATTTTGGGTACTGTTTGCAGAAAATAAGGCTTCTCTGCATTGCAGCCAGCTGCTGGAAATAATAGTTCTTTTCTCCAGCAAAGGGCCTCTGTCCCCATGGCAACAGGCAAACCCACAGATATTAGCTGCAGAGACAACACCCCAGGGACCTTCTGCTCAGTCTGTGGACCTTGGCTTTGCTTTTGTCCATCCTGGCTGGAAGATTTTGTTGGCTGTATCCACAGTTAATGATTGGCCTTTGGCGCAGTGCAGTCTAGGCTCCATATTGATGAATCCCAGAGTGCTCATCTCAAGGGCTCTCCACTCTTTGGATGCAACTTTAAACAAGTTTTGTTAAGAGACTAGATGCTTTTTTAAAAGAATAAGATATTAGAAAAATATTCCTTTTCTTTTTTTCTAAATCAACCTAAGAAGGCTAGATTGAACTTGCGATTCTCCTATCTCAGCCTCCTGGATTATAGGAACACTACCAAGCCCAACTTCAAAAGCTTTGTTTAGAGTTTCTGAGGGTGTCAGAGGGGGATTTCCACAGAGGATTTTCTTCTTCTCTCCCCTTCTTCCTTCCCCAAATATCAAATGACTACAAATTAAATACAAGGCACAGCAGCAGTGAGACTGGAGAGACAAGGCTGGAATGTAATAAAGGCAGCAGGGACCGTAGAGGCTAAGGCCATGCCACACAGTAATTCCTGCCTGTCACTATAGCTCATACATTGGAAGAAATGTCACACAGCAATCATGCCTCCTGTGAATCTCATTCAAGAAAACATTTCCAGCTGAGCACTCGAGCTTTGTGTGTTGTGCAGGTCAGAAGACATGCTGTCCCTTGCATTCTTATGGCTGGGATATTACTCCATCTCCTCAGCCTTCTATTTCCTTTTGAATTCTCCCCTCTTTCATGAGCACTTTTTGTAGAATACTTCTTTAATTACTAACTTCCTTGTTAGGCTTGTTCATACCTGAAGGGAAACATCTTCCTCCAATGTTCCATTCTGAATCATTACCCAAAGGTGGACCTGAATATTCTGGCTTTAGGACCATTTGCTTAAAACCATATATATGAAGTTTCTATTCTCGCCATGGAAGCCCTCTTCAGGCACTTGAATTACTTACCAGTTTCTTTCGTTTAGGATGAGAACTCACATACAACTTGTTCTTTGTCCCAGCCAGTGACACAACCTTTCTTGCTGTGCCTTCTGTGGTTCTCATTGAATGTCATGGACAAAAGCACAGGCTTCACTGCTAAGACCATTTGAGTTTGAGTTGTAACTCTGTGATTTACTTGCTGTTTATCTTTGGCAAGACATTTGACCCCTCTGTGCTTTCATTTGCTGCTTTTCCAAGTTGGGGCAATAGCACCACTATCATAGAGAGGTTGTGAAAATTAAGTGAGTTCACTCATATAAAGTACTCAGTTGCCTAGCACTGAGTAAACTACATGTAAGTAGAGCTAATATTATCAGGGAGTGATAACACAATGCCTGGCAGAACTCCAGGCTTTTTTTGTTTTGTTGTTGTTGTTGTTTTTTTTGGGTCAGTCGTGGGGCTAGAACTCAGGGCCTGGGTGCTGTCCCTGAGCTTTTTTTACTGAAGGTTAGCACTCTACCACTTTGAGCCACAGCTCCACTTCTGATTTTGTGATGGTTAACTGGAGGTGAGTCTCATGGACTTTCCTGCCCAGGCTGGCTTTGAACCCTAATCCTCATGTCTTAGCCTCCTCAGTAGCTAGGATTATAGGTATGAATCACCAATGCCCTCCATCCAACCTGATTTTTAAATTTTTCTGGTATTAGGGTTTGAATTCAATATCCTCTAGCTTATCTGCTTAGGACTGGCACTATCTCTTGAACCATGCCTTCAGCCAGCTCTTTTTGCTGGTAAATTGGAGATGGAGACCACTGATGATTGAGTAGCAGAGTCACGATTGGAACCTGGCTCTGCCCTGTTGATACCACATTATGTGATGTCCTAGGCATGGTCAGAGCACAGTAGAAATAGAGGTGGTGAAGGGTGAGATGGGGCAGTAAGTACTTATCTAGAGTAGTTGGAGGTTGCACCCTCACAGGACACTTGTGTTTTCTACTTTTATGAAAAAAGAAATACTCTAGAACAGAACTGTGACAGATTTTCTACAATTTTTACAAAAAATTTCCATACTACTGTTCAGTAGCATTTCTGACAGTTTTGATGATTTTTTTTCCTCTGGGATGTTTAGGATTTACATTAAAACATTATGGAATAAATGATGAAAATAGGTGGACATGACTTTCCTCCTATCCTGGGACTAACTAGCACACTAATGGCTTACTTATGCATTCATTATTAATTAGTGAATACTGATCAATGCCTCTTGCAGGTAAAGAAATAATGTATGCCTGTGTTGGACATAAGACTTGGTTTCTGGAAACTCAAGGACAAGTAGGACAGAATGTGGTATGCCTGGAGTGAAAAGCAGTCTCTCTGTGTGTATGTGTGTAGGGACAAAATCAAAAACCATACAAGGAAGATCATTACCAAGAATCAACTTTTAATATGCTGAGCATCAGTTACTACACATGAAAATCTGGAATACTGTGTCATACAGTACTGTGAACACATGCATATGGCAGTTAGACCACCTTCCTATCTCTGAGCAATGAAGGGAACAGAGGTGGAGGGAAGTAAAACCAAAATGGCTCTCCATGTCCTCCTTCTGTGGTGATTTGGTGATTTTCTGGTGATGCCTCCCTCTCATGCTTCTCCTCTACCTAGTCTTTTTGATGATGGGTGTAAAGCCTAATCTGGAATACAAACTACCTAGTACTTAACAGTTTTCACAGGGACTACCTAGAGCCTGTTTATTCTCTAGGTAGGAGCTACCTTTGTATCCGTTTCCAACTACTAGAAATGGCTCTATCAGTCATACTCTTTCTCCCATCACTTTCCTGAGGTACAGATGAACCAGAATATTTGTGGTACAGAGGACACACACTCAGGACAGTTCTCCTGATGAGAGCTACCAGTCTGCAGAGGAGAAAGAAGCAGTCTCTCAGACTGGAGTGAAGCAGGAACAGTATCTGTGAGCAGAGGAAGGCTTGCCAACCCCACCAAGCTCAGGAAAGAAAGCAGAGCCCTGAGAGCTCAGACTAGTTGGTCATGAGCTGGTTTTCACTGATGCCAGAAAGACCAGGAGATTTGATTGTTTCGTAGAACCTCTGAAATTGATTGCTTGGGAATTTGTACATGAGCTGTGTGGTAATACGCATCAAGCTCTTCCTAGTGTGTTGGTTCAATCTGTTCTCAAGGAATGCTTAATTTCAGAATCCTTCCTCATGCTACTTGAAATGACTGGATGGAGTGGTCAGAATGAGAAACTGAGTCTTTCTAGGACAAAGCTTAAACAAGCTTTATTTAAACAGTCTGAGTCTCTAACACATTTTACTCATTTTTAGTATATATATATATATGTATATATATATATATTACCTTCCATATCACCAAGTCCAATGTCTTGTACATGGTAAACATGAAAGCAATATATGTTGAATTAGACTGCATGTTCTAACAGTGTCAACAAACCCTGCGTATTTTTGGTAAGGATTCTTCAGATACACTGTTTCATCTTGCCCTATAGGGCTACCAAGATCTCTGAACTTTGACTGCCTAACCACATCCTGTTGTGCACAGGTACTTGCAGCCAAGTGCTTGCGAAAGCAATTGAGTAAGTCTAAAATGGTAGAAGGTTACTGACAGGAATGATCTATAATTCCTCTTGAGTAGGAGACCCATTGTTGCTATTGTTTGGAAATATCAAGTATGTGTTGAGATTGCCCTACCATAGTGTACAAAATGAACAGATACCATAAGTAGCATTTATAGAAAAAGTCTCAGATTCAAACAACTCAGATTCAAATTTCAAGAGAGGATGTCTCATCTTCAGAGGCAAAGATTTTTGATACTCAGATTATCAAGCCCTAGGAAAAGGACTCAGCTGTAGGTTATGTTCTTTTTTTTTTTGTTTTTTTTTTTTTTAGTAAAAAGATCAGAATATTGCCATCCATTGTCTAGGAGTGAAGTTGTATTTTTAGACTCCAGGCCCAAAGTCCAGGAGTCTCATATTGGGTCCAGCCCCTTGCCCCATATGCCAAATAAAGAGACCTGGTGAATGGCAAAGAATGGAGATTTCCTACATGGCAGCCATGGGAAGAGAGAACTTGAGTACAGCTTCAGCCATCTTTGGGGGCACAGACATTGCTCTCAGATTAAATAGGGAAAATTTAGAGGCTAATGGTGATGAAGACTTGCATAGTTAAAAGTTATAGGTATGATGGGAGTTCTGAGGGTCTGTAACTTTTGGCTATTCTCTTGAACAGAAATTGCCTGTTTGAAGGGCAGTTTGCCTTCAGTCTCAAAATGCTTATCAGTGAATTTGTTCTTCTGGAACCCCAACATGGTTATAAAGTGACTGCTGCAGAGAATATTGCACTCCAAAGGACACAGATGTAATTGTGTATGGGGAAGAACTGGGTGCCTAGCTTTTGGTTAATTCACAGGCCCTGTAAAAGCCTTCTTAAAGTTACCCCTTACAGGAGTTTTTACCCTTATGTGTCTGGGCTGTGAATTCCTCAGTAGAGGGTTATTACTGTCTTTCTAGAGGGCAAGGGAACCCTGCTTCAGTATTCCTTGGTCTGCTTCCCTGTTATTCCTCAATCCTTCTTCCAACTCACTAAGTCTTTATTTAGGCGTTGAAGTCAATGAAACTGTATATACTTAGGGTTTAAACTCAGCCAGTACATCTAAGCATCTCCATTGGTAAGTCCTTTATATAGGCCAATTAAAATGCAAAACCAATGGGTACAGTTAAGATGTGTGACATTAAGAGCCACTGCAGATATATCTACCTAGGGAAATGGTACAAAGAAAGTACCACAGCATAGGGCCTTCCTGAAAGGCCCAGCCTCTTCTTGCTTGACACGGTGGGAGTGTAACTGTCTGAGAAATGCCTTGCTCTTTTTCAGGGCTCTAAGGTTAAGAGCAATTCAGACAAATTTAATGGAAAGAAATTTAAGAGATCCATGGCAAGGATTATTCTAAAGCCATTTTGTGTAGACAGCTTGATTTGCTGCATCCCTTTTGAGCCACTCCCCCTGCTGGTACTTGTTGTGGATTACTTGTTCATTAAGGCAATACTGTTGGGCCCCAGAGGTTCTTATTTTTTATACTCAATTAAGATTAGACACATATACACCGTGGCATTTGCTCTAGGATGTGCCATGGTTTATGTAGTTAGAAATCAGGAGCAGTAACAGGAGAGAAATACAAGCACCCATACCTCTATCTGGGAAGGTTTCTGTGTTTTCTTTTTCTTTTCTTTTCTTTTTTTTTTTTTTTGGTACTGGGGATGGAACCCAGGACGTTGCACTTGCTAGGCAAGCGCTTTGCCCCTGAGCTACATCCCAACCCCTGGGAAGGTTTCTGAAGGGATTTCTTCTGATAAAGCCTTTGTTTGGTAGGATCTTCCATGGAGCACATTATTAGATTCAAAAACAAGCTAATTCACTTTTGCTTTACAAATGTCGTATATATTCTTCTCTCTCTCTGTGTGTGTGTGTGTGTGTGTGTGTGTGTGTGTACACAGCCGCGCGTGTATGTGTACTCACATGTGCTCAAGCTGGAACTTGATCTCATTTACCTGGATGCTGCCCCTGACCTTTTATGCACAAAGCTAGCATTCTATCACTCTAAGACATGTCTCCACTTCTTTAGGTGGTTAATTGGAGATGGAGATTTTCCTGATCTGGATGGCTTTGAACTACACTCTTCAGATTTCAGCTTCCCAAATAGTTACATTACAGTCGTGGGCCACCAGCCCTGGCTTCTCTATATGTTCTTAACATCATTTAGATACACAAACCATAATGAAAAACATCTTAGGGTTAGAAAAGCACAGAGAATCACAGTTTGTAAAATGAAGTGTAAAGGTGTCTTTATAGAAGAGGCCTGGTTAGCAGACTCACAGGTGAACTTGCTTGCTCAGTGTCCTGACTCTCTCTCTAGGAGACTTTGTAGGAAGGAGGAGAATTTGACCACAGCAGTGGCTCTTTTTTCTCTCACTCACCATCTCTTTGTTATTCAATGATTAGCATGGTTGATCTAGTATTTCTAGGCACTACTCCCTTCCAATTTCTTCTCTGTGTCTATGTAACCAAATGGGTTCAAGGAGTCCAGAGATGCTGTCTCTATCCATCTATTATCTCAGAATAGTTCATGAAGACGTGACTATCATAATGCTAATTTGACACAATATGACACCCTGGACCCAGTGATGTAGAGAAGACTGTTTCCTAGCTTCCAGAGAACAGTCTTATTTTAAATTATGCATGCATCCATTCAGGAAAGGGTGTTACACATACTAAGCAGTGAGATTTTAATTTGTCTTCTGACCTAATCTCTATCCTCTTCAGGAGTGTGTGTGTGTATGTGTATGTGTGTGTGTGACCCAACCTCACCCTACCTATCTAATCTTAACTCCCCCAGAAGCAAGGCTCAAGTTGTTTTTGCTAGGCACCACATAGGAAGGGCGGGGTGTGTGTGTCACAGTCCCTCAACAGGCAGTCTCTGGCCTGTAATGTCATTTGTCCTCTTCACTGCCATACCAGCCCATGTGGCGTGGTGCCGTGCAGTGCGTGCAGCAAGTCTCCGAAACATGTTTGTCTCCTTGAAGGATCTGTGAGCCGTTCTCTTAGAGCATATAGGAAATGATTGATACAGAGTATTTTGAGCAACAGAAAAGGGACATCTTGAGAGACAAAAGAATCGAGGCTGTTTTGCTTTGATTATGGAGGATTGAAATTGATTTTCAAAGCTGCCAGAAATCTGGAAACATTTTGTTTGCTGAAAGTTGTTCGTTAAAGCACAACAGGCACGTTTTCATTTTTATCCAGGCCAGTTCATAACATCCTGGAATCTCTCCTTGACTCTGAGTCTTGCTGTCTGTGTTCTGGGGCCTCCTGTTCTAACCTCACCAATCCCTTCTGTCAGCTTGCCCTGTCTCCAGACTGAAATAAGACTTATTACTTTTCTTTAATCTTCTCCATTTTTTCTTCCTCCCTAGAATTCATTACCATTCCTTCTTTTCCAGTGAAGGCTCAAAATCCCACCAGCATCTCAATGATCTTCCTCCAAAGTATTTCAGGGACTTTCTGCATGCACACTGAGCACAGCAGACAGCAGATAGTTTGTAGGAAGGTCCACACCCTTTGGGTGTTCTGTCCTTCTGTAAACATCCATGTGCATGGGATGTCCAGGACTTTTGGTCAAGTCATAGTCAAGCCTTTCTTTCCCCTGTACTCTTTCTTGTTCTGCCTTTGCTTTTATATTTACATAAAATTATGTGCTTTACAGAGCTGTTTGCTCTCAAATGAGAATAAAATAATCTGCTATACAGGGCCATTTAGATGAATGAACAAGAGCGTTTACTCACAAGCATTTGGGTAGCTATAAAATTCCAGGTAGTGGAACCAGGTAAATTGAGGAAATGAGTAGGGTTGGAGGAGTTTGGGAGAGAATGATGGAAGAGTTGACACTGATCAAGATGCATTGTGCTCATAAACTGACTTGACTGATGGAAACCCTTTCATATACCTCTTAAAGACAATAATAAAAAAAATAAGTCCCATGTGTACAGAGTTGGTATTATTTTTATCATCTGGCATAATGCCCAGTATGTCAGGTGGTTGGTACAGTTTTTGTTGTTGCAAGTGAATGAAATGAAAAAAAATACATAGTGTGTGTAGTTTGCTAAAAATCAGCTTTTAGCTTGGTGGAGGTATAGTTAATATTCAAAAAGTGTATATATACATTTAATATAAATGTTTGACAGGTTTGCATATAGGAATATACCGGTAGCATTTCCATGAAGTGTTTAAGATGCATTCATGTTGGCTGTGTGTATCCCTGCCTTCTGTCTTTTCACAATATTCCACAATTGGTTTCTAGTCTTTGAAAGTAGTTTGTTTTTGCATCCCTCCGCATTTGAATCCCAGGGACTGTTTTTGTTACCTTTGCCTTCTCCCATTCACCTGTCCAGCTCATTGTTGACTTATCTTAGGTGGGACCTCATCATTGAATGATCACCCTACAACAGCTACTTCCAATCTTTTCTGCTCTACATAATCTATAAGCCCTCTTGCCTTTACCTCACTGGCAACATTTTATTTATTTACTGCCATTCCTGGGGCTTGAACTCAGGGCTTGGGCACTGTCCCTGGGCTTCTTTTGCTTAAGGTTAGCACTCTACCACTTGAGTCACAGTGCCACCTCCAGCATTTTCTGTGTATGTGGTACTGAGGAATTGAACCCAGGGCTTCATGCACTCTAGGCAAGCACCCTACCGCTAAGCCACATTCCCAGCCCCACTTGCAACATTTTAGAAAAAATAAACCTAAAGCTTATCTGCACCTAAATCCATATTTTAAAAAACCAGATTGTAAAGAGGCAGTGTACACTCATGAAAGGCCCCAAGAACATGATATAATAAACTTGGCTCATCAGGATATCCTTCTGGGGTAACAGAAATTATCTAGAATGTAGTTGACCATCAGGGCCTCCAAGATAGCCAGAAACAATTGTCTCAAAATATAAGCACCCCCCCCCCAAAAATAACCCCAAACCCAAATACAAGCCTCAAAGTGCATGCCCCTTCCTCATAAAGAACAGACCCACAGAATCTACTTTATTCTCAGGATCGAATTCCTTCTCTGACCAACATGTGACTCCAGGTTCCCAGCATGGAGAAGACCATCTTGGAGCAAATGGAAAGTGAAAGCATCTTGTTAAAGGGAACGAACCGTAGGCCCCAGAGGTACCACTGCAGTACATCTCAAAATTAAAGTCAGTGATTTTAGTCATGATCCCTTGCGATCAAGTATCATCTCAAATAGACTCCATATCTTCAGCAATCATCTGTTAAACAATGCATTTGGGGAATGTTGAGGAGACACCTAGACACTTAAACTGGTATTGCCCATGGTCATAAAAATGCAGGTGACAAGTAGCAAGAGTGGCAGCTGACCGGGAAGGAGGCTGTCTAGGTTCTATGCATAGGAAGGGGGGAGGGGGGTGCGAAGATCAAGCTGAGGCTTTTACAGTGACCACCTCCTCCCAGGGGACAGGATATGAGCTGTGGCAGCAGCTTGGTAACAGGTGCCTTTATCTCTTGGGTGCTTGGGAATATTTTAAGAGCCTTATTTGTATTAACATATCTTACAACCCATCTTAACAGGTAGTGTTGTCATCATCATCCTTTTACAGATGAGGAAACTGAGACCCAGAGAGGCTAAGTAACCTGCCTAAAGTCACACAGAAATCACAGCACTAATCGCTTCCCCAATGAACTCTTTCTCTGAAAGACAAAGAATGAAATTTACTGGTAAAGAGAAGACTGTAAGCAACAATAATGGAATGACGATGGTGAAGGCCAAAAGAGTATTCAAACAGTAACTTAAAACAATATAAATTCAAAGAAAAGCAGCCATGTAGGGACTTTTTTGTGGTGGCTTTCTTTGTTGTTGTTGTTGTTAAAAAAAACAAACTTGAAAAAAAAGATGTGGTTTAGTGAATTGTTTACATGTTGTATTTGAAGGGACCATGATTGAGAGCAGAAATGTGTATATCATTATGATTTCATAGCACTTTATTTCAAGACTGTAGGTGTGCTATGACATAATAGATAAAATTTGAGGTTCTGCCAGAGCTGTCTGAAGTGGCCAATGATTAGGGGCCAGACAATGTTTTATTATTACATGGTGTCCATGGACTCCAATGCTATCCAGACATCCTCTGGCCTAACTATCCCATCCATAGTTCCAAAAGGAACAACCCTGGTCGTGTGTGGGCCTATCCACAAAGGCCTTACTGGGATGCAAGACCATACAAATGAGGAGGATGATCCTTCTATGTGAAGTGCTCTGTGACAGGCCACTTGGGATCTAGTAGTTTGTATTTAGCAAATACATATTTGATGTAAAATTTGAAATGTAAATGAAAGGAGAGAAAGAAAACAAAAGTCCTCCTGTAAATCTGTATCTTGACAAGCTTCAGTGTAAGGCTTGGCTTTGGTTCTGTTTTCATTTCCAGTGGGTATGCTTGGAGTTGGCACACAAATTCTGTGTGTGGATGGTGTGGGAGTTAAGAAAGTTGCATTGCTAGTTTTCTTTAAAAAAAAAATTAACAGCAGAATCCTTATGAGAGCAGCGTAGGCTTTGGTATGTGCCTCACAAAGCTTTTTAGCTGGATGATTAGGGAGTTTTCCATAATAAAATAGTCCTCATTCTTGCCAGAATTAATGCCCCTCCTCCACCGGCCCCTCCCAGAGGCAGCTGATGGACAGCTGCTTTGCTGTCTTACTGTACTCCTATAATTTCACTGTTAACAGAACACACACCCTGACCATAAGGTTTCTGAAGTGAGGCTTGGAGATTGTGTCTCCCTGCTCTGAAGTCTCTATCCACATAAGCTTCCTGGCTCTGCTGAATCCACTTTGGCCAGTTCAATGGTCTACACTGCCCCTGTGAGTTCCCAGTGGCTTGGGCTCCCTTGATAGGAAGACTCTCCTCACTATTAAGATCTTCTATCCAGAACATTCACTTCATGATGTTTAGTAGGAATGCAGACTTTGCCTGTCTTTTTAAAAAAATAATGATTGAACCCAGGGCCTCAACTCATGCTCAGCAAAAATTCTCCCTCTGAGCATTCATTCTACCCCAGCCCCAGAATCAGCATTTTTCACAAGTTCCTCCAGATGGCCTGGGTACAGTCTGAGTGGCACTGGAGTGTGAGCTTTTGAACAGCTCACAGAATTGCCTGGATATCTATGTTCAGTCTTTAGCAAGCTCCCAACCACCCATGCATTTGACACCTTCCTCTCTATCAATAGTGCATCTACAAAGCAGAGGTGTCAATAGGAGCCTTCCTTGTGGTTCCCACAAGGGGAGAGGTGCAGGACCTTGGCAGAGGCTGCCACGAAGTTTAGGCTCCGGAAGTGACTTCTGATGGTTGTTGTGTTTATGTCACTTATCAGTGCCCATAGAACAGGAAACTACCAGCAACAACAATAACCCAAAATAAACATCTGATTTTAGTTTTGACAAAAAGATATTGAGACAGGTCAGTGCATGTGAAGGTAGATACTCTATTTCATTGTGGTCTTTGCACAAGTGACCTAAAACTGTTTAAAAAAATTCCTACAAAAAGCCAAGTGAGATGCCTATAATCTTAACACTCTGGAGGCTGAGCCAGGTGGACTGTGAGTTCAAGGCCAAACTAGACCTCATGGTAAGATCCTATTTTTTTTTTTTTTAAATCAATCACTAGAAATATATGCCTAGAAGATGGTTATAAAACCATTACTTGGGGGATATCCCAATTACATAGTTAAAAGGTCCCTTTACCTTTCCGGTCCTTATTGGTATATTTGACTCTATTCCCCTTCTCTCCCCTCACCCAGAGCATCACCAAGGTTGTAGTTTTCTTTAGAAATGCTTTCTAGTGCTCTTTATTCTCTGCTTTTCCAGGGCTAGCCTGATAGCCCAAGATTTTACAGCATCTGATTGCAATAGTTATATGACTTTCT
Source organism: Perognathus longimembris pacificus (assembly GCF_023159225.1). Lineage (NCBI taxonomy): Eukaryota > Metazoa > Chordata > Mammalia > Rodentia > Heteromyidae > Perognathus > Perognathus longimembris. Next base: position 34,960,623 of record NC_063169.1, read on the forward strand.
TCCTTCTGAAATACATCTCTGAAGCTATCTTTAACATTTCTTTAGCTCCACAGAGTTTCTTAGGATGATGTTTATCGGGCTCTTTCTCCACTCCATAACCACAGTGACATTCTCTTGAAATGTCTCTCTGGGCTCTGGTGACCTGGCCTCCTGTCACCTTGACAAAGTTGCCTTTTAAACCCAAGATATTAAGAATATTGACTTCTGCCTCCATAGAATCTCTCAGCCAAGAGAAAGGCGATTCATATTTAAGTCTTGACAGAGTTTGGTGCCATTCCTCAACTACTTCATTTGGAACGAAAAGGTCACTGCTTGGGGGTGTAACTAGTAGAATGAAATCACTAAATGCTTTCATCTGTTAGAATAAAGCATGTAGGAATCTGAACAGGTTTAGTAATTAGCTCTGGGAGTATAACCTCACTTTAAAAATTCTAAAAGTGATTTTAAAAAAATCAGGGAACTATAGCAATAGGCAACTTTATAGTCTTTCTGAATATTACTGGTTGTGAGGCTTGCATTCACTTAGCTTTTTCACTCAAGGTCGCTCATTCTACCACTGGCCATACCTCCACTTCTGGAATTTTGCTTATTAATTGGGAATGAGAGCTTCTTGGGCTGACGTTGAACCAGGATCTTCAGATCTCAGCCTCCTAATAATATAGATGTGAGTCTGTGGAGCCAGCTGAAAATTTTCTTCAAAGAACATTTAATGGAGAGAGGGAACTGAGTATTATTGTGTGAACAAGTTCATTTTTATTTTGCATACATGGAGTATTTCTGGAAATACCGTTTTCAGTCTTACCCAATCACTGTTCCTCCCACCTCAGGCCTCTCCCCTCTACTGAATCCCACCCCACTCATTCCTTCACCCTTTCCTCTGCTCCACTGAATAATCAAATCCTTCTCATCCTTTAGTCTTCAATGAAAGTGTCACTTCATGTATGAAGGCCTCCCAAATGCAGGCAGTCCTCTCTTATTCCTCTATTTCTTTTAAAAATAAAAGTTTATTCCATTACAAAAATACTCCCTGGGTAAGCACAATTAATTATTCTGTACTTGTCTTATGTGAACAAGACACTAAATTCTTAAATTTCTGCCTCTCAGCTATTAAACCACAAAATACATATCAGAAACAGCAAGAAACATCTAGTTTAACATGTTGCCTTATAGTTAATCTAATTCATTTATTTATTTTATGGTTCCTTTGGTCAACTGAGGGTCTCATGCATATTGTGCAAACACTTCCATTCAGCTACAGTCCCTGCTTTTAGGTTTCCTTTATTGTTTTTTTTTTTGTTGTTGTTGTTTTGTTTTTTTTTTTGGCTAGTCCTGAGCCTTGGACTCAGGGCCTGAGCACTGTCCCTGGCTTCTTTTTGCTCAAGGCTAGCACTCTGCCATTTGAGCCACAGCGCCACTTCTGGCCATTTTCTATATATGTGGTGCTGGGGAATCGAACCCAGGGCCTCATGTATATGAGGCAGGCACTCTTGCCACTAGGCCATATCCCCAGCCCCAGGTTTCCTTTATTGAATGTGTTTGCCATGCCAGAAATTGCTCTGGGAAATAGTTATCTAAAGTTGCATAAAGAATGATAGGTGCGGGCTGGGAATATGGCCTAGTGGCAAGTGTGCTTGCCTTGTATACATGAAGCCCTGGGTTCAATTCCCCAGCACCACATATGCAGAAAATGGCCAGAAGTGGTGCTGTGGCTCAAGTGGTAGAGTGCTAGCCTTGAGCAAAACGAAGCCAGGGACAGTGATCAGGCCCTGAGTCCAAGGCCCAGGACTGGCAAAAAAAGAAAAAAAAAGAAAAAAAAACCAAGAATGATAGGTGCTATGCACCTTGGAAGCCAAGCCTTCAATTCCAGATGGGGTTTGAGGACACCAGCATTGACACCCTGAAAGCCAGGCCAGACATGCAGACAGCAAGGTCCATCCAGTTCCTCACCATGCACCAGGTGGTGAGGGCGGGGCAGTGTGAGAAGCATTATGCTACCTTCCTATGCAGGGACTTCCCTAAGCTTCACACCTGCCAGCCAGGGTTCCGACTCTGTGGCTGCTTCTCATAGCCCCTCTTACCAAAGGTTCCTCTGCCCTGGGCAGCAGGACTGGTCTGCTATCCTGGAAGATATCTTGGCTGCCTGTCTTTCAAAGGAACATCCAAGACTCCCACAATTAAACTTTGTTTTAGGAGTCAATATTTAAAACTGGGGCCCTATATGAGTGAAGATCTATCTTGCTCTGTTCTCTTGATAAGATGATAAAGCAGGAAAAACAAACACCTGTATTTTTATTTACAGAGATGCCAAACAGTGTTAGAAAAGAGCATTTTCCTTCTTGCTTTTGGGTTTAATAGAGAATCAGGAGAAATCAAAGGTGGAGGTACCAAGCCAGGCAAGGGTGGCTCAAACTGGTAAACTTTTTTGTAAATTTTTTTATTTTTTTCTCAGTCGTGGAGCTTGAACTCTGGGCCTGGGCACTGTCTCTGAGCAATTCAGCTCAAGGCTAGTGCTCTACCACTTGAGCCACAGTGTCACTTCTGGTTTTCTGGTGGTTAATTGGAAATAAGAGTCTCACAGATGTTCCTGCCCGGGCTAGCTTTGAACCATGATCCTCAAGTCTCAGCCTTCTGAGTAGCTAGGATGATAGGCGAGAGCCACTAGTGCCTGGCTTAAGCTGGTAATCATAGCTACTCAAGAGGCTGAGATCTGAGGACTGTGGTTTGAAGCCAGCCAGGTCAGGAACGTCCTTGAGACTCATATCCAATAATCACCAAAAATCCAGAAACAGGTACTCCTGGGGAGCAAAGGTGGATGAGGAGAGGGGAGCTGAGCAGAATGTCAGGACCCCACGGCCAGTTCTCCCCTTGTGAAGGACTGTGTTTGCTCTACCACATATAGGCTCTCCAACTAGCCCCAGAAAAGACCTATCACTGTACGTCTATCAGCTTAGCAGAAAGATCTAATTGCCACCTTTCCTTGTAATGAAAATCAGACTAAATGACCTCAGGTTTCTTGTTGGGCTATTGGTCTTATTCACTTCCCATTTTTCAAGCTCACAGAATAGGCATCTTGTTAGCACCCACGGCTGCCCACTCATCACTCTACCTTAGTGCTGGTATGTGAACTCATTAACCAGCTTCTTATTCACTAGTTCAATAGATGCTTATTAGCTACTGTTTTCTGGGAACAGTTCTAGGCCTGGGGTAAAACTATTCTTGTCTACCTAAAACACAGAAAAGATTGCATAAGGCAGAGATTATAGACCAGAAAATTTCCAGAAAGAACTGTGTATCAACAGAAGAAACTATCACATATTACTTCTTCCATAGAGAAGAATCATTTGTAATCTAAACCAGAAGCTCATTATTAGAGATGCAGTGGCACATCCATTTTAAATTCCATTTAAAGAAGATAAAAATGTGATCTGTGTATAAATCCAATCATTCTGAAGATGTTATTTTCCCTCAAATCTGATATGGATAGCTTTGAAAGCAATGTGCAATAGTCCTTCTGACCCTTCCACTAAGTCAATGCTTCAGTAACTCTACGGCACAGAATGATAACCAAGCTGGATGTGATCACATGGCAGTCTGTGCACCATAGAATGGTTCATGAATGCATCAAAATGTGCCCGCCTTGGGCACAGGAGCAGATTAGTTGACCATGCAGCTAGAGTCCAAAGAGTAAACCTGTTTTTGTTTGTTTGCTTTTTTCTGAATTACTTAAAATGGTGGAAGAAAAAGGCTGGATTCTTGGTCACAAATAAAAGACCACTCCTCTCTCCACCGCTTCCTGGAACTCACTGGCAATACATTGAGAAGCTCATGGGATTGGCAGAAAGGTTGCAGAAATAAGCATGAAAATGAACCACTAAGAAAGGCTCTGCAGGGGGAGCCTGTGAAGGTCACATCTCATGAGCCATCCGGCCAGCGTTTGCAGCAGCAGCAGCAGCAGCAGCAGCAGCAGCAGCAGCAGCAGCACTCTCATCACCATGACAACTGCAGGTCCTGTCTGTGTCATTCCTTCTTAAGTACCAATCCAGGATATCCAGTTATCGAAGCCCAGATCATGTATCCACACTGTGCCTTCCCAGAGGTGGAGAAAAGAATCATTTGACAACATCTAGCTCTGAGAGTAGGAAGCCTTCCTTCTGCCAGGATGTCCTGTCTGGGAGCATTTAGTACCTTTTAAGACTGTGCTTGCCTGCTCTCTCCCATCCTATGCCCCTGGTCGGGGATAAGAATCTATGGAAGGTTAAAAACTCCTGCAGCTCACATGGCCTTATATGTAGAGAAATGGACAAGCTAGACTTCTGAAAAAAAGGATGTACAAGTTAAACCTCTGTTGGAGTTATCAGACTCCTGACTCAAAATGACAGAAATTTTATTTGTAAGAATGAAAACTTGCTAATTATGTAGCTGAGGGGTGGAGGGGCAGTAAAAAATATGGAGAAGTGTGTCTAACAGAATCCCAATGAATAAAAGGACTCAAATGCATAAATTTGAGTGCTGTGGGACCGTGTCAGCTGACAGCTATAGTTAATGGCAATAATGCTCCATAAATATCTTTTGAAATTAGGTTAATTGAATTTTTCTTTTTGCAACAATTCTAAGAACCCTGAATGGGAATGATTCCATTTTCAGAGGAAGAAGCCTACAGTAATTAAGGAGTACAGCCAAAGGTCTCATAGCTAGCAACCAGGAGAGCTGGTATGGATCTGGAGCCCACCCCTACATGGCATTCTACTGCCTCTGTGGACATCACTGCCACCTGTCCTTCCATTCCACAGACCTCCAGCTTCACACAAGACATCCATCAGAAGCCTTCAGAGATCATGCTTCCCCATGTTCAAATCTGAGAATGGGTTATGTTTGGTCAGTTGGGTTTGGTGCCCATACCCAGTAGAGGAGATGTGTGAGAGACTTTAGCATCAGGGAAGCCATTTTCAGGGTCGAGTGGTTGCAGGAGCCAGCAAACTGTCGACTATAAATGTCAACTTAGCCTCCCCACCTTCCTTACTTTCTAGTAGATTTAGTAGATTTACAAAGGCAATGCCTAACACATTGCATGCATCTGAGAACATCGATTGCTCTCTCTTCTCTTACAGAGCTTTCTTTCCTATTGTGCTTATTATTCTTTAAAAAAAAATTCACTTCTCCTGTTTCAGGCTGTGCTTCAGAAACAGGAGTTACCAGGGGGGTATTTATGTAAATAGATGAATTGTAGGTTGAAGAAAAAGAAGTTCACTACTATTGTTCCACTATTACTGTTCAACATGGTAGTCATACTACATGTGACTATATTTAATTAATTGAAGTTAAATAAAATTACAAGTTCTGTACTTGCTAGCCATAATTTCTGTGCTCAATAGTATACTATCATCCTATATTATAGAGTACTTTACAGTATTTCCCTGTCTGAAGATTGTACGCCATGCTGCCTCTGAGGGTTCCAACAATGATACGGAGTGTCTCTGAATGACACACTTCCCAATGGAAGTGGTTGGATGACCTAGAATGACCTTCAGCTCTCAGGGGCCATAGGTCTCAGCTTTCTTTCCCACAGTTCTGCTTCCTGTGGGTTACTTCCTGACTAGTTCCCATACTTATTTTCTCAATAGCAATATTTGCATAATATAAACTTAAGGTATTTCTTGGCTAGCCTATAAAAGCTGTGCAACTGTAATAGAAATTTCTCGAGCTAGGGGGACATGTATTGCTGACACATTTTTTTTTAATGAATTTGTTTAATGAGAAGTGGTACTGAAAGAATGTACCGACTGGAAACGTTGTTATCAAAATAAAATGTTTATATACAGAAGTGCTTGAAGATCTCCCAGAGTTCTCATGGTCTTCATGGTGGGGTCATTTTCTATGTCTCCTCTGTTTATAACTGTTGAGAAAAGACAGAATATTCTCGATAGAAGCTGCGTTGAATATTTAAGATTATTCTGTACGCATGAGCAGAAGTTGTTTTCAGGGCTGGGAATGTGGCCTAGTGAAAGAGTGCTTGCCTCATATACATGAAGACCTGGGATGGATTCCTCAGCCCCGCAGATATAGAAAAAGCCAGAAGTGGCGCTGTGGCTGAGGTGGCAGAGTGCTAACCTTGAACAAAAAGAAGCCAGGGACAGTGCTCAGGCCCTGAGTTCAAGCCCCAGCACTGGCAAAAAAAAAAAAAAAAAAAGAAGTCTGAGGCCAGGTATAGGCAGTGCCTGTGTGACCTGCCTGCCACACTGATGGGCTCTGCCGTCCCAGAGTACCAAGGACTGAAGAGTTTCTTTTCACACTCTGAAATTTTGGCATCAGGCTTCTTGGGATGGGGCGGAGGTGTCTTTTTGTGGAGGAGCTTTATCAATTGACAGTCCCACTGAGAGTAAACACTTTGGTTTGCCAGATCTTTTGTTAGGAAACCATTTTGACTCAGCAATTGAGTTAATTATATTACATGTGGATTTGGCAACAAGGGAGATTAGCAATTTTAATCTCTTAAGAATGTTTGGTCTTGGTTGAATATGGTCGACATAAATTGCATACAACTGTGAAAACAGCAATAAGATCAGTTGAAGTTATTTTGGGAAGGGAAGAAGAAGGGAAAGGAGACTGAAGAGAAGTGTGGTTGTTTGAGACATACTGTAAATGTGTAGAAATGTAGCAATGAAATCTCCCTTGTAAAAAATAAAATAAAATGGATCTCTTATTAACATCCCCCCCCCCCCCTCTGAATCCAGGTAGAGGCTTTCCTATAACAGCAACTGACACGCTAGATTAATTCTCCATGTCCTTTCTGAAACACACTCTTGTGAATGGCCAGAGCTCTGGGATGGTAGGACAGAGGCTCTCTTTAACATGGCTACAATGTGCTGCTTGCTTCTTTCCTGACCTGCTTATTCCATTTGAATATACTCCAATGAAATGCACAAACTGAGCAAAAATAAAAATGTTAAAAGTCAGTAATACATAAGTGCACGGAGAAAGAAGGCATTTCCAGTGAAAACAGCATAATGCTTTGAGACGATTCTGTGAATAAAAGTTATTCAAGGTGTGGTTGAAATACATTTCAAGAGTATGAATACAGAATCCCCACGATTTCTGAGGCAGAATGTTTAGCAGTGGCTTAAAGTGCTTATTTCGCTTAAGAAATCCAAAGGAGGAAACACAGAGACGCATCCCAAGCGTTCTAATCAACGAAGCTATAACAAAAAGGCACTTACCAAATAAAAAGACCACTGGATAAAACATAGGCTTTAGTTCTTGGTTTTCTCTGTCTGCATTGTTTGTGAGATTCCCTGGTTTGCAGGGCTGGACCGACGCCCCCTACGGGTCAGCAAAGCGAGGTGCCACGCGGGAATCACGTGGTGGCCCCACCCACGATTTCAAGCGGTTTCCAGTGAAAAAACTGGATGAACGTATGGATGGGCGAGTATAAACAAATGTGTAAATTAATTTATTAAAAGAGATGCTTGGTGGAGGCAAATGGTACAGCTGCTCTTCTTCGGCGCAATAATTCTGACTCTGGAAAGGGCTGATCTTCCTCTGAATGAAATAGCTAATGCACGCAACGGAGAGCTCTCTCTCCCCCACTTAACAAGAGACCTTTTTTTTTTTTTTTTGCAGGGATGGAAAAGCATCCCGCAGGAACTATCCAATACTGCGGAAGACTCAGCGAGATGGCGGCCGACTCCTCCCTTCTCTGCGGCAGCAACTCAATCAATAATGCAGGGCGCTGCTGCAGCCAAACCCCGCTTACCCTGCTGCCTGGACCCCGAAACTGAACGTTGCCCCATTGTGACATCTAGCGTCCGTCAGGGTCCACTGCAGGCTGGAACTGGAAAATCAGGAAACTGGTCTGTGCCTGGATAACACAAAGCCTTCAATTTCGCTTGAAAGGACAAAGGAAAAATAAACGGGGCTGTTTTTTTTTGTGTAGTTTTTGTTTAGCTTTGCAGATTAATTTTAAGGCAAGGAACACTGAATGCTGGTGTACAACGAATACAGATTTATCAAGCTCTATGTCAATCCGTTTGTATCAAACTCTGAAGTCCTAGCCTTTACTTCTATATGACTCAGTCCCAATAAGAAAATAAAAACAAAACATATATACATATGCCCAGTTAAATTTGTTGCAGGTTCATAATGAAGGTTTTTTTTTTAAATAGGAGTGCTTCCCATAGGTATTAAACACTTAACTGGACATCCTATCATAGTCATGATTGTTATTTTCCTTAGCCAAGCCTGGCAGCCCTCCCTATCTACAAAAGATTTGCAGTACAGGTTTTAAAAGGGTTGGTGGCATAGCAAGGCTCACTTGGGATTTTGAGAAGCTGTTTATGTGAACATCTCCCTAGAGTGGGCAGGGGTCTCCTGGGAAAACTGCATGGCAAAGGCTGGGGACTCCTTATTTTGCTCAGCTGAACTGAGAGCTGGGGTGGTGTGGGGAGTCGCAGGGTAATGATGCCATGAGGTCCTGTCTCTACTTTTACACGATCCAGTCCAACTGAGAGAAAATATCAAGCAGCCTTCTGCCAGCTGGGTTTTATCTCAATATACAAGAAGGAGTGAATCAAACATTTTGTGTAGGAGAGTAACATGACCAAAAGCAAGTTTAAAAAAGACAAATCAGATAACAGCATTGGGGATGGATTGGAGGAATTAAAAAGGCTGAAGGCAGAGAGGCCTAGAGCAGGCTATGGGAGGTCAGAGAACTCATAAAAATGGCAGAGCTTGGATGGGAATTGGGGTCTTCTGACTTCAAGTCCAGCATGCCTGTATCCTGCAAGGGGCCTTTCCACCTAAGTGGATTATGGTGCACATGTGCAACTAGTTTAGAAATCAGGAATAGCACCCCACATTATGCATGCTTTCCCTTCCCTGAAACATTGGCTCCACCCACACTTGGAAATACTGAAAATACTTTGTCCTCCTTTTCTCTCCTTTCCTGCTTTTCATGTGGCCCTCCTCAGTGCCTGCATCTAATTAACTCAGACCTCTTTTCTATGCAGAGCTCCCTCTGCAAACCAGACTAACAGGGCCAAGTGACAAAGTGAATTATATCTGTCTTAAGTATTTGGCCTTGTTTTTCTTGGGCCACAGCCTGACTTTTTTTTATGCCCTTGGAATGAGGGCACCTGCTTCTTTTCAAGAGAATTTGATCCAAGACCCACACAGATGGTAGGGCAGGGCATTTGGTGTTTGTCAGAGATTTCTCATTTTTGGAGTGGTTCACTAAAAGCCAAACAGGACGAACAGAGCTCAGGACCTCTTGTACCCTGCCTCTTGGTGGAGGGGGCGTTAGCAACATGGAAGCAGCTCAGGGAATGCACAGGTGTTGGAGCACAAGGCTGAACACAGGTGAGAAGAAGGAGAGAAAACAAACCTACCCTCATGCATTCACCATTCCCATTGGATGGAGATCTTGAGGCAAAAGCCAGGGAAACTGGTAGGATTCACTTAACAGAAGAACACAAGGGAGACAGACGAGGAGTATGGTAAAAAGGAAGAGCAAATAAGCACACAGGACACAGTCATAGGATACTTGTATGTACGTTATTAGAGATGTGCATCTTGCAACTTTCCATGAAAGATGTGGAGCGGACTAGGAGCCCTCTCTTCAGTTTTCAGCTTTCAACTTTATCTCTTCCTTAGAAGTGTCCTCTTCGCCTCCAATCTAATTTGGCTCCCACCTGTCATTCTCTCCTGCGAGGCTTGTGCTCCATGATTAGTCTTTATTCAGTGTTAAATGATGGATATTTTGTATGTTTATTTCTTCAAGGTTTACTTTCCCAGTAGATTACATACCTCTACAGGGCAAGGATTAAGTGTGTTTTATTGACCAAGTACAGTGATTTAGCTTCAACTTTTTAATCTGCTAAATGAGGATGGTAATACTACTTTTGCTTACCTCACTGAACTGTGAAATTAGAAACGATAATACACGGGCAACTTCCTTGTAAATCATAAAATGCAATGAAAATAATAGTTATGCCTAGTGCCATGTCTGTTTGAAAGTATATCGCAAGCTGAATGCTTGAGAAATGAGCTCTTAGACAGGAGGTTCTATTACATAATAATGAAAAGTGCTAGAAAAGTCAAAGATAGTAGCCTCGACCTTAAATATTGCCCTGTTCACTTGCTGTCTCATGTCAAGAGAAGGGAAGTAATAATGCCATGGCTGGAGATGTCTAAACACAAATGACTGTGAGCTCAGAGATGATGGATTCTGGGGGAGGGTTTGCTATTTGAATTCTCAAGCAACATATTCCTTTCTTTCCAAGAAGCAAGAATGGCCAACATGACATCCTCCCTGCTTCACAGAAGGGTCAGTACAGAGGGACAGAAGATATTTCCAGAAAAAAAAATGGCTCCTCCAGCTTTTCATGCAGAGCAAATGGGAGGAGCAGAAGTCTCCCTAAGTCCCACCATTGTAGAGCTATGAGAGGCATCACACAGGACTGGGGAGATGCAGCTGAAGAGTTATACTGTGCCTCCTCAGCCTTTCATGGATGAGCCAAGAAGCAAGAAACTTCCCAGTCTGAAAGCCAAAGTAAGGCAGGAATCACTGTGGTTGGAGATCCAAAGACAAACTAGCCCTAAATTAGGCAGACGGACAGAAAGAGAAAGAGCAGATTGTGTCAGGCCCAGACATGCCTTCCTTCTCTAAGCCATCCTCAAGTTTTTATCTATAAGGCATCAGCAGTATTGCTGCATTGGATTTATTTCCCTGTTATTCATTATGATTTAACTGACTACTTAGTAATGACTTACGGCTTGCTTGCATGCAGATTCCTTGTGTTTGGTGGAAGGCCCTGGTCTCAGGCCTCAATGAGGCCTCACTTCCTGTGTCTTGTGTAGCTAGGCCCCAAGCAGCAAGCAGTATGTGGGGAATAGAACACAAACGGCACGTGGTAAGTTAGGAAACAAGACAAAAGGGACAGAAATAGGCATTAGGAAGGCAAGGAAAGGTGGACTTCCCACTGGGTCCACAGGAAGACAAGCAAACATCACATGGGACAACACGGGAAATGCACTGATGGTCACCCAGGTAAGAAGGGTGAGAATGAGGAAACAAGGTACAAATTAGTAAGCAAGGTTTTAGATGGTTAATTTTTTTTAAGTGATATATAGAAACACAGAAATATCCAGGTACCAGTGGCTCATGCTTGTCATACTAACTACTCAGAAAGCTGAGATCTGAGGATGTGGTTCCAGGACAGCCCAGGCAGGAAAGTCTGTGACTCTTACTTTGAATAAACTACAAAACAAAAAATAAAGTGGAGCTGTGACTCAAATGATAGAGTGCTAGTCTTGAGCAAAAGGAGCTAAAGGACAGTGCCCAGGCCCTGAGTTCAAGCTGCAGGACTGGCATAAAGAAACAAAACAAACAAAAACCCACAGAAAGTATACATATTACCAACATACTATGTTTTCTAAATTTTGAAAACCTTACCAAGTTAAATGAATGGTTTTCTGTGTGGGTAAATGTTTGATCTTAGGTGGAGAAAAATTAGGCTTTCCTCTTCTGTCATCTGTTATGGAACTGTGGCTACAGAAAAGGCTTTTCCTAGGGAAGATAGGAGTACACCTTTTGTCTATCTAGACATTTGTGCAAACACAACCAAACTTGTTAGAACAGAGTGCACTTTGGAAGGTCAGCAAAAGCTGAGAGCCCCAGGACCAACCAGATAGGGCCAGAAGGGGAAAGATCAGGTCAGCAGCGAGTTTAAGAGGGAAAGAAAGTATCACAAGCAAGGTGTAGAGCAGGGAAATCCCAAACAGGGGCTGAGGACAGGGAGAGAAGGGTACCTAATGCCACCATTGTGCCCAAGGACAGGCTCTGATCTCCAGGAGGAGAACCCTGGCTCTCTTCTCACCCCTTTTGCCAGCCCCACCAGCCCCTTCACACTAACTGCTAAGCTTGTTCTGGAAGAGTCACGCGAAAGCAAAAGGTACAGAAATGGATCCTTAGGCACGAAAGGCACAGCCTGAAGCAGTAGCCTGGGAGGAGACACAGCGCATGTACGGAGGAGACAGGGGGGGCTTTGTGTGCCTCGAGCAAAGAGAAGCTGCCACCTCTCCAGCCCTCCACGCACTCACCTCCCGGCGACATGCAGGGGCTCCTTGTCCCCACCCTTCTCCTCACTGGGCTGGCACAGGTAAGTCTTTCTCATCTCTTTACCAAGACGTTAGCTGGTTTTAGTTCTTTGGGCCAAAACTTTAAAAAAAAAAAAAAAAAAAAAGGAAGATGAAGATGGCGGGGGGGATTGGAAATATTTCAGGAGAAATAGGAAGCCATTTTCCTCTTCAAATAAAGTTGTTTTGAGTTCACTTGCATTGTGAGAGAAATGGGAGACATTTCTCCCTTGCAGGTAAACCGGCAATGTGTTTGAACAGCCACAGACTTTGCTACATTTACACATATTTTAGCAGCTCAGTGCTGGCGCCCGCGGTGGAGTAAAAATAGTGTCCCTTCCTGTGGGTCTCAGCCAGGGGCCTCAACTTGCCAGTCGCTTGCACCATGTGCCTGGAGTCCCCTGTAAGTGGATTTGGGGAGTGATGTTTTTCAGTGAAGCTGCTTCTTGTTGGCAAGGCCGCCTTTGGAATGAGCCTGTGCACTTTTCCAACTTTTTGTCATTTTTGTCTTGGCACAATCCCGGTGTCACCCATTGAGAATACAAGATTGATCCACTGAGACTGACATGTTTCTTGAGTGACAGACCAAAAGAAGTTTAATATCAGCAATTCATTGCCTTCGAATTTTTTAATGAGAATATTACACTAGGGTGAGTTGTTCATTGATTTATTTATGTACATGGTGGAGGTGCTTGTTGTCACAGGAGACAGAACTGCTGAAATCTGTTGACTTAGAAAACATGGAGTGTCTGTGAGTTATGGTTGCATCAGACAGTGAGCAGGGGATGTCTCATAGAAAGCAAGGAGTTGAAAGTTTGAGTCTCTCTAGAGAGACGGAAGATTTCTAAGGGGTTATGCCCACAAGGTCAGTGGTCCTGGTCCTTTCCACTGACTCTGTGGGGATGTGCTTCCCTAGCAGCCTCGAGACAGGGCTGTCTCCTAGTCCATATTCTGAGAAAAGGCTGGCCATTGTTGGGGACTGTCAGCTGCTATAGAGTCTTTTTCTTTTCTTTCTATACATTCTTTTCCTTACTCCCTCCTTCTCTCCCTCCCTCCCTCCGCCTACTTCCCTCCTCTCCCTTCTCTTACCTCCATCCCTCCCTTTGCCTCCTTCCTTCCCTCCTTCCCTCCCTTCTTTTGGTGCTGGTTCTGGTGCTGGAACTCAGGGTCTGGGTTCTGTCCCTGAGTTTTTGTGCTCAAAGCTAGCACTCCACCCTTTGAGTCTCAGCTCCACTTCTGACTTTCTGGAAGTTCATTGGAGGTAAGTGTCTCATGGACTTTCCTGCCCGGCTGGCTTCAGACTGTGATCATCACATCTCAGTCTCTGCATTGTGGGTGCTCAGCTTGCTATAGATTCTTAAATATCAAATGTATTAACATAGAGAAATATGCACAGAAAAAAATTCCAAAAGTGTAGAAAGCTGTTATAGAAACAGAAATGTGGCTCAAAGGGTAGAGCAACAGATTTGAGCAGCAGAAAAAATAGCAAAAATATAAGGTTTTGAGGTCAAGCCTCAATACTGGCACCAAATAAAATAAAATCAAAGCAAAGAAAAACAAAATAAGCTGTTTTACTTAAGACAATTCACGGGCATGCAGGAAATGAGACTCTATCTTAAAAATAACTAGCACAGAAAAGGGCTGCAGGCACAGCTCGGTGGTAGAGCTATTTCCTGCCAAGTGCAAGGCCCTGGGTTCAAACCTGTACAAAGGGGCAACATTCAGGAAAAGTAGAGAGGAGAAACTTGATATGGAAATTCTAGTAACAGGGTATTGAAGGGAAGTTTGCTGAGGGCAGATGGACAAGAACAGGCAGGCTTTAGGTGCCATGCCCAGGAGTTTGGACTGTTTACTGGAGACATAGGGAACCACTGAGGGATTTAAGGGATTCTACAACCCTACAATCCCTCTAGCAGTGATGTGAGGCAAGAAAGGCATGTGAGGAGTCATTCTCATTCGTCTGGGGCGAAGACCCATGGACCTTATTACAGTCCTACTTCGTGGCAGTGACATGAGAAAGGAAGACTAGGACTGGGGCTAGAATAGAATAATAACAGTAGAATAAGCAGGGTTAGTCACTGAATGGCTGTGGGTTGAGGGGGAGAGAAATGATCCAGGTGATTGCTAGCTTTTGGATTCCAGACTTTGGAGATGCTGTCTGGGATGAAAGATTCTGAGATTTGAGCCTGATTTTTTCCCCATAGGGCTGCCCAGTAGGCAGCTAGTTAGGTGGTTGGTCTACAGTGAAGAAGTCCAGGTTAGAAATGTAGTCCAGGTTGCACAGGAAGGAACTGAAGACAAAGGGGCAGATGGGATTGTCAGGAGTTAGCATGTAGAGATGAACAACCTATTACAAAGCCTAAGTGGAAGTCAGAGTCGGCTTACCAAGTCTGCAGGATTCAGATTGCATGTTGGGACACTCAGCTGCGTGCTCAGCATCAATGCTGGTTTGCAGTGATCTCTGCACTGGGAAAAGAGGGCTAGGGCTGTGCGCTCAGGCTGTGGAACCTGCCTGATTTAGCTCTCTGTCCTACCTTGCTTGGTATATGACCTAAGAACAGGTTAAATAATCTGTAATGATCCAAGTGAGAAGAAAGGGTGTTTTGGGTCACAATGGTCACAGAGGAAATATTAACATCAGGGAAGGTATATTTGAAAGGTGTGACCAACAACATTTATGGACAGAATTAGGTATAATATGTGAGTCGATCATGATTTAACCCCAAGAGAAAAATGAAATAGGTATTCACTCAAATAGGGGAGCATATGGAAAACTAGATTGGAGGGGAAATTTGTAAGTTTGTTTTTGGTCATGTTAAATTTGCTTTGTCTAGTGGAGATGCTATTACTTTGAGATGGGTTTGTACTGTTTGCCCCAACTCCTCAGCCTCCTGAGTAGTTAGGATTCTAGGCATGGAACCTTTGTGCCTGGTTTAAGGTGGAGATCTTAAGCAGGCCATTTGGGTCTGAGTTCAGAAGAGAAGTCAATGGGAGAGAGGCAATACAATGAGGGAAGACATTCTGAAGTCTTAAAGGGTTCTAAGGTTTAGAGCTCAGGAAAATGAGAAGCAAGAAGCAAAGGTGACTGAGGAGGAGGGATGAGGAGGGAGGAATTGGAAAAAGTCATGTGCTGGAAGCTGAGTGAAGAATAGCTGAAAGACAAGAGTGGCCATGGCAAATGCTGACAGATAGAAGTCACATGGATCTAACTCTTTGGAGGAAATCTGTTCCGAGATGCATGACAAATCTGAGGAACTACTTCTAAAACCGCTTCTATTACCAAATGAAGGTCTGGGCACTGGACACTGGGCTGTCAGACACCCCTAGAGGAGGGCCAGGAGAAACGCCAGAAGTGTATCCACGTAAACAAGTTTGTCACTGGCCCTGCAAATGCCCTCATCAGAAGCCGAATTGCCCGCCTGGAGTGAGCTTGGTGAGGGACGGCTGTGGATGCTGCAAAATCTGTGCCAAGCAAACAGGGGACCTCTGCAATGAAGCTGATCTCTGCGACCCACACAAAGGGCTGTACTGTGACTACTCAGCAGACAGCCCTCGGTTCGAGACTGGAGTGTGTGCATGTAAGTGTCTTTCTTCTTCTGGATCTTTGGCAAAGCTAGAGTATAGACAGATTACCACCCCCCCCCATCCCCAACTCTATAATTGTTAACTTTGATGAACTTAGTTTGGCTCAATACAAGGTAGGCTAATTGGTGTGTACCAGTGAACTGGCTTCATTGTATTGGAACATCACATGAAGTTAGCAGATCCACAACTTTTTGCAATTCTCAGGAACTGGCTTTTAAATGATAGAAAAATAGGAGAGATTATGTCAATAGAACTGATTCTTAAAGTACCACACATGGCAGTTTTTGTTAATACTATCCATGGGTCTGAACTCAGCCTTTTTCTTTCATTAAACAATTATGTCACATAATTGGGATGGCAGGCACTTAATTGAGATGAGGTCTAACTTTTGCCCAGACTGATATTGGGCCACTCTCCTCCTGATCTCTCTTCCCTTATAGCTCCCTAGATAATAGACATGAGGTACTAGAACCTGGCTGATTTCTGGAGAAGTTTTGTAAAGGCAGTTCTGAAGGGTTCTAAGAAACAGAACTATTTTTTCATACAGGAGATAACTTTCTTCAGGTATATCACTGAAAGTCTAACAAATTTATGACTTTTTAAAAAAGCAATTTTGCTCCCCCCCACCCCCGCCTCATCCCATTTTAGACCTGATAGCTGTTGGATGTGAGATCAACAGAGTTCATTATCAGAATGGCCAAGTGTTTCAGCCTAACCCTCTGTTTCGCTGCTTGTGCGTGAGTGGGGTCATTGGATGCACGCCTCTGTTCATCCCCAAGCTGGTTGGCAGCCACTGCTCTGAAGCCAAAGTTGGAAAGAAGTCAAACTGTGTTCTGGGACCATCACAACGGCAGCTCCCAGCAAGCTACAAAACAATGCCAGGTGCTCATAAGGAGAACTGTTTCTCATGTGTGATTTCTGTGTTTTTCTTGTGTTTCTTTGGTGCATTACAGGGACTGAGTACTAGTGTTCGGATTGGAGATCAGAGAGGTGTTTGGTATCATCCTACTACTACTGAGTGTTGGCCTCAGGCAGCTACATTTTAAGGATCTGAAAAGAAGACTTCCTGTTTTAGGGTTTGTCAGTAAAAATGTTCCAGTGTTTCAAAGCTCTATTAGGTCAGAAAAAGTGGTATCTCTTGGCTTCTTCCCTACCTATTTTTAAGAAAATTGATCAAAGATTGTTCACGTTACCCTGGAAGTTTTTTTTATATCATTCTATTACAGCCATGAGCTTTGACCATCCAGGCCCCAAAATTGTCACAGGTAACTTTTCTATATAAGCAGAATTGGAGAGCTCTAAGTTTAAAAGCAAATTCGAAACAAATAAAAATATGTACAAGCAATTAAATAAAAATATGACAAATAAGTAGGAATATAACTATAAAAATTATTTGAAAACAATGGTTACCAATCTAACTCTAAATACATGTGTGCAGGCACTGCACACAGGCTTTCAAAAGTAGGTTACTCATGTGTGCAGTAAGAAATGAAATGATACTACTACTGGGAGACCTGATTATTTATGATATAAATGGCACTCTGGCCTGCTTAAAGTTAACATCTCATTTAAGTGCTACAGTATTCTGGGACAGGAGTATCTACAAACCCAGCAAATGAAGCTGAGTAGAGGAAGAACAACGTATCAGGGGCAATATTGTTGCTAGGTTCTTGTTCTTATCCAGAAATCAAGAATTTCTTTTAATGTGGAGCTTAGTGAAAATTATGTTGGTGTAGAATATTTGTGAATATTAAAAGCACCTTGAAGTTCACCTTTATTATGTGAATAGGCAATAAAAAAAACCAAACCATAGAAACTAATCATGAAAAGAAGACCAGCAGGGATTCGCTGTCAGTTAATTTGAAAAATATTTACCATGTTGAGTAAATTTGCCAATAAATATTTAGCCAGTGACATGACACTACAAATGCTTTAAAAATCTTTAAAATAGCCTGGTGCCAGTGGCTCATGCCTATAATCCTAGCTACTCAGGAGGCTGAGATCTGAAGATTGTGGTTTAAATTAGCCAGCCTGAGCAGGAAAGTCCATGAGACTCATCTCCAAGCAACCAGAAAAAGCCAGAAGTGGTACTGTGGCTAGCCTTGAGCAAAAGGAGCTCAAGGACAGAACCCAGGCCCAGAATTCAAGCCTAGGACCAGCAAACAAACAACAAAACAAAACAAAAACCTTCAAAACACTAAGACAAATAGTTCTTTTATTTTGGTGCTGGGAGTTGAACCCAGGCTTTGTACATGCCAAGCATGTGCTCTGTCACTGATGCTCACCCACATTCAGTGCCCAGCTTTTTCTGCATGAGACCTGACTCAAAATAAGGCTCTTCTTACAAACCAGATGTGAGTCTCCCTGCAGGCAACTACCTCAATGCAGTACTTTTCTCTTTGGGCCATGTTCAAGTTGGTTTCATCAATGGAGCTCCAGCGGTTTCAGTGGATTTACTTGGAGCTTGGTTGGGAGAGGTCTCATATGGTCATTCTTGGCAGTTAGTGCTCTGCTCTGAAAAATTTGAAAAGTCACAAAGTACTCTCTGGTATGTGATTTAGGCCTAGATACGTTTCAAAGAAAGTATTAACCTGTCCCTCCTCTGCTCAACTATGAAGTTGTACTTATGGCCCACACAGGAACTTGGCTTTCACAATTAGTTACTGCCACAAAACACACTTTAAGATGTATGTGATTGCAACTGTTGCTGAAATTTAGTTTTTGCTAGGTCAGTAGGAAGCAGGTGGTGATTATGCTTTTCTCAGTGCAAGCAAAAACCTAGCCCTTATTTTGCAAGTCTCTTGTAGTCTCCTTGACTTTTTTTTTTTTAAACAAATGTTATATTCCTGAACTATAGAGGTTTCAGTTTACCTGTCAGTGGGGGTACTAGTTACGTGATAATCTAATGTGCTGGGCTTCTAATCTGCTTCCTGAATTGAGTTCTTTAAACTATTACATACCTTCCCAAGTATCTTCCTATTTCTGCTTCCTGTCTTGCAGTTCTCCATGCAATCACAAGGCCTACTGTATTAACACTGAGAACAGTCATGCTATCATTTAATTCAAAGCAAGCACATACTTCAGTGTTTCACATTTTCTATTAAGATGCCAAATTCTTGTCTCACAGATTTCCCTGCCTGTCCTGGCTTTGAACTGCAATCCTCAGAATAGTCTTCTGAGATGCAAGAATTACAGGTGTGAGCCACTTGTGCCCAGCTTTTAAATTCTTTTTAAAGAAATAGTTTGGAGCAACAAAGCTAGAACTTTGCATTTAACTGTATGATCAATTCCCACCTCCACTTCCCAAACTCCATTTTAAGATGTACACTAACTTAAGGAGATGCTCTGAGACAATTAAATCAAATGACTTAGGGAATGAACAGAGCTGTGGATGAGTAGTGAATGAAGACAGAAGATAAATAACTCCTCCTACTCTGTATAACTGTCGGGAGATTTTGTTAAGCTCATGTTCATTCACCACTCATCCATAGTTCCATTCATTCCCTGAGTCATTCCATCAGTGATGTGAACTGGCCAGCCAATGGAAAGAAGAGTACTGTGGGTGTGGTAACACAGACTGTGACAAGGGCGATGAAAGAGATTTTGTATTCAGTGTCCCAGTATACACAAATTTGTTTAATGCCCTCTAATAGTACTTCAGCTGAGAATTTCTATGACTAGATTTTAAAAAGTAGATAAAACAGAGTCATGAATCATCTAACTTTGAAATATAATTTTTATACTTCATATTTAATGTATCATTTAAAAATATTTTAGATTTAATATATCATAGCCAACCCAGTTTCAAAGCCAGCCCAGGTAGGTAAGTCTGTCAGACATTTATCTCCAATTAACTATCCAGAAGGCAGTTGTGGAGATGTGGCCCAACTTGTAGAGCACAAGTCTTGAGAGGAAAAAAACCTAAACAGCATTCAATCCCGGATTTCAAGCCCCAGTACCAGCACAACATATATTTAATATTAAGACTACACTATTGTACCTGGTGTGTCAGTGTACACTTGAAACCCCAGTACTCAGGAGACTGAACTAGGAAGATTGAGATCTCATTCCAGACTGGCCTGAGTTGGTCTTGAGACCCTGTCTGAAAAGAAAAAAAAACAACAAAAATTCCCCCTCCTTCAACTATTCTGATGAATAGCCCTCAATCCCTAATCTGTTTATTTCAATGACTGTTAGCAATATCAAACATGCAGCAGACCACAAATAACACAGACATCAGTGAGAACATAAACTTAAGACTCAGGTTAGGTAAAGCAGAATGATATAAATAGTAAATTCACAGTTTCTCCAAGATAAAGAAACTGGGCTGTCAAACTTGTCTGAAAGGCAATTTAGAGTCAGAAAAACCAAATGGCCTAACCTGGAGAAACATAAACTGTCATTTGAAAATGAGAGCTTGTGAAAGGACTATGATATGTAATAATAATACAGTATTTTCCACTCCAGAAAAAAAAAAACAAACAAAAAACAAATGGCCATAAGCTTTCATTCACATTCTCTTATTCAGGTCTCTTAAATGATAGCCTAATGATTAAAAAATGACTTCTATGTTAAGTATGTGTATGTATGTATGCACGTATGTATACATATGTACTTTCTCCCATTTATTTTAGCTTACAGGAATCTCCCACTTATTTGGAAAAGAAAATGTCTTGTGCAAGCAACAAAATGGACTCCATGCTCTAGAACATGTGGGATGGGAATATCTAACAGGGTCACCAATGAAAACAGTAACTGTGAAATGAGAAAAGAGAAGAGACTATGCTATATTCAGCCTTGCAGCAGTAATATGTCAAAGACTGTAGAGGTAAAGTTTAGATTTAACTTAATTGTAATTCAGCATTAAAAGAAATATGTTTTGGAGGGACGTGATAGTGTTTGATTCTCATAAAAGTAAAACCACTTTGTTGTAACTCTTCATTCAATTATCTGGAAAGAAAGCAGAAACTAATCTAATTGCACATTGTGTAGAGAACTTTACCTAATAAAAGTAATGTTAATCTGCTGATTTTACATAGTCTAACAGCTTAATAATGTGGGTCTTGACCAGCCTGGTTTGTTGGGGTAAAACTCCAGGAATATTGTTCTTTAAAGAGAAGACCATTTTAAGATTCTAACCCTCCACACCTATATTTCTGTAGTAGTGAAATCAAAATAATGAATACAAACTCCTGGTTGCTATATCAGTTATGAAAACAGCCATTAAGATGATCAGAGCAAAGAAATTCTGGTGTTACAGACACCAACTTGGACATGATTCACATCATTCCCCAAATGATATGTGCTTAATAGATATTAAACTTACCAAAGGACTATGATAAAATATTTCTCCTAAGACTGTTTGGGGAGCTAGGACTAGAGCTGATCCCATTCTTTAAAGAGGCAAGACAACTGTCTCAAGGATTAATTTTTTAAAATACTTCTCATTCTCAAGGTATTGTCTTTCATATTAGAAGCTGAAAACCCAATTTTAAAGGGATTAAGATAGTTATTCATCTACTTAGCTACCCAAATCAGTTTAAATGATTAGGGGATTTGCTAAGTTTTAGGTAAATAAATATTTAGTAAGGCATACATTAAGTGAAAGAGAAAAATCCCACTTACATGGAACTGATTAAAGGACACAGAGCAAGAAATATGACAAAGCAAGAATACAGAGAACCTCTGGTGAAAATTTATAGGCAGAAAAGAGGGTGCTGGAAGTCACTACATAGGAACTATTATGAATGCTCCAGGTGGTCATTAAATCTGCACATCATGCTAGGAAAAGTTCTGCAGTCTACTGCATTAAATTTAAAGAACAGTTTTTGTTATTTTTTCAGATTCCCAAAGGGAAAACCTGTCAACCTACTTTCCAACTTGCCAAACCGGAAAAATTTGTCTTTTCTGGATGTTCAAGTACTGAGAGTTACAAACCCACATTTTGTGGAATGTGCCTGGATAAGAGATGCTGCATCCCAAATAAGTCTACGATGATTACCATTCAGTTTGACTGTCCAGATGACGGGTCACTGAAGTGGAAGATGCTGTGGATAACATCTTGTGTATGTCAGAGAAACTGCAGAGCACCTGGAGACATATTTTCAGAGCTCAAGATTCTATAAAATATGGGATAAAGTTAAGGTTAGTCAATTGTGTCATATAATCAAAAAACTAGAATGAGTAGAAAAGGGTGACAAATCTTTGAGTTGAAAATACTCAGAATATCCACCCATTCTCACATTACTGTATTGAGATATTAGAAGTTTCTTAGAAAAGTTCTACCAAAAATGCATAGAAAAAGTAGCTGGGTGACAGTGGCTCATACCTGTAAATCCTAGCTACTCAAGAGACTCAGATCTGAAGCCATCCCACACAGGAAAGTCTATGAGACTTTTATCTCCAATTAAAGACCAAAGAGCAGGAAATGGAGTACTATTCTTCAGCAAAAAAAGCAGAGACAGCACCCAGACCCCAAGTTCAAGTCCTAGGACTGGCCCATATGCACACACAAAAAGTTTATAAAAGAAAAACTTAAAAAAAAGTTAGTTCTAAAATATATCCTGTAATTAGGATTTAATGGTGGTAAAGTATACCATAGAAGATATTAGCTAAAATTTCTTCTGGGAAGGAGAGAATGAACTTCTGGATTACTCTCAATATCTTTGATCTAGAAGTTTTTGTCCCAAATAATAAACTAATTTCCAAGATAAAGACCAAGAACAGTATCATTGCTTTGCAAAGGAAAGAAACTTAAAAGAAATTGTTTCTAAAACTTATTTCCTTATGAGGTAAATGAACCTAATGTGTCTGAAATGTGATTCAAATGTTATTAAAGAGTCAGTCTAGAGAATATATTAACTGGAACAATTTCATGATAGAGATGGAAGAAGGTATTAAGGTTAGTAATATTCTGCTCATTTATATAAATGATGGCATTCAAAACAGTTGCAACAAGTGGCATTTAAAATGTTTTTAAACTGTTTATTACAAAACCAAGTGATTTGACAGGAAAGCTATTTAAAAATAATTTAGTATAAATACACAATGTTTACATTATGATACTTTTGAGTACAAAAGGGAAAAAAATCCCTGAAAAGTTAGTGGAATTATGTGGAAAATATATCACAATATAAGTTATAAATAAAAATATTATTTTAAATGTATTTTTAATCAAAGACAAAATTATCTGTGTATAAAAATCTAAATACAAGGCTCTCAATAAAGTAAACTGTTCAGGAACTCTATTCTCTTGATTTTTGACACAATATGGGGTGAAGGTGGTGGGACTCCACCCATTTCACACACAAGCATTATCAACAAATTCTGGTCAAACAGGAGGCCCTTTGAAGACAAAATGCTTCCTGATAAAATAAAAACCAACTGGGCATTCTGAGTCACAGACATGCAGCAGTAGTAAGGTGAGGAATACAGTGTGAGAGTAGGAAAAAGGAACAGCAGTATTTTTTTGGCTCTGTCACACAGCTACACTTAGCCGTGGTACATCCTGCACTGGCATGCTCCTTGTAGTGTCCAGTTGGTTGTACTCCTGTATGAGGGCTGACAAAGACGACACAGCCTCTAAGAAGCAGCTTTCCTCTATCCCTTCAACTTGTAGATAGTGATGGAGATGAGCCTGAAAATGAACCGACCGATAACATATCTCAGGAACTTTATAATGGGAAATTAGAACTTGAGTAAAATAAATATTCTATCCAAATCCTATAAACTCAGGCAACTTCCTATTTAAAGGTAGTGTAAGTCCCTCCTCTTCCGTTATTATCAGAATAGCAAATATGGTAGACAAGGTCAATCCTGGCTTGTTACGGTGTTACTACATCTTAGCCAAAACACAGTTATAGAAGTATGTGGTTACCTTTTTCTTGTATAGCCTCATGAACCTGTCTCTCAGCTCCATGAAGGTTGGTTTCACACATGTGTTATTTGCTAAAGCTAATAATGAATGTGAGTGGCCCACAGGAGGCACTGAACATAGGCTGGTCTTCCAGCCTTCTTGATTCCAGGAGACAAACTGCAGGGCAGGTTTTAATCTGAGACACAGAAATTTAAAGGTAAGAACTAAGGCACTGAAAATGTCTACCATAATATGGCATCCCACATTAGTTAAGGGACACTAGTGATGGTATCAGTCTAATTATCAACTAAGTTTATAATCTAAATGACCTATTTTACATCAGCACCATGTAACAATGTGATAGTGAACTAAGAGTCATTTAATAGTAACTTAAAGGTATTAAATTGGCTATGGAGGGGTTTAAAAACCTAGAAACATGTTACTTAAGACTGGAAATGAAAGGAAATAAAGACATAATTTTCTCTTTTTAATTCAAAAGAATAGTTTTTCTAAAAATAGTCTGCCAAATACCAAAATATACACATAAAAGGTATGTAAAAGCTGTAATTTTTTGGATATGTTCAGAAAATAAAATCATTTATATATCACTTAATATTCATAAATAACACTATACTATTATTTCTATTTTACACTTGAAAACAACAAGGCACAGAAAGGTTAAGTAGCTTGCCCAAGGTCACACTTTAGGAAGTGGCATTACTATATTTGAAGACAGGCTGTCTTACCTAACAAGTTCCATTGTCTTAAGTAGACATAAATCACTTTGAAAAAGAGAAATCAAACCTTTCAATATTTCGGCGAAGGTCTGAAATCTGTACATTTCCTCTAACCATGAGGGCACAGGCAAGGTAGAGACTGTGTCTGGGGTCTCCTCGAATTAACTGGTGATCTTTACTGAAAGCATCTGAAAACATCTGATCCAACCTAGAACAGGCAATAGTAAGATAAAAAGACACATTGATATGGCAGCCTTTGGAATGTCTACATGAGAGCAGAAACAAAACCAAACAAAATCAATCAAATCCCTAAATGGCATAAAGACTACAACACAGTTATTGGGCCCACTATTTCAAAGTTTTATAAACTTTTGGTGATACCGTATAATCCAAAACAAATCTATACCACAGATTCCTATGACTAGAAAAGTGCTGCTAGGGCCTGGTTACTCACACCTGTAATCCTAGCTCCTCAGGAGGCTGAGAGCTGTCTAAGCCAGCCTGGGCAGGAAAGTCTGTGAGACTCTTACCCCCAAAAGAGCTAAAAGTGGCTCAAGTGGTAGAGAGCTAGCCTTGAGCACAAAAGCTCAGGGACAGTGTTCAGGCCCTGAGTTCAAGCTCTAGGACCAAGAAACACAGAAACACACACACACACACACTCACAGAAAGAGAGTGAGAGAAAATATGATATATAAAATGTCTAAACTATAGTAATTAGTTTGCCATCAAAATACATTTGGGGTCCATGTTAAAAAGTTCTCACTCTTCTTAAAAATACTAATGTGCTGGGTGGATACAGTGACCAACACATCCTACATTGTGTATGCTGTTTCAGTATAACGATCAATAGGATCCAATAGAGAAACGAATCCTACCTATTAGTTGGTATAACTGGTTACTTGCTCCCAAGAGTATCACTAAAGCAGACAATTGTTATCGTGTTGAAACTTTATTAAAAAGAAATCTTTAGTTTTCACCTTCCTATTTGGCAGGACAATTTTCAACTGTGCAAGCAAGCTTATCATCATTGAATTATATTCTAAGAGCATCTTTTAAAATCATCTTGTTTTTTTTTTGTTAAACTGATGTTAACTTTATGCTCAAAACAGACACATAAAACTCCAGAAGCAGGTGTTTAGAACAATAGCTACCATACGAAAACCCATTGTTAGTTAAGAAGCACATGTGAAAAGTACTGTTCCATTTTTACAGATAAGAAAAAGATGAAAAGTCATTTGCTCTAAGTTTAATGCTATAAGATGTATACACACATATACACATGAAGAAATGGCAGTTCTCAATTCTATTTTATATATTTCTCACAAATAAAATGATTAATGACCAGTTAATATAAACTAAAAAAGATTTATTTTTGCTTTAAAATAGAACTTCATGTTCTTAAGACATTAGAATTCCTTTACATATTACCTTCGAGGAGGAATGTTGACATCTGCCAGTGTATACAGAGGGGTCAGGCTTGATGTAAGATAATGAAGTTGAGGAAAAGGAACTAAATTCATGCTGATTTCATTAAGGTCCATATTAAGGGACCCTTCAAACCTTGCAGAGCTAAGAGAATAAGACAAAAACAAAGAGAACGATATTAACTTTATACACTTTGAATTTAAGTTGATTTATTCAGCTGGCATTTTCTTTCATATAATATTTAGTGTGGAATATTATTTTTTTGTATTTCTGAAACACTATCATAAACAATTGTGTATAGTGATAATTAAAATGTAACATATGTTGAGAGACACAGGGTAAAAAAGGACAAACAACTACAAAAGCAATGCTTACAAAACTGTTTGGTGTAAGTGAACTGAACACCTCCGTGGCAGGGGGGGGGGGAGGGAAAGAGGGAGGAGGGGGGGGGGTATGAGGGACAAGGTAACAAACAGTACAAGAAATGTATCCAATGCCTAACGTATGAAACTGTAACCTCTCTGTACATCAGTTTGATAATAAAAATTTGAAAAAAAATGTAACATATGATAGCAATTCTTATTTCTGTATTTATGTAACCAGAAATCTACTAAACTTTCAAAATACAGATGTTTTCAACAGAGTTTATGTTGATTTAAACACAGGTCAATAATTATTCGATAATTGTAGAAACTTAATATTAAAATTAATAGTGCCCATGAAATACTCGAGACTCAAGTCACAGAAACCTTTTGGTTGAAAAAACATAGATTAGTTGGTTTAAAAGAAAGTCTACAGAAAAAAAAGCCAATTTAATTGTTTAGTCAAAATATACTACAAAACTGCTTACCATTGTACACTTATTAATTCCACAGAATTACAAAAATGCTGCTTTGTAGTCACAGGCATTAAAACTCTGATCTATTGCTCCAACAGATAAAAATATGAGACAAAATAACATATAAAGAAGCTCCTACAATTCAGAATAAAAAGTGGGTTAGGGTTTAACAAAGTGGTACAGAGTTTATCTAGTCTACCTGACACTCTGGGTTCAATACCTCGTACTAAAAAGAAAAAAAAAAATGCTACTATACAAAAATTTAAAACACCATCAAAAACAAAGTGATGTTTTTGCCTGCTGTTTTAACTGAAGAATTACCTTGTTAAATTGAGTAGCAAATTTGCTACAATGTTGTTCATTGCATCAAAGGGCTTCTTGTGTCTCTTTTTTAAAGCCTCAGCATTTGAAGTAATCAGACTCTTTGGCTTCACAATTGTACCCAGCTTTCCAGAACTCACCATGAGGTCAATTTTGCTAATGATGTCAAATAAAGACTTTTGAGAGAAAAATATTGGGAAAGAATCTTTTAAGAAGAGTGTACTTAGGGATATTTTCCTAGGAAGGACAGAAGAGAAAGAAAAACAATTTAAACTTATTTTTTTTAAGATGAAGACTAAAAAGTGAACAAAGTCTTTCACAAAAATATATAAGCATAATAGAGAATTAAATGCATATAAAATGTATCCCTAAGTACTAAGGTTATTCCTTACTTGATTGTCAATGGGCAACACACAGTCTGCATGCTCATTCAGTTCCTTCATTGCTAACATGCTATTATAAGGTGAGGTTATGACATCATCCTCATTCGAAGGATAAATGGAAGTCACAAATCTGTATACTTCTGGGAATTCATCTTTCAGCATCGTTAAAAGAGATGTGCCAAGTCCAGATCCTGTTCCTGAGGAATACAATTTCAAAAACCAAAGGATAAATGATTCAGAATATAATTGTGAAGAACTTGAAATGTTTTATTTGCAGATGTAATTTTCAACTTGCTCCCATGACTTATGATAATGAAATTTTAGATAAGGAAATGAGAAAGGCATGGGAGGTCAGGCTGAAAGTCCTGACTTCTCTAGGATGACTTTCTAGATTTCATTCTTTTCCAAATTTAATTCATTTGATGCTAAAAGATCTGACACAACAGTGAAAAAGCCTATGAAGATAATATGGAGTCTGAGTAATCTTCAAGTGTCTTGAAAAAAAATACGATCTTGAACAGCTTTGGAGTACTCTACACATAATTTTAATGATGAAATAAACCATGCCATTAAGTAATGTAAACAGTTAAAATTGTTAACAACTGAGAAAGTCTATCTCAAATTTATAAAATTTTCAAATATGAAATGTTAGTTAAAAGCAGAAACTAGGGATTTCATTAAAGATAACTTTCTGATTCATAACATTATGTTTATGCAAATTCAGAAACCTACAAGGGTTTATCTAGAATCCTCTAAGCTGGTGTGCTACCAAACCTAAAAGACTGAGGTTTTCTTAAATGAAGCAGTTCAAACTATCAATGTGTCACACATAGTTTCAGGGTGGGTATGCTCCTGTACTCATGCATGCTGCATTGTACTATAAAATGTATTTCTTACTATTCTGCTTAAAAAATAGAAAACCAATGCTCTAATCCATGCAAATAAATATTAAAAAGCTATGATGCGGGACTGGGCATGCATGGCTCAAGTAGTGGAGCTTGCCTACTAATTGCTAGGTCCTGAATTTAGTCCCTAGAATTGGCTGTGGTAATGATGGGAAGGGGAGCTAAATAATGAAAGTGAGGAAGACATTTCAGGTAATTCTTAATGATAAGAGTATACACTGTTGCTAATCATATTGAATTAGTGCAATACCATAGAAAGACATATTAATAACACCAATCAATATTTAAAACATGCATATTCTTTGATCCCAACTTCCTTTCTAGGAATATTGCCTATTATAGTGGCACAAATGAAATATGTATGTACTAGATACTCCGTGACAGCAGTTAGTAATAACTAAACAGTATATATATATATATATATATACATACATACATATATATGTGATATATATCACACTATTTAATTCAGTGAGAGCTGAGATGGAAACATTTGACAAAAACATGCAATTACAGAATAATATATATGGCCTCATTTATGTGAAAATATACTCACATACTTTCACAGACGCAGAAAATATATGGAAGGAGATGTTATGAACAACCAAGAAGTTGGGTACTAGTGACTCATGCTTATAATCCTAACTACTCAGGAAGCATGAGCTGGAGGATCAGGTTTGATGGTAGTCTGAGCAGAAGTCTCAAAGATCTCCAAAATAACTAGCAAAAATAGACTGGAAGCACTGCTGAAACGGGAGAGCACCTGCCAAGTGAGAGTTTGAGGCCCTATACTAGCAAAACAAACAAAAGCAAAAATAAAACAAGCCTGTAACCTGATTACCTGTAAGGAAATGCAATAGATATGATAAGTTTACTTATTTCCCCACTTTCAGTGAATTATGACTAAAGTATATTTTTCTGAGCTACTGGAAAAGTTTTTTCGTTGTATATTAAATTGTCTTCTGCAAACATACTAAAATGTGCAGGCTAATTATTACTAGTAAGATGATAATTTGCTTCCTAGTTAATAGATTATGATGTTTTACACAGCAATTATAACTAATTTAAAAATGCTATGACAGTGAGTAAAAAAGGTTTGTCTTAAAACTTATGAAAATCTTTTTTTTTTGGGGGGGGGTAGGACACAGGTTTAAACTGAGGATCTCTCAACCATACTGCAAATCATTTTTGCTTTGGGTTATTTTCAGGTAAGGTCCATACTTTTGCACAGTTGCTTTTTGGCCAACTCTGGGCTTACTGCATAGCTAGCAGGCATGCACAACCATGCCTATTTGTTGAGCTGGGTCTTGTTAACTTTTTGCCTAGGCTGTTCTCAAATCATAATCTTTCCAAACTCTGACTCCCAGGTGATGGGGCTAAAATTTAAAACCTTAAAATCCAGGTTGGAGAAAATAAGTGTGGCAATTTCTTTAAGTCTTGTTATACCTATCTTAAAATCAGCAAATTTTATTGCTTTTATTTCACAGAACAAGGGAGAATATACTTCGGTTTTGAGTTACAGCTTCTATGTGGAAAATAGTGCTTTTCATACATTTCTACTCCAGTCAGTTAATTACCATGTAAGAAATGACTAAAGGAGAAATTTCTTTTACTCTTTTCTGCTCTTGTGGAGAAGAGAAAGGCTGGAAGGTGGTTAAAGAAAGGTACTGAGTGGGCTGGGAATATGGCCTAGTGGCCAAAGTGCTTGCCTCGTATATAAGCAGCACTGGGTTCGATTCCTCAGCACCACACATATAGAAAAAGCCAGAAGTGGCACTGTGGCTCAAGTGGCAGAGTGCTAGCCTTGAGCAAAAAGGAGCCAGGTACAGTGCTTTGGCCCTGAGTTCAAGCCCCAGGACTTAAAAAAAAAAAAAAAAAAGGTATTGAGACTTGACAAGCATCCTAGAACATGCTAATGTGCATATGTAGGGACAGAACAAGCAAGCTCTGAAGAGACAGTAAACATTCCTCAAAAGCTTGCACATATAGGAATGGGGCTGAAAATTTCATAAAGAAAAATTAAGGAAGAAGAAATAAAATTTCCAACAGTTTTCTTGAAACTTAAATAAGGACTTGAATTAAGAAAAAAAAGGCAATAGTGCCTCAGATTTACCAAATTTTTTTAAGATAAAAAGTTATCGTGTGCAAACATTAAATCATAGACATAGATTGTAAGCAGGTATGGAAACATATGTGTGCAGAATGAACTCCTACTTGCATTTTAACACCGCCATTAGCAAATGAGCAAGTGCCTTTACCTCCTCCCATGGAGTGTATTATAAAGAAACACTGCAAGCAATCACAGTGCTCGGCCGACTTCCTGAGTTTTTCTAGAATCTGTTCTTTGTAAAGACTGCCAAACACTTTGTGACCAACAGCCCTGAAAAACAGAATATAAATTAAAACACGTTTTCACTTATTGAGTCAATTATTTCTGCCCTAAATAAAATTAAGAAAAAAGATGAACAAGTACAGTCAGTAATTGGGCTAAGTAAAATCTGTACTTATTTCATGTCATCCAATCAGATATACTATAGGTACTAGATAGACCTGAATTGTGCTGATACAAAACCCATTAGTAACAGGTATTAAACTGTTGTTTTCTACTTTTAGCTCATCTTTTCAGTTCATGGTTTATTCTTGTTTCCATGTAAACTCTGAACTGCAGTGAATTTGTATATTAAAAAAAAAAACAGGATAAGGTAATTTATCAAGACAAGGAAATAAAAAAGAATAAAGTAAACTAGTCTCATTTCAAATAGGAAAGTATGGCCCATTTCACTAGATGAAATGGCAGATGTTACACAACTGATATTCATGAGATTCTGTGCAAGGTTTTTGGGTTGCTCAAATTTGCAACTATTAATTATAATTTATGTGGTAACATGAATTATAAAATAATGATTCTTCCCATTATATGAAGTTAGGTAGAACTCACAAGTTCCAAAAAGCATAATAAATAGTTAAAATAATAAATATGAGATTGCAAATCACAAGCTACAAAAACTGTTTCACCATGAATACTTAAATGATCCCTGTGGGAGTTTTCTTGGTTGTTAATGAGAAGAGATTATTATATATGGAAAAGCCCAAACAGCCTCAGGCTTAGCTTGAAAGACAGGACACAGGTCTTATTTTATCAATTCTATTACATCTAACTAATTTGGAGGATTTGAGAAAGTCAAATAATATTTTAAAAAGTTCAAGTACTGACATCATTTACTGTTCTATAAGAATTTACAAAGTTAGCAAATCAAAATTTTGTGATTCATCTTTTTTTCCAAAATATTAGAACTAGGAGTGAGAATAAACACAGGTGCTTCCAAGCACTGAGAAATGCTCACTTATTAAGGAAACTAGGCCTGTCAAGCTAGGGCTGCATGTGTGGCACATCCTGCTTTTGTTAACAGGATCTATGAGAATAAGAAAAGAATGTTCCATTTTTTCAATGATATTCAATAGTTATATTCAGGAAATTCTCCTCACCAATTATTTCCTGAGCCAGAAATATCAGTAATAAGCTGTTTGCTATCAAATACATCTCTCAACGGTCCCTGAAGAATTTCATTCACGACCCCTTCTTCCATGTCAATCAAGACAGCCTGGAGAAACAAAATTGATGTATGTACTTTCTTTTAGAATGCTTTCTCTGTAAATGAAAAAAAAATTTTTTTTTTGATACAGGGACTTGCAA
Organism: Perognathus longimembris pacificus; assembly: GCF_023159225.1. Lineage (NCBI taxonomy): Eukaryota > Metazoa > Chordata > Mammalia > Rodentia > Heteromyidae > Perognathus > Perognathus longimembris. The sequence continues at coordinate 34,992,495 of NC_063169.1, forward strand.
ATAGCCTAAGCTGGCCTCAGATTCACGATCTTCTTGCCACAGCTTCCTGAGCATTGGATTACAGGCATCTGCTATCAAAAGAATTTATGAACTGTAGGTGTGCTGTTCTTTAAAATTAATCAAAATCTTTATATAGAATCTGTTCTAAGAATTAAAAATTTCACTCCAATCTAAAGGTGAAATCCAATTAAAAATGGATTCTAAACTCTTGTATCCTACTCTAAGTTTGCGTGTGTATGTGTGTAAGTGCACATGAATGTGCGTGTGGGGGAAGAGTAAGAACCCAGTAATAAGAATCTCTAACAAAGGCGTAGAAATCTAGAAAACAAGATAAAGTTCTCAATAAATGTAGATAGTACGAATGCATTTTCTTACTATAAACATTATGCTATTTTTTTCATGAATATAGCAAAAAACTGCCCACTTAAAAGTCAATTTATGGGGTTGGGGATATGGCCTAGTGGCAAGAGTGCTTGCCTCGTATACATGAAGCCCTGGGTTCGATTCCCCAGCACCACATATATAGAAAACGGCCAGAAGTGGCACTGTGGCTCAAGTGGCAGAGTGCTAGCCTTGAGCAAAAGGAAGCCAGGGACAGTGCTCAGGCCCTGAGTCCAAGGCCCAGGACTGGCCAAAAAAACACAAAAACACGTCAATTTATTATTATGTGCAAAAACAGGGCACTAGATAGATGACACGTATGACAACTGGTTCCTTTCTTCCAAGTAACTCACAACCTAATTCATTACCACAACTTCCTTGACATGGGGGATTAATTTATATTACCAAGAGACAAATACCATTAACTATGGAAAGATAGCAGAGTATGTGGCCTTCTCCCCCATTTCTTTGTACTTTACCTTCCATATTCTCCACTACAAGGGTTGGGGTAGTAGTAGCTCAATGGTAGGATACATATTTAACATATGTGAGGCCTAAGTGTGATGTCTTTGGGGTCAATCCGTAGCACCCCCTAGAAGCCCCCTTTCTCTCCCCCAATGAACAAAACATCACTAGATTTATGGGTATGGTGGCACACATTTGTACATCAGCACTAACACATTTGAGAGACTGTGTCATTCAGCAAGATTATGTAATAAATAAAGCTAAAATGGTTGGGCATTGGTGGCTTACACCTGTAATCCCAGGTGGCTGAGATCTAAGGATTGTGATTCAAAGCCAAACTGGGCAGAGCAGACCGTGAGACTCTTATCCCTGATTAACCAGCAAAAAGCTGGTAGTGGAACTGTGTCTCAAGCGGTAGAGTGCTAGCCTTAAACAAAAAAGTTCAGGGAAAATGCCCATGTGTTGGGTTCAAGCCCTCTTCATCAGTACAAACACAAAAAAGAAAGTGGGGGGGGGGCGGAAAGAAGAAAGAACCTCAGTGTATACTGTAAATTGAGAATGAGCGTCACGGAGAAATGCCTATTTTATGGGCTTTAGTTCTGACCACAAAACATGAAGCAATTACTATAAGTTACTGTCCTAAATATCTTATATGTGGGGGAACCACTTCACACAACTTTGTTTGTATAGTTTTCTGGCAGGGCCTAAAAACACATGAGGATCCAGAAGCCCTAAACATGAAATGACTGACTGTGATTACACAGCTGGCAAATGGTAACTCAAATCCAAATAGCCTAGCAGCAGAATTTTAACCACTAAACTCTATGTCTGACTGTTCAAATGAAAGGGAAACAATCGAATTTTGATATTTCAGAATACTGTGTAAGATGGAGTTATAATTTATACATATATAAATGCTGTTGAATTAATTTGTATAATTAGCTATGCTACTTTACTATATAATTATAGCAGTAACTCACAAAAATGTATGTTATGTTTTCCTTATATACTGTTACTATATATGTAAACATATGTATATTACATACTACATACATAAACATATTTACATAGTTGTATGTTTGCATATATAGAACTGTATAGTTATAAAATAGCAATTTTAGTGATCTTGCAGAATATTTCTGACAGCATACAATACTTACCTTAAAGCTATCTTCAACATCTAACCATAAGAGGGACTTAACAAGATGTATTACTAGAGGCTGTGTAAGATCATGAGGCTGGGTGCTGGTTGCTTATGCCTATAATTCTAGCTACTCAGGAGACTGAGATCTGAGGATCATGGTTCAAAGATAGCTTAGGCAGGATAGTTCCTGAGAAATTTATTTTCAATTAAGTACCAGAAAACAGGAAGTGGGGCTGTGGCCCAAAGTGGTAGAGTTAGCCTTTAGCAAAAGAGCCCAGGGACAGCACCCAGATCACAAGTTCAAGCTCCATGAATAACCAAAAATAAATAAATAAATAAATAAAAAGATTATAAAAGAAAAAAAATTAGAGATTCTGTGTGGAAAACTAAATGTTACCCTTGTCTATCTGACAAGGCTTATGCCCCTCCTGATGTAAGTTTTGCCAGAGTCATCATTTAATCAGTATTAAAACCTTAACACAGTGTACAATGTTTCCAATTCTGTTTTAGTCACATCAAGTCCTTGGTTTATTTTTCCTTTACAAGTTAATTATATTTTGAGAGTGTTTTCTGCATTTCTTATTTAGGTATCTGAGGTCTGGAGTCACAACTGTTTTTTGTATTTTCTTCTAGACCCATACAGTAACAACCTTCTGGCTTCTTCATAAGTGTAACATAGGATTCACATTTCACATAAAATTCTGAGTATTGGCTTGTTAGCCTAAGATTACTGGACCCAGTGGAGAAATCATGCACCAACTTGTCTTGTGAAGCTTAGACTCATCAGTGATTCTAGCCACATAAAATACCAATAGCTCCTGAGGAGAAAAATCTATACCAATTGATTATTTCCTAAAACTGTTTCCTTCACCTCTCATCCTGAAATGGTGGTAGAAAAAGGTTCTAATCAAGAGTAGTCTAGGAAATGACATTCTCTTTTTCTCTAAAATTTGGATTGGGATGCTAGCTCTTGCCAATGTAAGAATCCAAACATATGTATCTTACTCGTGCTTTTAAAGAACGTATTTTTCCCCAGGATATACTGCCACCATCACCAACCACTCTGAAAGATAAAATGAGAAAAGGTCATTAAGATCTACTACAAATCTCTTAACATTCAGCGTGTAAATGTTAACTTATATTTATATATCAAGGGTGGTTATAGGTTAGATGTGGTAGGTCATTCTTAACTTCTTCCTTGTCTGTGACTTAAAAGCTGATTCATACTTAGGCTGACCATACAATCTGACTTTAGCCAATGAGATGAAAGGGAAGCAGGATTTTCTCATAAAAAGGACCAGATACACAATTGATGTTAACCTTCTTCCTTTTTCCTGCCTTAAGTATGATGTAGATATGATTCCTGGAGACGTTGTTTTATAATCATGAGACAATAAATATGAGTACAAATAGTCAATGTACTAAGGTTAGATAAATTACATACAGTACCTAGGTCCTTGAGAGACTTTTCTAATACCAAATCATCTGATTTCCAGATTCCTGGATAAGGACACCTTAATTATTAAAGCCACCTTTAATGAGGTTTACAAACACACATCAACTGTTACACCAGTTATACACCATTGAATGTCTGTGACTGTTCTTTCCTTGAGATCTTATCCTGAATCTTACCTTCAAAATAAGTTAAGTGCTTATGGTACACATATACTGAAACAGTAAAGCTGTGGCTCAATTGGTAGTGTCAGCCTTGAAAGAAAAAGCGAATGGATAACACCTAGGCTTTCAGTTCAAGCCTTAGTATGAACACACACATACAAAGTAATCTTTATTGTAAGCAGTTACACAACAGCTTTTCTCCTTTTTAGGACATCCTAGACACACAACAAGTACTTTGATGGGAGAAAAGTAACTTATCAAGAGCTAGCCATTACTAGATGCAATCACATGATATCTCAGGGAAAAGTTCAGCTTTCCTTTAGTAAAACTTATCAAGGTTAAAGAAACTACTTTAGGGCTGGGAGGTAGCTCGGTGGCAAAGTGCTTGCCTAGCAAGTACAGCATCCTGGGTTTGATCCCCAGTACCAAAAAAAACACACACACTAAAGAGTTCTTTTAATAAAATCTGAAAAAGGACTTCGTTCTGCTACAATGATATAATGTAAAATATTTTCAATGAGAAAAACAAAAAAGCTAGACATCTTCATGGCTCCAACTGTAATCTTTTGAAGAATTCTCTTCAATCTGAGGACAAGAAAAGAAAGGGTGATTGTATTTTATGATAGATTTTAACCCCATCTTACCTGGTATCTACATTCCTAAAGAAGCTGCTTATGGCCTCATCATAAATGCCTTTCTAAAAAGAAAGAAAAATAAATCATATAAATTTTGATTCTTTTCCAAAGTTTCCTACTGTTCAGTTCTAACAATTCCACAATACTGGAATGGCAAATATGTCTATAACAAAAAGCAAGTTATCAGAACACTGCTTAGAATGAAGTCTTGATTGTTCTCTCCAGAAAAGAGTAAGCACCATGAGCCCTACAGATTAAGTTAGGAAGGGTGATGAAGAAAAGATTTCCTCAAGGATTGTACAACAAGTGTAATTGGTTTTCTCTGGATTCTAGTGACCATAAAAAAATGACTGCTTAAATTAAGGAACAGAATGATTATAGCTTGTTAGGTACTTTATAAAAGTATTCTCACACACTCCACCTCTGTGGTTTTCACAAGAACACTAATAAGATGACCACTGAGAATTAGGCAAACTGTTCTCTGTCTCTGTCACCGTCTTTGTCTCTGTGTCGGTCTTCGGACTTGAACTCTGGCTCTCAACACTGTTCGCGGGCTTTTCTGTTCAAGACTGAAGCTGTACCACTTGAGCCACAGCTCCAACTCTGGCCTTTTTGGTAGTCAACTGGAGATCAGGGTCTCACGCACTTTCCTGCTGGCTTCGAACCGTGATCCTCCATCTCAGCCTCCTGAGGGTTGGGATCACAGGCGTGGAGCACCAGTGCCCAGAGCCTCTGACGTTTTCTACTGAGAAGATCCCACACAAAGCATATCGGCCAGACCAAGGCCTAGCTGGGGCCTCTTTGGCTCCCAGGGCGGTCACCGGGGCGATGGGTGCGGGGCGACCTACCTGATTGACAGAGGCGTGCTCCCTCAGTGCCAGGTCCCAAAAGCAGCAGCCAATCTGGTTTCCGCATTGGCCGACTGAGACCAGGGAAGAGAGAGAGAATCTGACATTAGATACGAAACAAGACAACTGAGATCTACGGCCCGCCGCAATCGCGTCCCTGAGCCCCGGGGACAGAGCTCACCCTGGACGACCACTGACTGGGTCATCCCTCCAGACTACCAGTACTGGGTAGCACAAAGGGGGAAGCCGTAAGTCACGCTGCTGCCGTAAGTCGCTGCCGTCGCGAAGCACTTCTAGAGGCCCAGGCTGCCTTGCTTACGTCGAGAGGTCGCGCAAGCGCAGTGGCGTCTCGCCGTTACCCTAGCGACCGGGCCTCTGAGCCGCAAACCTGAGCTGCCTTGTGAACATCTTTGAGCAACGGCAGCTCTGGAGGCCGCGGTAACTGACGGGTAATTCGGCTTTGGAGTGATTTTTTTTTTTTTTTTGAATTTGTGTCTTTACGACTGTTCGTGAATTATCAGAGGTTTAGTCTTGGTTCACATCTCAATCCTCTGGGTGGTGGGTCAGGTTTCCTTCACTCATTTCATGCTAGGCTCACCTCAGTGCTCCTGTTAAACGAGGCCTTTGTTTTAAAGGCAAGCAAAGCATGTCGATCTTTTGTGCTAATGGAAAACCAAAACTGCTCATCGGATGAGCACAAACCCCAGATCAATAGACCGAGATGCCACTAACAACTAGGTGCGCTCTCACAAAGCTACATTTAGAAATCCAATTGTCTGTTGAATACCCTATGCTCTCCCAAATTTACTTCTCCACCACATTCAAAAGAAATTAAGAATAGATCCAGCTCCCAACAAATGTACATTATAATCGAAAACACACACATAAAATATTCAGACTGTGAATTAAAATATTGTGTGGTAGTGACAGTCCCATAAAATTCAAGGGCCTAGTTAATAGAAATCTCATGAACAGAGGGATTTATAACATAACCATTGCATACACAATCTTTAAAGAGGATAGAGGAAGAAAACTTTGAAAAGTCAGGCATTCCTGAAAATCTCTAATGTCTTATAATTGTCAATTACATAAAAAGACATTATTTTTTTATTGAACATATAAGGCCAGATTTTAAGAGCTCAAATACTTCCTTAATGAAGTTAATATTTCCCACAAACACTTGGAAAAATACTCTAAGAAACTTTCTGCATTTAATATAAAGGTATATATGTTTTTTATGTGAGATAATATGAAACACAGTAATTCAAATGATTAGAACACATTATTTCCCATCAGAACAAACAATATTTGTCACTACTTTTTCTAGTAACTAGTAAGTTTAAAATTGCAATGGGTTTATGTTGCTAAATCTTTCCCATAATTCTCTTTCTCTCTCTCTCCTCTCCCTCTCTCTCTCCCTCTCTCTCTCCCTCTCTCTTTTTCCCTCTCTCTCCCCCCCTTCTCCCCCCTCTTCCCCCTCCCCCTCCCTTTCCCCCTCCCCCTCCCCCATGTCTATAACAAAAAACAAGTTATCAAAACACTGCTTAGAATGAAGTCATGAGATTTCTCTCCAGTAGAGAGTAAACACCATGAGCCCTACAGATTAAGTTAGGAAGGGTGATGAAGAAAAGATTTCCTCAAGGATTGTACAAGTGTAATTGGTTTTCTCTGGATTCTAGTGACCATAAAAAAAATGACTGCTTAAATTAAGGAACAGAATGATTATAACTTGTTAGGTACTTTATAAAAGTATTCTCACACTCCCTCTCCCCCCTCCCTCCCCCCCCCCAGTCCTGGGGCTTGAACTCAGGGCCTAGGCAGTGTCCCTAAGCCTCTTTTGGCTCAGGGATAGTGCTCTACCACTTGAGCTACTTCTGGCTTTTTCTGAGTAGTTTATCGGAGACAAGAGTCTCATGGACTTTCCTGCCTAGGTTGGCTTTGAACCAAGATCCTCAGATCTCAGCCTCCTGAGTAGTTAGGATTACAAGCATGAGCCACTAGCTCCCAGTGCTTTCCCATAATTCTATTTGTGTGTTTTTCACATTAGTACTTGTGATTCTTGAGAATTTCTAGGCAGCTTTTAATCAAGAAAGTTTTATTTGCTAGATTTAGCTTTAACTGCCTCTTGGTAAACTTGGAGTCTGAGCTGCAGTCAGACACTTTAGATCTTCATGAGGTCCCAAAGTCTGGCACCTGTGAAATTCATAAAACATGGACACTTGTAGGCCATGATATATCTGTGTCAGTGAATTTTGGTGCCAGTTCATCTGGTATGCTTGCCTTTCAGAGCTCTAACCTGTTGCAGTTATTAGATTCCAGAAGTCATGCATGGGAAATAACTTAAGTCTTAGGCTGGCTATGGTAGCTTGCATCTGTAATCTTAGTTACTTGGTGGGTAGAGATCATGAGGATCTCTTACCAGTCCAAGCAAAAAGTAATTTCTAAAAGTGTGAAGGAGCAGACTACAGAGATGAAAAATCAAATTAATAATGTACAGAAAGATTTTGAAACAGTCACAGAGAGTGTTGAGACAAAAGATAAAAATATATTAAAGTTATTAGAAGATAATACAAAGGCAGGAGACAAGGCTCAATGTAAGATTAGTAAGTATACATGAAATAGAACAGCAGAGAAAATGTACTTCTGCCACCTTCCAAATTTGCATTGAAATATAATTTGAATTTTTAAGTACTCTATAAATTTTCATTATTACTTGCTTACACAGTGCTTATTCTGAGTTATTTCTTCTGTCACTTGACAGTAATTCACATTATGTTTTCTAATCTCCTCCTCCAGTGTTTTAGTAAATTTATCTGCTTCCTAGATTATCAATTTTTCCAAGGTTTTCCTCCCAATTGTTTGTCACTGAATTAGTATGCATCATTATCCTTTAAGCTTTCAACAAGTTTTCTTATTAACTATTGCTGAGATAATGACTTATATTCTAGGTTTTCTTATTAATGTCCCTGTCTAGATCTGAGTCTATACAAATCAGGATAAACTTTATAATACTGTGATAACAACCAACCTCAAGATGTCAATGTTGATTGGTGTATGCATGTGTGGGAAATACTTAAGACTGTAGTAGGCAAAATCTTCCTAGGTTCACACAGGGCTGAGTCTAATTCACCTTCCCAATATCTTGGGTGGAGATTTCTTATAATCTATGGGACATTGAGTTTTGTTTAAATAATAGATATAAGTTAGCCCTATATAGAAGGCTACTATTGGTCTAGACTAAGAAGAAATAAAAACCAAACTTCCAAAGAACCAAGCTATTTATAAAATTAGAAAAATGTAAAATTAAAAAATACTTGTGAGGACTAAAAATAAAATCATTTTAATCTTATTATTTATTTTTATGTTACTTAGCACTTTAGAGGACTAAAAATAAAAAAAAATTCAACAATATAAATATTACACGTCTGACATTCAAATAAACATTTCCGGATGCCCATAGATGAACCCAATAATGAGAGAATTCAGTCAGCAAAAAAGCAGAACAAGAAATGGCACAAATGAAAGAATTAGTAAAGAATGCCCCCAAACCCTCAACCCCTGCTTGGGAATGTGGTCTAGTGGTAGAGTGCTTACCTAGCATGCATGAAGCCCTGGGTTTGATTCCTCAGTACCACATAAACAGGAAAAAACAGAAGTGGCACTGTGGCTCAAGTGGTAGAGTGATAGTCTTGAGCAAAAGAAGCTCAGGGACAGTGCTCAGGCCCTGAGTTCAAGTCCCAGGACTGGGGAAAAAAAACGAAAAACTCAACTCCCAAACATCCAACTGTTATAAATACACACCATATATTAAAGATGGGAGATGGTGGCATGGACAAATGAAGAAGAAATGAAAAAAATCCAACAGATCCAAACTGGTCTTCTTAAGGACAAAAAGCACACTGTATAATATGAAATAAAGAGAAGATTTTCTGGTTTGCCATAATAGAGCAAAAGATTTAAAGATATAGCAGTAGAAACTAAAATGAAGAACAAAAATTGAAAAAAAGTGAGCTTGGGACAAATAGAAGCACTTCAATAAACACATAATTTGAGTTAAAACAAGGAAGAAAAAGTACTTGAAGAAATGGCTGAGGAATTGCCAAATGCAATCAACATGAGCCCACAGATGCAAGAAGTTCAGTGACCCTAGGGCACAAGAAAAAAGATGGAAACTATAACAGCTATGTTATAGTCAAATTGCTTAGTATGAATGGTAAAAAACCAATCTTACAATCAGTGAGTAGTGGGCCGGGAATGTGGTTTAGTGGTAGAGTGCTTGCCTACCATGCATGAAGCCCTGGGTTCTATTCCTCAGCACCACAGAAAAAGCTGTAAGGGACACTGCAGCTCAAGCAAAGGGAAGCCAGGGACAGTGGTGAGGCCCCGAGTTCAAGACCCAGGACTGGCAAAAAATAAACAATCGGTGAGTAGATAAAATACTATAGATGGAGAAAAATGGAAAGAGATCAGACTTCTTGTTGGAAACAATACCAGCCAATAGAGCAAAACATGAAAAGTACTTAAAAACCAGAAAAATACAAGTTCCAAAGTACAAGCTGTACACAGTGGAAATACTGTATTGTTCAAAACCAAAAAGTTATAAAAACTGAATGAATCAGATCAGTTCTGTTTAGGGAAAACTTTTAGGCAAAAGGCAAATGATGTTAGGTGAAAATCTGAACCTATTCAAGAAGACTAAAGTACTAGAAAATGATACATATACAGGTAAATATAGAAGGCCTCTCAGAAAAATTATCCTAAAATTGTTCATATTTCTAGTATAAGTAGAAGTAAAATATGTGCAAATTCATGAATGGCAAGAGAAGGAAATGGAGTATATTCTTGTCAGGTTCTTTTAGTATACTGAAGTGGTGATGTCATTTGAGGGCAGTTACCATGAAGATATAAAAAGTGAAAGCCCAAGGAGGCACAGAAAACAGTTTAAGAGATTCATAAAATATATTCAGACCAAAAGAACAGAACAATAAGGAAAAAGAATGAATTTATGACACAAAGAACATATAAATAGCAAGATGGAAGATTTCTATCCAAACTTACCTGTCAATTCAAATAATGAAAACATAATTTAAAAGACAAAAGTAATCAGATTCAACTACATACTATTTATAAGAGACCACTTTAGGTATACAACAAATATACATACATATAAAAATCAAATAATAAGAAAAATACATTCACCACTGTAGCCAATAGAGAGTAGATATGGAAACTTTAGATTTCAAAGGAAAGAATAGTTCACAACGGACAAAGATAATTCACAATGATAAAAGATAATTCACAATAATAAAGGTGTCAATATATGAAGAGGATATCACTATATGGAATATGCATAAAATAACAGCTGAGAACCTACATGAAGCAAAAGTTATCAGAAGAGAAAGGAAAGTAAATAAATTCATGATTATAGTTGGAGACTTCTGCATGGCTACTTCAGTAATCAAACAACTGTGAAGAAAATAGAAGCATCAAACAACTCTAGTAACTACTTACGCGGAACACCTAATTAACATCAAAAGATGCACATGGGACATTTAGTAAAGGAGCTTATATTCTAGGCATAAAACAAGTCTCAATTTAAAATGTTCCACATCATACAAAGAATGTTGTCTGACCAAAATAAAATTGAATTAGAAATAAATAAAAGAAAAATAGAGTGTTCCTAAGTGTTTAAAGATGAAACAAGAAGATTGTAAATAGCTCATGGGTCAAAGAAAATATGACAATACGTTGAACATTTTATATGCCTTTTTCTTAAAAGGGAAATTTTTGGCTGAGAAAACTAAAAGACAAATTCTTAGTCTGTGTAATGAAAATAATGCTTTGCTAGAACTTTACAAAATTAAATGACTAGAAAAGAAAATCAGTGACTACATGTCCTTTTAAGGAACTAGGAAAAGGAAAGCAATTTAAAACCCAAAGTAAGCAGATAAGAGTAAAGATTGGGACGGCAAATTAATGGAGAAAACTTGTGAAACCTAAATACATTTCTTGAAAATTTAAGTTATTTTACAGGTTCCTTTGCTCATATGATAAAGCCTACTTAACTCTGATTCATGTTCCTACATAGTTAGGACTTTACTTATCTCTTAGGCCAGCTGTGTGGATGGTGACCTTCAAGATCTTTTTTTGTTCTGTCTATATTGACTTGATATACTTGCATATACTGTTTCATCTGTTTTCATGTCTTTGCCTCTCCCTCATTTTTACCTTATTAGTGTCTACTCACCCTTTAGATTTAGATTTGATAGCATAGTCTTAAAAATATCTTATTCTGACCTGTAAACTCCACTATAGCAAAAATTGTGTTTTTTCTTTGTCTTCTATTTTTATAATTTAGCACATACATGGCTCTTGGTGGATTCTCAGAAAATTATTTGTTGAAGTCTCAATGAATGTTTTTAGGATATGACTAGTTCACGTATTACTTTTTCTGCACATCACGAATTTATATCATGACAATTGAAAGATGATTATTTCAGGGCTTATGATAATTTAAAAGAACATATTTAGAGATTTCACTATCCATCATTTAAACTTCATTTATTTACCATTGCTTTGTACAAATCTACTGTGGAGTCAAGTCACACTGTCTTTGACTGTATTATTACTCATCGTATAAACCTACTGTTTGGTTGCATTGTACCACCCATTGAAGAAACTTGGCAGAATTTGTGCAAAATGAACACATTTAAACTAGTAACAAGTTAAATATTTTCCTTGAAAAATCTAACATTTTTTACTTTGCAATTGTAATACCATTTTAGATAAACTTGTAGTGTTTCAGAATTTCATTGCTAAGAGGGTGTCAAAATGTATACCACATCTGAAGTCAACCCCACTTTATTTTTGCACTCATGTTTCATGTCCAACCATTAAATATTTATTAACCATATTAAGGAACAAATGCTTATGTCCTAACCATGCATTAGCTAACAATGACCAGCAGTGATTTGTCTTATTATGACACAATAAGTGAAACCTGTATTTCTCTAAGCTAAAATTTTGATCAACTTATTCACAGATAGCACCCTTGAAGGTCTAGAGGTAAGATTTTATGTAAAATAAATTCTTAAGTGGAATGTCAACTTTTTCGTAACACAAATCATGAAACACAGCAGTGGGAACTTAGTGTAATATGTAGGTAGTAGTAAAGAATTTAATCAAGTGAAAGCTACTTACTGACATTTAGCACTTTAGTCATTAGCTTTGTAAGTTGTAAAACTGGCTAGTTGGAAAGCAATGTTCTGGCTTATGTGGTAAATCTAATAATTCAAGTAGGTAGGGAAGATAGTGAACATTAGTATAAGCTGTGCATGTAGAAGTAAAGAACTTGCTGGGAGAAGAGCAGCGGACCAGAGACAGGCTAAGGTGACAGACTGACAGAGAAGAAATTCAGGGATAAGAAACCAGAATAATGACAGTGTACAAGATGTATTCTCCCTTCTTTCAAATGCCATTTAGGAGTTTAAGGCAGTCTTAAAGAAATAGAAAAATAATACAGTGATACTCACTAGACATGATGTTGGAAAGGAACTATACAGCTTTGGGTGGGGACTGGGCAAAAATGAGGGAGAGGGGCAACACTGTTCATAAAGAAATATTCTCATTACCTGACTTATGTAACTGTAACCCTCTGTACATCACCTTTACAATAAAATTTAAAATAAAAAATAAAGCTCCAATAATTGTCCTATACAAAAATTAAACCTATTTATTGGTCAAAAGTGAATATTTCTTAAGGCTACGTTGTAGTGATAACATCACTGTCATTTGTACTTATTATCCATGCTATTGTCACTTATACAATGTAATTCCACCTTGAAATGATTTTTAACTTTTTTCTATAACATCAGTTATTGAACAAGTAAAAAAAGAAATTTGGTTTGAGGTGAGGGATATTGAAGTTGGATGATGACCTAGATAGTTTGGATTAATTTGAATTGTTAAGGGAAGATTTGGGAGATAAGAGATGAGGAAAATAGAATATTAAGAAAATTACCAGGGAAAGTTTGTGCTGATGGAGGAGGCTACAGGTATTCATTCATAGATTAAAATGTTTACTATTAGAAAAGAAGGTAGTTATAGAATAAAGCTCTTAAAGAAACAACAGCCTTAGAGATTAAAATTTTTATCCAAGTTTCATCTTGTTGCTAGTTATGAATGGAGACATTTGATTCTTTAGCAGGTAGGAAGCTATGGAAAGAATCTTCTGATGTCATAATTTCCGGGTAGCACTGGAACATTTTATCATCATCCCTTTGGCAAATTCAGCTTTCTATGGAAGGTCAGTAGAAGCAATTGATTTATTCATCTCTACAGGAATCAGACTCGGCCTATTTTGGTAAGTATATGTTTCCTTGATCAAATTGACTGTAACTTAGTACCTCCACAGTTAGATAATTACATTAAGCCATTGTTTATTCTGGTGTTAAAATATCATTATTGAGCAAAATGTATGTCTTGTTTTAAAAATTAATTTAAATTACCTTTAATTGTACTAATCAATTAAACATATCTATTTATGAGTACAATGCATCATGATCAATGTCATCTCTTCTAAAATCTTTTTTGTCCTAGATAACTAACATGCTCTACAAAATATGTTATTCAAACTCTTAAACCTTAATAATTTGGTTTTATTATTACCACCAATAAACATTTACTTTGTAGGCATAGATTACTAAATATATGAGATAGTGTTAAGATGTTTTTCATGTTTCATATCCTTTGAGGACATTTATTCAAGGGAGAGTTATTAAATAAATGCCCACTGTGTGCTAAAAACTCATCTAGGTATTAAGGAGTTAGTGGTGACAAAGACAGACAGGAAGCAGTGGTGAAAACATTAGAGAGGTATTTTGCCTTTCCCTCCTAGTTGGGAGTGCTTAGCACTGTAGTGAGATGTTTTGTAGAAGGATATTGATGATATATCCTGTATGCATACTACAGAACACCCTGCGTGTCACAAGACAGCTTGCCCTTCTCCATCTTGGAGAAGAGTAATGTCCGAAATGTCACACTAGTATCATGGAGGAGAAATGCTGGATTAGACTGATAATGATTGTTCTAAAACAAATGAAAGGTGCTATAAAATTAGATAATAAAATGTATAGAAGCCTTCTCAACAAAAGTGAAACACAAACTAATACTTAGTGTGGAATACGGTATCTTGTACTTTCCTAGATATCTTAACGTGTTATTTTTCAAAATGTTTGTGGATGATAGAACATTAAAATTTCATGTCACTCTTTGAAGATAAACTCTCCATGATTTTACATTTTGAACCTAGGTTTTCAGTGAATTATGCCTTTTCGGTTTGGGACCCAGCCAAGGAGATTTCCAGTGGAAGGAGGAGACTCTTCAATCGGGCTAGAATCGGGCCTGAGTTCCAGTGCTGCCTGTAACAGGAAGGAGACATCGCCAAATAGGTGATAGTTCATTTCTTTTTGACAGCTGAAGAGATAAGTATTGGTTATCATGAGTATAAGCTTTAGCTGAGATTTAGTCTAGGCAAGAAAAAAAACACCAGGAATTCAAATACTGCTGTGATAAAACTATTATTTATGAGGATCAGGGTTAGTGGTTTTCTTTTATTGTTTAGTTTTTTTTAAACAGAGTGTATTTATATCTCTGTAAGTCTAGACCAGTCTGCTGTCTCTTTCTCATCTGTGAGGTAAATTTTTAGCTAGATATATTTTTGTTGCTGTTGATAGTTTCAAGATTAGACAACATTCAAGAAAATCTTTAAAGTTGTTATACGTCTACAGAACTAGGCATAAGTCTACAAATATGAATAGCAAAGTATTTAAACCTCAGGATTAGTGTAATTTTGACTGACTGGATCTCTGCTGAAAGAGATTAATACACAGCAAAAAGAGTCTATTACATCATTTTTGAAAAGAGACAAAAAAACTATAATAGGATTTGTTTCACTTTTTCTGCCATTTATCATAGCAAACCAGTAAATACCAGCCTTGTTATGGCTTAGAGATTTTGAGACATAGATATGAGCTTAATAAGGTAGGGATTTTGAAATTAGTTATTCAAGGATGAAATAGGCTACTTAGGGAGGTAATGAGCTCCTTCTCTTTAGAAATATTTGAGGCTGGTTGAGTATTTGGTGGGAGTGTTGGAAAGGAAACCCAGATGCTGGATGTGCTTTTGGACTAGGTGCCATTTAAGGGCTATTTCAAACCTGGGATCTTATCAACATTTCAACACTGTGAAGAATAATCTGCTAATTTTTTTTTCTCCACAAATACTCTAATTTTAAAATCACTCACCCAGAGTGACATTAAAGTGTCTCTATGAACAAATTGCCACAGTGTTATTACTTGTGCTTATAACTGCAGTGTTGCCTGCCAGCAATCACTGAATATCTTTCAGAATGAACATCTGGAAAATTATTTTTATATTTATGAACTTTCTATTGCTCAATCCATGGCAAGGACCACAATTTGTTTTGTATGTAAGCCTAGAAGGTCTGCTTCATCAGCAATTCTATGTTACAGGAATTTTGTGATATTCAAAGATTTCAGAGTGATTTTAAGCAGTTGGACATATACTGAAACTTTAACACTCTATCTGTCATTTGTTCATCAGGCAACTCCGAAGATGCCCGGGAAGTCATTGCCTTACAATAACTGATGTCCCCATCACTGTCTATGCAACAATGCGGAAGCCACCTGCACAAAGCAGCAAGGAAATGCATCCGAAATAGTCATCTGTCATTAAGTCTTCGGTCAAGGGTTGACTAGGGTCAAGGGTAATGGCCAGTATGATCTGGTAAACAAATAAAGTGGCAACACTGTTGGATGATGACAAAGTTGCACGGTTTAATTTTTTACAAAAAACAACCCAACAGAAATGTAGTTACATAATGATAAACTATTAGTTATGATTGATAAGACAGAATCATGTTTCATAAGTAGAAAGTATCTAAAACATATCTTGCCCACAGTAGATAATACCAAGAATTCGAGATGAAGCCCTACTTATCAATCAGGGGGACCTGTGATTTTTCAAAATTATTGCTATCACTGTTGTTATTGAATTGTTACTCCATATTTCTTTGAAGTTCCCCAAGCTTATTTACACAGCTTACTTAGAGTTCTGTCATGCAGACAGATCTTTGAGATCAGCCACTGGTATCTTACTTTCTCCATTTGGTGATGTTATGTTTCTGTGGTTGATCCTGGCTTTCTGGCTTTTGTGATTATAAGTGTGTGTGTGTGTGTGTGTGTGTGTGTGTGTGTGTGTGTGTGCAGTGACATGGTACTGAAGCCAATCCTCACAGTCTGACTGTGCTTGGGATTTTCCTACAGCATTCACCTGTCCCCAGGAATTCAGGGCAGGTTGACTGATCAATCCTGAATTTTGTGAGCACTTTAACAATTGCAGTGTTAAAGGGGTACTATATGCTTAGGTTCACTACTGGCAAGCATCCATTATCTACCAAGGCAGTTGTAGTGGATTGGTCACACTCAAAGCCTGTGTCTGGCAGGCTGGTGCAACACCAATATGTTGGTGATGATGGCCGACCCATTGCTGATGTTTATTCAGGGTCAAAGGCTGCTCTCGTTTGTTAGTAGTGACATAGGCCAGAATTCAAGCTCATCTTGCTAGAGCTGGAATAGGTCTAGGTGCTTCATCTGTGGGTAGTGGCCTTGTGTGTGGGACCTTAGGTGTTTTGTGCTAGGTTTTACTATGGTAGCCTAGTATTGACTTCCAATGCAAAGTCTTATGCTTGCTTATGCATCTGTCCTCCAAGATGATATATATTACTATGCTTGTGGTTGAGAGGGATGACATAAATTATGTAAAACTGTCCTGCCAACCCTCTTCATTCTGCTAAAATAAGATACTGTTGTTGCTCACCTGGCTTCTTTAGCATGAAGTTTTTCTTTTTTAAATGTGTGCATACTTATTCAAGTTTATTTTCTGTGGGGCAATTTCTAAATGCTTTGTGTGCTTAAGAAAGGTTCCATTGTTTATATTTGAATTTATACTTAGCTGAATCATTTCATTGAAATACCCCAAGATAGTTTCTGGCTTGATAAATTTTGATAGTATCAGTTAAGAAATGGAGCATGTGTATTTTGGAAAAATACCCATGATCAAAGAAAGTTTTTAGTGCATGGTTAATCTGTAAAGCTACTGTAAAACTATTACTATAGGAGCTCAGATTATTGGCTAAATTTATTGATAGTGAGGTTAAGGATATGGTTGTAATCCCTATTTCTTCAAGAAAAATGATGTCCTATTATCATACGATGACTCAAGCCACAGTCACCTTGAAATTGTCCACAATTGATACAGAAAAATCTCAGATGAATCCTTTTACTTTGTTAAATTAAGGATCACTTTTGAGGTTTAGACCAGCTCTATATATGTTCTTTCTTCTTGTGTTAATTCTCAGGAACTTCATCCAATGAAACTGCCTTCAAAAGACTATCTTTGGGCCAGATACAGACAGTTCTCCAATTCTTTATCAACATTTTTGGATATTTGACATGTCTTTTTAAACAAAAAAATATTAGCTTATCATGTGTGTATACTGAACTAGTTGAAAAATCAGAAAAGCCTTCTAGGGAGTCATAACATGACAAACTTTTGGAGCTTGTATAAATCAGGGAGGTGCTTGAATTCCAATCAACCAAAGAGGAAAGACTTGCTGATCATATAGGGCTTTAAGTAGAGACCCAGAAAAGCTATGACTCTATTAAGTATAAATATCTCTAGACTGAAGCTAAGGATAATCAGACTAAAAATAAAACAAGAAAATAAAGGTGATAACGTAATTGTTTGCCAAATAAAAATGCAACCCTCCTTAAAACAAAATCCAGAGAAATTGCTCAAGGCTCTCATCTTTGCACTATACTTTCACCAGGACTAACCTTCAGAAGAGCACTTTCATGCTTTTAAGTTACATTTTATGATTTTTCTCTTCTCTATAATTTCTTGGTGATTCCTAAAGAACACAGGGAATGTTAATATCTTACAAGAGTGTCCCTTCACGTATCCTTTTTTTTTTCAGTTAAATTCCTTTTATGTAGATAAAAATAAACTACACTACTATTTGCAGGAACTAAACTTTATTAAACCTTGACAACTGAAGTTATAAACCTAAATTATTATTGTTAAAGTGATAAATAAAATTCATCCTCTAATTTTAGATTTCATATATATATGAGTAAATCTTTGCAAGATAAATAAAAGTAGTTCTTGTCAAAAATATTTTTGTGTAAATTAAAAGTTATCATTCCTGAAAGAGGTGAATTTGAGAATGTAGTCACAACTACAAAATGCTTACCAGTGTTTGTTTAGAACCCATTTTATTTTATTAGAGACAGCAACAGTAACTTTGCCAACAGAAAGTATGTATGCTTTCAACACAAGTTTTCTTTTCCCCACTGCAAGTGCTTTGGACCCCAGGTTATAAATCCAGATGGGAAGAAACATCCAGTCACCAACAATTCATTTTAAGTTCCTGTTCAATAAGATGAGAGCTTCTACTGAGAGGAAGAGAGTTCTTCCTGGTTGTCTCTGTGTTTATTTCAGTGCTCCAAAGAACTCAGTACTCTAGGTAGCTGTGGCCTGGTCATGTCAGGCAGCGGGACAAGAGTTGATGCTCACAGCACCGCTGACCAAGGCTGCTTTACTGAAACTGACAGGGCGCCCATCAATCACAAAGTGGCGGATACAACCGGTGAAGGGTTTGCCTGGGGCCAAGTGTGGTGTCAGTAGAGACTCTGAAAAGAGAAAGAAATAAAAATTGGAATGGAGTTCATTTTGATAAGCATTTTATATGATCATATGCACATAAATATTGAGCCCTTGTGATCCTCTCAAGAATATCCTCTGTTGTTCTCACTGTGCAAATGTTTAGAGCTCTATTTAATTAGTCATGTCCAAATGTAATTTTTTTTTCATGTATAAAGCAGTTTCTTTACTGAAACACATTTTAAATGGTTTTTCCAATTTAGCAAACTGAGGTGGGATAAAAATTGGAAGGTCTACAAAATTCAGTGGATTAATATCTTCCACATAAGCTCTGCATGATCACATTTAGATAAAAAGATAAAATGTCTATTCAAAGTGCAAGTTTAAAACAAGTAGATATACTCATTTCCTTACTTATGTAACTGTAACCCTGTATATCACCTTTACAATTAAATGAATAAAATTTTAAAATCCTCTTGTTTATTTTAGAGTTTAGGGCTCTGTTTAACAGTTGGACCAGTCACAGACTGGGTAATTTGAACAACAGAAATATATTTTCTCATAATTCTGTAGGATAGAATTTAGGGAGCAGGTGCTGACAACTTTAATTTCTCCTCAGGCCTCTCTCCTTGCTTTGTGTCTTTTTTGTTGTTGTTGGTGGTGGTCATGGGGCTTGAACTCTAATTTTTTTGTCTTTTACTATCCACTGGGTTTACTTGTAGATTTATAAGCACATTCTAATTATTACAAATAAGGGAAACCATGCAACCTTTGTTCTATCGGTCTGGCTTATGTGGCTTAATATAATGTTTTCCAAGTCTTTCCATTTCCATATGAATGGGGCAATATTATTCTCTCTGATGGAAGCATAGAATTCCATTGTATATATATATATATATATATATATACTACATTTTCTTGATCCATTTATCCATCGAAGGTCATCTGGGTTGATTCCATATCTTAGCTATAGTAAACAATACTGCAACGGACATGGTTGTGTTGGGTGGCTTTAGTGTGGCCTGGTTTGTGGTCAATTTGATAAACACCCAGGAGTGGGATTTCTGGGTCATAGGGAAGCTTTCCAAGAAATGGGAAGAAGAGATTTTTTTGTTGTGTTTGCAATTCTTTTTTCCCCCTTTGTTTTATTCCCTTTTGTTTCTATATTTGATTTCTGTACCCTTTGTCTTGTATATAAGTCTATCTGATTTGGGGAGTGGAAGGGAAATCACATAAACTGTGGGACAATGGGTGAATCAATTCAGCAGTGATACTCACTAGACACTATGTTGGAGATGAACTATATAACGTGGTGGGAGGAGGAGGGTCATGAGGGAAAATACTGTGTGACACTGCTCAAAAAGAAATGTACTCATTACCTGATTATGTAACTAACTACTATGTATGCCATGTTTACATAAAAAATTTGGAATGGAGGCATTCCAATACCAAATATTGGCACCAAGTTAAAAAGCATATAATTGCACTGGGCACTGGTGGCTCATGTCTGTGATCCTAGCTACTCAGGAAGCCTGAGATTTGAGGATTGTGGCTCAAAGCCAACCCAGGCAGAAAAGTCCCTGTGAGATTCTTATCTCCTACTGACCATGCAAAAACCAGAAGTGACACAGTTGTTCAAGTGGTAGAGTGCTAGCTTTCAGCATCAAGAGGCTCAGGGACAATGCCCAAGACCCAAGTTCAAGCTCTACAACTGACAAAAAAAACTCTAATTGCTCATAAGTTTTCACAAATCAGCAATGGAATATAGCTTTAATTGACTCAGGAACATCATCTGCTTTTCTTTCTTTCTTTATCCTGAGGTAAGTGTCTCATGGACTTTCCTGCTCAGATTGACTTCAAACCTGGATCCTCAGAGCTCAGTTTCCTGAGTAGCTAGGATTATAGGCATGAACCACTGGTATAGGTCTATCATCTGCTTTTGAAGTAATATGCACATGATCATTTAAATGATTCACAGTGTTTTCTATGATCAGGTGTCTTTGTAGAGTTAAATTTTAGTTGCCTTTTAGGGCTAAAATTTGCTACTTACATGTAAAGGCACAATTAATTTCACACAGGCCTCACCTATTTCCTGTGTTTTGCTGAGAAGGGAGAAAGACATTTCAGTTTCTATTTAATTAGTATTATTACCCTTCAGCCTCTATATTTTGCCAAGCTCATAGAATAGAATGAGAAAATAATGAATCCACATAAACTAAAGTTTAATTTTCTGAGCTCAGGGCTTCAGAGTTGCAAATAGGGAAGTTACAACTGGCATAGTGTTTGTGTGAGCACAGGTGGCCTGTAATATGCCAGGGGGACTTTCTCCCCTTATTGTAATTAGAAGAGGAAGAAGCCTTATGTTTATTAATTGTGCCGATACAATGAAATGTGTTGGGATGATAGAAGTAATATAATTGAAATCAGTTTAGAGAGCTTAGAAATATTGTGAAATTAAAATCCATTTAGTCAAATCTGCTATTGTATACAAACAGCTCTGTGAGTAGTAGCAGATAAAAGAAATAAAACACTTAGAAATCAGTAACTCAGAAAGAGAAAACAAGACAGCAAATTAAACATCCTCAAGCAGCTGTAACTTTCTCAGTAGTGGTGAGTAAGAGTGCAGAAGTTGAGTACTGAAAATAAATTATTGCAATAGCATTTAATACTCAGAATGATCGATAGTCAAAGTTTTAGACTTGGAAGGGGCTTGAGCAGTTGTTCCCTTTATATGTCTCTAAATTAGGATGACTAAAAAATTAATAGGGAAGATTCTAAGGAATGGGAACCTCGAAAGCTCTTGCCCACAACCAGAGACTAGATTAAGAACATGGACTTTGATTCTATCCTGTGGCTCATAGAGGAAAGAATTTGTACACTAGTTATAGTCTGTACAATTCATCACAAGACATAAATAATTGACTGACAGAATCAATTAAGAGAGAATGTTTCTCAGGTTGAAGGTTTGACTTCATATAAAACTATAGAATTTTCATTAGAGAAATAGTTGGTTAAATCGGTGTATGGGCTCATAAGCTTAAAAATTCTTTTAACTTTAAACATTTAAATTTCATAGAACTAAGTGGTCTTTTGTTGGTGTAATAGTCCTATGTATTAGCTCTTAACAATAGAAATAATGAACCGCTGAGTGGGGTTGGGAGAGATAGGGGAGAATGATGAAAGGGATGACATTGATCAAGATGCATTGTACTAACTGACATGGTGAGTTGAAATGCTTTTGTATAACCACTTAAGGATAATAAGTAAATGAGGAAGTAAATAAAAAATAAATAAGAAAAAGAAAAGTCACTACAGCTCTGAGTGGGACAAGTGGCTACTATCCCAGGAGTTTTAGTATGGTATTTATTTTTCTTAATGCCCTTATTGCTGATGTGATTTTAATGGAATCAGTCTCAAATAGTTCAAAATGACATAATTAATTACATTCAGCTTAAGTTATAATTGCTTATGTTGTATGCTTGCTGATATGATTCTGAGATGGAATTAAAAGCTGCAGTGGTATAGTGGGTTGGTAATTAGGTCCCCTAGCCTACTAGTTTCTGCAGGTTGTGTCATTAACTAAGTTTGGTATTCACTATATGATTCTGATAGGCTGAGTGGCTTTAGGTACATCTCTTAGTAAGTTTAATGATATAGTGCTAGAATCAGGCTGTAAAAACAGACCAAAAAACCCAAAGAGAAACATTAGTGTGATATGGTGTGTGACTTGTAAAGGGAGGAACCACAACACTAACTTCATTAGAGGGTCATGATTGTTATGCCCAACTCCAGGAGCCTAGCACAGTGCTGGGGTTGTGAATGCAGGCAGAGTCCCTGCCTGCAAGGAGTGTACTGTTGAGCCTTAATCACATTCTGTGATAAGTAAATAGACACTATTATCACCCTAGGGTAAATAGACACCCTAGGGTAAATGGCTTAAGCAAAAGTCTTAGCAGAGTTTTCAAGGGAAATTCAAATTGGAAGAAGTTGTTTCTTGAAAAGCTACTAGAGGAAAAGGAGAACAATATTTTGTTCCAGAAACTGAAGCCTGGAGCACTAGTGCAACAAAGAAAGCATCACTGAACATTAAAAGACGTGTCAAAATGTATAGGGAGGTCTCAGGGGTGAGAGGAAGGAAGGGACAGATGATCAAGGGCCTTCAGGATGATGTGGAATTTGATCCTATGGGCTCTTTAAAAATATGTTAAACTATGTTAAAATATGTGCTCCTAGGAAGGAAGCAGTTTGTAGAAATATAAGCACTGATGTAAAACAATTTTTATACTGCACCTTCATTAAATGCGGTGGTGGCTTTTGTTTGAGTCTCGTTCAGAACTAAAGCCTGAGGCAAGCAGAAAGAGCAGAGCAGCTCTGGGAGTCAGTAGGAGGAAGTAAAAGAGAAGAAGATTCTTTATAAGAATTTTTTTTTTTTTTTTTTTTGGCCAGTCCTGGGCCTTTGGACTCAGGGGCCTGAGCACCAGCCCTGGCTTCTTCCCGCTCAAGGCTAACACTCTGCCACCTGAGCCACAGCGCCCCTTCTGGCCGTTTTCCATATATGTGGTGCTGGGGAATCGAACCGAGAGCTTCATGTGTAGAAGGCAAGCACTCTTGCCACTAGGCCATATTCCCAGCTCCCTATAAAAATCTTAAATGTAACTTTTGATCACAAATTACTGTCATTGTCAATACTGGTATTTGAAAAAATAATAATTAGGACTATTTTGAAAGGACGCAAGGTGAGATGCTTCATTTATCTATGCCTTTTCTTTCTCTTGAGGTATCAACTACCTTTACACTGGAAGGTCTAGATCAAGTGAGGAGATGATTAAAATTCCAGATCCAAAAACACAGATATGTCCTTCTTTTATTTTTCTCCTAGTTATTTCATCTTTCCAAGTTAGTGAAATACATAAAAACAATTATGTTTCGGCTAAGGTTATGGTTAGAAGTTAAAAAAGAGTGTGTGTGTGTGTGTGTGTGTGTGTGTGTGTGTGTATGTGTGTGTGTGTGTGTAATCATGCATGCATGTGGGGGTTAACATAGGGTCTGTAAATGTGCTCAGCACCCTCTTGGATCATATATCCAGCATTCTTGGCAGATGAGGCAGTGATGTTGCAGATGATGTTTATGGATTGCAGCTGGATTGAACCTCTCAGGGAATGTGCAATATATGAGAACCACATGCAGCTGTTTTCACAATTAAAACTAAGTGAGACAGAGAATGATGTATTCTTTCCTATTAAGAGCAGGGAGCAATTATCAGCAAACTTTGAATCCTCCTATCCCTCAACTCCTAGAGCAGTATTAGTAAGTACATTTTCATAGGGTATTTGGTAGTGTATATATGGAGGATATTTACAAGGAAGAGAGAAAAACTAGCAAGAATGGTGAGATAGGAGTAATATGCTGGTTAGAATGCTAGTTCTTATTTGTTGCTTGGATAAGGAGTCATCATTTTCAATATGCTTTTTCATATATCTTTTTTTGTGGGGCTGGGAACTGAAAGGCCTTGATGCCTTTTTTTCTTATAAGGGACATTTTATATATAAACTCTTTTGAGTTATTAGGTAAATTATGAAAGCCTATGGGTCAGTTCTTCACATCACAGTAACAGTTATGAGAATGTACTGGTTTTTGGGATTTGGAAGTGTCTCTGTTAAGCTTACCTGGAACACCTCCAACAAACACAGGCTCCCTATGATCAGCTGACTTCGGATTCAGCGGTCCAACCACATGGTTTACTTCAGAGTCTACATCCAACTGAACCACATTTGAATCTCTAATAACTGAAATACAGTGTGAAAACTGGTCATGAGAGGCAAATGCATGATTAATTTTCACATGGAAGTGATTGGTTAATCACAACAACGATAAATTCTACAAGAAACCTCATGCTTCTATGTCGTGGAAACATCTACAATGTCTAGCCACATCTAACTGAGCAAATACTGGAACATTTTCCTTTGAAAAGGAGAATATTTAGACTATGCCAGAGCTGCCTTGTAGCTTTACCAGTTATGCATTACTCAAACAACTCCCCAGCACTACTTGGCAGCATGTGTAGTTTCAGATCACACATGGATTCAACATACACACTTAGTAAAATAACACCTGATTCTCTTTTCTTGGCTGCCTTTAAACTGCCATTTATCATCTGTCATATAAGTCATAAAGTCCTGCTAGTCCCTTACCCCTCCCCCTCCAGGTGTGTGTGTGTGTGTGTGTGTGTGTGTGTGTGTGTGTGTGTGTTAGACTCATTTTATAAAGGAAACTCAGAACACTGGATTTTTCTTACCTGTAATTCTGTGCCATCTACCATCACAGAGACTCTGCTTGGGTGTTACTGAGGTAGAAAAGTCTCTGACACCATTGTTGACTTTTACTATGACCTGTCAAAAAACAGAGCACACTATGTAGTGCAGCATGATAAAGTTAACTTTCTTAAATAGTTTACCACAGAGAAACAATACCTTAAACAAATATATCTAAACCTGATTACAATTTGAACACAAGAGGTCAGTCTTTAATAGGAGATAGAAATAGTTTATTCTGGGTATGCTTCTTGCAAAGACAATGATATATATTAGGAAGAAAATGAGAAGAATGGTAAATATAACAGAAGAATGCCATTGATTTCTAAAGGTAAGTGTGGTAAGCAAAGCTAGCTAAAATATTGATAAGAATCTTACTTTTTGCCTCAGTTTCCACATTTGTAAAATTAAAAGCAGTAATATTACCTATGTTCTAGAGATATTGGGAGGACTAATTAAGTATTATTGTTATTGTTATTAGTTTATTTTTGAGGGGCTGGGATTCCAACTCAGGGTCTTGGGCATGGTTTTATTATTTAGTTGTTTATTATGTTTATGTTTGAGGTGTAATGTAAATGTATAGTTTCCTTAATATCTATTTAACTACATTATGAATATTCTTTGGTAATATTTTAGTGTGAAAGTTATGTTCAAATTATACTGAATTAGTACATTTCTGATACTTTAAAATAACATTTATGCACAAGTACATATGTATGCATGTCTTTGATAAACATACATTATAGTTGGATGAGTTTTGCATTTGTTGATTTTGATAATTAGGTATGTTTTTACTTCCATTTGCGTGATAAGTTTTGTTACAAGTTTTTAGAAAGTTACTATTGGCTGTCTTTTTCTTTTTTATTTCTTAGTAATACTGGCATGTTTTCATGGTTTCTCTAATCAAACAATTTCCAGTGTATAGATATGAATGCAAATATTCCCTACATTTAAATTTCATGCTACAGCTTTCCTATTTTTCCAGCTAGAAAGATTGATGAAATAATTTTGTGAACTAAATCAGCTTTAGATCATAATCCAAGGTTTGATGAAACACACCAATAAATCATATTTTAAGACTGACCTGCCCATTTTTCATGTGGATATTTAGGTATTCCCCATTGACACTGTGGCCATGGACAAGGGTTCCAGAACTGCTTCTGGGACGAACTTCAAATGCAATTTCAAACTTCAAGCCAATGTTGAAGGACTCATCTGTGGACAGAAATACCATATGCTCTCAAAACAGCAAAGTAAAATTTTGCAACTATGGGGTGATTTTGTAATTACATCGATTTTTTTTGTATCTAGTTTCAAAAGTTGGATGCATTTCTCAGTGGGAAAGTTAGAAAGTGCCATTTTCAATGTCTAACTCAGATGGGAAGCACTGTGGGAGACTAAGCTAACTAACCCTTTATTCTTGTTGTGGTATAGAAGGTGGGACAAGAAGCTAAAAATATTGTCTGTGCTTGGAGGGTTCAGGGGAGGAGAAGTGAGTTCCAGCTAGCATACTTTACTATTTCAAGATAGAGAATGAGAACAGGGCAATCTGGACAGAAGATCAAGTTTGAATCCTGGGGTGGAGGCTGTAATCCTTAGAGAGCCCGGTGAAGGCCAGTGAGTCACTTTCTTAACCATGGAAGGATGGTGCTACACAGGGAGAAGGAAGAATGATGGGAACCACACTGAAAGGGCTCCGTGCTCAACTGCAGAAGTTAGACTTTATTTGTGGCCATTGAAGAAGGAGATGACTTGATCAGATGGGTATTAGTAAAATAATCCTTAAACAAATCGCTAACTAGTGACAGTGCTGACAAGCATTTCAGTGAAAAAAGTAAGAGCAGCAAAAGTATTTAGAGCTGTTGTTATTGTGGTGACTCAAGACAGTGTTTTTTGGTTTTCATTCCAAGATGTTCATTGCAGACCTGTGGGATTAAAAGAAAGGTAGGTGTGTGTGTGTGTGTGTGTGTGTGTGTGTGTGTGTGTGTGTGTGTGTGTGTGTGTGTTTTGCTGGTCCTGGGGCTTGAGTTCAGGATCTGAACACTAGTCCCTGAGATTTTTTTGTTCACAGCTAGTACTCTACCACTTTAGCCACAGCTTTACCCCCAGCTTTTTTTTTTTTTTTCTGTTTATTTGGAGATAACGATTCTCATGGACTTTCCTTCCCTGGCTGGCTTTGAACCATGATCCTCAGATCTCAGCCTCCTGAGTAGCTAGAATTACAGGTGTGAAGAACCAGCACCCAGATGACCTGTGTATCTTAATTGTGTTTATACTTTACCATTTTTCCTGCTGTTAATGTCCATGTAATCGAACATCAATTGTACAGGTGCTTATGCATTTGAAACGGTTAGAGTTATACTACTAAACCTCACAGATGGAATAAGAAGTAAATATATAGATGATTTAGTAGGAAAAAACAGGTGGAGAAGAAAAGGAAAGCAAAATCATGAGCTAGACTGGGAAGGAGATTACCTCCGGCTACTCTATTGGACATGAATGGTTAAGGAAGTATACAGTTTCATTGAAATTTCTTTATTTGGGGATGTACCTAAGTGCCTAAAGATCAGAGAGCATCTGTTCTCTTACCCTTTTCCTATCCTCATTCCTAGTTCCTATCCTGGTGCTTTTCTCACCTCTACTAGTTGGGCTCTAGAATGTGTGTTGGAATGGATCAGATGGTAGTTGTCTGTAGTTTGCTAGGATTTTATTTGTTTGTAGAACTATTAGAGTCCATCATCTTCCATAGAGATTGCCATATCAGAGGCATACAATTGTTGAGTGAGAAATTGAGTAATACTGAAGAAGAATAAAAATCCAGAAATAAGATCCCTGAAGGATAGTATTGTCAGATAGGGTTGTATGGCAGATATTTCCTTAAGTAGGGACAACAGGTGTCCTGCTAAAAGGGAGCACAGGAAGAGGGAGAGGAACAAGAGGGCCAAGAGTCAACATAGGCCAGACCACACATGGGACAGTAAGTTCTAGAGCCATGACTGTGTGTACCTTGAAGTTTGGCAGCTGTGGAGAAGCTCTAGTCAGGGCGAGCAAACAGGGATGGGAACCACACATTTGCTCTGAGCAGTGAAGGCTGAACATAAGGATCCTTAGGGAAAGAAGGTCATGTGATCAAAGTGAGTGACATTTTTAAGTTTTCAATTGGAACCCAGGATTCCCTATAAGCCGTCTCCAGCTAAAGAGCATTTCATGGTTCATGTGCTCAATACAAGTCGTTATCTTAGTCTTTTTTTTTTTTTGTTGTTGTTGTTGCTGTAACAGAATACCAAAGGCTGAGTGGTTTATAAAGAGAAAGGAGTTTATTTGGCTCACAGCTCTGGAGGCTGAAAAGGATAGGAGCCTGGTGTACTGGCATCCAGTGATGGTCACATTACAGGCAAGTGAATAGGTGGGCAAGAGAGTGAGAACAGGAGGGGAGGTGCCAGCTTTCTTTTTAAGAAACCTACTCTGGCAATCATCAAGCTGGTCCCCCTGCAAAGTGAGGACTAATTCCTGTGAGAAAAAAACATGAATCCTTCTTAATGGTTTCATCATCCATTAAGGGCCGCAACATCTTTCAATGCTGTTACATTGGGAAATAATTTTCAACCCTAGTTTAAATGGTGGCAATCCCTATTGAAATCACAGCAATCAACATTACCTAGAACCACATATCCTCCTTCTGTTGAAAAGTAAGTGCCAGTCTCCATGGGACCTTCAAAGCAAGGGGTCACACTGAATGTTTGAGAGGCAGAGGTGATGGAGGCCCCATTCAGCTGGAGATTGCTGAGACAGCCACTGAAACTGTAGACTGAGTTAATCTGAAAGAAGAAAACATTTCTTAAAAATCCACATTCTCAGCACATACATGGAAGCAAAATGAGAGGGGCTGAGTCTGAAGAAAAACCAAGTAGTTCATTATCTATTTATTTTAGCTCTGAGTTATCAAGACTTTTCCAGGAGGTTGTTTTTTAACTAGCCCTCTGAAGCTAGAACTTTGCATTTGACAATATCAGCTTGTATAATTAAGCGATGAAAAAATTTCCATAGACAGTGACAAAATAAATTGCAGCTGCAGGCTGCAAATTGAGTATTAGAAGTATTTTAGTGTGCTGGGGATATGGCCTAGTGGCAAGAGTGCCTGCCTTATATACATGAGGCCCTGGGTTCGATTCCCCAGCACCACATATACAGAAAATGGCCAGAAGTGGCGCTGTGGCTCAAGTGGCTGAGTGCTAGCCTTGAGCAAAAAGAAGCCAGGGACAGTGATCAGGCCCTGAGTCCAAGCCCAGGACTGGCCAAAAAAAAAAAAAAAAAAAAAAAAAGAAGTATTTTAGTTCATTTTTCTTCAAGAATAACAGCTAGAGCTGGGTGCTATTGGCTCATGTCTATAATATTAGCTACTTAGGAGGCTGAGATCTGAGTATCATGTTTCAAAGCCAGCTCAGTCAGGAAAGTCTGTGAGATTCTTATCTCCAGTTAACCACCAGAAAACCAGATGTGGCGATGTGGCTTAAAGTAGAACTCAAGGATAGCACTCAGGCCCTGAGTTCAAGTCTCTTGACTGACAAAAAAAAAAAAAAAAAGAATAACAGCTAGGCCCTTGACATGAATGCTGATGAGAGCTGGCAAAGTTCTTAAATCTCTAATAACTAACTAAACAGTAGAAAGCTTGTATTTCTGGCCTTAGCTGTTGCTGTAGTAGAATTTATCACACTTCAGGACATAAAACGTGGGCCATATTGGATAACTGATTTCATTTTGTGTTTGGAAATCTTTTAAAATTAGATTTCAAACGTAATTCTTTTTTAATTACTATGTGAATGACTATTTTTGCTTTATTTATGTTAGTGGATTTTAGAAGTGTATTATTAATACTTTGTGTTACAATCAAATACATATTAGTGTAAAAAGAAACTTTAGTCCATTGAGGCATTACTTTTATTGCTAAATATTTTTAAAAGTTGACATAAAATGATTTTTCTTACTACAGTCTCACTTCTCTTCCAGGGTACTTGCAGTCCTTAAGTAAATTTATAATATTTATACCTTTATATATTTTACCCTACTAACTATGAATGTAAAAGAAACACAAATATAATTGAATTTATGGGATGATTTGAAACATTACATTTTTAACTCAACAATCTAATGGAATATTTGTTTTCTGGTGTTGATATCTGCTTAAATTGAAACTATAGATACTTTTAGAACAAGTGAGATCTCCTAGAGCAGTGACTTTTCATGATAATTTATGCTTCAGAAACATTATTCCCTTTTACCTCTATCTTGAAATCAAAAGAGGGCTAGTGACTTTGTAATGCCTCAGGGCAGACAGATAGCCTGCAGGTAATACTTACTATGATGTCTTATCTCTAGTAAAACTACAATTTTACTTTTGCTAGTTTCTTAAACTGTAAAACCAGGCCTGGGTTAAGTGGTATTTTGGTTGTATAGTTGAATGGTTTCACCTTGTCATGCTTGGTTTACCTGGACATTTTTCACAGCTCTTCCAGGAGCCACTCCTCCCAAATAAATCGGACCTTTGATTTTCCAGGCAGCTCTAGTGGGAGGAAGATTTTCTTCCAGGACTCTCAGACCATCTATGACCAGCCGGCCACTGCTCTTTTCTCGAACAAATATCACCTGGATGAAGGGAAAGGAAATAGTACATTTTGGGGACTTTCCAATATTGGGGAACAGACCATGTTCTCTCCTCCTCCCAATCATGTGATTGCAATGCTGTTAGAATGAACCAGTTCATCCAATGTGCTTCCATCTCTGAAAGTCAGAGGCAATGTCTCTTCTTCTGCCTAGTAAACCTCTGGCAAAGAAATGGCAGGAACATCAGAAATCCTGTCCTTTGTTGTAAATAATCACTAGGCCAACTTTGCTATGTTTAGATACTGGTATGTTTTTCTGGCTCACTTTGCATTTTCCCCATGCAATTTATGACCTTTAAAAAGAATGATTTAATGCTACAGTATATTTTCTAAATTCAGTTTATATTTAGCAAGGTTCTTTATGAAGCTCTTCCTGTTGCCAGCTTGATTACTTGGAATATGGAGGTGCTTCCTTTGTAATAGCCCATTTTCCTAACTAATTCACTCAATTTGTATCTCCCACAGCATAAACTCAAGATAGTTAATAATAGCTGAAAAATTAAGAGTCTATAAATCATTAGAAACCAAACTTCCATTTATGTTCAGTTACTTTGGCTCATGATCCTTTATTAAAATGGTTATGTGACTTCTGGGAAGATGGCAGAGGAGCAGCAGAGCCCTAGCTAAGCTCCCTCTGACATCACAGTTTTCCCACTCCAGAGACACTTTTACTCCTAGAAAGACAGCCCAAGTTAGTTATAACAGTACAGGGATTCTGGACAGGAAGGAAAAATCGACTTTGTTGGCCTGAAAACACAGATTTGAGCTCCAGGCAGAGACTCGCCACCACACCAGTGCCGGCGCCGGCACAGCACCCTGCACTCCACACACCTAAACCACACCAGCGGTGACCAGGGAGAAATCCTCCAGATGGTGGCAGACACACGCAGATCGCAGGCTGAGCACTGATGGGCCGAAATAGCAGAGAAAGCGTGAGTACCCCACAAAAGACAATCTCACTCGCGCCCACAGAGCAGCTCCTTGAAGTTAGCCCTTCCTCCACCGCCAGAGTAAAGCACCACCTTTGACAATGGCATAGGGCCAGACTAGACTGGAACTAAAGCGGGCCTGGGGAAAGCAAGGACAAAATGGCCATCTTTGAAAAGGGCAAGAGGGACCAATCAGTGAGAGCCAACTCCACCCAGGAGAAAGCCCCCTGCCCAGGAGGGAGGCTTGTCCTGGGCTGTGGCTCACACAATCCTGTGAACTCAGCCAGAGGTGCCCCGCCCTGCCCACCGGAATTTCTAAATTAAAACCGAAAGCAGTGAGCAGTTACTGGCGGCACAGAGCAACCAGACAGGAGAACAAACAGTTCCCAAGAAAGATAAACAGTACCGTCACAGAGAAAGCCCAATTCTCAGCCCTAAACAGAGCTGAATTCCATAGCCAGCTCTGCCCAGGAGGCTGCCCAGCCCAGGAGGGAGGAACCTCTCCCAGGCAAGTGTCTCTCAGCCAGGTAAACCAGGCCAGAGGTGCCCCGCCCTGCTGAGTCCACAGCCTATTCAAAGCCAGGCGTTAAAGGCAGCAGCCCCACAGAAGACGGGAGGAGCCACGGTTCCCAAGACTGTTCACCTGCCCTATCTACAGTGGACACCCAAGGCCTACCTGCTAGCTGTGTGAACCATAGAGCCCCAGGATTTCACTAACAGGGGAGGAGGGTCAGAACAGATCCACCCCCTGCAAACTGAAAGCAAGTCAAACCAGCCAAGCAGCAAAATAGACTGCAGACTATCTCAAGGAAACCAGAGACTGTAAAAAGCCCACCCAAACAAGGAAGACTCCATTTTTTTTTTCTTTTCAAAATATTTTTTAAGCTTTTTTTTTTCTTTTTCATTTCTGAAACATCATTGGTTGTTTGGTTCTCCATTTTTACCTGTTTGTTTTATCAAGTTTTTTTGGGGGGGGGTGGTTGTTCATTTTACTGTTTTTTTTTCTTTTTTTAAAATAACTTTTCTCTGTTTTGTGAATTTGTCTTCCAGTATTTTTTCTTTATTTCTCTCTTCACATTCTTTTTCTTTAAAAAGTTTACTTTCCTATGAATAACACCTCTACTGTTTTCTGCTAACACTCCATTGACTATCATTTAAACCTTGTTCTTTCTACTTATTCTACTCTTCTCCACATTTCCACGTCACTGAAACTAAACCAAATCATCACCTGCCCCCCCACTTTACTCTATTCTCTTTACTATCTCTAAATTACCATCCTGACTTACTTCCAGGACCTCCAGATTCCATTGACCCCAGGTTATTGGATAGAGGGAATTTCTGCTCAAACAGAGTGAATCAAAGGGGTTCAAAGACAAAGCCATACAGTCCACAAAAACTTAATATAACAACAAAAATTGCTTATAGGGTTGTAACAGTAAATAAGTAATTACTGAATACAGGGCTCAGGAGTGGTTGTTATATCAAAATTGTATTCTTTAGGAACACCAAATCAAATTTTATATACAGGAATACAAGGTATCTGTATATAATTGTGAACTTCTAAGATTTACACAACAGTGCTTGGTAAGGTCTGCTTTGGGTCTTAAACAGTGATCACAAGTGCTTTTAGATTGGCATTCCCAATCCAAATGGGCAGAAGAAACACAAGAAAGATGGCAAACAATGGAGTCTCATCTCCTACTCAAAACAAGCAGGAAGCAGAGCAGTCAATTAAAGACATGGAAGAGAACCCTAAAAATACTCTACAAAGTCTACTGATAAAAATGATAAATGAAAAGTTTGAATCTCTTCAGTCAACTATTCTAGAGCATGAGGAGGCAAAGCAAAAATTAATGGAGAATTTCATGGCCTCCACAAATAGAAAGATAATTGAACAAGAGTCAAACGAAAAGATAGTTACCCAGCTAAAAGATTTGAGAGACAGCACTCAAAACCAAATTAATGAAGTTAATGAAGTAAAGAAGTCCATGCAGGACTTAACATGTAAGTATAGTAAGGACATGGAGATCATCAGGAAAGTCCAGTCAGAAGAAAAAGAGATTCGAAATCAAGTAGCTAGCCTACAGTCCCGACAAACTGAAGCAGAACATCAAATTTCAGGAGCTGAAGATTCCCTAGAATCTATGGAGAAAGATAAAAAATCAATACAAAACCAATCCAATTGACAAAACAGATTGCTCCAGGAGCTTCAAGACACAATCAGGAAGCCCAATTTAAGGCTGATAGGTATTGAGGAAAACCTGGAGAAAGAAGTTAATGGAATAGGCAACCTAGTTAACAGAATATTAGCCGAGAGCTTCCCAAATATCCAGAAGGATAGGCCTATACAGATACAAGAAGCATTTAGAACCCCAAACGGACCAGACCAGAATAGGACATCCCACCGACACATTGTAATCAAAACAGGATCAGTAAAGTCCAAGGAAAGAATTCTTAAAGCTGTTAGGGAGAAAAAAAAATCACATATAAAGGAAAAGAAATAAGAATTACCCCAGACTTCTCAGCAGAGACCATGAAAGCAAGGAGAGCCTGGAATGAGGTATGTCAAACCCTAAATAAAAATAACTACCAACCAAGAATACTGTACCCAGCTAAACTCTCATTCATAGCCAAAGGTCAAATAAAAGTCTTCCACAGTAAGGAAAAACTGAAACAATATATCTCCACCAAACCAGCTTTACAGAAAATCCTCGAAGACGTACTATACAGGGAAAATAATCAAGATCCCAATGCAGACAGAGAAATGAAACCTAACTAGTAAACCAGAATATCAGATCAAGAAATGGGAAGACACAGCTTTTAACAAGACAGGGATAATGAAAGGAACAAATGATCAGCTCTTAATCCTAACTCTCAACATTAATGGACTTAATTCTCCAATCAAATGACATAGGCTCATAAATTGGATCAAAAATCAAGATCCATCTTTCTGCTGCCTCCAAGAGACACATCTATCCAGCAAAAGTAAATATTTTCTAAAAGTGAAAGGCTGGAATCAAATCTATCAAGCAAATGGCCCCCATAAGCAGGCCGGAGTTGCAATCTTAGTATCAGACAAAATTGACTTCAAATTAAAAAAGGTAAGAAGAGACAAAGAGGGTTACTACATACTAGTAAACAGATCTCTCCTACAGGAAGATATAACCATCCTAAATATCTACACACCAAATACAGGAGCACCCAACTTCATCAAACAAACACTACTGACTCTAAAAACAGTCATAGACCCAAACACATTGATAGTTGGGGACTTTAACACTCCACTGTCACCTCCGGACAGATCAACACGCCAAAAACTGAACAAAGAAGCCACAGAACTACACAATTGCATAGACCAACTAGACTGAATCGATATCTACAGAATATTCCACCCAGCAACAACAGCATATACATTCTTCTCAGCAGCACATGGAACATTCTCCAAAATAGATCACATCTTAGGACACAAAGAAAATCTGTACAAATTCAGAAGTATCAAAACCATTCCCTGCATTCTCTCAGACCACAATGGAATAAAATTAGAGCTCAAAGAGCCACCACATAAAATCCTACAATTCATGGAGACTAAACAACACACTGCTGAACCGTCAGTGGGTCATTGAAGAATTAAAATGGAAATTCAAATGTTTATGGAATTCAACCAAGATGAGGACACAAAGTACCAGCTCCTTTGGGACACAGCAAAGGCAGTACTCAGAGGAAAATTTATATCTCTGAGTGCATACATCAACAAACTGGAAAAACAGCAACTCAATAATTTAAGGAAGCACCTTACTTTCCTTGAAAGAGAACAACAAGCCAAACCCCAATCAATAGACAGAAGCAAATAATTAAAATCAAATCAGAATTAAATCAATTAGAGATGAAAAAAAAACATCGAAAAAATCAACAAAACAAAGAGTTGGTTCTTTGAAAAAATCAACAAGATAGACAGACCCCTGGCAAACCTGACCAAAAAGCGAAGGCAGCACACTCAAATAAACAAGATAAGAGATGAAACAGGTAACATCACCACAGAAACAACCAAAATTCAGAACACAATAAGGGACTATTTTGCAAATCTTTATGCCAACAAATTTGAGAACTTGGAAGAAATGGATGATTTCCTAGAAAAATTCATATCCCCAACTCAACTATGAGGATTTAAACCTTCTAAACAGACCCATATCCAGTATTGAAATAGAAATGGCAATAAGTGATCTCTCATCCAAGAAAAGCCCAGGTCCAGATGGATTCACAGCAGAATTCTACAAGGCCTTCAAAACAGAACTCACAGCAATATTTCTCAAACTCTTCAATGAAACTGAAAGAGAACGTTCACTACCAGACTCATTCTATGAAGCCAGTATAACCCTCATCCCAAAACCAGGCAGGGACTCATCATGGAAAGAGGACTATAGACCGATTTCCCTGATGAACATAGACGCAAAAATTCTCAACAAGATTCTGGCCAATCGACTTCAACAGGTCATTAAAAAAATCATACACCATGATCAAACTGGATTCATTCATCTCAGGGATGCAAAGTTGCTTCAATATATGCAAGTCAATTAATGTAATCCACCACATCAACTGGAGCAAAGTAAAGAACCACATGGTTATATCACTTGATGCGGAAACCCAACAATATTTTTTAATGAAATAGAGGAAGCAATCCAGAAATAAAAGACCTAGAATAGCAAAAAGCAGAAAGAACAGTGCTGGAGGAATTACAATACCCAACTTCAAGCTGTATTATAAAGCTATAGTAATAAAAACAGCTTGGTATTGGCACCAGAACAGGCCTGAAGACCAATGGAACAGAATTGAAGACCTAGAAATGAACCCACAGAACTATGCCTGCTTATTCTTTGATAAAGGAGCTAAAACAATAGTTTGGAAGAAAGATAGCCTCTTTAACAAATGGTGCTGGGAAAACTGGCTCAACACATGCAACAAACTAAAACTGGATCCTTATATATCACCCTGCACCAAAATCAAGTCCAAATGGATTAAAGACCACGAAATCAAAACAGACACCCTGAAAACACTAAAGGAAGGAGTAGGAGAAACACTTGGGGTCCTTGGCGCAGGATGGAACTTCCTTAACAAAGACCCAGAAAGGCTACAAAACAAAGAAAGGTTGGACAAATGGGACTGCATCAAACTGCAGAGTTTCTGCAGGGCAAAAGACATAGCTCACAAGATTAACAGAAAGCCCACAGATTGGGAGAAGATCTTTACCGGCCATTCAACGGACAAAGGCCTCATATCTAAAGTATATGCAGAACTAAAAAAATACATTCCTCCAAAACAAAACCGCAAAGAATCAACAGTCCCCTCATCAAGTGGGCTAAAGACTTAAAAAGAGACTTCTCTGATGAGGAAATGAGAATGGCCAAGAGACATATGAAAAAGTACTCTACATTACTGGCCATAAAAGAAATGCAAATCAAAATAACATTGAGATTCCATCTCACCCCAGTAAGAATGTCCTATATCAAGAAAACTAACAATAACAATTGTTAAAGGGGATGTGGCCAAAAGTGAACTCTACTTCATTGCTGGTGGGAATGTAAACTGGTTCAGCCACTATGGAAAGCGGTATGGAGATTCCTCAGAAGGCTAAATACAGAACTTCCCTATGACCCTGCAGCCCCACTTTTGGGTATCTATCCAAAAGACCACAAACAAAATCACAGTAAAGCCACCAGCACAACAATGTTCATCACAGCACAATTTGTCATAGCTAAAATATGGAACCAACCCAGGTGCCCCTCAGTAGATGAATGGATCAGGAAAATGTGGTACATATACACAATGGAATTTTATGCCTCTATCAGAAAGAATGACATTGCCCCATTTGTAAGGAAATGGAAGGACCTGGAAAAAGTATACTAAGTGAAGTGAACCAGACCCAAAGAAACATGGGCTGTATGGTCTCCCTTATAGGGAATAATTAGCACAGGTTTAGGCAAGTCACAGCAGAGGATCACAAGAGCCCAATAGCTATACCCATATGAACACATAAGATGATGCTAAGTGAAATGAACTCCATGTTATGGAAACGATTGTTATAGCACAGTTGTAACTTTCAATGTCCCATGTGTAACCGTAGCTTCTATTATTGATGATCTTCTTGTATCACCTTCCTGTGGTTGTACCTACACTATCTCTGTATTTTATCTGAGTACATTGGAAATCGTGTATACTGGTACTAGAACTAGGAAATTGAAAGGGAATACCAAAATCGAGAAAGAGAAACAACTACAAAAGCAATACTTGCAAAACTGTTTGGTGTAAATGAACTGAACAACTCATGGGTGGGGGAAAGGGAAAAGGGGAGGGGGGAGGGGGAATGAGGGATGAGGTAACAAACAGTACAAGAAATGTATGTAGGGCTGGGGATATGGCCTAGTGGCAAGAATGCCTGCCTTGTATACATGAGGCTCTGGGTTCAATTCCCCAGCACCACATATACAGAAAACGGCTAGAAGTGGCGCTGTAGCTCAAGTGGCAGAGTGCTATCCTTGAGAAAAAAAAAAAAGCCAGGGACAGTGCTCAGGCCCTGAGTCCAAGCCCCAGGACTGGCCAAAAATAAATAAATAAATAAATAAATAAATAAAAATAAATGTATCTAATGCCTAATGTATGAAACTGTAACCTCTCTGTACATCAGTTTGATAATAAAAACTTAAAAAAATGATAATGTGTGAACTGTGGAACTGTGTGTCTTTCAAGATTTTGAGAACAAAGTGTTCTCAGCAGCATAATATTAAAATAGATATTTCTATAGCCACCTTGTGATGGTGGAGCTATTCTCTGCCTTCGACTTACATCATGCCACAAGCCATCATTGTATTTCTCTTGGCTTCTAATCTTCAGTTTCTTGTGGCCAACATTAAACATGAAAACCAAGCGACCATGGGCCAGGAAGAGTGTCATGAAGTCATTCTCTTCTTGATCTGAGACGTAGAAAATCATCCCATGGGAGGAACGAGTTTTGAGACGAATGGAAAATTGAGATCTGGTGAATGAAAAGAAAAAGTTCACCATAAGTAAAATGGGACTAAGGATTATCCTTAATTTCTCAGAATAATATAGTGATGAGGATGAATAAATAGTATATAGTAATAAATGTTAAGCAATAAGGACAAATAAATAAATAGCTTTTCTTATCTATCTTCTAATTGTATTTTAGCATTATTAATGAATATTGGATAAGCATATAACTTTTCTATACATAAGGGGTATATTCCACAATTAAGGAAGTGTTGTTCTAGTTCATGATTTTTATCTTGTATCCCTTTGGAAAAATATGGCTGCAAGTTAGTAAAATTCTACATGTTTAAGATACCTATATGTGCGGACAGCATACTAATGAGTATGCATGTAAAAATCTTAATAGAAGTGTATTACCTAAATTACAGATTAAATTTTTCCCTATAAAAATGAATTGATGAATATTATCACAATAAAATATCCACACAAAAGGGTAGAAATATGTATGTGAAGAAACCTTCCTCTCCTTGGATCCAAATATGGGTAAAGTATATTTCTAGTGCGAATACATCTAAGTTCTTCCTGAAGAACATGAAATACGGATTCTGCTCAAGCAGCCTTCATATCTTAAGGCTTTAGAGGTTCCTCATGAATACACTGTCAACATGAAGGTTTAAAAAAGGTACCTAAGACTTATATATGGATTTTTTGGTATCAAAGCTATAAAATGGATCATCAATACTATCTTTTAAAACAAAACTGTAGTTTTTCTTTTCTGTTTTTGGTACTAGGGACCAAACCCAGGATTTTGCACTTGCTAGGGAAGAGCTTTGCCATTGAGCTACATCCAAGCCCATTCATAACTATTGAATAACTTGAGTTTTGTGAAGTATTGAGAAGAAATGAGAATCTGAGACAGCAGGAGGGCCACAGACATACAAGTGCACTTGTAATTCCAGTGTTGTGCCTTGACCAGCAGGTTGGATGCATTTCACTTACAATCAGAAAGCAGTTTGTTGTAGGAGGCTAGGTGATATAAAAGGTCAGATACAAAGGTCAGAAGATGAGCCATGAAACTTGAGCCACCTTCCCTTCCATAGGTAACTTTTCTTTTTGATTAAATATGGAAAACACCTGGAAGAACGAATTTTGGTATATCTTACATTTGGGAAGAAGTCTGAACATAATTTCTTGGAGAGCAATGATGATGTATTATTTATGTTTGATAATTAGAAAATAAGATTGAAGTGGCACAGGAAGGAAAGATCATAGGACAAAAGATGACATGTGGCAAGCAAGGACAGAGCATGGCATTGGGTCTTTGGGTCATCTGGGTCTCATGTAGTGTGATGTTTTACTTTTCACCAAAGTCTCCTTTTAAGTGTTCAAACTCTTGGCGGCTGTTGGCTGTCCCTCCATATTGATAGGCGTGCTCTATTGCTCTTGGCCTGTTGGAGAGGTGGCAGTGGGAATCTTTGGGAGCATTCTGTTCTAGAAATTTCAGGCCAACAGGATCCCATGAAGGTCCATCTTTAATTTTCTCTCCCTATAAAAATAGGAAATACATGAAATTAAGGAATAAAAATGGTACAATGAAAATTAATTTGTAGTATCCTCACCATAAATAATAGTAAAAAAACAAAATAGTTATTGAGTAGTTTTCATTCAGAAAATAGAAGGCATTCCTCATCTCTCCATCACAAAATAAGTAACTATTTGCTCTTATAAGCAAATGAGAGCAGTAATTACAGTAGTAATAACAAAATCATGACAACAAAGCCTATTAAAAACTCAAAATTCTAGCTTGTGATTGTAAAGCAGAGTTAAATTGAAGCTATAGAGATAACCACGCTAGCATTTAAATTAAGTGAACATCTTAAATAATAATGAAAAAATGGAAAAGCTAGGAATAAGAGAACCCCAAGAGAATCAGTCAACAAAACCCTCATACAGGCATGTACCTGCCTTGATGTGCCATAGCTTCTTGTAGTAGATATTCTTACCTTTTTGGAAAGTAATTAGCCTTAGTCCAGTAATCCTACCTCTTGAATGTATTCTAAAGATTTATTCAGCAATAGAAGATTTATGTGGAAGATTATTTACACACAACTGAAAGTATTGACTAAATGAATTACAATAAATGCATGAAATGGAATATTAGGATGTGATCACAAAAATAAGTTATTATTATCTCAAACCATTAACACAATATTGAAAAATTTTCAACTAGAGGCCATAGTTTTTTCTCCATAGTCATTTAAGCTGTATCTAAATAGGCTATCAACATAGGTCCCATTGGGCAGATGAAAGTTGAATGATTCTAGTAGACACTTCCTATGCTAATGTTTGGGAGAAGAGTAGAGACAGATGGAAAGCTTAAATAAAGTTGTTGAATAATATTGGTGTGGAGGGGACATAAAAAGGGATCAACAGAGGAGGTTAAGCTAACTACCATATACTCATATGTATATGTATATATAATATATCCATATGTAAAATACCATGGGGAAAATGCTTTGTGCAATTAGTATACATTAAAAAATGAGGGACAGAAATGATCTGTTGGGAGGCAGGTGTCAGTCAGCAAGAGAGGAGAGAGAAAACAGCGAGGTGA
Source organism: Perognathus longimembris pacificus (assembly GCF_023159225.1). NCBI lineage: Eukaryota > Metazoa > Chordata > Mammalia > Rodentia > Heteromyidae > Perognathus > Perognathus longimembris. Next base: position 35,033,844 of record NC_063169.1, read on the forward strand.
ATACAATTGAAGTACTTTATGTACAGGTATCAAAGTAGAACAATGAAACCTGCTGAAATTATTTTAAGAAGTGGAAAGGAAGATGGAGTATGACAGAAAGGGTGAATTTTACCAAGTTACATCCTATGCTTGCATGGAAAGATCACAATAAACACCTCTATACAACTAATGTATGGTAATGAAAATTTTATAGGGGCTGGGGATATGGCCTAGTGATAAGAGTGCTTGTCTCGTATACATGTGGCCCTGGGTTCAATTCCCCAGCACCACATATATAGAAAATGGCCAGAAGTGGCGCTGTGGCTCAAGTGGCAGAGTGCTAGCCTTGAGCGGGAAGAAGCCAGGGACAGTGCTCAGGCCCTGAGTCCAAGCCCCAGGACTGGCCAAAAAAATAAAAAAGAAAAAAGAAAGAAAATTTTATAGGAAGATCTTAGGATAGAAAGTTAATGTGTTGAAATAGCCAAAAGGCTGGTCTAGGAAGAAGATAAGGAGAAGAGTGAGCGATGTGGATAGTGGGAGGAGATGCTTAGAGAAGGAAAGGAGTGTTGATCACTCAGGCCCTCTCGTGAATTAGAGTCTTGAGGTTTTGCTTTGAATGAAGTCTGATTAGAGGAATGACAAGATTTGGTTTGCATTTATAAGGCTTTGGATGTTTGTTGTGAGTAGAATACCAAAGAAAATAGAAAAATTTTGGAGATTATTAGAGGGATTTAGGTGAGATATGATGGTAACTTGGGCAAGGGTGATAATGCGGACATCTGAGTGTTAACAGTGCACTATGAATTTGGGAGGGGAGTGGTAGACTGAAAGAATGAGAAGCAATTAGAGGCTTCACTTGTGATGCAACCAAATAATATGAACACTGGGAGTAAGAAAATGAGAAAGAATAGTAGTCAGATTTTGTTTTAGAAGTCACTATTTTTGAAGGCAGGCAAGTCCAGCTGACGTCACAGATAACCTGTGCCTGTGAGTGACTGAAGTGAAGGTCCCTGAAGGAAGGAGAACAAAGGTAAGATAGCAGGATTCCAGGATTGTGACAAAAGTCTGAGATTATTATACAAAAGCAAGTGATGCTAGAGCTGGACTACTCAATTATATACAGGAAGTACATGTATGAATTGCTAAGAACAGAGCAATTTTAGCCACTGTAATGAAAGGCACTTGGAAATAGAAGTAAACAGCTGAGTCAAATGTTTCTTAGAGAGTGAGGGAAAGGGTAACACTATCCAAAAAGAACTGTACTCATTACCTGACTTAATAATGGCAACCCATCTGTACATCACCTTTGTAATAACGATAAGAAATTTTTAAAAAAGTTGACGAAGTGAAAATAATATTTCTCAGGATGCAACAATCCTAAACTTGACATTCTCCATATTGCCAGCGTCCTGTCTTTCATATGCACACACAGTTGTGAGCGAGAACAAGATCTATAATGCAGCCCCATCCCTGTCTTTGGAATAGAAAGGAATCAGGGAATTTGCAGGGTGTTATTTTTTACCTTTCCATTCTGACTTGACTTAGGTTTTGAGGAATTTTTTCCTTTTTTGTGAAGGAGAAACAATGGTGAAGTCTCCACGGGACACTCGGAGAGAGAAGTATGGACCTTTTCAGAGTACTGCTGGAAATCTTCTACCTCCACATCTCTATCCAACCTGTGTTTGGAACAAAGGAAAATGACGGTAGTAAAAGAATGCTGGCAAGTGATATTTGTGTGTAAGAATGGGTCCTGACCTGTCACTGGCTAATCTAGAATCCCTGAAATTCTTATCCAAAGAGTTAACTAACAACCATGTGCCTGGCCCAACACATTCTGACTGGTGGAAATCCTTTCTCTCATCACACTCTTAGTCTCCATTAAATTCCTCCAATGCCTTTTCTTGTTCTCAAGGAACATCAGTCATCAGTGTTAAGGACCTAAAATAATGGCTTTGCTTAAAGTCATGCACTAAATTAGCCAGACTTTCTTAAACTCTGAATGGTGATTCTGGTATTCTATAGTATACCCTTAAAAACAAGTAGGACAAGAAATGTACTCACTACCTAACATATGTAATGTAGCCCCTCTGTACTTCACTTTGACAATAAAAAAACAACAAGTACAGAAGCAATTACATCTAATATTTTATAGTATGTGATAGACCAGGTGCTCTCCAACATGCTTTATTGTGTTATCTTATTGGTTCCTTATTGTGAGGCTACTAAGCAATCACTACTCTTGTTTGCATTTTTTGGTGGCAAATGAAGGCTTACTCAGCCACAGTTATGCAGAAATTAAGTGGCAGAAAAAATAAACACAAACCCAAGCAGGTCAGTTGTTCAAGCACATGCAAACATACAAACTTTTAATTACTACCTGTTGCCTTCAATAAATTTCAGACTCCTCTACCTTTTTTCCTTTTTTAAAAATGCTGATCCTGGGGCTTGAACTGTGGGTCAGAGTGGTATTGCTGAGCTTCTTTGGCTCAAAGATAATGCTCTACCACTTGAGCCACAGCACCATTTCCAGCCTTTTTTGAGTCATTTATTATGGAGATAAGAGTCTTATGGACTTTCCTGCCCAGATTGGCTTCGAACTATGATCCTCAGGTCTCAGCCTCCTGAGTAGCTAGGATAATACGTGTGAGCCACCAGTGCCTGGCTTTAAAGTTCTCCATCAATAATGTACCTATTTTCACTACTGCCGCAGTCCTTCTAAATCATGCAGATTCATTAATAATAAAAGCATAATACCTGGCAAAGTAGGCATTACTTATACAGCCGGTGAAATTAGCATACTGGGGACTGATGGGAGAGCCACCAAAGTAATACTTCTTCTCTCCTGCTGGAGACGGTTCTGCTTTCCCTTTGGTAAGATTCTTATTCACAAGTCTGTTTTGATCTACTATCAGCTCATATCTGCAAAAGAGACAGTGTCTTTATACACAATACAGCTACCATTTCACCTTGAGTTCCCCTCTAGGTTGGATAAGCATATTTTCTCATGAAACTGAAGTGAAACATCTGATTAATAAAAAGACAAAGAATTCTGTCAGACTCTTCATTAGGCTCAGGATAAAATGGTTGAATATTTTTATGTGCAAGGAAGACTCTCCCAACCAAGATTGGAATCCCACAGAGTAAAGAAGTTCATGACTAGTTAATCTTGTGGGTTTTTTTTTTTTGCTGGAAAAAAATGGACCGTTCCACATGATGATCATTTAATCACACTTGTGGGGGACTGTTTTCATTGTAAAGAATGTTGAATGGTTTTCCCTTGATGGGAAATGGAGCCTAGAAAAATCCTACTGCTGTTTGCTTTTTGATGAGCTAGCTTCCTAGAAAAGGACACAGAACAACAGCACTTTAGAGTGCAGGTTTATTCCTAGTTTGGATTTTAATTGTGACAAAGGAATTTAAAGATAAAGTTATAGCTTTTAAAATGTAGCCATCAATGTAGCATCATCCAGGGTTCAATTCAAAATCTGACTAAGTAGTAAAGGCTGAGCTGCTCCTAGGGGAAGCTCCCCACACTCCATTCAGCAAACAGGGTTGAGATGTTAGTCATTTTACTGAAAACAAACCCTTTTATACTTTCATTAAGTAACTTTATGGTGATTTATTTGGCATATCTTGAAAATTAATAGCAGTTTTCTCAAGGGAGGGGGGAAGACAGCATGCTGTTCCTTCCACTGTTGTTTTGACTACCTGAAAAGCAATCGGAGAGCTTCTTTCGGATAGCAGTATTTGACAGGATCACCATTCGACAAATAGAGACATATGGTGGGAAGGCCCAAAAGTGAGGGGTTGTACCTTGTGGGTGAGACAGAAGCGATGATGAAGTGGGCCAGCCCATCATTCAGTTGCTTTTCTGCCAACTGGACCTTGATCCCCTTCACATCCATGATGACAGTCCCATTGTCCAGTGAAATGGAAAACACATCAGACTGAAATGCAAGCACAGGTGATTAAGAGAGTCCAGGGACTGAAACACGGACTCCTTTTTAAGACTGGCTTTAAGGAAGAAACACAGTGTACAGGAAATTTGCTTGAAAAGTGATTGCTATGAGTAACAACAAAACAGTCACTTTGGCTTATATTGGTATTGCTTATAATAGTAGATATGTTCCAAGGGAAAAGAAAAGTTCCTGTAATTTGAACTGCAAGGTTTGGGCAGTTATTTCACGCTAAGAGTTGTCCCAGTTTCAATGACTTTTCTAGCCTGAGCATTTCTATTCATTAGTTTCATTTAACCCCCTTTAAAGGACAAATTTAAGTCTCCTGGAGGGTGTAGCTAGATGTCCATGCAAGAGTTAATTTGGTTTGGACTTTTTAAATACTGCCTTTTTTCATCTCTAGAGATAGGAGAGATATTTCAAAAGGCAGAAGTCATTTCTTTTTCTGAATTTGTTCACTCCTTGTCTTAAAATACTGGTAAATGCTACTCTTGCTTTTCTTTCCAATTTCCTCTTGAATTCTATCCCGAACAGACTACTTTTTGTGAACAAAAAAGTATTATTTAACTTACCAGATTAATCTTAAGGCAGTTTTCACAGCAGAAAAATCCTGCTAAATGCTTTCCATATATTCTCACAGATGCTACTGATTTAAATGAAATCAGATGTAAATGTGAGATACAGGTAATGGCCATAAAAAGCAAATATCTCTTTATGTGTATATTGGTGATGGCCTTTTAAATGTTGTAACAGTTGGCTCTTAGCATCATCAGATCTTATTTTACTCTGGAAATAACAGTTTTGTAATATGAGCTCAAAAATATTCTGTAGTAAATTCAGGAACAAGGAAATAAGCACGTTCTTTTTATCTTATACATTAAATCACACATGTATTTATGTCTAGTGAGCAAATAGAGGTTCTTAACTTTTATGTGGAATTCTTCATAAAATAATATTTTAAAATGTATAAGACAAAAATACAGGAATAGGAAAGAAACCAAATGTACTGAAACACAGTTTTCAAAATATTAAAACAATAATCTGTGATACACACACATGTTCACACACACACACACACACACACACACACACACACACGGATAAAGGGTCTTATTCTGTAGCCCAGGCTAGCTTCTAATTGTCTGTTCTCCTGCTTCAGCCCACTGAGTGCTGAGATTATAGGCCTGAACCATGATTCCAGGCCTATACTTGTTTATTCAGACATTACATAGTAAGATATAGTAGGAGATCTAATAGAAATGAAAGTAGAAATGAGCAAATATGGTATTTTCAGATGTCTGTGACAAATTTTATAATTTTTGTGAAACAGAAAATATTAGTAAATTTTTAAAATGACAAAAGCATAGGTACTGATAATACTACTGTGGTTTGTTGACATATAACACTGAAGAAGATGATAAATTTGAGCTACAAAAAATAGAGATATACTTTATCCTATCTAACTCACAGACTCCTTGATTTCTAGCCAGGACCTCACAGACTCTTTGATTTCTAGCCAGATCAAATGTTTAAGAATTCCTGATATATCTAATACTGTCTACTGTCTGAAATAAGACATTCTTTTGTGTGAGGATCAAAATCTGAGCTTAAAGTCATTTGTTGCTGCATAAAACTTACTTTTAGTAGACAAAACATTCGTCAAGAAGTGTTCACAGAGAAAAATCAAATGCTTACCCCTGAAGCATAATAGAATAGTAAGCCATTTGGCTGTAATGTTTGGAAGCTAAAGCCTCCTTCGAAGCCATCGAAGAAAGATATTTTCTGAACTGAAGAAATGAAGCTTTGCCCATTGAAATATGCTCTGCGAGAAATCTGTGCAACAAAAAAGTGAATACAGTGTGATTTTGGTAATTACTAAATGCTTAAAAAACCAGTTACTTATAGGAAGTTTTTAAATTGGATTGAGTGGTACTTACAAGAGAGTCTTCTGGGCATCCATAACCAACTCCCAAGGTTTCTGTCTGCTCCAGTAAATTGAAATCTTTTTTTTGGAACTGGAAACCCTTCATGCATCCTCTGAAGTTTACATCCAGGAGAGAGTGTGCTCTTAGGGTCCTGGAAAAAAGAGAATCAGTCTTCATTGATGCAGTCACGATGAGGGTGTTACCCTGCTCATGGAGGTCAAAAAGTTTGAATTTGTTTCTAATTATTTATAAAGGCTTTGTGATGATTCATATTTTTGTACTTTTCTTTGAAAAGTATAAGCAATATCAAATCTTTCTCTATGGTAGTGTTTTATGTCAAGACAATTGTTTATAGTTCTTAAAATTTTACATTGTTATGCTATTTTTATAATGACTCAGCAAGATAAAGGAAAATACTAGTGTTTTGTTTTTACATATGATCTTAAGGTTAAACCAGAGGCAAAAATATGGTCAGCTCTTGGTAATATCATAGAAATTACAAAGTAAATTGTTCTCTCATATTACAAATATTAAGAATTTAAGTCAAATTTTTAGACTTTCTGATTTGCAATGCACTATAACTTGAGGCATATATTATAAACATTTTGCTGCTGGATCAATAGGAACAGTAAGAAATCCTTCATCCTTAAAATTAGATGGCATCCTGTTCAAGATTGCAATCCTAGCACTCCCCAGGCATGCTGCATGGGAGATTCTCTAGAACACATCACATATGGAATGAATGTGAAGTTGATTTCTAAGATATTCCAAGGGCTTCACTGTACCTTTGATGAACACTGAATAACCTAACAGCCTTTTTTGTTCTGCTTTGATCAGATCATACTTGGAGGATGTTGCTAATTGACACACCAAGGTGCACAAAAAGGTGAACATGATGAACAGCTAAAGTTCCTCTATGATGTGATTGGAGGGCTGAAGAGGGCACTTAGTTTGGAAAGAAACTTGGGAAGACTTCTTTAGATAAGAAACACTGAAACATGATAACGGATGGTGCTGGTTTTGACTCAAGAGAAAGAAAATCTTTATAATAATTAAAGTTATTAGATACATAGTCTTTTTGCCTTCTAGAGTAAACGTATACACATAATAAATTCATTTAAATACAGAGCTATTCTGTAACAGATGAAGGGTTACATTTCATCAGAAATTCTCAAATTTGGTTGTACAGTAAATTACTTGATGAGAATTATTTTTTTCTTTTATTATCTTTTATTATTTTATTGTCTAAGGAATATACAGAGGGGTTAGTTACATATATAAGGCAGTGAGTATGTTTCTTGTCAAACTTTCGACCTCCTCCTTCGTTTTCTCCCACCTTTCCCCATTACCGGTTCCATCCCCACCCTTCCCTGACTTGTACAGTTGGTTTACAGCATATTGTCTTGTAAGTATTTTGGGCCTTACCCTAGGAAAACTAGAATTTCTGGAAAGTGGTCACACACAATAGCATTTATAGAACTCTTTGGGTTGTCCTAGTGAAAACCACTAGACTGGGTATTTTTAAAGTTGGCTTTCTTTTTTTTTTCCCCATTACTGAATTCTATAAGAGTTTTTGTCTTCTTTATTGTCAAAGTGAAGTACAGAGTGGTTACAGTTTCATATGTAAGGCAAGTACATTTCTTATCCAACTTGTTACCACCTCCCTCATTTTTCCCCATCTTCCCCTTCCCCAATTCCCTACCCTGCCCATGGGTTGTATAGTTGGTTTACCAATTGGTTTTGTAATTATCACTGTTGCAATGGCTTGTCTTTTTATCTTTTGTCTTTCGGGTTTGGTATTCCTTTCCCTTTAAAGCTCTCTGGTTCTATGACTATGAGTTGACATTTTGAATATGATAAAACAATGTTTCATTATACCAAAGCCACAGCTCCTTAGTTAACTTTAAAAAATAAGGCTCAAACAAAACACATATAATTTGCTTTTCCGGTTAAAAAGAAATATTGTATTAGATTGTGTTCTCTTTCCTTTTAGACGAGGAATTTAATAATTAGAGAACTCTGTGCATTACATGCATGAGATATGAATTTAAGAACATCAGGGCTGGGGATATGGCCTAGTGGCAAGAGTGCCTGCCTCGTATACATGAGGCCCTGGGTTCGATTCCCCAGCACCACATATACAGAAAATGGCCAGAAGTGGCGCTGCGGCTCAAGTGGCAGAGTGCTAGCCTTGAGCAAAAAGAAGCCAGGGACAGTATTCAGGCCCTGAGTCCAAGCCCCAGGACTGGCAAAAAAAAAAAAAAAAAAAAAAAAGAACATCAGAAAAATTGAGTGCAGAGGGTTTGGGGATACATGTGTGCTTGCCCCTATGCATGTGTATAAAAGTAGCAAGTGGGGTTTCTTAAACCTGTTGCTAAACTTCTCCACTTATTTAGTATTCAGTCATACAACATTGAGAATAAACAACTAGTTAACACAAAAGCCTCACCTTGAGTGTAAAATTTCAGGAGGAGCACCTCCAATGTATATATCTGTGAAGGGTATTTTCATCTTTTCATTATCCATACTCTTGACATGGCGTCTGTCAACTACCAAAATCATTTTCTTGTCATTGTGGTAAATGATTGAGATCTGTGAGAAATAACATGAAGTCAAGCTTGATCAAAAGTTTTATATTTTAATTATCTCACATCTATGTGTTTGTTCACAAAATAGGGAACAAGTTTTGCTTTCTTATTCATGGACATGAAAATTTTTGCCCTTATGACTACTATTCTTCCTTCCTGGGGAAGCAGAGGCAGCTAGAAATCAATAGTGAGACGTATGGTTTGCCATGTCCCTTCCGAGGAGATGTGAGAAGGAAGCAGAGCAGGTGCCTTCTTTGTTGAAGTAAAATTGATATATGAAGAACTGCACATATTTAATGAATAGGGTCTCAATTTTTGCCAGGGCTATTTTGAACTCTGATCCTTTTATTTAGGTTTCCCATGGAGCTTTGATCACGGACACATACCACTTCACCTAAACAGTTCAGTTTAATTACTATTCTTCCTGTCTTATTGAACTTAGATAAACCTAAGTTCAAAATCCAAAACCAAACCACCCAAAGTATGATTATTTTACCTCATGGTATTTTGCATCATTAATCTGGGCTTTCTTCAACGTGTCTTCAAGATGGACAGGGCCATTGCTGAATCCAAAGTCATAGAACACATGTAAGTAACCATTGTGCATTTCCAGGCTGAAAAACATGCTCTGTGGAGAGAAGGAAGTTGTTAAGATGGAGCATCTGCTTTTATGAAAGTGGAGTTAGATTTAGCTGAAATGAGAGCGTTTTGTTATTGTTGAAATTATTTTTGAAAGCCAAGGAAGTCCTATGCAATTCTTACTATGGAACAAAATGAAGATTTCTCATGGCTTTGAAATTTCTTTATGTGAAGAGATTTTTTTCCAGTGACTTTGAACTCTTTCATTAAATTTTATTGTATCAAATTAGTTTGCAAGAACTGACATCAGGAGAGAGAAAATTTAATAGCCAAATTTTGAAGATTTAACTTTGCCAAGGTACAGGAAATTGAAAAACTGTACGTGATTTGGTAAGCATAGCTATTGAAATGTGTCTTAATTTTCTTTGCTTTTGGTAGATATCTAATTCAGTTATAAGAGGCAAAAAAACAGTACTAAAATAAGGACAAGACTTTTGAATCATTGTATCATGAAGAGTTCAACATGGTTCTCAAAAGTATTTAGCTTATTTAAGTATAACATTACTGACATTGATATTAAAGTCAGTTTTAGTGAGAGCAAGAGTTTCTGTATATTTTATAAGAATTTTATTTTAGGTAATTATTCAATGTTTTATCTTTACATAAATTTGATTACTACTTTTGAATGTTTCATGAATACTTACATCTACCTACCTTTAGTTCATCATTTATAAGGATATAGAAACTTCATACATTTTCACACACACACTTGTATCTAAAGCACTCTAGCTTTTTTGACTGCTTAAGATATATGATTTAGAAAGGAGACCATTGTGAAATTTCTGCAGGGAGATTACACTTTGCTCTTGGTACTGATTTTTCAAGGTTTTCCTAGTCTATGAAAGGGCTTGCTTAACAAACATCAAAAAATGTTATGTGGGGAAATGCATTTCAGGACTGCTTTGATTTACTGCAGTTACAGCTTCTCTGAAGGGGAAACAAAAGTCCAATCTTGCTTTCTAAACTAGGAATTCTTCACTGAGTGATACACTCAGTCTGGAAAGGTACCTGGGAAATAGCAAAAAGTAAGGGAAATAAAGAAATAGGACTTTTCTGTTTACTCACTCCATTGACCATCAGGAGCACAAGGCCATGATCAGCTGGGGTTCGGACTTCTATGTCAAAGCGAGTCACCTGACCAAATTTCCCTCTCCTTGTGATGTCCCTCACCACAGCATAACTGGAGCCATCAAAGAAGTAACTGGCAGCTCGACTCTGAGTAAAGGCCAGTTTATTTCTGAAACAGAAACAGGATCATATGAATATTATTATTTCTGTCATTTTTTTTACCCCATTTTCAGGTCTTTCATTGATCCTACTTTTAAGTGAAGTCCTGTTGTCTCTGTGGAAGAACTGAAGAACTTATAAGTAAGTAAACTGGGCTGTGTGCATGTGGCTTACTCTGTACTCCTAGCTACTCAGGGGGCTGAAATCTGAGCATCATGGTTGGAAGCCCGCTCAAACAGGACACTCTGTAAGATTCTTATTTCCAATTAACCACTGAAAAGCCAGAAGTAGAGTTGTAGCTCTAGTGGTTGAATGAAAAAGCTAATAGACAGTGTTCAGGCCCTGAGTTCAAGCCCCAGTAATTCCCCCCCCCCCCCAGTAAACTGATTTGTTTTTAATGAATTTCTCCTTTACCCTATGTACTAATACAACTGCAGTCTCCAGGAAAACCCTCCCAATCTTTGCAATCCTAAATCAAAGCTCCAAACAAACACATTTGATGCTTCTATGTGCTCATCTGTGATAGAAAAAATACTGAAGATCTTTTTTTTTGCAGACATGATATTGTATAGTTTCACAACTATTCAAAGCACAAGTCGGAGAACCTGTACATTGGCACACACTCATCCTGCTGACTGCTCTTGCCTAACTACCAAAGTCTTTATTACCCTTAACTGTGTCTTACCTGGCACAGGGAACTGACTTGGAGGGATCCATGTGATAGATGTGCTTAAAGTTGTACAAGCTGATCACATCATTATTCAAAGTGGCCAGCTCCAGGCAGCCAGCAAAGCCAGGCAGGTTTAAGCTGGGAGGCAGCTGTGCAACAGACAAAGAAATTAACTTACCCCCGGCTATGATTCACCCACACTGCACAGAACAGGACACAAAGCAGAGCGCTTGTCAAGAGGGCACACTTACAGACATGAACATCTTTTGAGATCAGAGTTTGCAACAAACTCGATGACAAATCATTTAAAGAATAGTCTATTATGCACATCCTAGCAGAGAATGTGGGGCCATGTGTACTCTGTATGCTGGACAATGAATTCATGACAAAAAGCAATCCTCACATCAGTTTTATGAGGCAGGCATTACTAATCACCTACAAAACGAGAGAGGGTGATTCTCAGGAAGCTTAATAAGGTGCTCATAACCAGTATGAGGTCCTGCAATGGAAACGCTAGATTGGCTTTTCATCCTCTTAAGACTCTTTTATCCACCCTTCATCAGGTCTCAGGTTCTCCCCTCAGTCCTACTCTCTCCAAAAAGTTTGATTTCATGCCTATCAGTTGAGATAGGCATGTGTGAAACTGCTCTTGTGCAATGCTTAAGACTAGGCCCAAAATGTGTATCACAAGGCACTCGCAGCAGATTGACTAATATTAATTACCTTTGCATATATCAAAATAAAAAATTAGTTGATTTTAAGTGTTAGCTTGAATGCATTGGACTCTATGAAAAGATAGGTAGTAGAGATTAGATATATCATATTTGTACATTCTAATGTTGAAGTCTACTTATTGAGCTGAGTTTAAAACTTCTTTTAACTTGCTAAGTAGTTATATACAGAGGTTAAAATTCCACAAATCAGGTTATAAGTATAATACATGTTGATCATTCTCACCCCTTATTCTAGTTCCCCCTATACCTATAGCCGTATAGATCTATGAAATCAATCATTGTTAATTTGTAACAAGTCAAAAGTCAAAATGTAACTGGATGGCCTACCTTGAAGTTTGAAGGTACTCCTCCAACATAAAACACTGTGTCCTCAGGACTCAGGTCCAGCAAGGAGTTGTTTCCTGCAAATGTCCCCTTTTTAATAAACTTTTCCTCTGCTGTGCTACTGAGACTTGGGACTGTCAAAAACACCTTTCCGTGTTTCCCTATCCTATTGAGAGAAAGGATTGACATGTTTTATTAATCTTATAATTTGTAATATATATATGTGTATGGATATCTATATCTACTTTCTTAATTTGAAATGCTAATTTCTCTTCATTACAAAACTGGTGATTTGATCCTGTTACTTTCAACATCCCATGTGTATCTGTAGTTTCTACTATTGATGACGTTCTTGTATCACCTTCTTGTGATTGTATCTACACTATCTCTGTAATCTTATCTGGGTATATTGGAAACCATGTATACTGGTATTAGAATTAGGAAATTGAAAGGGAATACCAAAATTGAGAGACAAAGGGTAAAATAAGAGAAACAACAACAAAAGCAATACCTGCAAAACTGTTTGGTGTAAGTGAACTGAACACCTCAGGGGGGGAAATGGGGAGGGGGAGGGGGGTATGAGGGACAAGGTAACAAACAGTACAAGAAATGTATCCAATGCCTAACGTATGAAATTGTAACCTCTCTGTACATCAGTTTTATAATAAAAACTTAAAAAAAGAAGCATTTATTAATTAGCATTGATTGTCAATGGGAAGGGAAAGAACACACTGTTTTGCAATTAACTCTTGGGATACCTGGGTAAAATAAACCTAGTAAAGAGGTTACTGTTTTGAAATTATGACCATTTTTTTCTAGCCTTTACTGTTCCACTAAAGTTTTTGAGAAGTAGTACACAAATAGTGAAGGAAATAGGAGAAAGACGAAAAGGAAGAAGATATTTATAACACCACAGAAGATGTGCGTTCCATCAATTTCTCATGCAGAGTACATATAAATTGTGTGCCATGGAGTTGCCTTACCTTTCAATCTTGACAATGCTAAAGTAAGCAGGCCAGGAACTGACAGGTTTGGAGTCCAGGGGAATCTCCACATCCTTAGTCCCCAAGTTATAGACATACATCAGGTTATCATTTTTTATTGCAAGGCCCATGTATTGTTTTTTGGCCTGAAATGTTAAGAAGTCACTTAAATAAAATGCATATAAATAAATATCAATTTTTCTCACCTATCAGTCTCCTGTCCCTATGCTCACTCCACGTGCAACCTAGGAAGGAAGGGGGGTGACTGCATGGTTGTACAAAGTTGATGGTAAGTTAGTGCACACAATTCTAGGACTATGCAAAAATGATTGGGCTAGCCAGGGGTATCATGCATCCTGATACTACAAATTGTTGCAGTAGCTTTAAGCAGGATCAAATATAAATAAGTTGCTGTTATTCCCAAGGTCTTTGAAATACTCTGCTCAGATGCATCAAAAGTAGTAATAGGTCACAGGTAGGAAGCAAACCCAGAAATATCCTACATAGAGAAGGCATTTCTTTGCCCTCCAATCTTGCCACAAAATTGATTTCTATTTCTTAGTTATCAGAATGTGAATTTGTCTGTTTTCCCATGTAACTTTGTTTCCAGCAAGAGAAAATGCAGTTTTCCCTTTCAGCACTAGCATTTCCTTTAAGTTCTTATATTCTTACACTTTTGCTTCCGAGGTAGAGAACAAACTGATCTGAGATCTCAGCCATGTCTGGCTGCTTCACGGGAGGCTTCATATACAGACTGAGGGATGTGAAGGCCTTTAAGTCATCCATTCTGGTTTTGGGGTGCACTTCAACAGCTGACTGGCCATCAAACATCATGGAGACTTGGATCTAGAGTCAGAAAATCATTCCATTAACAAATCCCCTGCAGAAAGAGACAGAATTCTTTCCAATGGTTCTCAGTAGTATTGCTTCTTGTCTGAGGGGAAACCAATCAGAGCTCTGTTGGCCTTCATTTATTTCCTTCTACACTCTTACCTTATTGGAAAAAAAAAGAATTGAAGGAAGACTATTATACACTTGACTTGAGATAAAAGAAAGCAAAACAATAAAATGACAACATAGATTAAAGAATGATGATAGATATGAATTCCATAGTAAACTATGGGTTGGACCAAACAGCCTGAAGGGACATCTGACACAGTTTACAACACCCCAATAGCTATACAAAAACTAATTATTTGGGGGAAGTGTAATTAATCTTGAGTATTAATACAGCCAGAACTTTTCTTCACAGGGCCATATAAAAGGATCATGGGGTGAGGTTCTGGAATCATCTTTAGTCATGCCTGTACAGTCAAGGGTTGAGTCAGCTGTGATAGCACATTCTGGTAATCAACAAGAAGGATAAGGAAGGAAGATCATGAGTTTGAGACGAGCCTGGGCTATACCATTAGTTGGGTACCAGTGGCTTATAATTCTAGCTACTCAGGAGACTGAGATCTGAGGATTGTGGTTCAAAGCTAGACCAGGCAGTAAAATCCTTGAGATTCTCATCTTCAATTAACCAGCAAAAAGTTGGAAGCGGATGTGTGACTCAAGTGGTAGAGCACCAACTTTGAGTGAAAACTTAAAGAAGACATCAAGGCCCTTAGTTCAAGCCCCAGAACCAGCATACACATACACATACATATACACACATGCGCATGCATGTATGCATGCACACATGCACGCATGTGCACGCAGAAGTCTGGACCTGGTCTCTTGTAGTTTTGAGATGTGACTTTACCAAGTAGTAACTAGGTAACCATGAGTAATTCACTTAGTTTGTTCCCCATTTGTAATATGGAAGCAATTTGTTTGGGAAATGAAGCAAGATAATACCAATAAAGGGTTTCTCAATTCTTAGCTCGATGTAATAATTATGTAGTTAGAAAATCCTTAAGAGGTTTCTTTTTTTTTGCCAGTCCTGGGCCTTGGACTCAGGGCCTGAGCACTGTCCCTGGCTTCTTCCCGCTCAAGGCTAGCACTCTGCCACTTGAGCCACAGCGCCGCTTCTGGCCGTTTTTCTGTATATGTGGTGCTGGGGAATCGAACCTAGGGCCTCGTGTATCCGAGGCAGGCACTCTTGCCACTAGGCCATATCCCCAGCCCCCTTAAGAGGTTTCTTATAATGATTTTCAGAAAGACATTATAACAAAGCACAATTTGAGCACATTTCTGACATGCTGAGCTAATCTGACCCATTAGGGATTTTGAGAGTATTCAGAAATGGATGAACTATGTACACTCATGCCACTTATACAGATCTTTCTGAACACTAATTAATATTGATTTGGCTGATCTTGGTAGTCAGGAAACTTAAGATTCTATTCCCAAGTGATGAGAATGCAGCTGTCTTATGCTGCCAGTTGAGTAAATATCAATACATCTTAACAAGCAACCAAGCAGGGTGTGAGAGTGGAGCCTTTTTATAATAACCAAGAGTCTGAGAAGTGTGTATGTTTGTAGGACAAGCGCCTCATTTTGGGGAGATGACTCTAGGCCAAGGCTCTTTTTAGAAAATGCTTTTAGGTGACAAAGACCCCAAATCTCTAACTCCATATAAATAATAAGAAAGTACCCATAGAAGCTTAGTATATATATATATATTTTTTCCTAATACTCAGGGCCTTGAGCTCTTACTGAGCTTTTATGCTCATGGCTGGTGCTCCACTACTTGAGCCATGCCTTCAGTTCTGGCTTTTTGCTGATTAACCAAGGATAAGAGTGTTTTAGATTTGTGTACTTTGGTTGACTTTAAACTCTGAGTGTTTGTTACTAAGATGGCTGAGTAGCAGGAAATATAGCTTTTAACATACCAATTCTTAATATACCTTAAGATAAACCTTCTTTTAAAAATTCATGGAGACACCCAAACAAGGTGATATAGGACTATTTATCACATACCATTTAAAATTTGGATATAGTTAGCAAGAATCATCTCTATCATTATAAAATAGTTAAGCTCTTACTCTTGGTCTATAGTGTCTCATTCTTAATTGAGAAAGTAAAAAGTATATAACTTGACAGTGAAAAAAATGAGTCTGGCCCATAGATCAATAAGAAACAAACTGAAAAGAGTTACCAGAACAGGCCCTACATTGCCACACAAAACATTATTATAATAATTATAACTCCCCAGAAATTGAGGTGCAGTTGAAGTGGTAGAGTACCAGTCTTGAACAAAGAAAAAGCCAATAGAGAACACAAGGCTCTGATTTAAACCCTAATACTGGCACAAAAAAGGATGTATATGTATATGAGTGTATATGTATATATATATACATGTATATATGTATTTATACACATATATGTATATAGGTATATGTATGTATGTATGTTCTCTCTCTCTCTCTGTGTGTGTGTATGTGTGTATTTTGAGTTATTCTTGCTCTGAGGTTGGGAGCAAAAATTCCTTCTGTGATTCTAAGAACTCTGTTAGGCTATTGTGTCAAGATGTTTATATAAACACTGGCTCTGGTGACCTTGCTCCTAAGTTGTTCCTGTAAAAGAATCTCAGAAATGAGTCTTCATTGAGTTTCTTCAATTTAGTTGGTGTTAGCTAAGGACAGCTAAGCATATAGAGTGCTCAATAAGAGCTTCACATAACCCATGTGTAGACCAGAGGATTGCTTGCAGAGGTAGAACAGATGGGCAACATTGCAATTGCCCAACTGTTAAAGTAGCAAATGATAATATTGAATTGAATCTTTTTCATTGGTGCTTTACTTGATTTCATTTGTTATCTTGAGCTTTGCTGACTAGCTTAACTCTATGGTTCTGAATCATGACTACACATTAGAATATTTTAGGAACTTTAAAAAAATATAGATTGTGAAGCTGAGCACCGGCTACTCATGTCTGTAATCCTAGCCAGTTAGATGATCATAGTTTAAAGTCTGCCTGGGCAGACGACAAATCTGAGAGACTCTTATCTTCAATTAACCCGTAAAAAGCCAGAAGTTAGGGTGTGGTTGAAGTAATAGAGCACCAGCCTTGAACAGGAAAAACCAAGAGAGAACACACAATTCTGACTTTAAGTCCTAATACACACACACACACACACACACACACACACACACACACACACACACACGCACGCACTTCTCACTCTGAGGTTGGTAGCAGAAATAGTTTCATTTTTTTCTAATTTCCTTCTGTGATTCTAAGAACTCTGTGTTGGATTTAACAGAATGAAGCTTTCAGAGTCCAGGAGCTGCCCAAGGAGTTGGAGCTGAGCTTCAGGTTCTCATTGTAACTGAGTGACTATGAGACCTCTCAGCTGTTACCTTGTTGGCAACACTTCTGGTCTGAGCAATGAGCTCCCGGATCCTCTGGATGCTGGCAGAAACATTGCTTGCAGGCCGCTTCTGCTCAACAGTACGAAGCTGATCCAAGAGCTGAGGGACCACTTCTGTCAGATTTCTTACTGCAGTAATAAAGATCAGTAGCTTGAGTAAATAGCTGAATATTACATGGATTTCAGCAATCAAGTGGAGAGACAACACATGATTACCTCTAGTAGAATGTGAGCAGTTATTTTCCATCCTACCAAATTAATAGTAAAGTCCAAAGTAGAATCCATTCCTACGTTGTGATATTTAGATTACCTATTGTTATAAGTTGAAAGTGGAACAGGCTAACTTAGACTGTACATTGCTCAAGGTCAGGATCTGTAACAAATGTCCACATGTCCCCTTAATCACAAAACACAGCTTCTACTTGATTTTTACTATAAATGATTTAACAGGTGTCAATGAATTCACCAGACAAAATTAAGAGGGGCAATGTTTTCCAGGAAGTCTGCGTGGGTATCATCCATTTTGTTTCAGCAAAAGCTTCCACTAATGAAAACTATGACTATTTCACTTACTTCAACAATCTTCCTATTACCTATTTATATGAGATGCACATTTATTTTCTATGTCTACATACACAGACTGATAGATGAATACCATTTTTCCCTCTTTTTCTAAACTAACTTCTACAATATTCCAAGCCAAACTCCAAATGCAGCATGCTCTCTGCTTCTCATCAAAAGATGCATAGATTTTAATAGTTCCATGTGGATTTAAGCTGTCAAGTCTAAGAGATACCTGCATCTCTAGCAGAGTCCACGGCAGTGTTATAAGCTGAAGAGTCAAAACTTTGAAGATTCTGTGACCAGTCGGTGAGATTGCCAGCCATGGGACCAGTAACTCGTTGGACCTCCCTCGTCGCCTTGTTAGCCTCCTCGATGACCAACTTGGACTGACCAAGGCGTAGCTGAGCATCACCTTCCACAAAGCACAAAGACATTCACTCTGGAGTTCATTGGAGAACACCAACACCCAGTTAATCACAGGGATAAAACACACCTCAAGACTTGGACTAGTAAGGAAAATTAATATTTAAATGTATGTCAACAATGATATAATCCAAGTATACAAAAATGCAGAGTATTAATAATTGAGTATTCAAGGCTCCACAGTCTCATTGAAAGCAAGTAATTTATTTGAAAGGTTTTCTAATTAAGAGGTAAGTGTTTTAAAAAGGAGAGACAATTTCCTCAAGTGACAGATGTAGAGAAAATGCATATGAGATTTTGAGATTTTTAAACTTAGGTTTATGTCTAAAATTCATCACAAATACCTCTTCCATTTATGAAAAACTATTCTCATGGGATGCTTTTGCCATAAAAATGATGCTACATCCAGAATACATTAATAAAAAAGGTGTCTTGCTTAATAAAAACAATTTCATAAAAGAGTTTCAATAGTGTGATCCCATTTTGTGAAAAAATTCTGATATACTGAAAATAAAAATAATATACAGTATTTGAAAGAGGGAGGGGGGAGGGGGAATGAGGGAGGGGGAATGAGGGATGAGGTAACAAACAGTACAAGAAATGTATCCAATGCCTACTGTATGAAACTGTAACCTCTCTGTAATTCAGTTTGATAATAAAAACTTAAAATAAAAAAAATAATGTACAGTATTTTTTTGTTTACATGATGAGACTGTAACTTTTGTCCTTTATTTTTCTTATCTGTATTTTGTTATTTTGCTATTAGGATTGTGTATTACTTCTATAATAAAAATAATTAGAAATGACTTAGATGATGTTAGTGCTTCAGACCTGTAAAGTAAGGAAACACTTCAGCCTCATAAACTCTGAATTCTATCATTAGTTTTGATCCTGGATTTGCTTCCTCCTAGCAGTGCCTATTAGAACAAGTTCCCTAACCTTCATCAGCTCCAGGGCTCCTTCCAGCCCTGAGTTAATAATGGCACAATGCCCCACAAGCTAAGTTCCCTGGTCTGTAGCCAGCTCTCACAAAACATCAACAAGAAGTAGTTTGGATGCAAGGCTGCCCACAATGCTTCTCACTTCACCACCACTCCCCTGGCCAGAACTTTGGTGGACTACAGACCTGTGGCTAAGATCTGCACATTTTAGCAAAAAATCCACATCTAGAAATGTCTTCATTTTTCACTCTGTGGAGGAAGGCACATCTGTTTCTAATCACATCTTTCTAAGACACCCCTGAAGTCCAGATTAGTTAAAATGTATACCATTTTTCTCCATTTGGCTTGCTGATCTTCCTGCTTAGGTGATAAGAAAAACTTAATATATATCAGAGGGAAACTGTTTAAAGTGCAGGCCAGGGAAAGTCAACAATCAAATTAGGGCATTTTGCTAACAAGGATGGATGTTCATGAGAAAGCATATTGTCCAGAAGGAGAACAGCATGATCCCATTAAAACACTTCAGTACGGGCTCAGGCACAGAGGGAAATGGGAAAAAAAAATGCTCTCAGATATAAAAGTCACTATTGGGTGATTACAGTTTTTCATGGTAATGAATATTCTTTTCTCCCTAGAAAGGGATATTAATTCATAAAAAAATTCACAAGTCCTTATTAGAAACATGGGTAATAAGATAGCTAATTACCTAATCTTTCCACAGAGATTAGTCTTATGAATCAGTGAACAATGAATGAGACTTTAAAGTTCTCTGTGTGATTCTTACCTCTTTCTGCTGCCTGGAGTCTCCTCACGGCATCATTTAGTATGTTTTTAAGGATGTCCTTTCTTGAGAGAGCTCCACTCACACGCCTGCTGGTGTCAGCTACAGCTGCCTCATTGCCTAGGGAGAAGCAGCAGCAAAAAAGTCCGAGTGGGTTCAAGACGCCTAGAAAAAGTCTCCATGAAAACAATGTAAGTTCTGATCAACCATAAACTCATCTGCAACATCCTGAATATTTTAGACATAGATCATCAATACTAGAAGTTGCCACTTACAGTAAGAAGTATAGAATTGGGCTGGGATATGGCCTAGTGGTAGAGTGCTTGCCTCGCATACATGAAGCCCTGAGTTCAATTCCTCAGCACCACATATATAGAAAAAGACAGAAGTGGCGTTGTGGCTCAAGTAGTAGAGTTCTAGCCTTGAGCAAAAAGAAGCCAGGGACAGTGCTCAGGCCTTGAGTTCAAGCCCCAGGACTGGCAAAAAAAAAAAAAAAAGAAGTATAGAATTGCAGAAAATTTGTAACTGGTTGGGAATGATTTAATATGCCATAATACTAATTTCTTTGAGAAATAAAGCAGTGATATAGATGAATCACATATAACAACACAGTCAATCAAGAACTGAAAAGAATTTTACCTAGTTGATGATGAATTGTTATATAAGAATAATTCTTTGTTCTTTTTGTTCTTTCAATAGTATGCTTTGTTTTATTTTTATTAATTTTTGGTTCTAGTCCTAGGTCTTTGGGCTTGCACTCAGGGCCTAGGGACCGTCCCTGAACATGTTTTGTTTATTTTTATTTTTATTTTTTGCTCAAGACTAGCATTCTACCACTTGAAGGATAGCCCACTTCCAGCTTTTTGAAGATAAGAGTCTCATGGACTTTCCTGCCACAGCAAGCTTTGAATTGAGACCCTCAGATCTCAACTTCCTGAATAGTTAGGATTACAGGCGTGAGCCACTTCTGTTGAGGATTCAGTTTCAGCCATGAAGGGGGAAGGGCACAGAGCCCCCAAGATGCTGCCCTTCCCCGCCAGCTCTGGGGTAGTGTGGGAGGAAGTTCCTCCCACCTTCTGGCCTCAACCGGAAAAGAAAGCCTCCGCCCCTGGGAGGTGAACAGGTGTGTGCCACCATGATGGGGTTGTCCCTCCCACAAAGGAAGTTTCCTGATATCACTTGATGGACATGGTCCTTAGCCTATGACTGGCCCTTTGGCCAGCCCCCTTTCTTTCCCGCCATTGCCTCTATATAAATGCCTTTCCCTATTAAAGTTTTTGAGACACATCCCACCACTGCAGCGTGTCCCTGATGCCTTCTTTCCGCCCCCGGTAACATGTGAGGGGACTGGGGGGAGGGGAGGCTTCAGCAACCTTTCCTCAACTTAGCGCAAGTCCATGATAGTACACCTTTGGCCTTCTGTCGGCAGAAGGCAAGGCCAAGTGCTCTTTCATTGATTTTGGGGTCACCATTCTCCCCGGGAGATCGGGGAGAAGGGGATCGTTCAGATCCCGACACACTTCAATAACATTTCAATTAAAATCTAGCACATAACTAAAAGAGGGTACATGTTATAAATCCCTAGCTTGCTGAACACAAACACAGCCAGGACTCAGGTCATGAAAATAGAATGTTATTAGAACACACCAAGCTTCTTGGGACCCTATGCTTACCCAAGGATGACCACTATTCTGAGTTTTATGTCTTTCTGCTGTTGTTTCATTTTAAATTCTATTAAAAAGATATCACAAATAGAGCTCCCTTTTGGCCATCTCTACACCAGCATTTGTCATTGTTAGTTTTTTTTATACTGGACATTTACCTGAGATTAGGTAGAATCCCAGTTGTTTTGATTTGCATTTCCTTTATGGAAATTAAGCCTACTCATGATTGAAATTCATTCAAGAATGAATAAACAGTAAACTAAAATTACAATGTAGCTCAATAGATGGTAACAGTTTAAGATGAAAACCTGAATTGATATCACAAACATGCTTATTATCAAAAGGAGATAGTTCTATTAAATCTTGACCCTCAATTGATATCACAAGCATGTTTATTGTCAAAAGGAGATAGTCCTATGAAGTCCTGAACCACGTAATTCTAAGTCCCTTTCACTGTCTCTTTTATGAAGAGATTTTAACCAAAAAAGATCATGAAATAAATGGCTAAATCTGTAAAATATTCAAAGATATGGATATAGAGTGATTTATTTGGTATGCAATATGAGTGTGTGTGTGTGTGTGTGTGTGTGTGTGTGTGTGTGTGTGGTCTTGGAGCTTGAACTCAGGGCCTGGGCATTGTCTCCAAGCTTTTTTTTTTTTTTTGCTCAAGGATAGCTCTCTACCACTTGAGCTACAGCTCCACTTTCAGTTTTTTTGTGTGTGATTAATTGGAGATAATTGATTGGAGAGTCTCATTGTCTTTCTTGCCTGGGCTGGCTGTAAACCATGATCCTCAGCTCTCAACCTCCTGAGTATATTAAAGGTGTGAGCCACTGATACCTGGCCAAGTATGGGACTTTAATAGATTCTCATAATAGAAATGTTTCTTTCATGAGGTTCAAATACTCAATAATGATTTACTTTTCCCAAATAGCAGTACTTTGTTAAAGGAAGCAAAAGAAAATTTATAGTAGACTTGTATATTGTTTAATAAATTTTAGTTTAGAAATTCATAAACTCGCTGGGAATATGGCCTAGTGGCAAGAGTGCTTGCATCGTATACATGAAGCCCTGGGTTTGATTCTCTAGCACCACATATATAGAAAACGGCCAGAAGAAGCGCTGTGGCTCAAGTGGCAGAGTGCTAGCCTTGAGCAAAAAGAAGCCAGGGACAGTGCTCAGGCCGAGTCCAAGGCTCAGGACTGGCCAAAAAAAGAAAAAAATTCATAAACTTGTTGGATAAATAAATTTATCAATTTGTTTTATAAAGTTATAAATGTTTTAATCAATAAATGTATAGATTTGTTTTATAATTTTTGTTTAAAATTTTAAAAAATTGGTAGGAGTTTAGTTTCAAACTTGGTTTTTGTTTTTAGGTGGTAGTTAGAAGTGAGCTAGAAAATGAGTTTCCAGTTCATTAGTCAATGCTCAAATATCCTTGGGAATTAGTTTACTGCTTCAGAGATGAATAATACTTACGGAATTTCTTAATTCATTTAGTTGTTTTCAAGAGTAGAAATTTCATTTTTATTTTTAAATGCTATCCTTGGAATGGATTATTATCTTAGAGACTGAACTCAGGGACACACACTAACAAAGTAGGTGTTCTACCACTTGAGCGTACCTCCAACTCTGTTTGCATTGGTTATTTTTGATGAAGCTTCTTGCATTGTGTCAGAGCCAGCCTGGGCTTCCATCCTCCTACTTATGTTTTCCTGTGTCTCTGGGGATGATAGGCATATATCACCACACCTAACCACTGAATGAGATGGAATCTTTCAAACTTTGTTTGTTTTTGCTTATTTGTTTGTTTCAGTTAGCCTTAAACCTCAGTCATTAATCTCTGCCTCCAAAGTAGTTAAGATTATAGGCTTGAGCCACAGAGTTAGCTCATTTATATTTTTCTTCCCCATCCCATTCATGAATTTGTTTGCTTTAGTTAGCAGGTACAAAGCCCGGCCTTTGAAAATATTTCTTGCTATAGGATCATTAGACTTGTCCTAAGTGCAGTCAACTGTGAAACATAAGCTACAAGAAATTCCAAGAAGCCAGATGGCCTTGTGACACTCTGCCACACTGATTGACTCTCAGAAGGATGATCCATTCCTCTAGAGTAAAATATTTCAAGGGCCTTCTGAATTGTTCAAGGAAGAGTAAGTGTAGTTTTACTGTTAAGTGCATATTTGAAAATTAGTACTTATGGTAAGTTTCTATTAGTCAGTAGCTACTAATCTATTTGACTAGTAAGAATGTGCAGCATATATGAGACAAATATGTTACCATGTAGTTTTTCTAGATGCAGGCTGTGTTTCATCATAATTTACTTTAAAATATCAAAGCAGGAGCTATTGGTGAACAATTCAGATGTAATACTACTTAGTTTTTAAGACCAGGTTTTAGAAATCTCTGAATTAGGTGTATGAAGGGAAGGAGGCAGAAGGAAGATAGACAGGTAAAGTATTTACTGATATCTGCTTGGTCTTGCAGGTCTCTGGCTTGATTGAGAAGGTTGTCACTTTCATCTCTATGGTAAATGATCTGAGTATCAATCCCACTCACAGCCTACAAGGGAAGTGGGGAGAAAGTAAGACTGACAGCAGAAGAAACATCAACTTTAGGATTTAAATGACACAATGAATCTGCTAGACACAGCAAAATTCAGATAGCTTCATTTTCATAGTTCAAAATCAGGGTCAAATATGAGCATGAAAAATCAATGTCCTTAAGAATTTTCAGGATATATATTTGGATTTTTCAAGAAAATCATGCAAACCTAGAACAGTGCTTCATCCATGGCTCTCTCAAAGTACTTATCACCTAGAAGCCACTTAATAAATAATACGAGCTGAAGAAAATCTGGATTCATGTATAAAGCACATCCTTTATTATTAAAAACTAGTCTTCAATACATTTTCTTCAGGATCTTTGGCTACTAACAATAAAAGAAAATAGAATTTGTAGATTGAAGTACACATAGTTTGGAAAACTTGCAAACCAAGACCTTCATTGCATAAAATGGTGTTTTCTTAGTCGATTTTCTGTCATTTTTATTTTACATTGGAAGCTCATGATATGACATTAGAAAATAAAACCATTAAAATTGGACAAGGTAATGTATAGATAAACCTTAGAGAAGGGAGATACTCACGTCATAAATTCGCTCAGTGATATTCAAAGCAAATTCTGCCTTTTCACTGGCTTCATCAACATAACTGGCAATATTTTCATAGACATTTGATGCATCCAAGGCTTTCTGCACCAGCCCATTCATATCTGAGCTGTGCAAACGTCTGTTAATAAACCAATTGGTTATTATTTCTCCTGATCTCTTGGGGTATGTGGCTCTCTTTAAGGATTATGTATACTTGGTTATTCCAAGTCATCTGGCATGACTCTGATGTGCCTTTGCTCATGTTACCCGCAACACTTCACCCCATTTTGGATCATGTCAGCTGCTGCCTAGCTAAAGCTGCTGTAAAAAAGGAAAGAATTATGTAAAAACACCCCATTGCTCCTTTCTTTCATGTGTTTCTGTGGTGGTGGTCAGGTGAAGACACAAACCTATAGTCATCCTCACCAGCCCCTTGTTTGAATCCACATCATTACTCTCTTTACCATAAGAGAAGATGAGGCTGAGAGAGAGGACATATGTTGGTTTGTAAAGATCTCACCTCAAGCCCGACCTCACCTCTGCCCTTACACACCATGTTCGCCTCCACTTCCCCTTTTTTAGTGTAAGATTCACTGAACATTAACTGAGTGCCCATCATGCACTGGACACTGTCACATATAGGGGCTAATAAGAGGATGGCCTCAAATGATTCATGTGAGGCCTAGTAGAGATTAAATCTGTAAGTGCTCACCATCCTGCACCTGGCATCCAGGAAACTTCCAGAATTGGTATTGTAAACTGAATGTATATCTACATAATCTATTTTATTACCAAATGAATTTTATTCCTCTATGATATAAATTTGACCCCAGTTCCACAATTCATCCTCTGTCTTTCATATCAATTTTATACAGTCTTAAACCCATCTGTTTGTTTTCTTTTCTCTGATTTCTAAACACAGATGCCATTGATCATTTTATTCATCAACAGCCTTTCAAAGGTTCTTGGTGACCTAGTCAGTAGAGGACACTGTGCATGTCGTGCAGATTTCTCTTTTCAAACTACCTGAACTATCAAACTCAGTCCACTGTTTCTCAGCCTCCTCCTTTCCCAGTACAATCCTGGATTGTTCTTTTAGGCTCTGAGTGACTTTCTCTGTATATTCACAGTGACTTCGCTCTCCTCTTTCCAAGTTTGCTATCCATTCTATCTCCCTGGTAGCAAGGCTGACTTACCCATTAAGAACATTTTTTTTTTTTTTGGCCAGTCCTGGGCCTTGAACTCAGGGCCTGAGCACTGTCCCTGGCTTCTTCTTGCTCAAGGCTAGCACTCTGCCATTTGAGCCACAGCGCCACTTCTGGCCATTTTCTGTATATGTGGTGCTGGGGAATTGAACCCAGGGCCTCATGTATATGAGGCAATCTCTCTTGCCACTAGGCCATATCCCCAGCCCCTATTGTTTTGTTTTTTAAATGCAAACAAAAAATGTTTACACTTCCATTTTTTAAATGAGAAGAAAATAAAAGGGGATAATAAAAATGATGCTGTCAATCTTTATGCCAGTTTTGTTTAAATTTATTTTATGGAAAAAGGGACTAATCAAGCAAAGTGCCTATTACTTGTGAAGGTCATATTCTAGCCTGCATTGTATAGGTGACCATAATCCAAAATGCTAGCATTTTCTTCTTCTTATTACCTCTGCTTCCTAGAAATGGTTCAGAGACTAAAGCTGGAGAAGTTAGGTAAGAAAACTTATAAAAGAAAAAAGCTGAAAAGGGACAAAATATTACAAATATGAATATTTTGCTGGGTAGAGTACCAGAAGTAGCAAAGAGCTTGAAACAAAACCTTTATTAATTTACTGATATTGCCAGGCACAAAACACACTGGATCAATATTTTAAAAGTTCAGAGAAGATGGTGCTGTCACAATAGGGAGGCACTCCAACTTGCTCCAACCAAATAGTGAGCTGGGAACTCCAACACCCAATGCCCCATCAAGAGACCAGAAAACTCAACAACCAGAACAAACAGAAACACAGGAAACAAAAAAGAACAAAGAAAGAAAATCCTATAACCTGCACGGAGCCGGAAAATCTCTGGGGAACCCTCCCCACCCCGGCCCGAACAGGGCCAGGCTGGGAAAGCGGCCCGGTGCTGCTTAATGGGACCACAGACCCTCAGGGACCACAGACCCTCAGCGACCACAGATGCGACAGCGGAAAAGTCCTGCTACGAGTACAGAGACCAGACAGCAGGAACTCCACAGGCCCCAGACTGCACACAGACAGGGCCCAGACATAAGGCACTGAGGGACTGGCGGCGCAGGACTGAACGGCTGGAACCAGACAACAACACCAGGGGAACCGGGCACCTCGAACAGGCATAGCCGGAACCACCATCGCCAAACTATCGATTGCCGCACCCCAGCCCAGAAAAGCCCACAGCAGCGCAGGACTCACATACAATCCAGGACCAGTAAGTTACTCATTGCCCCCCCCCCCCAATGGGATTATCAGCTCTAACAGAGACCCAAAACCTCATGTAGAGCTCATCACAAGGGGACAAAGAAGCTAGAGCTCCCTCCCTCCCCCTCCCTGCCCGGAGGGAAAAAAAGAGCCCCATATCTGGCAGTTCTAGGACCCTACAGCACCTGGGAGGACACAGGAGCTAGTAGTGGGCGGAGCAGCACCCAACAAAGTGGCTGGGAGACACCTTAGGGCAATGTTCTCCAAAGCCCCAGCTTGGGAGCCTGAATCTCTCCGCACCAGCTGTCCGAGCAGGGACCAAGGACTGGTAGGCATTTGAACACCACCTGAGGCACCCTGGTCTGCGCAGACTTTTTGAACAACAGTTACAGGCTTGCTGGTGTATATTACCAGCCCAGCAGGGTCACCTGGGCCTGAGCACAATCCCCCCTCACAGCAGAGGTGGAGAGAATCAGTGGGCACAAACCCACGCCCAGACACTTGAACCTGCTGGGGACTATACATACTGCCCCCACAGTAGATCCGCAAGAGGGCACAAGCACACTCCAACAATCTGGGGCAGCACGCCCCCAAAAGAAGCACAGGAGCGCACATGCATGTGCCCCCTCACCCCCCAGGGCCAGTGTTGGTCAGCATGCTAGCCCTCCAGCAGGAGGATCTTGCGCCCACCCCCCATGCGGGAGCACACGAGTGGACAAGCTGCCACTCAGCAGCAACGCCCACTCTGATAGGCGCACTCCACACAGGTGGGCAGGACCCCCTCTCAGTGGCAATGTCTGCTCTGACAGGAACATTCTGCACAGGTGGGCGAACCATCCCTCAGTGGCAATGCTCAATCTGAGAGGTGAGCTCTCTTGACCCACAGCAACTAGCAGGGAAAGAATCAAAGACGAGAGAACTCTCCACGCCATGCTGAATCAGTGACCCACAAACCCCCAACAGGGGCCTAGAAGGGTCAGCACAACACAGCGGCAGAGCACAGTCCTGCAAGTAACAGAAGCTACCCACCCCTAACTGCAGTGAGGGTAACCACCTCAGCAACAACCGAGATGGTCACACTCACCCATAGGGCAGTAAGGTTCAACAGCCAAACTCAAACCTGGAGCCAGGATACAAACAAGTCCCTGCTGATGGAAGAGCGGGAACCAGCACAAAGCCAAGCCAAGGCCGCCACCTACAGGACCCTGAGAGTGCAAAAACTCCAGAGGTGTAAATCACAAAGATATATTACAAATTTCATGAAAGGTCAAGCCAACTTGCCAGCTCCAAAAAGTAGCATGACTGAGGAGGAGATGGAGAATAAAAAAACAACTGAGGCTAGGATAGCAGAAATGATTGAAAGCCTCAGGAATGAATTCAGAAAACAGTTCCAGGAGTTTAGAATGGAAGTCTCGAAGGACCTTCAGGAAGTCAAGAAAGAAATGGAAGCAAAAAAATAGATACAGCCTACTCCTCCGTTAAAGCAGACCTTAACATCCTGAGATATGAAATGCATAAAAAAATAGATTCAAAACACAACTCATTAAAAGAAGAAATTACCACAATGAGAGCTGATCTGGCACCCATACACAGCTCACTGGCAGCGATGAACACCACACTCGAAGCGACATCACAAAGAATTGGCCATATCGAATCCCGAATCTCTCTTTTGGATGACGATGCAGCTGATAAGGACCAGAAGATTACCACACTCCAAGAAACTGTCAAACTCCAGGGCAGACTAATCCAGGAGATAGTGGACAGGGAGAAGAGATATAATCTGCACATAATGGGAATACATGAAGGAGAGGAGTACCAGAGTAGAGGTATACTAGACATATTCAATAGAGCTATTGCAGGGAACTTACTCAATCTCACAAGGGACCTCACCTAAATAACAGAAGTATATAGGTCACCTGGCAGACTAGACCCTAGAAAATCCTTGCCTAGGCACATAATTATCAAGGCCTCAAAAGAACTATATTAAAATGGAAAACAGATCAGAATCACGGAAGACTGCTCCACATAAACCTACAACGCATGAAGAGCCTGGGAGAACACAATCCAAGTCCTCCAGGACAACAACTGCCAAGCCAGAATTAGATATCCAGCAAAACTATAAATCACCTTCGAGGAAAAAACCAGATCTTTCCATAGCAAAGAGGACCTAAAGGATTATGTTAATAAAAATCCAGCCTTACAGCAAATTCTAAGAGGGGAACCCCATCCAATAGAACACGTACAGGACCCCCAGACAGAAACAGAAAGAAACTACAATAGCCAGAGCCCAACAGGAAGAGCAGCTCAATAAAGACAAGAAAAAAGGGAAAGGAAACACAGCCTAACAGGAAAATGGAAGGGAAAAAAACCACACTTATCCATGATCTCTTTGAATATAAATGGTATAAATTCTCTGATAAAGAAGAGCAGACTGACAGAGTGGATCTGTAAACAAAAAGTTGCTATCTATTGTCTTCAAGAGACCCATCTTATAGCAAGGGACAAAAACAGGCTCCGAATGAAGGAGCAAGATCTTCCAAGCAAACACACCTACCAAAACAGCAGGAGTAGCCATTCTGATTTCAGACAAGCTGGACTTCTCATTAAAATCAACTCAAAAAGATAAAGAAGGGCACTACATTTTAATACAAGGAAAAATCCAGAATCAAGATATCACGGTGATAAATTTATACTCACCACACAAAAGAGACCCTAAATAAGTCAAACAAATTCTCTCAGAACTACAGAACAAGATAGACCCAAACACAACCATAGTGGGTGACTTTTATACTCCACTCTCTCCAAAAGACAGATCCAACACACAGGATTAGCAAGGGACCTAAGTAACACCATATCCCACATGGATCTGACAGATCTGTACAGAGTTTTTTACCCTACAGAGACCCAATATACATTCTTCTTAGCAGTCTATGGAACATATTCCAAAATAGATCATGTCATAGTCCACACAAAGAACCTCAGCAAATACAAGAGTATTGATGTCATCCCATGTATTATATCTGATCACAGTGGAATCAAGGTAACCCTTAATAACAAAGGATACCACAGAGGCTATACAAATACTTGGAGGCTAATCCCCCCCCAATGCTATCTAACATTTGGGTCACAGAGCACATTAAGGATGAAATTAACGAATTCATAAGCCACAATGACAATGAAAATACATCACAAAGAAACCTATGGGATACAGCTAAGGCAGTGCTGAGGGGCAAGATCATTGCCCTCAGCGCACACATTAAAATAATGGAAACAGATCAGGTTAATAACCTTATGATGCAGCTAAAACGTCTGGAGAAACAAGAAAAAATTGAATCTAAAACATCTACGAGGAGAGAGATCACCAAGATTAAAGAAGAGATAAATCTGATTGAAAATAGAAAGACCATTCAACAAATAAATAAAACTAAAAGCTGGTTCTTTGAGAAAATAAATAAAATTGACAGACCCCTTGCAAGACTTACAAAGAAAAAGAAGACAAGAGACTCACATCCGTAAGATCAGGGACTCCACCGGAAAAATTACAACAAATACACACGATATTCAAACAATCATAAGGAACTATTTCCAGAACCTCTACTCACTAAAGAACAATAATTTTACAGAAATGGATCAATTCTTAGAGAAGTATAAACTGCCCAAACTGAACCAAGAAGAAATAAATCAACTAAATAAACCAATAGCTTACAGCGAGATACAGGATGTAATCAAGAGCCTCCCAACAAAGAAAAGCCCAGGCCTGAATAGATTCACCAATGAATTCTATAAAACCTTTAGTGAGGAGTTAATACCAATATTCCTCAAACTCTTCTATAATATAGAAACAGGGAGAAATCCCAAACTCATTCTATGAAGCTAATATACTCACCCCCAAACCAGGCAAAGACCCAACAAAAAAAGAGAGCTACAGACCAACATCACTAATGAACACAGATGCAAAGCTCCTCAATAAAATATTAGCTAACAGGATCCAGAAACTGATCAAGAAAATTATACATCATGATCAAGTAGGCTTCATCCCACAGACACAAGGAGATTCAACATCTATAAATCAGTAAACGTAATTCACCACATTAACAGAGCTAAGACCAAGAACCATATCATCATCTCAGCTGATGCCCAAAAAGCCTTTGACAAAATACAACACCTATACATGTTAAAAACCCTAGAGAGAGAGGGAACATTCTTTAAAACAATAAAATCCATATACAACAGACCAACTGCTAATATCATATTAAATGGGGAGAAACTAAAACCATTCTCCCTAAATTCAGGAACAAGACAAGGATGCCCACTCTCCCAACTTCTTTTCAATAGCAATAAGGCAAGAGGAGGACATCAAAGGGATCCACATTGGCAAAGAAGAAATCAAACTATTCCTATTCACAGATGACATGATCTTATATCTGAAGGACTCAAAAAACTCAGTCCCCAAACTCCCTGACCTAATAAACCATTTTGGCAAAGTAGCAGGATACAAAATCGACCCACAAAAGTCAGCAGCTTTTGTGTACACCAGTAATATACAAGCAGAAAAGGAAATTATGGAAATAATACCATTTACAATAGCTAAAAAAAGAATAAACTACCTAGGGATAAACCTAGCTAAAGATGTGAATGCCTTATTTAATGAGAACTATAAAAATCTAAAAAGGGAAATAAAAAAGGACACAGGGAGATGGAAAGACCTCCCATGCTCATGGGTAGGCAGAATCAATATAGTGAAAATGGCCATATTGCCCAAATTGTTATACAAATTCAATGCAATCCCCATCAAGATCCCAGCTATATTCTTCACTGAAATAGAGAAAGCAACCCATAAATTCATATGGAACAGCAAATGACCTAGAATAGCCAAAGCAATTCTAGGGAAAAGAAGCAGTGCAGGAGGTATCACAATACCAGATTTCAAGCTCTATTACAGAGCCACCATAACAAAAACAGCCTGGTACTGGCATAAAACCAGACCTGAAAACCAATGGAATAGAATAGAAGACCCAGAAATAAAGCCACATTTTTACAGTTAGCTGATATTCAACAAAGGAGTTAAAGACATACAATGGAAAAAACATAGCCTCTTCAACTACTGGTGCTGGGAAAACTGGGCAGCCATATGTAGAAAACTCAGAGTAGACCCTAGCCTATCACCATGCACCAAGATGAACTCAAAATGGATCAAAGACCTCAACATCAGAGCTGAATCTTTGAAACCACTGAAGGACAGAGTAGGAAAGATGCTAGAACTTAAAGGCACAGGTAGGAACTCGTGAACATAGTCCCAGGGGCACAACAGATAGGGGATAGACTTGACAAATGGGACTACTACAAAATAAAAAGTTTCTGCACAGCTAAAGACATAGCCACCAAGCTAGAAAGACAGCCAACCATATGGGAAGAGATCTTCACCAGCACAGCAACAAAGGCCTAATATCCGTCATCTATAGAGAACTCAAAAAATAACCCCATCCAAGGCCAGTAAACCAATTATTAAATGGGCAAAGGAGCTAAAGAGAGACTTCACAAGAGAAGAGATAAAAATGGCAAAGAAACATAGGAGGAAATGTTCAATATCCCTGGCAGTAAAGGAAATGCAAATGAAAACAACCCTGAGATACCACCTCACTCCAGTTAGAATGGCCTATACTCTGAACTCAGGCAACAACAAATGCTGGAGGGGATTCAGGGAAAGAGGAATCCTTCTCCACTGTTGGTGGGAGTGCAAATTAGTACAACCACTCTGGAGAACAATATGGAGGTTCCTCAAAAAGCTCAATATAGACCTACCCTATGACTCAGCCATACCACTCCTAGGCATCTATCCTGAACAACAGGTCTCAGGATATCAAAAAGACACTTGCACATCCATGTTTATCGCTGCACAATTCACAATAGCCAAAATATGGAAACAACCCAGATGTCCCTCTACAGAACAATGAATCCAAAAAATGTGGTACCTATACACAATGGAATACTACATAGCGATTAGAAATAATAAAATATTGGTATTTGCAGGGAATGGTCAGAACTTGAACAAATAATGTTGAGCGAGACAAGCCTAGAACAGAGAGAACAAAGGGGCATGGTCTCCTTGATATATGACTGTTAAGGTGTGTGTGTGGGGGTGGGGTGGGGTGGGGGGACAGTAGAGACCAGGTTCGCAAAACAAAAAACTTCTTGTCAAATGGTATTTCCACAGGTTTGGGTCAGCGACCTTACATTATGTATCTAAAACCAAACATAAAAAGGTCTTAAATAGACCTCTCAGTGGATCACAATAGCTCAATAGCTATGTATGTTTGATCATATAAGACAAGGATAAGCAAACTCTATTGTTGATGTTATATTTAAAGTTCTAGGTGAATTTCCTTTGGCATACGCCACGTGGCTACTGTATATGATTTTGGTACACTGGGTATTGTATATATGCCTACCTGATCTAGAGAAGGGAAAGAAAAATGAGGGTGTAAGATATCACAAAAAAATGTACTCACTGCCCTATTATGTAACTGTACCCCTTTTGCACAACACCTTGTCAACAAAATTTAATTAATAAAAAATATTTTAAAAGTTCTTTGGAAATGGAACCTTCTCAGTGAAACAAATTGGTCTTTTGGGAGGACAATATGTATATCCCTGAGTCCACCAGACACATTAACAAACATTCACATTTTGAAAGGGAGATATATACACACTTGAGTGTTTTCATAAATAGGGTCAATCAGACATATGCTAAGCATAAAAGGACTTCAGGATGATTTTAGATTCTGATCTTGTTTCGTGTGCAATGTGCAGTAGTATACTCAGAAGCATGCTGGAATACTCTGTAAAGTGTGACTTAGAGAAGCTATGTTTGGGACCTTAGTCAGTGGGACATAGTTTCAGTGATGATGAAGGAATGACAAACAGGATCATAGGCTGGATCTTAAAACCAATGCTCATCTAATATAATATATTATCAAAATCAGCATTTTATTTAAGTTCATTTTGTTGCCTTCATCAAAAGCACATTCCCATGCAGGGCACCAGTGACTCACAACTATACTCCTACCTCTTCAGGAGGCTGAGAACTGAGGATTATGGTTTGAAGCGAGCCTTGACAGGAAAGTCAGTGAGACTCTTATCTTCAATTAACCACCAGAAAGCTATGGTTTAAGTGGTAGAGTACCAGCCTTGAATGAAACAGTTAAGGGACAGAGCCCGGGAACTTGGTTCAAGTCCCAGTACTGGCATGTGTGCACGTGTGTGTGTGTGAAAGCACATTTCTTAGTAGTAGTATAAAGCTGGGATGGATATAATTATTTCATACGATAAGATTTTAGAGGGGCTGGGGATATGGCCTAGTGGCAAGAGAGCTTGCCTCGTATACATGAGGCCCTGGGTTCGATTCCCCAGCACCACATATACAGAAAACGGCCAGAAGTGGCGCTGTGGCTCAAGTGGCAGAGTGCTAGCCTTGAGCAAAAGGAAGCCAGGGACAGTGCTCAGGCCCTGAGTCCAAGGCCCAGGACTGGCCAAAAAAAAAAAAAAAAAGATTTTAGGTTCTTCTTTTTCCCATTCCTTCCATGCCTCTAGAGATCTCGAAGGGTGTTTGAAAATTTTGACAAACAGGGACAAAAAGGTTTTGAGAAGTTAATATTGGTACTTATTTTACTCATGGTCTTTATGGGTTCTATCTCTCACTGCCATATCTGTAGTCTTTCTCTGTAACAATCTCATTATTTACCTGTTATTTCAAGGTCATGAATTCAATTCCAATCTTGCAGTACATTTCAATTAACATTAACTGGAGTGCCCACAGGGTGCATGACTCTGTTCTAGATGCTGTGAGGAAAATTGTCAATTGATTTTTCTCTTCATAGGTGTTGAAATCAAAGAGTTCCCACTGGGCACCACAGAAAGACTAGAATACTTACTGGAAGTCATTTATTCTGCCAGCTTAACTTTACTTAAGATACTTGGGTGTGGAAAGCAAATGATGTAGATGAAATAAGTCAGTGATGATGTATCTTTGTCAAGGGTCTCATTTAATGCCTCTAATCAAATCGCCTTAGGCCATTCCATTAATAAAATTATTGACCTGCACCATCTTCAAGAGCACAGACCTCTAATCTAACAGGCTAAAACACATACAAAAAATTCTCTACAAAACAATTGCAATAAATAAGGATTGGCTGTTAGAGTGAATTTGCTAAGAAATCAATAAATAAGCAAACCCAACCTCAACCCACCTGCAAGCTCTGAATCCTACTAATTCTATCACATAGAACTGAATTCAAATGTCTTATTTAACCCCTGTAGATTTCTGTATTCCTCACATTAAGATGTTACCTGATCAGCTCATCAGCTTCTTCCTGAAGGTTGTGGGCGTGGTCAATAGCTTCTTGGACTAAATCATGACTGAGGTTACTTAGGTTAGATAATTTTCCTTGTAGTTCATTTTTGGCTCCATCTATTTCTGCATAAATTCCTGATACATTCTAAAGAAAAAACATTAAAAATTAGGTGAACCAAATTTAGAGGAACTTTGAACATTTTTCCTTAGGACACAGACACATAAAAAATAATCTCTACGGGCTGGGAATATGGGCTAGTGGTAGAGTGCTTGCCTCCTATACATGAAGACCTGGGTTGAATCCTCAGCACCACATACATAGAAAAGCCAGAAGTGGCACTGTTGCTCAAGTGGTAAAGCACTAGTCTTAAGCAAAAAGAAACCAGGGATAGTGTTCAGGCCCTGAGTTCAAGCCCCAGGACTGGCAAAAAAAAAATTAATAATCTCTACTTTTTCCTATCATGAAGTTCAGTGTATTTCAGGCTTAAAATATTGTAAGTAGATATTTACTATTTCTCTGACATTTTAAATTCTTTCTTCTTAATGGATTGTTTTCTTATAACTCAGACATCTTTGACATTTTCTTTCTAAAAATATAACTAAACTCTCATTATCTACATATCTCCTTTTACTCTACAACCTCTTTCTAGTCTCATTATAACAAAATAGGTTGTTTATATTTACTGCCACTATTTTAACTTTGTACTCCAGTCTTTTCCAGTCTGGGATCTGCCCAATCAGAAAAGAAGTTTGCTTAATGACGAGTTATTAAATCCAGGGGATATCCTTTGGCCTTCACCTGTCTAAACTCTTAGCTAGATACTCTTTTTCTGAAATTCACCCATGAAGTCGTTTTCCTTGGTTTTAATCCCAATCCTAGACCTACAATTCAGGTGAGTTATCATAGCCACATACTCTATTAATCCTGTGTCCTGTTATGGTAGTCATTGTAGAGAATTATTTCACTCACCAGATTACAGTAATCCAGATTTTACTCAGACAGGAAGCAATAAAGTAATTTTAACTTATTTTTGCATTCTCACAATGTAGCACAGTTCCTAGCACATAGGATTTATTTTTAGAGCTATGTTGAACCTCTAATCATTTTGTTGATTATCTTTAGAACAATGCTTTGAAAAATTTTTTGAATTATATAAATAGAAAAAAATAACATGGTCATTCCTCTTTTACTCGTCCTTTTACAAGTATTTACTACCTAACTATTATGTGCCAGATTGTTGGGAGCCGAGCTAGCAGCTAAGCTCATCCTGACCTCTGGCTGTGCCGATATTGCCAAGATGTCGGGAGCCAAACTTGCAGCTAGGTTCATTATCACCTCTGGCTGTGCTATTATCACCAGGACGTGCTAAATGCAAAGATATTTGTCCACAGCCACTATCCGGAATTGCTTTGTTACCTTGTGTTTACTGTAATCAAATGTTGCAAACTTCTAAGCCTCTTTGTGTTCTGGAATTTTAACAACTCTATGCTATTCCCTGATTCCAAAACTGCATATAAGCTGAGAATAAACTTGGCTGCAGTCTTGAGTTACAAGCTCGAGGTGCAGACCTCCCGAACCCCATCTTTTGTCTCTTGTCTTCTTTTTTCTCTCATCTATCTTTCTTTTTCTTTAGTCCTCGCCCCCTCAATCAGGATCCCCTTTTCGCTGCCGGCTGGCTCGGCAGGCCAGATCTTCTTTTAGGGGATAGAATTCTTATAAACAGAGTGTCCACTCTTAAAGAATCTGTAATCTGGAGGGAAGATATGCAGATAATAAGCAGGTAACTAACTGATCAAATAAATGAACAAGCTAGTTACAGAAAGTAAAAAATACCTTGAATAAAATGTCGCCAGTTGGGAGGGGATGGAGATGTATGGTGTAAGGAGACATAGGGACAGCAGGCACAAAGGTTCTGCAGCAAGAATAATAAGCACAGTATGATTGGAAAAAAAAGAAATGAATTTGGAAGGCTGGAGCTTAGTGATAGAGGAAATGAATAGGGTATTAAGTCAGAGAAGTGGTGAGCCCAGGTTGCTTAGACTCTCACAAACCATGGTGAAATGAGTGTTGTTTCTTATTTTAAATTTCACATAGAGGCTCTAGAAGAAAACCTTAATACAATCTGATTCTATTTTTAAAGGATTTTTTGGCTACTCCTTCAGGAAGGAGTATTTGAAGGTCAAGAAAGGAGGCAAATGGGTCAGTCAAAAGCCTTATTGCATTTGTAAATTTGATGGAGAAAATATTAAGTATGATGTGCCTGTTAGATGACAGATAAAGTTATGAGGTTTTTTTTTTTGTCTCCCAGGGCAATGAGTTCTGACTTGAAAATGTCATGTCACCATTTTGACATATGAATTTGGAGCTCAGTGGAGGTTGGTTGTAGCTACAGGTAGAAATTGTGAGCTTGTCAGTGTGTGATCTGTAAAGACACGTGTCATTGAGGACAAGTAGAAAAGAGGGCTCAACGGGCACCACCTAGTGACTCATTATCTAGAGCTAGAATCAGCAAGACTGATCACCAGGTACAGCTCAAAGCTCTTTTTAAGCAGCCTTGAGCTAATATATTTTACATTTTTGGAGGGTTATAAAAACAAACATAAAGCTGAGAAGAATAAGGTACAGAGACTGAGTATGGCCTGCAGGGACTAAAATATTTCCCAAAGTGTGGAGAATGGAGACAATAGCATCAATGGAGAGCAATGGGATACCATGTGGAATGGATTGAGTTCAGCAGCAGTGGGGGGCTGCACTGGGAGGAGAAAGAATGTCTGCAAATGACTTGAGATACTTTTCTATAAAGCTGAACAGAGTAATGGGGCAGAAGTTACAGGGAATGTAAGCTTTCTTCTTTCCTTCTTTTAAAATTGTAGCTATGATTTATTAATTATTATTATTATTTGTTTATGGGGTACCAAGGAGCTGAACCCAGGCTCTTATGCATGCTATGCAAACACTCTACCACTAAGCCACATTTCCAGGCCTCCGTTCCCTCTCTTTCATTTCTCTTTTCTCCCTCTTTCTTTCTTTTCTTCTTTCCTTCTTCCCTCCCTTTCTTCTCTCCATTTCTTTTTCTCTCTGTCTCTGTGTCTTTTAAATTATTGTCTCCAACAACTGTTTTCCCTTTTGTATTTTAAAAGTAGGAGGAGCTAGAACAGCTCTATGTATTCACAGAAGAGAGAGTTGGGTTGAGAGGACTTGGGGAAAATGATAAAAAGGGATGACATTATGAAGATGCATTGTATTAATGAATTCATTAGTTGAATGGTAACTCCTTTATGCAACTACTTAAAGGTAATAAAATATACTTAAAACCACTTGGATAATGGTAGAGAGATGAAGGCATATTTTCACTTTATTTTCAAGGTGAGGAGAATGGGATTCAGAATATGGTGTAGAAATAGAAGAATTGTACTTATATATAGCAATAAAGGATGCAGAAGTATGGCTACAGGGGCAGGTGAGCCAGCAGACTTAGAGGAGAAGTGAGGGGAAGTCCCTTGTTTGTTTCTAATTTTTCAACCAAGCATGAAGCAATATAACCAGTTCAGAGAAGGGGAGATAGGTTTCCTACCAGTCATAGTCAGCTGCTTGGGTGTAGCTATGATGCTGAGAATTCTTGGGTCTATTAATGATCCAGGTCTCAGTTCGATAAAATGGGGGAACTGGTAGATATAGAAATTAAAGCTTGGTTTTTTTTTTTTGTGGGTCTTGGGGCTTGAACTCTGGGCCTGGGTGCTATCCCTGAGCCTCTTTGTGCTCAAGGCTAGTGCTCTACCACTTGAGTCACAGCACCACTTGTGGCCTTTTCTGATTAGTTTATCAGAGATAAGTGTCTCACGGACTTTCCTGCCAGGCTGGCAGCCTTCTACATAGCTAGTTTGACAGGCATGAGCCACCATTGCTCTACTTAATGGTATTTTTAAAGAATGAGTATACTGATAATTTTAGTTGTTTTAGAAAAGAGGAAAGGAGATGAAATGGGGCAAGGAGAATATGATGCAACCAGAGAATAGTTGGCCCGGTCATTTTAGAGTAAAGGAGATGGAACATTGTGCTCAGTGAGTAGGGAGCTTGAAAGTGGTATTAGGGAGGAGGAATTGCTATTGCTGAGTAGATCTGGGAAAGGTCACAGAATGGGGACAGAGTGGGATGGAGGAAAAGCTTGTCAGAGAGAAGTTGAAGGAGCTGGAGGTCAGATTGTCAGTGGCTTATCCACAGAAATATTGGTGGCACTAAAGGAAGTGATGGAAATTGTAGGTAACAGAACTGTGGTGCTGAAGTTGTCAAAAAAGGAGATGTAATCAAATCACTTTAGTTTGATATTCTTTCAAAATGAACCAAGTAATTTCATCATCATTTCCTTCCATGAGCTTGGGAAAATATTTCCTTCTAAAGAGTGTGGGTTTTTTTAAAATTGATTTTGAACACTTGCTTTAGTAAGCACTTTTTGAGTAAAGAATGAATAAAGCAGATCCAGATCCATTGATTAATTGAATAGTGTAATCAATTGATTAATTAGAGGATTGAACTCTGCCTCATGCTTGTCAGTTTGCTTCCTTGGCAGATACTCTACAACTAGAACTATACTTCCAGGCTGACTTCTTGCTAGTTATTCTGGAGCTAGAGTCTCAAAGCCTTTTCTGCCTGGGCTGGCTTCAAACTGCAATCCTCAGGGTCTTCATTTCCTGAGTAGCTAAAATTATAAGCATCAGCTACTGGCACCAAGCTTGACCTGATATACTGCTGATGATTTTGGAGTTAAGAGTCTCAAAGATTTTTCTGCCTGGGCTGGTTTCAAACTGTGATCCTCATGATCTCAGTCTTCTAATAGTGAGGATTTACAAGCATGAGCCACTGACACCCAGTAATATTTCTAACAGAACTTTCTGCAGTGACATCTGTGTAATAGAATATAGCAGCTACTGGCCACATACAGGCTTGAAATGTGGCTAATTGAACCCAAGAATCAATTTTCTAATTTTATTTAAAGTAATTTAAGTAGCCATATGTGTTTACTAGCCACAGTATAGAGTGAGAAACTGGAAAATCCCATCACATGGTCTGTTTTATAAACTTGCTAACTTGATGGATTTTACAGCTTGGTACCGGCACAAGAACAGGCCTGAGGACCAATGGAACAGAACTGAAGACCCAGAAATGAACCCACAGGCCTACGGCTACCTAATGTTTGACAAAGAAGCTAAAACTATAGGTTGGAACAAAGACAGCCCCTTCAACAAATGGTGCTGGCAAAACTGGGTCAATGCCTGTAACAAACTAAAACTAGAGCCCTATCTATCACCCTGCACCAAAATCAACTCCAAATGGATCAAAGACCTGGAAATCAAATCAGAAACCCTGAAAACTCTGCAAGAAGAAATAGGAGAAACTCTAGGACTCCTTGGCACTGGAAGAAACTTCCTCAACAAAGGCCCCAAAATCCAACAAATCAAAGAAAGGCTGGACAAGTGGGTCTGTATCAAGCTGCAGAGCTTTTGCAGGGCAAAGGATATAGCTTCCAAGATAAATAGAAAGCCCACAGATTGGGAAAAGATCTTCACCAGCCATACAATGGACAAAGGCCTGATATCTTCAATATACACAGAACTCAAAAAGTTAAATTCCTCCAAAACAATCAGATTTCCATCCTTCTTGAGTGTCCCTGTTGTTACAACTCTTATCATGCAGGTATGCCCTTACCTTTATTATGTCATCAAGCTCCACAAGGGTCAGCTGAGGGGTTGACAGAGCTTCAGCAGATGCACTCAGAGTCATGTTTACCAGTTCCACCTGTTCCTGCACTCTCCCTCGTTGTTTCTTCAAGGAAGGAAGAGCAAAGCAAGGTGAGAGGGAGACAGTCGGTCTGTAGTGAATGCATCAGGGATAATGGTTCATGTCAACCTGCTGTTTTTTTAAATCTCATTCTAATTATTTTACTTTACTTTTTTCTGAATAATTACTTATTCATTGTCAAGGTAATGTACAGAGGGGTTACAGTTTCATACATAAAGCAGTGGGTACATTTCTTGTACAATTTGTTACCTCTTCCCTCCCCCGCCCCCGCTTGAACTTGGATAAATCTGAGCTCTTTATTGAATTTTCTGTTTGCTTTTCAAGAATGTACCTGTCTATAGTCAGTTTTCTCATTTATATAACAAAAATATGCATTTCAGGGTGATTTGAAGCTCTTGAGGAAAATCCCTTTTAACATCAGGATCTCAAAGAACTAGTGTCCTAGAAAAAACATCCTCTTTTTCTCTGCACTGTACAGTGGGACTATAAACACAAGGTTGA
The DNA here is from genome assembly GCF_023159225.1 of Perognathus longimembris pacificus. Classification (NCBI taxonomy): domain Eukaryota; kingdom Metazoa; phylum Chordata; class Mammalia; order Rodentia; family Heteromyidae; genus Perognathus; species Perognathus longimembris. The sequence goes on from NC_063169.1 coordinate 35,075,766, forward strand.
GTGCAGGCTATATGTTTGCAGTAATTGGAAAAAGATTTAATTTAAAAAGTGCTTATCATGCCCCAGCTCTAGACCTGGAAGAGATGGTCCATTTGGACAGGAATAAAATGTATACATATATATAGAGAGTGTGGGGGAGAATAATGACAGGGGTGACTCTGATTAAGATGTATTGTACACACAATGGATATGTAAGTTGAAACTCCCTGGTAGAACTACTTGAAGATAATTTAAAAAATACATACAAGTAAATATAATTCTAATGTCCATTGAAAAGTTAAAAGGGCTCTATTCTTGAAGCAGGACATTGTGGTCTTGCTTCATACTACTCTAAGTTATTTATGTTAGAGGCTCAGATTTTTGAAGCAGGGAATTGCAACCATATTTTGATGAATGTTTGAATTTCTACCTTCACTTCGGGGTGTGAAGAGGCATGAAGCTTTAAATGAGTTCAGACTATGAAGGCAACATGACATGAGCTTTAGGATGGAAAATAAAATATTTATTTTACAATTTGAATAAGAAGTGAATTGAACTGCTTTATGAACAGTCACTTAGTAAGAGGTGGAATATATGTTAAGGTGTAATATAAAACAGCATAAACTAATTGTAGAATCCTACACCTAGAAGGACATACTTTAAAACTTTCATCCAAATGTCCTTTCTTACTCTCAGCAGTATTTTTCTGATTCAGTGGAAAGGAACACTGAAAGCTCTCTTCTCCAAATACATTGTTAAAGGGATACACATAGGCACAGAGAGAAAAGAGTCACATTGGAGCTTCCTCTTGATTCAAGGACATTAAAAAAAAATCCCTTCCCCAATATCCATCAGCCTAATGCAGTGTGAGTATCTGGGACCAATTATTCATATCTCATAAGGAGAGGTCTTTATAGAGTGCTACATAAAAGTAATAGTGTGAAATGTGTGTGTAATAGGATAGAGGTGAAAAGGGTTGGTATTATTTAGCTGTAACTGGGCTGTTTTCCTTTTATGGTGACTGAGTTATGCACCACTCTGTGAGCTCTTATATTCAGGTCACTCTAAGAGAACGCTGCTGACACTCAACTTAGAGCTGAACTTCAAAGTGTGTGCTAATGGCACCATATGATAAACTTACTTGTAGTAGTTGGAAAATGGCATATTTCAAGTTTAAGTCTCTCCCCACTTTTTATATGTAACATTAGCAATAAAATGAACTTGGAACCAAGTAAGGATTTTCCAAAGAAAGATGATCAACTTGAATGAAGAGAGTCTGAAAATCAACTATGATGAAGTAACAGATTTAGCAGTATTTTACAGGCTACCATACCCTTTCCATATAAGTGAAAGAAAAGAAAAAATTTTCCTGATTCTAAAAAGCTGACACAGTCAAGAGCTGGTTTATGAGAATCTCTAAGCAGAGATTTTTAAAGAGAATTTAACTTTCTTTAAAATATAGAATCTGATATTCAACAGAAAATGATTTTTAAATTATTTTATTACTTTTTTAAGTTAGAAGAAAGATAACAAAATAAACAAGGTAATTATTAGTGTGTGGAGACTTTTCATACAAGTCAGAGTTCTTACACTTTGTGAGTATTTTTAGTTTGACATAAAGACTGAAATGTTGGTTTATTTCTTCCTGACCCAAGCTGTAAGTTTAATAGAAAACTGTGAAATTAAAACTGTTCTTTAAAGAATAGAAATAAATTCCAATAAAATCAGACCCATCCAAATCAATTTGTTTTAGGAATGATGTAAAAGCCAAGAATTGGCTTTGAATTTTCTTGAAAGTTTCATGATACACAAAAATATACAAAAGATATACAAAAGCAGTCAAAAGAATGTTAATGGTAGTATTTAGTCAGCAGTCCAAGTTAATATAAAATGAGTACAGTATTTATAATCCAGAAATAACCAACATATTCAAATCATATCTAGATTATATAAAATATTCCATGCTCTTGTCTATCTGTGTGTTCATAGAGCTAATGAAACATATGAAGCATTTTGTTAGGTGCTAGGATGATGATTCTTGCAAAGTTAGCAAAATGTTCCCCATTTGAATGTTAACAATCCACTAGACTAGCTCTACAGTCACACACACACACACGACACACAATACACATTCAGCAATTAATCTAGGTGCCTTGTGGATTGGAACATAGAAGAATTTATGACACGTATGATGCAGCTTGGAAATCATTGTGGAGTTAGCCCATATCAGTATGGAATGGAGGAGGGATTCCTTGTAGTGGTCAGGATATGAACCTGTCATTAGGATGGACTATTTGAAGGAAGAAAGAAAAGAAGGTAGGAAGGGAAGAAGGAAGGAAGGAGTAAAAGGTCTACAAATGAGATACATGGGACTGACTGAGGAGCCTGGGGACTTGGTAGGGAGAAAAGATGCCTCAACAGGAATGGGTTGATAGTTTTAGCAGGTTAATAGCAGGAGATGCCCATGTGAGTGTTCCTGCACACAGACACCCATATGGGTCCTATGGGCTCAGTTATGAGTAAGGATGCAGTCCTCCAACCCCCTTTCCAGTGAGATGGGATAAAGTCACCTAAGGAGGCAGATAAGGGCAAAAGGGTGGGCTTTGGATCATGCCAAGTATAAAGGCAAGGGAGAAAAAGGAGAGATGAGAGGGGCTTTGAAATGCCTCATGCTATGCTCTTCTCTTCCTGAAATTTTGCTTCTGCTGTTCATTTGTGCTCTTTAGATGAGTTTGTTTAGCAGAGCTAAAATGAGGACTAGCATCTGTTTCAATTACTAAAATGCCAAATTCCTGGTATCCACATGCATAAGATTTAAAAAATGTTGCATAAGGAAAATTTAATTAAAAGCTATTTGGCATCTATTTGCTCACTCAATTTTAGAACTCAAGTCTTTTCATATGTGTACCGTTGTCCACTTAGTGCTTATTACATTTATATAGTCCTATGAGCCTCCCAAGACACATATTGCTATTGACTGGCTGTTAGCAAATCAGCTGCTTTGTGTCTATGTAGTTATTTTGGCTCTCAGTTCATTGTGCGTAAGCTCTGAATCTCCTCTTATGAATATAATAGTGTTACCCTACAGGCCAGAGGAATGGGTTTTAATCTCAGCAAGGAAGAATTATTTATTACTAAGAGCTGAAAACAGATCTTCAATAAACTTGGGTACAATTCAGGAAATCTCACAATTAGAAAGCTCTTAATGATTATCAACAAATGTTTCCTGAATTATTTTGTTCCAGGCATTATGACAGTGGCTTTAGGACCCATAGATGAAGAAGATACAGTTGATTGGCATCTTGGAGGCACTTGAATTTGGAGAAGATGTTCTATCCCTACATGATCATAAGACAGAAATAGAGCTATGCAGAAGACATATGGGATTGAGGCTAGTCTTCTGTAGGAACTGGAAATGGAGGAAACAAAGCGTGCTTGTAATTGTGGGTTTGTTTGATGGGCTGAGGAAAGGAGAAAGGAAAAGAATGATAGAGGAAAAAATACTGAGGTACATTATGTCTATATAATGAAGATGGCATAACAAAACTCACTGGAAGCTGTTTAATAATAACTACAGCAAAATACAATCACTGAAACCCCTCCTCTATTTCCCCACATCCAGTCAAACACAGGCCACTCCTAGTTTCACCATCTGAACAGATTGTAGCTCTATTCTCTGTTTTCCTGTAGACTTCTTTAGTTCTGGCCTTTATCATTTCTCAGCCCATAGCATACTTTTCTCTCCTCCATCCTTGCTCCCTTCCATGCTAATCCTCCCTACCCTTCCAGAATGGCCTATCTGATCTTCCCTCCCACAACTTACCCTCCCAACAGATCTTATTTAATATTCTTTTTATTCATTGTTAAATATACTACTTGTACAAAAGAGTTTTACTGTATTCTCTCTCACACATACGCATATATTATACTTTAATCAAAAGGCTCTATTGCTCTATCTTCCCTGTGCTTCTTAAATCATTTTGGCTTTTTATTGAGATGGAGTCTCACTAACTTATCTGCCTCCCTAGCAGTTGGGATTACAGGTATATATTATCACACCTGGACTGGAGCAATGCCACTCTTAACAAAATAAGAACTAAACAATTATAGTGTCAACCCAATTTTTCAGCTACACACACTTACGTTAGCAATTGACAGCACTAAAAATGTCATCATACTAAAAGTGACTATTTAGATATACCAATATTGAAAAAAATTACACTAGCTGTCCCTTGTTGATGTAACTTCAAACTGTTTATGCCTGACATGTATTTACAGTTACTACCCACCATACCTCATGGTCTCGCTGCCTGGAGGCTATGGCTCTGTTCATGTCTTCAGCATCCCTGACATGGTCAAGGGCTTGGTCAAGTGATTCCTGGAGGTCTGACAGCTTAGTTCTGTAGTCATCCAATTGCTCCAAGATGACAGGAAAGAAAGAGCGAGTATCATTGTGTAGTCTCTGCCAGTTCTCAACATGGCTCAGCACTGAGAAGAAATAGAGACATATATTTAGTATGAGCTTCTGCCTCCTCCTACTGCTCCAACATTTAGCAGAATTGCAATTTTTTCAGATCATCCTTTTGCAGTGATTGAGATTAATCCCATTATTGACAGAATAGCTCATGTTTTATATTTGAAGTAAGAACTGTTATTTTAGGAACGCCTCATCAAGACTGACTAAGAGGGGTTGATTAGTTTTGATTTATATGGAAATCCCGTCATTATATGTTGCTTATTGTTACCTCAATTGTTACCCATTTTAATCATGTAAAGGGGACTTGGATATACCATGGTTTTTAACTGCCAAAAATTCCCAAAATTACCTTGTCAGTGATAAGACAAAGATGTTTGTAACTACTCATTTTCTGCATTTCATTTTGCCAGGCAACTGTTTTTAGTTAGTTCCTGAGGTCAAGCCTCAGCCATGATTTGGACTGGAATAAAGGTTCAATAGTGATACAATATTCTTAAATTCTATTTGTATGTATCTTCAAAAGTACTGTATCCAGTATGCTTTACTTCTGTTTTTCTTCAGAGCCTCCCATGCTATCTTGTTGAGGTTTGTATTGTCTTTAATCATTATAAGGAGAAGACATAAGTTCTTGTCTGAGTGAAGAAAATATGAGGTCAGAACATGGTGACAGGCTATCTAGAGATATAAATGGTCCCCTTTCCTCAGGCTGGACTTGTTAAAAAGCCACAGTAGGCAAGGGGCTTGGGAACATCTGGAAGTGACACCGGAGTTGCAGTTTTCCTGGCTGTGAGCCTCATCCTCACTTAGAACTGGGGCCTAGGACTCTTCTTTGGTTCTCTTTGTTGCTAAGATTTTACAGATTTGTTCCACAACAAATCTTTATTCCAATAATGCTCTTCGATGGTATCCGCAATAACTATTAGCAGAGGTTGAAAGTAACAATTGTGGAAAAATGTACTGCCTTTGGTCTGCAATTCAGGGAAGCATTTAGTCCCACTCCTTACAATGTATTTTAAAATGCATAAAATAAATGTAGAGGGTGAACTATATGTTAAATGACAAAATTAGAATTTTTATTATAGAATTACTATAGAATCATTATTATGTACTACTTTATTAATGCATTCAATAATAAGATCTGGAGATGGGTCTAACAACTACCATAATATTGTTATTGGTGAGCTGAGATAGCGTTGTAAGATATTAGCAGCATATGGTATGCGAGCTGGAATTTCTGTAGTTAATTATGTAAGATTAAAATGGGCACAAATTTTTTGTGATTCTTTCCATCAGAAATGGAACCCATTTTCCTACTATTTGAATCTGGGAAGCTCTTGACCAACAGAGTGGATATGACATGGTTGAACTCCCAGGCCCTATGGAACCTTACACTTTCTAGTCTTACCATTTTGGAAGGCTATGTCTCACCCTGTGAATGAGCCTTGGCTACCTCCTTAATAGTAAGAAGTCACACAGGGGAGAAGAGACCCAGCCTTACTAGCTAGCCACAGATACATGAGGGCATTATCCCATGCCACACATAGCAGAGCTGAGCTGTCTAGGCTGAGCGCAGTCTAAATTGCTAACCCATGACATCATGAACAAATGTATGTTTTAAATGAATACATAAGAGCTGGATTGGTAGATAGCAAACCCTAAGTGATGAAGTGATCAAGCCATGGATTCAATAATACTTCTCTGAATTGGTGCCCCTCTTTATCATGAAAGAAATGTTGAATTTCTATTGGAGGTTAAAAGTTAGTAAAAGTTTTTTAGGCTCCTTGGAACATGAACGTTGCTAGATTTGTAGTATTTCTACACTTTTATTATAACTTTCCCTACTCTAGATAGTCTTAGGAATTTGTAGCTCCAAGCCTTCTTTCCCCTGTTTAACACATTTTTGCCAACTGCTAAGTCTCTAAAAATTCTACAGTAAAAATTCTGTAGCTCCAGCTATTTCTCACAGGTGCAAAGTTGGGCCTAGATCTAAAAATCAAGTTCTTACAGTTAAAGTTTTCTGAATAATTCCCTAAAGCCACAAGTAAACCTTAAATAATTCTGAATATTGAGAATTCATTGCCCTGTGGCTTGGGATCATTTCCTTGACCCACAAAGAAAGCAGACATGTGCTGGGTTAGCCAGATGTTGAAGACACATACAATCTTGGGCCTCATCAGCTTCCTCATCCACAAGTTCTCTCTGCATGAGAAATGATGGATAGCTTCTAATCTCCTCCACCATCTTCTGAGCCAACACCAGCTTCTCAGCGACTTCCTCAGGGCCAAGTTCCTGCTCCTCCTCATAATAGAGCATCTTCTTGTTGATCTCTGAAAGAAGGAACATGGTGAAATAGGGACAAGGAGAGAGGATGCTACTGCAAGCAGAGAGGCTGGTGGGCAAGACTGGTTGAATCCTGTAATGCAAAACCAGGTTCATTCAAAGACAGCACTGATGTCATTCTGTGAACACTGGTGCTGGTGCTTGAGTTCATAATGTGTCCAAAGAGGAAGAAAACCAGAGGGAACCCTGCTGCCTCCCAGTGGGTATCTTCAGAATGGAAACAGGCTGCTACATTGCTGCCCTGCACTCATCCCCATCTGGTTTCCACACCCATTCAAGAAGCTCATCCTTTTATAGAAATACTTACCTTGGATAAAATGTTCAGAAGTATCTACTGTCTATCATCTGTGGGATGCATTGGAGGTATTTACTGTATTTTAACCAAGGATTTAACCAAACAAAGCCCATAGGCAAAATGAGAGCATATTGATTGTTATCCAAATGAACCTTTCCTGTTGTTTTCTAGACAGATTATAAACTGGCAGTTTGTGTTAGTGTGATGAAGTTTTGGCTATTGCTAATCATTTTTGGCAATTTTATTTGCCTTCTGTAATGACTGCTTATGAAGGTTGAACCATTTGTTCAGGGTCTTTTCACCCCAATCTATATTTAGGGAGGAGGATCCATTGATGCTCAGAGGGACTAAATAACTTGCCTACACAATAGCATGTCGAGCTGCATGCCAGGCTGGCCCAGGTTGCTGAATTCCTCATCACTACTGTATATGATCAGCAGAAACATATGTAATTGCTACCTTGTTCTATGGCAGCTCAGGGAGGAAGCATTTTATCTTCCTGGCATAAATGAAATTGTGTGTCTGAGGTTTACAATGATCTATGTGGTTGGTCAGACAAGATGGGTAAACAAACACTGGCGTCACATAAATCACAAAAGGATAGGGGTTGTATTTTTTGTGGATAATAGCTTGAAGGTCACTAGCAGCTACTTTAGATGTGGCTAAGAATGATGAATGACACACTATTGGTATTATACACCATTCCTGAATTCTGAAAGGAGATTAATGGGACCAGAAAAACTTTTAATGCTATAATTTTATAGCATTAAAATTTCCTAGAAGGTTCTAGGGAAACCAGTATGTGCTTAAAAAAACAATAACTCTCAGGGAAGTAAAATATCCACCTTTCAAATATAATGCCTAAAATACAATCCCTAGGAATAAACCAAACATAAATAATTTTTCGAAGTTCTAGTATGTAAAATATTGAATTCTTTGGCATTTTGATGCAAATAGCATGTTTCGGTCTGTTTTATTTTAGCTATGTCTGGTATAGGTTAGAAACAGGAAACACAGACAATAAAATTTTTGCCTTTGGTCTTTGGAGACTAGTCACACATTATTTTAAAGAGACTAAAAAGTAGATAAAAGTTACTGTTTCCTATTTATGTTTCTTTACTCTTTCCCATGACTAAAGGTCAAATATGAAGATTTAGATTCCTTTCAAATGAAACACCTTAGAATAAAAAGTCTGGGTTACAAAATACTAAAGGTGATTTATTGCCTTCGAATGGCTTACTAGGGATCTAATTTTATTTGTTGCCTGAAGAGGCATTCATTTCTTAATTGGATGAGGTCACCTAATGTTCTAGGCTCCATCTTACTGTTTTGAACAAATCAATAGTAACTCTAAAGTGCTATAGGAAAAGAACATTTTATCAGTTAATGCAAAAGTCTGAGAAATTGAGGATAGAGAAGGGGAACTTACATCAACTGTTATAGTAGCAATGGAAATACAGTAAATGATGAACCTTTCTTTTTTTTTTTTTTTTAATATCTTCATGCCTGGAAAATGCCTGGATTCCTTGGGACAGAGATACAAATCTCCTACTGTGGGGCCCTTTACTGTCTTAGTGCTCCGGGATGTACTTTGTGTACTTTATTATACTATTATATATAGTACAATGAAAGCTATAGAACACAAGCACTGGATATAACCTAAGGAAAGTCTCTTTATAACAGAACAGACCCAATTTCTTTTGGTTAGGAAATTAAAGGCAGCTTTTAGTGAACTATTAAGATTGTCTTCAAGATAAAGGCAGCATTTAGCAGAGGTTTAGAGCACAAATAAGTAAATCTCTAAAGGGAAATGTAGACTGTCACAGTGTTTTAGGGCAAAGAAATTACATGGCCCCACCCCTTTTCTTCTGGGCTGGGGACTGAAGCAACTTGTCTTCCTAGTCCTTAGAGAAAAGCACCACAGAAGCATCTTAGGATTTGAATCTACTGTGTTTCCTACTTGACGTTTGCATTTTAGGGATACCATATCATGTGATTTTTCTCTCCTAGAAAAGTATCCTGGTACTAAACTTTGTGAAATACTTGGAAAGGGGAATTATTTTGGATATTTTTCCCTTGAAGACCAACAGTTTATAAGCAGGAACAAGGGCTCAGAAATACTAGAGAAACAATGTGAAATGAAGACCTTATATGAATTAAAGCCTATCACCCTCTTAACAAGTCCCTGGCACACAATATGGTAGCCCTTTTTCTTTTTTTACTACAATAACCCACTATACATTTCCTTGACATAAAGTTGAATTAAAAGAGAATGTATTTACCTTGGATTTTATCCCTCATATTGTGGGCTTGTTCTACAAGTTGAGTTGCATGGTCAGTGGTATCCTTACTCTCCTTCTGAACATGTTTCCCCTTACTTGAGGCTTGATTTCCCTACAAAGAATCCGAATGAGCAGAAGATAAAATTTATAAGAAAAGGAATGCTTGGATAAGTGCATGTGGAGTAGTTGAACACATTGCATTCATTTTATGAACATAAATTCTCCTGGAATGTGAAAGTTCTATCACATATAGAACAGCCCCAGAAGTCATGCCTGAGGGCTGAGTGATGACAGATTTTAGAATCACAAGATGCTATAAAGTCACAGTTCAATCTAAAGCATCCACCCTTCCCATGTAATTTATCTTTTAAGTTTGCTGTGTCTCTTGATGCCAGTCTAGGAAATGACCCAGGGCTGGTGATCAAGCTGACATTGTACCTATTGAAAAGTTTGAAGATTTGAAGAGAAAATTATCTAAAGATGAATAGACCTTGGAAGTTTCCACTGTCCATAGGCTCCTGGGGGGCAGGGGGAGTCCAAACCACTACTGAAACTGAATTGCCACAGAAACTTAAAGGACTACTACATTCATTGGGCTAAAGAAAGATTTCAGAACTTTGTTCCAATTGCCCATCAATGTGGATGCTACTTTTGTACTCAGGCAGATTTGGCTTGGTGAATGAAACTCTTCAGCAGAGCTGATTTTATCCAGTCAACCTACTCACTTCTGTTTCAGAGCTCCCATATAGTGGTGTGTCAACCTTAAATCCAAGTCCCAAGTAGATTCTGAAGAAAGAAGGGGTGTGTTTGTGTGTGTGTGTGTGTGTGTGTGTGTGTGTGTGTGTGTGTGTGTATGTGATTCTGTGTTGTCAGCTAAGAGCATGGACATAGTTCAAGGCCAGAACCCAGCCTTGTGTGAACAGCACAGGGCACAACTTCTTGGCTTTAGAAAGATTAGCTATATTTAATTGGAGGGAAAATTCTTTAGTCTGGTATTTGTTAAGGGCTCCCTGCCTTGCATTGTGTTTTTCTTGGCTCGGCTTTGTAGCACGGCTTTGTAGCAAAGTGTTGGTCTGGATTAGATAATGCATAAAATAAAATGTTTGTGGTATTTGTTTGGTCATAATGAAACCCAGGGCCTTATGTACCATAGACAAGCACTATGCCCTCTAGCTATACCTCCAGCTTGGATGACTACTGTGGGTAACAATTTTCATTGCTTAAAAAGTATCTATAGGTGTAAAACTATCTAATACATTAAAAGAACTTTGAACAAGTACATATTTGATGATGTTTAAATAGTTATAATTACAAAAATACTCATTTTACTCTAGTTTTATTCTTCAAGGGAACGGTTTATTGTCTTTAAAGTTATTTTTGACATGATAACTGAATTCAAGTGATAAAAATAGCAGGAGGAAGCCACACCTAAAAAAACCAAAAAAATGTTTCTGCTAAACACCAGAGGGCACTGTGAGATACGGAGAGAGACAGCTAGGGAGCCATAGCGCCACTTTCATTTTTGGAGACAACAGACTCAAAAGCTTTCTGCCAGGGCTGCTGTTGAACTGAGATCCTTAGATCTCAGCCTCCTGTGCTCCTGTGTAGCTAGGATTACAGGTATAAGCCACTAGCATCCAGTTGCTAATTATTTCTAACTGGAAATTCAGATTACTGAAGAGAAGAACTCTGATCACTCTGTATTTCAAACCAGCTAGAGCTGAATGGATGAGCTTCTACTCACATTCCTCGCAAATACCACTTTGATGCTCATCCCTTTCCTCCTTTTCTCTGTGGTCATGAGACTGTCAAAACTAAGAAAACTCTTTTTGGGGGTGTTTTGTTTTCAGGAGTACTGGGGTTTTGAACTCCAGTTGAGCCATGTCTCCAGTTTTTTTTTTTTTCAGTTTTAGCTCTTTTCTTGGTAGAGTCTTAAAAATAAAAATTATGTGTAGTTCTTTTGACTCTTTAAATTGCATTTCTAATCCAGTTCCTCCTCAATTCTATTCTAATATATTTTATAGCTGAAAGTCTTCTACTGAGCACCTGTCATATGCCTCTACAATAAAAAATGTATGTATATAAAAAAGAGATAGACAGCTAGACATATACAGGTACATCTATAGATATAATAAACCCAATTGGTAGGAAACTGAACATTTCTTACTCTGTGTGTGTGTGTGTGTGTGTGTGTGTGTGTGTGCACCAGTGCTCAGTTTGAACTCAGGGCCTTTCTTTCTCTCATTCTTGATTGGCTTTTTTGTTCATAGCTGGAACTCTGTCACTTGAGCCATACCTCTAGATCCAGCTTTTTTCCCTATACCAGGCATTCGTTACTTTAAATTGTAAAATTACCGAATGTAATATAATATTGAGGGGATATCTTCTTTAAATCTTGTTTTCCTGTAGCTTCAGTTATGGGAGGAAAATAATGATATAGACATATCATAAAACAGGCTTATCTTGCTTTAAAAAGTTGAAGTTAAAAATTGCCTCAAAACTATAAATTGATGGTTTACATTTTGAAAGATTAATCTTACTTGCTCACCTCCATGGTAAATTCTCCTTGGATGTAGTTGATTAAAAAAAAGTGACAGGAGTTTTGAGTAATACAGTTCATGAAGGACAGTATACCTTGAATACTAATTCAAAAACCAATAACAAGATTTAGTGAAGATGACAACTAATATATAGGATGATCATATTACTAATTGTATAAACTAGGATAGGTTTATGAGTGAAAGGGGAAAGTTTTAGCAATTATTCTGGAACGCAAGTGTGAATGACAGTCTGGAGAAACTAATAGTAGGAACATTGATGTGCAATTTCAGAATCTGGACAGTGATGGCTACTTATGTGGAATTCTTTTCCTGCTAAACATTATTGACTTTCTAAGGCCTTTTTGGCCCAGATTTATCCTCTGAGTGTAGATTAATTTCTACCTGCCTCTAGGCATCCACAGATGTCACACTCTTAAAGTGTCCAAAGTAATCTGCAGTTTTTGTCTTAGCCATCATCTCTCCAAGACCTAACTTCTCTCCATGTGCCTCCTTTTTCTCACTTTTGGTTGGCTCCCCATCTCTTTTATTCCTCTTGTTATTCTGACTTCTCTTCTTCTTCTCCACATTCACTCGTCTCAGTCTGTCCCAGTTCTCGGCAAATCCTGTTACAAGTGCAGGCAAGGACCTAAGCAGAGACTTTCTTGTCAAGTCTTACATAGCAGTCTCCCAGCTGTGTCCCAGCCCTTGGAATCTTCACTAGCCAGTCTGCCACCCATATGTTTAGGGGAACGTTTTGCAAATCTGACTGGCTGTTCTCAGTGAATACGTCAATGTTTTCTGAAGTCCACGAGATGAAATTTCTGTTCTTCTATCCATAGTGGGCAAGGTTTTTCATGATTCAGCCACTGGAAACCTTTTTTCTTGGTCATGGGGCTTGAACTCACATCCTGTGTGCTGTCTTTTGCTCAAGGCTAGCACTCTACTACTTTGAGCCACAACTACACTTTGGGTTTTCTGGTGGTTAATTGAAGATAAAAGTTTCATGGACTTTCCTGCCTTGACTTTGAAATGTGATCCTCAGATCTCAGCCTCCTGAGTAGCTAGGATGACAGGTGTGAGCCACAACACTCCACAATTGTTTTCTGTTTGTTTAGGATTTTTTTAACTGTACATTTTTTGTCTTTTCTTTTTTGTTGCTGGGGATTGAACCCAGGACATTGCACTTGCTAGACAAGTCCTTTGCCACTGAGCTACATACCAGTCCCTGGTAACTTTTAAAGCATTCTATCCTCCTCTTCTCCTTACAGTTAATTTTCTTCAAGATTAAAGTTCTTCTGGTACCAAGAATCAGGCATGTTGTTTCACATTCTTGCCATTGCAGTACTTTCCTTGCCTGGAAGTTCCTGTTAAACTCTGACTCATTCTTAATATACAAACCCTTTCCCAATGAAAGAGTTCAGTATTTCTTTCCACCAGGCCTCCATGACTACATGGTATGGCATAGCTGTCATTTTACATATCTTTTTCCATTAGACTGAGCAGCTTGACCGCAGGGCCTTATACACACCTGTACCCTCAGCACCTAACACAGTTACTGTTACATTCCAAGTGTTCAGAAATGCTTCTGGACTTTTTCTTGCTAGATAACCACTGGTACCACTGGAGCCACATTATCAGCTCTTTTGAGTTTTCTTTAGTTTCTTTTTCAGACAGGGTCCAGTGTTTTTGCTAGGACTAAACTCAGGCAGCCATCACTATACTTCAACCTCTTGTGCAGCTGGGATTATAGGGGAGCCGTCACCATACATGATCCACTTACTTCTTTTCATTCTTCCTTTTGGGGGTGGGCAGGACCACTGATGAACCTCATACTTTTGATGTATTTCCATTTCAGCTCAGGGAGTAGAACAGAATTGGAGAAGGAGATTAGATGGCACCCTGTACCACCCAAAGAGATTGGGCTGTGTGACTCTTGGCTCTGTAGGACTGAGAGAGTAAAAAGTAGTACTGAGACTAGGAGAGAACCATTGTCTCCATCTCTGCTTGTAGCTTAGCACCCTCACCTTGAGCATGATGGCTTTGAGAAAACAGGAGAGGAGAATCTTTGAAGGGTCTTAGGGAATTTCATTACACATGATACTGTGGCAATAGGAAGACACTGGACACTGGCTGTTTGTGAGCACAGATGCATGGATGAGAGGAAAAGGCTCAACAACCTCTCAATGAGGGCTGAAGGACTTGGATATGGAGATTAGCACATCACTAATATCTGTGGTGAGTATGATTTGTGAGATCTAGGCCATACATGACCCATGCAATAGATAATTAGCCAACAGAGGTCAAACTCGCCAGACAGCTTTACTTTTTTTTAAAAAAAATTTTTATTATCAAACTGATGTACAGAGAGGTTACAGTTTCATACGTTAGGCATTGGATACATTTCTTGTACTGTTTGTTACCTCATCCCTCATGTGGAAATACACAATGGAATCTTTCATACAATTAAAGCCACATATTAGTTACTTTCTTTTTTTTTTAAATTTAAACTTCAATATGTATTTTGAATAACCAAATAAATATTTAAGTCCTCCCCCAATTTGGGAGTTTTTTTGTTCTTTCTAAAACAAAATGAAACCTTCAACATAGTCTCCCATTTGCAAAAGCCAAAGTTGCACTTCCCAGCCAGAAAAGTAAAGGGCCATTGAACTTTAGCCCCAGGAGAAAGAGGAGGAGGAGGAGGAGGGGGAGGGAGAGAAGGAAGAGGAGGGCAAATGGAGGCGATGGCTTTGTTGGGAATCCTTGGGTTCTACAATATCATTTGGTTTCTCACAAGTACCTTTTCTTGTTTTGTTTTATTCCCAAACAGCCTTAGTATTCTCGTTAATATTATTAAAATAAGTTCCTATGGAGGAAAAGAAGGAAATGAAGTGGTTAATAAAATGTCTTCAGCATTGTGCAATTGCACACAACACTGTGAGCCCACGGATACACCTGGCTTTTCTCAGCCCTGAACTAGTGACACGTTTTAACCTTTCACCGTCACAAAGCAGATGACCTCGATGGTTTTTATTAGCATAGGTTTGTGTTTTGTGAAGTTCTGATGGCTTTGGGCCAAAAGTACACAATGATGAAGGAACCGCAGTGGTCACCAAATTGCCAACCTAGTGTAGAAGTCTCAGGGGTTGGTGTGTGACCGATGGCATCTCTTAGCACTGAACCTCGCTCCCTTCCTTGGGAGGGCAGCGGGCCCGGAGACAGATGCCTGGTGCTGCTGCTCCAAGCACGCACACTCTCAGCAACACTTAGAAACCATTTGGTGTAAACCAACTGCACAACTCTTGGGGGAAGAGATGAAAGGAGAGGGGGGAGGGGGGAAATGAAGGATGAGGTAACAAGTAGAATAAGAAATGTACTCACTGCCTTTCATATGAACCTGTAACCTCTCTGTTTCACACTTTGACAATAAAGAAAAACAAAAGAGTCCATGGGGACTTTTCTGCCCAGGCTGGCTTCCAACTGCCATCACTCAGATCTCAGCCTCCTGAGTAGCTAGGATTACAGGCATAAACCACCAGCACCCAACTTTCGTCTCTTAGTTCTTCAGCTGCATTGCTTCCATGAGACGTTGATCACTGTCCTTCTTTTCAGTGCTGCAGTTTGTGCCTCTAAGTGTGGATACTGGTTTCTGCAACTTCACCCAGTGCATTGAGAAGGAAGGATCTGATGACAGCTCTCTTCAAAGTGAGAAAACATCACCCAGCCACCTCACAGTGCAGATCTTGAATGTGACTGTCAGCTCTTCGAGGGTGGCTCCTCGGCGGGGCCCCATGAATATTATCTTTGCTGTTAGAAGCGCACAAGGATTTTTGAATGGGTCAGAGGTGAGCTAGTTTCTCTGGAACATGAGTGTGATGGAATTCAGTTGCTTTCTTGATAGAAGGCTTTCTAAGTCAATGCTTTCCATAAATCCTTCCAAGAAGCAATCGTAGACTTCTGAAGTCTAAGGGTTTAAAGGGTGCTAGAGAAACAGCAGGTCCAATCTTGTTCATTTATTTCCAAATGTTTCTGCAGGCTCTTGTGCCACCAGGACTATTAGAATCAGATGTTGCTTGCAGTAAGCATTTTGGGAAATGTCCAGAAGAAAGTTTCTGTAGTTATCAGTCCCCAGAACAGTATGAGGTCACTTTCAAACTTCCATTATTCCCTGCCTGTATTTAACTTACTTTAGAAGCAATAAAAGGACTTGTAACTGTCTGAGCTGTGGGTGGAATCAATCTGAGTAAAAATAATGCCTCAAAAATTGAGATACTTTTGACAAGGCCTAACCATGATAGTCAAATGAATTAACAAGAATTTTTTTTTTTTTGGCCAGTCCTGGGCCTTGGACTCAGGGCCTGAGCACTGTCCCTGGCTTCCTTTTGCTCAAGGCTAGCACTCTGCCACTTGAGCCATAGCGCCACTTCTGGCCGTTTTCTGTATATGTGGTGTTGGGGAATCGAACCCAGGGCCTCATGTATATGAGGCAAGCTCTCTTGCCACTAGGCCATATCCCCAGCCCCAAGAAACTTTGACAAAAACTTCTTGTTAATTCTTTTGATACTTAAGAGATTTCATTTCTCTTTTTGGATATTTGTTGGATTAATGTACTGTATGTGTGTTATAGAAGCTAGGGACAATTTTACATGCATTTTAAAGTAGGTAAATCTAGGGGTGCAATTAGAGTAATTTGCATGTTTAGAAGCATTATCTTTTAAAATTTTAGGAAATACAAGACAACCTCAGCGTGGATCTTATTTCCTTCCTTCCTTCTTTTCTTTCTTTCTTTTGCCATGCTGGGGACTGAACTCAGGGCATCCTGCACGCAAGTGCTCTATCACTGAGCTACACTTGTAGCTCTGTTTTTCATAGGATATAAAAACTGTTTTGGAGAAAACTCTGACAATTCATGATGTCAAAATACCACTATGCCAAAGCAGAAGCTGCTGCTCAGGTAGAGCATTATGAGGAGGAAAATTATTAGGAATTTTTTTTCTTTTGAGAAAATCTCATGGTATAGCCCAGGCTGTGTAGAATTTCTCATTCCTCAACTTCTTGAGCAGTAGGATGATAGCATACACTATGATGGCTAGTGTGTTAACTGTTAGTATGCTAACTGTTTTGAGGTGCCATGTGACTTAAACTTTGTTTTTTGTTTTTGTTTTTGTTTTTTGGCTACAATATGGAAGAAAGGTGGATGTTTCTGTACTAGACTTCTGGGGTATATTGAATGATCTCTTTTATTAACTCTGCTTTTCTTATTCATATAAGAGATCTTTTTCAAGTCATGTTTACCTTAATGTTGTTTTAAGTCTATCTGAGTTTTTGTTTGTTTAATTAGCTGTTTCTCTAGTGTTTTTAAATTTTATCTTCTCAAATCTATCACATCTTTTTGTTGTAAATCTTCATGCTGTATTTAAGTGCATTGTTTTCTTTTGAACTTTATTCATACTTTCTGCTATTTTCTTGTGGTTATAATATTTAACATAAATTCTTGCTCTAGAGTTTATTTTAATTTGTTTGTATGATGAGAAGGTTGAAAGTGACTTTGTTTTGGTCTATTGGCAAAATTGCTTTCTTTTTTTTTTAATTTTTTTTTTTTTTTTTTTTTTTTGGCCAGTCCTGGGGCTTGGACTCAGGGCCTGAGCACTGTCCCTGGCTTCTTTTTGCTCAAGGCTAGCACTCGGCCTCTTGAGCCACAGCGCCACTTCTGGCCATTTTCTGTATATATGGTGCTGGGGAATCGAACCCAGGGCCTCATGTATATGAGGCAGGCACTCTTGCCACTAGGCCATATCCCCAGCCCCCAAAATTGCTTTCTTAACATTTAATGCAACCTTTACCAAACCATTTTTTGCATACTTTATATGATAAAGTATATTTCTGGATGCTCACTAGCGATTATCCACAAAATGTGAAGGCAAACAGCCAAATGACTACCTAAACTGCAACAGGTAACAAGCAGCAAATACAGAGATTTTCCATAAGAATAGTTTTTCAAGAAAACCTGTCAAATGGGAAGAGTCCATGGAGATGGTGGATGTTAACTTTCTTTTAAGACCTTGGGCACTATATTTTTTCTAAGCTGTGTTAACATCAATCATCTGTGACTAGCCACATTGGCCCAACCCTCTGTTGAAGGAAGGCACAGAAACTGAACACCTACCTTTCTAGTTAATTCTTCCAGATCAGACAGCAGGCTTTTCATTGTGTTCTCAGCATTGTTGATTTGTATCTTCCTTAGGGTGTACTGATTTTCTCTTTCTGACAATTTTGTCTGTGGAAAAACATGTTTTGGAAATTATCACTAAATGTGCATATACCAGGGATTAAAACATTGCAGGAGGATTCCACAGTGGGCCCACAGCAGAGGTGGAGGCTATGTGTCTGAAAGTCTGAGCTCTATTGGATTGTTCAGTGTAAGCCCTGGGCTGGTCATAGGGGAAAAAGCACCTTTAATTAATATAAAGGCATAATAGAGTGTGGTAGTGACATGTCTAGGTGTCCTGAGATTCAAAATTTCAATCTGGCCAGGCCTTGGATCAATGAAAATGATCCCTTCAGGATCAATGAAAATGGGCTTTAGCAACTCATGCCCCTTCTTTTGGAGTGAAGGAAGCAATTATCTTTATTTTTAGGCCATTTTCCTCATTGGTTCACATTTTTAAGGGGTTTGGTCTCATTTAGCTCTACTCAGCTTGCTTTGGATCAAGCCCATCATTCTTGGGGTTCTTTTTCCTTCAATAGTTTTGCACATAGTTTTTTTTAGTTTATTTTCCATATAATCTCATTTGGAGAGTGGAGCTCTTGATTAAGACATATCCTAAGTTGGACACTGGTGGCTCTTGTTAGTAATCCTACCTACTTGGGAGGCTGATAGCAGAGGCTTGGGATTCAAAGCCAGCCAAGACAGGAAAGTCTGTGAGCCTTTTATCTTCAACTAACCAGCAAACAACCAGAAGTGGAGTTGTGACTCAAGTGGTAGAGCTCCAATCATAATAGAAAAAACTAAAGTATGGAACCTAGGCCCTGAGTTCAAGCCCTAATACAATACATACACACACGCCATGAAAAGATATATACTTAAGGTTACAATCAACTTTTCACAATGTCCTATGCAACTGTGTGTTATGTATAATAGGCATACCTAGCCCAACCATCTGTAATGTAACTATGGGTCTCAGATAGTAGAAGAGCAAAGAAAAAGCTATTAGAAGTGACTCTGTAAAGAGAGTAAAAGCACAGCCCAAGGCATGGCACCCCTGCATACTTTGAGGAGGTAGATGGTGGAGTTCATTTCATTCACATGCCTATGTGCAGCAGCGCCGGAGGACACGCTCAGCAGCCCAGATTTGCTTTCTTCAATGGAGAGTGCTGCTAACCTGAGATCATCCGTCAGGTCCCAGATGCACTTATCACAGCCTAGAGGTGAAACAGTGACATCATTTCTTCGGAACCTAAAGTCAGCCTGGAAGCATATTGCTTTATTCAGATGATGAATGTGCAGATCTTTGGTTAATACCAAGCTTTTTTTTTTGTTTGTTTGTTTCCTGAGAAGTTGCACTGGGCTACAAAGCTAATCTTTCCACAAACCAAACACAAGTCCCACTTAAAACAATGAAGAGCACAGCCAATGGGGAAAGTAGGTTAACAAGAGCACTAGTGGCTGAGGAAACATGAAGGGAAAGCCTCCTTCGTTCTTTTAATGGTGGGAAAATTGTCTGGCATGCTGCTCTATTTGTCAGGCTTGGATCATTCTTATTTGGTCATAGGCAGGGAAGCCAGCTAGCTGTTGGCAGGCACCTTATCTCAGTCACCATTCATGTGCTAGTATCTGCCTTCACTTCTTCTAGCTCTTCTTTGAAGTCTACCAACTGTCCAGATGAACACTAATGCACACATGAATATATCTGTAAGGCATCAATGTAAATACCATGCTCTGAGCCCATAAGGGGGTGCCAAAATTCTAGCCCAAAAGGGGGAATATGGAGAGGCAGGGCCCATTTTGTTTGCTGGTTATAGGGCTTGACCTCAGGGCCTGGGTACTGTCCCTGAGCTTTTCTGTTCAAGGCTAGCACTTTGAATCACAGCTCCACTTCTGGTTTTCTGATGGTTTACTGGAGATAAGAGTCTCATGGACTTTCCTACCCAGGTTGGCTTTGAACTGTGATCTTCAGATCCTCCTGAGTAGCTAAGATTACAGGTGTGACTACCAGTGCCTGAGAGCATCCATTTTCTTTTTGTTCTTCACCTTTCACATTTGAGGTCCTCTGACCATTGTGGTCTGGGACCCTAGTCCTTCTGGAGTCTACATTCTAAAGCAGGGCTCACTGTGCTTTGAGCCCTGTCTTCATTCCCCACTTGTAATTTGTCCCTTCCCAAGCCCCCTTTCCTCAGACTGTGCTCTCTTCTAAAAAGCTGGTAAATGGAGACTGAGGGGTTAATGGTAGTTAATATATTAATTTGTTAATACAGAATTACTGTATTATTGTTAATACAGCATTATCTACCAGGGAATGAATCCTCAGGAAGTTGGAGAAGATGTTTAGGTCAGGCAGGCATCTTGATGTTCTTAAATATACTTAGCTGGAGAGCCATCTACTTGAGATCATTTCACAAACCTTGCCTTATTTGTGCCTCACATCCATTCCATCTTCTAAGATGCTTTGTCTTGTGTCCAGATGGAATGTGGGACTAAGACACTTTTGTATGGAGGAGGGAATGTCTAATTTTAAAATAGTCTTTAAAGCAAAAGTTTTGTTTCCAGTGTAACTGGTCCTGATTTGATGAAAATACTGGCAGAGAAATCCATGAAGGAACGAAGACAGTTCCATTTGGTAACATCTGAATATTTTCTTTCTCATCCCATCTCAGATTTGGTTTAGGAAATGCCCTTTATGTCTCTTGGCATTTCAGTAATGGCAGGTGTCGTGGGGCATTGCCCAAGGACCTGGAGAGCCAATGTGGACATGAACTCATAAGCCATACTACTAGGAGTGGCACCTCTAACTGTGCCCTCACCCATGGGGCAAGACAAAGAACATGGAGGCTGATCAATAAGTTCTCAATTAAACTACATAAGTGTAAATTACCTGATTACTGAGGTGCAGACAGAGTTAAATAAAGGGTGGCAATAAGGGGAGGAGAGAGAGAAATGGAGACATCTCACTCTCCTAGTCCTTCCTAATCCCATACCTGCAGCACATTAGAGAAAGTGGGGTTAGTCAATGATGTAGTGTTATTTTTACTTATGGTTGGGCAGTCCGTGCCTGTAGGGAGTTCAAAACCTTCTTCCAAGCATTCTCCTGTTACACTGTCACATGGGCCACCACCACAGTTGCACACTGTAGGAAACCAAAACAAGAGATTAGGGAGTCAACTCTTCGTGCTTACAATAGGGTAATAGTTTCAGTGTTTCTAGAAATGCTGGCTTGTAAGTGTGAAATTCTTCAATGAGGATGAATTACAATCATCTTTAAGGTTGTATAGATCTTTGTTGTATAGATCCTACATATTTCACTCTTCACCCACTCTGGCAAATGACATGCCCTAAAGGTGACAATGAGGCACCATGGGCTCTGAATTTTCTAGAATTCCTCTCTTTGAATCCTATTAGGGATTCTGCCTATGACTATGCAACTACTTTACTCCAAAAAAGATCTAGGTGAATTTCACAGGGCACTAAATGGCCATGGAGCTCAGCATTCCATCTGAGAAGCCACCCTTTCATCATATATGAAGTCTGCAGTTTAACCTAACTGCAGGTGTGAGGGAGAATCAGCTCTGAGAGGAGAGAGTGAGGAGTCCTAGGAGAAATTCTTGGCTCTCATGAGCTTGACCTTTGGCAGAACAGACTGCAAACCTCCAAATCAGTGCCATCAGTGAGATGGCTAGGAATAGTGCCAAGGAAAGAATTAGGAACATATTTACACAAATTTAAAAGACCTGAGAGCCCATCATTCATCTACTGATGATTTTCAATAATGTCTTTTGAAAAGCAAAATAAGCAAACCCCAGTCTTATCAGACTGTTCATTTTCCATTGAGTTTCCTTTTTTTTTTTTTTTTTGGAGAGGGGCCTCTGGTTGGATTTTTTTGGGACTGAGCCCAGGACCTCACACATGCTAAGCATATGTGCTACCACTGAGCTATACCTCAGCCTCTTCACTGTTTTTTTGTGTGGAAATAATTTATAATATTTATTTATTTATTTATTTATTTTTTGGCCAGTCCTGGGCCTTGGACTCAGGGCCTGAGCACTGTCCCTGGCTTCTTCCAGCTCAAGGCTAGCACTCTGCCACTTGAGCCACAGCGCCGCTTCTGGCCGTTTTCCATATATGTGGTGCTGGGGAATCGAACCTAGGGCCTCGTGTATCCGAGGCAGGCACTCTTGCCACTAGGCTATATCCCCAGCCCTAATTTATAATATTTAAAGAAGAATTCCTAAATTATCCCTAGTAGAGGTGAGCTGCAATAGAGTTATGACTCTTTACTCTAACCTCTTAACTGTCTTAACTGAAGAATCATAAAAAAGTAGATCTAAAAGGGATATCCATTTATTACATTTCAGCTCTGTAATGTTGCAGAAAATGCAGATTTATTGAACCATTCAACCAAATCATGCTTTACTGCTTCTCCAATGAAATTCTTTTCTAACAGTGTTTTGCATCTTTGTTGTTTAAAGTGAGTTTTAGTAGATGCTTTGAGAATAAGCACATCAACCTCTTAGGCTCTCATCTCACTAAGGTTCTTTCTGACTCCTTTCCCTATCTGATTGGACATGGTACCACTTCACCCTGTCATTATTCCTGGCACCATAACTCTAGGTGCACTCCCTGCTTGTAGGCATTTTGTATTTAACTTGTGGCTTCCGCAGATCATATGTGCACCTTCTCAATTTTAAACTCTTCAATCTGTAAATCTTGTCAAGTGGGAGTATGTTTCAGTATAATACTTTCTCCTCTTCCTCTTTTGCTCAGAGTCACTTAAAAGTAAGAAGTATTCTGTCTCAGCCCTCCTTACTCCCAGGGGAAAGTCATCTAACCTCACTTCTGAAGAGTTTCGCTCTATGTAGCAAATGGATAAACAAAACCATGAATAAAGCATATGTACATGTTGATTAAAATAAACTAACCAGTATGATATTTTATACTATTCCTGCCATACTTACCATTAAGGAAATTAAGTGTGTGTGGCATTAGTAAACTATACTCTTGTTTTGCTAGTCTATATCCTTGAAATGTCAATTTTTCTAAATATAAGTGAAAGATAAGATGTGACATCCAGAATAAGAAAAGTGACTTGAACAATGCAAGAATTAATTCAGTCCTCTGGTAAATTGTAGGTAATTTACTAAGATCTGATTCATTTCTTTGAATGCAATTGCAAAGATTATTATAAGACAAAAATTTATTTGTGTTCCTTTGGCTTATTCTACCAGTGAGCTATGTTAAACTAGTAGTTTTGATCAAAACTGCCAAGATTGGTGAATTGGGATATACATTCCTGTAGAGGTTCATTGTACTGGAAAAATGACAAGGGTACTCTTGCAGTATTTTCCTGACATAAATTACTCATCCAAACCCAATATGAATGGAAGGCATAATAGCCAGACAGCTTGCTTAGGATTCCTTCTCCTGTACCTGCACAGTTCTTGGCTGTCCTGGCATCCCCAAAGTAGCCAGGGGCACAGCGTTCACACTTGAATCCTGTGGTGTTGCGTAAGCAATTCCTACACTGGCCAGTGACTTCATCACAGTCTTCAAAGATCAGGTTAGGATCTGAATTTCCACTGCAGTCACATTTCTTACAGGTGCTTCCCATGAGTAAGGGGTTTCCATAGTAACCAGGAGCACATCTGAAATGTGTTAAACATGTGAGGCATTTAGCATCCACAGTTGTTATTTCCATTAAACAACAATAGAAACAATAAAAAAGCCATTTTTTAGCCTACATAGAAGATAAAGTGTAGTGTGGATATTAGTAGACAGTCCACTCAGAATACATATTGCTAATATGACCTATTTAGTTAGTTACTTCGTTTCTTGAGATAAAGGCCTCACTATTTAGCTCAGTGCTGAGGTTAGCCTTGTACTCACAATCTTCTTGTCTCAGCCTCCGCAAACACTAAGATGGGGCATATGCTACCACCTCTTGCTCTACACTCTTTTCTTTTTCTGTTTTTTGTGTTACTGGAGTATGAACTGGAGAACTAATGCTAGACAAGCACTTTTCTGCTTGAGCCATTCCTCTAGGCACAGCTTTTATTTTAAAGGAACCATCCTCCCACATTGTGTGGTAGGCCATTTGATTCGGCCGGGCTCCAGTCATAGGAGTTCTTGGAGTACTTCAGTGCATGATACATTGTTGGTAACTCCAGTGATTGGTTTGTACAGCTGGCATATGGTGGGTAGAGCTAGACTGACTAAATATACTGCAAGGGATAGATCAGCAATTCACAGCTAAGGAATATCCTGGCAAACTTTTAATAACCTCTATTGAGAAACATGTTCTAAGTCATTGTTCTATGTTTCACTATAATGAATTGTACGAGTAACTAAGCCTGAGCCAATCACATTCTCCTAACCAAAAGTGATTAACTTAGGAGTGAGTTGATTGGATCATAGCTCATACTCTTGTTTGAAGACCATAGAAAAGAGGTAGGAGCTACCATCTTGCAATGGTGTGAAGCCATTCTGGAGGCAAAGCAGATGGCAGAGCTGAAAATACCATAAATAAAGCTGAGACCAAACTGCCATTCTTCTGGACATTTTAGTATGTGAACCTGCAGACACCAGGTACCTACCAGTATTGTGGGGGCAGAGTCAGTGTCTATGGTCATACTTTCTGGGCTTTTAATGAGACAACCTAGCTAATTTGGAGAGTAGAGACTAAAATCTATCCAGTCTTGCTGAAACCTATCCAATAACCTTACTGACATGTGAACTCTGGGTGAGACTACCTCTGCCTCAACTTACCTCAAAGCTGCCAGCAGAGGCCTTGCTTTGAAAATTGGTATTTCAGACCTCATCTAATGGTCAGCTGCTACTAAGTGCAAGCCAGTTACTGCCAGATGATAGCCTCCATACACATATACATCACACATGTGACTAAAGCCCTTGTGCTGTCAGCTCTTAGTATTTTTGAAGAAAAATGGAAATTTGGCTTTTTATGTGAAATTACACTTTTAAAGTCTGTCTAAAACTGGAAAATACTATAGAGTTCATACAATGTTATGATGACTGTACTGTACTTTACCGTCTATTCTCTCCTGTACTGGCTGCCTGTGAATATCCTGGAATTTGGACTAGCCCAAACTAGAATTTGGGCTAATTGGAGGTGATGACATTTGGGAGTGGCAGGAAAGAGCATGTGGTTACCTACCATGGGTTGAAGGTCAGGAAGAAGCTTTAGTTCTGCTGTGATAAGGAAAAACAAAGAAGGCCAGAGAAGGTTTCAGAGTGTGATGAAAGTAAGTAGAGGTAAAGGAAGCCAGTGTTGGCCTCAAAGTACAGGATGGACTCCAGAGTGAGACAATGAGAGATAAGAATGGGGTGTGGAGGACTTGGGTTGGGGCACTGGCCTTGGAATGGAAAGAAAGGGAGGATTTTCCAAGGAAATTAACAAACCACAGCCAATAATAATTAATAATAACAATAATATACTATGTGTTTTTTCTTTATTCAAAGCTACATTCTTTAACCAGAACGATGATTGAGAATATTCAAAAATCAGAGAAATGAAAACATTTTCTCTCCTAGTCTTTGTTCCCATGTTTCAGTTTTCTGGTAAACTTGTAATGTGTTACATGGTCAGTCTTTGCATTCTTTGCTTGCATTCTATCTCATTGGTTCTCTTATGTGTGATTTTAATTATCCCTTGCACCTGAAAGGCCACAGATGCCTGGCATTCTGAGCCTGGAATGCCACTTGGACTCTCCTGAGAGAATCTTAAGAAGTCACCATGAAATGCCCAGATCTTTCAACTCCCATTTTCTTTCCTTTGCTCCACCCTGGACCACGCTGCTACTGCTATAAATGAACAAGTAAATTCATCCAACAGAGGGACAATTCATGTCTCTTTTCTGTAAGGCATAGAGGGAGACAGGAAGAGGAAAAACACACAGACCCTGCTCTGAAAGAGCAGGAAATGAATTAAACATAATATGGTGAATTCTAGAAATCAAAGTCTACGGAAAAGACGAGGATGAATGTAAGTTTTATATACCCCACAAAGAGACATCCTAAGAGGAAATGTTCAATGATCTTGTTATTCACACTTCCTCATGTCTTTGTACTTTAGATTTACAGGTCCTCTGGTCCCCAAGCCAGCATAAATTATTCATCCTTGAGACATGTGTCCGCATTGACTTTCTAGCCTTTGTTGCAGTTCACCAAACAAGTGCTACCAGACTCAGACTCATTGAAATGGGACTCAGATCTTCCACCTCCATGTATAGCTGGAAATTCAGAGATCTGGGAGGGGGAGAAAGGACTTGCCAAAGCTCCTAGAGGCCAGGTGTCAGTTTCTTTTTTTCCATTTGATTTCACTGCATTTGATATATACAGGTTGTCTTCTTGTCTTGCACAGGAGGCAACACAAAATCTCTATTTTGGAATCTCAGTCTACGCTCAGCTACTCTGAGCTTCAAGAATACCTTTTGGTGGTAGGTTCAGAGGCAACTCTGAAGTTTCCGTCTAAACTCCCGTTCCTACAGGCTTTGCAGACAAGGCATATCCCTCCATTTATAGATAAACAAGCTATAGCCTGAGAAATAACAAGACTTACTTGCAGCTTTAATGCATTTGACTTCATGAGTGTGGTATTAGCTAATTAGTGTATTAATGATTCTGACACTTAAATAATCAAATCCTACTTATGTGTCCAATCCTGCCCTCAAAGAACAGAGATAGGGAAGGTCCCTGGAATCTAACAGCCTGCACCTGCTCGTCATTTCCTACAATCTCATTTCTGTATCTATTAATGACTTGATATAGCCAGAGAAAATAATTATTTACAGTGTTAGTGAAAGGATTGTAGCACATAAACCTTGTCATTTCAATTAATTTGAGAAAAATAGAAAAAATGATTTTTTTCTCCTTTTACACCTATTTTCTTTTGAAATTTTTTTCTCTTCATTTTTTTTTTTTGCCAGTTCCGGGGGTTGAACTCTGGGCCTGGGTGCTGTCTCTGAGCCTATTTGTGCTCAAGGCTAGTGCTCTACCACTTGAGCCACAGAGCCACTTCTGCATTTTTCTGACTACTTTACTGGAGATAAGAGGCTCATGGATTTTTCTGCCCAAGCAGGATTCAAACAGCCATCTTCGGGTCTTCTGAGTAGCTAGGATTACAGGCCTGAGCCACTGGCTCTTAAGTAATTGTACTAAGGGGTTTCAATTCAACTTGTCAGTTTATGAGTGTAATGCGTCCCCATCAATGTCATCCTTTTCTGTAGATGATTTTGAACCACAGCTGTTGGGAAGTTTTGGCATTCTTACCTTCTCCTTTTTCTCTGGTATTTCTCCTCCTAGGGACATACAGCTATTACAGAGTGCTTTTTTGAGAATGTGAAAGCTCTCACACTAAATGCCACCAGAATTATTGTGGGAGGAGTCACTCTGTAGCCATCTTTGAGGCTAAATAAGAGGATCTTAAAAGAAAGAAAAAAACCCACACACCTGTAACAATGTAGGTATCACTTAAATGCTCTCCACTTTATGAAAGCCAGGGAAGTAAGGCAAGAACAATGTAATTAACCTGTTCAAGGTGTTAAGGAGAGAAGAGTACAGAGAGAGGCATAAGAACAACTCTGGGCAAATAATAGAGCTGACAGCTGGTTGAAAATACTCCGTGCCGGGCTGGGGAGATAGCCTAGTGGCAAGAGTGCCTGCCTCGGATACACGAGGCCCTAGGTTCGATTCCCCAGCACCACGTATACAGAAAAAAACGGCCAGAAGTGGCGCTGTGGCTCAAGTGGCGGAGTGCTAGCCTTGAGCGGGAAGAAGCCAGGGACAGTGCTCAGGCCCTGAGTCCAAGGCCCAGGACTGGCCAAAAAAAAAAAAAAAAAAGAAAGAAAATACTCCGTGCCTTCAGACAGAATCAGACTAAATTTCACACTGCCACCAGGAGAAGAATCAGAATTTCAAAACTCTTTCCATAGGCTTGGGCATTTTCCAAGACCTACAGTGGCAGACCTCTTCCATTTGTGCCTTCTCTTTAGCTAGAGAGCAGTGACTCAGCTTGGTTAATTCTGGGTCATTCTTTGCCAGTTTTCTAAGATGGGGTGTGGGGGGAGGAATGAGGATGTAACAAGGTAAGAAATTACTGGCTCTAGTGATGTGTAGGTGTATATATATGGATGAATGCTTACAGTGTTTTTTAGTTGAAAAACAAAAAGTACAAGAAATGTATCCAATGCCCAACGTATGATACTGTAACCTTTCTGTACGTCAGTTTGAAAATAAAAATTTGAGAAAAAAAAAAAGTGATGTATATGTGTATGAATAAATGCCAGATACTGTGATTGGAGAAGAGTACACAAATCAATAAGGTATTGATTTTTGTCAAGTAGTTCATAGATTATCAATAAACATTTTAAAAAGCCATTGTAAAACTGGGCATCAGTGGCTCATACCTGTAATCCTAGGTATTAAGGAGGCTGAGATGTGAGGAACATGGTTTTAAGTCAGCCTGGGTGGGAAAGCCTGTCAGAGTCTTATCTCCAATTAACTACTGAAAGAAATGGAAATGGAACTGTGGTTCTTCAAGTGATAGAACACTAGCCATGAGCAAAAAAGCTCAGGGACAGAGTCCGGACCCTGAGTTCAAGCCCCAGGACACACACACACACACACACACACACACACACACACACACACACACACACAGAGTACTGTATGATTTTGAGCAAGTTGCTTACAGA
This sequence comes from Perognathus longimembris pacificus, assembly GCF_023159225.1. Lineage (NCBI taxonomy): Eukaryota > Metazoa > Chordata > Mammalia > Rodentia > Heteromyidae > Perognathus > Perognathus longimembris. Next base: position 35,104,596 of record NC_063169.1, read on the forward strand.
TAACATCCCATAATATTATTTTGAGGGGCAATTGCTTTCTCTGTATGGAAATTGCCTGGTACACATTAAATGCTTTATAACTGTTATTTTATCATTGTGATTATAGTCTAAGTCAAAGTTCACAAATTGGGCCTGGGTGAATTTTGGGAACAGCATGCACAATGTGTGGAGTTTAAAGTGGGAGGCAGAAGAAAGGCTTTAGAGGAAGGGCTCAAGGAGGAAAGATCATGGGCCTGACTGCTAAGACAGGGTGGTGGTGTGAATATTGTATGCTACATGGTAGATTAAGAGGCAGAGGGAGCAAAACATGTTTTATCTCTAGATATTACATACCATTTGAGTCTTTTTAAAAAAGAATATACATTCTTAATAAACACCTCCCAGTGTTTATTTAAATCATTTTTGAAATATAGAAAGTATTAAACTAAATGGAAACATCATATGTCTGTGGCTTACATATATCTTGAAAACAGTGTACACTTTCAAATAAAATATAAATGAAAGTACAGCTAATCATATTGAAAGCATTACTTGAGATAGTGGTGATGATTTTGTTGCATTGGAATGGTCACTTGGGAGGAGATGTGGTTGAGAGTTGTCTGAGTTATGTGTGCAGATCATGCCACGTGCTGTGTGATGACTCACATCTCAGTTTGCCAATAGGTGCCATTCCACTGCAGTTTGCCTGCATAGTGTCGAGGCACACTGCCACTCCTGCTTTTTTCTTCCTTACATGGAGGCAAGGAGACTTACAGAAAGCCCTGAATGTGATTTAACGAACACTTTTTTCTCATGATTGTCACTGCAGTTAAACATAAAATGAAGAAAATATTCCCTGGCAACACATGAACCTTCACGAATATTTCAGGGGATACTAGGGTTTCTTAGGCTGTGAAGAATATTGTTCTGGGGCTGGGAATATGGCCTAGTGGCAAGAGTGCTTGCCTCGTATACATGAGGCCCTGGGTTCGATTCCTCAGCACCACATATACAGAAAATGGCCAGAAGTGGTGCTGTGGCTCAAGTGGCAGAGTGCGAGCCTTGAGCAAAAAGAAGCCAGGGACAGTGCTCAGGCCCTTAGTTCACGGCCTAGGACTGGCCAAAAAAAAAAAAGAAAAAAGAATATTGTTCTGTTACATTTTTGTGATATTTTGAAGCCTGACGTATTCTACAAAACAGAGAACTCCATGCCTGGGAACCAAATGGAAAGCCAAAGTGTGGCTTCCCAGGCCTTACAACCTAGACAATCTTCTCAGTGGGTGGTAGAGATGAGTTGAAAAGAGACATTAAGAGTCATTTGAAAAACCACCTACAATAGATGGAATGTGTTAGAAATTTAATTTCATGGTTTAGATATTTGATCCCCAAAGGCATATGTTAATGATACTTGAGAGATAGTTTGAATGAGTCCACTCATGAGTCAATGCTGGATGATTACCATATGAATGGCCTTCTACAGTACCATGAGCTCTCTCTGGCTAGCTATCTCTGTTTTTCCATCTGATGCTCTGTGCCATCTTAGAACTTCTCAGAATCCCACCTGGCAAGGAAGGTTTCACCAGGTGCAGCTTCTTAACCTTGCATGTCTCAGTTTCCAGAATGAAATGAAATAACTATCTTTTCTTTCTTTATATGTGATCCAGTTTGTGGTATTCAGTTATTACAACAGAAAATATCCCTCTTTATGAAATCATGTCCAAGTACAGAAAGGTTCTGAGTGTTCTTGGATTGGATTGGTATTTTCTTTTGTTTGAAATAGATATCCATATAAATCTGCTGAATGTTTTGAAAAGCTCTCACGGACAGGTCCAAGTTCACCAGTACATTGAAAACATAGATTAGGTTGATGCTTCACTCAGACAACTTAAGAACTTGGATTATAAATTCAGAACAGTAACCCTCCACTCAGTCCCTGGGTCAAACACAAATCCAAAATAGCTAAGGCCACCTTGTTTGGGATGAATAGCTACTGCATGGGAAAAGAAGTCATTCTATACTCTGGAGTAGATGCTAGAGTAGTGTCTTATTCTGTTAAACCAAGGTAGCCCTAAACTTCTGGGCTCAAATAAAGGGGATCTGAACTATGAGGGTATACTTGGCTTAAGCATGTGTTTTCCTGTCTTGTGGTTTTATTGTCTCCTCCCCTATCATTGACATTGCTTAAGGACCAATAGTTGTAGCAGGATCTGCATGTATTCCTTTAATCCTGGATTGTGAGATCAATATTTATGTAAAAGATATTGGTACTTTCTTCTTAAGAGGGGCACAGGAAGGATGAGGGTAATGGGGGGTGGGGGGTGGACTGGAAAGGCAGAAAGAGCTGAGAAAGCTGCTTACCCTGAGCCTCCTCATGCAATGAAAGGTCTTAGAGAGGAAGCTTACTTTTAGTTCCTCGGTGGAGGCAGCCCTCTGTCAAAGAAAATCCCAGAGGCTAGCCACAGGTTAGCAGTGCTTTCCTGCATCTCCGAGGCTTGTCTAAGATCATCATAGACCCTTCAAAATCCAAGGTACTTAGGAAGGCATTTAGGAAAAACAGTTTAGGGACAGTGCAAGAACCTAAACTTTTGACCTAAATACTCAAATCTGTTGTTCCCACTGGGTAGCGACATCACTTCCTTTGGCTCAGTTTTCTCATCAGAAAAATGGCAAAACTTGACCTCCTCTCAGGGTGGTTGTGAGGCTGAAGCTGGGGAGGGGGGCAATTAATAAGTGAAATTATTATTCAAAGACACAATTTGTAATTAATGAAACTGAGATTCAGGAGGATGAACCAACTCATTCTAGGCCCGCATTCTGCCAGGGGTGGAAGCTGGACAGTGACCATGAGTATCAGTTCATGCTCACTGAGCATTCATTAGAGTGCCAGGTGCCATATAAAAACCTGATGGCAAACCTCATGGCAGCCCTGTGTGGTCGCTGCCTTCATTTTCTCATTCTACAGAAGAAGAAATTGACTCTAAGATCAAATAACTTACCCCAGAGAATCAAGAAGTGATTGAATTGTGCTACAGGCTAATGCTAAATCTCATTAACATTCTGTATCCACTTCCCAAACTAGTGTTCTTTTTAAATCCTGTCAATTCAGGTCTAGGATAAACATCAGCTCTGACCCAGCCTCACTGGATAATGGCTGATCCCATAAGCCTCCCAAGTGGGGGGTACTGGGGAGGGAATCTGTTATCTGCAACCTTGTGTCTGGTAGGCATGCTGTCTTGTGTCAGGGTTGGGGCCAACACAGCTGACAGAATCAATTATCTCTACCAATGGGCTCTGGCATGCCCTTCAGGCCAAGAGTAGTTCTCTTTTGCTAGGCCTTGCACTGCTCAGCAGGGCCTTGTGAGAGGCCATTAACTCCTCTCTGGAGAGACATCAAATACCCATTAGCAACAGCATTCAGTCCTTATCAGATTCACTGAGTTTAACCTCAGAGAAACAAATCCAGTCTTAGCTGAGACATTAGACCCCTCAGAGGAGTCTAAACCTTAGAATCAGAAGATGAGCAAATCTTGTGCCTCAGATTCCTCTGTTTCCAACTAAGGAACTACAGAATGATTGTGTCACAAATATCAATCAACCCAACATAATCAGCTCATTTTTGTTAGTCTCTTGCAGGGAATGAAATGCACGTGAGTCCTCAAGTCTCATGTTCCCTCCAGCAACAACAGTAACAAGGAAAAGAAAAAATTCCATAGTCTTGGAGTGAAGAACCATCTAAGTTTTTCATGTTTAATAATCAATCATGTTAACAATTCAGAAGGTTTTTTTAAGCTTGTTTTCTTTGGAGGAAGATTATAAATAAATATTTGTTTGAAATAGCCATATAAATCTGCTGAATGTTTTTCAAAGCTCTGCAGGCTGAATTTGTGTACCCTGTTCAGGGGCTGTCTTGTATGCTCTGTCACTGACATGAGCAACCTGCAGGTAGGTGACAGACAATGTGTTTGATCAGGACCTTCCCTATCTATCATCCACCTGCCTGAACACAGAGATGAGACCAATGTGTACATACTAACGAGGGCTATAGAGAATTCAAATTATCATTGCTATTTGTTTACATTAAAAGAGAAGGTATAAGAAATAATAATAGGGTAGGGTAATCTTTTTGTCAATATATTGGTTCATTAACAATAAAGGATTCACTTTTTATGAGACTATGTCTTGTAAGGGCATTATATTGTTACACTGTTTTCCAGGGATGGAGAGAGAAGTGTAACTAAAACTGTCTTGATAATTTTCTGAACACACACACACACACACACACACACACACACACCACACACACACGGCCTTAACTTCCTCTTTCCCTATCCATTTATCCTGATATTCTGTACTATGGCTGAGGCCTAGACTCCAAAGAACACATCATTAGAGCTACATCAGGACATGGAATTTGGGAAGGATCTCCTGAAATGTGTCTCTCCACCCTTCTTCTTCTTTACTTTTTATTTTTTGTCTTTTCTTTTTGGTTCTGGGGATGGGATTCAGGACATAGCATTTGATAGGCAAGAAGAGCTTTGCCACGGAGCTACCTCCCAGCCCATAAAGCTTCTTTTGACACATAGAAAGAAAATGGAGAATTCTATTTATTTACTTACCTTTCACAGTTAGGTCCAGCATAATTTTCTTTACAGATACACCGAACAGCTCCATTTTTCCTATAGCAGGATTCTGCAAAACTAGAATTATAAATGAATGTAAAAAATCAATTCCATATGTCACTGAAAATACTATCTTAACTTTTGATTAGCTCAGTTTCTACCTTAGTCCCCCTTATGTTGTAGTGGGTACAATCATTTACTTTATTTACTTAAGTTAAATTCTTACCTGTCAAGACATCTAACATCCAGGATGTCTAAAGAGAAAATGTCACTCTGTTGGTGGTACCATTTTCCAGGTATGTTTACTTATTTCTTAATATAGCTATTTCATTATTTTTGCTGGAAGCAGTAGGAATTTCTAGCATATCATTTTGTATTCCACAAATATGTATGTGTACATTTATAACATAAATATCGTACTTAAATTTTCAGATAGAGGTCTAAAATACATATCTAAAGGCAAAAATAAAATAATTAAAATTTTGCTATAATTTTAGATGTTTATAAGAATTCTCATTTAAAATTTTTCCACTATTTTTGGCAATAAGTCAGATTTTTCCCCTTATTTATTGTCAAACTGATGTACAGAGTGTTTACAGTTTTGTACGTTAGGCATTGGATACATTTCTTGTACTGTTTGTTACCTCCTCCCTCATTCCCCTTTCCTCCCTCCCCCTCTTTCTCTCCCCCCATGAGTTGTTCAGTTGGTTTACACCAAACAGTTTTGCAAGTAATGCTTTTGTAGTTGTTTGTCATTTTATCCTTTGTTGCTTGATTTTGGTATTCCCTTTCACTTTCCTAGTTCTAATACCAGTATATACAGTTTCCAATGTACTCAGATAAGATACAGTGATAGTGTGGGTACAACCACAGGAAGGGGATAAAAGAGGGTCATCAACAATAGAAGCTACAGTTTCACATGGCATGTTGAAAGTAATTACAACAGTGATAAAACACTAGTTTCTATAACATGGAGTTCATTTCACTTAGCATCATCTTATGCATTCATAAGGGCATAGTTATTTGGGCTCTTGTGATCCTCTGCTGTGACTAGCCAAAATCTAAAATCAGATTTTTAAAAGATCAAGGACCAGTCATAAATTACACCCTATAATTTCCACAGAACCTTAATTTCTTTCATTATGTACTGTAAAGATTGGGCTAAGTTGAAGGGACTAGCTAAATCTGAACAGTGTAAAGTAAGCCTTTAAGCAAAATCAGACCATTTCCTTTTTTTTCCTTCTCCTTCCCCTTCTCCTCCCTTCTTGACCTTTTCCTCTCTCTTCCTGTCCTTTTCTCCATCCTCCTCCTCATACTTTTTCTTCTCCCCCCTTTTCTCCTCTTCCTCTTTCCTTTTCTTCCAGTACTTAGACTTTTCCCTCTTCCTTTTTCTTTGTCTCCTCCTTTTTTCCCCTCTCCTTCTCCCCCTCCTGCTCCTTTTCCTTCTCCCCCTCCTCCTCTTTTTCTTCCTCCTCCCTCTCCCGCTCTTCCTCCTGTCCTCCTTCTCCCACTTTTTTTTGTCAATAAAAAATAGGATACAGTATAGAAAATTTTGGTCCAGCAGAATAAATAACTCCCTTAATTATTAAGGCAGGAAAGATGGAGCATTACTTTTCACATGTGTGGAAAATTTCACACTGACACATGAATCAGGGTGTAGGTGAGTGAAAAATTTTAAAGACTTTTAAATTAGTCTAGGCTTAAGCACTGTGCAAATCAATGAAGCATGACCTGCTGCTCTCAAGTTCTTGCATGTATCAGCAATTTTACTCTAATGATCTTGGAAGGAAAGCAAATGGATATGTTTGCTTTGTTTGAAGACATTTATAAAGCTAGTTAGAAAACAGTGTATGTTTCTCAGTGAAAGGAAATACCCACAATTTATTTTCTCTCTCTCTCTTTGGTAAAAACATTCCAGTGAAATTACATTCCTTTGGCCTTTTCCCCCTTATTTTGCTTGCTCATATCCCTTAGCTGCTTTAAAGAGACACTGCCAATGGAATCCAGAACATGAACATATACTCATACATGTTCCTTCAAAGGTGTTGCACTCATCAGTCCACCCACAACTTTAAGATGAAACATCTGCCAGGGTGGTCTGTGTTGTCTGCCTTTTCCTGATGTCCTACTGTTTCAAACAGATGACCTTTTCCTTAATTGGAGTGATTACCATAAATAGTCATAGACATGGAGGATGTCTGGGCAACCCAAAATAAGTAAATGAACCCTGCAAATGGTCCCCAGGAGCATCAATTTGCCCTTTGGATTGGGGACCTGCAGAAACAGAGATGTTCATTCTTGCTGCTGTTGTTTTTTAAATCAGTCTTAACAGTAATATTTTTCTTAGGGAACTCAGTATTGTTGGCTTGAAAAATAAAAACACTATGTTTTTCTCGGTATACTCTCAGGACTGCACATACCATCTCTCTTGGAAAACCCTTGGGGGGAACTTCAAGCAAAAAGACTCAGTCCTGTTTGTTTAACTCACTCAAGCTTGATTTCCTTGCTTTCTGATGTGGCCATTATTAACTAGAACCCCAAATTCTGCCCTCTACAGGCTCAACCTATGGATCTTTCAAGTGTAATTCTGTTTCCACACCTTTTCTGATGAGCTTTTTACTTTTCTTTTTAATAGAAACTCTCAAGAAGAATATATTTTAAAAGCTGCAGAAGGCGATGGACCATTCGACTTTTGATAAACTCGCTGATTAGTATTTGAGATTCATTAACCGAGTCATTAATAAAGCCAGACTAAGGATTAGATCTTTGAGGGATCCAAGCATATTTGTTTATTCTGTGATCACAGATTCACTGTCCCCACCCCTTGTTCTTTAGAAGGAAGTTTATTTTCTGGATAGTAATCTATTGCTGCTACAGAGAAAACTCTATAAAATCTTAGAGAAGGTCTCTCATGTGTGATCATGCCCACAAAACGTTGTTTACCTATATATAGCACACTATTGTTTGTGTTTTAATTTTCACCAGGTAGTACAATATCAAGTATGTATTACAGAGACTTTCCCCCCATTCTATCTGTGAATGTGCACCTTGGCAGCACATTTCCAAATCCCCTTTTTCAGCTATTTTAAACTCTGGCTCCTCGCAGGTTTCCACCCATGCTGGGTAGAAATGATTAATCCTGATGTCTTTGGAAACCATTTCCTCTCTTAGGGTAGACACCAACCAATTGGAAAGGTGTTGCCTCATTCATTGACAAGAGCTAATGGCCATGGTATATGTCTAGGGTAGTCCTAGCAGAGGATCACAATAGCTCAATGACTATGTACATATGATCACGTAAGATGATGCTAAGCGAAATGAACTCCAAGATATGGAAACAAGTGGTTTTTCATTGTTGTTGTTATTTTTAATATACTATGTGAAATTATTTCTTTTTTCTTGAGTTTTTCTTATGATTTATCCCCTGTTTTCATTGTATTTGATTTTGATACTGTGGGTATTGCATATATGCTTATCTGAATTAGGGCAGGGAAGGGGAACATCAAACTGACAAGACAAAAGATAAAAGTCCAACCAATGCAACAATGATACTTGAAAATTACCTGTACAACCAAGAGGGGGGTGACTGGGGAGGAGGGAAGGTGGGAGAAAAACGAAGGAGGAGACAACAAATTTGACAAGAAATGTACTCACTACCTTATGTACGTAATCCTAACCCCTCTGTACATCACCTTGACAATAAAATTAAATTAAAAACAGAAATAAAAGGGAAATGATTATTGGGGAAAAAAGAGCAAATGCCTGGGGGAAGTGGTTCTTGCTCAACCATAATACTAGATAATGGGGTGAAAACATAAAGACTTACTTGCTGAATACCAGGATGTTGAAGCATGTCTTTTATGGAGAGAGGGGAGTAGGATTAAAGGAAGGGGCACAGACAGAGGAATAGTGGATGAAGACAGTCATAAAACTTGATTTATACACATGAACATGGAAACTTGAGAGGTGGGGAAATGATGGAAAGGGTGACAGTGATCAAAGTACATTGTACATACAAATTGACACATTGAATTGAATGGCATGTACAACTATTTAAAGGTTATTAGAGGGGCTGGGGATATAGCCTAGTGGCAAGAGTGCCTGCCTCGGATACACGAGGCCCTAGGTTCGATTCGCCAGCACCACATATACAGAAAACGGCCAGAAGCGGCGCTGTGGCTCAAGTGGCAGAGTGCTAGCAGCCTTGAGCGGGAAGAAGCCAGGGACAGTGCTCAGGCCCTGAGTCCAAGGCCCAGGACTGGCCAAAAAAAAAAAAAAAAAAAAAAAAAAAAAAAGGTTATTAGAAAATGATTAACTTAATAAAAAGACTTTCTGTGGCAGCTTCAAAAAACAGATTTGCTTTGAAGTTTCTTAATGAAGTCAAAATTTTTTGTTGTGTTATCAGTGATTAAGATGTGGCTAGAGATGATCAAAGTCCATTATGTATATGTATGAAAATTTCATAATGAAATTTATTATTTTGTATTACTAAAATACTAATACTTTGTAAAGAAATATCATTTCTCTACCAGCACATAATTGTTCAATATGTATACTTGCATGAATGCAGGTAGATAAGATGTCTCAGTCTACTTTGAAACTGTTTCAAAGTCTTGTATATCAAGACATTAATGTCAAATAATTGTCAGGAAAAGAAAGTTTTTTCATGTGCCTGGGTCAAAAAGTGCAAAAATGAGACAGTACAATCTGAAAGGATCACTTGAGATTGCCTTCCTAATTCATGTGACTGACTAAAGGAATTGCAGCTCAAAGCTTAGAAAATCTCTTCTGAGATGATGAAGTTGTACGACATCTTCATTTATATGGATAATGCATCTAACTGGTTATTTGGAGATCAGAGGCAAATATATTTAACAAAATAAGTACCCTATGGCAAGAAAATAGTACAATAAATATCAGATGTCATTAGCATTAATGTTTGAAAGCAGAATATGAATGTACACTTAAAGATTACACCTAGGGGGCTGGGAATATGACCTAGTGGCAAGAGTGCTTGCCTCGTTTATATACATGAAGCCCTGGGTTCAATTCCCAGTACCACATACAGAAAATGGCCAGAAGTGGCGCTGTGGCTCAAGTGGCAGAGTGCTAGCCTTGAGCAAAGAAGCCAGGGACAGTGCTCAGGCCCTGAGTCCAAGCCCCAGGACTGGCAAAAAGAAAAAAAAAAAAAAAGATTCCACCTAGATGAGGCAAAAGAGCTCATAAATTGGGTCATTCTCAAGTGGAGGTAGCAGAATATTTAATTTTTGTGTCTTCACTCCATCGCAGTACCCTCCACCTTGAACACATTAGTAATACTATCAGACGTGAGAGATCACAAAGCAAGGTCTAAGGCCCTTTTATAGTTTCTAAAGAAAGACAAGGTTGTGGATGTTCTGAACTCACTGACTGTCAGGTATGTGGTAGGAGTTGAACACATCACAAGCTATTGAATGAATTGTTAGTTAATATTCATATTCAGTGAAGGAAAATCCTCAGGTGGAAATATGGTTGTTTCCTTCTTTTTCTCTTTTCTAGCCATGAGTGTGAGTATATGTGTATTTATAAGTCTGCAAGTGTGTGTGTGGTGACTATTTAGACATTTCCCCCCATAGGTTAGAGATAGCCAAGGTGTCATACTCTTGCTTATGAAACTTGGAATACTTTACTGAATTTATGACACATTCAGGTATTTTGGGAACAGAATTAATCACATGCAAGTGCTTCAGCTTTACCTCAGAGGGTGTTTAGATTAGGGATCTTTCCCACTTATATCTTTTTCAGTTTCACCTCAAGGTTCAGAGTTGACTATGGGGAAAAATTCTCCTCAGAACTCTGGATCAAGTGGAGAAAAAATGTTGAGGATGAGCATTAGAATAAAACCCTCTTTCTTTGAGACTTACTTGGCCAGGTTGGGCAAGGGACAGGGGCAGGGCAGGCAGAATCGAGGCACACCCCTGATGGAATCTCCGATATAGCCATCCAGGCATTTTTCACAGTGCTCCCCTGTTGTGTTCCTCTGGCAGTGCTGTGAGACACAAGACAGGAAAAAAAAATGACCTAGATGCACATGGAATTTTATAGACAGAAAATGCAGCAAGCAAGCAATACTTCAAACACAGAGACATCATGCCTAGAAGGATAGATGTTGTGTGGAGGCACAAAGGAGTCCCCTCCGGAGTCCCAATTACTGCTAGAAAGTGTAGACAGAAGATAGATGTGTTTATCCTGGATATCTATCTGGGTATGCACTAGCAGCCTGAGGCCTCTTTAGAGGTTGTGTGCAGTGGAGACCATTTATTGTTTCAATTCTGAAAGATCATCAGAAAAATCATACTCTGCATGTTCTAGAAGCATCCGCTTGCAGACTAGTAACGAGCATGAAATTACAAAAATAAAACAAATAATATGTCCTATGACTTACCCAGAACAATGAGAATAATAAAAGATTATGGGCATGGATGAACCCAATATGTTAGATTGTGGTACAAACAAAGATAAAGAGCATCTTGCTAATGGCATGGTGTTCTGGATAATGACACACAGAAATAGTGGGTTGATTTGAATGATGTTTCCATTTGTGGTGAAGGATAATAAATAGGAAGAAAGACACAAAATAGGCTGATCTTTCTGTGTGGAATGCTTGCTCAGCATCCAAGAATTATACTAGGCTTCAAAGTCTCCAGAAAGTTCTCTCTGATTCTCCACTCCTGATTCCCATGCAATTCTTACTACCCACATCCCATTATTATCTGTTCCCAGACTTAGTCACCCTCTCCAGTATACTGTGTCCTCAGCACTGTATTATCACTAATGTGCACAGCACAGGTAAATGCTCAGAGGCAGGATTAATTTCCACAGAGGCAGTGATTCACAGAGACAGCTTTCATTCATAAAACTTGATCTAATAGGCCAATAGCACCCCACTATTTTCAGAGTACCTTCTCCAGTGTGTACAAAAGTGGAATTGGTGAAGAATTATACTGCTGGTACCAGATTGCCTTTGGAGAAGCACTATTTGAGTAATTATCTTGTAATGCTTGTGCACAAGAGCTATTACAGGGCCTCCCTCTGTGGAGGGAGTTAGGATGGGTGGGGGAGGGCCAAGTTGGAGCAGAGTTAAGCTGAACTTTGGACTCTTTATTTTTGTCTTTATGCTATTTATGCTTCAGAATAGAACAGCTAGCTCTAAACATTTTACATGGATTAAACAATTTGATTCTTCTAACAATGTTTTTCTTTGCTCTCACGTTTTACATATAAAGAGAGGAATAGAAAGTTAAGGTCTTTTGCTTGTTTGTTTGTTTTTGTTCTTGTCCTGGGTATTAAACTCAGTCCTTGAGCAATTTTGTTCAAGGCTGTTGCTCTACCACTTGAACCACAGTTCCCCTTCTGGCTTTTTGGTGGCTGATTGGAGATAAAATTCACATGGATTTTCTTGTCCTGGTTGGCTTTGAATTGCAATACTTGGAGATCTCAGAAGCTTTATTTTTTCCCCCCTTGCATTGCTGAGGATCCAGCCTAGGATCCCATGCATGCTGGGCAATCATTCTGCCACCAGGCTGCATGTTCAACATCACACAGAGAATAAGCAGCAAAAGTGAGATTCCAAGTCTCAATCTTGCTCCACAGTCCAGGCCCATAAAACATACAGCTTGGTCAGTAATGCTAGAGAAAAGGCTCATTTTCCAAACCAGTCTTAGATGGGCTTCAATTGAATGCACTGGATTATTTTACTGAGAATTTTGAGCTTCCAGAGTATCACACAGTTAAGAGAGAGGAATGGTCATGAAATCAACAATCTGTATTCACTGAACACGCTTAAGGTCAATCAAATGACTGGCCATTAGGTATGAGCCTAGATTATAATTATGCATACAAAGTTCAGATTGCAAGGAAGTGGTGCTGTGGCTTAAAGTGTTGCAGCGCTAACTTGATAAAAAGAATTCAGGGACAGAGCCCAGGCCCTGAGTTCAAGCCCCTGATCAACAACAACAAAGTTAAGATTGCTTGATCAATTAGAACTCTGAAAAATAATGAATGGTATATATGCAAGAGGGTGTTAACATATTTATCTCACAGTTCTTTTTTTAAATCTAAGAAACTATTTTTGTATGTGGAGACTACAGGTAGCATTTAAACACTCAGTTAATTGTTCAAATTAAGACCTTATACATTTTGTTTTGATAATGGTCATTATCTTAAAAGTGTCATTCAGTTTTCTCACATTTAAAAGTATACTGCTAATTCTGGCCAACTAACGAGGAGAGCCCAGAGGCTGCAGCCACACAAACATTGGACAGGGCAGAGATAGGGGCGCCAAGGTACCACCATCCTCAGCATCACAGGAGTCCACACAGGACCACGCCATGCCTCAGCTCAGCCCAGATGCATCCTGTTGTTGGAGGCCAGGGTTGCTAGGCAACCCCCCAGGCTCCAGTGAAGTGATGGCATAACACCTGCCCAGGGATCTTCTCTGCCACACTCTGGGGAAGCCCCCCATGTAGCTCACAGTTCTTAAAACTGGTTGTGTGCTTAGTCGTCCTTTAGGAATATATTTGCTGGGGAAATACATGAAAAGGAAAAATGATGAATGAATGGGCTAGTATCTGGAGCTAATAAAAGAAATTAATTTGCACTCAAACTGGCTCAGAATTGGTGGTGATTTTTCATTCCAGGGAAATCCAATAAGCCATAGGTAAACATCATGAACTATCATGAACCCAAGCCATAAGCAACCAGGAAGGACTGCTTTGTAGACTGTGGCCCAATTTCTCTGAGTCCTTGTTAAACAGATGAAGCCTATCTGAGCAGAAGAAAATAGGCCCGTGGTCAGCTGTCAAACAGTTACTTGTGCATGAAGTGCTTCTTACATGGTTAAAGTAAGTTAGTTCCTCATTGTGTCCCCTTTTAAACTGATGGGTTTCTTGTTAGGGCTGTAATTCTGCTGTAGTACCCAAGGGGAGTAATTGCCCCAGGACAAAGGCATCAACTCTCTCTTGACCTCTAAAAGATGATGGTTTAAACTTGACTCTCCTTATCTCTCTTCTTTAAATGATTGTTATGAAATTCCCTAGAAGGCCTTGATGTCCATTCTGGAAGACTGGTAGAGAATCTGCTGTCAGGCAAAGGTCCCTAGCTTATTCTCCCTTCTAGGGTCTCTATTTCTTTAACTGTATGTAAAATGAAGACTCAGTCCACACTGCCAGTCAGGGTTTCTTTTCTCTTTGAAAATCTTTTACTCTGAGATTATGCAATGTCCCTTGACTTTCAAAGCTTTTCTGTTTAAAAGAGAGAAAACAACAATGACAAGAGTAAATATATTGTTGAGGAAGAGTTTACTTTTTAATATAACTCACCCCCCTTAAAGATGAAGTAATTAACCCATGGCCAGACAGCCAGAGTCAGTTACAAGCAAAGTGTTAGCAATGATCTTGAACACAAGCTCTGTTCTCTCCACATAAGAAATTCTGTCTTCTGACAACTTTTTCACCATACCAGCACAATGTAGGATGAGACCCCCAAAGGGTCAGGTTCTTCCTTGGGTAATATCAACATGCTTCATGCAGAATGAAATCCACAGATCTCAATATATGTGCCAGGAGGTGAAAACTGTTTCCCAAATAAAATTAATATTTTGTCTTTTGTAATCTCATTTGCTCATGGGCATGAGATGCACCTTTCTAGAAGCAATGTAACACAACATCACGCCAGCTTGAAGCAGAAGTGGGTGTATCAATCCAACTACTCTCAGTTAAGTCAGTCTCCAACACATTTACAATATGTAAAAGTTTAATAAAAGTACATTACATAGATTAACAGCTAATGGGATTATTATTGCTATAAGAATTATAAATTGTTTTTAGTTTAAAACGATGAGTTTTATTTATTTATTTATTTTGCCAGTCCTGGGGCTTGGACTCAGGGCCTGAGCACTGTCTCTGGCTTCTTTTTGCTCACTCTACCTTGTGAGCCACAGTGCCACGTCTGGCTTTTTCTGTTTATGTGGGGCTGAGAAATCAAACCCAGGGCTTCATGCATGCTAGGTAAGCACTCTACCACTAAGCCCCATTCCCAGCCTGTTTTTAGTTCAAATTCCTAATGCAATATATTTGGTGCCAGTCCTGGGACTTGAACTCAGGCCTGAGTGCTATCCCTGAGTGTTTTTGCTCAAAGCCACAGCTCCACTATGGCTGTTTTAGTGCTTAATTAGAGATAAGAATCTCACAAACTTTCATGCTTGGGCTGGCTTCAAACCAAGATCCTCAGATCTCAACATCCTAAGTAGTTAAGTTTATAGGCTTAGACCACATGTGACTGGCTGTAATGCAATTATTTTCTAATGTAAACCACATAAACCAAGCTCTTTCTAAAAAAATTAGAACTTTGTACAGGATACATTTTCTCTTTACATAAACAAAGTATGTGTTCCAATGTCTTATTTGGTTTTCTTATTGTGGGCTTTTTCAGTACAACAAATAAAATAAATAAATCTCAAGTATATAAAGAATTCATGATATTTAGCTTGAGAACTGTTTATGTTGCTTTTTTAAAATTTCAGGCTATGCACACATATTTTAAGGTTCTGGTAAAAATGAGGGTTTGGATCCAGGACAATTGGTGTAAAACCTAAGAGTCTATATTTCTAGCAAGTGTCTATATATTGCCAGTGGCATTGTTGTAGGCTGCTCTGTGAAGTGAGGAAAGTAAGAATCTGGAAAGAAATACCTAATATTAGAATCAGCACTTTCTAATTACTCAGAGTTGTCCCAAAGCCTAAATTTTTAGAGGCTGTATAAAAAGGGTGACCCCTGTCTGTTAGATATTACAAAGTGAAAGGTTTTGGTATTTAGGTTATCTTGTTATGTCAGTTACAAATGCATTCATTTACTTAACAAACATGGATTAAGCTGATACCATGATAGATAATGAGCTATAAATGAAGAAGAAACTTTTGGAGGATTTTAGAACAAAGGATTCCTTACGTTGTTTATGAAAGCTGTTTCCATGTATGCCCAGGGAGATTAGAGGAAGTCATTGTATGTGTGGAAGTTTGAGCAGCAGTCAGGTGCTGTGGAGTGAGCCTAGTTATACAAGTATACTTTTATATGAGCAGGGTATAAAGGGGAGAAATATTTGTTAGGTCAGCCACTTGATCCATGCCTCTAAGCCTGCTTTGTTCTTGATACTTTTCTAGGGGCTGGGAATATGGCCTAGTGCCAAGAGTGCTTGCCTTGATACTTTTCTATATGGGTTGCACTTATCTTGTGCCACCTTCTGGAAGCCTTCTATACAGCCTGGTATATTAACTGGACTTTGGGACACTACCTGGCTGCTCTTCTGCAAACACTGCCCAAGGTTCTGATAGGATGCAGAGTGGTACCTTAGAAGGACACAGTACATATTAGATGTCTAAGCCATTTTCTAATGTAGCTTTCTCTGA
This sequence comes from Perognathus longimembris pacificus, assembly GCF_023159225.1. NCBI lineage: Eukaryota > Metazoa > Chordata > Mammalia > Rodentia > Heteromyidae > Perognathus > Perognathus longimembris. The sequence goes on from NC_063169.1 coordinate 35,120,637, forward strand.
AAGATTAGGTGTTAGTGAAAAAATCTCCTTGCTTGTCTGATGTCTGAAATGGTGCTGTCATTCTGTTTATATTGCTAGACGGCTTAGTTTATTGATTAATTAGAATCAGTCCATTATTAAAATTATAATTCTTATTTTTGATGTGCTGGTCCTAGGGCTTGAGTTCAGGGAATGGGTGCTGTCTTTGAACATTTTGCTTAAGGCTGTCACTCTAGCACCTGAGCCACAGCTCCACTTCTGCTTTTTGATAGTTAAATGGAGTCTCAGTAAGTGTCTCAGGTACTTTCCTGCCTGGTCTGGCTTCAAACCATGATATCCAGATTTCAGCTTTCTGACTAGCTAGGATTACAGGTTTGAGCCACAGGTATCCCACTCCAGTCTGTTAATTTTAAGGTTATTTTGGCACTGGAATTGAGAAGGAATTAGAAGCAGTTGGGAGTACACAGTGTGTGTGTGTGTGTGTGTGTGTGCATGCGAGCACACACATATATATATATACATGTATATACATACACATACAAATATATGCTCTAGCTTTCAAAATAAAAGTAGAGCAAGACAAAAATGAAATAAAAGGCAGCCTTTCTACTTTGATTGCCTGTAAAGGTTGGAAGAGATAAGAAGTCAAGCAACTGGTGAGACCAGAACACCGGTGACATAGTTAGCTGCATAGAGTGGTTTTGTTAGAGCCCCTGTTTCTTGGGCTCCCTGAGATGGGAGAATGATCTGGGACCACAGGTGTTGAGCAAACTGTTTTTTTTCATTGTTAGGCTAGAATAGGGACAACCAAGGAAACAAACAAACAAAAAAAAAACAACTGAGTTTGATACCAGTGTTACTCCGTAGGCTTATTGTCTTTGCCAATTAAGTGACAATCTCTCATTTCTGTATTTGCAAGGCATTTATCCTCCTTTACTCACACATAATACAAATGAGACACTTTTTTTCTTTTCAAAATCAAGTTTATAAGAATATGAATATATGTATCTTTGGGAGACAGGACTGTGGGTGATTTATACTTTTGAATTTCAAACATACTACATAGCCTCTAAATAAATTCACTGAGCAAATATTAAGTGAGTAAGTAAAACAAGCTATTTCTCTCTACATATATTGTGAGGGAGGAACCACAATTATGAGTAGAATAGTTGTTTATTTTTTTGTTTAAATTTTATCTTAGAACAAAGTAATCATAGGAGGATCAGGGGGCACAAAATGATGTTTAACACTAGCCCAGCCTCACTCTTTGATTAGGAGCCCCTGTACTCCAGAAACAGGGAAGAAATGAATCTTCTCAGATGCCAAAGACCAGATCAACCAACACACCATGTTTGTTTCTATACTGACATCATCATTTTATACAGTGGCTTAGTCACTGCTCTAGGCAGGGTCTAGCAGGAGACATTTTCCCCTTTTAATTTCTTCCAGTCTTGTCAGTAAGCAGCAGATGATAGGCTTGGTGCTCCCTACTATTCTGTAGTTTACTAAATAAAGAGCCTCTAAGTGTTCAAATTTATCAGAGATGTGCATTATTAGTTTAAGGGTATGCATGGGATAATTTCCCTCCAAATGTCACTGGGATTAAAACAACAGGAAACCGGAGGTAGAAGCATTAGAAAGGGGTAGACTTTGGCAGCTGGGTATGCCTACATAGCTACAAAGCACATCCTGAATGTAATGGTTATTTAAGAAGTTGGGGGGGTGGTGGAGAGCAGGAGAACAAATATGAGGGCTGAAAAGCACTACAAGGACATAACAACACTTTTTGCCTCTTAGTTTTCTGCCCCTAAAAAAATTACAACTTCTAGGTTTAAAATAAATAGAAGTGTTCTAATTTGCAGCTTCACATGAAGTGTAAAATAGCATCTTCATGTACCTTAGAGGCCACCTCGAATTAAAATTCTTTAATTGGGACAATTATGCTAATTTTAAGTGTATTTAAATAAATCTTCCAGTAGCTTAAGAAAAACTCATAGCATGAGAAAAGCTCTTTTGCTGTATAGAAACTTGAAGAAATGGGTTTTCTTACTACATCACATCCCTGATGAAGAAAAGCATGGCATTAGGTCATAAGAATTTAGAAATGGTAAGTTTGATTTCTACAGTAGCTACTTCCAGTCAGTATTTCCTTATCCACTCTCACTGTGGTGTCATATCCAGGCACTGAAGCAAGAAATGTGCAATGAGGGCTTTTCTTTTAGAAGCCTTCTCTGTATCATACGTAATGGAAGATCAGTCTACTGGAGAATTAATTTCAATTAAGGGGAAAAAAGGTCTCTGTGGGACTTGAAGATGAAGCCTTGTGGTTACTTCTTTATTGGCTATTTGGCTCAAACTTAAACACCTTTTAGAACTAATTTTTATCTATAAACCTGCTTATCTTATCATCTATAATAAGCTATGCAGCAACTGCTTTATTCTCCGGGTTTTTGTGGGATGAAGCCAAACATATGGCAAACTATACTATTACAGAAGAATCTGGATGCATGCTTCCTTCCTCTGTGTATTATTTTCACCCGTCACTGCTGGCCTACAGCAGGAAACCAGCTGTTGAGTGTGGGGAGGCAGGAACCTTCTGGAGCACATATGTACATTTGTGCCAAAGCCTTGGTGGCCACTTAAAATGAGAAGACATTTCCATGATGTGCTTTGCAGGAAAATGTAAAGACTAGGGAAGGGGCTTGATGAGCAGTTTGTGCTCTTTCAGTCCCCAGACTCACCACACAGAATCCGAAGCCATCCAAGCATTCATTGGAATTATCGTTGCAGTCACAGGGTAAACACTCTCCTGACAAGGCCCGGAAGTAGCCGGTATCACATCTCTGCAACACATTTAAAAACATTTTAATTACAAGACTCATTGCAATTTGTAATTCCTGAGAGAAATGGTAGGTGAATAGTAAATTAAATTACTTTACTGCTAAAGCATATGTAAAGTAATTCTTATACATGCAGTGATAATGGATAGATAGGTTAGATCTCTCTCTCTCTCTCTCACTTTCTCTCTGTACTGGTGCTGAGGCTTGAGCTCAGGGTCTTTGTTCTGCCATTTGAGCTACACATTTATTTCTAGGTTTTTGCTGATTAATTAGAAATTAGAGACTTAGGGGCTTTTCTGTCTGGGCTAGCTTCAAACCATGATTCTCAGACTTCAGCCTCCTGGCTAGCTGCAATTACAGGTGTGAACCACTGGTACCTGGCTGATCAAATCTTTTTTTTTTTTTTTTTTTTTTTTGTGTGTGTGTGTGTGTGTATAATTTCTTTCCCTTTGCAGAGAAGAAATACTATTAACAGTGTTCCATCATTTTAAGGAAGAATAACACCTTAGTCAACAGTAAGAAATTTTTGTTGCTTTTTCCCAATGCAATCCAATCCAAACCCATCCATGACCATTAGTCAATATGTGCAATTACAGCAGGCTTCCTGTAAACAGATTTCTAGTTTTAGTAATGATTGGTCATGAGATAGCAACTTTGAGCTGAGCTGCATCTTTCACAAATGTGGGTTCTTAACTTTATTTCTTCAGATTCTAATATATTACACAGAGAAAGGATAAGAAGTTAGTTAGTTTTTACACTTATCAGGCCTGTTAGGTGCTGATCACACATTATTTTCTTTCATTCTAGTATTTAGATAATGAGAGCCAGAGAAGTTAAGTGGCTCTGGGAGGTTAAACCATACTGAAATGTACCAGGTCACCTACCCAGTAATGAAGGACCCTCTCTACTGTCCTTAGTGCTGCCAACCAAGAAACAGATTTCTCCCTATTCATGTGAATGAGCTTATTAGGGACATATATTTGCTTTTTTTTTTTTTTAACATGTCTCAGTGATGCAGGGGAAAATACTGCATTGTAGTCTTGGAAGTTCACTCCTTGCCATTCAGATAGGCTTACATCTAAAGAATTTCAAACAGATAAGAATCTGGATTGTTCCCTCAGACTTGCACAGTAAGAGGAGATTTCCTCATTACCCCCCTTTGCTACTGACCCATTGTAGTTTTGTACTGTCCTGGTTACCAGGAAAGTTTTCATTTTATCTGGCTGAAGTCCCTGTGACTGCTACGCAAACCTATTTCCTCTTAATTTTTTCTCTGTAAAAGAACAATGTAGACAGTAGTCACACTATAAAAACACCACCAGTCTGGACTCTAAGACTAAAACTTTACATATGTGTTTGAAGGACTGTAAAACTAAACTTTATTAGGTTTACTTGAAGGGAGTTTACTAGAATATAATGGCATTTGTCCATAAAAAATAGGAAAAGAAATTTCACCTTTTCTACTTTAGAACAAGTAAGGCTGAAAGGGACAAATTTTAATTTATAATGGGGAGTTTATGGTTGATGAAAAACTTCTCAGTTTCCCAAAAGAAAGTTGGAGACAAAAGAAAGGAAATCCATTAAAATTTCAGCAGGAAGCTTGAAACTTAGATTTAGTTTCACATATTTTTGTCTTATAACTTAAAACATGTGTTTTCAATGTTCTTTAGTATGAAGATTGGTATTCATATATGTATCTAGACTGATGCTGATATTGATCTGGAAATGCACACACAAATATAGGTATGGCACAGAGTTATTTGACACTAAGTAAACTTACTATATAGTGTGCCTTAAAGTTCTCTACTTTATTTAAAAATATATCATGGCCCTGGCCCACAAAAGCAATTTCTTGACCCATGTATAATGTAGCACTTTACAATTTTCATGGTTTCAATTATTAGAGGAATGGTTAAGAGTATATAAGTTCTTCAGGAAGTTGAGATCTGAAGATTGCAGTTCAAAGCCAGCAAAGTCAGGAATGTCTATGAGATTCTTATATCCAGTTAATCACCAAAAATCCAGAAATGGAGCTGGGGATCAAGTGGCAGAACAGCAGCCTTGAGTTAAAAAATGCTAAGTGGCAGAGCCCAGGCTCTGAGTTTAAGTCCATGTATTCTCTTTGCTCTTACCCAAAAAAGAGTAGCAAAGGTCTTATATTAGTTATCCCAGTAGCCTACAAAGCAATGGCTTCTGAGCTCTTCATTGATCATGTTATAATTGTTCAGAGAACTGCTGTTCCAGTACTACTGAGGATGAAACCAAGGGATCTGTATTTATCAACAGGTAATTTTTGTAGTTTAAAATAACTCAAGATTTACAAAAGATTGTGGAGAATCTGCATAAAGATCACTCAGCTACAATGCGTATATGTTAACTGTTCACTAACAGGTGGTCATTGGAATGGTTGGAACTGGGATAACACATCTAAGCCCTGTGTGCTTTTGGAAGCACTTGCTGCTAATCCATCCACTGCTCTCTGCAAGGACTGGATTGCTCTTAGATTTAGTGTCCCATAGCCCCTGTTTAGGTTGCTCTGCATCCCAGGTACAATCTTTAAGTTGTGCTGAATTTAGGAGGTGACTTCACTTTGATAGGCTGCCATTACCCACTTATCTAGTGCTCAGGCTGAGACTGTGACCTTGGGTGAAGAATAACTTAGCTCCTGGCTTGTGTTGTGAGAGAAGAGAAAGAAAAAAAGGGGCAGGGAAAGAGCTGTATTGAGCAGTCATTCAGCCTTTTGACGAAAGGGCAGGGTTTTGGGGTGCAAAGCTAGAAAATTCTTTTCCTTCTGGATTAGGTCTATCTGAAAGAACTATATTTTCCAGTTCCTCTATGCAGAGGTGAGGCACCATTTAAAAAACTCATAAAATGCAACAGACAGGCAAATGGAAGCTGGAGCTCTGGCCTAAATGCTTAAATGGTTAGAGTGATAGATTTGAGCAAAAAACTCAGAGAGAGTGCCAGGCCCTAAGTTCAAGCCCCAGGAGTAGCTAAAAGAAAAAAAAATAAAAGGTAAAAATCTGTGTTGGAAAGCAGCCCCAAATTAAGCTATTGATAAGTTTGGGCTTGAATAGGGCTTAACATGTACCAATATCCACTCAAAGCACCAAGATAAGCAAAATGCATATGCCATGTGTTACATAATAATTTGGTCTCTTGATTGATTTTATTTGAATCTGGAGAGAATTACCCATATAGTCTCCCCTGGGTATGTCTAAGTTCTTGTTTGCGTAATTGAAATTTCCTACATTTTAATAGGACAAGTTGATTTTTAGATTTTCTTTTTTGTCAGTGATTTTATCACAGCTTGATTAGGAAAGTGGTTTCAGCATTCCTATGAGATTTTATCCAGTTCAAAAGTATCTTATTTTTTATATATGTTATAATAAAGCTAGGATAAAAACATACATAGTTCACGCTGTGTTGGTTTCTCCTAATTGGCTCCTAGAGTTAACTTTATGCTTGCTGCTCAGAGCAGATGTCTGCCACAGTTAGTCTAGTTTACAAGACATTCCAGCTCTCAATTTAATTACTAATGATGTAGGGACAATGATTCATCTCCTGAGGAATTCTGGGGAACACAGAGCTGTCTTGATCAATCTTTAGTCAGGCTCTTTCATTTAGTCAAAAATAGGAAGATCACGGACTGGGAATATGGCCTAGTGGTAAAGTGCTCGCCTTGTATACATGAAGCCCTGGGTTCGATTCCTCAGCACCACATAAACAGAAAAAGCCAGAAGTGGCGCCATGACTCAAATGGTAGAGTGCTAGCCTTGAGCAAAAAGAAGCCAGGGACAGTGCTCAGGCCCTGAGTTTAACCCCCAAGACTGGCAAAAAACAAAACAAAACAAAATTAGGAAGATCATTATCATGGTATTTAAATCACATTTATGTGATTATCCCTCAGCATTCCTTAATGTGAATTCTCATAGGTGAAAACCCATGCTCCCTTCACAGATCCCAATTGTCCCTAGGCCCAGCATGTTGGTTTATATCTATAATACTAGAGAGACAGAAGTCAGAAGGATTGCAGCTTGAGGCGATTCTGAACCGAAAGTTCATATAACTTCTCATCTCAAATCCTAGCTGTGCCTGTCACCACTGCTATGCTGGAGGCTTTAGATCAAAAGGATTGAAGTTTCAGGCTATCCTGAACAAAAACGTTCATAAAATCCCACTTCAACAGCAAAATCTGGGTATGATGGCACATGCTTTTCACAAAAGCGAACTGAGATCCAGGCTGGCTTAGGCATAAAAGCAAGATCCTGTCTACAAAACAACCAGAGTTGGAGGCATGGTGTAAGCAATAGAGCACCTGCCTAGCAAATGCAAAGTCTTGAGTTCAAACTCCAGTATGCCAATAATAACAACACAACAGCAGCAGCTCCAAGCTAAGTTCATCAAATACTTATTTGGGTTTATAGGTACCAACATATTTGGGCCTGTTGAAATATTTCACTTGCTGATAAATATTCCTCTTTATCTGCACAATTGAAAGGATCAATTTCATAGGCCCTAGAGCCATATAGATTTTCCCTATGAACTATTGGATGTAGGGATGATGACATTAATTAATATTGATGAACATTGCTTTCATTTTCTCTCTGAAAATTTACTTAAAATACATTTTAAGTTACTCATTTATAGCAGTGATTGCCACTTGCATAACATTATGCTTGCATAATGTAATAAGCCTCCAGTGGTCATTTTAAAAAAATAAATCTGTAAGCATCTGGCTTTCTGCTCTGGATTCTCACATCGCTTCCTGAAACTGGCTTGTTCTTTGCACTTTTCACCTTCTCAGCTATGGTTACACAACCTAGTTTCTGTCAGGTTTTTGGACTCATTTTTTTATTTACTGGGGCAAATGCTGTGGACACATTTCCAAGAAAGGAAGATGTAGCTACTGGGCTAGCTAGAAAAACAAGAAGGGAGAAAAGACCACAACTACAGGCATTTAGGACATTTTGGTGACTCCTTCACTATTTAGAAAAATCAAAGGTGTGACATGACACTCAGCTCTGTCATCTTCAAGTGTGTGTTGATGAATAATAACAGCTAATATTGATGGATAGGCACCAAGGACTGATCTTAGTGCTTTTTAGGGATGATATCAGTTTGCTCACACTTTATGGTTCAGCCTTGCAAATGTCTTCTTACAGGATGTTTGGAAGTTGAAAAGTCTATGAATGACAATGCCGTCCCTTCAGTGAGCTCAGGGAAACTAGCAATACTTTTCACTTTCTGCTGCTTGTAAATGACCCTATTATTTGGAGTGACTTGGTGCTACCCTCTCCCTGGGTAATCACTCAAGAATTCAATCAGGAAGTGACTAGGACAAATCTTTTTCCCTTCCTATTTTTTCCTCACAGACTTGTGCATCACTGAAGAAACATTATTTCCAGCTAGTAGGAAGGGGAAAGGCATCCCAAATTTCCATCACATCCACTTCTGCTCATAAGATAATACTATCTCTTCCATGATAGCACAGAGGCCATTGGATGGAATCTCACTATAGCTCTCTTCTTTTCAAAATTACCCATTTGTCTTGATTCATTCTTAGGCCCTTTTCTCATTCCATAAGTGGCACTGTTCTTTTTCCCTTTTGGATTGGGGGATGTTGTACTCAAGTGGCAGCACACTTGTCCTACAAGTATGAGTCTCTGAGTTCATTTCTTAATCCTGTCAAAAACTAAAAGGAAGGAGAAAGACCAGTGTTTTGTTCATACTCCGAGGCCAAGATTTCTGTGTCCTTCAGACCCTATTGTGTTGCTTACCCTCCTTGTCTCTTACACCATCTCTGCTCATCATCATTCTATTGTTACAATGAGCCAAGTATTTGTGAAAGATTAACTTTTAAAGTTTCAGGAATTTCAGTCACTAGTTGCTTGGCCCTGCTACTTTGGGTCTGTGATGACACCATACATCATGACAAGACTATGTGGCAGGAAACTGAGGAAATCTATTCACTATTTGGCAGCCAGAAAAGGGAGGGGGGCTTAGAGTACAGGTGGACGCTGGATCTTATGTTGGCTATGCCTTAACGTCTTCCTATGGTCTCATTTCACCTTCCCATCATCTTTCTCTTTCTTAAGTGAATTAACCATACTAGCTCTTCTTTCCTTTCAGTGTGTGTGTCTTCCAATCGTGTGACCACTGCCTTCATTGTAGCACAATGTCCTGCCAGAGAAAACTCAAGTGATGTCTGTGGCTTTGCTTTTCCAGTTTATTTGTTCTCACTATACTACAGAACTTAACATGTTTGAATTCACTCTTGAAGTTCTCTCTTCTCTTGGTTTCCAGAAAACAACTCTCTTTTCTGGTCTTTGTCTCCTGTATATATTTCCTAGTTTTATTTTTTGGGGGGGGGTGAGATGCAGTAGTGAGGGTGGGTTCTGTATTTCTGGGTGTCTCCTATACCTTCTTTTCTATCTACATAGTTTTTCTAGATGATGTCAACCCTCCCACAGTTTTTTCCTCCATCTATATTTCGGTTACCCCCAAATCTTCCTACATATTCCTGTCTTTGTTCTTTTATATGCATCTCCTATGCTAGAGGCATATAAAACTTAACATGTCCCCCACTATTATACCTCTTACAAACCTATTTTTCTCATCACATTGACGATAACTAAGATCACCATAGTTAATGATAAAGATTGTGGGACATGAACAGAAGCAATGATTAATAGTTTCAAAATATAATTTTGTGAAATGCTTCCAAGAGTGACCAAGGATTGGAAACTTATTGCAAATAGAATGAAAAAATAGTTGTAGTCAAGTTATGCCTCTTCTTCCTCACAGTTACTAGCAGTGTCTTCTGTCTTTATTGCAATGCAGGCATACGAATGACCTTGTACAATTTATTCTAAAGTATAATAAGTTTACTATCTGAATTTACATCACCAGAATATTGGGATGAACTGTGGGATTAGCAGCTTTCCAAATTAATTTCTGTGTTGAATACAATGTTTATATATGGTTGAGTAATTAGGATGTGCTAATTTAAAGCTTACATATTTATTTCATTATTAAAACTCAGCAGTCACCAGAGCAACTGTTTAGAACTTAGACAACAAATGTTTTTATTTTTAGGAAGGAATTTTTGTCATTACATTGTTTAGAATTGCTGGCATGTGTTCATAACAGAAAGCAGTTTGAAGGTTAATGTTTTATTATAATTTTTAAACTTCTCTACATACAACACACCCCTTGTTGCCTCTACCTGGTTTAGATTATTTGCATCTCCTGGTACTCATTGTGCACGGTGCTCTCATAAGGTTTACATTCTACCTCTGTTGTTTCCAAGTTGGTACTTCCTCCTGTTCCCAACATCTCAGCTCTGTTAACCCTCTTACTACTTCTCTCTCTTGGATTGTTCTTACTCCTTACTCTATTTTCTTCCTTACTAGAATATCTCTCTTCCAGTTTACTCTTTATTATTAGAATTACTAAAATCCTTATCATATTACTTTAAAAAATTTTTTGCTTCAAGTCTCAAGTGGCTCCTGGATTATTGACTACATGAATAAATAAAATTTCTTGACTAGACACAGATTATATGTGTATATGTGTGTAATGATTGTGGGGCTTGAACTCAGGGCCTGGGTGCTGTCCTTGAGCTTTTCTGCTCAAGGCTAGTGATCTACCACTGGAACCACAGCTCCACTTCTGGCATTTTGGTGGTTAATTGGGGATAAGGGTCTCATAGACTTTCCTGTCATGGGTTGGGTAAACTATGATCTTCAAATCTCATCCTCCAGAGTAGCTAGAATTACAGGCATGAGCCACTGGTAATTGGCTTCCCCTTCCATATATGCCCACCTTGCCTTTGAGTATATAGCTATAGAGGCCCAGATGGCTTTCTTCCCTCATCCCCCTCTGAAAATTCTCAGTCACTTTGCTCTTTGCAGATACATCATTAGAGCACATGGAACATAATACTATGATTTTTAATTTATAATCCTCTGACTTCTCAGTGAGCTCACTGAGAATAGTGATAGAGTCTCATTCATATTTATGCCCTTATTACCTAAAATTATGATTGGATAATAGCATTTGGGTACTGAAAATATAGTAATAGGAAAAAATATTTGAATCTGTAAAGAATGAGTCAGATAAGAACAAATTGGAAAATAATTTGGCAAATATTGATCTATCACCATTGAGTCTTATAAGTATAATATTCTGGGAAAACTCAGCTGCATAAGAGAAACAGTATGATATCTTTATCACATAGAAAGCATTCAAAGTATGTTTAGTGTGAAATAGCTAGGGTAGGGGTGCACACATGTAAAGAGAAATCAGAAAAAAATGTATGGGAATCTAAGAAACAAGTCTAGTTAAAGACAAAGAAGAGAATAAATTTTAAGTATAATTTGTGGGCTCTATATAGAGTGAATTTGTCTTTATGAAGATATATGGAGAGTATATCACATTTCATGAAAGTAAAAAGAAAGGAAAAATGATGTGACTCATGTGTGGCTGCATATTGGATTCTCATGTCTAGATTTGTGAGGTCATACATCATCTTTAGGAAGTGACTAATGTGGTCTTGACAATGGATTCAGGTGCATGTGGAGAATTCTCCTCAGTTCCTGGCTATTCACTTGGTGTAGCCTTATCATGACACACAGCTAAAAAATCAAATGAACATTCCTTGCTTAATTTATTCTTCCTTTGTTTTTCACTGTATGGTCAACAGCTATTCCTCTATGCGGCAGCCTTCCTTGAACAGGTCTGATGTTTGTCTCAGGAAAGGCACTCATCAGTTTTTAAATTCTTCTGAATGGCTAATTTGCATTCCATGGATTATTGCACTTTAAGAGTTATCTCTCCTAGGCTGCCTGTGCAATCTGGAGGGCTTTTGTGGTAGAGATAAAAAGTGGTCAGAATTATGAACACTAATTTTCCAATTGATAGAGAAACTAAAATCCAGGTAAAAGGATTCACAGTCTATTTTCTCTCCAAAAGGAGTGTTCAGCCATATTCACAAAGTGCTTTTTCCCCCCTCAGGAGCCAAGACAGCTAATAATGGAGCTCTAAACATTTTGGCATTAGATTGGCTCAACATAAAAACAGTGACTCATAAGCTGGGCCAAAGGTTGCCCTCACTGCTGATCTGGATCTGAAGAAACATCCACTGAAAATTATGCAATAATCTGGACAAATACAGATGAATTAGGGAGTTTAAGATAATGTTGTCATAGCCTGTTAAATTTCCTCTTCCTTCCTTCCTTCCTTCCTCTCTCTCTCTTTCTTTCTTTCTCTTTCTCTCTCTCTCTCTTTCTTTCTTTCTTTCTTTCTTTCTTTCTTTCTTTCTTTCTTTCTTTCTTTCTTCTTTCTCTCTTTCTTTCTTTCTTTCTTTCTTTCTTTTCCTTCCTTCCTTCCTTCCTTCCTTCCTTCCTTCCTTCCTTTCTTTCTTTCTTTCTTTCTTCTTTCTTTCTTTCTTTCTTTCTTTCTTTCTTTCTTTCTTTCTTTCTTTCTCTCTTTCTTTCTTTCTTTCTCTCTCTCTCTCTCTCTTTCTTTCTTTCTTTCTTTCTTTCTTTTCTTTCTTTGTCACTCTCTCTCTGTATCTCTTCCTGTCTCTGTCTTCCTGTCTCTGTCTCTCTGTCTCTGTCTGTCTTTCTCTCTCTCCATCACATCCCTTCTTTCTCTTTCTTTTGGTATAATCTCTTCTCTGTTTTCCATTACATAAAGGCAAACAAATTGTGAACCAAACAGCTGACTGAAGTGAGTGATTGTAACAAGGTTTTCTCCATAAGCAAAGAAATGGGGAAAGCCATGAATTTTGGAAGGGGATTAGTAAGAAGTGTGGAGCCTAGCAAGAAAAAGAAATCAGCAGGTTCAAATGAACAGAATCCAATGGGTGATGGCTTAGAGAAATGTGTCCTTCTTACAGGGAGCAAGAAATGTAGCGGACTTGGAAAATTCAGATCCAGTAGAATTTGCAAAGATCTGTTCCTAAGACCCAATTAGTAAAGAAGATGATTTCACTAACCCAGGGCACACCAGAGCTATGAAGGAGAGAAGGTTGCCAGTAGGATTTGCAGTCTTTGGAGGCTCAAACTTCTACCCCAAAGGCAGTTCTGAGGCAGGGAGTAAGACAGCTGTCTGGAGCTCTCCCTTTTACTGGTTCTCAGCTATCAAGGGAGCCTCCATATTGTAGTACTCTGTGCTTAGCCTGATGAGCAGGGCAAGACAAGATCTGTGGGGGACAGTTGGATAGAAACAAAGGTGTGGCAGGAATAAGAAAAATAAGAAAGAAATTCCTGGAAGGATTACATTGATCAAGATGCATTGTACTCAAAACTGACTTGCTGAAATTAAAGCACTTTGTTCAACTACTTAATGATAATGGAAAGGAAGGAAGCAAGTGAGCGAGAGAGAAAGAGAGAGAGAGACAGAGACAGAGACACAGAAAGAGACAGAGATACACACAGAGAGAAACACACACAGTGAGAAATAGAGAGAAACAGAGGAGCTGGCTTGCCAGCAGTTCATCTGGGAACTCTTCAGTGGCCAAGCAGTGTATATGTGGAGTGACATCTGATTGATTGACTTTCTAGGTGTACAGTCACGTAGCTTTTCAAGTATTAAGGTACTTTTTACCAGTATTTCAAAGTCTTATTAAAATGTTCACTTATCAATCAAGATGGTTTAAAACCCTGAAAGAAAAGCTTTTGTTAGGAAAATTTATTAAATGTGGTTCTAGAAATCACTGTGGCTGTGTGGACCAACCTAGAAATAGGCCAAATATGAAAGGTTATTTATATCCAACTTTTAAAAATCACATCTTCCTCATAGCCCCATTCTTCACTGTTTTAATTGACAGATAGCAATGCTTCTTTCATGTTTTTAGGTCCTGCTTCTCAGTATTCCTTAGGGGTAAGTCACCCAAAAGACCCCAAACCATAATAACATGATTATCTTCTTTAATGTCCTGAACTCAACCTTGCATTTCTAAGAAGTTAAACCAACTCTTGGGAGATAATTGTTCTTTGCAGACGTGGAAAGATATTCTCAAAGGTAATTATTCCAGACACTAATTTGGTAGAAGCATCTGAACTTGAAATGTTCTCATTAGGGGGCCGTAGGAAATGGCATGGTTATAAATGCTTCTTGCAAGCCATATTTCTGAAGTAACTAGTAAGGACTGAAAAGAGTTAGCAAAGTGAATTCTATCTATCTGAGAACTGAAATTACACTGTATAAAATATATTGCACTTCAACTGTATGGATGCTTCTATAATAACCTACAATAACCTACAATAAGTCTACAATAACCTGGGGAAAGTGACATTTTCTCCTTGTTTGGCTGAAAAGAATCAAAAGAGATAAGTGTTTGTATTTAAAGAAGGAGTCCATTTCAACCAATCAGTTTTGGTAGACTTTATTTTTCAATGTAGTCACAGTATCTAAATGTTAAATGGAATAAATCAAGGGCAGTTCATAAGAAAAAGAAAAACTTTTCCTTTGTACTTTTGTTTTTTTTATGCTTCCTGCTCCCCAGCCATATCCCAAGCCCACCCTGTAACATGTTCATTTACATCCTGAATTGTCAGGATAGGATGGAAATCTGATCTTTGTCATGTTAAGAAGCATTTGCATCAGTATCCAGGCCCATTTGCCCACCATTTTCCTGGCAGCCATTCATTAATTTAAAATGAATGACTTTATACTGAAAATATGCTTGCATTTAAGATATCTCCAGCCTTTAGACTTCAGTTTATTCTGTCAGTATTGATGCTACCTACTTGTCACAGTGGGCACAAGTTTTGTCATTCTTTGTGTCCTTTGGAGATAACTGGAGTGGATGGGAAGTGTGAGAACATCTAGACTTCAGGTCTCACTATACCACTAACTGAAAGACTGGAACTTAACGAAATAAAGGACTTATCAGCAGCTATACTTCTTGTTGATGACTGGAGAAGAAAGTGAAAATTGGAGTTACTGCTGAAGAACACATGTTCTCTGGGATTGCAAACAACACTATGTTGCCCATCTCTGCCTTTACAAGAGATATTTGGGAGGAAAGTCAAATGTTTTCATGTTTATAAGGAATCTCAGACAATATTCCATCCTTCTTTCTCCCTTATTTTAAAAGGGAGGGTCACTATCATAAAAAGGTGTTGTTAGTCACTCCCTAAGTATCTTGAATGGGGGGCGAGGGTTGTGGCTCAAATACTCTTGGGAAGTCTCAGATTTTCTCAATGAGCACACCCTAGCTGACTTCAAATAGGAAAGCTTGCTCATCAACCATCTCGTTTAGCACTTAATCTTAACATATGTAATGTTTTATAGCTAGTGTTTTAGTTATTAAATGTTTTATGTTTGTGGATTGATATTGACTATGAGGCAAATAATGCATTACTCATTAGAGAAGTCACTTCATGTTGGCAGATGGCCATATAACATCTGCCTGTGTTGTGACACTTCCCTTGTTCCATTCGAGGGATCTGACAGTGGGTCCTGGGAAAGGATGCCCTTTGTGTAACACATACCGGCATGTGTGCAGGTGTTTCCCCTCATGAGTCAGAAGCAGATGTCTGGCTAGCCATTATATATGGCAGCTTGACATATATCTGGTTGCATCTAACAGGAAAACTATGGCCCTTAAATTGCACTAATAAAATGCCATCACTAAAATTTTGACTGAACTATGAAACAAATACCTTTGTCATTCAATGCTGATGAAGGTTAGATCTCACTCCTAATTTCAGGCTATGGAGTGAACCCTTAATCTACCATTGGTGGATTTTTGTGGTATGTATAACCATGAGATTGTATCCCAGTGTACTTATTAGTAAAATCATTTAATAGATATATTGCATATCTGTTGCATGTCAAATAACTTTAAAAGATTGGAAGAATGGAATCGATTTTTAGGACAAGACCAGAGTATTTCAGTGGTTGTTTAGATCTCTGATAATAGGACCATTTCAAACAATTTGAAATAAATGCATATAATAGGAACCACCTGCTTCCAAAAATCAAGCAAAATTAAATATTGCCCCCTTCATTGAGGGAGCTAATGATAAACAAAACTAAAGAAAAATTCTCAAGAAAAATATTTATGCATAAAAATTTAACTCCAGTATCATGAACTGTCTGCAAGCTACTTCTATTATTTTAAAATTTTGAATGGTATTAAAATTATCATAGATTTCCCATATTTTCATGTTATTTAAAATTTTTCCTATGATTTCCTCTCTCTAACTTCTCTGTCTAAAGATATAGAGTTGTTTTTTTTTTGTAAGATAAGATTTAGTTACAGTATTTTAAAAAATTAAGTTACAGTTGTGAATGGCATGCATAACCTGTGCTTTTTTTTTAAGTAAAAATTTAGGAGGATACTTTTAGAATCACTTTATTGTCTATCACATTACTGTAGCTTTGAAAAATTGTTCCCAAGTAACTGTTACAATCTTGGCAGCCATCCCATGATAGGCTGTTTAGAAAACTGAAGGCAAAGTATATAAACTAAAGTAATAAGAAAGTTTGGGAAGGGAAAGGCCATTTTAATGAGAACCAAGTAATATACTTTTGTGAGAGGAACTGGACAGAGAAAGTTGAGTGTATTGGGTTTAAAGCAATTCTGTTATCTGTCATTTGAGGGGGAAAATTGTGCTGATTTTAAAACAATACTTTAGTTACAGATGTTTCCAGACCTCTTCCCTGATCCAAGGAAACAAAATACCATTCAGTAACAAGCCCAGATTTAGAGATGGGGCTTGTTCCAATATAAACATTTCTTGACAGAGCTTCTCCATGGAAGTGCAGTCAATTTTTCCATATACAGTGGGAAAGACAAAGCTTTTAGCTTAAAAGGCATTCTCTCGTGCCTGCAGTTGGGCACATAACACCATGGTTCACTATTGATGTCAAGCAGAATGCTGATTTCTTTCTCAGAATTATTTGACAGAATTATATCAGAAGACCCGTGTGCTACAAACAGAAAATTACGTTCTGTTTTGGCTTTGGTATTTGGGATGGTCATCTATTCATTTGCTGTCTCTGTTTCCTGTATCATCGTTTACTCAAGCTCAACTCAATGCTTGGCACAGAGCAGACATCCAAGAAATAACCAAGGGATGCATAAGCAAAACCACAGACACCCAAGACACTTGAACAGGCAATTTAGGGAATCAGAAAATGAGTGATGGAGAAATCAGTCTGCAGTTCAGTGAGAGTATTTAAGATGTCTTTATCACTTACTAGCACATATAGAAGAAAGTAATAAGAATCATAATACACTGAGTGCTATAGAGAAATGCTGGTGTGTGGGGAGGAAGGAGAGATAAGCTGCGACTTGAAAGGCTGAGGGAATCAAGACTAGTTCCTTTGGAGGTTGGGTGTCTTTGACTCATCCTAGCCACTCAGGGAGCTAAGATCTGAGGAACCTGGTTTGAAGCCAGGCCAGGCAGGAAAGTTTGTGATACTCTTTTCTCTAATTAACCACCAGGATTGAGTGAAAAAGCTCAAGGACAGTGCCCAGGCCCTGAGATCAAGCCCAGTATTGTACAGGGCTTTGGGAAGGAGAAGACCTGAAGTTAAAGACTGGAAACTTTTAGTAGGACAGTTTTTCATTATTCCCTGCCATCTTAAATTCTGCCTGCTGTCTTGATTTTGGAAGCCAACATGTTTCCCTTCTGGTAATCTACCCTAATAAAAATTGATTTAATCTCATGCTGGAACCTTTTTCTCTGAAAAAATGAGTTTAGGTCTAAGCATTAACCTCTAGCATATGCTTCCAAGGTCATTCTGTCTCTTCTCTTTTCATTGTAGATAATATTGGAGGAATCCCTAATTCCTGAAATACTTGTTAGGCACACCCGAGCGTCTCTGTAATTCTTTTTGCTCACTAGGTCCCATGAGTTACTCTTATACAACTTGGAAATTAGAAACTTTAGAAGTGACAATAGTTTTCAAGTTATAACTTATAAAAGAGACAATTTCATTCAACTAGATACTAGGATGCTTTATATTTTTACCCTCTTTGATTCTGTTCAAACTGAGTTGAGCAAGAGATTTGGGGAAATGCTTTGCTTTGTGGCTCTCTGAGAATTGCAAGATTATTTTCATTAACCTAGCTAATTAAGAAGCAATTAGGAAAGGAGAGAGGAAGGGTGAGCAAATGCAGTCATTATATTCAAGGTACAATATGTAAAAAATGAACTATGTAACTTGAGGGTAGGGATGGAAGAAGGAAAGGGTGACAGTGGAACACTGTACTTATAACTTGACTTATGGCATTGTACCCTCTGTGTACAACCATTGAATAATAAATTTTTAAAAAAGAAAACCTATTGATTGCATTTCTTCACTTAAATGTCATTTTTGGTAATTGGAAGCATTTCAGTTGATCAGATTAAGAAACTTACTGAGAAACTAAGCAAATATGGATGCAATGTTATTTGTAAATGTAATAAAATATTTCTAAGAAGAAAAAGAGAACTAAGAAAAGAAACTGGTGCACTTGTTTTTCAGTTTTCTATAGTTAATAACCCAGTCTCTTTTTCTGTTTTAGAAGCACTGGGTTTCAAATTCAGCACCAGGAGATTGGTAGGCAGGCACTCTATCACTTGAGTCACGCTTCCAGCACTTTTGCTTTGGTCATGTTTTCTGTTGTGGCCTGTTTGAGGCACCATCATCCTATTTACACTTCCTACTGTAGTTGGGATGATAGATTTACTTATTTTATGGTGTACAGCTTTCTCTGTTAAGATGAAGTCTCAGAAACTTTTTGTCTAGGCTGACCTTGAATTGTAATCCTCCTGATTTTAGCCTTGTATATACCCAGGAGTAAGGGTGTGAGCCACTATGCCCAGCTCCAATAACCCAGTCTTTGTCTAGCTGAAATGGAGCAAATAATTATTTAAGCTGGGAGTACAGTTTATATTGAATCTTCCTTTCTTAAATTTTATAAATTTCTTGCATCATTTGAACTCAACTCAAAGGAAATACATGTTGATTTGGTCCTTTGAGGAAAAAAACACACATTTTCTGGATGAATGAGGCTGTACTCCTAACAGATTAAAAAAAAAAGATTGGAATCAAACAAAAGCAAAACTTATGTAGGTAATCTGAGATGAAATACAGGATTTATAACTAAAATATCAATCTTACATTTAGCTCTCAAAATAACTGAGTGAAAGAGGAGATAAAATGATGTCCTACAGGAAAAAAAAATCTCTTCAAAATAGTTATTTCCCCCTGAATATTTGTTATACTCTATGTCCAAGAACACAGGCACAGTAAAAATGTGTTTCATCTGCCAAAGTAACTACAAATACTTTTTTTTTTTTTAGGTTAGAGAGAGCTCAATCCTTTAATAAAACCCAGAGGTTATAAAGTACCTTACGCAGGATACTATCCTTGCCTCATGAAGATAATTGCCTTGACCTTTCTGCAGTACCAGAATCACCTTAAACACAGAGTTACCCTACCCTCCTGAGGTCTTCCTCACCTCCAAGTATGGGGAGAAAACAGTATGGC
Organism: Perognathus longimembris pacificus; assembly: GCF_023159225.1. NCBI lineage: Eukaryota > Metazoa > Chordata > Mammalia > Rodentia > Heteromyidae > Perognathus > Perognathus longimembris. Next base: position 35,139,956 of record NC_063169.1, read on the forward strand.
AGTGAACCCTAGAATGGGTAGCAGGTTTGAACCATCCTATCTCCCAAGTAGCTTTTCATTTGGTTGACCAGATAGAGGCTGCCCTAAATTGCAGGGAAACTCTTCTACTCTTCAGACACTCTTGCCCCCCCTCAAAGCACATTTGATCAGAAGCTGTTCACATGTGAAGTCTCTGGATTGTATCATAAAGTGGTGGAATTCCAATGTGAAGTCTCACATTTTCTTTTGCGAAACAGGTATTTATCATTGTTATTAGAAGATGAGTGTAGGAAAACAAAAAGGCAGCGCTGTAGCTCAAAAGGTAGAGTCAGCCTTGAGTGAAAAAGCCCAGGTAGAGTGCTCAGGCCACACACACACACACACACACACACACACACACACACACACACACACACTGGTAGCATGACTTAACTTTAAAATCCACAGTGGTGGGGCTCTCTAAATAAAACTGGAGATGTTAAATAAAACTGGAATTGCTCTAAAGCAGCCTAGAAAGGTCACAGTGGGGTAGAAATGTGGGAAGAGACCACTTCAGCCCTCTGAAACATTATGTTTTCATTTCTCAATTTCTCATGTTTCAGTTGTTTTGCAACATACTGGGGAAGTTCCTTGAAGTCCTGTGGAAACCTGACTGAAGGCTGTATGTGGGGAATACCAGACATGAGGTAGTCTGTAAAATTTAAAATTTAGGTCTCCTAGTTTTGAAACAAAAGGGGCTATTGTTCGGTTTTGAAATTGATCTTTCTTCTTTTTAAGATCAAGGAAGTATGGTTAATTTTATGTGACCATCAGAAAATTTGAGCCAGAAATTCTCAAGTCTTATTGCCCTCGAATAAGTGACTTCCCAAGTCTAGATATACAGAGCAAAGTTTAAATGGTTGATAACTGTATGAGACCAGGGTAAACATCTACAAAACCAAACAAAGGAAAAGGATAAATGCTGTGTTGACAAATTAAATTCAAATTTGAGATGAATGTAAGGATCTCAAGATCTTTGGGCCTTTGGGAATTTTTAATGCTTTGGTAATTAAATTATTTAGTACTAAGATGCAGATGCTACACAGATGTAGTAAGAAGATATATATATATATATATATAGACAGATAGATATACATATATAAGAAGATATATTTATCTATATCTCTATATATCTTTATACATATATGTATCTCTCTCTCTCTCTCTCTCTCTCTCTCTGTGTCTATGGGTTGGCTCTTCTCTGGCAGATGTTATCTGCTGTCCTCACATGCTCTCCTCACTCCAGCCTTTGTTCCCAAGGTAGCTAGCATCCTGTTCTATGATGCATTAGGGGGATGATTATGTATGTATATATCACATACATTTATACATGAATTATATTGCACACATAAATTTTGTTTTTAAAAAACCCTCCCTGTACAACAAAGTGATGTTAATAGATGATTTTTTTTATGCCAGTCTTAGGGATTAAACTCAATGTCTGGGCACTGTTCTTAAGATTTGATGCTCAATCAAGGCCAGTGCTCTACCACTTGTGCTATGGCTCTACTTCTGGCATTTTGGTGGTTAAATTAGTGATAAGATTCTCATGGCCTTTCTTGCCCAGGCTGGCTTTGAACCACAAATCCCAGACCACAGTCTTGATTACCACAGTCTCGATTACCACGATCTAGGATTATAGGTGTGAGCCACTGGCACCAGACTACTAAAACTATTTTGATATATTTTTGTTTTTTTAAATTTCTATTTGGAAGCATTTGGCCTTTGGAGATTGTGGAAATGGCTTTTGGATCACAGATAGGTCATAATACTGAGTTGAAGGAAGAGCAAGTAAGCCTGAGAGTTACTTTTTTCATCCTGGGTGGAAGTATGCAATTATTTGGCTTATATCATGATGTAGTTTCTACATTAGGGTAATAGTTGTGATGGAATGATTTAAGTAGACAAAAAAATGAACAAACATCTGGTCATGCCTATGAGGATCAAAAGACAGTTGCTAACTGCTCTGCCCTCTGCCACCACATCCTCTCGCCAAAATTCCTTTGTTGTTTTCCTCAGTGCTCCCAGGTAATGACTGAGACAAAAGTGGAATTTCCTAGGAAAGGGCCAAAAATAATCATAAGACAGGGAACAGGAAGCATAAAAATATCTCTTAGGAGAGGACCAATTGTTTAAACATCTCTGTTCACTTTTGGAAGCCTGATGGTGTTCGGAAGAACAGCCATGCTGTATAGGCACAGCACATCCTGGCCAGAGGCAGATGTGTGTCCTCCTAAGGAATCTGCCTAGGATGACTGAGTGGAATGAAGTTTTGGGTAACATCTCTGATGTGGTGATTTAGAACATCTACTTTGGATACCTCAGTACTGTAATTATAAACCTCCAAAAGGGCAGAGAAGCTTCATTTTCTTTTCTTTTTTTTGGGGGGGGGGAGGGAAGTGAAATCCTAGAAGGAAAAATCCTATGAGGAAAAGGAAGTAGATGTGGTTAGAGAAGGTAAGAATCCCCACATCACTCCTTGTTGTAGCCACCGTGTTTCCATTGTGCTTCCTCACTTGAAAACCACTGATTTAGTAGATCTTATGTGAAAAGGCTCCTGCACAGATTTTCCTCCATGATTGACCACATTTTTTGTGTGTGTGTGTGTGTGTTTCAATTCAACATGTCAGATTATAAGAACAATGTGTCTTGATGATGTCACCCCTTTCATAGTTGTCCTCCAGCTTTCCCAAACCCATCATAATCCTCAAATTATGTAGTTCATTTTATATATGTTCATTGAATATAACGACTGTATTTACCCACTGTTCCTTGCTCCATTCATCTTCTCTCACCTTTGCCCTCCCTAAAAATGACAGTTTATTGACTTCATTTCTATAATATCAGCAGTACCTTTTTCTCTCCTTTATCTCTGCACTGTGAAATCTTGCTAAGACCTTAGCAACCTGTTCTTCTACCTTCCAGACAACACCACCATATAAATCCAGGTCATTTATACCACCTTCCCCCATTATCCCTCTCCAAACAGTTACTAATGCCCAACATAGGTTACCCTACTTTCAGGCTCTCTGCTGCCTACTGTTTGATCCATCCTATGCCCAGATTAATGTTGATAAAGTACGTTTCTCATTGAGTTTGTCTTCTGCTTTGATATCTTCAGTGTTTTCCATTCCAACCAGCTGGGTCTATTTTTCTTCCTAGTAAAAAAAACTCTGTGTTAAAGGTTCCTGCACAAATTTTCCTCCATGATTAACTACATTCACTCTTACTTATGTCCTGTCAGTGTAGATCCTTCCCCTAAACCTTAAAGATATAATTTAAAAGTTACCTTTCTTGTATGGTTACTTAGGAATTTCCCATCAGAAACAGAAAAGATGGTTCACTCTCTGAGTTTTCAGAATCTAGTAACTTAACTATATTAAATTATTAGGGTCTTTGTTTTATTTCCATTCATCTTTTCAGGGAATGTGGCAATTGTTGAAGTTGTAGGTGCTTTTTGTTGAATAAAAAATAGAGATATTGTTGCTGATCAGGCAAGTATCTTTGAACGCCTAAGAAATACAAGGTGACAATGCAGAACTTAAATACCATTTCCTATAGTTTATTTAAAAACCATTTGTGACATAGCCATATAAATGCACAACTAACATACAATGACAATTTTGTAGTTTTGGCCAAAGATAAGCAGAACAATGACACCATATTCCTTTATCAAAACCATCTTTTACAGTTATAAATTGCTTTGCTTATAAGTGAGATATTCCTTAACATTTTGTACGGTATATATTTTAGGCTGGATTGTGTGTCCTCCAAATTCATGTTGCAACTGTATTTAGAGATAAGGTCCATGAAAGTAATAAATGTATAAAGAGATCATATGGACAGAATCTTACTATAATAGAACTGTTGTCTTTATAAGAAGAAGAAACATCAGAGGCCTCTTTTTCTGCTGGTGCACAGAAGAAAGGCTATGAGAGACCTCCTGTGAAGCCAGGAAGACAAGCAACCTACCCAGCCCTGACAGCTCCATGATCTTGAACTTGTAGCCTTTAATACTATGGAAAAATAAATAAATTTCTGTTGTTTAAGCCACCCTTTTGGAATGCCTTATTGTGGAAAACCTCAGAGTTTAATACAATAGCTCAAACAAACACTGTGAAGTATGTGAGACTAGAGGTGGGGGAGAAATAATAGAGATTTCTTGGGCATGAAAAGTTTAGGGACCAGTGCACACCTATCTTTTTTCCCTTTCCAGGTAGCCACGGTCTTCACAAATGACCCTGCCACAGCCACTGTCCTGGTTGAGGAGGGCAAAGGTGCTGGATCAGTGCTGACCAAGTCATTGGTACATCAGGGGATGAGCACAGGGCTCTTGCCCCTCAGGGTAATAAATTTTCAGTCTTCTCAGTCAGCTTGTTTTATTCAGGGCTTGACAATTTCTAGGAATGGAGTTATCTTATGTTTGTCTTAGGTATGACTTCCATCTTTTCTGCTTTCTTTCTCAGAGTTACTTTAATGTGGATAATTTATCCTATGGTGAAAGGACAGATTCTGGTTCTGGGGTGGAACCTGGTGTTTTGTGGTTCTGTGCTCTTTACATGTTTTGGGGAACACTGGTGCTACCATTTTTGGACCACACATTATCAGCCTTTCAGATTCCACTTTTCCACAGCCAGCTGTAATAACCAGCGAATGCATACATGAGTGTATGTGCTCTAACACCCATTAATTCTGACTTCAGAAAGTTCCTTGAACATATTTGTTTTTGTGTGTGTGTGTGTGTTTGTTTTTGTTTTTTGTTTTGTTTTGCCAGTCATGGAGCTTGAACTCAGGGCCTGAGCACTGTCCCTGGCTTCTTTTTGCTCAAGGCTAGCACTCTACCACTTGAGCCACAGTGTCACTTCTGGCTTTTTCCATATATGTGGTGCTGAGGAATTGAACCCAGGGCTTCATGTATATGAGGCAAGTACTCTACCACTAGGCCATATTCCCAGACCCATATTTGTTTGTTTGTTTTTTTTTTTTGGCCAGTCCTGGGCCTTGGACTCAGGGCCTGAGCACTGTCCCTGGCTTCTTTTTGCTCAAGGCTAGCACTGCCACTTGAGCCACAGCGCCGCTTCTGGCCGTTTTCTGTATATGTGGTGCTGGGGAATTGAACCTAGGGCCTCGTGTATCCGAAGCAGGCACTCTTGCCACTAGGCTATATCCCCAGCCCCCATATTTGTTTTTAAATATTGTATTTTGCCAAATCTGGGGTACGTTTTCAAGTATTATTTTAGCTCCCAAGTATTCCTTTCCAGAATTATTAAGACTCACTGGGTTGCTAGCTGTACAGTGTACAATACTATTGATGATTTGGTGTTTACAGCGTATAAATAATCTGTTGCTAGTTTGCCCTACTCTTCCTGATGAGTGATAAAAGTATTCTCCTCTCTAGACTCATGGGTACTTAAATGGCACTTAGGTACTGAGATGGTGCTCCTCCTAGTAGTTTTCCATGTCAATGGCCCCTTTCATTATTATACTTGCTGTCTCTTTGTGTGAAGCTGAATGCTTAAAGTCACTGTAAAGGGTCTGAAAGGGTTTTGTTGGCCTCACCAGGACAAACTTCATAGTCACTAGTACTGTCTGGGAAGCCTCCGTGGTAAGTCACCTTGGAAAGCCTCATGTCTATGGCTGTGCCAGTGTTCTGTTGAGTGGATCATGCTCAGCTCCGCACCCATACTTTGTGGGAAGCATGAAAACATGTTCGATTAAATACCTGTGCTCACATTCTCTGCAAGGTCAGGTCCCTCTATTTCCCATAGGTTCTGGACTCTTAAATCTTGGATCTCAAAAGGCAGTAACAGCTATGCCTGTGTGATTCTGTTCCTTAAACTTGGCTCCCTTTGATTGGTATATATTTTAATCTAGAGGGTTTTTTGTTTGTTTTTGCTAGAAGTAACCCTTTTTCTTTGGCTTAACAAATGCTGGTCCCAGAATGTGGAAGGAGTTGTTGCTCAGTGTCTTTTATCTGACATAGGCAACCTGTTCATTAACAGTGGAGCCAAGAACCTGAATTGTTCTAGACTCACAAGCCAGCTCTATTCAGTTCCATGAGAATCTCTTACTGAGAAGGTACTGCAGTAAGTAGAGATAATAAAGCACAAAGTGGGCGATAATATGGAAGTAAACATTTTCCTTTATCAGCTATGAAGCTATAAAGGGCTTGGGGTAGATAGAGCTGGGTGATAGGGCACTTCTCTAGCATCCACAAGGCCCTGAGATTCATTTCCAGTACTGAAAAAAGAAAGGATATAAAGGTATATTAGTGTAATGATGTTTAATTTGAAGGTTTGAAGGGTGATCATTTTAGGCCCATTGAAATGACTGGGAAGACTCTAATAGTCAGAACAGAATTCTTTGGACTCCTGCTGCTGAACTACTCCTCTTGCCCAATTCAGTTTCATTACTAGCAAGAATGAATTGGATCTCTAAACTTCCTTTCTCAGTCTAATATCTGATTGTTTCTTTGAGTTTATGCTGTAAGGTATAATAAAAAATCCACAAAAACCTCCCACTGACTCTCAAGCACCTGATGCATGTCTGTGTTACTAATGAGTTATGCGTGCTGTTGAGGCTGCAGTGCTCATCTCTTTGAAGTGGGATTTGGGGTGTCTATTGGCATTGATCTTGACAGACAGGAATATCCCAGACAACAGAATAGAATATGGCCATTGTTTGTGTACTACAAGAACACAGCAGCGTAGTTCAGACATTCAGTCTCTGTTCAGTCTTCAAATAGCAGACATGTACTGCTCCTCCTGTAACCTGGGGATTGACAGGAAACAGACTGCTGCTCCCAGGGCTCATAGTAGATCAGCGGGAAGAGAGGTAACATTTAGGGCACACTTCGTTTGTCAAAGTATATCACTGTTCATTGAGGGGAAGCACACACATCAGGAAGCTTGAAAGGCATTGCCAACTAATTTGCTATCAAACAGGCTTGCCACATTTAAGCTTTAGACCTAGAATTTGTATCATCATATGCTGTAATCACACGTTTAGAAAAGGATTTCTGTCTTAAACATTCTGCAGCCATTTTGATATTTTATATGATCAGATTCTAGGTGGTTCTATAGCTCTGGGGTTCCAGGGTCTGAGGGCCCACTGGACATTTTCCTTGCCTCTTGCTTGTGGCCATTTATGTAGTGATTTGGCATTTGGCATGGAATGGCTTCTTCATTCAGTATGTGGAGTTGCAGATAGCAAATGGTAACATTTGGACAACAGTAATTCATGTAACATCACAAACTCAAAGAGAGTATTACTGAAGATATTGGTGACCCCTGGAGTCCCTGATTTTCTTTTATGCAATCATACACTAATCAAGCTCAGAGAGAGTATAATTTCCAAGTAAATATTAATAGACAAAGACTGCGCCATGCTCCAGGGGCCCTTTTAGCTGTAATGTCCAAATGGATTACTATTCTGATATGCAAGAGACTTGGAATAATGCAGTTGCTGATGTTATGGAATTTCTCCAACTTACTAGTTCTCATGGAGTCATAAATGTAGATATTTCACTCCATTTACATAAACACAAGGTCTCTAGCATTCAAAAGAAAACAACATAAAATCTAAGAACATTCTGGAAGTTGAGGGTCATTTTGCATAATATTCTAAGTACATCCATCTATGTTTTCCCTAGTTTTTAATGAAGAATCTCTTTATGTGTCTTTTTTTCCCCTTAATGCAAAGGATTTTGGCTTGAGTATGGAAATTTTCCCGCTACCATTTTGCTTTAGAATGTTACTTCCCCCAAGTTTCTCATGATAAAAAGATTCAGACTCGGAGGCAAACTCCTGGCAGCTGAGTTTCATTAAGACTTTGATGGGAAACTTAAGTTGGAATTACAAACATCTGTGGCTAAACTTCCCTTCAGTAAACCATTTCTCAGAATTTAACTTTACTACACCAGGAGCAAAGAAAAGAAAAACAGCTGGAAAGAGAATGTTGCTCTTCTGCAAATATAAGAGTGGATATTTAAATCTTTGGCTATGTGATCACTGTACCTCAATGAACTCACACACTTGCTTATCTTAGAAAACAAATAACTGTTTGGGAAGGCTCAGTTTTAGAACTCAAAGCATGTACTGGCCATCAGGTTTAAATGGCTTTTAACCAATGAAAGCTCTGAAAACTATATCTGGCTATAACATTTACTATATATCACATTTACCATAAGCAAGGAAAACTGCTCAAAGATAGAAGTGTTTGGAGTCTTACTTTACAAAACCCTAACATTGGGTCTGAAATTTGTAGCAAAATAGAAGTTACTATCCTTGTAGTGAAGGCCTTGCATTTTTTGTTTAGCTTTCCAAGAGATTCATTTTTTTCTGAACTGCTGAGATATTCTACTGGTGAGGAAAGGTTGTAAAGGAAACAACTGAAGAATAAAATTATAAAACTGAACTTGAGTCTTCTCCAGTGTTGCAAAACCAGCAGATTTGTAAGCAAAGATTGAAAGCAATCAAACTTACAGCAGAAGTAAAGATTTAGACAACAAAATACTTTTAATAAATTATGAATTATATAACTTTCCCTGTATACAGTATAGACAGAAATGTTGTGGGAGAAAGAGAGGAAAAGAAACAGAATTAGAAACTGAGGACTCTGTGCCAGCTTCTATGTAATACTTCACTTAAATTCCATGTCAGATTTGCAAATAAATATATTTCGATTCATGTTACAGTTAGAAGAACTGAGTCTCTAAAAATAAAAAATGAACAAATTGGGCTGGGGATATAGCCTAGTGGCAAGAGTGCCTGCCTCGGATACATGAGGCCCTAGGTTCGGTTCCCCAGCACCACATATACAGAAAACGGCCAGAAGCGGCGCTGTGGCTCAAGTGGCAGAGTACTAGCCTTGAGCGGGAAGAAGCCAGGGACAGTGCTCAGGCCCTGAGTCCAAGGCCCAGGACTGGCCAAAAAAAAAAAAAAAAAAAAAAGAACAAATTTGCTCAAAGCCCACTGGTGAGAGAGTTCTGGAGCTAGATTTACACTTTCTATCTGTCTGGCCAAAAGTATATACTGCTTTTGATGAAAGGTCATGTCACATATTATAAAGCAGACTACAAATAAATAGTTTTCCAACTGAATCTGGTCTTCAGATATACTTAGCCTAGAGGGTATTACAAACATAAAGTCAGCAGTTTCTCTTAAGAAATATTTTGTTCTCTCAGAAAATTTAGAAAAAAGAAAACAAACAGAGAAAACCCCAGAAGACCTGGCACCGCTGAGCCAGAGGCATACTTTGGCTGCTTGTGACTCAGAGTTCATCCTCGCCAGGCTTCATTCCCTTCATTGGCTCCACCTAGGTTGGATCCTGGCTTTTTTTTCCTTCTCCTTGACCTTTGTAAGAATCTGAATTTTAAAAATTCCTTTGTACTACAAGATGTAGCAATTCAAGCTTGGAATATATACTTGGAGGGACTGAATGGAGCGACTCAAACAAACACATTTGTACATTAGTACTCATAAAAGCATCATTCACAACTGCTGAAAGGTAGAAGTAACACAAATGTTTGACCGTGTTGAGCAGATATTGTAATAGATAAAGAAATATGGTATAAGATAATGATGGGGCTCAAGCCTGTAATCCTAATCAGAAGGCCAAAATCAAGAGGATTGTGATTTGAAGCCAGCCAAGGAAGAATAGTGTGCTAGATCCATCCCCAAAATAAGTAGCAAAGAGCAGCAGTGGAGGCATGGCTCAAGTGGTAGCATACCTGCTGAACAAACCTGAAGTTCTGAGTTCACATCTCAGTACCACAAAAAAAAATTAAAAAGAATTAAAGGATAATATATTAAATAAATAATTCAGGTTCTAAAAATAAAATTTTAGCATGTTCAACATGAGCAAAAATTGAAAACATTATGCTAAATGAAATAAAGCAAACGCAAAAGGAAAATTTTCATGAGTCCACTTATATGAAGTACCTACAATGATGTTAGAAACAGAAAGCAAAATGGTGGTTATCAGCGGCTGAGAACCTGGACTGGCATAAATTATTTAATGGGTTTCAATTGGGGTACATAACAGTATGAATGTGAAAACTATACATAAAATAACTGCAATGGTAATGTTTATGCTATAAATGTTTTATCGCATTAATAAAACTTCCTCTGGTTAGGTCAGAGAACTCTGAACCAATTAAGGGAATGGAAATCTTTATCTTCTAGTATGTTTTCATAGTACTGATCAGATATTCCTGGAGGTGTTGCTGTTATGAATTTTTTATTAGCCTAAATGAAAAGTTTCTAGTGGAGACCATAGCATGTTGTGGAGAAAAAAACATTAGAATATGTGTATAAAAGGAAAGTAGAACACAAGAAAATGCTATAGTTAGTCAACGGGCAATCTAGTAGGAAGAAGCAGTGATCTACTGGGAAAAAAGAATAGGAACTTAATGCTTGGGCAAGGTACTTGTCATTTCCAACATCAACTCACAGGAAAGGTATAGTTTTCACTCTGGAGTATTAAGTAAGATAATAGTAAATGTAGGTTGATGGGATATGATAGGAATAAAAAAGCATTAACTTTTTTCTTTTTAAAAATATGAATACTTAAAACATAGTTATGGGCTCAGCGGGTGAGAACATGTTTGAAATCCTGATTCTATCCCATGTAACCCTCAAAATACCACAAAAACCCATGAATAAAAAAATGTAAAAATTTTTATTAGACAAGTCAGGGAAGAAAAGTTATTTTAAGTCTTGGTGTTCTAATAGTTTATGTGACTTAAGCTACTCTTAAAAATCTCAGTATTGATTGTTATTTTACATTTCCTCATTTGTAAGAACTTCCCTGAACTTTGATAAAATGGTCCCCATAGGTGTTTCTATTGATGTTACTTCATCTTATTAGATATTCCTGGACAAACAGCTTTTATAAATTCCTTTCTAGCTGGATTACTTACTACTTACCATCCAGGAGGCCTGCTGTCTGCTTTATGCCTCTGTTGGTATGTTTGTAAAATGAAGTGACAACGTGATGGTCATGATTAGTCAAGAAGGTGAAAGGAACTAACACACAGGAAGTGTTTGGATGAGTATCTGGCATGTGTAAGTACTGAGTACATACAACTACTACTATATTACAGTCCTTCCACAGTAAGCTTTATAAAGCCATTGTTGTTTGATGAGTAGGTTATTGTGCTTTACTACTGTAGGATTAGTTCTTGTTCCATGTTATCTCTATAGCACCTAGTGTGTACTCACCCTTACAGAATATCAGCTCATTTTGCGGTGTGCAATTGCTATGTATATGATTTTTTTCTTAGATGGCTCACTCTTGAGGGTAAGGGTGAGAATGCCTTCTCCATTCCTCCTAGACCCTCTTAATTGTTCTGAAGCTGATTAAGTCTCTCAATGGGTTAGTTCTAGAGTGATTAAGTAAATGGAGAAGTAATGCATGCTGGGGTTCAAATTACCTAATTTAGTGGCTGGAACAACAGTTCCAGGGTGATGGCCTAGGTTGGTGACTAGAGGTATTACTGTGGCCTTTTGGAATTTCTTTCAAAGAGACCAAGATAAGAAAAAGGAAAGCAGATAGTGAAAGAGATATAAACCATTTTTTGGTAAACATTCTGCAGGGAGTCTAACTGTGTGTGCTGAAATCACTGATCAACAGTGAAAAGAATTTACAGGGAAAGTCTAGCAAAATGAATCTTCTTCACAAGGCTTCCATTAAGCAAGTTAGTTGGGCTAGGGTATGGTACACATGAGGCTATGGAAGACGGATGGATATTTTTGGAGGAAAATAACAAAATAATGCTAATAAGACACAGTTGGTTTACTGGGAAGTACAATCCTCTTTTCTTTTGGGAAGTTTGCTCACTGTTGTCAATTATTTCCCTTATTCTCTCTTGTATGTGTCAAACCAATAACAGCACCCTCCACCCAATCCCAGTTGGCCTTCAGAGCAAAGTTCTTGCTCCTGTATTGCTCAGTATCCTGGGTGGCTTCTTTCCAGCCCACAGATAGTGTCAACCTTTAACCTAGTGGTCTTGACCTTACTTAACTCTTACACAGACAAAAGTCACATACCAGTGCCTTAAGGATGTCCCCTACCCAGGTCATGCATTCTCCCTGCTTTGGGTACATTCCTTCATTTAGGCAAGATGATATTTGCTTAGGTTCACAAGTGACAGTAGAGATGATGAAATGAAGTCATTTTTTAAAAATGTGAATACTGGGATGTCTTTTCTGTTCCAACTGAAAGAAAACACTACGATTACCACATATTCAGCAATAATGAACTTGATAAATTGCTTAATCCTAGCTCAGGAGGCTGAGATGTGAACATACCCCCACCCCACCCCCCAAAGTCAGAAGTGGAGCTGTGGTTCTCAAGTGGTAGAGCTGGAGCCTTAAGCCCAAAAGCTCAGGGACAGCACCCAGGCTGAGTTCAAGCCTTAGGACTGGCAATAGAGAGAGAGAGAGAGAGAGAGAGAGAGAGAGAGAGCGAGAGAGAGAGAGAGAGAATGGAAGAAAGGAAGGAAGGAAGGAAGGAAGGAAGGAAGGAAGGAAGGAAGGAAGGAAGGAAGAGGGAAAGAAAGGACCCAGGTACTGGTGGCTCATGCCTGTAATCCTACCTACTCAGGACACTGAGAACTGAGAATTATTGTTTGAAGTCAGCCTGGGCAGGAAAATCCATGAGACTCTTATCTCCAATAAACTGCTCAAAAAAGGCCAGAAGTGAATCTCTGGCTCAAGTGGTAGAGTGTTAGCCTTGAGCAAAAAGCAGCTCAGGGACAGCACCCAAGCCCTAAGTTCAAGCCCCAGACTGGCAGAAGAAAAGAAAAGGAGAAAGAGGATGAAGAGGGAAGGAAGAAAGGAAGCAGGAAAGAAAGGAAAGAAAAGAGAAGAAGAGAAAAGAAGGACCCTCTTCCTTGTTTCTTAGTCCAACATTCTCTAATCCTTCAGTCTGAATATGTTTCATGAATTTGCTTCCACCTCACACAAAGTACACTACAGTGGTCCAGAGTCCATGCCTTGGTCCAATGGTGCAGGCATAGACAGGGCATAAGTCTGGTATGGACCTTAAGGGCCTAAAGCCAATCACCTTCCACCATCCCATGCTTGCCTTTATAGTTTTCTTCTTTCCATTTGAAAAGAATCTGAGATATAACCATTCATATGAATCCAGTTCAAATAAAGTAAATGTACTTTTAGAATACTCTTCCATCCACATTTTCAACTTCTCCCATAAATATCCACATCCTCCATCCCTCCCTTCCTTCCCTGCCTCTATAAACACAATCTTCTGATCCAATCCAGTAAACTGGTCATGCCATGTTATTAAAACCTCTGGAATGTATTCCACTTCAGATCTGCTTCTTGGCTATAAAAAGCCTGAGAAGCCAGAGGATGGGGTGTTGGAATCACCCTGGGACTGTAGCTCACTGCAGTGTTATGTGAAAGTATGCACTGGGAACACAATTACCTCCATCACACCCTGTGTACAGCCTACACTTTGACCTTCCTGGAACGTCTTGTATTTTCTTTCTGCTTCCTAAAGTCCTCAAATGGAATTTTGAAACTATTAGACTCTGACAATATTGCATACTTCAGTGACTATGGGAAATTCTTTTCCATGAGTATGATAGAGACAGATACATAATAATATTTATAAACAACATTAAGTAAAATAAAACCAGAAAAAATAACATCCTGAGAACTATTGCCAAAGAGGGGTCTCTCTTAACCTAATCACCCATTTATAATAGTGACAACAACAATAGTTAGCATTTTTACTATGCCAAACACTGTGCCAAGCACTCTCCATAACTTAATCACCATAACTGAGGTATGAAGTAGGTATCAAAATCCTCTATAAGTGTCAGTTTTGTTATCTGCAATTTAGATAACTGAAATTTTTCCTGGATCAAGAAGCTTGCAATTTGAATGTAGTACTTTCTGTCTGAAAGGCTGTCATCTAAAACACTTTACTCTGCCACTTTCCTACTGTTTTACTGAACATGAGTATATAAGAAACAGTTCACAGTCCCAGAAATAAGTTTTGTGGTTCCTTTATACTGAATCATTTTCTTAAAGTTGTATGTGCTTGACTTAATCAAAATGCAGTCTGTCTAGATAAATTTAAATTTCAGATGAACTGTGAAAAGTTTTAAGCATAAATATGTCTTAGGCAATATTTGGGACGTGACTAACATTTTACTTAAGCTGTGCTTGGAATTCAAATTTAATTGAGCATTCTATATTTTGTCTGCCAATCCTGCTCTTAAGTCGAGCATTTCATGCAATCAGGGACTTTCCATGCTCAAAGGGACAGGTAAAGATTATGCTTCGTTTGGGTTTAATTCCACGACTGCAGTGCCCCTCCATAGCATGGAGTCTCACCTTCTGTAGCTTGTCTCCAGTGTCTGGGTGTGAAGCTGACCCCAAGTCTGACCCACTCTTTCTCACTTACATATAGGACAGGCAATGAATACACTCTGGCTCTACCTATTCTCCTGTCTTTTGGGGAAGGAGAGTGGAGCTCACTGTGATGCAGGATGGTCTTTATGCTCCTTATTCTCCCAAATAGTATCATTTAAAAGCAACAATCCATACTTGAGTGGTATTAGAAATGGTGCCATTCTGCATAATTATTTTAGTTTTATGGGTATATAACTGAGGCTGTAGTGTGTGTGTGTGTGTGTGTGTGTGTGTGTGTGTGCATGCGTGTTGAGGCCAGTTGCTCTTTCCTTTCCCATGAACTTAGGTGACTTCATTTCCTCCTCCTTAGCATCTCCCACGCACTGGACATGATACTGTCTGCCTGGGCTCAGGGGACTCTTAAATCACTTGCTCTGGATCCATCAGACCTCACCGAATGTCTGCACTTTTAGCTATGTTTTCAACGTCTGAGCTTTGGAAAGGCAGTCAAGCAGCAGCTGTCTGAATAAACACATTATCAATATCGGGATCATTTCTGAACTGCAGACGGGCTTGATTTAATCTTGCTGCTGGAAAGGAAAGCTTCATTTCTACTTCAGGGATCTATTTGCTCTGTGGTTTCCCAATTGCCTCTTTCCTGGCTCCTCCCTGTCACTCAGGCCCTCAACCTCCTTTGTTGAAGACCTTTTGTTTAAACGGAATCAAAGCTTAGGTCTTGTCCCAAAAGCAGAGGAAGAGGAAGGCAGTGAGTGACCAGCACACACGAATGCTATGGCTTTCCAAGATGCTTCCTGGGACCTGCAAACAGCAGAATGTCACTGATATGCTTAGGCATTCCCAGTTGAGTGGGCCAGAAGAGGCTCAGAGCACGGACCCAGGCCAACTTAAATCAGTACAGTAAGAAACTCCAACTTCCAGCTGGCAATATCCAAAATCCAACCTACAAAATAATAAGCCTAGGTGATACTAACTACCAAGGCAGCAAGAGAAAGGAGGCATGGGTGGATTCACAGAGGGCAGGCAGGCAGGCGCAGGTGGCCAGCAGGGGTGGCAGAGGCAGGGAGTCTGTACCTGGACCACAGGCGGTGGGCTTCTGGATGTCACATGTGGCTCACTGGTCTCAGGTAGGTCTTGCCTGCCCACCGGGGAGCTCCCTTCCATGTCAAAAGCAAACGGGGTGTCGTCTCCCGACGCAGCGCTGGAGTAGGCAGCACCCCAGAGGAGCCACAGGGGCAGGATGGAGCACCACCAAGCTGAGCTCACAGCCATCTGGGCGCGTGCATCCAGCCCGGTTCTCAGCCTCCAGGGACTGCTGCTCTCGGTCGGATCCCGAAGGGTTGCTTGTGGTGTTGCCTGGTGTATGTATCTTTTCTGGGTCAGCGGTATCCAGATGTGGGCAGGCAACTCCGGGTTAACTTCTGTTGTTAAAAAAAGAAAAGCGAGAGTGAGAGTCAGCGTAGGCGCTCTCTTTCTCTCCCTCCCTCTCTCTCGCCCTCTTCCCTCCTCCCACTCTCTCTCGTTTTGCCCCCGCCCTCCACTCCTGAAGCTTGAGCTGTGGAACCTACAGATGGATGGAGCTCAGAATCCAGCCAGCCTCCAAAGGCAACTGGGACCCCGGGCGAGCGCCTGCCACCTCGTCTTCCTCTGGGCCAGCTGCAGGGACGGCGGCACACAGAGCAGTTCTGGCTTCCTTCCCACAAGCTGGCTTGCTCTCTCACCACTCCCTTCCCACCTTCCACTTCCAGGCCCTCCCACCCCTAGCTGGAGCCGCTCAAGGCTTTCCTGGTAGCCTCCCTCCCCTCTTCTTCCTCCCCTCAAGTTTGGAGCCCCTAAAGGGGCTCCAAATATTTAGAGCTTGCAGTTGCTTTCTCACATCTCTTTTATTAATTGAGTAAAAAGGTGCCCAGCTGGAAGTCTTATCTATTTAAATAGATTTTTTTTTCATGTGGCTCCACTAGTTTGCAGGAAAGTGGGTGGAAATGAGATTCCAAGGGTAGGAGGGGACCAGAGGTAGATGATTCAGTGTCCAGTTTTGGAGCAAGCCTTCTCCTTTTCTAGAGATGGACTTCTGTGCTGAGTGCTAATGTCTTTTTTGGAGTCTAGATGGCCCACCCTCTTCCTCCCTACAGTCCTCACCCAGAGGGCTTGGGAGAAGAATATCTTTCACTGCCCCGCTGGAAAATGACTGCGTTGCTCAAATGCATGAACTTTGATTTACAAAGAACATCTTGTTTTCGTCCTAAAGAGGTGCTTTGTAAGGGACCACGAACAAGGCTTACAGTGTATGAGCCTGTCAAATATAGTGCCTACAGTCCCAACCTCTTCCTGTTGGCCTGTAACCTCATGCCTACTCCATCTGTCTGAGTCATGCAACCTTTCCAAGACTTTGGTAGAAGTTGGATGACAATTATGCCAGTCCTGTGGATGAGTGCCTGTCTGTAGGTACTTTGTTTACATGTGTGAATATCTCCAGTTCAGCTACTCAAAAGTAGCTTTGAAAGTTCTTGATGAAACAACCATAAAGGGATACTCAAGTCTTCCAGGTATTTGAAATCACAATGTTGCAATAAAACATCTTCCTGAAAATGAATCTCAGATTCTGTTCCACAGAACAAGGTTTTTTAAATCAGAAGACACACAAAACAACCATTTATTGTGCAGCTATCAGGTGTCAGATACTTGGCATATGTTATTTGAAAACTTCACAGCATTTTTGCACAGTAAGGCTATTATTTTCTCTTTATGGAAGAAAAATCAGGGATTCAGAAAGACCAGGACTTTTGCCCAAGGCCACCCAACTGGTAGAAAGCTGAGTTGCAGTTTGGATTGGTTTTATAAGTCCAAAGCTTGCCTTCACACTTGTGTCACCCTGAAGTTCTCAAAATAAAGACCTTAACAGCTTCAGAGGCAGGAGGGACAGGTACTCCTTGGTTTTTTTTTTGGGGGGGCGGTACTTCCCATATACCAAAATTTTGTAGGGATTATCTCATTTAATTTCATCTACAGGAAAATCTCAGGAAGTATTGTCATATACATGACAGTGGGTATTACTGGAGCCCAGGTAAATCTAATGAAATGAGCTATAATATGTCAAATACCCTTCGTCTTGAAATGATTAAGGCTATTTTTCATTATACAGGTGCACAATCCTAGAGTCTGATCTAAAATGACCTTGAGAGCTTGGTGCTTTAAGATACAGCATTGAGGAACAAGAACAGAGCATGGTGGGCTTTGATGAGAAGTGAGGATGCTGCCGACAGTTGCAGGATGGACCACCATGATTTCTAGTTCTACTTAGATGTATTTACTGCATACATTATCCCCCCACT
Source organism: Perognathus longimembris pacificus (assembly GCF_023159225.1). Classification (NCBI taxonomy): domain Eukaryota; kingdom Metazoa; phylum Chordata; class Mammalia; order Rodentia; family Heteromyidae; genus Perognathus; species Perognathus longimembris. The sequence goes on from NC_063169.1 coordinate 35,157,708, forward strand.
CCTCCCCCTAGATCCCCTAGCCTAGGTTGCTCATCAGAAGATGGATGTGAGTATGCCTTCTGTCTCCTTGTCAGTCCACATTCAGCAAATAATCAATTCTATAGTAGGGGCTTCCATGCCCATTGAGCATTGAGCCTTTGCTTGGTAGAAGCAAGGCCTTTGCTTTAAATTATAAATGCTATAATGCAAAGATCCAAAACCAGAAGAAACAAGAAGGGGTCTATAGATGCTAAAGTATTTGTAATGTTTTATTGAAATATTTAAAAATAGTACTGTAAGAAACTATTAAGATGAATTCCTATCACCATCTTCCACATAAAGTAATCAACTATATAAAGTGAAAAAGCCCAAAACACATGTTTGGGGATGATTGCTGGTGGCTCAAACTTGAAACTTGAGTGAAAAAGTAAAGAGAGAGTGCAAGGCACTGCATTCACACACAAAAATCACACATATGTCCACTAAAATACACATACACAAGTCCTGTAAAATACACACACATGTTTAGTAAGATACACACACACACACACACACACACACACTTGGTTTGATTGATTCTTTTGAAATTTCTATTGGCAGATGAGGTAATCAGACTCTGAAGGAGAATGACATTCAATTTTTCTGCACTATTCTTCTTTTAAAAGAAATATACATATATACACACATATATGTATATATAGAGACGGAGATAGTTTTAAATATTGTCCACCTCAGCAACACACTAAAAACATGCATATTTGTTTCCCTGTCACATAATTGTACAACTTTTCTTTAACCTGAGACCTCTTTTCTCTGCCCAGCAGGTATTTTAAAGGTCTGTGCAGTGGGGACTGTCATTACCCAGAACCTATGGGTTTGGTTAAACCTATTCCTCCATTTTTTTTTCATCTTTCTGCAGTAGCTATGATCATATTCCAGTCAAATGGCACAATATGTGATAGCATGGATCTTTGTCTGAAATAAAACCAGGCTCACCTCCTAGACAAGTTTAGTAGTTCTAAGAGCTTGACAGAAAATGGAATCTTTCTAAACATTAATTTCCTCAACTGTAAAATGAGGATAGTGATGCTTCTTTCATTGAGTTATGTATGAGTAACAAGGAAATAATGTAAGAATAATATTAATATAGACTAGCACATACATACTAAGTAGCCAGTAAATAATTCTTATTTAATGCAAAATTTTCAAGCCTTAATAGTGACTATTTCTAAGGAGGAAAAATAGCTATGCTTGTTTATGCTGTGGCTTGGGTAACTTCACATTTGCTGAAAATAACCATTCCCATTTTTACTTCTCCTAGGCCCTTTCCTTTACTAACCACTGAAATGAGGCTTCCATGAATCACAGTGTGATAGGGCAGGCAGGCAAGGAGAAAGCATGGATGAATATTTTATAGCAAGCTAGAAGGTGGCACAGAGCAAAAGGCACCAATTATCTCTTCACTCAGGGGATACTCCCAGACCACCAAAGATCTGAGCATGGAAGGATTATATTCCTGCTAAAAGTACAATTGAGGAGCATTTTCAGTATGGCTGCGTTCAAATTATGACTTTCTGTCCCTTTGTGGGGATGGTGTTGAAGATTTGCTGAGAATGTTTGCAACCACTAACTTCTTTGGGACTCCTCTCTTCCTGGTGACCATCCTGAGGCAGAGAAGAAAGCAGGGGCATCTGGGGAAGCCTTAAATAGCTTCTTCTAGTACACCAAACCAGTTAGTGCAACTTCTGACTTCTAGACCAATTGCTTAACTAAGTAGACTACGGTGTTTTTTTTTTGTTTTTTTTTTTGGTCCTGGCAGCAGCAGATCTGGCATTTTTTTAAAAAAAGATTTTTATCAAAGCAAGTTCTGGAATTTCCTTACAAGTCCCTCTACCGCCCCAATCCCCAGTGCAGTTATCAACAGATAAATATCAGGGCTGCGTGTCTCTTCAGCATTTAGCTGTTGGGCCTGTCCTTAGCATTTAAAGACCTAAGTGTGCTGTTAACATAGCCCATATGCCATTCTGTAAATAGAAAGTTGTGTCAGATGCTATTTTGGATTTGTAGGTGCTAATCTTAACTAGACAGAGGATTGTTGTGGGAACTGTGTACTAGTGACAATCATTTCATGATGACTTTGGTTAGAGATGCAAGTATGAACTGAACTTCTCCCCTCCTTTCACTTTGAGACCTCTAACTGATAATCCTGTGGTAAGAATAAAAAGTGTGATATGATCCCTCTTTTTCTACTAATACTCATCTTTTCTCATGGACAACCCTAATGAAAATTCATGCCATTTGAGGAGCAGTGTCTGAAAAAGAGCTAGCAGATGGATGAAATTTCTTGAAAGTTTCTCTGGGAAAGAGAGTAATAGATGAAATTAATTTGGCTAAATTATAATATATGCACATATAAATGACCACAGTGAAACATTTTTATGTAATAAATATGGAATACAAGAAAATAAAAAAATATTCTTCCCATTAGTTCCCAGCATTTATTCAAGGGAGTGGATAGCATGAGACTTGTGTTAATTAGATAGTATGCCTATCTATTGTTTCCTGTCATGGTCTCATCTTCTTTGATCATATATTCTCTGTATTTTTTAAAATTCTTCCTTTCATCTATCTGTGCATTTGTTAAGTCACTGCATTTACTGAACATCTCAGATACCAGATTTAGACACTGAGGAAATGGGTCAAACCATGATCCTTATTTTCAAGGAGTAGAGTCAGATGGGACCTATGGAAGTAGATCCTGTGAGGATGTGAAGTAATTAACAGTGGTTCAGACAGGATATTAGGGAGGAGGTAACAAGTTGGATAAGAAATGTACTCATTGCCTTACATATGAAGTTGCAACTCCTCTGTACTTCACTTTGACAATAAAGGAAAAAAATGAAATAAATAGAGCAGCCTTTACACAAATACAGCTGTAGGTTCTAGAAGAAGGCAGTAGTTAAGTCTTAATTAATGGGAAAGGGGAAGAACAGAACAGGAAGCTGAAGAACAAGGAAGTCATGTGATTTCAAACCTCTCAGCCAGGGGCACAGTCCCTGCCTGCAGGTCCATTGAACCTGAGGAAAGAAAGGAAATATTTTATATTTTGTATACTCCAGAATATATTCTACATCATTATCTTACCTATATTCATTTTCTGTATCACATCCACTCTTGAACACCAATTTATCAAACTATGCACAATATTTTAACCTTTTTGTCCCTGCCAGTGCGATGCCTAGCTTACCATGTTCAGATTTGCAGTTTTGGAGGATTAGCTAGTGAGGAAGAAGCCTCCCCTGGAGAACAAGACCAGAGACCAGTTAGGAGGCTGAGGCATACAGAAAGGGACCAAGGGGAGAGACTTCATGCATGGATAGGGAAACTTAGAAAGCCTTTGAAAATGATGGTAGCAAGTGGTCACACTTAGTGGATGAAACACAGACATTAGACAGTGGTCCTAACTAGGGTTATTGTCATGCCTCTGTGGTGACCTTCCCTTCTAGTCTAATAGGATAATGACATCACTTTGGCTGAAGGAGAGAGATTCACACTTGTGGTAAAATACTCAATGGAGAATCGCAAATGTTAACATCAATTAGCTCAGTAATGAGATCAATACAAAATAGAAGCTCCTGGGACTTGGTAATAAAATGATAGAGTTAAGACAGGTGACATCCAAATAGGAGGATTGAGAGATGCTTTTTGTATTTCCATACTTACTTTACTCCTAGTGACACAAAGGAATTGGCCACCAAGATGATTGCTGTCATCATGATGGGTGTATAGGTAGGATGGTGGGGTAAAGTGGTTGTAATTTGTCTTGTGTGAGCAGTGACAGAAGCCACTCTGAGATTTTTAACTTTGTAACTTTGTAACTCTGCATCCCTTGCTTTATTTTCTAGAAAACATATGTCAGTCATGCTCAGTTTAGGTAATCAACCAACTTTAGAAAAATAAGTCCAAAATAAGGAGGAATACATAATCATAACAATGTGTCAAATTTTCACAGTGCTTTACTTTAGAAATGCTTCTCTCACAAGTGAGGAATCAATTTGTTTTTGCAAGTCTAGATTCAGCCCTTTTGAAAAAGATTTTCAAGTCACTTTCTACTTTATCTCTTATCTCTGAATATTTAATAGTCTAAACATGATTGATTTTCACTGTCTGCCTACTCAAATAATATTTTTCAAATATCTACTTTGCAAGCTTCATTTTTCCTAGGCTGTACAGCAAAAAAGAAATTAGATTAAAAATTCATGGAATTTTTATTGTGTTGAAACAAGGGTTGATGAATCCAGGTTTGATCTCTCGTAGGGGAGAAGGATGGGTATGTGTGTCAGATAAGGGAATTGTCTAGTATGTCAATTGCTCAGTGCTTTGGAGAAGAAGGCAGGGGATGAGGTATATCTGAGGTGTTCTGTTTCAGGACTGCCCGCTGACAAGATTTGGGTAGAGTCTAAAAGAATGGGAAGGGCAAAACAGACAGGTATCCATCAACTTAGAAGAGCAGATCAACAAGGCACTAGAAAAGAGGAAGGAGCTTGCCTTTTGAAAAAAAAAGGGCTAAAATGAAATTATAGAGGTGATGGATGGCTAGAAATCAAGTCAGAAAGGCAACCAGCTAAATGAGGCCAAATATACATAACATTGAGATAATTATAAAATCTTTTAAATGTAGCCACATTTGTATATAGTTTCTAGGCATTCCCATAGTGACATGGTAAGGACTCTAATGGTGCTGATGAAAATTCAAGTGAATTATTTGTCCATTTTCAGTGTGTGTGTGTGTGTGTGTGTGTGTGTGTGTGTGTGTGTGTGTGTGTACTGATGCTGGAACTCAGGGCCTGGGCACTGTCTGTTGCTTTTAGCTCAAGGATGATGTTTTGCCAGTTGAGCCATAGCTCTACTTCCAGTGCTTGGAGATATGAGAATGGCTAAGAGGCACATGAAGAAGTACTCAACATCCCTAGCTATAAAAAAAATGCAAATCAAAACAACATTGAGATTTCACTCACCCCAGTCCTAAGAATGGCCATTATCAAGACAACTAATAACAACAGATGCTGGTGGGGATGTGGCCAAAAGAGAACCCTATTACACTCTTGATAGGAGAGTAGACTTATTCAACCACTCTGGAAAGCAATATGGAAGTTCCTTAAAAGGCTAAACATAGAGCTCCCCTATGACCCAGCAACCCCACTTTTGGGCATTTACCCAAAGGATCACAAGTAAGGCCATACTAAATCTACTAGCACAACCATGCTTATTGCAGAATTATTTAATATAGCTAAAATATGGAACTAACCCAGATGCCTCTCAGGAGATGAATGGATCAAGAACTTGTGGTATATATACACAATGGAATTCTATGAGTCTATCAGAAAGAATGGCATTGCCCCATTCATAAAGAAATGGAAAGACCTGGAAAAAAATCCTACTAAGTGAAGTGAGCCAGATCCAAAAAAACGTAGACCCTATGGTTTCCCTTATTGGTAATAATTAATATATGACTAGGATAGTCCCAGCAGAAGATAATAATAGCTAAATAGCTATGTCCATATGATCACCTAAGATGATGTTAAGTGAAATGAACTCCAAGTTATGGAAACACGTGGTTTATCATTGTTGTTATTTTTAACATACTACGTGAAATTATTTCTTTTTTTCTTCATTATGTGTTTAGCCTCTGTTGTCACTTTATTTGATTTTGGTACCCTGGGTATTGTATATATATTTGTCTGTATTAGGGAAGGGAAGAAGAACATCAAAATTGTGAGACAAAGGGTAAAAGGTGAACCAATGCAATAGCAATACTGACAAGACAGTATGTTGTAAACCAACTGTACAACTCAGGGCGGGAGGAAGGAAGGTGGGAGAAAAATGAGGCAGGAGGTAACAAGTTTGATAAGAAATGTATTTATTACCTTATATATGTAACTGTAACCCCTCTGTATATCACCATGACAATCATTTTGTTTTAAAGAGTCTCTTGGACTTTTCTACCAGGGCTGTCTCTGAATCAGGTCCTCAGATATCAGCCTCCTGAGTAGCTAAGATTACAGGCATGAGCCACTGGCACCCACTTATAAACATTTATTAAAAGAGAAATCAGATGTATGTGTCCCAGTGTATGTGGTCAGATAGTGTTTATTTATAGCTCTTAATTCTTATATCTATTAGTCATGAGACCTTGGGAAGCTGTTTTATTCTGAAAGCTTGAGCTCCCTCATCTTTAGGACTTTACTAACACACTTACTAAAAGTTAGGGTAAATGGAACTCCCTCAGATTGGAGTATACCTGTCTCATGGAGTTTTGGTAAGAATAAAATATGTATAAATTGCTCAGAAAATTCCTTTTCTATGGTGAACATTCTATAAACTTTAGCTTTTCTCAATATCATACTAATATTAATTAGTTATTTGATGCACAATGTCTTCTGAGGAAAATTAGAAGGTAGCCCTCTACTGAAAGACTAGTACAAGCACAGTACAGGCACAAAAAGACAAATAACATATAACCTAAGTTAATTCTGGAACTTAAAACAAGTTGATCTCATAGAAGCTGAAAGCATAATAGTAGTGACCAGAGGCTGAAATGGTAAAGATTACAAAAAGGATGTATTGTGACATTGAGGTCACAGGAGGGGAATTGCAAACCCTTGGCTTCCTGTCCCTGTAATATGTAATGTAATATGTTGTTTCTAGTCTCTCTCTTTCTAAAACCTCATTTTCTACACTATTAAGGTAAAAGAATTAAAGATTATTAAGATTGCCTACATAAGTCAGGCAGTAGTGGCTCAGGCCTATAATCCTCATTACTCAGGAGGCTGAGATCTGAGGACCATGGTTCAAAGCCAGCCTGGGCAAGAAAGTGTGAGATTCTTACCTCTCATTAACCACCAAAAAAGCTGGAAATGGGGCTGTGGCTCAAGTGGTAGAGATTTTAAGTTCAAAGCCCAGGACTGTCATATACCCAAAACAAACAAAAGACATGAAGACTGATGCTTATAAGACTAATAGAATTTACTGTTATATGTAGCATCATGCAATAAATGCTCATTTCTTAACATTGAGAAGCTATAATGTAATGATTATAGATGGTTTATCAATGTAATATTTGATATTGGCTAACATTTCTCACAGAGGCTAATTGGGCTATCACATAGTCTTCTTCACATTAAGGACACAAGATATTATCTAACTCTTATCTTTTGGCTCTTTTAACCCTTAGAATTGCCCAGACAATCCAAAGCTCTAGTCACTATGATTTAATTACTTGGTTCTTTCCATCTGGAGTGATTTTCTTATGAATTATTTCCTTACTTTATTCATTAAATTTTTTATATTCGTTTACAGACCAGGGCAGTTAAACTTCTTAGCAATAAGTGCCTAGAAGTGAACAGATTTTCTAGGGGATTAGACCTTTTTATAGGGGCCAGTTTCCTGTCTGATATTCTCAGGCACTCACTAAAGTTTTTTTTTTTAGAATTATGGAACTTAACATTGGTTTTAAACTTTCATCAGTTAGAGTACATAGACTGCTGTCACCTACTTTGTCTCAGTTACTCTGCTAACAACTGTTAAGTGATTGAGCATCTTCAAATAGAATAACTTGTAGCTGAGAGAGACAGGGCCCTTAGGGAACAGGAGCTTAGGCCTCAGTGGCTGATGTTCAAGTTCTCAATTTACTGTGATTTCTTCCTGGCTTCTAAAGTCATCAGTCTTTGAATCTTTGGCTTTCTTCTTCGGTGGTTTGATCTCAGGACCTCATGCTCACTTAGGTTGCTTGCTCATGGCTGACACTGCACTACTTCAGCCATGCCTCCAGTTTTGGTTTTTGATGTTTATTTTGGAGATGAAATCCCACGGACTTTTCTGCCCAGGCTGGCTTTCAACTTCAATATTCTGGATCTCAGTATTCTGGATCTTAGTTTCTCAATTATCTAAGATTATAAAATACAATTGTGCCTAACTTGGCATCTTTAACTTTACAACTCAAATGACATTATAGTTTAGTAGCAAGGGTATGGAGGTCAACAATGAGTACTTTTGTCTATTATGTTTGACTAAACTATTCTTTGCCATTAGAAAACAAAAATGCCAGTGACAAGAAATAGATGATGAGATTAGAAGAGAATGAATATATGACTGAAAAGGAGATGAATTTCATCCTTAAAAAACTGAATAAAAATGAAAGCTATTCTTATCTCTGTCTTTATTAATTGGGGTATCTGAAAGAATTGGGTTTGCCATTTGGTTTGTTTTGTGGGAAGAAGTCTTTCATATGAATATGAGTAAGAGCCCAAGATCCTGGAATAACATTTTTTTTTTCATCCAGCTACTGAAAATGGACACATGGTATTTCTGTGTCTACATCAGCTGAATAGTGTCTGAAGAAGATCTGTAATTTTTTGTCTGGTGTGAAAATGAGTAATGATGAAGTGGTTTATGTACAGGTAGGCCTGGTGTTCTCATTGCACCACTTCCCCTTCCTAGTCACAGTATTGAGCAAGCCTCTGAAGCAAGCTGGCCCTTATTTTCCCCTCTAGAAAATGAAAGTGAGGTAAGACAGGCCTGAACTCTTTCACAATTTCTTGGTTGTAATCTTACCAGGGTTCTCTTAAATGCCTGATAGTACATTTATGCATTTATAATTTTAAAGAGTGTCATCCTGGGTTGTCATTGTCACTCATAAACTCTGTGTTCTTAGGTAAGTGCTTTAATAACATCTTATATAAAAGTGCGTGGTGGATGGTTTCCTTCATTGGTAATAATTAGTATATGTCTACGGTAGTCCTAGCAGAAGATCACACTTGCTCAATAGCTACGTACATATGATTATATAAGATGAAGCTAAGGGAAGTGAACCCTGAGATATGGAAACAAGAGGTTCTTCATTGTTGTTATTTTAATATACTGTGTGAAACGATTTCTTTTTTCTTTCATTTTTTGTTCCTATAGTTTATCACCTGTTGTCACTGTATTTGATTTTGGTAGCCTGGGTACTGAATATATGTTTATCTGAAATAGGGAAGGGAAGAGGAACATCAAAATGGTGAGACAAAGGATAAAGGGAAAAACAACGCAACAGTGACACTCACAAGAATATGTTGGAAATTAATTGTACAATTCGGGGGGGGGGTAAGGACTGGGAGGGAGGGAAGGTTGGAGAAAAATGAGGGAGGAGGTGACAAATATGACAAGAAATTCACTCACTACCTTAGGTATGTAACTGTAACCTCTCTGTACATCACCTTGACAATAAAATTAAGTTTTTAAAAAGTGAGTGGTAGATTATATGGAGTTCAGGGTCTCACCAGGTCTGAAATAGTTCTGGATGTTTGCTGGTCTTGGTCCTCCATTGTCTTCACTCTCACAAGTGACAATGGGTCCTGATTTATTGAAACACATGCTTGGGTTCTCTTGCCTATTTTTCTTTCTCTAGCTTATACATCATTCACTACTGTCTTTCAGTGAGACAGGGCTTGACTCTTGTCAAGGTTAACCCATCGGATTACTTTTTTTTGTTTCCGGTGATTTATGACTTTTATCAAAATATCAATATTATGAAAAATGTAATACTTGTTAAAATTTAATAACACCAAAGAAACTATTATAAAAGTGAATATACTTCTGTTCTACTACATCCCATTCAATCCTATTCTCCAAAGTTATTCAAGAATGAATATTAGAAAACATAAATCTATTTAGTATATATACACATATATTGTACATAAACTCAAATCCAGTTTTGCAGCTTGTATTGAAAAATTATCATCCTATCCATTCAATAACAAATATTTATTGACTACTTCCTAACTACAGTTCCATATCTATGCGAGGTAATTGAATGTTTCCTGTCCCAGTGGTAGCTAATGTGTTAGTTTTCTGTCTCCATGTCAAAATACTTGAGATAAGAAGGAAAGCTTTGTTTCAGTTCATGGTTTCAGAAGTTTCTGTCTAGGATGGCTAATGATGCCTTTGATTTTTTTGGCAAGACAAAAACATCATAGCATGGAGTAGGTGGTGTGCTCCTCATGGTGTCTGGGTAGGGAAGAGAGAGCGAGAGAGAGAGAGGCAGAAGAAGAGAGGAATAGGAAGAAGAAGAGAAGGAAGAGGAAGAGGGGAGGGAGAGAAGAGGAGAGAAAGAGAAAAAACAAGGGGGTTGTGATCCTATCTCTTTCAAGGACAGATGTGCTTCCAGTGACCTAACTTCCTTCTAGATTCCTAAAGGTTTCATTTAAATAAAATTACTAGTTCAAAGGGATATACATATAATTTTGCATAGATATCCTTACATTAGTCTCTTAAAAAGTTTTTTCAATACTACATCTTTTACCAATGATGACCAGACTACTGATCTCATTCCCCCTCATCTTCTCTATAATTTTATTAGCTATACCCTTGCCCTTTTACTTCTATTTCTAATCACTCCCTTTGACTACAGAAAATCTTTTAGGCTTCCCTCTTGTCTCTTAAAATTAAAAATGTTCTCTCTTTATTCTACCATTTCTTAAGTTCCTGATCTTTCCCCTCCTTTCACCTCTGACTTGCTGTTACTCCCTCTGCACCCAGTCAACTTTTAAACATTTTCATAAGGTATAGTTTCTTTACCATAAGAGTGGCAAGGCTTCTAAAATACTATATTCAGTAATCTTATATAAGATCTTAGTCTCTTGAGAGTATTTATTTTCAAATTCTCTTTATTAGGCTTCTATAAAATCATTCTCCTTTTGTTCTCTACTTTCTGATAACTCTAAATTTAGAGAGACATTGAGCCTCTAACATTCTTATCTCTTTATGTTTCCTTCTTGATCTAACCTACTGCCCTGGCTTTAATTATTGTTTTTATGTATTACTAAAACAAGTTCTATTCAAGAATTTCCAATTGCTGAACTTTTACAGCCCTCTGGAGGATCTTTCCATCACTCTCAGTATGCTGATAATGGAATGTATCATTTTCGCTATATGAAATCTCCTTTATATTTTTCTATTGATTTTCCTAGTCATCCACCTCAATTGTTTGCATAATTTATTTTTGTTTTGAGCCTCACTTCTCAGTCATTTCCAAGTCAATCAATTTTAGTAAAGCAATATTTCACAAACAAGCATATTACATAATAATGTGTTAAACAAAGTTAAAACAAAAGACTAATGTACTTCTCAGAGCTTTGTGAATTTCTAGAAAGGAAGTTCCTAGGCAAATTTCTCTACTTACTCGACTAAAGAACACTTGCTTTAATACAAGAAATCTATTTAGCTTTATCCAAAAGTGATAGAATATATTTTGGCAAGTACATGCACAGAAAAAAAAAGTGTCATTCTGGTATCCAACCATTTGGATATATCAAAACACTAAATGCATTTTTGTACCTAAAGAGAGTGACTTCTTCATTGTGGTTGCACTGATGGAGAAATGTGCAAAGATGACTCACCTTGACAGGGTATGCCATTTAGCAATCAAATACCAAAGTTGAACTAAAACTTGGGTTGTGGTCTAGATTTTCTGCTAAAATATTTTTATGGTTGGAAGTTGACTATTTACCAAACTGTTGCACTAAAAATATTACAGAAAATAAGGAAGTAAGCGAACTATGTCTTTAATTCCTAAAAGCAATATAAAGCCAATGAAATACAGTGAAATACTGCCTCATTCTACTGTCTCTCAGCGTCCTTTTCCTTTTCGTTATGTACAATTTAACTGGCTTAGGTAGTGTTTTTTTTAAGCCCAAAGTGTATTACAAGTATATTTCTTTCTTTTTTTTTTTTTTTTTTGGCCAGTCCTGGGCCTTGGACTCAGGGCCTGAGCACTGTCCCTGGCTTCTTCCCGCTCAAGGCTAGCACTCTGCCACTTGAGCCACAGCGCCGCTTCTGGCCGTTTTCTGTATATGTGGTGCTGGGGAATCGAACCTAGGGCCTCGTGTATCCGAGGCAGGCACTCTTGCCACTAGGCTATATCCCCAGCCTACAAGTATATTTCTAAAGGGAAAAGTGGCCACAATTTCAAGAGAAAGTGATGTAGCATCTGGTAAGAAAAGAGAGAAGACTTAATAATTGATTTCAAGGATTAAAAAGACAGCATTTGGATATTTTCTGGAAATGGAAATATTCTCTTTACCTATCTGTCATGGGGGTGTGTTAGTATAATTGTGGTTCATAAAGCTCCCATTTAAGTCTAGATACAATGTCTGCAAACAGAATATTGTAACTTATAGCCCACCGAACTGGTCAGAATTTTGCTAGGTAAATTTTTGTCTCCAGCTCATTTCCTCAGGTCAAGAATTTCCCAAAGCTGGGGCTGGGGATATAGCCTAGTGGCAAGAGTGCCTGCCTCGGATACACGAGGCCCTAGGTTCGATTCCCCAGCACCACATATGCAGAAAACGGCCAGAAGCGGCGCTGTGGCTCAAGTGGCAGAGTGCTAGCCTTGAGCGGGAAGAAGCCAGGGACAGTGCTCAGGCCCTGAGTCCAAGGCCCAGGACTGGCCAAAAAAAAAAAAAAAGAAAAAAAAAAGAATTTCCCAAAGCAACACTTCAGAGAAACTTGTTAATTTGGAGATTTATAAACCAATAAGAGTTTATCGAGAATGACTTGGTTTGTACTCTGGAAATAATTTTACACAGTTTATTGAATTGCTGACACCATCATAAAATATACACCAAAAAGTACAAATCTCCCCACACCATTCTCATGTTAACTTGGAGCTCATGTATCTCAAAATCAACAAATCCTTGAATGATAGGGCTGGGGATATAGCAAGAGTGCCTGCCTCGGACACACGAGGCCCTAGGTTCGATTCCCCAGCACCACATATACAGAAAACGGCCAGAAGCGGCGCTGTGGCTCAAGTGGCAGAGTGCTAGCAGCCTTGAGCGGGAAGAAGCCAGGGACAGTGCTCAGGCCCTGAGTCCAAGGCCCAGGACTGGCCAAAAAAAAACAAATCCTTGAATGATAGGTAGCCTAGAACTAATCTCATGCTTTTTCACAGTCAATAGAATCTACACTGGCCACCACAAATCTCTGGAAGAGCTATTTTCTTGTAGGATTGGGTTTGAATCATCACACTTGCCTAAGAATATTCAACATCATCTTGTCAAGTTATACCAAGGGGCCAGCGATTTCTGAGAATACTACCACACTGTCTCTGCACAACAGGACACATGTCTGAAAGCACTGAGCTGCAAAGCACACACAGAAACAGCCCAGATGCCCCATTAATAGAAGAAGAAGAATATACTGTATTACTAGGGCAAAGGAAGAGTATAATCTAAAGGAATGGATTAACTTCAGCAATATGTTCCGTTAAAAAAAAATATGCCTTGGAACAATATCTACAGTACGGTATATTTTTTTCCTCTTAAAGTTAAGGCCAAAAAATATTACATTTTAAAGTGTGTATGGATTTAGTAAGGAGAGAGAAAAAAAGCAAGGCAGTGATCAATATTGGATTTCAAAATCCTGTTAATTTGGGGAGGTAGGTGGCTAGAGAGTGAAGTGGTTAGATGTAGGTTTCCTCCAAAGTTCCAGTTTTATAAGCTGGGGGGGGGGTGTTGTGTGTAATAGCTGCTTAGTAAATGATTTAAAATATGCTGCTTAATTATCTAGTTAAACAGCAGGGCATGCATGCATCAACAATAAGTTGTCTTGAAGGCACTTGGAAGGAAAATACTTTGGTAAATTGTAGTTGAGGTCTCCTGAAGTTGATCTGAAAGAGAACTATTACCCCATCCTATTGAAAGGAGAACATAGAGATGAGCTTACAAGGATGCCTTCTGGGAGAGAGCAGGGAAAAAGAAAGTGGTGGTGTGAAGCAGTTATTTCACATTTAACCTCAAATCTGAGCTACCCAAAAGATTGGCTGGCTGAGCCTCACTTCCCCTGCTGCATGCCAGATATCCACCAGTTTCCCTTCTGATGTCTTTTCCTGACCCCTTCAGTGTAGCATGCTGGGGATAAAACATGGCACAATGAAATGAGTAAGAGTAAGTGTCACTAGTACTCAGCTTACAACATTTTTATTCTGTGAAGATTAACTAGTTTTCTGGCTTTTTGACAGTATCTTAAATCTAAGTTTTCACATGGGCTGCGTGTGCATACTCATGTGTGTGTGCATGCATGTGTGCGTGCATACACGTGTGTGTGCATGCCTGCCTGCCTGCCTGCCAAGGCTTGAACTCAGGACATCCTCCTCTTGCTGACTTTTTGCACACAACTTGTGCTCTACCACTTATGCCACATTTCTAGTCTGGAATTTTGCTGCACTGGCTTTGAACATAAACCCTGAGATCTCAGTTTCCTTAGTAGCTAGGAATATAGACATGAACCATCAGTGCCCAAATAAAAGGAACTTAGTTTTTCAAATGTAACTCTTGATTCGTTTTTAGCATTAGTACAATATGTAAGAATCTAAGAAATAGGGCCTCTTGTATAATCCATAATTGAGAAGGAGCAGGGAGAGAAGTTCTAGCAGCTAGAAAAGCTCTCTAGTTTTCTGAGGAGAAAGAAATGTCTCTGCTAACGTAAAAAGGGAAAAAACCAGAGGATCGTGGTAATTAGAACAGGCATGCAAGATGTGTGCCTCGCAGGCCTCTTGTCTGTCTCCACCCTGTGCTATTGCATCCCTTAGGGAGGCTCCAGAAGCAAGGCTTGACACTTAGGAGACTCAGCCTGTGGGGTTAGTTGTTTTTCTTAGGCAGCACATTTGACTTACAGTATTTGGACTCAAATTATATCTTTTCCCTTCTCCACCCTGATGAAATCATTTCCTTTCACTGGCCTGCAAATTAATTCTGTAGGTCTGTAAGAAGAACAGGGAGGGAAATGAAGGGAAGAAGTAATCATATTGTCACTGGGTTTACTATATTGGCTAGGAAGAGAACTTACACTTGCAGAAAGATAGGGTGTGTTGGAAGGTTTGAATTTGATGTGCTTTTGAGGATCAATCACTTTTCTTACCTTTTTCCAGCCAGGCCCTGAAAATGTACTATGCTGTCCCCTTGTTAATTTGCTCTACTTTTGCCTTTTCTTTGTGGAGATTGTTAGAACTTTTAAGTATTAAGATCTTGCTAGAAGTTAACAGGTAATTTTCAAAGTCACATTACATTACAGGATAAAATACATCCCAGTTCTCATAAAATGTCAAAAATGGAAAATGGAAAGTTTGTCTTTTCTCCATAACATAGGAAATTTGAAAAATAGCAGAAAAATCTATCCAAGTCCACTCTTTGCTCTGAAAATGGCATTGCAATTTAGAGAATGAATATGTACATTTGTATATGCTGTCATCTCAATAAATAATATGTTTCCATCATATGATATTATTTCTTCAAATTACAGTCTATAGTCTTGACTGCCAGGTTACAAGGAAATAAGAACAAGCCACTTTCTGAGTTGATTCCAGCTCTACGTCTCCCTATGAATGCTTATACACACACACACACACACACACACACACACACTCACACACACATTCACATGTACATTTCTCTACTTGTCCCTAGTTTCAATTCTGGGAAAGAGAGACTCACTAGCAGGAGTGAGTAACTTGAGAAGCTAGCCAGTAGGGCCTTTTTAATGTCCTCTTTTATTAAAGAGCTCAGGGCATTCAAAGGATTTGCAAACGGCTACTAGTAAAGTAAAACTAATTGGTTGAGAAATATTCAGGTACTGGGATTAGAACTCAAGATTTCAAACTTATTAGGCTAGAGCTCTACCATTTGAAGCACTCCTCTAGCTGGTTTTCAGCTAGTTATTTTTGAGACAGGATCTTGTTTCCTGCCAATAGCCATAATCCATATACTTTAGGCTTCCAGTCACTACTGGGAGTATAGTTATATATCTCCATGTCCAGATTCTCTCTGTACCAGCAAATACAATTTTTCAATTTACGCCTTGCATGGTCTTGAACCTTGAGCCTTTTGCTCTCAACATCTCAAGTATGTTATAGGCTTGAGTCAATGGTGCCTAGCTTGAGCACATATATTCTTATTTTTTTTTTACATGTTCAAGGATTATTACTTTTTGCCTCATCATTTATGTAGAAATGCTCTGGGCTGTCAGTCAGTCCAGAGTAGGCCCACAGACCAGATGCAAATATTCTAGATATTCCTGATTTCAGATGTCCTGCTCTGTGGATCCCCAAAATGCCAGATTGATCGGATCTTCTCATGGCTGTTTTGTGGACATGGTCTCATCAGAAAGGTAGAGCAGCACTAGGGATTATATTTTAAAATATAAGTGATCCTGAAAAGTTTTGACTAAGTGAAACACTCTGAAACTGGCAGGAACTGTACAAATGTCTTATTTTCAGAAAATGATCTTTAGTTCATAAAATTTGCCAAAACATGAATCTAACTAAAATATCCCTAAATGAACTTAGAATTGTTCTGGAACAGAAAACCTCCCCAGTGAGATGAGACTTGCCTTTTTCTTTCAGTTAAATTTTTGAAAATGAAATACTTATTTTCTTTTCCTTTTCAATTTCATGGTAATATATTTCAGCAGTTTAACTGAAAAATTCATCCTGTTTTGGTTCCAATGAAATACTATGGCAATTTGAGCAATTTTTAACTTTGGACCCTATACTTTAATCCCTGCCAATCCTCTTCATCTCCCTGCTAGTCTTACACACACACACACACACACACACACACACACACACACACAGAGAGAGAGAGAGAGAGAGAGAGAGAGAGAGAGAGAGAAGGAAGCCTCTCAGAGTGACTGACTAAAGGAGAAAAACATCTGCTGTGTATGTATTTGCAAAGTGACTGTCAGTCATTCAGGGAATAGAGCAATTTCTCCCATTAGAGATGCAAATGTGGACTAAACTAGAGTACTTAGTTCCCATAAAAGATATTAGAACTAGGGAAGTGAAAGGGAATATCAAAATTGAGAGACAAAGGATAAAAAGACAAACAACTCCAAAAGCAATACTTGCAAAACCATTTGGTGTAAACCAACTGAACAACTCATGGGGGGAGAGGGAAAGGAAGAAGGGGGAAGGGGAAAGGGAGAAGGGGGAGGGGGAATGAGCGAGGAGGGAACAAACAGTAAAAGAAATGTACCCAAGTCCTAACGTATGAAACTGTAACCTCTTTGTACATCACTTTGACAATAAATAAGAAAAAAAAATAAAAAAAACTTAAAAAAAATTTCAAGTGCCTGAAGCAAATGTCTTGACCTTGAAGTTGAAGCTATAAACCACTCCTGCGTAGGATCAGGGCCTAAATAAAAATATGGCACTGGTAGAATTTAGTGAATTGAGAGCTATTTCTTAGTGAGTCTTCAAAAATAACTTTAAGTTATCAACTATTAGCATTTTCTCTCTGCTTAAGAAAGATGACTACTCATTCATGGCCATTGATCTTTGTTTATTGATATTACTATATTAGATGTATTGCACTAATATAGCTAAAACAGTTCATGTATATTTTTAGTCTTTTTCCTTCCTGTTACAATTATACTCAACTGACAAGCCATGTCACTGTGTGTATGTGTGTGTGTATATGTGTGCATATGCATACATTGTATGCACTGATACTGAGGCTTGAACTCAGGTCCTGGGTTCTGTTCCTTACTTTATTTGGCTGAAGGTTAGCAGCCTACCACTTGAGCCACAGCTCTACTTCCAGTTTTTTGGCTTTTAAGAGTCTCAAGGGCCTTCCTTGTCAGGCTGGCTTTGAACTGCTATTCTCATATCTTAGCCTCTTGAGGAGAATACAGGCTTGAGCCACCAGTGCCTGGCTTAAGGCCATAACATTTTGTTTTTAGCTTTCAACGTGATCCTTTGTCTCTTAGGAAAATGCCATGATTTCCCCTGCTTGTACTTGTCTGGCTAATTTCTTTTCAGTCTTCATGTTTTGAACTCTTAGTGGAGTTCTACTCCTGTGAGGTAGCGCCCTGAGCCCCTCTCTGCCCTTACTCACCCATTTGTCACACTTTTGCTTGTCCTACAGGACTCTCCACTGAGCCATATTATTTCCTCTAGTTTTAACTTGTCTTGGGATAATGTTGAGAGAAAATCCACATTCCCATGAAACATAGTGGTATGCTAGGTATAGTTCTATTAGCCGGTTACTTCAGAGTGGAAAATGGACAGAGATGAGGAAGAAGGGATCCAGAAGCCACACAATCTGGTGGAGGCTGCCAATGGGCTTGGGGTTTAGCTGCAGAACAGGTTATAGGGAATCATCCAAGAACTTTTGGTGTGGTCACATTTCTAGTGTCTGTGTAGAAATTGTGTTCAGCCTTGGTCTTCAACCTTGGCCACATGATAAGACTATATGGCACATTTTAACAAATGAGGAACAATGCCCAAGTCTACACTGAGAGATTCAAGATTTAATTGGTCTAAAGATATGGTCTGTGCTTTGGGATAGTTTTGACATTTCATGGGTGATTCTAAAGTAACATCAAGATTGAGAACTGGGGTCATAAGAATGAAGGGAGAGTAAATGCAGTCCTTATATCAATATATATTATATAAAAATTGAACTAAATAACTTAAGGGTAGGGATGAGAGAAGGAAAGATGGGGTGGGAAGTGATGATAGCAGTGACATTGATTAAAATGCATTGTATAACCTGACTTCTGGAGTTGAAATCTCTTTGTACCACTACTTAATAAAAATGAATATTCTTTTAAAAGGCTGAAAAACTATCAAGACAGAAGAAGAAGTTTACTCATGTTGTTTGCCCTCAGTTAAATATCTTGAGACCTCTCTCTCTCTCTCTCTCTCTCGTGAGTACTGAGGTTCGAACTGAGGGCCTTAGCTGTCCTTCAGCTTTTGCACTCAAGGTTAGCACTCTACCTCATGAATTGCAGTTCCATTTTTTGCTTTTTTGTGGTTATTTGGAGCTAAGAGTTTCATGGAGATTGTTGCCCAGGTTATCTTTGAACTATTATTCTCAGATCTAAGTCTGCTGAGCAGCTAGGATGATAGATATGAGTCACCTGCACTCGTCTCTTGTGACTTCTTACAAATTGTAGTTGTGTATTGGTGAAAAGCAATTTAAACACCATAGTGATATGTTACTGAACATTGCCAGAAATAGATAAAGACGAGTGGTTACATTATGGATCACTTACTTAGCTGGTGGGGATAGGAAGCAGTTTCTTGCAAAACTAACCACATGATTATCATATGACCTAACATGTACATTCCTAGGCATTTATCACAGGAAACTGAAAATTTAGGATGACAAAATGTTGTATATTAGAGTATTCATAACAGCTTTAATTCTTGTAGGCCCAAATTGGAAACAATCTAAATATCTTTTAACAAGTGAGTGATTAAACCAAACCTGGGTATATCTATATCATGGAATACTCATTATCAATAACTAAAAACAACAAAGGCTTATTGACCCATGCAATAACTTGGATGGATTGTGGGAGCAATATTCTCACTGAAAAGATTAATCTCAAATGGCTACATATGATATCATCCTATTCATATAGCATTGTTTTATTGTGTGTCAGTACTGGGGCTTGAACTGAGGGCCTCCCACTTTTGCTCAGCTTTTCCACTCAAGGCTGGTGCTATCTACGTCCAGCTTTTTGCTGGTTAACTGAAGATAAGAGTCTTAGGGACTCTATGTTGTATACTTACAACTACCTGTTTATGTATAATTATTTCAAAATGAAAATTACAGCTCTATGTTGCTATCTATTAGTTGTATTTTCAAAATTTCACACATAATATATTTATAGTTACACTGGAGATTTAAGCATCATGACAATGTTTCATCATTGGCCTAATACGCATCAATTTAGTTAATTCATTTCAGCAGACTTCTGAAGGGCTGGTAGGCACAAATTGAAAAATACTGGTTCTCTATCCCTCCTTAATCTTGTATTGTCCATCCAGCTAGCACAGTGGTATAGGATAAACAGTAAGACTTCAAAAATGGTGGGGTTTGGGCTGGGAATATGGCCTCGTGGCAAGAGTGCTTGCCTCGTATATCTGAAGCCCTGTGTTCAATTCCTCAGCACCACATATATAGAAAAAGCCAGAAGTAACGCTGTGGCTCAAGTGGCAGAGTGCTAGCCTTGGGCAGAAAGAAGCCAGGGACAGTGCTCAGGCCCTGAGTCCAAGGCCCAGGACTGGAAAAAAAATGGTGGGGTTTGACTG
Source organism: Perognathus longimembris pacificus (assembly GCF_023159225.1). Taxonomy (NCBI): domain Eukaryota; kingdom Metazoa; phylum Chordata; class Mammalia; order Rodentia; family Heteromyidae; genus Perognathus; species Perognathus longimembris. The sequence continues at coordinate 35,177,824 of NC_063169.1, forward strand.
GGAAATCTTCTTACTAATTTTTGTGGTGATTTGTGGTAGATCTCTTATTTATACATATGCAGCATTTTCTTTATTTTGTTTTCTTTCTTTTAAAAGATCCAGGATAGCAAGGTCATACTAATAGCACAGACATATTCATAGCAGCATTATTTACCATAGCTAAAATATGGAACCAACCCATATGTCCCTCAGTAGATTAATGGATCAAAAAAACTTAGTACAAATACACAATGGAATTCTATGCTTCTATCAGAAAGAATGACATTGCCCCAGTCATAAGGAAATGGAAATACTTGGAAAAAAATCATACTAAGTGAAGTGATCCAGACCCAAAGAAACTTGGACTCTATAGTTTCCCTCATTGGTAATAATTAGTACACATCTAGAACAGTCCTAGTAGTTGATCACAATAGCTATGTACATATGAACACATAAGATAATGCTAAGTGAAATGAACTCCAAGTTATGGAAACAAGTGGTTTATCATTGCTGTTATTTTCAACATACTATGTGAGATTATTCCTTTTCCTTGCATTTTTCTTCCCTATGGCTTAAACCCTAGTTGTCACTGTATTTGATGTCGGTACCCTGGATATTGTACGTACATTTATCTGAATTAGGGAAGGGAAAGGGAACATCAAAATAGTGAGACAAAGGGTAAAAGGTGAACCAATGCAACAGCCATACTTACAAGACAATATACTGTAAACTAACTGTACAACTGGGGGAGGGTGTGGTTGCAAAGGAGGGAAGGTTGGAGAAAAATGAGGGAAGAAGTAAAAAGTTGACAAGAAATGTACTCACTACCTTACATATGCAATTGTAACTCCTCTGTACATCACCTTGACAATAAAAAAATGATTGAGGATGTTTGTAAAGAAAATACATTTTCCTAGTTTGGCACCAGTGACTCACACTTCTAATCCTAGCTACTCATGAGGCTGAGATCTAAGGATTTTGGTTCAAAGCTAGTATATGCAGAAAATTTCATGTGAGGCTCTTATCTCCAATTAACCACTCAAAACAAACAAATAAACAAAAAACCCAAATCCCAAACCACCTGCAAGTGGAGCTGTGGCTCAAAGTGGTAGAGTGCTAACCTTGAGCAAAAAGAGCTCAGGGACAATGCACAGGCCCTGAGTACAAGCCCCCTGACAGACAGAAAAAAGAGAGGAAAGAAAATATATTTTCCAAATTAATTCCTAATGTCTAGAGTTTTAAGCCACAAAGACTACTGAAAGTATTTATGTGATTTATGAATTTATTTCAGGTTTTATGCTATAAGTATGTTTTCGTATGCATATTCATTTACATCAAGAGACAACATAGAGTAAGACTCTGGTGACTGACCCCTACAATCCTAGCTACTCAAGAGGATGAGATATGAGATTTGTGGTTGAGACACTTTCTCTGATTTACTAGCAAAAAGCCAAATGTGGAGGAGTGACTCAAATGATAGCACATCAGCTCTGAGCATAAAAGCTGATTCAGTGCCTTGAGTTCAAAGCCCCAGTACTGGAAAGAAAATAAAGAAAGACAATATAGATTTGTAAGCTTATCATGTATTAGAACAAAGCAGCTAGACTGCTAAATGATATTCATAGTTTTATCAATAATCAACAAACCTGTATTTGTGGGGAGGAGGAAAATCATTTCCTTAATGTTTTCTTCTTGGTTCAATATTCCCAGACAGCAATTATAAGCTAACTATCATTTCAGTAAATGAAACATTCTTGTTTTCATGTACTGATTGGCTTTATTACACCCTAAGGTTAATTGGGAGGTTTCTCTGGGTAATGATGAACATGGAAGTGGATTGTACTCATTGCCCTATTCCATGTTATCTTGACAGGGCAACACCCAAACAAAGCCTCGTGCAATGTGTCCCTGATTAAATTGCACTGCAAACCTGGTGGCAATCAAAACCAGGATAGCATCCCAGGAAGCCAGAGGGAAAGAAGAAGCCTGAGGGGTAAGGTTCAGATGAGCAGGGTGGTCATTTTAGACAATGTCAGCTACCAGATTTCACATAAATAAGCAAAAGAAGGTTTTTCCAATATAAGAATCACATTCCTGGGCTGGGAACATGGCCTAATGGCAAGAGTACTTGCCTTGTATACATGAAACCCTGGGTTCGATTCCTCAGCACCACATATATAGAAAATGGCCAGAAGTGGCGCTGTGGCTCAAGTGGCAGAGTACCTTGAGCGAAAAGAATCCAGAGACAGTGCTTAGGCCCTGAGTTCAAGGCCCAGAACTGGCAAAAAAAAAATCACATTGCTGATATCAATAGATCCATAATGCTTTTGACTGCTTTGAAGAGAGCTTATGGGGTGCATTGTCTGCTTTATGAAACTTTTAATAACAACAGCTAATCTGTTTGAGCACTTATAATGGACTAAGCACTGTTTCTGGAGGATCATCTCAGTTCATCATCCTCTGTTGAGAGAATAAAATTACTATGCATACATTACAAGCCATACCTAGAATACTTAAAGCGTTTGTCCAGGAGTCAATAGATATTAGAACCTGGATTCAAGTCCAGGCTTGTTTCTCTTCCAGAACTAATTGTGAAGGGAGCAAGCTTTTTACCTGGACCTCATTGGGAGATATTTGCTTGGTAAAGCATTTATTAGGCTAGAAGACATTTTCTTTTTTTTTTTTTTCAGTTGCCAGAAGACATTTTCCCAGTTCATTTCCCAACCGATCAGGTCACCAAATCAATAGTGCCCTATACTGGTTAACTATGTGCATACTTTGGATGACTTATGTTCTCTCATGTGGTGTAGCAATACTGTGGTGTTTGTTAGGGAGTTAAAGTGTTTATGTCAAGGCAACTTGCTCAGTGGTAAAGGAAGAGCTTGGGGGCTGGGGATATGGCCTAGTGGCAAGAGTGCTTGCCTCATATACATGAGGCTCTGGGTTCGATTCCCCAGAACCACATATACAGAAAATGGCCAGAAGTGGAGCTGTGGCTCAAGTGGCAGAGTGCTAGCCTTGAGCAAGAAGAAGCCAGGGACAATGCTCAGGCCCTGAGTCCAAGCCCCAGGACTGGCAAAAAAAAAAAAAAAAAAAAAAAAAAAAAAAAAAGGAAGAGCTTGCCAGTGATGCCTTAGGGGAAAAATAGATGCTCTTTTGGCTTCTTCCACACAATTTGGAGCTTTCATGATTACTTATTTGGAACTTAAGAGGACTTAGTCAACCATCATTCTTGCTGGATATTTTTCAACTCTTTTCCTTTCAACTCTTTTACCTGTTACTGTATAACAGGTAGAGGAGAAATACTGCCTTACAAATGAGTGCCATTGCTTAAGATGGTAAGCTGGGGTTCAGACAATCTCACAATGAGTGTCTGTATTTTAACCAAGTCACTTAATTCCCGTAAGCCTTAGCTTTTGCTTCTGTAAAGTATAATAATGGCAATGCATCCTTATTGAATTTTGTTGTTTGGAAAACGAAAAGAGATAATTCTTGTAATGCTAAATTCTTCACACAGTAGAAAGTCTCAGGTCTTCATGGTCAACAGTGGTTCAATGTCACTCATTTCTAATGCATTATTATTTCTGCTCTTCCTATGATGTGGAATTCCTACTTTCCTTAATTTAATACTGGGGCTTTAATCTTTGGCCTCAACATTGTTTAGCACCAGTGAATCTTTTAAAATTTACTCTGTATTTGAGTCCCCAAACACTATAACAACTCTCACTTGCTTAAATTTTCCTTCCTTCACAATTTTTTTGCACCTGTGTAAACCCATGCAGCTGTGTGCAGCGATGTATAAATGTTTACTATGTGCTTTCTGTCATATTTATTTATGTGATTCTCTGTTAAGCCAATTGCTTTATTAAATTATAAGTGCATCAGGTCAGGACTGCATTTTTTACTTCAGCAACAAGTCTGGATATCCTTCCTAGGACAGGTTTTAAAATGGATGAAACATAAACATACAGCATTCTTTAATAGGATGTTAATAAAGATGTTAATCTCTCCCCCCCCCCGTGTGTGTGTGTGTGTGTGTGTGTGTGTGTGTGTGTGTGTGTACTGGTGCTGGCACTAGGTCTTGAACTTAAGGATCTAGGCATTGCTTCTTAGTGTTTTAGTTCAAGGTTAGGTTCTACAACTTGAGCCATAGCTCTCCTTTGGCCTTTTGCTGGTTAATTGGAGATAAGAGTCTCAAGGACTTTTCTGCTCTGACTTAAATCCTTAGACCACAGCCTCCTGAATAACTAGGATTACAGGTGTGGGCCACCAGCACCTGGTGTTACAAAGTTTTAAAGCATTGTATTCTTATCTAGAGCATCATTTCATAAAAGTAATTTTGGTAACATCAAGCATTCCATGGATGCTTCCTTCTTTGGTGATTTTTCACACTGAAAAATTAAAAGAGCAAGTCTATTTTGCATAAGTCTCACCCATCTGACCTACTTCCAACCATGGGCTCATGGCTATGAGTTGCTAGACCAACAGAGCCATATGTATCCTCCCAAAGTATAAAAGAAACAGTTCAGAAGCACTATTTTTAGCCTTTAATTCCAATTTCTTGATGGGGAAGTCTTCTCTTAAAATTCTCTCTACTTTAATAATATTATACATAAATGAATCCTTACTAAACCAAACCAAACCCCAACTCAATCAACAATAAAAAAAGATATTAGTAGTTGCTACTTTCAGAAAACACTCTGATCTGTCAAGTAATACACTGGATTGAAACCTTCACATGTCATAGGTAGGAGACAAACAATAGCTGCTCTTTGGGAGCACTGAGTAGTTGCTGGGAACCTTGCTACAACTTGGTTTGTTTTATTTCCCCAGCATTCTCAGCACTCCAAAGATTTGGGCACCATCTTTTCCTTTGATTTGCATACAAAGAAACTGAAGTTGTGAAAGGTTTGCCTTTTGTACTGATGCAGCTGGACAAAGGTGCTGGAGTCAGGCCTAGCGCCTAAGCTGGTGTAAATTCCCAAGCTATGTTTCTCCTCCTGGCAGAAGTTTTACAGATGAGCTATAGTGAAAATACTAACATTCCTTTTCTTCAACAACACAATCCTGTGATTCTCCTCAAAGCAAGGACAGTCCATTAGCAAACAGAATTTGCTTAGTGTGGATAAATAAAGACAACTGCAGGGGGGCTTGGATGGTTTTCAAGAAAAAAAAATTAAAAAGAAAACAGAAAAAGGAAAGAAAAAATTTCTCACTCATTGCCTTTATTTTCTCCTGTTCTCGGGCCCTGGGTTTCCAGTTACAATCTAATAGTGTAATCCTCAAGGGGGTGTTTCTCTGTCAGAAGGAAGCCTTCAGGGGAGATGTCTCATTGCTTTTGGAGAGGATAGTCAGGAAAACACATTTGCTTTCTTTCCTAACCTCCCATCTTCCCTCCCTCCCCCAACCTCTACTCAGCTTTTCCCTCCTTGGCTATATTTCTCTTAGGCTTGGCAACTTGAGCGCTCCTACAGCACTGTCTCAGAAGGCTGTTTTTTAGCACACACACCGCAGGCAAGTTGCATGGGGGCCCTGCTCTTCTGGCAGCTCACACAACCCCTTCCTGCTCCTTCTAGATCTCAGGACTTAGCAGTTAGAGCTGGCCTCTGTGCCTGCACGCAAAGCACTCGTTCATAATAAAAACATCAAGTTGGTCTCTTCCAACCTCAAACATTCTGAGTCTCTTGGCTCTGAGTTGTGGGGGATCCAAGAATTCCTCAGTGGAGTTCGGATTGTATTTGAGCTAATTTGTAGAAGATATTTTACATTTGTCTGGTTTTACATGAAAGAATTTGGAAAAAGCTTTCAAGTCACAGTGACATGCTACATTTTGTACTGTGATGGGGAAGTTGGGGGGACTCTCCAAAAAGCTTAAGCTCCAAGCTCTTCACAAGCTTGGGTTTTGGCAGGCAGGGTTCCTGCCACATACATAATTTATAATTTTATGTTTTGGTTCTTAAAAATGGACTCCCAAATTGTATAATCTTCAGGCAATATAAAACCTGGATTTGGATCTGTTTCTTTGGATCTGACTTCTTTTTTCTCTCTGATACTGAGGCTTGAACTAAGGGCCTAGGAATTTTGCCTTTTCACTCAAGACATAGTGCCATTTCCTGAATTTTGGTGGTTATTTGGGAAAAAGAGTTTCATGGTCTTTCCTACCCAGGCTAGCTTTGAATGGTGATTCTCAGATCTCAGCCTCCTGAGCAGCTAGTAATGATGTTAAGATCACTGGTAGCTGGGTGCTGAGCTCACCAGTGCCTGGCTTCAAGTTAGTTTTTGAGTAGTAGTTCAGTGCCATATTTGACTGATGTATTCCTCTCTGTAAGAAATCCAAACCTCTGAAGAAACATGAGCAAAGTGAGACACATCATATAGGAAGTTAACATAGTTTTGTCTTTACATGTCAGAAGTGTTTTCTTTTTTTTTTTTTGGACAGTCCTGGGGCTTGGACTCAGGGTCTGAGCACTGTCCCTGGCTTCTTCTTGCTCAAGGCTAGCACTCTGCCACTTGAGCCACAGCGCCACTTCTGGCCATTTTCTGTATATGTGGTGCTGGGGAATTGAACCCAGGGCCTCATGTATAGGAGGCAGGCACTCTTGCCACTAGGCCATATCCCCAGCCCCAGTGTTTTCTTTATCTTAACTCCTTCCATCCTTACAGGAAGATCTAAGCAGGAAGATCTATTGTGGACTCACTTTTCCAGATAGGGCTACTAAAGACAAATAACTTATTCCAGGTTTCCAGCTAATAAGTGACAAAGGACGTATTTGAATTTATCAGTCTGACTCCAGGGCTCCTGCCTTTACCTCTGTACTAAGCCAGTGAGAATCAAGAGCTGCTGCTTCCACTCATCTCTTTAAGATGTCTATGTGCTTTTTTTTACTTCATCAAGCCAATGAATTTCCTTTTTGCTCCTCCAAAAGTTTTTAATCTCTGCTTCTCAGAGATTAAAGTAGACGATATGTTTTAAATGTAGGCATTTTAAATTTAAGTCTCTGTAAAATATATTCCAGAAGAAATATATTCCGGAAGAATTTATTCCAGAGGAAAGATGTGCCACCTAGCAACACAACTAGGATTGGGGGTCAAGATTGTATCTCCCACTCCTGCTGTGGGGGTCTTCTCTTCAGAATATGCTTACATCATAATAAGCATGGAGTACAGTGCAATATAGTACAGAAAATAACAAACAAAGAGTATAATTTCTACCTATACTCAGCTAACGTTTAATCTAAACCACTATTCTTAATACTTTCAATGATGTTTTGGTGTTATTTATAATTACGTTTTGTCCACATCAAAAGAAATTCCAGATCGTGTTACAAAAAGGAACAGCAAATTTTTGTGACTCATATTATTGTGTTTTTAAAGAGCCACTGCATAAACAAGCAGCTCATATTTCAGTTCAGTATTGTTTGTGTTTTCAATACATTCTTCTATATAATGTAGCATAAATAAATACATTGAAGATGTTTGTTTAGATGAGTCTAAAATATTTAGTCCCACAAGAGATGAAATATGGCTTTTTCTTTTGATGTTGAGATGGTGTTCATAGTGTGAGACTGGCATTTCAGCCTTGTTTAAGACGATTGCATATCTACAACCCTCGGGAAACACATTGTATGAGTGATCTCAAACCCCAGGAGCATTATAAATTGACTGAGAAAATCATATCGTGGATTAAAAACACAAAGTTCTGTTGTTGGGGTTTCTTTCTAAAGTAATCCCAGATTAAAAAAAAAACTGTTGCTTTCACTGTCTATGACAATAGTTACCCCAAATACCAAATATTTTACATAAGTAAATTTGCTTATATAATCTATGGGTAATCTATGAAGTCCCTCTTAAGTCTTTTGGTCACCTCTACCTCCACTCTCCCCATAGTTAGAATTTCCTTTTTTAAATCACTATCTACAAAATTTCCCCTTGTGTTTGTAGTTATAGAGGTAACTTGAAGGACAAGAGACTCAGCCTGCCCATTAGACTTCTGAGAATTTCCCACCTCTAATTCCTTCATTTGTCATTCTTGCTGACTCCAACAAGGCCAGAAAGCAAGAAAACATTACCTGTAGTCTATCCTAAAACCTCCTCAAGACATCACATTGTGTTTCTGGGTTTTTGTCCATTTTCATGCTTCAAAGAGCAGAAGTGACAAATTACCTCTGTTATTTTGTCACCTCTTGTCTCTTTTGGTCCTTGAGAATCTCTTTATCAGCATCAACAGACTTTGGACTCATTCTTTGGATTCTACTAGATTCACTTTCTAAAACTACTCACATCTGGTTCTCTTTTTGCTCTAAGAATATTTTAACCCTCCTGTCTTTCTTGTTTTTTTTTTTCCCAGTCCTGGGGCTTGAACTCTGGGCCTGACCACTGTCTCTGGCTTCTTTTTGCTCAAGGCTGGCACTCTACAACTTGAGCCACAGCATCACTTCGGCATTTTCTATATATATATGTGGTGTTGAGGAATCGAACCCAGGGCTTCGTGTATATGAGGAGAGCACTTTACTACTAGGCCATATTCCCTGCCCCCTCCTGTCATTCTTTATTGGCTCTCTCTCCAGCCAAATCTTAAATATTATCTAAATTTACAGCTGCATTAGGTGCTCTTTTCTTCAGCTTTGCAAATCTCTCTGAGTGATCTCACTTAACCTCTTGGTATCAGTTCCAACGTTTTCTTTTATATTGTCTGCCTCTATCTTCTTATGTGAACAAACTTCCAACTAACTGTGAAACTGCTCCATCTGGAAAGCCCAAAGTGCTTCTAACTGGATACATCCAAAATTTAAACAATCCTTGTGTTCCTAAAGCCTGGCCTTTGATTTGTGTTCTGTAGGGACACTGGCAAGTGATATCACTATGACACACCTATTCCAAACATCAGTTTGTCAACTTTTCCTTCCATGGGATTCTAATATCCATTCACTTGGGGTACCTCTTCCCCCAAAAAGTAATGAGAAAATATCAGCAAACTGAAATCAAGGGATGGTCTACAAAATGCCTGACTTGTACTCTTTGAAAGTATTGAAGTCATTTTTTTTAAACGGAAGACTAAGAAAATTTCCCAGGTTTAAAGAGACTGAGAATATAAGATGATTAACTAGTGTGGTGCCCTGTATCTTAAAATAATGTGAAGGGATTAGTGGGAAAACTACTGATGTTAACTTTGTAGTTTTGACTAATGATCAGTGAGTGTGGTGAGCATGCATGTGGTTAAGATGGAGGAAGTTTGGTGAAAGGTTTATAGAATTCTGTACTATCATAGTAACTTTTTAAAAAATTAAATATTAATCTCAAATAAAAAGTGGAAACCACAAGCAAAACATGGATTAACACTTTGCAATTTGCTTTGCAATTTGTCTTTAAAAAGTCATCTAGAAGTTTTTCTGAAAAATACCTATCTGGTCCCCACTTTGGAGATAGACTCAACAGGCCTTTAAGCTTCTTCTGAAATGAAAACACTCTAACATTATTGCAATAAACAGTGGAGCAGCAACACCAGCACTTGGTAAGGTGAAGGACAAAGCTTTCATAGATAGACTAGTAACAAGATCTAAATTATGTATGCATATATATATATATATCTCACTAAGCATACAGCTGCTATTGGGGAGGGGGTCAAAAATAACCTAATTCATGTAGGGTTTAGGGTCTCCTCCGATTCTCTGAAATTGAAAAAAATATATGTATATACATAAATAAGAATAGCTACATATTATTGAAGGCTCTCAATTAGCACAGTAAAACATTTGCATTAAGAAACACTGACCATGGGAATCTTTTGAGAAGTAACAGCATAATTTTAGATGACTTAAATTGCCTTTTAAATTTCACAGCTAAACTTTAGATGCAGCATTGTGATATTACTTCAAAAACAAGACCTGTTGCCAATGCAGGACTTATTTATTTCTCCCCACAAAGTCTTAGAATGCCAAAAACACTCCCTGAAAGGATGACTTAAATTGAAGCTTCCATCATTTATTCATTCCTCAAATGTTTACCGGACTCTGGCTATGTGCCAGGTAAAGTTCTAGAATCTTTGAATATGTTAGTGTTTGAAATTTATCTCGAAATGAGTTTACGTTCAACTGGAGGAGGCAAACCATGAAAAATAAACAAAACCAATAAATTTCATAGTAAGTTAGATTACGTGATATAAGCACAATGAAAAAAGAAAACTAGAATAAAGAAGAGTGAGTCTGTCAGTTAGAAGTCCAGGGGAGTTGTATCTTAAAGAGGGTGAGAGGGTAGCTCTAGCGAAGAGGGGAAGATTGGGGTAGATTTGAGAGTTGAGAGATTTGAGCAGAGGTAAGAGGTAAGCTAGAATTCTGAGGGAGAACATTTCAAGCAGGGAAAACAGAGTGAAGTTCATGTTTGAGCACCAGGAAATATGCTCTGTCAGGAATCAAACAAGCAGTGATGAGGAGAGAGGTAAAAAGAGAATAACTGAGATTATTTCAGTGTAAGTCTTGAGTTCTCTCTCTAAATTTGATGGAAGACATGATGAGTGTCCTGTTAGGTTTTGGTTTCATTTCATTCTTACAGATCCACAAGCATTAAACTTTGTGTGCTTTTGTTAGAAATGACAAGTTAAGTCAAGATCCTTAAAATCTTGTAAAATGTTAAGATCCTTAAGATCCCTTAAGTAAGGCCAGAGAAAATTTAATAAATAAAATGAACATAGAAACCAGCTTTAAAAGTATAAAATGCTGGTAGGTATACCCCGCACTGGTGGGCAGGGCCACAGCGGCAGCACCTGCCCCGGTAGACACACCTACACAGGAGGGAGGGCAGAGCTACAAACCAAACCTGAGAAGCCAGCCACAGATTTCCAGATGCGCAAATCACAAAGAAACATAACACAGTTCATCAAAGAACAAGCCAACTCGCCAGCTCCAAAAAGCAGCACGACTGAAGAGGAGATGGAGATTAAAAAAGCAAATGAGGCCATGTTAACAGGAATGATGGAAAACATCAGAAAGGAAATCAGAAAACAATTCCAGGAGTTTAGAGCGGAAATCTTGAAGGACACCCAAGAAGCCAAGAAAGAAATGGAAGCAAAAATGGATACAATGCAAGCCTCCTTTAAAGAAATGGAAGCAAAAATGGATCTTAACAACCTGAGAACTGAAATGCATGAAAAAATAGATTTAAAATACAACTCTTTGAAGGAAGAAATTTCCACGATCAGAGCTGATCTGACAACCATAAATAGCTCTCTGACATCGATAAACTCCACAATTGAAACCATAACACAAAGAGTGGACCATATGGAATCCAGAATCTCTCGCCTGGACGATGAAACAGCCGACAACAACCAGAAAATGACCACACTCCAAGAAACGGTGAAGCTTCAGGGCAGACTAATCCAGGAACTAATGGACAAAGACAAGAGATATAATCTGCACATAATTGGAATAGAAGAAGGAGCCGAATACCAGAGCAGAGGGCTTAAACATGTTCTTAATAAAGTTATTGCAGAAAACTTCCCCAATCTCACAGGGGACCCCACACAGGTAACCGAAGCCTATAGGACACCTGGCAGGCCAGACCCCAGAAAAACCACCTCAAGGCACAGAATATTCAAGACTTCAGACCTCAAGATTAAAGAGCAAATTCTGAATTCAGCCAAAGCAAAGAAGGAAATTTTCTACAATGGGAAGAGGATTCGAATAACAGCTGACTTATCCACACAAACTTACCAAGCACGAAGTGAGTGGAAGAACACCATCCAAGTATGTAAGGTTAACAATATGCAACCTCGGATCAAATATCCAGTGAAATTGGAGTCCACATTCGAAGGGAAAACCAGATCTTTCCACACCAAAGAGGAGCTAAAGGAGTATGTGAATAAAAAACCAGCCCTACAGTGAATTCTAAGAGGGGAGCCCCACCCAACAGAGATCGTAAAAGACACACAGACAGAATCAGAAAGAAACTACAATAGCCAAAATCCAACAGAAAAAACAGCTCACTAAAGACAAGAAAAAAAAAAAAGAGGAAAAAACAGCCCAACAAGAAAACAGAAGGAGAAAAAACACCCTTATCCTTGATCTCTTTAAATATAAATGGTTTAAACTCTCCGATAAAGAGTAGCAGACTGGCAGAATGGATTCGCAAACAAAAAGTTGACATCTGCTGTCTACAAGAGACCCACCTTACAGCAAGGGACAAAAACAGGCTCCAAATGAAAGGATGGAGCAAGATCTACCATGCAAATGCACTTACCAAAACGGCAGGTGTAGCCATCCTGATCTCAGATAAGCTGGACTTTGCATTAAAATCAACTCAAAAAGACAAAGAAGGACACTACATATTAATACAAGAAAAAATCCAGAGTCAAGACATCACGGTGATAAATATATACTCACCGAACCAAAGAGGCCCTACATATGTCAAGCAAATTCTCACAGAATTACAGAACAAGATAGACGCAAACACAATCATAGTGGGGGACCTTAACACCCCACTCTGTCCAAGAGACAGATCCAACACCCAGAGGATTAGCAAGGGAGCTGAGGACCTAAGTAACATCATTTCCCAAATGGATCTGACAGACCTATATAGAATCTTCCACCCTACAGAGACCCAATACACATTCTTTTCAGCAGCCCATGGATCATATTCCAAAATGGACCACGTCCTAGCCCACACAAAGAACCTCAGCAAATACAAAAGTATTGATGTCATCCCATGTATTATATCTGATCACAGCGGATTAAAGGAAACCCTCAACAACAAAGGATACCACAGAGGCTATACACACTCTTGGAGGCTAAACCCCACGCTGCTGTCCAACACTTGGGCCACAGACCAAATTAAAGATGAAATCAACGAATTCATAAGCCACAATGACAATGAAAACACATCACAAAGAAACCTATGGGACACAGCTAAGGCAGTACTGAGGGGCAAGATCATTTCCCTCAGCACTCACATTAAAAGAATAGAAGCAGAGCAGGTGAATAACCTCACGATGAAACTAAAACAACTGGAGACACAAGAAATGACAGAATCTAAAATGACTAGGAGGAGAGAGATCACAAAGATTAAAGAAGAGATAAATCTGATTGAAAATAGAAAGACCATTCAACAAATAAATAAGACTAAAAGCTGGTTCTTTGAGAAAATAAACAAAATTGACGGACCCCTTGCAAGACTTACAAACAAAAAGAAGAGAAGAGACTCATATACGTAAAATCAAGGACTCCACCGGAAAAATTACAACAAGTACACACGATATTCAAACAATCATAAGGAGCTATTTCCAAAACCTCTACTCAGCAAAAAACAATAACTTTACAGAAATGGATCAATTCTTAGAGAAGTACAAACTGCCCAAACTGAACCAAGAAGAAATAAATCAACTAAATAAACCAATAACTTACGGCGAGATACAGGAGGTAATCAAGAACCTCCCAACAAAGAAAAGCCCAGGCCCAGATGGATTCACCAACGAATTCTACAAAACCTTTAGTGATGAGCTAATACCAATACTCCTCAAACTCTTCCGCGAAATAGAAACAGAGGGAGAAATCCCAAACCCATTCTACGAAGCCAGTATCATACTCATTCCCAAACCAGGCAAAGACCCAACAAAAAAAGAGAACTACAGACCAATATCACTAATGAACACAGACGCAAAGCTCCTTAATAAAATATTAGCTAACAGGATCCAGAAACTGATCAAGAAAATCATACATCATGACCAAGTAGGCTTCATCCCACAGTCACAAGGATGGTTCAACATCCGTAAATCAATCAACGTAATTCACCACATAAACAGATCTAAAATTAAGAATTACATTGTTATCTCAGTCAATGCCCAAAAAGCCTTTGACAAAATACAACATCCATACTTATTAAAAGCTTTGGAGAGAACAGGAATAGATGGAACATTCCTCAAAACAATAAAAGCCATATACAACAGACCAACTGCTAATATCATATTAAATGGAGAGAAACTTAAATCATTCCCCCTAAACTCAGGAACAAGACAAGGATGCCCACTCTCCCCACTTCTGTTCAACAAAGTGCTGGATTCCCTAGCCATAGCAATAAGGCAAAAGGAGGACATCAAAGGGCACCACATCGGCAAGGAAGAAATCAAGTTATCCCTATTCGCAGACGACATGATCTTATATCTGAAGGACCCAAAAAACTCAGTACCCAAACTCCTACACCTAATAAATCAATTTGGCAAAGTAGCAGGATACAAAATCAATCCACAAAAGTCAGCAGCTTTTCTGTACACCAGCAATATACAAACAGAAAAGGAAATTATTGAAATAATTCCATTTACAGTAGCCAAAAAAAAGAATAAAGTACCTAGAGATCAACTTAAACAAGGATGTGATGGACCTATTTAATGAAAATTATAAAAATCTAATAAGGGAAATCAAAGGAGACACAAGGAGATGGAAAGACCTCCCATGCTCATGGGTAGGCAGAATCAATATAGTGAAAATGGCCATATTGCCCAAATTGTTATACAAATTCAATGCAATACCTATCAAAATCCCAGCCACATTCTTCACTGAAATAGAGAAACCAATCCATAAATTCATATGGAAAAGCAAAAAACCTAGAATAGCTAAAGCAATTCTAGGCAAAAAAAGCAGTGCAGGAGGTATCACAATACCAGACTTCAAGCTCTACTACAAGGCCATCATAACAAAAACAGGATGGTATTGGTATAAAAACAGATCGGAAGACCAATGGGTTAGAATTGAAGACCCAGAAATAAAACCACACTCTTACAGCCAACTGATATTTGACAAAGGAGCTAAAGACATACAATAGAATAAACATAACCTCTTCAACTTCTGGTCCTGGGAGAACTGGGCAGCCATATGCAGAAAACTCAAAGTAGACCCAAGCCTATCACCATGCACCAAGATCAACTCAAAATGGATAAAAGACCTCAACATCAGACCTGAATCTTTGAAACCACTGAAGGACAGAGTAGGAAAGACGCTAGAACTTATAGGCACAGGAAGGAAATTCCTGAATAGAGTCCCAGGGGCACAACAAATAGGGGAAAGACTCGACAAATGGGACTACTACAAGTTAAAAAGTTTCTGCACAGCTAAGGACATAGCCACCAAAATAGAAAGAGCCAATGATATGGGAAAAGATATTTACCAGCACAGCAACAGACAAAGGCCTGATATCGGTCATCTACAGAGAACTCAAAACACTAAGCCCCTCCAAGCCCAATAAACCTATTAGGAAATGGGCAAAGGAGCTAAAGAGAGACTTCACAAGAGAAGATATAAAAATGGCAAAGAAACACATGAGGAAATGCTCAACATCCCTGGTGGTAAAGGAAATGCAAATAAAAACAACCCTGAGATACCACCTCACCCCAGTTAGAATGGCCTATACTCTGAACTCAGGCAACAACAAATGCTGGAGGGGGTGCGGGGAAAGAGGAACCCTTCTCCATTGTTGGTGGGAGTGCAAATTAGTACAACCACTTTGGAGAACAGTATGGAGATTTCTCAAAAAGCTCAATATAGACCTACCTTATGACCCGGCCATATCACTCCTAGGCATCTATCCTAAACAGCAAACCCCAAGATATCAAAAAGACATTTGTGCTTCCATGTTTATCGTGGAACAATTCACAATAGCCAAAATATGGAAACAACCCAGACGCCCCTCCACAGACGAATGGATCCAAAAAATATGCTACTTATACACAATGGAATACTACATAGTGATTAGGAATGGTGAAATATTGTTATTCGCAGGGAAAAGGTCAGAACTCGAACAAATAATGTTGAGCGAGACAAGCCTAGAACACAGAAAACAAAAGGGCATGATCTCCCTGATATATGACTGTTAACAAAGGGAGACGGAGAGACAGTAGAGACCAAGTCTGTGAATACTTTATATGTTCTTGATACATTGTATATTGTATATATGTCTACCTGACCTAGAGAAGGGATAGAAAAACAGGATATAAGATATCACAAGAAATGTACACACTGCCCTACTATGTAACTGTACCCCTTTTGCACAACACCTTGTAAAAAAAATTGTGTTCAATTATTAAACAAATAAAAAATATATTTATAATATTTTTACAGAATGGGATTGGTATATCTGTACATTTTATTTTCATGGAAAATGGGAATTGTGTTATGATTTTACATTTTAGAGTATTGTCACATAGTACTTTATCTACAGATGTATGTTGATTGTTTTTATAGTATTTGAAATCTCACATATATTTAGGATCAGATAAAATTGGTTTAGGTAGTTTATGTAATGTCAGGGTTTGTTTTTAGTATTTGAAAGAGTTAATCAGAAGCATTTTGTGGGAGGGAAATCCCATTTTATGCCACATGGCCTGCCTTTGGAGAGGGTGTCTAGTTGATCGTATATTTGTGTATGCATAACTGGTTCTGGAAAGCAAAATATCGGTTCAACGTCACTTGTCCATATTTTCTGCAAAGGCTATGATGGAGAAGGCATTGACTGCAAGTTCCTATGCAGCCTCCATTTTTCCTACAGGAGCATAATAGCTTCCTTGACCATGTTTCCATTTGGTGGAAGAAAATAGTACACAAGGCTACTTAGATTGCATATCCAGGTAACTGACTTCATTTCTCCATTAGTGGAATGTGAGCTTTTGCTCTATCCTCTGAGAAATAAAAACCATCATTTTTGTGAGCCTGTATCCACCATATTTGTATGTAGTAAAGAATTTTAGTTACATAAGTCATTAGTAACCTATTAAAATATATCTCAGAAAAAAGTATAAAATGCATTTGCTTTTTAAACATGCATTTATAAATATTATTTCTTTATTCAGCCTCAAAGAAAATATCAATATGTTCAAGAAAGAAGCCGTTTAATGATATGTTGTTTATAAAAATACAACAAGCAAAGCAGCTGGTATCTCATGCCTGTAATCCTAGCTACTCAGGAGGCTGAGATCTGAGGATCACAGTGAAGCTAACTTGGGTAGGAAAGTCCGTGACATTCATATCTCCAATATATTACCCAGAAAAGGCTGGAAATGGTGCAGTGTACCAAACAAGTCTTGCTTTAGTAAGAGTGTCAAGAATACAAACTATAGGAAAACTAATGATGAGAAAACCATTGTATATTAGAAACTATACAATTGGAACCTATCCCATAACCTGGACAATCGGAACCAATAATATGGAACCTCTCAGGATCAGTTCTGTTGATATTACTGCTTAGGAAGGACTAGATTCTGGAAATTGGAATGGGGATATGCAGGTGAACTTTAATATAGCTGAAGAAACTGAGGCTTTAAACCCACAGACTTTGTTTGTAGAGGCAGTTTTCCTTTCTAACTGGGAAGCTAGTCCCCTTAGCCAGAAGAACCTGCAATGGTTTCCTCTGAGGCAATTGTCTTGCAGGAAATTTGGAAGACTAGGATTTTAAACAGAAATAACTGACCCATGTTTTGTATGGAGTATTCTTGCTGCTGTATGGTGAAAGACACTAGGGGACAACTGGAGAACAGAAGGGAATGGAAGACTATTTCCATAGCAATTCCCATGAGAGAGGATGGTGACTGTGACCATGCTGGGAGAAGGGAGGTAGAGAATATTTGAGAGAAAAGCCAATGACATCTCATTGGTGATGAGAAGGTTGTAGAGAAAAGAGAAGACACATGAATAACTCCAAAGTTACTGGAGTTAGTGATCTGAGCAACTAGATGGTGCTGTTCTCAGCTGAGATGAAGAAGGTTGTAGGTGAAGAAGGGCTGGGTGAAAGATCAGAAGATTAGTTTTAGACTTGTTGAGTTTGGAAGATCAGGCCTCCAAATGGAGGAGGTAGTTGACTATATGAACCTACAATTTGGGAAAGAGATATACATTAAGGATACAGGATAAGGATCTACATACATGTTTATATATATACATTTATATGTACATATATGTATATATAAATATGTGGAGATATATATATATATATATATGAATATATGGTAAGTAAAGACCAGACTAGCTCAAACCTATAGCTTGAGCTCAAGTAGCTCAAGCTATTTCAGATATGGAGAGGTTGGGGGGCAAAAGAACTGGAATTAGAGGAGTATTGGCATTAGCTCCTCACTAAAGGTTTTATAGAATTCATTGGTGAATCCATCCAGGCCTGGGCTTTTCTTTGTTGGGAGTCTCTTGATTACCCCCTGTATCTCACTGTAAGTTATTGGTTTATTTAGTTGATTTATTTCTTCTTGACTCAGTTTGGGCAGTTTATACTTCTCTAAGAATTGATCCATTTCTGTAAAATTATTGTTCTTTAGTGAGTAGAGGTTCTGGAAATAGTTCCTTATGATTGTTTGAATATCGTGTGTATTTGTTGTAATTTTTCTGATGGAGTCCCTGATCTTACGGATGTGAGTCTCTTGTCTTCTTTTTCTTTGTAAGTCTTGCAAGGGGTCTGTCAATTTTATTTATTTTCTTAAAGAACCAGCTTTTTGTTTTATTTATTTGTTGAATGGTCTTTCTATTTTCAATCAGATTTATCTCTTTAATCTTGGTGATCTCTCTACTCCTAGTCATTTTAGGTTCGATTATTTCTTGTTTCTCCAGATGTTTTAGTTTCATCGTGAGGTTATTCACCTGCTCTGCTTCCATTCTTTTAATGTGAGTGCTGAGGGTAATGATCTTGCCCCTCAGCACTGCCTTAGCTGTAACCCATAGGTTTTGTTGTGATGTATTTTCATTGTAGTTGTGGCTTATGAATTCGTTAATTTCATCCTTAATTTGCTCTGTGACCCAAGTTTTAGATAACAGTGAGAGGTTTAGCCTCCAAGTATTTGTATAGCCTCTGTGGTATCCTTTGTTATTGAGAGTTACCGTGATTCCACTGTGATCAGATATAATACATGGGATGACATCAATACTCTTGTATTTGCTGAGGTTCTTTGTGTGGACTATGACATGATCTATTTTGGAGTATGTCCCATGGGCTGCTGAGAAGAATGTGTATTGGGTCTCTGTGGGGTGAAAGACTCTGTACAGATCTGTCAGATCCATTTGGGATATGGTGTTAGTTAGGTCTTCAGCTGCCTTGCTATTCCACTGGGTACTGGATATGCCTCTTGGAGAGAGTGGAGTATTAGTCTCCCACTATGATTGTGTTTGGGTCTATCTTTTTCTGTAGTTCTGTGAGAATTTGTTTGACATATTTAGGGCCTCTTTTGTTTGGTGAGTATAAATTTATCACCGTGATGTCTTGATTCTGGATTTTTCCTTGTATTAAAATGTAGTGCCCTTCCTTGTCTTTTGGAGTTGATTTTAATGAGAAGTCCAGCTTGTCTGAAATCAGGATGGCTACCCCTGCCAATTTGGTAGGTGTGTTTGCTTGGTAGATCTTGCTCCATCCTTTCATTCGGAGCCTGTTTTTGTCCCTTGCTGTAAGATGGGTCTCTTGAAGACAATAGATAGCAACGTTTTGTTTATGGACCCACTCTGTCAGTCTGCTCCTCTTTATCGGAGAGTTTATACCATTTATATTCAAAGAGATCATGGATAAGTGTGTTTTTATCCCTCAATTTTCCTGATAGGCTGTTTTTTCTCTCCCTTTTTTCTTGTCTTTATTGAGCTGCTCTTCCTGTTGGGCTCTGGCTATTGTAGTTTCTTTCTGTTTCTGTCTGGGGGTCCTGTACATGTTCTGTTGGGTGGGGTTCCCCTCTTAGAATTTGCTGTAAGGCTGGATTTTTATTAACATAATCCTTTAGGTCCTCTTTGCTATGGAAAGATCTGTTTTTCCCCTCGAAGGTGAATTCTAATTTTGCTGGATATCTAATTCGGGGTTGGCAGTTGTTGTGCTGGAGGACTTGGATTGTGTTCTCCCAGTCTCTTCGTGCATTGTAGGTTTGTGTGGAGCGGTCTTCCGTGATTCTGATCTGTTTTCCATTGTAATATAGCTCTTTCTTCGTTTTGGCTGTGTTCAAAATTTGCTCTTTATTCTTGAGATCTGAGGTCTTGATAATTATGTGCCTACGTGAGGATTTTCTAGGGTCTGGTCTGCCAGGTGTCCTATAAGCTTCCATTACTTGGGTGAGGTCCCGTGTGAGATTGGGGAAGTTTTCTGTAATAACTCTATTGAAAATGTGTTGCAGACCTCTGCTCTGGTAGTCTTCTTCTTCCTCTATTCCAATTATTTGCAGGTTATATCTCTTTTCCCTGTCCACTATCTCCTGGATTAGTCCACCCTGGAGTTTGACAGTTTCGTGGAGTGTGGTAATCTTCTGGTCCTTATCAGCTACATTGTTGTCCAAAAAAGAGATTTGAATTCGATATGGTCAATTCTTTTTGATTTGGCTTCGAGTGTGGTATTCATCACTGCCAGTGAGCTGTGTATGGTTGCCAGATCAGTTCTCATCGTGGTAATTTCTCCTTTTAATGAGTTGTGTTTTGAATCTATTTTTTCATGCATTTCGTTTTTTAGGACGTTAAGGTCTTCTTTAACGGAGTAGACTGTATCCATTTTTGCTTCCATTTCTTTCTTGACTTCCTGAAGGTCCTTCGAGACTTCCATTCTAAGCTCCTGTAACTGTTTTCCGAATTCGTTCCTGAGGCTTTCCATCATTTCTGCTATCTTAGTCTCAAGTTGATTTTTTTATTCCCCATCTCCTCCTTGGTCGTACTAGTTTTTGGAGCTGGCGAGTTGGTTTGACCTTTCATGAAATTTGTAATATTTCTTTGTGATTTACACATCTGGAGATCTGTACCTGTGTGTGGCGACCTTGGCTTGGTTTTGTGTTTTTTTCCCACTGGTCCATCAGTGGGGACTTGTTTGTGTCCTGGCTCTGGGTTTGAGTTTGTCTGTTGAACCTTACTGCCAAATGGGTGAGCATGACCATCTCTGTTGTTTCCCAGGCAGTCACCCTTGCAGCCCTTAGGAGTGGGTAGGTTCTGTGTCTTTCTCTGCAGAACTGTGCTCTGCCGCCATGTTGTGCTGACCCTTGTGTGCCCCTGTTGGGGTTTGTGGGTCGCTGATTCAGTGTGGCGTGGAGCCTTTTCTCTTCTTTGATTCTTTTCCTGCTAGTTGCTGTGGGTCAAGAGATCTCACCTCTCAGATTGAGAATTGCCACTGAGGGGCAGCTTGCCCACTTGTGTGGAGTGTTCCTGTCAGAGCAGGTGTTGCTGTCAAGGGATGGCCCACCCACCTGTGCAGAGTGCACCTGTCAGAGCAGGCGTTGCACTGGGGGGCCCTGCCCACCTGTGTGGATTGTGCCTATCAGAGTGGGCGTTGCTGCTGAGGGGGCAGCTTGCCCATTTGCATGCTCCCGTGTTGGGGGTGGGCGTCAGATCCTCCTGCTAGAGGGCTAGCATGCTGACCATTGTTGGCCCTGGGGGGGCACTCTTGTGCTTCTTTTGGGGCCAACTGCCCCGGATTGTTGGAGTGTGCTTGTGCCCTCTGGCGAATCTACTGTGGGGGTGGTATGCGTGGTCCCCAGCAGGTTCCAGTGTCTGGGCGTGGGTTGGTGCCCACAGACACTCTGCACCTCTGCTGTGAGGGGTTGTGTGCTCGGGCCCAGGTGACCCCGCTGGGATGGTATTGCACACCAGCATGCCTGTGACTGTTGTTCAAAAAGTCCACACGGACCAGGGTGCCTCAGGTAGTGTTCAAATGCCTACCAGTCCCCGGGTCCCTGCTGTGGGGGATGCTGGTGCAGACAGATTCAGGCTCCCCAACTGGGGCTTTGGGTGATGCTGGCCTATGGTGTCTCCCAGTCACTTTGTTGGGCGCTGCTCCACCTGCTGCTAGCTCCTGTGTCCTCCCAGGAGCTGTAGGGTTCTAGAGCCACCAGATATGTGGCTCTTTTGTTCCTTAGGGGTGGGAAGGAGGAGGGAGGGAGCTCTAGCTTTTGTCCCCTTGTGATGAGCTCTACATGACGTTTTGGGTACTTCTAGAGCTGATCTTCCGTGGCGGGGGGTGTGTGTGGCAATGGGGAACTTACTGGTCCTGGATTGTGTGTGTGTCCCGCACTGCTGTGGGCTTTTCCGAGCTGAGGTGTGGTGATCGATCATTTGGTGGTGGCGTTCTGGCTCTCCCTGTCCAGCTCTCCCCGTCTGTGGCGCCTGGTTGCCCTGCTGTTGTTGTCTGGTCCCGGTCCCGCACCTGCGCAGCTGTGTCGGTCCTGTCTGTGCTCTGTCTGGGGCCTGTGGAGCTCCTGCTGTCTGGACTCTGCACTCACGGCGGGACTTTTTGGCTGTTGCTTCTCTGGTCGCTGACAGTCTGCGGTCCCATTTACCGGCACAGGGGCTGCTTTCCCAGCCTGGCCCTCTTCGGGCCAGGGTAGGTGGGGGCCAGGGGGTACCCCAGAGATTTTCTGGCTCTGTGCAGGTTGTAGGCTTTCCTTACTTTGTTCTTTTTTGTTTCCTGTGTTTCTCTGTTTGTTCTGGTTGTTGGGTTTTCTGGTCTCTTGATGGGGCATTGGGTGTTGGAGTTCCCAGATCACTATTCGGTTGAAGCCAGTTGGGGTGCCTCCCTATTGTGATGGTGCCATCTTCCTCTCAAGAACTGGAATTAGAAACCAGCCCAAGCAAAAAGAAGTTCATGAGACTCCATTCAACCAATGACTGATCATGGCGCATGTACCTGTCATTCTCATAATTCTCGTAATATAGGGAAGGACAAATAAGAGGACTGAAGCCCAAACCTACCCAGGCATAAAGCAAGACTCTACCTTAACAATGACCAAAGCAGAAAAGGGATGGAGGGATGGCTCCAGTGGTAGAGTACTTGCCTTTTAAGCAATAGGCCTTGAGTTCAATCTCCAATGCTGTAATAATAATAATAGTAATAATAAAAATTTTTTTTTTTTTGGCCAGTCCTGGGCCGTGAACTCAGGGCCTGAGCACCGTCCCTGGCTTCTTCCCGCTCAAGGCTAGCACTCTGCCACTTGAGCCACAGCGCCGCTTCTG
Organism: Perognathus longimembris pacificus; assembly: GCF_023159225.1. Lineage (NCBI taxonomy): Eukaryota > Metazoa > Chordata > Mammalia > Rodentia > Heteromyidae > Perognathus > Perognathus longimembris. The sequence goes on from NC_063169.1 coordinate 35,200,734, forward strand.
GCCGTTTTCTGTATATGTGGTGCTGGGGAATCGAACCTAGGGCCTCGTGTATCTGAGGCAGGCACTCCTGCCACATAAAGAACACTAAACAATAAAGAAGAGTTAGGAAACTAGCCAACCTTAGGGTTTTCTAACATGAAGTTGTCCTGGAGAAGAAGAAGAACCAAATAAGGGAATGATCTGGGAGTAGAAGCAAAAGCCAAGTGTGTTCTCCTGGGAAGCACATAAAAACTGGATTAAGGATGAGTAAGCCTTTAGCTTTGTCACATGATAAGCTGAAAGATCAACGGAGAAAAACCAATGAGAACTGACCATTGGCTTTAGTAACATGGAAATTACTGATGATGTCAAGAATAGAACATATTTGAATCTTGATAGAATGATACAACAGACAAGTGCAAAATGTTGGAGACAGAGGAGAGAATGATATCCTAGGCATGAAGTTTAAGGTCTAGCACACACTAGGAAAAGCTGATAGGAAAATGGAAATTTTGTGTATGGAAGATGTAGCAATATGATACATGCTTTAGTAGAAGCTTGTGAAAGTTTTCTTCTAAGGGTTTCTATTCTCTCACAGAAATGAAAATTAAAGGTTAGCATCAAAGAACAAGGATAATCCAAAAATTTTATGATGACATAAATATGTCAGAGACCCACTACTTTGAAATTCCCTTACTTAAACAGTGTTTATTTGCTGGAGTTTCACATGTGCTGAATCAATAGACAAGACCCGTTTGAGAAGTTCCATGGTTCAAGAAATGTGTTACTCACATAGCTGTTGAATAGATAATTAAATGATATTCCAAAACTCAGCATACATAGAGGGAACTTTCAGGGCCTCCATTCCTTTAAGAATGTTCTTGAAAGGAGGATAACTCATAGCAACTACACACACTTCTCTCAGATGACTCATTGAGAGCATCTAAGTGGAAAGAATGAGAGAGATTCATCTTGACCCCAGAGCTCTAACTCCACAAAGGGTTTAAATTTATTTCCTCTGTGAGAGTCCCCAAGCAAAGATTCCTGTTCAGCTCCCATGTCTCTTCCCACTTAGCTGTCAGGTCCATTTAGGTCTGTGAAGTCACTATGTTCTCACTGCTTTAAAATTTGATGCATTCTCTCTGGCATGTTTCAGGGATTGCTTACCATGTTGCACCACCACGCAGACCCCTGGAGAATCCCCTTGATATAGGGGATTTGGGTAGGCACAGGGAAGCACTCTCATGCTGAAAAAATGACTTTCCTCAGCCAATTAGGTAATTGTTCATGCTTCTGCTTAGAACTTTAGGACATACAAAACATCTCACTCATGAGGTCTTTTTATTAAAAAAAAAAAAAAGGAGAATGTTAAAAGTAGTGGAAAACTCAGCCAGGTGCTAGTGGGTACTCAGGAGGCTAGGATCTGAAGATTGCTATTCGAAGTCAGGCCAGGCAGGAAAATCCATGGGACTCTTATCTCCAGTGAAAAGCCAGAAGTGGAGCTATGGCTCAATTGGTAGAGCACTAGCCTTGAGCAAAAGAAGCCTAGGACAGTGCCTAGGCTCTGAGTTTAAGCTCAAAGATTGGCACAAAACAAGTATTACTAACACCACCACCACCACCAACAACAAGTAGAATTTTTTTCAAAAATCTGTAGAGTATTAATTTATCATGAGATTGTATATGTGCATGTGTGAATTTGGGCACTCACTCAATCTTGAGTAATAGTAAGTTTTTCATCATTTCCTTAGATATTCCAGGCTGCCTCACTCAAGTTATAACTCAACACCATACATTCCATTTGAAATGAAGTCTTTTTTTTTATTTTCTTCATACACAAGACAGATTCCTAATGGATCAAGATTCTGCTGCCTGCTCCCCTTGGCTGACTGATTTCTCCAGGGTGAAGGAAGTGAAGATAACAGTGTCCTGCTGAATGCTAGCTCTCCAGATCCTGTTACTGTATACCTGGATTACCATGAGTTGATTGTTATACCACTGGAAGCTTGAAATCAGTCATCATGAGTATAAATACACAGAGACATTGGCCAACATGTGAAGACTTTATAACTCTTCTATAGAGATGTTACTCAACACACTGCTGTAGGGAAGAGGAAATTTTCCCAGAGCTTTGGTAGTTTGAGCCCTCCAGTCTAGGATGATAGTTTTGTCGACTTTTAGACAACTTTTTAAGTTTTTTTTTTGTGGCGGGGTCTCTTATGATGAGGTACCTATAGCTCTGTCATGACCCCTGTTTATGTGATTCTTTGTCTGGCTGTTCCTACTCAGTCGGCTTCTGATCGTAGACATCTCAAGACTCCTATTATTGGGGATATGTCTGTGCATTCCCACATATATTGCCACAGAATTATTTCCCTGTGATATTAGTTTTCTAATGCTGCATAAAACTCACTTGTAACTTTAGACAACACTCATTAATTACGTCAGCTTTGGTAGGTCAGGAGTCTGGTCATGGCTTTGCAAGGGCTTCCACTCAGAGTCCTACATTTCTGCAATCAGAATGTCAGATGAACTGAGTACAGCTTTCATGCTCAGGTAGTTTTGATGGTGGAATTCATTTGTAGAATTGAGGTTTTGGATTTTTTTCCCCATTGTTTACTGTCAGCTAGAGGCTGCTGTCAGCAGCTAGAGGCCATTTGCAGTTCTGTCTTCTGTTCATAAGGACCCTAAACTATATGAGAACTTGGTCTTTCAAAGACACAAGAATATCTAGTTCACCAAGATGTAATGTAATGGATGGACTGTCCTGTCACCTTTATCTAATTAGCAGAGTGATATAATTTACCTTTGACATATTCTTCTCGATAAAAGTAAATCACATGTTCTGTCCAACTTGGATATGAGGGAACTGTACATAATGATGACTCACTCAATAGTATATCCTTAAGATACTTCACCATACTTACAATAGGTGCAACATAGTGTCCTTGGGTTTCATAAGCCTTTAACCCACCATCAACCGGAAACAAAGTTTCTTACCCACATGCTTCAATGTTCTGTCTGTCCTGCCAGCATAGCAGCCTGCTGGCCTCAAGCAGGAATACAGCATGTATCTGTTATGGTTCCCCAGCAGGGACTACATCTCAATCTTTATGATGGTCACTTTCAAACCTAGTGTCTTGGATTTGAGGCAAAAGAAATAGAAAGTGACATTGCATCCATGTCCTTGGGGATGAAAACAATAATTGGGTCACAACCTCAACCCTCCAAAGAATTTTTCTCAAATCTTCTATCCTTTCTGTATTCTGATTTTGTATTGTAAACTTGATCTTTTCAGTGACTCAAGAATGAATAGAATCTTCAAATTTTGTAGCACAAGGACTTTTTGTGTTTGTGACTTTTGGCCAAATCTCCGTGATCATTGAAAGAAGCTACTTCATGTTACACTGGCCAGATGGTTTCCAGCTACTGTTATAAATGAATAGACTACTGTGTAAACTTCACAAAGAACAGCAGCATGTGTGCAATGTCTAAAAGTGTGCAATGTTTAAAAATGTGATGATGAATATTAGGAAAAATAATGGAAAGAATAAAAAGTAGTGCTGTTGGTGAGCAGGGCAATGGTGGGGCAGATCACTGAGGTGAGGAGGGAAAACATCAACCAGTTTTCCCTCTCCCTCCCCCAACCAATGGTCACCACAGAGGGGAGGGTCTTGGGTCTTCTATAAACCATGCAAGTCCTCTAATAAGCTGCCATCTAGGGGAGTGTTTTGGTTGTTTTAAACAGATTAATCACCATCTGACAAATTGCCGAGGGAGGAGAAAAAGATGGGGAGGGACAATGTAAAACAACAGATCCCTGATCAGGTAGTGGACAGTGGGTTTCTGGTCCCACTATACACTCTCCTGAGTGTAAACTCTTTAAAACTGTGCTCATTTTTCCTGGATTTATTTTTATGCTAACTGAGAACAAGAGCCCACCAAGCTTATCTGTCATTGCTATTCTTTATAATCCTTTAAGAACTATTTAGGGCTGGGGATATAGCCTAGTGGCAAGAGTGCCTGCCTCGGATATACGAGGCCCTAGGTTCGATTCCCCAGCACCACATATACAGAAAACGGCCAGAAGCGGCGCTGTGGCTCAAGTGGCAGAGTGCTAGCCTTGAGCGGGAAGAAGCCAGGGACAGTGCTCAGGCCCTGAGTCCAAGGCCCAGGACTGGCCAAAAAAAAAAAAAAAAGAACTATTTAAGTTTTAAAGATATCTACTTTAATATTGTTTAGATTACAGAAAAAAAGTTTAGGTTTAGGCCAAGTGTGATGGCACATGCCTGTAATCCAGCACTCAGCAAGCTCAGACAGGAGGATTGAAAGCTTGAGGCTACCCTGGGCTATGAGGCAAGACTCTCTCAAAAGATAAGGTATCAAGTCACTATTTTCACTTGATCTGTGTCCTTTTCATGTACTACTATAGGAATAGATACAGGATTGTGATTCTTTAGTTTAGTTATTTGCCAAGTGAGCACAGCAATGCTTTAGAAATGAAAACACAAGGTATAAAGATTTGGTGCATATTGCAGAGTGCCAGCCTTACGGCACAAAGAAATGCAAGAGGGCAAAGCCCTGGGTTCAAGTCTCATCAGTGGACAAAAAAAATAATAAAGTGATAGCAATGAACAGACAAAATAGTTGGTAAAGTATTTTGAATTTTTCTAAGGAAAGTGCTTTAATATATTTGTTATGATGATTCAACTCTAAGCATTGAAATAGTCTTTGTCTAAGTTACTTTATTATTTTTTAACCAGTCTTAGGCTTGAATTCTGGACCTGCACACTGTCCCTGGGCTCCTTTTGGCTCAAGACTAGCACTCTACTACTCAAGCCATGGTGCCACTTCTGGATTTTCTGTGATTAATTAGAGATTAGAGTCTCACAAATTTTCCTGCCTTGTCTGGATTCAAACTGAAAAGTTACTTTTCTTCTGAAGCTACAATGCATGCTCAGCTGAAAGTGCGTTTGTTGAGCACACACTGAACTTGTATTTAACATAGCTTATTGTCCAATCGTTGATTTCATTTTCGACATACCTGCAAGTCAATGCTCACTTTAGTGAAATACTTTGTATCTATAGGCACTCGTCTTCCTCATTTGACTAACCTTTTACATTAATATTCTGGAACACTGATTCATTGGCATTAAATGGGCAGATAAACCATGAAAGATAGGAGACTGAAGTAATGCTGAAATATTAAATCTAGGTTCACACCTGGGAACCCATTGGCCAGTGTCACCTGAGGTAGTATCATGAGTCACAGTCATAGGTCAAAGCAATGACAGTCCCAGCAACCAGTAATCAGAGCTGTCACTTAGCATGCTAACCTGAGGAGGTTGATGATGCCCAAGGGACACTTTAAAAAAAGTTACATTCACATGTCTCTGTTGATAGAGTAAGGATGATATACATATAGGGAAAGGGATATATGGTTGAAAATGGTTAAAATAGTAAAGATTCATTACTTAAATTGTAAACATAGGATGTATAGACTGTGGACACATTGAATTGCTGTGACAATGTCTGATACATAAGTTGGAATAAAGAAATTTACTGCCACAAATAGCCTGAGTCTGAATAAAGATGACCAGGACCCTAACAACCAATTTTAGGCTTCTAACACCTACTAGACTAATTTTCTTTGGACCACCTGGGCTGGTTTGGATCTAGATATGGTTGATCTGGAGTCTGTCAGTGAGGTAGGTAAATAAGACTGGGATGAAGGGAAGTTGAGTCTCCCAGACAACTGAATAATGAGTACAAGGGACAAGAATCATGGCATGTCTTACAAGGACAGTGACCAGTTTCAGATTTGTGCTACTACTCCGCAGCCTTGTCTGATGGTGCTACGGTGTTAGTGGTGCGAATCTGTTGCTTACAGGACTCCATACACACATGGGATTCTCCCCAGGCTTGCTTGATTTCTTTATGCATGACTTCAGGCCTATTATTCTTGTTTTGAAGCTGTCAGGTAAGATGATGCTGACTTTTACGTCAATATCTTCAAAGTTGGGCCTCTGCTTATCTAAAAATGCTTCCCCTCTTTGCTAAGAGCTAGAATAGAACCACTCACAGTGAGCCATCCTTTTCGTGATGCTATAGACACTGAAAACCCTCATTTGCGCTGTGTATTTTAGCACTCAAAAGGCAAGTTAGAAAGCAGCAGTCCTCCTGTTTAAACTATTTATTTAGGTTTTTTCAACTGACAAAGGCACATTTGGAAAGGTACAACTCTTGATTTATTGTTAGTAGTGAATAGATTTCAATTGATTTGATATAGGTATAATTTAGCTCCTCTTTAATCACTCTGATATCAGATGCTTAGGTAAAAGTTTCAAAATTCTTATTGCATCTGTTTTAGATTTGTAAAATGATCTTATGGGGTATGAATACCTAGCAAGGTGATTATTATATACTAAACTGAATTACCTACTTTAGAAAGGTCTAGTGTTTCTCTCTCTCTCTCTCTCTCTCTCTCTCTCTCTCTCTCTCTCTCTCTCTCTCTCTCTCTCTCTCTCCCCCCTCACCCCCGACTGCTAGGGATCAAAGCCAGGGTCTTGCATACACTAGGAAGTGTTCTACCACTGAGCTTCATCACCTCTGGCTCTCTCCATTTGTAGGTGCTTCAATTACTCTTGTTCTAACACTCATCTTACTGGAGGCAGACATGGGTTTCCTGAAGAAAGAATCTAGTTATTCTGAGAAGCTGATATCTGATAGACAGAAATCTCTGTCCTTCTAGCTGCTTATCGCTTTAGGTATAGGAAATAGGCCTTGTGACATTCATTCTCTAGAGCTAGGAGTATCCTGAATCCACTTTGTGAATTCATGTCTATACCCAGAATGTCTATACACAAAATGTCACTAATGTCCCTATGCTAATTATCCTAGCTTAATTTCCTTCCCATCCATCTCTATAGCTAAAGACTTGTAGCAGCCTTTTGGTGTGTGGGCTTTCCAATTAACTGAGTAACTGCTCCTATTGTGAGAATTTCTGTTTAGCAGGATAGAAAACAACAAAGGCTCTACTTAAACAAGTACATACTATGCCAAAGTATTTTTAAAGCAAAGCCCAGATAACATAACAATGCCCATGTGTAGGATTATACCCAGTCACATTGCCTACAATATCAATTCTCTGGGGCAGGCACGCACATATTTGAAAACAGAACACTTGAAGGGAGGATAGCCCATTAATCTCTCACACCAGAGTTTGTTTCAGCTGTGAACTAAGGGGGAACATAAATTTTGTTGTTGCACTTCATTCTTCTCCCATTTCTGAAATAAACTTGGCAAAAGACTGCAAGCTCCCAGGTATCACTAAGCTCTCTCAAACCATTGGAAACTCTTCATCTTTTCTCACTGGCATTAGGAGGAAAAATTGACTTTTCATATGTGACATTTGTTTGCATATATTACCATCTCTCCCAGAGGCACAATCCTTTTTTCATGACTGTAATCTAGGTTGACTCCAAAGTAAAAAGTCGTTCTTTCTCTCTGTTTTTCTTTCTCTAGGACTTGCTTTCTCTTCCTTATTTCCTGATTTTTTATTTAAAAGTTCAAATGCAAGATAATTCATGACTTGATTTCTTTGTCAAATAGCACCCAGATTTCAAATCCAGCCCAGGCAGGAAGTCTGTGAGTCTCTTATTTCCAACTAACTACTTAAAAATCAGGAGTGGAGCTGTGGCTTGAAGCAGTAGAGCACTAGTCTTGAACAAAATAAGGCAGGGACAGAGTCTAGGCCCTGAGTTCAAGGCCCATGACTTACCACAAAAAAAGTTCCATTTCCATAATCCTTTGTCATGCAAAAGACCTTCATTGAAAAGACTGTTTTTAATGCTTCAGGTCTTCCAAGTGACTCCCAGGCCACAGCATTTTATCTAGGTTAGCATATACAGCTTTTACTCCCTGCTGGGTGCCCTAGACACAGGCATTTTGTTTTCTTTAACTAGTTATCATTAGTTCCCATGGGAGGGAGCTGAAACTCTTAGATTGCCTTTGGTCATTTATTGTTTCATCCATCCATTACATATTTACTGATCACCTCAGCTCCAGAAGAAGAGAATACACATGAAATTCAGAAAATGAATCATCTTACCACAATCGTTACCAATGGTTTTCTAACAGTAATGCTTGGACATTTCTCTGGGCCTCCTCCTCCTACATAATTGAGCATTCAGGGAGTGGCATGTTATTTCCACTTCAAGAAGTAGTCATTAGTTCAAACTACATAGCTAAGGGCTAGAATTAACCTTAGCCTTCGTCTTCCCTCTTACCTTCTTTTCTAAAAAAAAAAAAAAATCTGACTTGAGAACTAGGCTGGCAACTGTGTTAAATGAAGTAAACAGGAATTTCCCTGGTGGTAGCCACTCAGAATGAATTATGTCAAGAAGGGGAAACAGACTTCTCATTTGGAAAGCAATGGAGACTTTGGACTTAGGCTGCTGGGCTCAGTGCAGTAATGGCAAGGGACAAGACATCATGAATTGACCAGATCCCTCACTATAGCTCTCTGTATGCCTTTTGACAAAGTGGAAAGATGATCCTAAGCAAAATGAACTACAAAACTTGGAAATAAGTGGTTTGTCTTTGCTATTGTTATTTCCAATGTACTCTATGAAATTATACCTCTTTCTTTTGTCTTTCTTCCCCATGGTTTTATTCCCTGATGTCACTGTAATTGACTTTGGTACACTGGGTATTGTATGTATGTTTATTGGAACTAGGGGAGGGGAACAGCAAAATGGAGAGACAAAGGGTAAAAGGCGAACCAATTCACCAGCAATACTTGTGAGATAATATGCTGTAAACCAACTGTACAACTCAGGGAGGGTGGGGAGGGAACGGGGGGGGGGGGGGGGGGGAGGTGAGAGAAAAATGAAGGAGGAGGTAACAAGTTTGATACATATGTAACTTCTCTGCACATTACTTTGACAATAAAAAGCTTAAAAAAGAAAAGTGTCTTGAAGTTTCCTGTGATGGCTGCCTCTGAACCAGGTCTTTAGATCTCAACTTCCTGAGTAGCTAGGATGACAGGCACAAGCATTGGTGCCTGGCTGTTCAGACATTTTAAATACAGGTTGAGTATCCTTATCTGAATTGTTTTGAGACAAGAAGCAATTAAGATTAGGAATATTTACATGTATAATTCGATTTTTGAGAATGGGACTAAGTCTAAACACAAAACTTATGTGTTTTGTATATTCGTTATACACATAGCATGGAGGTGATTTTTAGTGTATCTGCCTTTTTATTACATTCTGTCACCTGAGATGAAGTGTAAAACTTTCCATTTGTATCAGCTCAGTCCTGGACATGTTTCAGATTTTGAGGCAATTCATACGTAGATGCTCAGATTAGATAAGACCTGCTTATATTTGATTCTATATCACCTTGATACTTAAATTTTATAAGCTTTTGGATGTGTGTCAAATGAAAATCTTGGCAAACTTAGGTACTTTCCTCTTTCCCCTTTCCCCTACAACTCCCACCATTTTGGTATTTTCTGGATCCACCTTTGTTTTTATTCCAGTTGGCCACACTCTCCTTATCTGCACAGTTGCCACACAATGCCCAAGGATGACTGGTTGAGCCCTGCTGCAGTTGGCTTGTTACCTGCTCTGATCAGAGCAGCCTCAGCCCAGAGGGGCATTTTTCTCTAAATTGCACCAGGGCCCCTTAGCTCATGAAGTTTACCCACGAGTCATGTCTACTCAAAAGAGGATCTTTTCTTGAGTTACATGAATGTGACTCTGGACTTCCAGTTTGGTTTCAAGTTTCTTATACATAGATTTTTCTGATTTCCTTCTTTCCCTCCCTCCCTCCCTCCCTCCCTCCCTCCCTCCCTCCCTCCCTCCCTCCCCCCTCCCTCCTCCTCCTCCTCCTCTCCTCCTCCTCCTCCTCCTCCCCCTCCCCCTCCCCCTCCCCCTCCCCTCCCCCTCTTCTTCTTCCTCTTCTTCTTCCTCTTCTTCCTCTTCTTCTTCTTCTTCTTCTTCTTCTTCTTCTTCTTCTTCTTCTTCTTCTTCTTCTTCTTCTTCTTCTTCTTCTTCTTCTTCTTCTTCTTCTTCTTCTTCTTCTTCTTCTTCTTCTTCTTCTTCTTCTTCTTCTTCTCCTCTTCCTCTTCCTCTTCCTCTTCCTCTTCCTCTTCCTCTTCCTCTTCTTCTTCTTCTTCTTCTTCTTCTTCTTGTACTGGGGCTTGAAATCAGGGCCTTGCACCTGCTCGGTTGGTGCTCTAGCATTTAAGACTTTAGCTCTGCTCTTTGCTGGTTATATTGGAAACTGAGTCTAATGGACTTCTCTGCCCATGCTAGCCTTGAAGCTCAGACTTTCAGATCTCAGCATCCGGAATAGCTAGGATCAGAAGGGAAACAACAACAACAAAACCAAACAATAACTGTAAGCAATTCTCTTCAGAAAACCACCAGTGAGAAGACCACCTACATTGTGTGCATTTAGAGCTATAAAAAGACCAAGACCTTCTAGTCCAATGTGGAGGGAAAGGAGAAGCTGGCTAGCCCCATTGTTCTTCAACTGTATGGTACACACAAAGCCTGTGCGATGTCATTGCAATGCAGAAGCTGATGCAGAGGTCTGAGTAGGTCTAGCAAGTGCTTGAGTGACTCCCGGGATGCGAATCTGAGGAACATGTTTCAAATAGGAAGAAAGTCTCATGCAATCTTCACAAAAATTCCTAAGGAATAAATATGTTTAAGGAGTAAATACTTTTTTATGCTTTCTGAATGGCGATACATATATATAAATTGATTAAATAATATGCTCTAGGTCTCACATCTTGCTAAGAGAGCTTCTGGGACTCAAATTTAGGTGTGTCTGATTTAAGGTCCTCTTTCTTTTCTTCCAACCATTGTTGTATTGGAAAGAAGAAAATGGACTTAAGGGGAGGAATTCCACTCCAGATGTAAAACAGGCAAACTTGGTGATTGGTTGGTTTGGGTCTCAGTTGAATTAGTGAGGAGGACACTTGCTGCTAGAATGGAACCTTGGGTGGGATGGTTACAATGAAACACTCAACAAGAATTGAGAAAGTTTGTGGCAACTGAAGGGTTTCATTGTCTGGGGGATCTGCAGGAAGAACAAATGTCTATAAGGGTTCAAGTAATGTTAAAGAGATAGAATTTTTCAAAGCACTAAATTGGAGGCACCCAATTTAGAACCACTGGGGAATTTTTAGAAACTTGAAGGCCCAGTTATGTCTTAGACCAATTAAATCACAGATTCTGGGGCTGACATGTGAATAACACTATTTTTGAGTCTACTTAGGTAACTGAAAAGTGTAGAGATCATTTTTGGGTACCACTATTGTTGTCTATTTGCTCTCAGAGATAAAGGATATTTCATGTTTTATAAGGAACTAAAGGGGATTTGAAGAATGGTATTTAGGTTTGGCATAGTTCAGGGTTTGGCAAAACATTTCTGTAGAGAGCCAGATAGAAAATATTGTAGGTTTCCTTGGCCAAGAAGCAAACTTAGGAGTATTAGGTAAATGTTTATATAATGAGAAAGAAAACAAATTTCCATTATAGTGAACTTTGACTTTCACCTAAATTTTGCATGTCATGAAGTAAATATTACATTTACTTAAATAATTTTCAGCCAATTAGCAAGGCAAAAATTATTTTTAGTTTGTATATCATACAAAGATAGGCAAGCCAGGAATGGTGGCTCACACCTGTAATCCCAGCTATTCAGGAGGTAGAGATCTGAGGATTGTGGTTTGAAGCTAGCCTGAGCAGAAAAGTCTGTGAGACTGTTATCTCTAATAAACTATTCAGAAAATAAATTGGAAGTGGTGTTGTGGCTTAAGTGGTAGTCTTGAGCACAAAGAAACTCAGGAATAGCTCTCAGGCCCTGAGTTTGAGCCTCAGGACTAGCAAACACAACAGAACACAACGCGACACAACACAAGACAACCCCAACAACAACAACAACAACAACAACCGAAAAAAGTAGGCAGCAAGCTAGGTCTGGCTCCTCAGGTTGAAGTTTGCTGACTCCTGGTGTAACATCCAAAGACACAATAAAATTGTGCATCTACCTAAAAATAAGTCAATATTCAGATGAGCTTCTTATTTTTAATAGAAGTAAACCTAGTCTTCTAGACAAAATCACTATCTTTGCCAATGTGCAAGTTAAAAGCACATTTTCAAGCACAGCTTAAATTTTTTGAGGCAAAGCTATGTATTTTTTTCATAGTAAATTAAAAATAGTTGACTGAGACATTGATCAAGATGCATTGCACTCATCAATTGACATATTGAACTGAAACCTTTTGGTTCAACTACTTAAAGATAACTTTAAAAATGAAAAGAAAAAGAAAAAAAATATCTGGTTGGAACAAGAATGGTCTTCCTGTCTAGAGTAGTGATGTTTTGAAAATGATTCAAAATACTTACAAACATCTTCACAAAATACAAATAAGATTGTGACTAGATATTAAAACACCTAGTGTTCAGTTATATGTAAGCTTTCCTGTGGCTTTGCATTGTTAAAGGTTCCTTCTTGTTGTTGTTGTTAGTCTTGGGACTTGAACTTAGGGCTTGAGTGCTGTCCCTGAGCTTTTCTGCTCAAGGCTAGCACCACTTCTGGTTTTCTAGAGGTTAATTGGAAAGATGAGAATCTCATGAGCTGGCTTTGAACTGCAATTTTCAGATCTCTCTCTGTCTCTGCCTCTGTTTCTCTCTTTTTGCCAGTTCTGGAGCTTGGACTCAGGGCCTGAGCACTTTCCCTGGCTTCTTTTTGCTCAAGATAGCACTCTACCAACTTGAGCCACAGGGCCACTTCTGGCTTTTTCTGTCTATGTGGTGCTGAGGAATCCAACCCAGGGCTTCATGCATGCTAGGCAAGCACTCTACTGCTAAGCCATATTCCCAGGCCCAGTCTTCAGATCTCAGCCTCCTGAGTAGCTAGGATTACTGGTGTGAGCCACTGGCACCAGCTCTTTAAAGGTTCTTGCTTGCCAAGTGCAACTTTTTTGTTTGTAATTTGTGCATTTGGGATTAGGGATTATAGGCCAAAATTAGCATTTTTTCAAATATTGTATGTATCAGGTGACAGTATGCAATATTTGAGAAATATTATAGGAATTACTGTCTTGAGGCTTTGTATACCTAGACGACCTTGAATAATTGTATTAATAATTTCAATTAATGTTTTTCATTAGTAAAAAAGCACAGTGGGGGAAAATTTTAAAGAAAAAATGAATTTTTAGGACCTTACTGGTCTAGATATTGCATTTCTAATTTATATTAAAATGTGGATAGTTGCTGTATTTATTATATATGGACATTTTCAACTGTAACTAGAAGCTACCAAAGAATAAAAATACAAAATAAAATAAAAAAGCTCCCCATCTGGCATGTGTATGTCTTGAGAATTTGCCAGGCATCAAAGCGCGCCCTCTGCTGCTAGATTTATTCATTGCGGCAAAACTTGATTTATGCTGTTTTATGTCCTTCTTTGGACCTACTCAGGTTCTTAATGTTTCTGTTTGATTGCACATTTCACACAACAAAGAAAACATAAATTCCAGGATGCCAGCTGGCCTGGCTAATAATCCTTCAATTCTTCCCCTTTTGAACTACCATTGCATCAGAACATCTGGTGGTTTCTAATTTCCATGCCAGAGTGGGGTTTTGACCTCCATCTCACTTTCAAATGGGTCTCCTTGGCAGAAGAACTGGGCTTTCTCCATTAATTTTACCATTCACACCCTTGGCAGTGAATGTGAATCTTTAAAGCTAATGCTTTAGAAGGGAATTGTGTTATTTTCAGAGGCAACTAGGACTCTCCCTGCTCCTTAATCAGCTTTGTTAGATTTTCCTACCCACTAACTGTGAATGCTCCTTCACTCCATATGCATCCTTAAGAAAATAAATCTACATTTGTTATGTCCCAGGACTCATTTATTTTTCACACTGCTAGTTATTGTATCTCAATCAAAAATCTTTTAATCTATGTCATTTCCAGAGTGTACAGGTGTGGTAAGGAGCATGTGTTTTTTGAGTTCATGTACATGAGCAAGGTGTGTGTGGGGGGAGGTGTGCGTGTGTAGGCATACATAAATGTGCTGCATCTGACTTTCTTCACGTTTTCCTCAGTCCTTTAGTCATGTCCCTTCTTAAACACCCTCTTTGCCTTTCTGCCTCTCCTAACATCAAAGGAGCTCCAATTCTTGCAGCTCATACTTGGGAGGATGTTTTTCCAGCATCTCAGACTCTATTTTTACCTCTTTCTTTTCCTCTCTTTCTGGTTTCCTCTCCTACCCTACCCTACCTTACCCTTCCTTCCCCTTTTCTTCCTTTTCTTTCATTTTCCTTATTTTTCTAACTTTTCGATCTTCAATACCATCCTATATACCTTATAGCTTCATGTCTGGGTGGCTGTTTGAGGATTTGAATTATTTCTTCTAGCTGCCAGTACCTTTTCCTGCTATCTCCTTAGCATGTGTTATCAGCTCTTCTTAAAAAGTACTTCTCAGAACACTTCCCTCCCTTTGTTGAAAACACCTACAATGCTTCTTCACAGTTCAGTTTAATAACATTCACCTTGATATTCCAAGCCCTTCAAATTCTGGCTTGAACTTTCCAGCCTAATCTGTAAATTATGAGAAGGCTTATCTCAGCCAGGGCTTCCTCCTCATTGCTCTCTGTCTGCCCACACAATACGTTGTCATTCTGTTCCTGTCTAAATGGTTGCTTTCACTCTAATTTACCACAACACAACTTCCATTTCTACCCAAATTCTCTCAATATTCTAGCTAATATTATGTGGGCCTTCCTCAGCTATCTCACTAGCTCTCATGATTGGTACCATGTATCCAATGTTATTGAATTTGATCTGTATTCATTTGATTTGTACTTAAGTTGTGCCCATTGTCTTGAGTACTCTTAATTTTTTATCCCTTCACTATTTTGCCTTACTTGCAAAAGTAGACACTTTAGCTTGTAAGAACATAATTTGATATTTCACACTATGTATTGGACCAGAAAGAAATTCATTTTCTTCTTCTGTGAAAGGAAAACATGCTACCTCTCTACCTGCCTCATTTGACAACAGACAAAGAGGAAGTAATATAGAAAATGTGTTTTCAAATTCATTTGTTGCCAGTATGACCATATTGATGCACAGCTTTTTTTCCTGAGCTAGCACTAGCAATGGACTTCCTTTCTGAGGACAGATATTCAGTAATGAGGGTCAATCATTAGTGAACCGTGGGGAAGGAACACAGCTCACTGCAGGAATGGCAGGTTAGCTAGAATCAGTATCTTCAACTAAGCTCTTCACTCTGCCCAGCCACAGACTTTGATGTTGCCTATTTCCTTTTGCATAGATATTGGCCTGCATTCTTTGTTGCAATTTAACATCAAAGTTTGCAAGTGTGTAGACATTGCTTATTAAAAATGTGCAAAGGCATCTTACTATTATAATTGAATAACAGCTCTGTAGTCTTTATTTTTCAGATCTCTATATAGCATCAGACAGAATTGTGAAGAGATGTGTCAATGAAAAGGATCAGAAAGAAAAGATAGATTTGACTGCAATAGATTTTTTAAAACTTAGAAAATGCACATGGTATATTTGATAATCATATTATTATTTCTAATACTAAAAACTCTGAATGACATGGGTAAGGATAACAATAGAACAGAAAGATGAGCAAATCACATGAATATACAAATCACAGAAAATACATAGGCATTTGCACAGTACAGACAGTCCTGCCTTAATTTTAAGTTAGGTATTTTAAAAAGTATCCATTTATCTGTCTGTCCATCCATCCATCTAGCTACTTATTTTATGGCCAGTACTGGGGCTTGAACTCAGGGCCTGGACACTGTCTCTTAGCCTTTTAACTCAAAGCTGACTGTTTACTATGTGAGCCATAGCTCCATTTCTGTTGTTGTTGTTTTTAATGTTAATTGGAGGTAAGAGTCTCACAGACATTCTTGCCTGGTCTGGCTTTGAACCCATGATCCTGAGATCCCAGCCTCCTGAGGCTCACTCCTCACAATGGTAGACCATTTTCACTATGTTTGCTGGAGGTATCAACTGAGCATTAGCTTTTTTCTTTTTAGGAATGCAGTAGAGTATTGTGTATCTTTTATTTTTGTTGTTATTATACAGGTGATGCATAGAGGGGTTACAGTTATAAGCCAGGTACATTGCATTTTGGACAATGTCACTCCTTCCTTTACTCTCTAAGTTCACACTGTGCATCTTAACAACAATCCTGAAGATAGTTTTGCTTTCAAGTGCATGTTTAAGACAAATTATGTAATAAGTAAAATATATCTGCCATCTGCCACCCACTAAAAAACAGAATATAAGAAAAATGGACAAAGTCATGTTAGGTGTTGTTTAAAGAATGAATGATGGGGGCTGGGAATATGGCCTAGTGGCAAGA
Organism: Perognathus longimembris pacificus; assembly: GCF_023159225.1. Lineage (NCBI taxonomy): Eukaryota > Metazoa > Chordata > Mammalia > Rodentia > Heteromyidae > Perognathus > Perognathus longimembris. The sequence goes on from NC_063169.1 coordinate 35,217,148, forward strand.
GTGCTTGCCTTGAATACATGAAGCCTAGGTTTTATTCCTCAGCACCACATATATAGAAAAGGCCAGAAGTGGCACTATGGCTCAAGTTGGCAGAGTGCTAGCCTTGAGCAAAAAGAATCCAGGGACAGTGTTCAGGCCCTGAGTTCAAGCCCCAAGACTGGCAAAAAAAAAAAAAAAAAGAAAAAAAGAATGAATGATAGGTTGTTTAGGAAAATGAATAACAAAAGAGAATGGATTGCATTGCTTGCATTACTATTATCACTCTGTGTTCTTGGTTCAAGGTTATACATCTCCCCTGCCATACACCATGTTGACAAAAGCTTTCTTACTTCCGCAAACTGCCTCCCTTCCCCCATAATAAAATTCACTCTTTGGGATAAGCCAAGAAAAATATTTCTTTTGGAGCTAGCCACTTCAAACATGGCAAGATTCCACAAATGTCCTCTCTTGCTCTTACTCTGTGTGTGTGTGTGTGTGTGTGTGTGTGTGTGATGGGGGTGTAGGGCGGGGATTAGGGGGTGGGGAGGGTAGCAAGTGGAACTGGGCAGATACTCTATATACAAGTGGCACCATGCTAGCCCTCTGCAGGATGAAATTGGAATGATCCTCCCTCTCTTATATTTTAAAGAGAACTAGTGTTTCATATAAGTATGCAACTTACACTCAATTGAACTCAGGGCCATCTGATCTAGAGCTCACTCCCTACACCCTCATCTTCATTTTGTTGTGTTGCTTCTTTCCAGTGCTGTCACTTTTTATGCCACACTCATCTAAAGATTAGAACAAGTCAAATAATGCTCCTTTCATGGAATGGATTTGTATCCCATGTAAGATGCTATGAAACTTAGAGAGTGTGTGTGTCATGTGTTTTGTATCACATCAGTTTTTTAGCACAAGGCATCTTGATTAGTATCACTCCTTCTGTCATTCTCCCCTAGTGTGAATCATTTCTTGATGGTTTTCATTGATGTAATAGAATGATCTCTCTATTGCATCTGGAATCATCTGGACATTCTTATAAATCATAAGGAAACAGAGTAACTCCCATTTTTAAACCAAGACAAGAGAAACAGAACAATTATTGGACCTCTGATAATACAGGGAGATATAGAATTATTGATAGTCACAGCTAGATTATCTGAAGTTGGTCTATAAAATTTGTATTATAAACTGAGTTTCCAGAGGACATAGTGGCAGTCTTGTTCCAGGCTACATTTATTGTCATCCAATGGGGAGTTCTTCTTCAAATCAGCAGCAGTAAATTGTATCAAGGTGAATCTTTCTTGATTTGTTCCCTAAAATGAATTATTATCTTCTGGACATAATTCAGATTTACTCCAGTCTTTATTTATTGTCATCTGGGAGAATAAGTCTGCATTATGTCTAAAAGTTTTCTCTCAGAATCTGTGTTATATGCTGGCTGCTAACTTTTAAAGGTGGCTTGCCTGAAAAACAAAGCCAACAAAACTGTGTTGTCCCATAGCAATTGGCTCAGCTCACTCAGGTGCAATAAAATTTTTATTTATGTTCCCTCTTTATATCCCATAGGCTTCAAGTATAATGAGTTGTGTTTTATTAAATGTTGTATCTTGTAGTCTTGGCACATAGTCAGGTATCAGCAAGAATTTTATTGAATGATGAATAAACAACACAAGGTGAGAAGAAATACTGACACACTTACCTGATAAATTGGGACTCAAATGTGGCCACTCCAATTTGGGTGAATAATGAGTTTTTACCTTGGAGGGCCCTGTGGCTAAGCACAAATTGGTTTCTAATGAACATCAGAAAAGTTGCTTTGAGACACTGGACAACCCACTCCACCATAGTGGTGTGTGCAGGGAATCTTATTGGGGACCAGAAATCAATTAACTTATCAAGCTCTATGACATGTCCTAAGGACATTTGTCCATGGTAACATCTCTCATCCCCTCCACCAGCTATAAAGATAAGGGTAAAACTTGGTCAGTAGAATAGGACTGGAATGAGCTAGATGCCAAAGGTACATACTTCCAGAAGGTGGTAGGGCAATGAGTGGTATGTTGAGTTGGTTGTGAACTGATGCGCACCACAGCTTATCAAACACCTCTCTCCCCTTCACACTTCAACAACAGGGAAGATGTGCATACTAAAGACTTCCTTTCTCTTTAGTGTCCTTTCTTCAGAAATAATGAACATTTACTTTTTAATCTGCTGTTTTCTGTTTACCAACTAGTGAATCTTTTATAACATTTGCAAAGCACACCCTTGCTAGGCTGATGTCTTGGGAGGTGTTCCTTCCTAAATGAGCATGCTCATATAAGGATAGCAAAACATGAGAAAAAAGCATGAGAAGCTCACTATTTTCGTTGTTGATGTTATTGTTGTTGTTGTTGCCAGAAGATCACTTCTTCTGAATCATAGGGCATATGCTACCTACTTACTTTTTATCTTTGGAGAGTTTGAAGAATGTGAGTTTCCTTCCTTCCTTCCTTCCTTCCTTCCTTCCTTCCTTCCTTCCTTCCTTCCTTCCTTCCTCCCTCCCTCCCTTCCTCCCTCCCTTTCTCTCTCTCTTTCTCTCTCTTCTTTCTTTCTTTCTTTCTTTCTTTCTTTCTTTCTTTCTTTCTTTCTTTCTCTTCTTTCTTTCTTTCTTTCTTTCTTCCTTTCTTCTTTCTTTCTTTCTTCCTTCCTTCCTTCCTTCCTTCCTTCCTTCCTTCCTTCTTCCTTCTTTCTTTCTTTCTTTCTTTCTTTCTTTCTTTCTTTCTTTCTTTCTTTCTTTCTTTCTTTCTTTCTTTCTTTCTTTCTTTCTTTTTTCTTCCTTTCTTCCTTTCTTTCTGCCATTCCTGGGGTTTGAACTCAGGGCCTGAGCATTGTCCCTGCTTCTTTTTGCTCAAGGCTAGCACTCTACCACTTGAGCCACAGTGCCCCTTCTGGCTTTTTGTATATATGTGGTGCTGAGTAATCGGACCCAGGGCTTCATGTATAGGAGGCAAGCACTCTACCACTAGGCCATATTCCCAGGCCAGAATGTGAGTTTTCTCAACATAAATTCTATTCTACTCCTATTCTGTTCAATTTAAATTCTGTTCTACTTCTTATTATATACTTCCAAATTTTATGGAGCCATATCCTAGGCAACCTAGTTAATATATTCTCCTCTTACTCAAAATGTCTCCAACATTGTGAGATTGTTAGGGACACCTCCAAGGGAAATAGAACCTGTGGTGTTGGGAAGGGACCATATCTGTTTTGTGCTTTCCACAACAAAGAGAAAAGATATAAGTGGGGACCCAAGACTCACACATATCCCTGGAATTTGAAAATACAACAGCTATAAGCAAGACCTACTAACACAGATGCAAGCCATAATCAGTTTCCTGAAAACTTTCCTTACCCTAGAAGTCAAAAGCTGACTAAGCTGTTTGCAATTGGTCTCAGACATTGACCAATCAGGTCCACATACCCTTTGCAAACTTAAATCTGTTTATCACAGGGAGGGTTGGACATTGCCCAGGCAGGCCTAGCTATCCTCTGCAAGTGTGAATTCCTTATTTTCATGAAGGATCTGGATGGGACCTTTGGAAGGAGTTCTTCATGTATTTACCACCCCCTTTTCCTTTGTGTGAGAAGCAGAAATTCTGACTTTCTTGAGGTAAAAGCTATGTCTCTTGTCTCTGACTAGCTGATATCCTAATAGAAAACCTTGCCTGTATTCCTTAGAGTTTGATCTCATTTCTACCATTTCTAGATTTGAGAACCCAACTTCAGTAATAATCAGACAAGAAAGCTAAAGAGATTAGCAAGGTATCAGGACATGCTGGGCAGAAGAGAAAGGGAGAACACTGATTTCATTCTCTATAATGTAAACAGACAAAATCGGCAAAAGTGCCGAGTAGCTAGAAAACAGTTTAAGCTGAGTGTTCTCATGAGTGGACACTCACAGCAAGACAGGATGAGGACCTGTTCTTGTTTGTTTATCATTCAACAAATAATTTTCCATCTGTATAATGAACAGGAGTGGGTACATTGAGTGAGATCAATTGGCTTCAATTCTCAGCACTGTGAAATTTTCTCAACTAGAAAGAAGTTTCGATTTGGTTTTTCTGTTATCACAGAAAATTTAAGCAAATCTTTTCTTGTATGTACAACAACAGCAATAGTTTCCCTTTCAATTCTCTTATGTTTCATGTTATGTTAAGTCATTTGCAAATATTTTTGAGAAAACATTGTAAAATACTATTCTGTCTACTCTGTGGAAATCAAATAGAGACAGAAAGAGTAAAATTAGTAATATATTAATTTGGAGAAAGTTTTGGAGTACGGGTTTTACTTCACACTATGCTTCTTCTTTATAAGTCTCTGTTTTGTTTTTGTTTTGTTTTGTTTTGGTGCTGATACTGGGGCTTGAACTTGAGACCTCAAACTCCTACTTAGCTTTTTCACTCAAGAATGCTCTGCCAGTTGAGCTACACCTTCATTTCTGGCTTTCTGCTGGGTCATTGAAGATAAGATTATCATAGATATCATTATCAGATCACAGCTTCCTGGGTAGTTATGATTATAGTTATATTATAGGATCATAGGTATGAGCCACTAGCTCTGGGCAAGTCTTTGTTTTTAGTTATCTTCAATCTACAATCACAATCTTATTCTTAGTGTAATTTATCAGCACCAAATAACTTCTCTGGTAGACTTAGAAACTGCTTTAAAAATGCTCACTTGAGGATCCACATAAACATTTTTAAAGAGAAGAAACAAAAAATATTTCTCTTGAGAGGTAGCAGGGTACAGGAACAGAGTTACATTCTCACCCTGAATCTTGCTTTGAAATGTTTTACCTCCTTGGATTGAACTTTGCTTCTCAGGAAATTAAAGATGACTGAAATGATCTTTAAAAAAATAATTAATTAATCAATTACTTTGTTGTCAAAGTGGTGTACAGAGAGGTTACAGATTCATATGTAAGGCAGTGAGTACATCTTATGAAACTTGTTACCTTCTTCAGTTTTCTCTCATTTTCCCTCCCCCACCCACAAGTTGTACAGTTGGTTTGTTATTTTCAATGTACCATGTGAAATTATGCCTTTTTCTTTTACCTTTCTTCCCCAAGGTTTTACCCCTGATGTCACTGTAAATGATTTTGGTATCCTGGGTATTATATATACATTTATTGGAACTAGGGAAGGGAAGGGGAACATCACAATGGAGAGATGAAGGGTAAAAGAACCAATGCAACAGCAATACTTAGATTAAAAAAAAAAAGAAAAAAAATGGCCTCTTTGTCATGGAATTGTGAGGCAATGTCAAACATAGATTTGTGAGAATGATTGTCTGAAGTGTCCCCAGTTTCCACTACCTTAGGGAGAAATTCCTCCCAAAGGCCACATTGCAAATAGTGTCTTGAGTTCAGAGGCATTGAAATGCATTTTCTCCATAGGATATATAGCAGTTAGTGTGCATTTCTTGGTTTCTGATATTTCTGTAAGGATCTGATTCAAAAGCTCATTTTCTTCCCCATCAAGAGTGGTGGTTATAGGTCAAGCTCTCACACCAGGAAACACTTGAACCCTGTAAGAAATCTCCTAGTCATGTGACTTGACTTCTAACGATGTTGGTCTTTTTTTATTGTTGTTGTTAAATTTTTATTGTCAAACTGAGGTACAGAGAGGTTACACTTTCATACGTTAGGCATTGAATACTTTCTTGTACTGTTTTGGGAGCATTGGAAAATGTGGAGTAGGAAGAAGGAATCTGGTCAAAAAACAGGTCTAAGTATTATACTTTATCTCTGGCTGGAAAAGACTCTTGCCAATGATTTATATCTTGATTATTACATCTTTCCATGGTTTTTACACAATAAAAGTTAGTCCTGCCTCTGCTTATTTCTCTCTTCCATGTGCACGAGATGACCCACTGGATAAAAAGCTAATTGCCTGGAAGAACCTTAAGTGGCCAAGTTTAAAATTTTATCTGAAGCCCATCATAGTCTAGTCGAAATACTACCAAAATGCTCATAAAATTTTAATTAACAAATATCCCACATAGTTTTGATTTGGCATTTCTTCTGCTAATCATTTGACTTGTTTAGAAAATTAAAATAAAACTGTCAGGTTTTTGGTGTACGTTTTTTCCCATAAATCCAAACCTAACTATTGTTGTTAGAAGAGGTATACAGTTTCTTCTGAAGGTCATTGAGTCTTCAGAATGATGAGGTGGTGTTTATGCATTTCTTTATTCAGTAAATAAGGAAAATTTTGCTTGTGTAAATGTTTGATATGAGCATCAACTATTATTTTGTGTATGAGCATGAAATAACTGATTCAAGTTTATAAAAAGAAGCCCAACTTTACTATTAAATGTAACATCAATAAAATGACGATATTTCTATGTATGCTATATTGTATACCATATATGTTTATACAGGTGTATAGATATAATACTATTTACATACCAAATACTGTGATTAAATGACATAATATATTTTCATTATCTCCAGGTCATTGTACAAAGGAGTTTCTATTCAACAAAGTAGTTTATAAATACAATTCATCTTGATCAATGTCACCTTTTCCAACATTCTCCCAATCCACCCCTTTCCTCACTTTCTTTAATTGTGTAGGATGTGCATTGAATTTTGTAACATCCTTTAATCCCTTTCTCTCTTCATTTGTCTGTCCCCTCGCCTTTCAAGTATCCCTTTCCTAATGTTTATTTTGTTGAACTGTGAGCCTTTCTAAGGAATTAAGCTGTTGAGTTCTCCCCTGAATCTACCCTATTTCAGTCAACACATTTGTGTACACTTGCACGACACTCTGAAGTATTCACTTAGATATTTATACATTGATTCTAGCTTCCACACATGAAAGATAACATACAACCTCTGTCTCTCTGGGGAAATTATTGATTTGAGTTATATATGTTCACTGAGACAATACTTCATACAAATGGAGCACTAAAGTGTCTACCAATTATTTGCAGGGCTCAATTTAAACCAACTTCCCTCATGCTGTAACCTGTCAAATGTTATTACCATTTGTGGAGTTGCTACTAGCTGAAAAATCATTGATGATTTTACACAAGCCAAAGAAATAGATGCCATTTTTAACCTTAATTTATACAAGAGGATATAGAGGCACAGACAGGATGAACAATTTGCCCAACATCACACAACTAGACTTCATGGAGTCAGCATTTAATTCAAAGCTGTATGGCCCTAGAAACTCTGCTTTTAATCTTTAGCTGAACGGCTATCTTATTGACCCTTGTAACAGTGTCATGGTATAAGTGCCCTTTAGATCAAACCATGTGCAGCTGCTAATATTCACCAATTCTAACCTGTCTATACAGAAATTTCATATGGCTCAGTCTAGCATCTCCATTTTAGTAAGTTGGAAACAGATGTTTAACTCATTAAATAACTCTCCCAAGATCAAACTGTTTGGGATGTAAGGAAGCAGGCTTCAAATCCAGGGCCATTGGATTTTCCGTTTTCTGGAGGACAATGGTATAGCTTCTCATTCCTCTTACCATCTAATGCCTTCCTCCCTACTACTTCCAAATAGGTCAGTAAATACCTGCTAATGCTTTCTAGATTCTAATTATTCTTAAATATCTATGGTTCTACTACCATTAGCAATCACACAGTTCTGAATTTTGTTGTTTATATTGTTTGTTGTTTGTATTCATTTTGTTGTCATTTCCTTTTTCACCATCTGAATTTTGATGACTTATTCATACTTTTTGGCCCTGTGTTTTTCAAAATGTCTCAAAATTTCTCTGCTACACAGGCTGTTACTGTTTAGTGAGATAGTTACTAAGCAGGGTCCTACATAAACCTCTTTACAAAGAAGTCATGGTACATCCTCATTACTTAATGCAAATGGTATTTTTTCTTTGATATATGTTCTATGATTTGTTTGCTTAATAAATTTGATTACTTATGTCAATTATTTTGGTGTGCCAGTATTAGAGTTTGAACTCCAGGCCTGCGTGCTATTCCTGAGGTTTGTTGGTCAAGGATAATGCTCTAGCACTTGAGCTACAGCTCTACATCTGGCTTTTTGGTGGTTAACTGGAGATAAGCATCTCATGGACTTTCTGGACCTCGCTGGCCTCAAACTGCACTCCTCAAATCTCAGCCTCCTGAGTAGCTCGGATTATAGGCAGGAGCCACTGGCACCTGACACTTGTCAATATTTTTAACTCCTATTGAACATTCTCTTTAAGGACCCAATGTCCCAATGGTTACTAAAGATTGTTTTCTAATGATTTCAATAGAATATATATTTTGTGCCCAAGGAGTTACTTACTATGACTATCACTAGCAAAAATCTTCCATGGAATCCAAAGACTAAGGAATCAATATTTTTACAGAGTCATTAGAGGAAAATGCTTTTCTGTGAGTTGGTTTTCCTATGAGAAACCAGGTTAGAAGCCTAGCTCAGGGTATTTATAAACTTCAACATGATTATCGCTCTTAATTTAAGGGGAAATTCAAGAGAGAGAAAGATCTGTTTTAAATGTTCTTAGAAACAGAGATCACAGAGTAGCTCCTGAAAAGGAAGAGTATTAATCTTTTCCAAACCATTCAAAATGTTGTTTTAAATCTTAAATCATCTATGTTCCTGCATATTCATACTTATGTAGAACTTTCTTCAGTCTACATTGATAGCAATTCTTCTCTTCTTTCACTAATTCTGATGTAAGTTTAATATTATAACATGAGTTTGGCTAAGCATTTTATGTTTTAGGTGCTGTGTTCATTTTACACTCACCAAAATAACCACTTGTGCCAGTTTTTCCAGATATTTCCTCATTTTGGCACTGAACATCTCTTATCTTGGAAACCATATTGATACCAGGCAAAGCATCATATGCTTAGCTAAAGTGAAATGGTGACCAGACCAAAACTTCCTCTCTTTGTTTCAAATGAAAAATGATAACAACTAACCCCCACACAAGTAAGAAAACTTCTAATTGTGCCCTTAATTAGACACAAATGCAGAAACTTTACATTGCTAGGATCCCAGCCAGCTTTATCATTTTATGACCTCCTAAGCTGCATGGCAAAAGTAAATATCCTCACATAAAACTAGATCAAATTGGGTCTGCCTGTTGACCATAAAATATGAAATTGATTTTATGTCTATATGAAGAGAAATTTCATGTTTCCTATCCCTCTGTATTTAGAAATATGTTTTATTATTAGGTCTTGTTTGCATTTGGTGTAAGACCACAAAATACAAGAATAGATCCAACTATTAGTTTTTATTGGAAAATTATTCTGATTTTTGGCTATTTCATTTAGTTAATTGATGACAGAGAGGTTCTCTTCTTTTTATCCATCTATCTATCTATCTATCTATCTATCTATCTATCTATCTATCTATCATCTTTCTTTCTTTCTACCTATCTTTTTTTCCTCTCTCTATGGCCCAGTTTCTCTATATTGATCATGACTGAACTCAACTCACGATCCTAATTTTACTCTCTTATCTCAGGAATAGCTGGGATTACAGTCCTGTAGCATCCCATATAGTTTAAAAGAAGTCTATTATTTACTCCCCTGGTGGGAAGAAATGGAAAATGGCCTATGTTTCTTGGACATCCCACACAAAGGAGACAATGAAAAGGGCAATAAGTGACAGCACCCATTAGTGATTTCCCCCGCAACCTCCTCTATTTCATGGTGGGACATTTAAGGTGGATGAATGGTTTACTCTGGGCTCCAGACCAAGTAACTGGCCCTGGGGAAAATAATTCTCACACCCACGCTTGATACATACTCACTTCAAGCTCCCCTTCCTGTCCACAGCCCCCAGATGAAATCCTTCTACCCTAGGAAGCAGCAGGCCTTTTCATTGCTGTCTCTGGGCTACGGGAATCAAAGAGCAAAATGGATATTTTCCTCTGAGAATGGGCACTGAACAGAAGGAAGGAAATGCCTGCTCCTATTCAAGCATGTTTTAATCTCTGAAGAAGTGGAAAGTCCCTGAAGAGGGTAAAATTGGCTAAGGACTCAGTGGGAAAGTCATAAATTTTGTCTTTTTTAACCCAGCAACTAAGATTCTTCCTTTAGATCATCACCCGCCCCTTTTCTTTTTCTCTTAAAAGGGTTTGGATAATGAACAATCACTTTCTACATTCTAAGTTCAAAAATCTCTCTGTGCAGGAAGAAAAGGGAGGTTTTTTTTTTGTGGCAATCTCTAAAGACCAGCTGAATCCTTTCAAATGATTCAGAAATGTCAAGATTCACACACACACACACACACACACACACACACACACACACACACACACACCTTGTGAATACACCATCTGAATCTAATTTAAAGAATCTGGCACTAAAACAAGTCGACCATTCTTTACTTCTTCTCTTTGATTTCTCTTACTCTCCAAAAGGACAAACTCATAGTTTTTTTATGTCTGGTAGAGAATTGTCTACAGTTGAAACATACAAATAAGGAATAGATATTGTCTTGATCCACTTAAAAAACCTATGGACAAATATGACCTGGACCTAAACATGAGGGCATGATCAGGCAAGTGAGGTTTGTGGAGAGGTATTTCTACAATCAACAACTGCAAAAGATTTATCCCAATGTCAGGGTCCTAAAAACAAACAAACAAACAACAGCACTAAAAAGTTGACGGTGATTGCTGTCTTACAATGAAAGCTTGAAGACATATGGAGAGCAAAAAGGATAGAAAGCCACGTGGCTTGATGAACTTTGATGGTACAAAGATTTGAATTCAGTGTTTTCCACTTGTTGGACAGGTGCTATACCCCTGTGCCATGTCCCAATCCATTTTCACTGTAGTTATTTTTTAGGCAAGGTCTAGAGTTTTTGTTGAGAGTTCACTTCAGGCTCCAATCCACCTAATAAATACTTTCAATATTACTAGGATTATATACACATGCCACCTTGCCAGCTTTTTTGTTGGGATGAGGGGAAGATAGTGTCATGGAAACTTTTTCCTTGGGTTATCCTTAAACCACAATCTGTTTGATCTCTGCCTTGTGCGTAGTAGGGATTACAGTAGTACACTCTATGCTCCGTGATCAATCTGATTGTTGATTATTAAAATGTGGTTATAAAAGAGAATACTTTTGTGCTAGGAGCTACATTTCAACAAATTTGTTTGTTTGTTCATTGCTTGTACTGGGACTTGAAATCAGGGACTTGTGCTCTCCCTTAGCCTTTTTGCTCATAGATGGCATTCTACCACTTGAGCCACACCTCTACTTCTGTACATCAAAGTGAAGACTAAATATCTGACACATTCAACTTATATTGTTATTATTATTATATTTGTGTTTCTATAATTAGACTCAGGGGGTTATACATTCTAGTTAAGTTTTCTACCACTAACCTTTACTCCCCAGCCCATGCATCTAACTTATTAAAAATATTCATGGGAGAGAGTGAGATCCCAAATGCTGATTAAGTACTCACATTGCAACAATTCCCTATTGCTTGTTTAAATCCAGACAAGTTCATGAGTTATTAACTGGCTCCAAAGTATAAATTATGCTATTCTGACATGTTCTGTAGACCTGACTTTTGCCAGACTTCTACTCAAGTTTGATTTCATAGCTAAAGCCTTATTATCTGAACAGGTGTGTCAGAGAAAACTGTTCTTACAATTGACCCTTACAGAAAATTCCAAATTTGTTTCTCTCCATCAATTTTTCAATATTTATACCTACACATTATATTTTTTATTTAATTCACAAATATAGTAGCATTTGCATTTTCTTGCATAACTTTATTCCTCTTATTACCTCCCATTTCCACTTGTAGAATTCTACATGTAGAATCCATTTGTAGAATGTTCTGGTATGTTCCACAATTGTATTATAAAATATCATGAGCCATGATAATAGGTAGGCTATTCATAAAATACTCTATCACTCCATATAAATATTAAAGGCTTGATTGATAAACTTGAAAGAATAATTCCATGATTGTATGATCTAAGGACAAATCTTCATATTTTTTGAAATTAATTAATTTATTGTCAAAGTGTTGTACAGAGGGGTTACAGTTTCATACATAAGGCAGTGAGTAAATTTCTTACCAAATTTGTTTCCTCCTCCCTCATTTTTCTCCCACCTGCCCCCTTCCCCAGTTCCCTTCTTTCCCCTTGACCCCTCCCCCTCGACCCAGGAGCTTGATAGTTGCTTTACAACAAATTGTCTTGTAATTATTGTGGTTGCATTGGTTGGCCTTTTACCCTTTCTCTCTCCATTTTGATGTTCCCCTTCCCTTCCCTAGTTTCGATAAACATATATACAATACCCAGGGTACCAAAATCAGTTATAGTGACATCAAGGGTAAAACCATGGGGAAGAAAGACAAAAGAAAAAGGCAACAACAATGATAAACCACTTATTTCCATAACTTGGAGAGACAAAAGAAAAAAGCAACAACAATGATAAGCCACTTATTTCTATAATTTGGAGTTTATTTCACTTAAAATCATCTTATGTGCTCATATATACCTAGTTATTGAGCTATTGTGATCTTCTTCTAGGGCTATCCTAGATGTGAACTAGTTATTCCCAATGAGGGAAACCATAGAGTCCATGTTTCTTTGGGTCTGGCTTACTTCATTTAATATGATTTTTTCTAAGTCTTTCCATTTCTTACGAATAGGGCAATGTCATTCTTTTGATAGAAGCACATAATTCTATTGTGTATATGTACCACATTTTCCTGATCCATTAATCTACTGAGGGGCATTTGGGTTGGTTCCATATTTTAGTCATGGTAAATTGTGCTGTGATGAACATAATTGTGCCAGTAGCTTTAGTCTTGCTTTCTTAGTAAAGGCCCAGAAACATAACAAATCAAAGAATCAATAACATGCTCCCTTGACATAATTCAACAATCCTTGCAGTGCCCTCCCAATTTTATTGAATTGAGGGCAAGAGGATGAGAACTAAGAGTGAAAAAAATCCCTCAACATTTCTCTCTTTTTATCTGTCAATGCACCTTCTCTCCTCCTCCAGTGCTTCTTTACAGATGTTTCTCATTTCCAGGGATTGTAGGTTGTCATTCTCCCTCAGAATATTTGTTTCAATGCCTATCACATCAGGAATGAGTATATTTGGAATTGTGACACTGTTAATGCATAGAGGATCTCAGCCCCCAGCAGCTCCTGGCTAAGCCCTACAATGGTTCACCAGTACTAGGTACTAGTGTTACTTTCATATCACAACCTAGTTTATAAATAAACATTAATATGGAAACCATCCAGGATTCAAGTTACCACGTATTGATGACTCAGTGAGCTAAACTCATCATGAAATCTTATGAAAATATTTTCCCTTTACAGACCTATCAAAATTGCTTAGAAGCCCAGTTAACAGGACTTGGTGTGGCTGTTCATTATTTTGTATTATCTTCCTTTCTTTGGTGTTAATATTGCAGCAAAGGAGCTAGAAGTTAGCTACCAACATACAAAAATAGGACAGATAGAACCAAATGCAAGCTGTCTCAGTTTAAATAATTGATGCACAACAAGAGAATTACACAAATACTTCTTTAATAAATAAAACAGACCTATATGCCTGCATGAATATTTTCTACCTATACATAATTCAGCCATATCAGTTAGAGTTGTTTGCGTTGGGATTTAGTTTAAACAACAACAAAATAATCATCAACAACAAAATAGATTTCTTTGTTCTCCATGATGCCCAGAAGTGATTACAAATTTGATAAGTTAATTTCCCCTGGGTGAGTAAGATTCTTGTCCTATTTACTGCTTGTTCACATCTTCTTCCTAAGCATACATGCATGGCTATCTATCATTTACATTTTCAATAATATTTATAAATCTCCCATAACCAATAGGAATGTGAGGCACGTTGGTTTTCTGTTCACCAATAGACCTAGGATGCTGTGTTGTAGTTTGCTCCTGCAGTTCCGCAGCTACACGGTAGATGACAGTGTGCCACACAGATTCTCGAGTTTCTCCATCCTGCCAAGCAACTGACTGGCCAGAGAATGAATCTCTGGACATGGAAGTTGTTTTTTTCCAGCCCAGTCAGGGGAAGAGGTTATCCTTGGAAATTATTTTTCCACAGAAAATTGGTTTTGCTGAATCAGTAAACTTAAATTATTCCAACCATGTTGACACTGAAGAACACTAAGCTTTAAGCCTGATTTAAAAAAAAAATAGGTATTTCAAAAATTCCTCTTCAATGCACATCAAAATCTTACAGTTCCAGGGTTGGGCTGCCATCTCTGCCCTTCATACTTTATTTATTGTTTTAAAGTAAAGTCACCTTGAGTTACTTACAGATAAACATTCTGGACATGGCATAAGAGTGTGTTATATATATTAGGACTTTGTGGTTTGGTTCTTTAGCTTTATAAATAGATAACTTTGAACAGTATTGTATAGTCTCAACGAGCATATTTAATTAGCTAACTATATTTACATTTTTAAAGCATTTACAGTTTTTGTCTATAGTAACTCCTAAGTTTAGAAATAATTGTTTTAAGTCTTGACATAGTTAAGCATTTTTTTTTTTTTATTATAGAAGTGCTTGGTAACCAGGGAAGTTTTGCTGAAGATTTTTTTTTTTTTTTTTGGCCAGTCCTGGGCCTTGGACTCAGGGCCTGAGCACTGTCCCTGGCTTCATTTTGCTCAAGGCTAGCACTCTGCCACTTGAGCCACAGCGTCACTTCTGGCCATTTTCTGTATATGTGGTGCTGGGGAATCAAACCCAGGGCCTCATGTATATGAGGCAGGCACTCTTGCCACTAGGCCGTATCCCCAGCCCCAATTTGCTGAAGATTTTTAAAACTCATTATTTCTGTAATAAGCAATGAAATCATCTCTAATCTGAAGATCATTATTTAACTTTAGCTAAAGAGACTTGACTCAGCAGTAACAGATATTTGTAGAAGAGGAATTTCCTAAAATAAGAGTCCTTAGAGGAAAGGAAAGATGCAGGCAAATTCCCTGCAGAACTTAACTCCATTGAGATTTAATAACTAAAATAATCAAGTACCCATATTTTTACTTTCCTGAAACTTCCCTCCTGTCTGGACTTGTGTCCTCAGACGGGGCAGGAGATTTTGCTCTGACCCTTGTTTTTCAACGTGTGTGGGCCTGTCTGCTCATTCTTGCTTGGACTCATGTGTCACACCATATTTATTTTTCTACACTTCTTTGTCCATTTAGATTTTAGTTCCCCAGGATCTTGGAACTCCCAGTTTTGGCTTGTTGTGGACTGACTCTGCTGGCACTGAAGCCTGACCCAGTTGGGCTAAACCACTCAAATAGCCTCCAGTCCACTAGAGCGCATTCCCAAACTGTGCAGTTGCTCGTAGATCTCTTTCCTCAGAGTCTGAGGCTTTTAGAAGATGGTTTTTCTACTGCCTTTAAATGCTGATATTTTTCAGGGTTCCATCTTGGGTGCTTCCTTTCCCATTCTGCACAGCTTTCCTGGACGATCTTGACCTTTTCTCTGGATCACAGTTGTTCTGATCACTTCAAGTTCATGTCGACAGCCTAGACATGCAGAACTGTGGCTATCTCAGGTCTAGAGGCAATTAAACATCTCCTGACACCTCTATAAGACCAACATCTCATGCTTCATTTTTCTTACATATTTGTTCTTCCTGGTCATCACACTTTAGTGCCTGATACCAGCATTTCTGTCTCCAGTTCAGAAGTCCCACATTCATCTTTTTCTAAACAATGATCAAATCCTGGTGATTCAAGCTCCTAAATACCTTGGAAAACAATTACATATACCTGGCCATCCCTGTCTTTTTCTTAGAGCAAAGCCTTTGAACTGGCCTCAACCTCAGGTTCATTCCTTTCCCATGCTATACTTACAGCTCTTGAATACTCATTTAATCAGATTTTTTTTCCTGCTTAAAAAATTCCTTCTATCTCTTAGCTCATTCACTCTGGACTCTATCTCAGCCACTATATCTCTACCTAGATTCTATTGTTTCTGAACACTTACTTTGACCTTTTTTTTTTTTTTTTTTTTGGTCAGTTGTGGGGCTTGAACTCTGGGCCTGGGCTCTGTCCCTGAACTCTTCTGCTCATGGCTAGCCCTCTACTACTTGAGCCAAAGTGCCACTTTCAGTTTTCTGGTGGTTAATTAGAGATAAGAGTCGCATAGGGACTTTCCTGCCTCGGCTATCTTTGAACTGCCATCCTTAGATTTCAGCCTCCTGAGTAGCTAGGATTATAAGCATGAACCACTGACGAATGGCTACCCTGACCTTTTGAGCTTGCATGACATATTCTTTCATGAGGTCTGTTGCACCATGCACTTTTCCTACCATAGTACTTAGAGAATATATTGTATTGGTTAGTTTCCTTGTCTCTACTACTGCTGTAGAGGCAGGGACTGTACTTGCCTTACCCATCAATTTCCATCAATTTCATGTCTGTCACTCAGGGCATTGCCTCCCATGGAGCAGGGGCATGGGATATAGGGATATACTTCTATATAATGTGTAGCAGGAATACATTAATGTTTAACCTCATTGTAAATTATTCTTCTGTAATACTTGTTGGGCTCTTCATATGGGATGTTTATGGTGATGGGTGACTGGACTTGTGTTCGGTGGGAGAAGGGTGTGCTTCGAATAAACAAAGCTATACCTGTTATCTTTATTCTGTTCATACAGGACAAGTTAGATGGTGTTGCTTCTAAAGATCTTCCATGTTTTTAAAGAAATGACTATTATGTGAGCATTATGGAAGAATATCTTTAAACAAGCCAAATTAGGTTGGTTTTGGTATCTTCATGTAGATGTGGTTAAAAATGAATTTAGCTACCTGTCTATCACTTATCGTGGTCTTATCTACTTCCCAAGACTTTTTTAGCTTCTTATGTATTTGTCTTCTCTTCCCTCATTCTACTGCAACCACAAGCGCATTAGTTGTGTTATTCCTTTTTTTTCTTATGATAGTGTCTTCTGAATCAAATAGAGTACCTCAAAAGTGATACTCCATAGTCTATATTGACATTTATATGTAAAGCTAGATGCTGAAGGAAGTTGGGCCATTGAGGCCCTGCCCTTGAATGGGTGTCTCTATAGTGACCTCAGTCTCTTCCCCTCTCTTTGTTTCTGAGTGTCAGGAGGTGACACACACTTCTATGATGTACTTCCTTGCCATAAGTCAGAAAAGCAACTAGGCCAACTGACCTTAGACTGAACTCTCCTGATAATACTGAATTGCAACTTCTGGAGCAGAATGGTTATTTAGATTGGTTTAGCTTGGCTTACCTCACAACAGTGGGGAAGATGTTAAGATAGTGTGCTTGGTTTATATTGTAGTCAATTGAAGGAATTGACTGCATAAGATATTCTCAGCTGAATTTGTAGAAATCTGTTGACTTCACTGAAGTTGTTATCTTTACTTATTTTTTTTTTCAATGCCACTGCTAACAGAATTCTTTTTACAAACCTGGGCCTTTTGTAATTGGATTGCATTGCATGCATGAAATTGAAAGCTCATAAAACATATAGGCTTAAACAGAATTGATGTTTATTTCTGTCTCCTATGGAACATGGCCAGAAACAGTCTATCCAGAGGTCTTAGGAACATATGAATATCACACCAGCTTGGTGGTTAGGAGAGCCTTAAATTCATTATTTGGGTGATAAAGATGATAACTGCACTGAGTTCATAGAGCTAACAGGAGAGGAAGTGTATGAAATGTTTGGAAAAATGGCTGGCTCGTAATAAGTAGTCTGAAGATAATGGAGTTTGGATCTCAAGTGACTACCAAAGACTCATACAGTAGAAACTCTAGCCAGCAACCTCATTGGGAAGTGTTAGAGAAACTTTAGGATGTATAGTGGGAGAAAGTTAGGTCATTGGTAGCATGGCTTGGAAGGGGCTATAGAGATATCATTTTCAGATCTCCTTGAGGTAAATGCCCCACTTCTGTTACTTACTCCACCACTGTATGCTGCTTTACCATAGACCCCAAAGTCACAGGACAAAACTGATGGATTGAGCTCTCTAAAACTCTGAACAAGCTTTTCCTCCTTTTAAGTTGATTATCTCCTGGTTTTTGTCACAGTGATAGAAAGCTGACTAACACAATAGGTTTTATATACAAATATGAAGGAACCAGAGATGAATGTATTTGCTCACATTCTAATAAATGTGCAACTAATATTCTTGTGATTTATATGGAAGAAGGATGGAGGGAAGTAAAGCAAAGACCTAGCTTGAGGAGATCCAGGAACATTTTCCTGAGGAACTTGACCCTCAACTATGAAAGATGAGTAGGAAATAATGAGGTGGATGGCTGGCAAGGTGTGCCTTGAGTTAGGATGGAGAGTCTCAGTAAGAGAAGAAGGCTTTCTGTCTGGATAAAGGGATATGTGGCTGCACAGAGCAGTAGGAGGATATAGTAGGATATTTAGTTTTTCTAAGGAACCATAAATAGGATTGAGCTGGTAGAGGAGGGTGGTGCTGTGATTTGTTATCTACTGGTTTGTATGGCAGGTTTAGAAAGATCTAGCCCTCTCTGCCTGATGAGACCCAGGTGGGATTTCCTATATGCAGCTGTGTGATATATTTCTGTTGCTAACTACTGAATACCATGCATCAGGGAGCTTATAAAAAGGGTTGTTTTGGTTCACAATTCTGGATTTTGAGAGTCTGCATGTAGACTCTCTGCTAACAGAGTAATGAAATGACACAGAGTATCGGAGTAAAGAGAAAAGGAGCATGCCTGTCCTCTAGTTCTCTTATGCTTATAAAGCCAGCCAAGATTTCCTCATGGGAGCCATCATCCTAACACCTTTAATTCTAATAATGTTCCAAGGGTCTCACCCCTAAACACTATGGGCAGAAGAAGCTTCATACCTCTTAAGAACTCACACTGGGGATACCAGTTCAATACATGAGGGCTCAGAGGACACCTTCAGACCCTATGCAAATCAAAGCCATACTTGCATGTGGGGTGTGGGTAGGGGGGAACCCTAGCTAGATGCGTTGGAACATTCACAGTGTGCATTGATCAGTCCATTGGCTGTGTGGTGATTAGATTGAAAAAAAATTAATTTTGATTCAGACCACTTCACCTGCCCAAGAAGTATTCTGATAGCCCTAAACTAGAGAAAAGAATTCATGCCTGGTGTGAAAATTCTTATATTTGGTGCTACGAGACACAAAGACATGAAGATAGAAGCCCAAGGGTTATTGCCATCTGAATTTGTTTTTATATACATGACATTTATATA
Organism: Perognathus longimembris pacificus; assembly: GCF_023159225.1. Classification (NCBI taxonomy): domain Eukaryota; kingdom Metazoa; phylum Chordata; class Mammalia; order Rodentia; family Heteromyidae; genus Perognathus; species Perognathus longimembris. The sequence goes on from NC_063169.1 coordinate 35,236,374, forward strand.
ATTTACACTGAGTCTTTGGTGTGATACTGAAGGTCTAGAACCCTTTCCCATTGAAAGATGGGAAAGCTAAGCACCACTCTTTCACTTGAGGATGGTGAATGGTCATGAACAATTCTGTCAGAACTCAAGCTGGAGCTGATTATTTTCACTGATAATAAGGTATAGATGAAGAAATCCATGGCCCATTCTTAATATGTACACAGAACTTGTGCCCAGGACTTCTTCATGACTTAGATTTTTGTCAATACTTTTGATAGGAAACAAATTTAGAGACATGAAGAATAAAAGGTTTATGAATAAGAATGCAGCAAGGACTACCTAAAATGAACTATGTGGGCAGTCTAATTATCCCTGACATTTTCTATAGTCTGTCCTAAATTGTCCTTTGCACATCCTAAGTTCCAGAGGCAATCTCTGTGTGGGGCTCAGCACATCTGTAAAAGACAACTGTGTTTGAAGAAGACAGTGAGGGAACTCCATTACTGGGTTCTGTTGGCATTAATAATTCAGAAGCAGTTCAGACTTCTCTCACATAAGCAGAGAATTCACTTTAATGTGTAGCTGGCTAGCAGAGAGGAGAAGAGGAAAGAACCAAAGGAAAGAGGAGGTTGTAAGCTGGTGCTATGCCATCCCACACCAGGGCAGGGGAGCTCATGGACAAAACCTCACCCACTTGAGTTGCTATGTTTTCAAAAATCTGAAGTGTGGGGCTGGAAATATTGCCTAGTGGCAAGAGTGCTTGCCTTGTATACATGAAACCCTGGGTTCTATTTACCCAGAACCACAAATATAGAAAATGGCCAGAAGTGGTGCTGTGGCTCAAGTGGCAGAGTGCTAGCCTGGAGCAAAAGGAAGCCAGGGACAGTGTTCAGGCCCTGAGTCCAAGGCCCATAACTGGCAAAAAAAAAAAAAATCCAAAGTGTTTTGAATATATACATATCTTTTTTTCTTGTTTTTGTTCTTTACCTTTGTTTTATTTTCTTTTTCTTTACTGTCAAAGTGAAGTACAGAGGGATTACAGTTTCATATGAAAGGCAGTGAGCACATTTCTTACCCAATTGTTACTTCCTCCCTCATTTTTCCCCATCTCCCCCTTTCCATTTCCCTCCCCTCCAAGAGTTGTACCGTTAGTTTACACCAAATTGGTTTTGTAACTATCACTGTTGCAACAGTTTGTCTTTTTATCATTTGTCTCTTGATTTTGGTATTCCCTTTCCCTTCCCTAGTTCCAATACACATATTTACAGTATCTGGGGTACTAAGATCACTTACAGTAATAGCAGAGGTAAAACCACAGGAAGGGAATACTAGAGAAAAGAAAGGTACAGTTTCACATGGGATGTTGAGAATAACTACAACAATGATGTACCACTTATTTCCATAACTTGGAGTTCATATTGCCTAGGATCATCTTATGTCATCATACAGGCATAGCTATTGAGCTATTGTGATCTTCTGCTATAAGTATCCTACACATGTACTAATTATTCCCTATTAGGGAAACCATAGAGTCCATGTTTCTTTGGGTCTGGCTCACTTCACTTAGTATGAATTTTTTCTAAGTCCTTCCATTTCCTTACAAATGAGGCAGTATCATTCTTTCTGATAGAGGCTAGAATTCCATTGTGTATATGTACCACATTTTCTTGATCCACTCATCTACTGAGGGACATCTGGGTTGGTTCCATATTTTAGCAATGACAAATTGTGCTGCGATTAACATTGTTGTGCTGGTGGCTTTAGTGTGATCTTGCTGGTAATCTTTGGGTAGATGCCCAAAAGTGGGACTGCTGGGTGGTAGGGGAGCTCTGTGTTTAGCCTTATATGGAACCTCCACACTGCTTTCCAGAGTGTTTGAACAAGTTTACATTCCCACCAACAATAGAGTAGGGTTCCCTTTTGGCCACATCCCTTCCAGCATTTGTTATTATCAATTTTCCTGGTAATGGATATTTTTACTGGGGTGAGGTGGAAAGTCAGTGTTGTTTTGATTTGCATTTCTTTTATGGCCAGTGATGTAGAGCACTTCTTCATGTGTCTCTTGGCCATTCTCATTTCCTCTTCAGAGAAGTCTCTTTGCTACCAAACACATTCTATGAAAGAACCCCATAGACTCTACTCCCAAGTTACTTAAGCTGATCCAAAACTTTGGCAAAATAGCAGGATATAAAATAAATTCTCAAAAATCAATGGCTTTTCTATATACCAACAACTTAAAGAGCGAGGCTAAAATCAGGAAAGTAACACCTTTTGCAATAGCATCAAAAAACATAAAATACTTAGGAATAACCTTAACCAAAGAAGTGAAAGATCTCTATGATGAGAACTTTAAAAACCTAAAAAAGGAAATTAAGGCAGAACTAAGGAAATGGAGAAACCTCCTATACTCCTGGATGGGAAGGATTAACATTGTGAAATTGGCAATATTGCCAAGGGCTATCCACAAATTCAATGCAATACCCATCAATATCCCAATACCATTCTTTAATCAAATAGAGGAAGCAATCCAAAATTCATTTGGAACAACAAAAGACCCTTAACCCTGAATAGCAAAAAAAAAAAAAAAAAATCCTAAGTAGAAAGAACAGTGCTGGAAGAATTTCAATGCCAAACTTCAAACTGTATTACAAAGCTATAGTAATAAATACAGCTTGGTATTGGCACAAGAACAGGCCTGAGGACCAATGGAATAGAACTGAAGACCTAGTAATGAATCCACAGGCCTATGCCTACTTAATCTTTGATAAAGGAGCTAAAAAATAGGATGGAAGAAAGACAGCCTCTTCAACAAATGGTGCCCATGAAACTGCTTCAACACCTGTAACAAACAAAATATATCACCCTGCAACAAAATCAAATCCAAATGGATCAAAGAACTTGAAGTAAAATCAGATAGCTTGAAAACACTACAAGAAAGAATAGGAGAAACACTTGGGCTCCTTGGCTCAGGATAAAACTTCCTTACTAAAGGCCCAGAAATGCAACAAATCACAGAAAGTTTGGACAAATGGGACTGCATCAAACCACAGAGCTTCTGCACGGCAAAGGACATAGCTTACAAGATAATCTGAAAGCCCACAGATTGGGAGAAGATCTTTACTGGCCATACAGCAGACAAAGGCCTCATATCTAAAACATACGTCGAACTCAAAAAATTAAATTCCTCCAAAACAAATCCTCAAAGAACCAATGGCCCCCTCATATACATATCTTTGATTCCTGATCAGGCTGTATTCTCCTCCTGCCCCCCAATGTCTGCATCTTATCTAACTTGCATATATAAAAGTCGATTTTTTTTTATGCCAGGAAGCTATGGGAACATAATTTGTGATTTACTTTTACTTGGTGGAAGTACTAATGATCATTAAAAGATTATTCCAAAAGTAGAAAGAGAAGTTTCCTGCACTTCTTTTGGTAAGCTGTAACAAAGTTTTTTTAAAAAAAAATATTAGAGATAAGTGGTTCTAAATATTTTCAGTGGTTGAAAAGATGTTTCTTTTTGAATTCAGCCTTCCTGTGGAAATAAATAATTTGGAAATAGAAATGAGAATTTCTGGTAAGAAAATATGTCTCCTATAAGTAAAGTTTCAGAAGCAGTAAGGCAGTGGATGTTGAACCTAGCATCAGAATTATCTGGAAAAACGCACAAAGCAATGAGAAATGATGTTTCTGTTGGTGTTAAAAATCCAATGAGTCTGGCACCAGTGGCTTACACTTGTAAGCCTAGTTACTCAGGAGGCTAAGATCTAAGGTTCTCAGTTTGAAGCCCACTTGGGTAGACTAATTTGAGAGACTCTTATGCATAATTAAGCAGCAAAAGCCAGAACTGAAGGTATGGCTCTGGTGGTAGTGTGATCGCTGTGAGTAAAAATGCTGAGTGAGCTATAGCCTGGAGTTCAAGTCCCAGTTCTGGCAAAACAAAATCTTTAGAGGACTTGGTTGGTACTATACATTGGAAGAGAGAGATTTGCTTGGTGTCACCACAGCTAAATTAATGACATGAAATGTTGATCATTATTGTGAAAACTAAGCATTTTGTCTTTAGTCTTACCCCTGAATTACTTTGAAAAGTAAGAAGACAGACCAAAGATTAGTTGGGTTCATGGTCAGATTCCTTGCTGCTAAGATTTGCTGCTGTGGCTTAGAATTCTGGAGTTTACTGTAAAAATAATGGTTCTAATAGAGGGTGTTGAAGGTCCTGGAGGCCAGCTTAAGAAATCTGGTCTTTCCTTTTCCATCTAAGCATCTGAGAAGCCAGAATTTTCTCCCATACTTCAATCAAAACATCACACTGAGCAGAATCAGGCATGGAAGTTCAGCTGTCTTTTATTAAGGAAGAATTCCAGAGGACTGCAAATATCCAAAACAATGGCAGCCTTCTAAACAGTTGCTTATTAATAAAAATTGTAAAAAAATAAAAGGCTATTTCATGATTCCCTTTATTCTTTTAAGCATTGGTGGGGTTTGAACTCAGGGCTTTGTGTTTGCCAGGCAGGTGCTGTAACACTTGAGCCACAACCTAGCCTTATTTTTGCTCTTTCTTTATTTATCCAATAGTTATGTCCAGTCTGACTTGGAGCAGAATCTTCCTATTTAAAATTCCCACATAACTGGAATAAGAGATTTGAATCACATCTCTCAGCTTTTATTGTGTAAAATGGGGTGCACAAAGCATTTGCCAGGGCTGCTCTTGATCTGAAATCCTCCTGATTTTGTCTCCTGAGTATTTAGGATTAAGGGTAGAAAGAAAAAAGAAATAACTAGAAACAGTATGCTGACAAAATCTCTTGCTTCAATTTCTTGGAGTTCATTTCAATAAGCATCATTTTATATGGTCATATGCACATAGTTACTGAGCTATTGTGATCCTCTGCTAAGAATATCCTGGACATTACAAATGAGGGAAACCATGTAGCCTATGTTTCTTTGGGTCTGGTGTGCTTCACTTAATATAATTTTTTTCCAAGTCTTTCCATTTCCTTAGGAATGGGGCATAATTTAATTGTTCAGCATTGTGTATATATGAAGGGACCAATCCATAGGTAAAGAGTAACATGTGAACCATGATCAGACATTTGCAAGATGATACAACCTGTCCCAGTTTTCCTGGCTAATTTCTGGAACCCCATCTTCCTCTCCTGTGTATATATTTTCTGCTTTGCTGCATGAGTAATTGTTGAACAGCAAAAGAACAATCAATTGTGAACTGCCCCATATGTCATAAACAAAGCCATGATTCTGTCACAGAAGTATGGCAGATTGGACTACTGACAGTTCTTGAACAGAAGGATTCTTACCTGAGGCAATATCTGGGCAAGGGCATTAAGCTCCTGAAGTTGTTCTGGGAAGATGTGACCTTGATGCTACCACTACTTCCCATTCCTCCCTTGTATTCTCCAAAGACCTATGGAGTGTCCAGTGTTGGAATACTTGCCACAACCTAGTGAAAGATCTCAGTAGATTCACTCACTTGGTGGGTGGCCAGGCACTCCTTCCTTCTTTGTGGGCTGCCATTACTGGGAGGTTGATGTGGGAAAAGGGAAGGAATGGGTGTTGTGTGTTTGTAAGAAGTCAGTTGAGAGGAAGACCATGGCTTTGTCCCATAAGCATGGATTCTGGATCAGCAGTATGAAAGCAGGATTAATTTATACCAATGACAGACCAGAAAGTATTCCTGAAAGAAGTAGATTTTGCCAAGTTGGAATTTTCCTGCCTATGGATTTGAAAGAAATCAGGTTGGTTTTATTTTATTTTATTTTTTGCTTTTTTGAAAAAAGTGTGCCCTCACCTATAAACACAATCCCCTTTCCCTTTTCTTTTCAGGCCATTTGTAGTCTTTTGTCCTGACATGCCAGGTGAAGGTGACAGAGCTACCACTCTGAGAATCTGCCAATGAGACAATGCTACACATTTGTTTTGCAGTTAATAACAAAAGGTCCAAAGGACATTTGAGGAGTTGGGGAGAGGATCTGTTTCTTCATCATTTCTTGTTTTTTTATACAATTTCGGATCATTATTATTATTATCCAGGAAAAGAAAAAATCAAATCTCGCCAGTATGAGATGTGTGGATGTAGCATAAAATTTCCCAGAAAGATAAATCTGGGAAAGAACTAAACTTTTCCCTTTATTATCCACTAAGCACAGCTATATAAAGTTTCTTTAATGAGAAAGAACTTTCATTTTTATTTTTGGCATTACTGGGGTTTGAAATGTTAGGCAAACATCCTAGCAACTGGACCAGGCCTCTCATCCCCCTTATTTGCTTTAGTTGTTTTCCTGTTAGGGCCTCACCATCTGAAACATTTAAGGACTAGCTTCAGTTCCTGGCACCTGGGATCACAAGTGTGTAGCATCATGCCTAACTTATTGACATCTCACTAACTTTGCCAGGCCTAATATTGTGTGTGTGTGTGTGTGTGTGTGTGTGTGTGTGTGTGTGTGTGTGTATTAGATAAAAAGATGCCAATAGATCCAATTATAGCATCATCTTTCTCCCCCCACATCTGACTACAGAAGTTTAGGTAGAATCTTTCATGGAAGAATCATGTAGTTCTGGGTAACTTGAGTTTGTTCTCAGACATAGAATAAAATATTTTCTTGTCTGAGTTATTTTGCGTTGGTAGATTCCTTAAACTCCTAGCCATCAGGTCTATATGTAAAACTCTCTGCACCTTCTAACTGTCCAAAGAATATCTCTCGCATGCCCTAGCCACTGTTGTGTATAGTTTGACTTTTAAGAGCTCTTATTAAACACGTTAACACAAACACATTCTCATCAGGAATGGTTGGAGATTGCTTTTGGATTTCTTTTTATTGGTAACACTTACATTTCCTTGCCATTATACCTACAAGACCTGTTTTCTTTCTTTTTCGTCCAATTTTTATTCTCAAACTGATGTACAGAGAGGTTACACTTTCATACGTTAGGCATTGGATACATTTCTTGTACTGTTTGTTACCTTGTCCCTCATGCCCCCCTCCCCCTCCCCCTTACCCCCCACCCCCCCGTGTTCAGTTCACTTACACCAAAACAGTTTTGCAAGTATTGCTTTTGTAGTTGTTTGTCTTTTTTTACCCTGTGTCTCTCAATTTTGGTATTCCCTTTCAATTTCCTAGTTCCAATACCAGTATACACGGTTTCCAATATACTCAGATAAGATTACAGAGATAGTGTAGGTACAACCACAGGAAGGTGATACAAGAACATCATCAATAACAGAAGCTGCAGATATACATGGGACGTTGAAAGTAGTTACAACTGTGATATAACAATTGTCTCCATAACATGGAGTTCATTTCACTTAGCATCATCTTATGTGTTCATAAGGGTATAGCTATTGGGCCTTGTGATGCTCTGCTATGGCTTGCCTAAACCTGTACTAATTATTCCTAATAAGGGAGACCATAGAGTCCATGTTTCTTTGGGTCTGGCTCCCTTCACTTAGTATAATTTTTTCCAAGTCCTTCCATTTCCGTACAAATGGGACAATGCCAATCTTTCTGATAGAGGCATAAAATTCCATTGTGTATATGTACCACATTTTCCTGATCCATTCGTCTACTGAGGGGCATCTGGGTTGGTTCCAGATTCACGCTATGACAAATTGTGCTGTGATGAACATTGTTGTGCTGGTGGCATTACTGTGATTTTGTTTGTGGTCTTTTGGATAGATACCCAAAAGTGGGGCTGCTGGGTCATAGGGGAGTTCTATATTTAGCCTTCTGAGGAATCTCCATACTGCTTGCCAGATTGGCTGAACCAGTTTACATTCCCACCAACAATGAAGTTGGGTTCCCTTTTGGCCACATCCCCTCCAACAACTGTTATTGTTAGTTTTCTTGAGATGGAATCTCAATGTTGTTTTGATTTGTATTTCTTTTATGGCCAGTGATGTAGAGCATTTTTTTCATATGTCTCTTGGCCATTCTCATTTCCTCATCAGAGAAGTCTCCTTGTAAGTCTTTACCACATGATGAGGGGGCTATTGGTTTTTTGCAGTTTTGTTTTGGAAGAGGGTAATTTTTTTAGTTCTGCATATATTTTAGATATGAGGCCTTTGTCCGTTGAATGGCCGGTAAAGATCTTCTCCCAGTCTGTGGGCTTTCTGTTTATCTTGCGAGCTATGTCCTTTGCCATGCAGAAGCTCTGCAGTTTGATGCAGTCCCATTTGTCCAACCTTTCTTTGATTTGTAGCCTTTCTGGGTCTTTGTTAAGGAAGTTCCGTCCTGTGCCAAGGAGCCCAAGTGTTTCTCCTACTGCTTCCTTCAGTGTTTTCAGGGTGTCTGTTTTGATTTCAAGGTCTTTAATCCATTTGGAATTGATTTTGGTGCAGGGTGATATATAAAGATCTAGTTTTAGTTTGTTGCATGTGTTGAGCCAGTTTTGCCAGCACCATTTGTTAAAGAGGCCATCTTTCTTCCATACTATTGTTTTAGCTCCTCTATCAAAGATTGAGTAGGTGTAGTTCTGTGGGTTCATTTCTGGGTCTTCAATTCTGTTCCATTGGTCTTCAGGCCTGTTCCGGTGCCAATACCAAGCTGTTTTTATTACTATAGCTTTATAATACAGCTTGAAGTTTGGCATTGTAATTCCTCCAGCACTGTTCTTTCTGCTTAGGATTGTTTTTGTTATTCTAGGTCTTTTATTGTTCCATATGAATTTCTGGATTGCTTCCTCTATTTCATTAAAAAATGGTGTTGGGATATTAATGGGTATTGCATTGAATTTGTAGATAGCCTTTGGCAATATTGCCATTTTGATTATATTAATCCTCCCAATCCAGGAGCATGGGAGGTTTTTCCATTTCCTTAGTTCTGACTTAATTTCATTTTTCAAGCTTTTAAAGTTCTCCTCAAAGAGGTCTTTCACTTCTTTGGTTAAGGTTATTCCTAGGTATTTTATGCTTTTGGGGGATATTGCAAAAGGAGTTGCTTTCCTGATTTCAGCCTCGGTCTTCGGGTCGTTAGCATAGAGAAAGGCCGTTGATTTTTAGGCTATGTTCAATCTGTCTTTCACATCCAGTCTGGATATGGTATCTGCTTGCTTCAGACTAGGATTTCCTCCCCTCTAGTCAGATACTCTTATAGGAGCTCTTCTTCACATCATCAGGTCTTTTAGGGTTGTGTTTTTCTGAGTTATAAAGTCAGATATCGGGAGAGATGGATAGTAATCCCTCGGTCTCACTGAAGAAAGAATTCAGGGGCAGACAGATAGATGTATTGAAACAAAAGCCAGACTTTATTAAAACAGAACGGATTAGAAAGAGACAATACACCAAGGAAAACAGTGTACAGCCTGATCAAAGCCTCTACTCTTAGGTACTTTCATAGTTAGCATTTAATGGATATGCTAACGGTATGTGAATAATTGTGGAGTTTTCAAGGAGGTAGGAGAGCATTTGCAACAACTAAGTAATGGGGTATGGTTTATATTCAGTAAGGTCCTCAGAGCCAAGGTTGCCATTAGAGGAAATGTGCTGGCATAAAACCATAACTATAATGAGATGTAAATATGACTGAGAATGTCCAGTTTGGGGTCATTGCTGGAACAGTTGGTTGTTATACCAAGAAGTGGGGCTCACCCTTAACTCACCATTACTCCAGGACAATGGTAGGACAAGATTTTCCCCAACATTGTGATGCACCCATTTTCTTGCCGCTTTTTGTATTCCCTTTCCATTGCTTGCCCCCAGCTCACAGCCTCTTATGAATTGATATTTGCTTCAAAAAGGCTGGGGAATGATTTGGGGATATTCTGAAATCTGCCTTTGATTTCTTCCCAAGAAGACTCAGAGTCCCCAATTTGTCCTCTCCCTTGTTTTTCTAACTCCATTGTGGTAGGTAGATAGCCTTTAAAAAATTATACTGTCCTTTAGTCCCTATTTTTTTTCAGGCTCATCTTCCTTAAAAATGAGGTGTCTCCAAAATTTTTGGAAATGTTGAAATAAACCTTCCTTGAAACTGTAATGATACATTATAATTTCTTTTAGTATACTTCAGTAGGAGAAAAAATGCTGGTATCATGTATCAACTTGATTTCACAACTTATCAGTGGGATGAGAGCCACAGTTTGAAACACTGGCAAGCACCTTGAGCTTTCAGATCCCTATTTATGGATACTATGAAGAGGGCAATTTCAGTTTCCCTAATACTACTAACAGCTAACAGTTACTCTAAGGGACTTTTAACTAGGGCCTCTTGCTTGCTAGGTAAGTAGTTTAACATTTAAGCCATGTTCTCGACCCTCCCAAGGAGTTCAATATTTTAATTGTCCATGTTAAAATTCCCAGATTTCCTTTATCCTGGTAGAAAGACTACTTTCCTCATATATGGCAACACACCAGAGGTTATAGATTGGTCTGATTCCTTTCTCTCATATGACTGAATCACTGTGTTGGTAGGTCACATGCTTTTGCTATTATTCAGTATTTAGCAAAATATTACACTTCTAAAGAGAATATCTCAGCTGTTACAAACCTAATCCAAGTTATGTATGTTCTGGAAAGTTCCTAACTCCTGCCTTCCCACAGTTCTCCTCGAGCCCAGCTGCTGGGACAATTCAATTAGATCAATCTTTTCATTCTTGCCTTCAGCTTTACAAGTACTGGCTTGTCAATTAGCATCAATGCTCTCAGTGCCATCTCTGCTCTCACTCCTTTGACCTTGAAGAACACTAGCTTGCTCTCTGTCAGAGCCTTATAGAAGTCAGATCCTAGGGGCTCAAAGGCAATTTTTGTCACTTTTAGCTCTGTGATCTCGGACGAGTTATCTTTTGCATAATATCTTTCCCTCAAATTCCTTGGAATAAACCCTGCTTTAATTGACGTAATCCACCCAAACCAAGGACTGAGGGAATAGGTGAGGAGAAATAGAGAAGCCCTTGGAGATGGTAAGAAAGAAAGAAGACGGGAACTTGGTTCAGATTTAAATAATGAAAATGGTGTGCCCACATATTAAACTGAAGAAGAACTTAGCCTCCTTCGCCTGGGTAGAAGAAGGGCTCTTAGAGGGACAAAGAGTTAAGCCTGAACCTTTGTAGATTCAAGGAAGGAAAGCAGTATGGAATCCTATTTGGGATGTAAATGATTTGCATATTTTTTTATTTGGCCATAAAGTTCAAGGTAACCTAAGCAGGAGAGAGCAACGGTTCTTTGTCCTGGTTTTAAATCTGAATCCTATATTAAAAACCAATCGAATCAATCTAGGGATGAATGGGGCCTGGGTAGTAGGACATTATGGACATTCTTCTTCCTTATCCACGTCCTTCAAATGAGACAAATTTCCATGCTTAATTCTGATAACCTGACAATACTCAAGTTATATAAAATGTGTGTTCACTATGATTGCCTAGACTTGTGTTCTCCTCTTTAAGATTGGATGCTCAGGTCTTCTTGCAAGGGAAAAAATGTGTTATTCATACCTTAATGAACAGTTTATTTGTAAAGGAAGCAAGCAGAAAAAAGTAATAAAATTTCCTGCTTTTTAAGTAATTACTGGCTAATTTATAATTATTTGCTTAATGTTGGGTGAAATAAATTTTACTAAAATTCTACATGGCAACCATAGGAGACCTGGTCTATTCTTAGCATGGTAGCTTCTAAGAACCTTCCTTAGAGACACCTGAATGTTCCTTTTAACTACTTTTTGCTGTTCTCTTTTATTGCTGCCTCTAGAACACAGACACTGGACTAAGTTGGTGAGGGGCTGCCTGAGGAGCTGAGAAAATGATGGAGCAAGTATTCCTTGGGGCTCAGAGCCCTTTTATACCACTCCCCTCCCCAGCACTTAAGACAACTTCACTGATGTTATAAAAATGTGTTTCTTTAGAATTACCTGTCCTCGAGTTCATTCCTAGTATATCTTTGGTTCTGGTATACCACGATATGTGACATTAGCCAGGTTCTAGCAACTCATGCCTATAATCCTAGCTACTAAGGATGCTGATATATAAGTATTGTGGTTTAAAGCCAGCCTGGACAGGAAAATCCTTGAGATCTTTATCTCCGATTAGACACCCAAAACCTGGCAGTAC